>NC_044324.1:15831869-17081869 GCF_007399415.2 Gopherus evgoodei | reverse complement strand
CACATGCCAGGGTGACTCCCCTGCCAAACTTAAAGTCGCTGCTCCAAGCCTGGAGGCACTAGAGCATCTCATCAAAACAGCTGTACCTGTTTTTTTTTAACGTGGTCAAAACAACATATTTTCCTCTAACCTCACTCTTGGAAACGGCTTACACCATTTTTCCCCCAAATTGTCCAAGATGGAGAGTTTTTCTGATTAAACCCCTATTGTTAAGTGCTGAACATTGTATTCCGAAGAGGGTTGGTTTTTTACCTGCCCCTCTTCTATTCTGGTGGAGCAGAAAAGTGGGGAAGAGGCAGAGGGGTAAGAAAAATTCCCTTTTCCCATATTTTCTGCAGTTCTATACAAAACCAATGAAAACATGAGTATATACATCCATACTATCCATGTAAGGGCAAGACTGAAAGCTGTTCCACCTGCCTACATAGCAAGGGAATATTGCCCCAAACTGCATTGCCAGTCTGAATGTATGGGGGAAAAGGAAAGGACAGATGACCTGGGACCACTACTCCCCATTTCACATGCAGATGGGAGTGGGGAATGGGTGGAGCCTTTTCTCCACCTACAGAATGCACTAGCCAGCATAGATGAGTCAGGGGAATATATATATATTTAAAAGAATATCAGGGTTGGAAGGGGGTCAGGAGGTCGTTTAGTCCAATCCCTCTGCTCAAAGCAGGAACAATCCTCACACTGATTTTTACCTCAGTTCCCAAACGGCCCCCTCAAGGGCTGAGCTCAGAACCCTAGACTTTGCAGGTCAACGCTCAAATCACTGAGCTACCAATCCCCCATAATCTGCTATTACTTCCTGCCCTGCCCTCAAGCAAGGAGCAAAACAGGGAAGGAATTGTGACTCTCAGCTCTGCGCTGCCCCTGCTCAGGGATAGATGCAGACTATAATCTAGGTCACGGTATTTCAGATGAGATGTAATACGAAGATCCTCAGCACGTGTTGCACTAGAAGATCCCACTACATCTGTCACAAGTGTGAAGCTCTAGTGTCTTTGTTCAGCTGCAACTCTGCTAAGTACGTACTGCTTCATGACATTCCTTGTGTAGCTTGAAGCTGATACATACATTTTCTTCACTTCGGAACCCATTGTGGAGTATTGTTGTGTGCTGCCAAACAGCTGCTGCATTTCACACTAGAAGTGACTGTGTTTCAGTAGTGGGTTAAGTGATTTCTGTACATGTATTGGGCCAAATTCTGCCTTCATCTACATCCATTTAAATGCCATGTAACTCCACTGATGTCTGTGGAATTACACTGGAATTTTACCAATGTAACTGAGAACAGAATCAGATTCATAACTTTAAAGCACTTTGGGATCCTTCATGACAATCAATCATATATTTATATAGTATAGCAAAGACTTATAATTGTTGGAATTATATTTAAAGTAGTAGCAAGAAATTGTAACTTTGCACTCTACCAAGTGTTGAAAAGTCAACAGAAAATGGCTAGACCACTTTTTAAAATCAGACAGCTGAGAGATTCCAGCTACTAAAAGTAGAAATGGCTAGAATAAAATGTATCCAGTAAGCAGAAAATGTGTTAGAAGAGTAAAATTCTACAGTGTTTTGGCTTCTGGTTTCATAAGGTAGTGAGTATAAGATAGTGTGAAATAAAAAGAAGCCTTTGTTGTTTACATCTGAAGTTGAAAAGCGGCACAGTGTGAATAAACAAAGGATGTTCCATGAAACGCTGTGTCAGTGATATACTCTCCCAGTGTGAGTTCCAGAAACTGCATGGTAAATAGATGCTTTGCTTTCTAGTTTTAGGAAAGAAGAGGCCAAACTTTTAAGCCTGCCTCCCAGAAGCTATCTCATTTACCCAGATCTTCAGGTTTTTGGTACACTTTCAAGTGGTGGAAAACACAAGAGCTCGATAAGACTGGAGAGGTCTGGATTGTTGAGTTTACTTTCAGGTTGCTTCAGCTCCTTAGTAATAATAAGCAGCATAAGGTGGTCCTGGATACCTCAGTTAAGACACTGCTATTCCTTACCTTAAACTGTTCAGTTGTACCCTCAGTAACTGGATGACAGAAACCCAACTCTCTCTAATAAAGAGACAGCTGAAACTGAGATCTTTGCACGAGAATGCAGCATGATCATGTGTAAAGTGAAAGAACCCAAGACAACTATATCTTCGGCCCATCCAGCAAGGTGCTTAAAACACATACCTAACTTTAAGCTTTAACTTTAACATGTGAGCAGTCACATGGATTTCAATGAGACTACCCATGCGGTTAAAGCCAGGCATCTTCACTCCTACCATAGAATCTTTCATCTCAGAGCCTCTCAGAGCAGGTACTGAATCCTGATTTCAGCTACACCAGGACCGACACGGTGTAATTGCCAGTTAAGGGATCTGTTCTGAATTTACACTGGTGTAGCTGAGATCCAACTCTGTCCCTATGGGCCAAATTCACCACTGGCATAAATGCATCCAACTTCATTGACTTCAGTGGAGTTGTGCCCACTTATGTATTTGGATGAATTTGGACCTGTGGAAACAGAGAAGATTTCCCTCAGCACTGCAGCCATTTCTGGGGTGGAATGCAACAGCCATTCTGTACTAGCAGTGCTACAGAACAGTCTTTATTTATTAGTATTTGTACTACAGCAGTGCCTAAGGACCTCAACACAAATCAGGGCCCCATTGTGCTAGGTGCTGTATAAATAGAAGTTAAGAGATTATCCCTGCCCTGAAGTGCTAATACTCCAAACAGACAAGACAGACAAAGGGTTAAGGTGGAAGGGATATAACAGGACTCAGAGAGAAGACTGCCACCTACTGAATCCAACACTGCTTACTGTAGCATCCGGGGTTTTTCTTGGGCAGACTCTTATCCAAATATCTGTTTCACATATGAGATCTGAGAAGATCAGGTTATTAGTGTGAAATTAACCCCCCTAACATTTGGCAACGTAATGGGAATTTGGTAGCAGAGTTCCTGCCAAACCCTTTCCTTTACCTGTGCCACAGACTGTTACGGACCGTCAGAAGATCACAGCAGTACAACATTTAAGGTACATCTACATGGGGATAAAAGCCCCACCGCACAACTGCAGCTGGTCTAGGGCAACTGACTCGGGTTTATGGGGCTCGGGCTGTGAGGCTAAAAACTGCTGTGTAAATGTTTTGGCTCAGGCTGGAGCCTGAGCTTTGGGATCCTCCCACCACACAAGGTCCCAGACCTTGGGCTCCAGCTGAGCCCAAATGTCTACACAACAATTTTTCAGCTCCGGGAGCCCAAATCCCACAAGCCCATCTTAGCTCACCTGGGCCTGCTGCACACTTTTTATCCGCGTTTAGACATATCCTTAGAGCTGACTCTTACAATACAGTTTTAGCCCGAGTAACTTAGCTTTGCAGGGCTCTGTGTGGTATGGCCCTGGGCAATTTCTCTGCTTGCTACCCCCTAATGCCGGCCCTGGCTTTTAATCTACTGAAAAACAGTTGTTGTGGCACGGAGGAGGAAGTAGGGGGAGGCTCAGAAGGAAAACAGTTGAGAACCTCTGCCCTAGACAATCTAAATTGTTTGACTTGTTTTTTCAAAATCGAATGTCCACTTGCTTTGAGTGCTCTAGTAAAGTTGGTGGCCTCTGGAGCCCAGAGCCCAAAGGGTCAATGATATTTCTGGAATTCTTCAAGATGACTGAGTTGCACTATGAATGGTGCCCTCAAAAGCACAACTATTAACTGTTCACTTTGCAAATTCAGTTTATTTCAACAACCTGAGCTGCATCTGCTTCTTCCTTCTTCTCCCCACACCCAGTTTTTTTTCCTTCCAAAACAATTTTGAAAACTGGTTCCTTGTAGAAATCTTTTACCAGAAGAGGGGGAAAAATCCATACAGCAATAATGCCAGCTTCAGAAACATAGTTATTTGTTCACAGCATCTTCCAGCTGCCAAAAATGGAGGGAAGTACCATGCGGGGAGGACTGCAAATCAAAATATCGAGTAGGGAAAGAGTGGAAGTCCTATAGACTCAGTTCCTAGGTGTTGAATCTTAGAACTAGATGCCCTTACTTTAGCAATGCTCAAATGGTTTCTGAACAGTGCCTTCATCAGGACGACAAAGAGGTATACAACTCTTCATGCTACAGCCATACTCTCTTGTACTATTCATATATTTCTTTCACAAGCTATCCTCATGTTTATCTAGGATGTTCATAAGACACCAGCCACCACAGAACCTAGATGCAAAATGCTCTCACTACTTCAGTTAGTAAATCCCACTACAAGCACATTTCACATAATTAGTTTCAACGCTTTGAGGAAAGGTAGATAATAGTGTTCAGCTGTTGACAAGTTAATTTTGTAGTCATCTTTGAGAATACAAGGCCATTTTAAACTTCAGGAGTCAAATTTCACTCTCACAGTATAAATCCACTGGCATCAGTAGAGTTACACTGGGTTTATGCTGGTGTACATGAGAGCCGAATTTGGCCCTTAGCAAAACAAAAAGGCAAATTGAATGTGGTTGGCCTACCAGCTAGGCAGAGAAAGAAAAGAAAGTGTAGGGAATGCACTTTATATTTTAGAAAGAACCTGGCATTTGCAACATATCTTCTTCCTGCCAGCTATGGAGCAGCAGTGACTTGGCAACATTTAGAGAGCCAGATGTCATCCTCATCTGGTTGTCTTGGCTCCGGTTGTTTGTTTGAAATGAACAGCAAAACATAGTGAGTGTGAGGTCTTCCTGGTGCTACTCACGTGACAAGAAATAGCGCTAGCAAAGATCTTTGGTTCAATGCCTTAATCTCCTGAACCTTGCATCAGTTTGCATTGTTTTGTCAAAGCTTATGAAACTCACCAGGCAAAGCTCACAAGATGAAATCAAGGTTACCAGAAGAAGAGTTTAAAAAGGAAATAAGGATTTGTCTGACAACTGTCTCTCTTCAGGTGGTGAGTACAGGATAAGATGATCCCTAGCACATTCCACTGCAGGGCTTTGAACGCAGTTAGCTATTTGGAATGATGAATAAATATCTTGGTTGCAGTTGTATTTCTAATGTATTTGGTCAATCATGTTGCTACTTCTTGCTTCCACTGTTTCATTAACTAAGTGTCATGCTATATGAAAGTGATGGCAAGGAGAAAAGCATCCAGTCAAACATTACACCGGTAGATCTCAAAATTGCCCTGCAGAATGGTGCTGTGTTTCTAGTGTAAAGCTACTGAACTTTATTAAGGATGCACAGGTAAATATGGAGCTGTGCAGTCAAGCATAATGCATTCCTACAACAGGATGTTCCTTCAGATGCAATAAAGGAGTTGAATTCATGGGCAAGTGTTTGCCAGGTTTTTGATGTGGCAGCTCAGTCACAAATGCCTTTAGACCCAGGGAACAACAACAACAAAATCATTCTGTTTAGGACCCATATGACTGACCTTATATCAGAAGGAGAATTACTTTGAAACCAAAAGCCTGAGAGCGTGTGTGTATGTTTGTATACACATCAATATGTGTGATAAGAAGGCTGCTTTGTGGAGGAACCTGCCAACAAACCCATTTTTGTCACCATCTGCTATGAAGAGAGCAAGCACCTGTTAGGAGCAGCTGCTGAATGCAGAATGTAGGTAAGAGAAAAATCAGTTTCATTCGCGAGTTGGCCTGCTGCAGGTAGCACATGGCTCACACCAACAGGAATGCCAACTGTTCCTTTTAAAGCCTGTCCTAATTAGGAAATGGATAGTGTTATGAAATCTCAAAACTGTTCATTTAGGTTATTACAGGAAGTTTAGAGAGAAACGATGGTGCCCCCCCACCCTCCCCTTCATACACCTCCTCAGCATCAGGTTCAGATGTCGCTTTTTTAAAGCAAAAGTGAGGGGAAAGCTAACAGAGCATTCCAAACCCTTTCACTGCACTTCTCCCCAGCACAGCAGAATTCATCAGTGCTGTCCCTCCGAGGAAGAGCTGTGTAAACAACCCCCTCTCTAGCCTTTCACTTACAAAACAACTGTTTCTATTTTGCAGCTTCTATAGGTTCTGTTCACTATGGCTCATCCATGGATCCTACTGGGGAAAACAAACACACAACTATTTCTGAATAGAGTGTGTGTGTGTTTGTTATCACCACTGCCATGTGCACCGAGACACATATGCCAACTCCATGCTGTGCACTCACTTCCCCAAGGGAAGAGGTGGATTGCGGGGGGGGGGGGGGGGGGGACATTTAAAAACTGGGCTGGATAAAAGCAGTAAAGAATATATTGGCCTGCTCTTATAACATCACATAGACACAGAATGAGAGGGGAAACAGAGAAGTGAAGAGATTTGCCCAAGATCGCACAGTAGGTCAGAGGCTGTGAGGAAGAGAACCCAGATTTCCTAAATCCCAGTGCAATACTCAATCCATTAAGACCCTGCTGCCTTTCTAAGCATGCCCTCTGTTACAGAACAGAATCGAGGTCAAAGCATGATTGTTCAGGTTCTTATATCAGGTCCACCACACCAGTTTCTCAGTCTCGAATGGGACAGTGGACTAGTTGTTCTGCTAGTTTTTTCTCATCTCTGTCTCCTTGAATCTTGTGTCCATGGAGAGTTCTCACGTGGTTTTCTTCAGATGCATAATGTAGGATTTGTGCTCCCCCAGCCATCCCTATTGTCTCACATGTCACACCTGGCATAACTGAGATAAAGTTACCTTCTTCCAAGTATTTAGGCAACTGTTTGTCCTCTGAGTTGGAGCCTTTTTAGATTATGGGAATCTGGATTTAAAAATTGACAAATGCACAATTGTTTCTCATAATCACTTTTACAACACAATACCTGATAATGCGAGACTCTATTCCAGGGACCAATGATTCTGACAAAGATTGCAGGAGGTCATGGTGGATAATCAGCTGAATACAACCCTCTCGCCTCCTTTTGCTCACCTATACCCCCTCCCACTCCTCTATTGCTCTCCTGTCTAATGAAGGCAAGGACAGGATTATTTGGATCACACCGAGTACTTTTAAAATAGCACACAGTTCAGATATGCCTTTCAGACTGGCGTTTTTCTTAAAGTTTAGGATAACATTTGTGTAAGTGCAATAGCATGCTCCAGGCAAACATGCATCGGGAAATATCAGATGCATGGAGTGGAAAATACAAGAGCAGGTATAAATATATGAAAAGATGGGAGTTGCCTTACCAAGTGTGAGCTGCAATGCCCCAATGCCCCTCTGCCATGAACATTGGCCAGACCAGACAGTCTCCACACAAAAGAATAAATGGACACAAATCTGACATCAGAAATTATAACATTCAAAAACCAGTAGGAGAACACTTCAGTCTCCCTGGTCACTCAATAACAGACCTAAAAGTGGCAATTCTTCAACAAAAAAACCTTAAAAACAGACTCCACCGTGAAGCTGCAGACCTGGAATTAATTTGCAAACTGGACAACATCAAATTAGGCCTGAATAAAGACTGGGAGTGGTTGGGTCATTACAAAACCTAAACCTAATTTCTCCCATACTAATTTCCTCCTACTGTTACACCTTCCTGCAAAAAGCGACAAAGAGTCCTGTGGCACCTTATAGACTAACAGAAGTACTGGAGCATAAGCTTTCGTGGGTCAATACTCACTTTGTCAAATGCATGTCACACCTTCTTGTCAACTGTTTGAAATGGGCCACTCTCATTACCACTACAAAAGTTATTTTTCCTCCCTTGGTATCCTGCTATTAATTGAATTGTCTTCTTAGACTGACCTCACACTTGGTAAGGCAACTCCCATCTTTTCATGTATTTATACCTGCTCCTGTATTTTCCACTCCATGCATCTGATGAAGTGGGTTCTAGCCCATGAAAGCTTATGCCCAAATAAATCTGTTAGTCACTAAGGTGCCACAAGGACTCCTCGTTGTTTTTGCTGATACAGACTAACAGAGCTACACCCTGAGGTGTTTTAGAGGCTTAAACTTCAATTGCACCTTAACTACACCTATAATACACCTCAGCTGGATCAGGAATACTGGTGGTAATGCAGGAACATGAAAGAACACAGCTTGAATCATAGATCTCAGGCTGAGCATTCAGAAGCGGCAGAAAAATAACATCTAATTTGCTTGTAAGGTGAGTAAATTTGATTGGGAGTCAGTGAGACATATATGGAACCCCCCCAAGCCATTTCTAACTGAGTGACTTCTCAGGGCAGAACCACACCGGAACCCATCTCATGTATAACGAATACCTCTGGCCAAGCAATGTTTTTTAAAATGCAGAGTTGTCTCTGTAAGCCTATAGATTTAGGCCTTCTGGGGCATACCTAATGAGCTTTGAATTCACTCCGGCTTTGCAGAGGCTTGGCAGTAATATGTGGGAACTGAATGGGGTCCATCAATGCTGAATGCTTTTTCATTTGGAATTTAAATGCATAAACTGGGCGGATGGATTATATTCCCATGGGACATGACATCAGACGAGGCAAGAGCGATGGCCTGCGGATTCAGTGATGCAAAAACATTCAAGGACAGCACAAGCTAATTAATGTTACCCTTTACCCTCTGAATTAGCTATATATTTCTCTAAGTGCTTCCTCTCCACTCCTAGGTGGAGGGCGAGGCAGAGCTGTTTGACAGGCATCAAGGCAGGAGCACGCACAGCTGCAACAGTGGTCCCTGACTTCCTTTTTGTGCAACAAAGTCGCTTTGCCAGGCTAAGGCGGGCAGCGCCCTCTGCCTCTCATTCACTTTGTAGAACTCTACCCACAATGCAGCCTGGCTTGTCAGTCAGGAGACTGAGGTTTGGAATAGTCCAGTATTTCCCAAACAACAGGTCCCGAGTCACCAGTGGGTTGTGAGAAGGGTCTATGTGGATTGCCTGTCACTGCCCCCTCAGCTCTGTCTGGGGCAGGCACCTGCTCCGGTAGCTCCACCCACTGCCTCTCACTTCCACTAAGCAGGGGCAGCAGGCAGCAGCTTGGGACGTGAGGCCTGGGCAGCCGCACCAGCGCAGAGGAAATGGCTGGAGCCAGTAGTGGACAGTCAGCAGCCGGCAATGACCACAGCCCAGCCACTGGGAAAAAGGGATCAGCTGGGGCTGCAGGAGTAGGCGGGCTGCGAGAGTGACAGCAAGGGGGCTGGGGGGAGCCAAGCAGGGGGTTTGGGGCTGAGCCAGACTAGAGAAGGGAGGAGAGGGGGAATAGGGGTCTGGAGGACCCCCACTTTAATTGGCACTTCACAGCCCTGTATGACAGCCCCCTAGCAAGCAACGTATCTTCTTTAAAGGTTCTCTCCTACTGTAATGCATATGTACATGTGCAATGTATGTGTGTGTGTGTATATATATGTATATATGTAATGATGGGTCCCCAAAAAAGACAAAATGCAGTTGGGTGGGTCGCCTAAGTAAACAGCTTGGGCACTCCTGGAATAGTCCGTCCTTCATCCTGGGTTACACAGAGCCTGTGAAGGAAAGGCTGCAGGTAGCAGAGGCGTACCAATGTCCAGCATGACAGTTCATCGGGGTAGGAACCGAATGCATCAGTCTCAGAGCCTCAGAAAACTGCTACTGGGAATACACTCCCAGGAGTAGAAACCACAACCCTGTGAGCACTGGAAATATGGGCCAAATTCATCCTTGATGGAAGCCCAGAAAGTCAATGGAGATACATCAGGGATGAATTCTGCCTGATGGATGCTAAAATATTAAAATATGTTTTAATATTTTATTTTTTTAACCTCCCCCACACGCACAGAGCAGAAAGCATTTTTACTACTGGGAACAGATCGCTCTTTGATACAATACGGTGGAAAATCCTAACTAATGCTTTTTCTTTTTTCTTTTTTTTTAATTCCAGCTTAATTGAAAAATCCTCGCACATGCTGTTACAGTTTAGGGACTGCTGGCATTTCTGCCTCTGAGAGGAAGAAGAGCAGTAAGCTGAATGTTCTGCAGCTGAGAACGGCTTGTTGGAAGCGGCATGCCTGAGCAGATGGCAGAATGATTACTGACACTAAATGTTATAGTCTTCTTTTTAAAAAAAAAACAAAACTTGAATTCGAACACTGGGAGAAAAAATAATTACAAAGAGTACAGGAAAGTGGCTTGATTTTAAAAACAGGGTGTGCGTCTTGTTCATTTCTGATACCTAACGGTGGGGAAAAAATTAACACTCGCTGGGTTTGTTAGAGAAAAATCTAACAGCAGGCGCATTGTTTTAGAGAGTTTAACAATGCTATTGTCTTTTCAGAGCTATTTATTCACAGAGAGTTGGTGTATACTACATGCTTTCACTCGACACTAAAAATGAAATGCACGAGAAGAGAAAAAAGATCCGAGTTCTACATATTGGACCCAGAAAGGTCCGCCTATTAACAGACAATGGGCCAGATTGTGAGACCTCACTCATACTGGGTAGTGTTTTACTTCATGTGGAATCCCATCGTTTCAATGAGACTATTCCCAGAGTTATGTACTTGGTGTGAGCAAAGGTATCAAAATCTGGCCCTATGTGATCTGCACAAAAAGTCCTGCCCGTGGTCTTGCCTGGCCTACACAAGAGCAGATTGCTCGTTCCTTTCTTCTGCTGGGAAGCAAGTCACCTGGAAAGGGGGGGGGGGGGCGAGGTACCAGGAAGGACCATCATCCAAACCAGTGTCTATACCAACACATGGGGCAGACTCGGCGCACTGAGGTGACCAATCTGTGCCATCCTTATGGCTGATGGAGAGTGCCAATCCGTGTGTGCTGAGCAGCCCCAATTGGGACTGTATGTCCAGAGGCACATACCATTGGGTGGTCCCCTGGGGGTGGGTATGACTCTACAGCCCACCTCCTACACAGGGGTTGTGCATACACCAGAGTCTAACTCTATGTGGTCCCTAAGGGGACACTGTCAACCGTGGAGAGATAATATGTGATCGTGTCATTCAAGATTGTAGCATAATGCATGCACACAAGGGGTTGAATTAAGTTGCACAGAAACTTAATTCCATCATTTCATAACTTTTGAGTACTTGACTTTGCAATGTTAATGATGTTCTTTTAATGTATTTTTGTGCGTAATTTCCTAGTTTTTAAAAAAGCAAACTGAATAAACAGATATTCCACCGTGAGGCATTATATTGACACCCGCATGACTTGTGAGCGGGGTTGGAACCTTTCGATCGGCCACACTGACCTCTGCTACTGTCACGAATAGGACAACCAACAGTAACAGTAGGTTGTCATCCTTTATGTGTTACCTGCACTAGAGGCAGATGAGACACAAACTTTGCCAGTAGGTTTCACAGATATTTGCTGACATCAGAGGAACGGTTCCATTCCAGACTCTGGAGGACAGCATGCTCCAGTACTCACAGATTATCTGCCTGCTCTACGCAAGCTTGACCCCTTCTGTCCCATCCCTTCCAACCTCTCGTTCGCCCAGTCTTGTCTCTACCCCTAGCTCATCATTCCAGCCTCGTTCTCCCTGCCTATTGTTGTGATAATTGGGCCTACACATTTACCCTAATTGTGAGTTCAAATGTAAAAAGCAAATGAGAGTTCATAAGATGTCAAAATATCCTTGAATAGCAAATATAGGTGGGGAAAGGTGCAAAAGGGAGATAGAAGGACTGAATGAGTCCAAACAAAAAGGCCTCCTGATAGAACTCAACGATCAGGCCTGGTAAATAACAGTCTGAGACTGAAAAACCAATTAACCAAAATTGGTGTGTCAGATATTAGACCTAATTGGTGAACAAAATAATGAAGGGATGGGCTATTCCATCCATCATTCCCTTTGGGGGCCTCAAAGAAAGAGACGCTGCGGAGAAAAACTGGCTACTGGAGTGAGCTTCTCTATCACAGCTGATACCCCCACTATCTCTTCATATCCTAGACCTTCTTTGTCCCAATCTTGAAAGATTTCCTGATCAGACTGGGACAGAGAAAGGGACATGGACGACATTGCCACCTCTAACTCCCCCTCCACTGGTGCCTTGTCTCAGCCCTGCCAATACCAGTTCCCTACCAACACATCAGCTTCTCATCAGGTCTGTGTCCTTGATTCCCATGCTGTTCCACCAAGTCCCCTTGTCCACCCAGTCTCAGTTTCCCCATCTCACCTAATCTCAGTGTTCCCCTCCCCCACTGTGAACTACCTCCCAGTCCTGCCTCCCATGTTCCTCACTGCCTACCAGCCCTCATCTCTACCCCAGCTCCCTGTCCCAGGCTCCTTCCAAAATGATACCAGTCTCCTCTTCCCCCGTTCAGATCCAAATCCCAGTCTCCCTGTGCAACCAACCCCAGCTCCACTTCCTCCTCATAGCTCCCAGTTCCAGTGGCCCCAAACAACCCAGTCACAGTTTCTCTCTTCCTGCCCCCCACCCCGCCCAGTCCCAGTCTCACAAGCCTCCTTGTCCTGATTTTCTCCTTTCCTTCCTCCTGGTCTGGCTTTTATGCCCTCTGCATTGAGGTCAGCAGCTCCCTCTTCCATGTTGCCTGGGTGCCAACAGGGTGGGTCATTGAGAGCACAGGTGACAGGTAGCTAGGAGCCAGCCCCTATCCAGCCCAGAACATAGGTGCTGTACCTATGGGTGCTGGAGGTGCAGCAGCACCCCTGGTTTGAAGTGGTATCCATCAGATTCAGGTTTTACAGTTTTGTTCAATGACTTTCAGCACTCCCACTATAAAAGCTGTTCCAGCACCTATGGCTCGGAGCAGGCAGGAGCTGAAATTGCAGGGTAGCCGAGAAATGGCGCATGATCGGTTGCTCTGTGAAGACAAAGCATGTGCAATCTGGTCACATGTATGAGCCGTGAGGGGACAGAGCATGCTTACTTGCTCTGTAGGGATAGTGCATGTGCAGTCTGGGCATCACTAGGAGGAGTGGTGATGTGTTGGACCATGCCCAGGGTGGACGAATCTTTGGAGATTTTAGCTGCTAAATTCTTAGATGTCTCCACTGAGCATGTGTAAACCTAGATTTTTTGAAGGTTTATATAAGGTGGCCAGATTTGAAGGGATTTTCAGAAGAACAGCAAAAGGCTCATCCCTGACACAAAGGCCACCCCCGCTGCCAAATTTCAAATTCCTGCTCCAAAGCCTAGGGGTACTCGATCTTCTCAAAGAAAAGGCCATCACTATTTTTTTAACATTACAAAACAACGTATTTTTCTCTAGCTTTGTTCTCAGAAACAGCTGAACTGTTTTGGCTGTAGCTTTTAACAGTGATATTTACCTGGAGGCAGATACCCAACATGGAAAATTTCAGCCCAAATGGTTAAAGTTTGGTAAAGTTATAAGCAGCAGAAAAATAACCTTACACTGAGAAGTGCCAGGCACCCTCAATAACAGGCAGTGCTACCAGCCTTGCCTACAACATATGAGTTGGAAGTAGCCACAAGGAAGCCTACGTTGCAATTGAATGGCCAGCGCTGGCCCATGTCAACTGATTCAGTCTCTCAGGGCCCAGGCTCCCGGGCTGTAAAATGGTAGTGTAGACATTTGGGCTTGGGCTAGAAGCCAAGGCTGCCTGGGACCCCACAAGTGGGGACGGTCCAGAGCCCAGGCTCCAGTCCAGGCCCAAAAGTCTGCGCCATCATTTTACAACCCCCCAGCCTGAGCCCCGCAAGTCTGAGACAGCTGACACAGGCCAGTCCCAGCTGTTTAATTGCAATGTAGACACACTCTGAGGTACTATACCTGACTTGAGTCCATCGGCCAGCTTTTATAGTTTCACAATCACACACTTCTTTTTTTAAATGCTTTTCACTCTCACATTGCTACGTGAAACACCCACACAAAACGCAGGAAACTGACTGAGGGCATGTCTACATTGCATTTTCAAATCCGTGGCAGCGAGTCTGACTTGGACTCGTATTACAGCGCTAAAAAACAGCAGCATGGACATTCAGACTCAGGCTTTGAAGCCTGGGGAGGAGGGTGGGATTCTGAGCCCAAGCTCGAGCCCAAACCACAACGTCTACAGTGCTGTTATTAACAAGTAGCGTGAGCCCAAGTCTGTAGCCCTGATCGCCGAGACTCACTGCTGTGGGTTAAAAATGCAGTGTAAACACACCCTGAGCCTACAGGGGAAAATGATTATACACAAAATGCTGCCCAATGCTCAAAATAAATAAACTGGGAAAACCGGGGCGGGGGGGATCTCCAATTTCTCTCCAATTCTAATGATCTTAGGTGACATTTGTATCACTAGCAGATGGAATTTCAGACAGAAGGGTGAATTTTATGTCCATGGTTCCATATAATCTACGTAAGCTAGGGAAAGTTATTGTTTTTTTGTAGTTAAGGGATTAAGATGATTTTCACAATATTCTGCTACCTGACCTCAAGAAAGCTTGTTCTTTGAGGGTCAGAGGTTCTAAACCAGCAGTCCCTGAACTGAAGCAAGGAGGGAAGAAGGAAAGAAGAGGAGAGCTTCTATTAAGTGAGTATCTTTTTATAAATGTTGGTGGTGCAGAGAAAAGATAACTCAGTATAGCTAGTGGTAAGACACAGACGAGGATCCACATCAGCAAAATGTTTTCACTGTAAGCCTTGTGCCTTAAAGTTTAAATAATGACCAAGATCTGCAATCCTGTCAAAGGTTTTTGACCGCCATGAAACTCTTTGGCAGAAGTCATACAGGAATTCTGAAGTCAAATCCTTAACAGTAATAAAAGAATCAGATTTTAATTTCATCTGTAATAACTGAGCCTTTGAAGTGGCATTTTTGTCTATAATCAAAGCTCTTATCACTCGATGGCGTCCACAGAAGAAAAGAGAGGAGTAATTGAAATGTTACATCTTCATTCAGAGACTCCACCACTTAACATGCAAAAATTAAATGAAGGATGCAAAGAATGTCAGCATTGGACGATTAGATGAATAGTTCTTTCCTTGAGATACAGGCACTTTTATCAAGGACATATATGATCAATAATGACAACAGGCAGCATTTGTCTCTGCAATTTCATTGAATTCAGAGCCTGCTACTTAAATGGTAATAACATAAATGAAGGCTGATAGATACTAGTCCTTGTAGTTAGGAGAGACTAGCCTCTGAGATCAAAGGTGGAGGATCATATTGTATAATAAACAATAGCATTACATATGTATTGTATTGAAAAGTAAATATCCCTGTACAAACCATGATCACACATACACACAGAGCTTGAATCCAGCTTTTGCACTCCTCATGTACTACATCAATCTGACTTGAACAAAAACACTTGTGAGATGCCACTTCACAGTAAGTTACTCAGGGAAAGGATACAGTTTGGTGTGTTTTTTTTTCCTTGTCGTTTCAGATCATCGATGACACTCGTCTTTAAAATAAACAGTGTAGAGACAGATGACATGGGAAGAGTTTAATTTTACATCTGTTATCAAGTACTTTAACATTTCTCAGTGAATCATGGCAAGTAAAAACAGTAAAAGTTCAGGGGAATGTGGGGTTGGTTTTATTTGATTTGGGGAATGTGTGTTTTTAGGCTAATTTCTACATTCATTGTCCTTCCCGTGGTCACCAGAATATTCACTGTGCATGAATGGACCTGATCTCAAGTGGGTCCTATGGAATCCATGAAGTTGGGGAACTAACCCTGTGACCTGTTCCACAGTGGTATCCCATTCTTTATAAAGGGTTCCTCTTCCTTGGCATCTGGCCCACAGTTATTAACTATCCAGCATACAAGAGCTTTGTCCTAATTACAGGCTATACTGAACCATGGGTTTCATTGCATGCAGTGGGAAGTTCTGCTTAGAAATCCATGCATGACATGGAATTACAATTTTGATAATTAAAAAAATTTTTTACCATCACTGTTTTTCTTCTCCATACAATGTACGACTAGTATTTCATCTGTCTCTTTGCAAAGAACTCTGAGATACCGTGGGTCTGACGGAGGCTATATAAATCCAAGTTTTATTCTAACCTGAACTCTTAACTAAGAAATACAATTATCAGGGGTAGTCATGTTAGTCTGTATTCACAAAAACAATTAGGAGTCCGGTGGTTAGTCTCCAAGGTGCCAGCAGACTCCTCGTTGGGTTTTTTTTAAGAAATACAATATTTGTTGAGTTTGACACACCTGCTTAATTGGACATTTGGGTAGATTTTCTTGGTGGAGCTGGGTAAGAAAATTTTTGGTGCTAATGGAGGGGAAATGTCATCTATAGATCCAACATCCAAACAACTCTCCTTGTCACAAAATATCACTGATTACCAAGTGTGATTTAGATTATGAAAAACAAACAAAAAACCCAATCAACTGCATAGCACAAAATCTGTGTCTAATTCTGATTAGTCAACATCCAGATTTAAAAAATACAAATCAATTAAACTGCCTCTACTATTGGGTTACTGTGCAAAATTGTGTACTGACAGCTGACCCAAATCCTACTGAAGTCAATCGGAATTTGTCAATTGACTGCAATGGGAGTTTGGCTCAGGCTCCTATTTCCTCTGTGCCTCAGTTTATCCATTTGTAAAATGGGGACATTGCTACATACTGTACCTACCTGACAGAGACACTGTAAGGTGTAAGAGTGGTTACATATGGACATTGTTCAACATAATGAGTGCCTTTGTGTACCACCGCTTGGGAACATCTCCTTCGATTGCTGAACAATCTGAAATGCAGACAACCTAGTTTCTCTGCCAAACTTAGTGAGCTAGTCCATGCAGGAGGGGAGGGATAGCTCAGTGGTTTGAGCATTGGCCTGCTAAACCCAGGGTTGTGAATTCAATCCTTGAGGGGGCCATTTGGGGATTGGTCCTGCTTTGAGCAGGGGCTTGGACTAGATGATCTCTTGAGGTCCCTTCCAACCCTAATATTCTATGATAAATTCCTATTTATTCCATGTATGGTACTCATTATGCCACTCATTTTGGCAGAGAACCCTGGTGGTCTGCAATTCAGAGAGTTTGGGATGTTAAGAAGGGGGTAATCCTGTTTAAGCCACAGCAATAATTTTTAAGCAGCGGCCATAGAATCTCCTCTGTTTTGCTGGCTCTTTTGGGACCTTACAGAAGCTGTTCATTTATAGCAGAAGTTTTGCAGTTCACCTTTAACTAGTTAGTGCTTGTGAAACACACTGAGAGCCTGGAATGAAAAGCACGATATAAAGCCTTATTTAATTTCACATTGGCCTTCTCTATCTGATGGAATTCCGCTACCATGGACACATTCCAGCTGCCCCACGTCCCAGCCCCACCCATCAGAAAAGATCAACTGAGAAAGAATGGCCATGACAAGAAAGAAGGGGAGGGTGATTAAATATTTAAAGTGTTACTGTAAATGAATAAGATGCACAAGCCAGTTCAGTAATGAGCTTCCTTCTAAGCCAGTGGAAATTTACACTAATGCTGCACTTGACTCCTTCAGGTCTCTCCCACATGCCAGCAAAACTCCCTCTGGTTGCCAAGCAGCCACAATGCATAATGCATGTGTATGGGCTAGGCATTTAGCTGCTGCACTTTCCATGCAATAAAACATCCATGGGCCCAAAACAACAAAATGCTCTTTTCCGACTGGTCAGAAAAGTCCCGGGAGAAGTTTGGTTCTTGGCATGACTTATAACAACAAGATCATCGCATTAAGATAAAGGATTCCATTAAATATAGTTCACTAAAAATAAATATGGTAAAAAATGTCTTGTGTGAGTGTCACTCCTCCCACCTTCTCCCAAGGAGGAAGGAAAAGAGAGGAAGATAGATATAGGAACCAGCACAGTACAGTTTTTACTATATTTTTCCAGTGAACTATAACAGAGAGTCTCCCACTTGTGGGTCTGTGTTACAGATCTCATATACTGTACATAAAGTTTCTCTCTCTGACTCGTAGTGTGGCTATCTTTACAGTTTTTTTCTCTAGTCCATATTCTGCACTTGCAAGAGCTTTGGATTTTCCACAGAGATGTCTGTGGAAATCCCACTCATGGTACACATGCAAAATTAATAAAACCCAGCTCATCTAGGGCATCTTTCATCAGTAGTTGCCAAAGCTCTTTACAAAGCAGGTCAGCATTATCCCCATCTTATATTTCAGGAAATTGAAGCACAAAGCAGTGAAATGACTTGCCCCTAGTCACGCAGCAGGCCAAATTAGGACTAGAACTGAAATCTCTTGAGTCCCAGCCCACTGCCCTATTCACTACACTGTAAGAGAAGTAACTACCACAGCCTGGAGAGCAGACTGCATTCTGGACACAAAAGTGTAATGTCAGTGAGTTAACCAAAATTTCAGAGATTTCCTATTATTATTGTGCTGAACTCTGAAATCCCAACTTGGAAGAATGTCCTTTGGCTTCAGTAGATCAAAACTGAAAAAGGACCTCACAATTTGCCACCTTAGTATTTATATTGAAAGTTCCTTATCTAAGGATGGATCCCCCATGTTGCTGAGCATCACCTTCAACAAGCTGAGTTCCTGCAACTCCCTAAAGAGTATACTCTCTTTCTACTCCATCTATGACAGTTGTGCTGAGTAAAACAGAGCAAGGGCTTCTAGATTTGGCCCACTGATTTCACTGGGAGTTGAAGGCACTCAGCAGCTGGCAGGCAGGTGCTCAGCATCTTGCTTCGTAGGTTCCTTGGAACAGGGTCTATATCTCTGGTACCTCTACATCAGTTGCTATCACCAGTGAAGGTGAAATAATGTTCACAACAAATGAGCATTTCCCTAAGGTGGCCAAGTATGTTGTGCCCTCTTTTCCTGCTACCCTGTGGGCACGAAAAATACAGCGTTCAGTGGTAAAAGTAAAACATATTTTGCTGTACGTCTGACATGCATAAGGTACGTTTTTTCCATTTGCAGCAGTTCAGAGAGCTCTTTCATGTGACAAATTCTGCTAACCTACATCACCTATGGTATGTTTCTGCCATCCAGCAGATGAAAAGACTGCTATTCAAAAGGAAAACTGTAACATGTCATGAAATGACATGAAATGTCAGCTGGGGGTGCGAGAAAGTAATGCAGTGGCAGATATTTGATCTAACGCTGCATCAATAAAACGTTCACATTTATAAACAGAGAAATGGAGACTATCTTAATGGAACTGCACCTGTGAGAGCAACATTGGCCTACTCACCTGTAATTACCTTGAGAACGTTGGCGTATCTTGTGGCAATGCCCATGTCAACATGACATTCTAGACATCTTTTTTTAGCAAGAAGTATAAATTAGCTTGCATCAGTATTTAGATTTTGAATGAACAACAAGTCTATGTGTCAAAGCGATAATATAATAGGATACTGTGATTCAACATACTATATTTAGAATTTATACTTAGTGAAGCATCAGAATATGAGTAGTTCAGCTTTGAGAATGCTAGGCGTGTTTCTGAATTTTTTTGTAAAATACAAAGACAAGGTTTACTGTAGGGGGTGTAATGAATTCTTGCAAACACATAAGAGGGGCCACATCTTGAATCCTTGCCTTTATTCATCTCAAACTGCCTTGGAAATCAATGGGCCAAATCTAGAGGATCTTACTCAGCTTTTACTTAATGTTTATTCAGTCCTTACTCATTGTTTTTAATGAGTAAACTCTGGGTAAAACTCTGAAGATTGATCAAGTGATCTTTTTGCCAGAGTAAAACTTCTTTAAAACTTGGGAGTTCTGAACTGAGTTACATTCTGCAAAGTTTTGTATTCTTTACTTATGCAAATAGTCCCATTAAAGCGAACGGGATTACTCTTCTGAATACAGGCTGTTTGCACAAGCAAGAGTCTGCAGGCTATAGGGCTCTCAACACCAAAGTCTCCAAGCACCAGTCAGCAAGGGAGCACCTTTAATCTCTCTCATATCCCAGAGAATATTTGCAGATACAGGGAGAGCAGTATAGCAGCACTGTTCATTCCTCTCCATGGCTTGTTCCTCCATTAAGCCCAGCCAGGTCATATCCCCCAGTAAAAATATTCCACCATCAAGTTGGTAGTTGGCCTCTAGATCAACCTGACTCTTGGCTGCATCTGCATTATTGTCGTAATATCTATTTGACTTTTGCAGTGTCCCCACCATCGCAATCTTTTTGATTGTAGCCAATCCTGTTCCCGGATTTCACATTCTACTCTCCATCTAACTTCTTCATTTATATCAAAATTGTTCCATTTTACATCTGCCATCTTTCAAAGAACTCTCATCTCTATTGTCTCCAGGCTCCTGAAGTCTATTTTATTAAATGCAGCTGCATCCAGATCATAGAGTGATCATAGAGTGCTATCCTTAGGACACTGGTTTGATATATTTTCACTTTGGTATCAAACACAGTATTTTTATAAATCCATAATTTTGTTAATTTCTGAGCAGCACTCGTAGTTAAGGAATATCTGCCTTTAACTTCATCCTCGATGGAACAGTCAGCACTGATCAAGCTTCCTAGGTACACGAGATTTTAGTTGTTCTCCGACTTCACCACTGTTGCATTTCAGCACTTAACTTATTGTCCCTTTTCCAACTTTGTCGTCTTGGCATTTACGGTAAGTCTAAGTAGACTATACCAATTTTCCAAAGTAGTGAATTGTATCATCATTAACTCAACAGTGCTTGGCCATTGTACGATGACGTCTTTGAGTTAATGATAAGGAATTTAATTCTGGGTCGTCCAATGTCACACCCTCCAACTCATCTAACATTCTTAATGTTCAGTTTAACACAATGATTGTGATTCCATGCCCCTTTGTCTTACCCCAAACTTTCACTAGGACCAGATGCTTAGTTTTCCACCATTCCTTATGACATTGTTGAAGTCTTCATACATAGCTTTTATAATTGTAATGATCTTATCTGGAACACCATAAGATTTTGCTGCTTTCCACAATGCTACCCTCCAAACCAAATAAAATGCATTTATGCAGTCAATATAAAAACAGGAAACTTCTGGAATTTCTATTGTCACGATTTTTTCCATCCACCTGTCAAAGTGTGAATATCTAATCAACGCAACTTCAGTCGAAAGATGCACTGTTCCTCACCTACTTCTTCCTCTAAAATTGGCCTTAATCTGTTAATATCTTTCATCATAATTTTTCTTAATACTGACAGTAAGTTTATACTGCTGAAATTATTGGGATAGGCTGGATCGCCTTTCTTCCAGATTGGTACACCTATTGTCTTTAGCTAGTCATCTAGCACCTCCTCTCTTGCTCTGAGAGCTTCTTGTATATTTTTTCTAATGCTTCATAACACCTGTCCCATCAGCTTTCAGCAGCTCAGCTGTTGTATTGTCTATTCCTGCAGCTTTTCCATTTTTTAACGGATTCGGTGCTCCTTCTATTTCTTCTTCTGAGGGCGGCTCAGCAGTGATATCCATTCCGCCATGCTGGCTGCCCTGCGCATACGACATGTCTAGAATGCTTGCATCTGGATGGGTTCAGCACTTTGTCATAATGCTCCTCCCATACTTCCAGCATCTCTTCAGCATTTATTGTCATTTCACTAGTAGCCTCCTTTATCACTTGCATGGTTGGCCTGATTGTGTTTCCACCCAACTTGGCCTTTTTATACGTTGTTTTCATATCTTGTTCTCTTGACAGCTCTTCTACTTATTAACTCTCTTCTGGCCAACGTTTTTGCTTGTATAATCCTTGTGATTTGTTCACCACTTTGCAGAATGCCTTTACTTCTTCTGCTTTCCGAGCCGTTTTAGCTTGTTTACGCTTTCCTGTAACATTCTTGCTCAGGGCCGGCTCCAGGGTTTTTGCCGCCCCGAGCAGCCAAAACAATAATAAAAAAAACAAAGCCGCGATCGCAATCTGTGGGAATTCAGCAGGAGGTCCTTCACTCCGAGGGGGAGCGAGGGACCCTCCGCCAAATTGCCGCCGAATACCTGGACGTGCCACCCCTCTCCGGAGTAACTGCCCCAAGCACCTGTTTGCTAAGCTAGTGCCTGGAGCCGGCCCTGTCCTTGTTTCACTGTTTATCCAGCTTTTTCTTATTTGGTTACGCCTTCTAACTTCCTTTGTTTTGTGTTTTGTATCACTTCCCTGAATATTTCCCATCTGAATTGTAGTCATTTTCTTCATTGTCACAAAATAATAGCTAGAAATGCCCTCCAAGCAACACCCAGCATGCTTCCCTCAAAGAACTACCTTTTAATTGCTCATGAATAAATTTGGCTCTAGTTGTACCCATTTTTTCTTGGACTTTAACTTTAATATGAGAATATTAAATATTAATTCAGACTCATTACCCCTGAAGGAAATGACTCATCCCCATTTTACAGATGGATAAATGGAGTCACAGAGGCCCATATCCTGTTATTTAAGCAGAACTCTCCATTGCAATTAATGGGGCGTTCAATGTAAAAAAGTGTCTGCCATGATACAACCCAGAGAAACTAAGGGTCTGTTTCTTCTCATTCTCACACCAGTGTAAATCAGCAGCAACCCCTTTGAAGTGAATAAAGTTACCATGGTGTCAAACAGGTGTAAGAGGAAAATCCCTGCCCATGTACCTTGGACAAGGAGCAATTCAGTGGCAGAACTTGTAACAGAACCTAGGAGCCCTGCCTTCCAGTCTTCACACTTAGAGCACACTTCTTCCCCCAAACGGTTACTTCATGTGGTGGCTTTTCTGCCTTACTGCATGCATAAGTTGCAAATAGCCCTTCAGGCTGTTGAATTCTCTCTCCTTCCCTCTTCCTCTTTTGTCAAGAAACTAACCAATGCAGATGACAATTTGCTGGCATATGAAGAGTGACCAGAAAATAACAACTTGCCTTTTAAAAGAGGGTATTATTTTGTTTTTGAAAATGCAAGGAAGCCATCATCATTGCCATGAAGCTGTTGTCCTGTCCTGTAATGATGCAATTGCTGCCTCAGTTTCTCTACCTCTCAGCTGGGTGGCTTACTTCCCTCTCCATGTAGCGCTCTTCTCCAGCCAAAGTGTAGCGCTCCAGTCAAAATGGAAAATCCACTCCAAGAAGAAAAAGTGCAAGCCAAACAAAAAACAGTCCTTTGCCCTCCAATCTGGGAACATGTGTAATTCTGTGGGCAAGCCAAAACCTGCTCCCTTATTTCTCCAGTTTGTCAAGTCCGCTCTCTGGGATAATGTAGAGGAAGGCATAGCCTGTGTGTCTTCTCCCCCTCCAACCCATCGCAGGCCTGCATGCAGGGCTAAGAGTATAACTGGCTTGTGCACAGGGGAAAGAGTAGAGTAAGTTCACTGAACTCCCCCCGCCCCTAGGCACCAGTTCCCAGGCTAGTCATAAACTGGACCTTAATATTAATAAAGCACATTGACAGCACTGGGTGGAAGGTGATAGAGATAGAGCTGAGTGAAGGACTGGGTGGGAGATGGTGTTGGTACCCAGCTTAGAACTTTTAGCCCAGTGGTTAAGGCACTCACCTGGGATGGGGGGGACCCAGTGTCAAGTGCTCAAATCACCACGCTGGAGCAGAGATTTTAATGCCGGGCTTCCCACTCCCAGGTAAAGCCTAATTGGGCTAAAAGTTGGGGAAGGGGACTCTCCATCTGGGGTGGGTCTCCTTCCATCTCTCCTGTTGAAGCTGTTCCACTTTGTACAAAATGCATGAATCGTCATTGGGCCAGTGAGAGAGAAAATGACTCTGCCGCCAGGGGTTAGTGTTCTCACGGGGATGGGGAAAGACCCAAGTTCAAGGCCCTTCTCTAATGAATATCTAATTATTTATACAAAGTGAAACAGTTGAGACCTCAACCCTAGAATAGCCAATAGCCTGGTGATTAGCATACCCACCTTACTGCTCTAGAGTAAGGATTCAAACCTGGGTCTCCCATGCCCCAGGTGAATACACCAGTCTAAATGTTATAGGGTGACACTACCACGACCTCCCCATTTTTGTGGCACTAACATGATTTTTTTCCTTGGGCTAAAGTACTCCACAAATACACAAATCATGTTGGGTCAACTGAAACTGCATTTTTCAGTGACTACAGTAACAATCAAAAAATTTCACCCAGCTCCAGACAGAGAAGTGCTAAGTATCTTGTATTTGTTATTATATCAAGTACTGAATGATGAGGCTCACTAGCTGCAGGTGAGAGCTCCTTCTTCGATGATTATGTCAAGGAAGCTACGTAGGCTTGAGACAGATGAAGTACTTCTCAATCTTTAATGAGAGAGACAGAAAGCCAATCCATCCACAAACTGGAAGAGGAAAGAGCGATATGGTCTTGGCAATCCCAGTGGGAATACAGCAATTTGAAATGCCAGAGTGATATAGGTAATCAGCTTCAGCATTCCTCAGAAAGGTTCCTTTTGGAAGCAGAGCTCACCCGTAGCATATGCACAAAAATTTCTACCTACTCTCTTCTGTGTCTCAATTACAACATTTTGAGATGCTAATTTGTGCTGCATTCACAGTTGTTTTAGACGTTCTAATGCAATTACATACCTACAAAAACCTTTCCATTAATAGATCATTAAAACAAATCAATTAAAGAATGGCAGCCTTAACTCAACCCATTGTATCTGAGAATTTCAGCACACATGGTATATCAGACAACTCATTTTGCTGATAAAGAACTAGACTACGGTACAATTGCTATTAGGCACAAAGGTGAAGTCATCATTTTGTTTTATGATTAAGCATACTGCATTTTGTAATATGCAATATTACATATGAATATCATTAGCTACAAATCTTTATCTACAAATTGATTTTTTCATGCAGACATGGAACTAGTTGTCCACTTTTCATGTAACAATAGGCGCCGAAAAGGATTTCTAGAGACGTTACTCACTTTGCTTCACAGTGGGCCTGATTCCTCTTCCATTGAAGTCAGTGGGAGTTTGGGACTGACCTCAATGGGAACAAAACTATTCCCTACAATAATTCCAGCTGGAGAATCTGCAACTAAAATAGACAGAGCACAATAGGACTCTGAGTTCTTTCACCTCTAGTTCTCTCTCAGTTAGATAGTTCAAGACTATAATGGGTCAAGAAAACACCTGCCTTACCAACTCATGCTGAACTTGAAGATGTCATCAGACATTACTTCCACTCCAGCTACTTATCACTTCCTTCTCTTAAGCACTAGACCTTGTCAAAAAGCTATGGGTTATTTTTTGTAAATTATAAATGAACAAGACTGTTCCACTGGTGCTAGGAATGTCTGATAGCATCTGGAGGGCCAGGGTGAGGTCAAAAGCAGTTTGAAATTCAGAATATTATTCACCAAAAAAAGGCAACTGCACATTCTTTACAATTTTTAGAACCCTTAGGCATGAGATGGATGTTGCTTCAGTTAAGGTGACTTGTCATATGCCTGATTTTAAACAAGCGCAGATATGCGCAGAACACTAACTCCATTTTGGTGTGCTTTCAATGAGTTTCAAACCACCTTGACAACATAACGTGTTACATACAGGATTGTCATTTGTATAGCATCATGCATGTGCATTTCCTTTACAGAGAAATAATGAAGGACAGGTCCCTGCCCCAAGAAGCCTATAGTCTAAACTAGGCACAATGCAGCAAGAGATGGGAATCACAAAGGATGGTGAAAGGGGTATGAGAGAAATAGCACTCGGGGCATCAAGCATTCTCAATGATTCTTTTAAAAACAGCCAAACAAAAACACCAGGTACAGTAGCAATATTTGATCTTACAGGGGATGATGGGGAAAAAGTTACCGATCCCATCTAAACAATATTCCTCAAGCAATGTCCCTCTCCCGAAAACCCAGCATAAAAAGATGAGCCTCGCAGCACATCCTGAAAGTCAGTAAAGGGGAATGCCCTGCCGGCAAAAGCCTTCCTTTTAAATGAAGGGAGTTCCATTCAAAATCCTCCACTGACCTCCACTGAGGCAGCATGGCACAGATAGAAAGGTGTCCTGTTGCGTGGGCAAGTCCCAGGCCATTTAGCTAATCAATATCCAATAGCAGCAGAGATCCTTGAATGAACCCAATCTGAAGTAACAGCAGTCTATTGTACACTGTCCAGCTAGGGTGACCAGACAGCAAGTGTGAAAAATTGGGACAGGGGGTGGAGGGTAATAGGAGCCTATATAAGAAAAAGACCCCAAAATTGGGATTGTCCCTATAAAATTGGGACATCTAGTCACCCTATGTCCATCACAGGAGTATTTTCACATCTGGTATTATCTGGAGCATGGACTCAAGCATCCACGCAAAGGTTTATTGGTACTTCCATTTCATATGGAACATTTCTTTTCCCATTTATTCAGAGTACAAAGCCCAGCAATTACCCACTCCAATTGTAACCAAAATAAAATTCATGCTATGCTAATACACATCATGAAGGCAATTCTTCTAAGAAGAAGTTTACAGCAAGGAACTATTACAAGACACCCTCACACCTCGGGGCAATCACAGCCTTTGTGTTCACTAATACCCACATTTCATGCAAACATGTAGGGGTCCAATACTAGCTTTTGTTGGGTTTTTCTGATATGTTAATACATGGAACATCCAGGATGTTACAGATAATGTTATCTCTGTCCTTCTGGGCGCTGCTTATTTCAAGGTTTTCCTATAATACCTTAAGACTAATGAAATGTTATGACCAGAAAGGAGAAAAGTGAGATTAAAGCAGTTTAGAGCCTTGGCTATTGCTATGCATGTAGCTATGAAAATTGTTGGGGCTCTCATTTCTGCATGTTTCACCTTTCAATTTCTATGGCGTCTACCTGCCTATCTGCTGTGAGGCCCTCCATTTTGGAGACCGCTTTCAGTTCAGGATGGCTGCTTTCATGGTGTGCACACATGTACTGTGCTCTCCCATGGAGACTTAATACTTGTCCTTTCTTGTTGAGTTGTTTTTCTTTAATCTAAAATAAAAGTCTGTCATATTGAAATTCGCTCTTTGTATCTGGACAGACATTGCAGCTATGGAAGGCGCTCAACCAGAAGTTACGGGCTTGATTCAGGAATTACATAGTGAATTTCTAGGGGTTGTGTCGTGTATTAGGACAGAATGGCTGATTATAAAGATCCCTTTTGACCTTCAGATCTAGGGACCTATAAAGAACTCGCTGGTTCCTTGCTGGTCTTTTTCATTAACGAGAACAACAAAACACAGTTTTCCACAGAAGTCGGTGATGGCATTTATGAAAACAAAATTAATTAAACTTTACATGCCCATCTTTACTTTTTGTAACCATTTAAAAAACCCACACTGCAGTGAGCTTCACAAAGTTTACAGTCAGATCTGAACAGCTCTTAGAGCTTCTAGCTTGTGCTGCACTAAACCTAATATATTTTACTGCACTGCAGGTGCAATCTGAAAAAAAAAAGAAAACACCAGGATGATTCAAAACACATATCCAGTGATACAGCATAACAGTCCTAAGAGGGAGACTTAGAGTATGAAGTTTCAAAATAGCTTCTTGATTCATTAGGAACAACAGCAAGGTTGACGTATTCCCCACATCTCCTCCCACCCACAGATTCATTATAGACAGAAGAGAGATGCATGCTCAGTAGAACTGAATTTCTCCCCCAACTACTCTCCATCAGGCCCCCGCGTGGATTTTATCTGTAACTTTAGCAACAATCTGAATTATTGTATAGTTTGACAGAGTGATTTATTGAAGCTTGTTGAATTTCTCTCAGAGCATCCCTAGCAGATGATCTTATGATAAAGAGGAAAAAATAAGATGTAACCATTGTACACAAGAAAAGATTGTTATTAGAGATCTCAGAAAGAAAATGCTGATTTGGGACAGATAATGTCATCTCGTGCTGAAGACATACAAGAAGCAGAAAAATGGGTGACTGAAGAGATTGTCTATGTGGTCATAATAATTCATCGTGCTAAGTAATCATGCAGGCACATCGGTGGAACTATGAAAAGTCACACGCTGTGCCATAACTGCTGATTAAACTAGATTTAAGCAGGAAGAAATGGCTTGCCATATTGTAAAGAAATAATAATAATAAAAAACTTGGTGATGTAGAAAATGCTGACTGCATGTATTCTTAAATGTGTCTGTATTGCCATTCTATCCTCTATCTTGTACTGAGCAGGCTTGTGAAGGGATAGCACATGTGAATGTTTACTTATACTAGGCTGCAGCGACCATTCAAGCTAATATTACGGAACAACAGGATTTTCAATAGAAGATAAAAATGTATTGTGCTTTTCATGGAAATGCATCCAGAGGGGCTTTACAAAAAAACAAACAAACACCCAAAACATAATGCAAGAGTGCCAAAAATGTATTTAGCAAGTGAGAACAAGTTTGAAGGAAAAGGTAAGACCTGAGCTTAGATCCAAATGGGTCAATTTATTCAGTATTTCAGACATTGGTATGAGAGAAAGTTCCATCTTTAGCTCTAATATCCAGCACAGAATATATTGCCCTTGATACTATGACCCTGCCAGATATCTGAAACAAGCCTGAATCTATCATTTATGAAAACCCACAAAATTACATAGCCTCCTAAGAAGAACCACTTTAAAAACTGTAAAGCAGGAGAGTGGTAAGGTGACCTGAAATGCTGTAGTCTTCTTTTGTCAACTTTTTCATTTTCTTTTCTATTTTCTGAGCCAACAGCAAGTTCAAGCGAAAAAGAAAACCCCCATACCTTAACTGAACCACAAAGATGTGCATATGCCTGAAGAGAAAAGTTCACTACTGTGTAGCAGGCTACAACAAGGTGATGCAACACTGAAGTTCCACATAAGCCCCCAACATAAAAGGTTATTCCAAGGAGGAGGGAGAAAAATTGTTCTTAATCTCTGAGGTTCGGACAAGAAGCGATGGGCTTAAATTGCAGCATGGGAGGTTTAGGTTGGACATTAGGAAAAACTTCCTACCTGTCAGAGTGGTTAAACACTAGAACAAATGACTTAGGGAGGTTGTGGAATCTCCATCATTGGAGATTTGTAAGAGCAGGTTAGACAAAGATCTGTCAAGGACAGTTTAGATAATACTTAGTCCTGCCATGAGCGCTGGTGACTGGAGTAGATGATCTCTTGAGGTCCCTTACAGTCCTATGATTCTATAAACAGGGTCAAATCACTATGTGATGAAGTGGGACTTCAGTGTGCACAAAGCTTGTTTGGGCTTGACACCCTAACACTCCCTTTATGCCTAAAGCAAAGAGAGCATCCAACACACTGTTGTTAGAAAAATTCAGCCAAGCAGTGTCTTGTAAGGCCTCATATAAAAACTGGTAACACATTGGTCATTAATATTATTACATGATGTATGAACAGTTAGAGTGTAAAGAATTATGTTTGTGTGCTTGAAATATGTTATTAAAATATGTTGGGACTAAGTAATCAGAGCAGAGCAGATAACACATTTGTCACTGACAAAGGAATGTTGTTTCACTTGTTTGTGTGCATCTCCAATGTAAATCAAGCAAGGTGAGGCCAGAGACATTGGAAGTATATTTATATATAAGGTAAACAAAATGATTAAGCCAATCAAAAAGAAAATTGACCAGAGAATGAGGAAGACAGTATGGCATCTATATCCCTGTAGGGGAGAGGAACTTTGTCTGGGTTTACTTCTCAAAGAATACATTTCATGGACTACCAGAAGAAGGAGAGAGAATCACTTTGGGGGCAGTGAGGACAGCACAATCTAATTCAATGAACATTGGATCTTCTTGACAGAAGGGCTGAAGATGCTAGTGGGTTGACATTAGGGAGAAAGCTGCTTAGACAAAGATTGTAGCTTGCTAAAGTCAAGTCTTAGATACTGGAAAGCATGGGGCTTTGTATGTAACCATTTTCTGTTTTTGTTATCTCTGCTTACTAGCATATTTCTGTTCTTTGTTCATAAATTTATTTTCAGTTTTACTGTAAACCATCTCAGTGCTGTTATATTGAATTAAATGTGAGTCCTTTGTTAAACCAACTGATTGGTGTGCACTCTCTCTTTGGAGGCAGCAAACTTAATACTTTCTATGGGTGTCCAGTGGGAGGGACTGGACACTGCAAAGACATGTGTCTGGGGAACACAGGAACTGGGGTTCATTCATTGTTACCTGCCAGAAAGGTAAAAACTGGCAAAGTCACTGTATGTATTTCATGAATTTAACCTGCTCATGAAGCAGACAGACTGGTGTGGCAGGAAGCTGACACAGCCTAATCTCTAGCAAAGCTCATTCTTGCTAAGGCAGAGGGGTAACACAGTGGCTTACGGTTCTGGGCTGCCCTGAGGAGAGCATCACAGGGCTTAAGTGACACATAACCCTTTTGTTGGCCTCCTAAATCGGGGTTAATTCAATCCAATGCGAGCAACTGCGTGATCATGAGGTTGTAATTCCCATTCTTTCTCTGCCTGTGCCGTCGTTGTGTCATATCTAAAATTCAGGTTATAAAATCTTTGGGGTAGGGACCATGTCCTTCTATGTTTTCTTTGAAGCACCTGGAATGTTTTTGTCCACTGCTGATAATAAAATGATGGGTTTTGATGATGATGATGATGATGATGGTTATTGTGATGGGAAGATGTCTCAACATCTTATATGATGCAAAAGTTGTTTATATAAGATGGAATAATATAGAAATGAGAAGTGATCCAGTGAGGGATCTGGATCCTAATTAGGGTTAAAATGGTGGTTGGGTTTGGATTCGAGACTGTTGAGGTTATTTTTTGCACTAATGCACTTGTATGTCAGAAACAGAAAGACAAACAAACAATGAGCTTGATTCTCCGCTCCACTATACCAGTTGGATGGTGCTGTAGCTCTATTATAGTCAGTGCTATTCTCTTGTGTAAAATGTAATGTGATGGAGTCAGAATGTTTGATCAGAATGTTAATAGTGCAGGACTATGGTCATCTCACCCATAGACATAAGTGCAGATTACAATTATAGGGAAGGTCAAATCCTGCAAACTTTCCTTAGGCAAAGTAACCTCTGCAATCAATCAATAGGAATTTTTCAGAGTAAGTACTGCAGGCAGGGCCGGTGCAACCATTTAGGCAAACTAGGCGGCCTAAAAGCCCGCTCAGGTGTGGAGGTGGAGTGGAGGTGAGCTAGGGCAGGGAGGGCTGCCCGCAGTAACGGGGAGGGGCACACAGGCGAATCGCTCCCTGCCCCAGATCACCTCCCCTCTGCCTCCTCTGCCGAGCACACAGCCACCGCTCTAAGTCTCCTCCAATCTGTGCAGCAAGCCTGGGAGGGGAGGAGAATTAGAGTGGCACCGGCATGCTCAGCGGAGGAGAACTGGGGAGGGCTCCCTGGGCGGGGTTAGCTGCCGTGGTGGGTGATGTTAGCTGCTGTGAAGGGGGGCGGTGTTAGCTGCTGTGGAGGGGGCAGGGTTAATTTCCGTGGGGGGCGCTCCCCAGGCTGCGTTAGCTGCCGTGGCAGGGGGACTTTCTGGGGGGGTAGCTGCTGTGAGGGGAGGCTCTCGGGGGAAGGAGGGGACTAGCTGCCGTGGTGGGTGGCGTTAGCTGCCGCGGGAGGGGGGCTTCTTGGGTGGGAGGGGCGAGTGGGCGTGGTTAGCTGCCACAGAGGGGCAGTGGGTGGGGTCAACTGGGTGGGGGGTGCAAGGTGGAAGTTTCGCCTAGGGCACGAAACTTCCTTGCATTGGCCCTGACTGCAGGGGTGTGATCAGGTGAACAGATCAAAAAGAAGCCTGTTCTGTTGTCCACATACAGTAGGCTAGCTCCAGTGTACAAAACATACCTCACATGGTACATGTTATTCTTCAAATGAGAAGCAACTGCTGTCAGCTATAGATAGAGAAGGAGACCACACAGGCCATTTCATAAGAGAGTGCAGGAAAACGAACACTGATGCCCTAAACAAGGACTTACCATCCCATGCTATAGGTTACACTGCAGATATTTGAGTGAAAAGCACCTTGCAGTGTTCTAAAGTTAATTTCTGTTTCTCAAATCACAGAATTTACAAAGCAGAAACTTACAAAACTATTTCTTTCACTGCATGAGAAACCTAAAAAGGAAAGAAACTAATCAAGGGTTTGGAGTCAGATGCATTTCACATTCACAGCCCTGAGGGGTACCTGTAACATACTGTAATAGGGACTTAGGAGAGTTTTTTTGCTCTGGATGAAGCAAATAATTGTTAAAAGTTTTTTAAATGCTGAATTTAACACAGGACTGTCCACTTTGTTTTCTTCTTTTGTGTTCCTGGAATGTATGTAGTCCACCCATCCCATGATGAAGAACAGTCATCTACCCACTAGCTTCTGCCCTCTCTGCCAAGCACAGTGGGCATACACTAAAAAAGACTCAACTGGTTTCCAGAATTCCCCCATCCTGTGGCTGGACTCACTGCAGTCAAAGCTCCAGCTGGGATCCTTTTCGACCAAGGATCCTTGGCTGAACCAGAAGGAGTTTGTGCTAAGGTTTTCTCAGCTGGAAGTCACTCAGAGAAACACCCCAGCCTTCAGCCCAGCACACTGGTATTCATGACCATTTTTCTGAAAGTGGTTTACCAGCATGTGGTGACGATGTTAAACTTAATTAAAGCCTCTGAGTGCAAAGCGGCATTCTTTCAAACCTTGCTGTAATGCAGAAAGAAGCATCCTGAAAATATCTGGTGGTTTACATGACTTATGATGACTTTGTTTTCTCCAAACAAATAAGAGTCTTCTCAGCTTTGAAAAGAGGAGACTAAGAGGGGATATGATAGAGGTATATAAAATCATGAGTGATTTGGAGAAAGTGAATAAGGAAAAGTTATTTACTTGTTCCTATAATATCAGAACTAGGGGCCACCAAATGAAATCAGTGGGCAGCAGGTTTAAACCAAATAAAAGGAAGTTCTTCTTCACACAGGGCACAGTCAACCTGTGGAACTCCTTGCCTGAGGAGTTTGTGAAGGCTAGGACTATAACAGGGTTTAAAAGAGAACTAGATAAATTCATGGAGGTTAAGTCCATAAATGGCTATTAGCCAGGATGGGTAAGGAATGGTGTCCCTAGCTTCTGTTTGTCAGAGGGTGGTGATGGACGGCAGAAGAGAGATCACTTGATCATTACCTGTTAGGTTCACTCCTTCTGGGGCACCTGGCATTGGCCATTGTCAGTAGACAGGATACTGGGCTGGACGGACCTTTGGTCTCACCCAGTACAGCCGTTCTTATGTTATGTTCTCCATACTGAATCTCTACATTTCTACAGTACTTGCCTGTCAGCTGTGCAAGCTTACATTTTTCAGACAAAGTTGAGGCAGCATGCTACAGGTAAAACACCCAAACACACCATGCTGGCTCTCCTGGGGACTTTACTTTTGTTCCTTCTTGCTGTCTTGTTTCCCTTACCCTAAAACAGAAGTCATTCCAACTAAAAAGTCTTTGGTTGCTCTTGTATATGTAAAAACCATGTTTGACTCAGAAATACCAGAACATACAGTACACAGCAGCTGCATCTCTCCAGTGCTAATATTCTTCGGGCTTTCCCCTTCTTAGCTTTGTGTAATTTGGTGCCTAATCTTTTTTTTAGTAGAAACTAAACCAAAAGATCTTAATTACAAAATGTGTGCCTGAATAAAAATACCAACACACCCTCTCCCACAAAAATGATTAATGAAAAAGCCAGAAGGAACTGCTGTCCTCTAATGAGTTAGTTCATTAATAATGTAATAAATTCTCACAAAGTTCTCTCAGGGCTTATAATTCCTTGATGGGGAGATGTTGCTAGAGGGACAGAAAGGATTTTGTGCTCAGTGACTCAAACAATGTTTCCAGCTTTAGGCATTAGCTGGACTGTAGTAGAAATATATTTCAAAGTAGGTTTCAAATCGTTTTCAGGTTTGGGATAAAGAAAGTTGCCAATTCTTTATGTAATAAACGTGCAGAATAATCACACTGGGCCAAATTCACCTTTCACACTAGCTTTGCACCAGTAAACACCACTTGTTTTAGTGGAGTTACTCCTGATTCACATTGATTATTGAAAGATCAGAATTAGGCCCACTATTCTTCTGTTCCCTTATGATCACGCAGAAATGGAACATGAAGAATTATTCAGAAAAAGCTTCTTACTGTACTTGCATGTGCTTATCAAAGGGTTCTCTACAGCGACCATTACCAAAGTATTTAGGAATTAGAACTGGTTGAAATATTTGTTTAAAACTATCTTTAAATTATAAAAATGGTACCTTTTTGCAAAAATGGAAACTTTTATGAAAAGGCTTCAGTTGTAAGAAAATTCTTCAGTTTTTCCAAAGAAATTTTGTAATTCCATTTCTGGGGGAGGGATTGGTTGTTTGCAGTTCCTAATCTGTGGTTCCCATTTGCAGAGCAGGGGAAAACAGGGGGCCATGGTACTTACTCTGCAATTACCTCACCCTTATGAGATACTTACCATGTGATTAAGTGGTGACCAGTTGAAGATTCGATTCATGCTATATTTGTCAACTGCAGTAATGTTAAAGGCATTTTAATACTTACCCTATATTTCAACTGAAATAAAAATTACATAATTTGTCACTACCAGTAAAAGAAAATTGCAGCTCTTCTTATATGCCAGCAAACACTATTTACAAGGCAAGGATCGAACAAATGGAAGAAAGGTGAAGTTTACAGTAGTGAATATAAATCAGAAGCTAGAAATTGTAGAAAACTGATGAGAGAAGCAAGGGCACATGAGAAGAGATCTATGACCAGTAGAGTTAAGGACAATAAAAAGGAATTTTAAAAAGTAAATTAGGAACAAAAGTCTGAAAAATGGTAGAAACATCGATAATAATGCAGAAAAGGTAGAGGTGTCCAATAAATATTTCTGTTCTGTATCTTGTGAAAAAACAAATGAGGTAGTTATATCATATGATACCACTCTTGCCATTACACTTGCATCTCAGGAGGATGTTAAACAGCAGTTATTAAAGTTAGACATTTTAAAATCAGCAAGACCAGATAAAATGCAGCCAAGAGTTTTAAAAGAGCTGGCTTAGTTGCTCACTGGCCTATTAATGTTTATTTTTTATAAGTTTTGGCACACCGGGAAAGTTCCTGAAGACTGGACGAAAGCTAATGGTGTGCCAGTATTTTCAGAGGGTAAATGGGATGACGGAGGTAATTATAGGCCTATCAGTCTGAATTCGATCCCAGGCAAGATAGTGGAGCGGCTGATATGACACTCAATTAATAAAGAATTAAAGGAGGGGAATGTAATTAATGCAAATCAACATGAGTTTACGGCAAATAGATCATGTAAAACAATCTTTGATGAGATTACATGTTTGGCTGATAAAGCTAATAGCATTGATGTAACATTCTTTGACTTGGTACTACACAACTTTTTGATTAAAACACTAGAATGATATAAAATTAACATGACACATTAAATAGATTAAAAACTGGTTGATAGATCTAAAAATACAATTGTAAAGGGGAAATCATCATCGAACGGATGTGTTTCTAGTGAGATTCTGCAGGAATCAACTCTTGGCCCTATGCTATTTAACATTTTTATCAATGACCTGGAAGAAAACATCATCACGGATAAAGTTTGCAGATGACACAAAAATTGGAAGAGTTGTAAATAATGAAGAGGACAGGTCTGGATCACTCGGTAAACTGGGCTCAAGCAAACAATACGTATTTTAACATTGTGAAATGTAAATGTATACATTTAGAAACAAAGAATATAGGCCATACATACAGGAAGGGGTTGTCTATCCCGGGAAGCAATGACTCTTAAAAAGATGTGGAGGTCGTGTGCATAATCAGCTGAACATGAGCTCTCAGTTTGATGCTGTGGTTCAAAGAGCTAATGTGATCCTGGGTTGCATAAACAGGAGAATATCGAGTAGGAGTAGAGAGATTATTTTACCTATGTATTTGGCACTGGTGCAGTTACTGCTGGAATAATGTGTCTCGTTCTGGTGCCCACAATTCAAGAAGGATGTTGACAAATTGGAGCAGGTTCAAAGAAGCGCCACAAGAATGACTAAAGGATTAGAAAATATGCCTTATAGTGACAGACTCAAGGAGCTCAATCTATTTATTTTAACAAAGAGAAGATGAGGGGGTGACTTGATTACAATCTATACATATTACTCGGGGAACAAATATTTAGTAATGATCTCTTCAGCCTAGCAGAGAAAGTTATAAAGGATCTAATAACTAGAACTTAGATCTGAATTTGTTTAGCTTCGAAATAAGGCCTAAATTTTTAACAGCGAGGGTAATTAACATTGGAACAATTTACCAAGAGATGGCAATTTTAAAATCAAGACTGTATATTTTTCTAAGGGATCTGCTCTCAGAATTATTTTGGGGAAGTTCTACGGCCTGTGTTACGTCAGAGATCAGATTAGAAGATCACAATGGTCCCTTCTGGCCTTGGAATCTACGAATGTATTTGTCATGATATACACCATGTGCATGCCTACTGACATCAATGGCAATGCAAGTCAAGGTGGATTTTAGCCCATAGACTTCATTTTTGGAGCAAGAATTGTGTATTTTCTGAACCCAGTCCCCTGTACAAATTGAATCGTGTTCAACGCTTCTCAAGAGAGGGCTAAAGAGGCATCCCTTCTTCCTCTCTAAAACTTCCCTCTCAATATATGAGCACTATATGAGGACATGGCAAGGATAGCCAGTCTGAGGTTATATCTACACTACCGCCAGATCAACGCTCCGGCGATCAATGCACCGGGGATCGATTTAGTGGGTCTAGTGAAGACCTGCTAAATTGATGGCAGAGCGCTCTCCAGTTGACCTCCGGGAACAAGAAGAGTAAGGTAAGTCGATGGGAGAGTGTCTCTCATTGACCCAGCGTGGTGTGTACACTGCAGTTGACCTGAGCTACGTTGACTCCAGCTACGTTATTCACATAGTTGGAGTTGCGTAACTTAGGCCAACTTACTGCAGTAGTGTAGACATAGCCTGAAATGCTGTCAATGATCAAGAAGGGAATCAGTTTTTCACCAGCTGTGAAAATGGACTCAGAGAAAGTTGTAGCACTGAGCTCCACGAGGTAAGGCGTGTGGGGCTGTTGTCACATGACCAGGGCTACCCGGGGGGGGCAAGTGGGGCAATTTGCCCCAGGCCCCGGGCCACGCAGGGGCCCCCACAAGAGTTTTTCGGGGGCCCTAGAGCGGGATCCTTCACTTGCTCTGGGGGCCCCGGAAAACTCTCGCGGGGCCCGGGCCCCTGGAGCTTCTTCCGTTCCGGCACTTCAGCGGTGGGTCCCGCTTTGAGGTTAATTCGGCAGCGGGGGGCCCCTGCCGCGGGTCGTCGGGGCACTTCGGCCGCATGTCCCGGAGGGGAAGGACCCCACCTCCGAATTACCACCGAAGTGGGGGCCCCCCGTCACCAAAGACCCCAGGTTCCCTGAATCCTGTGAGTGGCCCTGCACATGACAACAGTAAAGAATCATGGAGTTACTTTCTTCTAAAGCAATTGTGTCACTCAATGCTTTCCCCAGATGCTTCTCTCCCTGGTTTCACACTATCCTCTCCAGGGTGAGAAATGTATAGCTTCACAGATCTCCCAGTTGATACCTACTTTTCCTTAATTACACAACTATCACATTCTGGGGTGCAGACTAGACCAGTAAGAGGTTGTGTCACCATCTGCCCTGTAGCTCTCAACCTGGGCCCCTCACAAGCAGCCAAACAGCTACCACTTGCAGGGTGACCCCAACACACTCCTAGTCCAGAATTTCACCCCCAAACTGTGTTCTGCACTGTCCAGACCTCACCTGGGGAGTCCAGATACATTAGATCTGTTGCACCTCTAAGGGGATCGATATACAACAGTTTGCTGTCCTCAGTGGAGTTGCCCACGCTGTTCATCACACTGGAATGGTTTTGATTAAAGAATAAAACTAGTTTAATTAATTACAAGGAGATAGGTGTTAAGTGAGTACAAGCATAAGCCATTAAAGTCAGGCATAGTTAGAAGAGACATAAGAAGAAAACATTTCCTAGTACTAAAACCTTTCAAACTAGACATGGTGCAAGATAAAGTACCTTACCACATGTTTCCAGTAACATTACTGACCAAATTGTCAGGCCAGTATCTGCTCCCAAAGTCCAACAGCTGTTTCTTTAGTCGTCTTAGGTGAAAGATAGAGAGCGATGATAGGGAAAGATAACTTGGCCTGTTTTTGCCCTTCACTTTTGTAGCTGAGTCACCATTTGAAACGCATTTTCCTGAGGGTTACCCCTAGATAAAGTTCATTCCCAATGTGAGGATGAAGACAAGGATACCGTATAAGGCATATTTTGTGCAAAGATTAATACAGTGTGTGTAGGGTGTGAATACAGGGATGCACACAACAACCCAGCCTCTTATTCCATAAAATGCCTAGCAACAGGATGTCGTCTAGCACTCCCAACTGATGGACCACTGTGGTGGTATAATGATCTCAGGTCAATTCCGGTATAAATGCACACTACTCCTATTAACTTCTGAGTTGAATTGTGAGAGGGCTGAATTTTGTCCCAAGTTTTCTGATGCACACATACGCTGCTATAATGGAAGATAGAGCTGGAAAAGAGATTCTAGTTCATCAAGTTCAATCCCATACCAATTGCAGGTTTAGCCTCTAAATTTTTCCTTTGAGGGTCTTATATAAATCTTTTAGTGAATCTTTCTATTGACTGTGCCTCAGTAACCTCACTGCCCCTTTGTCTAAATGTAACCTCAGTAATCTCACCATTCTTTTGTGCTAGTATATATCTATTTTGGTCTTATAATCGAACAATATAAAGGTCTTGGATTAATGCAGGTATTTTTTCTACCACATAAAATGAAAGAACCCATTTAATTCAGGATAGGAATGCTCTTCCTTATCCTTTCACTCCTTTGAAGCACCTTTCTTAAGCATGATAGAAACTGGACTGTACTTTTAGCCATGATTGGTTCTTTTATGAATTAACTGGGGTCTAACACGGAGCACAGTATATGTTTGCTTAGTTTGCCTTTTTCCTTAAAAAGGTGTGTTTGGAGTTCATCCCATGTGGTACTTCAGTGTTTCTTGGTTTCCCATGATTCCTTTCTATTTTATTGTTACCACAGAGGTATGTAGGAGATGTGTGGGTTTGACGACGTACATCACAAGCATTTGTGTTTATTTGTATTTGGACTTGGACTTACATTATTCTTGTTTTTTTCATAAAGTTTAAGGCCAGAAGGAACTATTAGATTATCTAGTCCGACCTCTTGTATATCACAGGCCATTACATTTTACCTAGGTACCCCTACACGAGCCCTTTAGTTAGACTAATGCATTCCAGTCCTCAGGAGATTAAGCTGTGCGCCTCAGGAGAGACCAAATGTCACCAATGCCCGAGGCCCCTGCCATGGCAGGGACATGATTAGGTGAAATATGCCCAAATGACCTACTCCATGCTGAAAAGGAAGCAAAAAAACCCAAAACACTTCCAAGGTCCCTGCAAATCTGAACTGGGGAGATACTCCTTCCCATTGCCAAACCTGGTTATTAGTATGACCCTGAGCATGTGGGCAAGACACATCAGCCAGGCTTCTAGAAAAAGGATTCACTCTAGCACCTCACAACACTGGTCCACCCCATCCTTCGTCCTGTTTCCAGCGGTGGCAATCCCTGATGCTTCAGAGGAAGTAAAAACAAAAATCAAATCAAAAAAATCCCCCAGAGCACAACTAATCAATGGTGCCACAGGGAAAAAATCCCCTCTCTGACCTCTGCCTGTGACTGTCTGAAGCCTCAATCATTTGTGATTTGATTATAGTCACTGTCTTAGTGAGAGCTGCAGTTGTTATGAACGTCTGGAGGAAAAGGCAGGCAAACCCATTCTCCCCAGGTTCCATGCCTCAGAACCAGTTATGGGACTGAAAAAACCTGACCGTTGGGCTTCTGATGATATTTTTACCCCTGAAGGATGGAAATACCATGAAAACACTGCATCTTACATTATATCAGCCTCATAAATGTTTCCCTAAAGCAAGAAAATGAGAATACTTTGAAAATAAAGCAAAGCACACATTTGGGTTTATCTCGTTTTACACGAATACCAAGAGATCTGGGACCCTATGGAACCTGAATGCACAGCTTGAGAAAGAAGAAGCGACAGAAAGCCTAGATAGTTTAAGTGGCCAAAAGAGAGTAATTTTGGATGTGAGACATTCTGTGCTGCTCCTCCTGCCTCTATAGTAAGGTTACATAATGTCTGGAATACGCAGCTTCTCCCTGCTCACCTGAGAGTATCACAGTGCCTTTGGCAAAGATAAATGAATTAGATAATGACAACAGATTACAAGAGTTGCACCTGTTACGGTAACTGCAAATCACAGTACAAAGTCTAATGCTACACGATTGGATTTTCTAAAAGGAATAATTACTGCAATGGCTTCTGTAGGAATACAAGAGTAGGTGGGTTTCAAGATTCAAGAAAAATCTTCCTCTGCATTCTGGATATGTTTTCCTGCTCAAATTGCAGAAACAAAGCTGCAGGTGAAGGGACTTCAGAGGATCTGGCCTTCCCTCTGTGAGAAGAGGAGATCTGGCACTACTGCCAACAGGAAGAATGACTGGAGGTTTTGCAGCGAGATGAAGGGCATGTCTATATGACGATTTACTGTCTGGCGAGCTGGAGTGTAAATCTACAGTGCTCCAGTGTGCCACGTGCTAACTCTCCAAGTGGACCCTGCTGCTGCACAGTGAGCGTTCCCTAGTGCACTTTGTGTACAGCTGTTTGGGTGGTGTTAAGTCCAAAGAACTGTCAGCAGGCTGACGCTAGCTGTAGCTGAATTATCGTTATTAGTTGTTAGGATATATACTTGATAGCAAACAACAGAATGTGTTTCTACATTTTGGTAGGCTTATCATTTCTCTCTTGACCAGTGGGTGAGTCACGCAAGTTAAATTCAAATAACTCAGTCTCCTCTCACACTACCATTAGCTGTATTTTCTCCACAGTTAACTGTTGCAGTCATGAAAGGTGTACGTCTGAGACACAGAGTTGCCCATATGCAAGATATTCAAAGCACTCTATATACATTAATCTAATCTCACCCAGACCCATCTGACATACTTGGATAAACTGAGCCTCAGAGTTTAAGTGAATCATTGCAGAATGGCAAAGCAGTTCTGATTCCTTCTCCTCTACTTTAATCTCTAGACCAAAATCTTGTACACGTTAAGTAGATTCCATTTGCAGGACTAAATTAACAATATTAGTGTTTTAATACGAGATCAGGTAGAGGGCAAAGAAGGGGAGAAAAAACTTTTTCCTTCAGTGTTTCTCTTCTAGGCACATTTGGTATTTGTTTTTAATTCTGGCCAATGTTCAGTTCTAAAAGCCCGATGCATAGAGTTACTTGATATTCTGAAGGCGTTATTTTAAGATGAAACAATGTAAATTCTGATTTGGATGGCAGATGGCTGGCAGTTCACTGTTTGGCAAACCAACTGGTATGGTATGTTAGAAAGTCAGAGCAGCAGGTAGTACAGCTCAATTTGAAACGACCACAGATGCTAGGAAAGGAGCGGGGGAGGGGCACAAGCTGGTCAGAAAATTAAGAACAGTAGTCAGAGCTCACAGGGAAAAAAAGATGGTAATTAGCTGAAAAGTTTTTTTCTTCCAATCAGCACTTTTTGGATGCAAGTTCTCAGAAAAGTTAGAAGGCCTATTAAAACTGACTTAACTTGAAACAATTTGTTTGCCTCTAAAATACCACCTTGGATGGTACAGTTTTCCATGTGGCCTGCATTGGACCTATACTTCAAAAGGTATAACAGTTAGATGGAGGTTGAAATTTACCCTTGTGCAGAGGGCTAGCTCAAAGCCTATGCACCACTTTAGTCCAATTTTGAGAGATGAATTTCATCCTCAGCCACTAAGTGGGGAAAGGTCTAGAGTAAAAATGGGCCCAAACTAAAACTCAAGACACAAACCCCCTGAAACTGTACAGAAGTTGGAATTAAATCCGGATGTTGTGGCTTCCTTCCATTTCTTTAATGTGGCAAATGAAATCACCAGAGTCAAAAGACTTCAGATCTTGGATATGGATCCAAATTTTCCCACTCATGCCCGTCTCTAGCTGGAAGTCTCTCTTCTCTGATATTTATGAAATAGTTGGTATTTTATTAACTAAGCCCATTCAAACAAAATGTGTTTTAATACAGCCAAATACAGTTATACGTCAAGGCACAAGGAATGCAGGCCACACCTACAGAAAGGGGATTGTATCCTGGGAAGCAGTGCCTCTTAAAAAGGAGCTATGGGTCATAGTGGACCACCCACTCAACATGACCTCCCTGTGAGAAGCTGTGGCAAAAAGGGCTAATATAACTCTTAGATGTATAAACAGGGGAGTAGTTGGCAGGAGTAGGAGGGAGGTGATTTTTACCTCTGTATATGGCATTGTTGAGACCAGTAGAGAAGATTATTCACCTTGGGTAGTAACTGGGTTCTTTGAGATGGTGCCTCATCTAGCACGCACACTCCCCAACCCCATCAGTTCCTTCTCTTCCATGGAGTGTTCAGCTTATACTCCGAAGTAGAGGGGAGAAGGGTGGGTAGTGGAGCACCCACAGAGCCACACATCTCAAGAACTTCAGTTACTGTACAAGGTGAGTACCTTTCTCTTCTTCGAATGCTGTCCCTGTGGATGTTCCACTTCTGGTGAATGTAGAGAAGTGCCCTCCTGAGGATGGAAGAGACCTTGGAGTTGAGCTAGTTGCTGAGGTTAGTACAGTAAGGCCTAGTCTTGTGTCTGAGATTGAATCGAGAGTAATTGCATAGTGGTTCATGAATGTGTGTTCAGAGGCCCAAGTGGCCGCCCTGCAGCGGTGTAGGATGGGCACATTGTGTAGGAATGCTATGGAGGTAGATAAAGCTCTTGTTGAGTGGATTCTGATGCCCAGAGGGACTTCAGTGTTGTGTAGTGAACAACACATATGGATACAGCTGGATATACATTTAGATAATCTTTGCATAGATATGGCAGAGCCCTTCGATCATTTTGCTGTTGACACACAAAGTCGAGGTGATTTTCGGAAGGGCTGAATTCTGTCCAGATAAAATGTTAAGGCACAGCGCACATCCAATGTGTGCAGGGCCACCTCTTGAATGTTAGTATGTGGCTTTGGATGAAATGTAGGGAAGTGAATCGGTTGGTTGAGATGGAACAAAGACGATATTTTGGGCATAAACTTAGGATGTGTTGTAAGTGTTACTTTATCTTTGAATAATATTGTGTATGGGGGATGAGCCATGACAGCTGACTCTTCGTGCCAATGTAATGGTGACCAAGAATGCCACTTTCATAGATAAGTGAAGTAATGAGCATGTGGTTAAGGGTTCTAACGGAGCTCTGGTTAGACTTCTGAGCACAAGATTTAAGTCTGATGCTGGTGTGGGTTCTTGGATGTCTGGGTACATATTCTGTATGCCCGTTAGAAATCGCTTAGTAATTGGTGATAAAAAGCCATGATGGCAGCAAGATAAACTCTAAGCAAGCTCATAGCAAGCCCTGAGGTCTTTAGGGATAATAAATATTCCAGAATTAGTGGAAGCAGTGCCTGGCTTGCAGATATTTGTTTGTTCTGTCACTATAGGAAAAATCTTTTCCATTTTTGGAGGTAAGTATGCATGTTGTGTTTCCTACTGTTTATTAATGCTTATTCTGAGCAGGTTAGTTCGTCGCAGTGGAGCCATTAAGGAGCCATGTGTGTCAGGTAAGGGAACCAAGTCTGGCTGGACCATGTCGGTACTATGAGTATTATTTTGGCCCTGTCAGTTCGTATTTTGTGTATTACTCTGGAGATTAGAGGTATTGGTAGGAATGAGTATAGAAGAGGAGCATTCCAGTTGATGAGAAAAATGTCCCTCAGGGTTTGTGCTCCCAGTCCTGTTCGTGAGCAAAGCTTTGGGCATTTTTTGTTTACTAATGTCACGGACAAGTCTATGTGTGGGGATCCCCACATGTGAAATATGTGTTGCATTATTTCGTTGTTCATTTCCCATTCATGCTGTTGGGAAAACTGTTCACTTAATGTGTCTACCATTATGTTCAGTACGTATGCTCTTTGTTCAGAGGTATGCTGCTGTAATAGTGATGTTGTGTTTTATGCACCAGTTCCATCTGTGCATCAGGAGTGGGAAGGTGCTCCATCCTGTTGGTTTATATAGAACATACTTACAATGTTGCCCGTCAGGACCTTATTGTTTTGCCTCATATAATAGGGAGGAAATATAGGCACGCGTTGCGGACCACACGTAATTCAAGCAGGTTGATGTGTACATGTGTTTCCGTGGGGGACCACTCGCCTTGGATTGTATATTGGTTTAGGTGAGCTCCCCATCTGACCAGTGAGGCATCTGTTGTGACTTGTATGGATGGTGAATCCTGTTGAAATGGGATGCCTAAGCAAATGTTTATTGGGTTTGTCCAGCATTGTAGTGCATGTAGAACTTCTGGGGTCGGTGTGAGTCTTTTGTTTAGGCTGTGCTTTTGTGGAATATATACCGAGCTCAGCCATCCCTGAAGGCAGCATGTGTAGTCTGGTGTGTTTTACAACAAAACTGGTTGCCGCCATATGTCCCAAGAGTTGTAGGCAGGTACGTGCAGACACACGGGCTATCTGAGAGCACCGATATGAGGGAGGCCATTGCTGTGAATTGGGGCATTGGTAGCATGGTTTGGCTTCCACTGAGTCCAGGTGCTCTCCTATGAAGTCCAGTTGTTGTGTTGGTGTTAGGATAGATTTCTTTTTATTGATTTGTAGCCCTAGGGAGTGAAAAAGAGAGATTGTTTGTCAAGTAATGCGTACTGTTTCTGGCAGAATAGGACTTTTTAGCAGGCAGTTCTCTAAGTATGGGAATATCAATATTCCCTATCTGTGAAATGAGCAGCTACCACCAATAGGATTTTGGAAAAGACTTATGGAGTAGTTGACAGCCCGAATGGCAGTACTCTGTATTGAAAGTGATCTTGTCCCACTATGAATGGCAGGAATCATCTGTGAGCGGGACGTATGGTAATGTGAAAATATGCATCTTGTAGGTCGAGGGCTGAGAATCTGTCCCCCTCTTCCAGCACAGGGATGATAGAGTTCAATGTGACCATTTTGAACCTGTGGGTACGGACAAATTTGCTGAGTTTTCTGAGATCTAGTATGGGTCTCCAACCTCCATTTTTCTTTTGCGTCAGGAAATAATAGGAATAAAATCCCTTTCCTCTGTCTTGTGTTGGACCTTGTTCCATGGCCCCTAATTGTAGAAGGTGATGTACTTCTGGTCTCAATAGTTGCTGGTGAGAAGGGTCCCTGAAGTGGAGAGTGGGTAGGTGGGATGGAAGTAAAGCGGATGGTATAACCCGTTTGAATGACCCCTAAAACTCAGTGGTCTGTGGTCATAGAGGCCCATGTATGATGAAATGGTCGAAGCAGATGACCAAAGATTTGGATTGTTCACACCATTGGTCAGGGGAGGTCGGTCAGACTCTCGACCAATGTTTCAAAATTGCGGCTTGTTTGATGGTGCTTGGGACATCGCAGCCTGAGATTGGTTAGGACAACATCTCCGTGGTCTGTGCCTTTGTCTTATGGTCTCTGCTGGCATTGTGACGTGCTGACTCTGTTACAGTTGTAAGACTGGTATCTGCATTTCCTGTTAGAGTGTGTGTGGATCCCTAGGGTCCTCAGTGTGGCTCCAGAGTCCTTCATGGAATGGAGGACCTCATCCATCTTAGAGTCCCTTGTTGACAATGGCATGGAATTGGTCTCTTTTCGCCTCTGGAATTTCCTGGAGGAACTCATTCATTTTTGTATAATTGTCGTGGTCATAGGTAGAGTGTAACGCTGTGTGACTGGCATGCAGAATTGAAGGGTTGCACAAGAGTAAACTTTTCACTCCAGGAGATCTAGTCTCTTCCAATCCTTGTCTTGTGGTGTGGATTTGAATTGAGGACGTTTTCCCCGTTGGTTGACTGCATCGACCAATAAGGAGTTAGGTTGTGGGTGAGAAAAAAGGAAGTCCATGTCTTTATTTGGCAGATAGTATTTCCTGTCCGTACGTTTACTGGTTGGAGGGATGGTGGCAGGTGTTTGCCATACAGTTTCTGCAGGTTCCATCAGAGCATGATTTATTGGCAAAGCTATTTTTGTCATGGACGAAATATGTAGGATCTTGAGGAGTTGGTGTTGTGTCTGTGGCACCTCCTCAAGAGGAATATATTGGCTCTGTGCCACCCACCAGAATAACTCCTGAAAGCTTTTGAAGTTATCCGTAGTAGTGGGAGGTGGGGGCATTACTGCCTCATCAGTCCATGGAGGATGGACCTGGGGAATCCCTTGTCGTGGGTTGTCCAGGGTCCGATGTAGGAGTGAAGGATTTCTCCATTAGAATACGTTTCAGTTGAAGATCCCTATCTCTCCTCGCTCTAGCTTTAAGACTGATGCAGTGAGTGCACTTCTGCAGTATGTGTGACTCACCTAAGCATCAGACACATAAGGAGTTACCATCAGAAACTGGTATTGCATCCTTATATGAAGTACATCCTTTCAAGTCTGTGGAGCCAGGATTATTGAAAGCATCCCTTTTTGTGAAAAAAGGGGGGGTGGGAAAACAAAAGGGATGTTGTTTTTTTTTAAAACGGCTATTTAACTAAGTTTAACTAATGCTAACTATCACTATATTAACAAAAGTAACAAATTACCAATAAGTAAGATATCTAATGCAATCTCATTTTATTTGAAGGCTTTTAGAGACACCATGGATGGACCCCGTCTCAAGCTGAGGACTGTTGAGAAGGAACTGAAGGGGTCAGAATGTGCACAAGCTAGATGAGGCACCAGCGGTGCCGCGAGACTGCTACTGCACACGTGTGCCCCAACCAGACATTGCTACTGAAAATCTCCGATCGACGGTGCGGGGATGCATGAACACCTGAAGTGGAGCACCCACAGGGACAGCACTCAAAGAAGACCTGCAATATTGCATACTGAGCTGAGGCCCACACTTTTAAAAGGATGTCAAAAAAATTGGAGAGGGTCCAGAAAAGAGCAAGACAAATGATGCAAGGTCTGGAGAAAATACCTTTTGTTAAGTGACTGAAAGAACCGTTTAGTTTATCAAAAAGAAGATTGGGACGGGACTTGATTAGAGTGCTTAAGTATCTTCCTGGGGAGAAACACCAGGTACTAAACAGCTTTATAATTCAGTGGAGAAAGGCGTAACAAGAACCAATGGCTGGAAGCTGACAGTTGAACTTACAAATTAAGCACATATTTGTAACAGTGAGAGTGATTAACCACTGCAACAAACAGCCAAGGGAAGTGGTGAATTCCCCATCTCTTGATGTCTTCAAAATCAAGACTGGATGTTTTGGGGGAACATATGCTTTAACCAAACACAAACACAAGCTATAGGGCTCAATACAGGGGTAAGTAGGTGAAATTGAATGGGCTGTGATATACAGAAGATACGACTAGATGATCTATGGTCCCTTCTGGCCTTAATCTTTATGTATCTATGAGACACAGCCTCTCATTAAACATCCCATAACCATGTGGGAGTTCTTGTCTAGTGGCCAAGTTTGGGGTTTTCATGCAGCAGGTCAGAAAAAGCAGGGTGAATGAAGAACCACAGGGCTAGTCCATTAGCTGGAGGCAGAGATATGTTGCAAATGGCTTCATAACATTATAAAGTCCACAGGGCTATTGACTTATAAATCAAGTACTGATTAAAGAAATACGTTATATCGCTGTTGCAAATAACTAGTCTGATATGTGGGAGGTCTGAAACAAGCTTCATAGATCACCAGAAAGTATCTTCCCCCCAGGGGCGGCTCCAAGCACCAGCACGCCAAGCGTGTGCTTGGGGCGGCAAGCCACTGGGGGCGCTCCGCCAGTCACCTCAAGGGCGGCAGGTGGGCTGCCTTCGGCTGCTTGCCTGCGGAGGGTCTGCTGATCCCGCGGCTTCAGTGGACCTCCCGCAGGCGTGCCGCCGAAGCCGCGGGACCAGCGGACCCTACACAGGCATGCCGCCAAAGGCTGCCTGCCTGCCGTGGTTGGGGCCCCTGCTTCCTCCTGTCCTGCTTTATGATTTTTACTGACAGTAAAATGTGACAGACTGATAATCCTGAAAAGCAGTGCTGTCTATTCAGTCCCCACCCCACACAAAACACAACATGGAGAGCAGCTGTGCAGTCTTCTCCACACTGGCAGCCAATATGTCTCACTCTTAGTTGGAGAGACCCCCTCCTAGAAACATGAAGGTGGTTCAGTCTCTACAACCCATTGGTTCCTGGCATCTCTTGCTGGCACTGTGAAGAAGCATACCAATCAGTGCCAAGAGTAGGAATGTTTTGGTATGTGGACACCGATCATAAGGATACAGGATTTGCTAAACTGCATCACACCATTGCTAATCAAGACCCATACCCCTACGTCTGTCAGCAACAATACTTTACAGAGAAAAAAAACAATTGATAATGCATCTAGGAATTTTTATGATAAGTAAAGAGATGTTTGCAGAGGGGAGAAGAGATTATTTCTTTACTAATATGTCATACTGAGATATTCCCAACAATCAAGTGACCTGGGATTATCTCATATTAGGAACTACCCCAGAGACCTCCAACTCATTTCACATAGCCCACCAGACAGATTTCAGAGGGCATCGATTTTTTATCTCTATTGACCTGATCCCTATTGGAACAAGTGACCTAGAGGTAAAAGGCTTCATCTCCCTTTGCCAACCTCAGGAGTAATCCAGGACCCAAAATCTCATTTTAATAGTCCATTGGGCTATTAATTACTAAACCTTTGGTTTGTTCACTCCTGGAGAAACAGCACAATAACATTCTGGTTCTTTACCTCTTGAAAAATCTCACAAATACAGTCTATGCCTAGATTGTTGCCTTATCTTTTCAAAATGCAGCTAGCAATATCATGCATCTTTAGAGATAACTTTAATTAGTGAAATCTCATGCTTTTCACACTATCCCCTTCATTAGAAGACAATGAAAAAAAGCTCTGCAGCTGAAAAATAGTTGAAGGAATACATGCACAATAGTCACAGCTCAGCAATATTATCTTCACTCTTAAATGAGCAATACTTTCTAGCCAGCCACAAAAAGAATGCCTATGTGGATTGATGTTTATAGATTGGTGTGCCTGAAATCTCCAAAAGCAGCAAAGAATCCTTTGGCACCTAATAGACTAACAGACGTTTTGGAGCATGAGCTTTCGTGGGTGAATACCCACTTCGTCAGATGCATGTAGTGGAAATTTCCAGGGGCAGGTATATATATGCAAGCAAGCTAGAGATAATGCACCTCATTATCTCTAGCTTGCTTGCATATATATATACCTGCCCCTGGAAATTTCCACTACATGCATCTGACGAAGTGGGTATTCACCCACGAAAGCTCATGCTCCAAAACGTCTGTTAGTCTATAAGGTGCCACAGGATTCTTTGCTGCTTTTACAGATCCAGACTAACAAGGCTACCCCTCTGATACTCGACACCATGCAAGGCACTGCATTTAGCCGTATGGAGTGGAAATCCATCAACATCATTAAGAAACTTGCACAAATACAGACAGATATCAACTTCCTTTCCAAATGTAAACGGATGGACATCATACCAAATGGACTAAAGGTAAAAAATCCACTGCTATCTACATACTACACAGACCACAGTGAGAAATTATGCCATACTCTGTCAAAGAAACTGAGGAACCACCTGATCAGCATCCTATACAGCAAACAGGAAAACATCAAAAAAGAGCTCTCCGACCTGGAGACTCTCATTAATAACCAAACTTCCATACAAACGGACTTCACTAAAATAAGACAGGAGATCTACATTACTCACTTCACCTCTGCAAAGGAAAAAGAACTGTAAGCTGTCTAAACTCCTAAATGCCATATGGGGCCACAACCGTGGTACCCCCAACCCACCCAGCAATATCGTCAATCTATCCAACTACACACTCAGCCCAGAAGAAAAGTCTATCCTATCTCGGGGACTCTCTTTCTGCCCTGCCACTCCCACCAACATGATACAGTTCTGCGGCCATCTGGAAGCCTACTTTCGCCGTCTCTGACTCAAAGAATACTTTCAGGACAACACTGAACAGTGCACTGATACACAGATACCCTCTCACCAACAGCACAAGAAGAAGAAATCCAAATGGACTCCTCCTGAGGGTCGAAATGACAGTCTGGACCTCTACATTGAATGCTTCCGTCGATGTGCACAGGCAGGAATTGTGGAAAAACAACATCGCTTGCCTCATAACCTAAGTCGTGCAGAACGCAATGCCATCCACAGCCTCAGAAACCACCCTGACATTATAATCAAAGAGGCTGATAAAGGAGGTGCTGTTGTCATCATGAACCGGTCTGACTACCAAAAGGAGGCCGCCAGACAACTCTCCAATACCAAATTCTACAGGCCACTTCCCTCAGATCCCACTGAGGAGTACACTAAGAAACTGCAACATCTACTCAGGACACTCCCTACACTAACACCGGAACAAATCAACATACCCTCAGAGCCCCGACCAGGGTTATTCTATCTACTACCCAAGATCCACAAACCCAGAAATCCTGGACACCCCATCATCTCGGGCATTGGCACTCTCACTGAAGGACTGTCTGGATATGTGGACTCTCTACTCAGACCCTATGCCACCAGCACTCTCAGCTATCTCCGTGACACCACTGATTTCCTGAGGAAACTACAATGCATTGGTGATCTTCCAGAAAACACCATCCTAGCCACCATGGATGTAGAGGCTCTTTACACAAACATCCCACACACTGATGGAATACAAGCGGTCAGGAACAGTATCCCTGATGATGCCACAGCACAACTGGCTGCTGAGCTCTGCCTTTATCCTCACACACAACTATTTCAAATTTGATGACAATATATATCTCCAGATCAGTGGCACCACTATGGGCACCCGCATGGCCCCACAATATGCCAATATTTTTATGGCCGACCTGGAACAACGCTTCTCAGCTCTTGTCCACTCACACCCCTTCTCTACCTACGCTACATTGATGACATCTTCATCATCTGGACCCATGGGAAGGAGACTCTGGAAAAATTCCACCATGATTTCAACAGCTTCCACCCCACCATCAACCTCAGCCTGGACCAATCTACACGGGAGGTCCACTTCCTAGACACTACAGTGCAAATAAGTGATGGTCACATTAACACCACCCTATACCAAAAACCTACCGACCACTATGCCTACCTTCATGCCTCCAGCTTCCATCCCGGGCACATCACACTATCCATTGTCTACAGCCAAGCACTGAGGTATAACCGCATCTGCTCTAACCCCTCAGACAGAGGCCAGCACCTACAAAATCTACACCAAGCATTCTCAAAACTACAATACCCGCACGAAGAAACAAGGAAACAGATCAAGAGAGCCAAACGTGTACCCAGAAGCCTCCTACTGCAAGACAAACCCAAGAAAGAAACCAACAGGACTCCACTGGCCATCACATACAGACCCCAGCTAAAACCCCTCTAGCGCATCATCAGGGTTCTACCACCCATCCTGGACAATGATCCCACATTTTCACAGGCCTTGGGTGGCAGGCCAGTCCTCGCCCACAGGCAACCTGCCAACCTGAAACATATTCTCACCAGTAACTGCACACCATACCATAGTAACTCTAACTCAGGAACCAATCTATGCAACAAACCTCGATGCCAACTCTGCCCACATATCTATACCAGCGACACCATCACAGGACCTAACCAGATCAGCCACACCATCACTGGTTCATTCACCTGCACGTCCACCAATGTAATATACACCATCATATGCCAGCAATGCCCCTCTGCTATGTACATCGGCCAAACTGGACAGTCGCTACGGAAAAGGATAAATGGACACAAATCAGATATTAGGAATGGCAATATACAAAAACCTGTAGGAGAACACTTCAACCTCCCTGGCCACACTATAGCAGACCTTAAGGTGGCCATCCTGCACCAAAAAAACTTCAGGACCAGACTTCAAAGAGAAACTGCTGAGCTTCAGTTCATCTGCAAATTTGACACCATCAGCTCAGGATTAAACAAAGACTGTGAATGGCTTGCCAACTACAGAACCAGTTTCTCCTCCCTTGGTTTTCACACCTCAACTGCTAGAACAGGGCCTCATCCTCCCTGACTGAACTACCTCATTATCTCTAGCTTGCTTGCATATATATACACCTGCCCCTGGAAATTTCCACTACAGGCATCTGACGAAGTGGGTATTCACCCACGAAAGCTCATGCTCCAAAACGTCTGTTAGTCTATAAGGTGCCACAGGATTCTTTGCTGCTTTTACAGATCCAGACTAACACGGCTACCCCTCTGATACTTGAAATCTCCAAAAGATTACAATAGGAGTTGTGTGTTTTTAAAACTGCTGTACTCGGCGCTGGTTAGACCTCAGCTGGTACCACTCTACCCGGTGCTGGTCAGGCCTCAGCTGGAGTACTGGGTCCAATTTTGGTCACCAATATATAGAAAGGATGAAGAGAAACTGGAAAGGACCCAGAGGCAAGTGACAAAGATGATCAAAGGGATGGAATGCAAGCCATACAAGCAAAGGCTGAAGGAACTGGGCATGTTCAGTTTGGAAAAGAGGAGATTAAGGGGGATATGAGAGCAGTTTTCACATACTTCAAAGGCTGCCACAAAAATAGATGGAGAGAAAGTTGTTCTCTCTTGCCACAGAGGGCAGGACAAGAGGCAATGGGGTCAAACTCCAGCATAGCAGATTTAGATTAACGCTCAGGAAAAAATTCCTGATTGTAAGAACAGTAGGATAATGGAACAGATGCCTTAGGAGGTTATGGAAGCGTCTTCACTGGAGATTTTCAAAAGGAGGCTGGGTGGCCATCTGTCTGGGATGCTTTAGACACAACTAATCCTGCATCTTGGCAGGAGGTTAGATGAGATGACACTTGCAGTCCCTTCTAACCCTATGATTCTATATTCACCTCTACCCCGCTATAATACGGTCGTGGGGAGCCAAAAATCTCTATTGCGTTATAGCTGAAACCCTGTTATATCAGGGTGGGGCGGCAGGGCTCTGGCGGTGATTTAAAGAGCTCCGCACTCCAGCCACTGCGGGGAGCCCCAGGCCCTTTAAATCGCCGGTGGAGCCTTGCTGCCGCAGCCTCGGGGTAGCAGCAGCAGGGCTCTGGCGGTGATTTAAATAGCTCAAGGCTCCAGCCACTGCGGGGAGCCCCAGGCCATTTAAATCGCTGGTGGAGCCCCGCTGCTGCAACCCCGAGGTAGCAGCAGCAGGGCTCTGGCAGTGATTTAAATAGCTCTGGGCTCCAGCCACTGCGGGGAGCCCCAGGCCCTTTAAATTGCCGGTGGGGCCTCGCTGCCACAGCCCCGAGGTAGCAGCAGCAGGGCTCCGGTGGTGATTTAAAGGGCCTGGGGCTTCCCGCAGCAGCCAGAGCCCCGGGCTCTTTAAATCGCCAGCGAGCCCTGCTGCCGCAGCCCCAGGATAGCGGTGGCAGGGCTTCACCGGGATTTAAAGGGTCCAAGGCTCCCCGCAGCAGCCGGAGCCCTGGACCCTTTAAATTGCCGCCAAAGCCCCGCTGCTACCGCGCTATATGCGAACACGTGTTATATCGGGTCGCATTATAGCAGGATAGAGGTGTAATTTAAATATGCCAAGCAGTGTATGAATAATTATTCCAGTTAAAAGGGTAAAATGAATACAGTATAGGGCTGGGAGACAGTAAGATTGTCTCATAGGCCATGTCTCCTCCCATTAACCTTCATGAAGACTACCTTCCCTCTTATTCCTAGTAATAGAACATCTCCAGCAATTACTTACATGCAAAAGTAATATTAGGAAAATATTTAATTATTTAGTAACTAGAAACAAGGACAACTAGTAAGAAATAACCAGCCAACTTTCCAAGGACTACCAGCCAGTGGTCCACGGACCACAGTTTGTGAACCTGAGATATAGACAAAAAGCCAAATTCTGCTCTAATATGCCTCAGAGTGAATCCAGAGTACCTTTGCTGACACACTCTGATTTAACTGTGGGCAGAATATGTCCCAGTGTCTTCAATGACAGCCTTGCCTGAATAATAAGAGAGTAAGAAATTCAGGATTGTGTTGAATGTATACTGTACAATATAAGCAACTATATCTATCTATATATGACATGAGTATTTTTTATAAAACAGGCATTATAAAAAGAAATTATTTGAATTAGGTTACAATACTGCAAGTACTTCATGTAGCCTCACAAGTTGGAAATCAGGCTTATTGTTTATATTGAAGGGAAATTTGTTCTCAGCTGTCAATTTGTTTTATCTGCTAACAGCATAGGTGGATGTCCAGTGCACACATAGAGATTGGAGGCAGTCTGAAAATGACAGTCTGATGCACAAGTAATAACACGTCTGGATTGTGTGGCCAGGTGATCTCTTGCAAAGCTTATTCTAGGTCCAAATTTGAACATCTGGAGTATAATGCAACAATTAACAAGGGAAACGCAAAACTTTACTGGCTTGTGACGTTGCAACGTGCTGATGAGAGGCTTTGATGGAGCTCAGGAATATTTCAAAGGGACAACATATGTTCATGAAGAGACGTTATTTTTTAACCGAATTTCACAATATCCTGAAAAAACTGCAGAATATCAGAAATGTTACCATTCACTGGGCCAATATGCACATTGTGCCTGCACCTAAATTTCTCCAGTCTCAGCATAAACGCTCATAATCGAGAGCTTTCTAGGTTAGGTGCCCTGTCCAAATACTCCATTCTTTTTAAAGCATTCCTGTCAAAAGACATGTAGTTGGGTTCTGTGATGTTGGACTGTGGTGAAGGAAAGGCACTTGACTTGATCCCAGAGAGAGAGGGCAATACACAGCAAGCTTGGAAAAAATAAATGCCATGCACATCTTGGCCAGTTTGGGGCTGAAAGAACCAATCAGATCTGCCCTTCTGAGGGTCTCTGGATAGTAGGAATATGTTGGGGGAACGTATAAAGCCTTCAGACAGAGTATCGACTGCCTGGGCTCTTGGGTAATATATATCATCCTTACTTCATGATTATCTACAGAGGCAAACAGGCAGTGGCACTAGCTGGAGGGGAGGGAACCCTTCCCCGCACTTGCTCAAAGTTCCATAGGCTGCAGAGCCAGGGCTGCCATGTTCTGACCACTTTTTCACAGCAGTCTTGTACTAAATCAGTACGACTGCTGCTGGAGCGGTCTGGAGTTTTGCTCCAACTGCATGGTCTCAATGTCACTGAAGTTTGACCGAGCTGCCCCTCTGTACAGACACAGTGATAGCTGGGCCAAATTTCAGTGAGCAGCATTGCAACTTAGCACATGGGGTTGCAACACCTTTGGCCTAGTTGCCCCTCCATACAGGCAGAGGGTGGCAAGACCAAATGGTGTTGCCACCTGGTGCACAAGGAGTCTGTTCCTATATAGCAGAGTGCAGGGGAGACCACCATGAACTCGACTTCTGGCATCACCTGCTCATGCACTGTGTGGGTGAAAGAGAGAGAGAGAGAGAGGACTCCCCAGTCTAGGGGGTGAAGAACAAGCAGGGACTGGAATGGGGTCCCTATTTGGAGGACAGAAGATTGGAATTCCCCTGTCCCCCAGAATATCTGCTTTGATGCTACTGCAGACAAGTCTAGCTGGGGACTGTCATAACATTTTTGCCCAGATTTGGACCTTAGCGTCCAAAATATGGGTAAAAGCAGCAAAGAACCCTGTGGCACCTTATAGACTAACAGATGTTCTGGAGCATGAGCTTTCGTGGGTGAATACCCACTTCTTCAGATGCATGTGCCACATGCATCTGAAGAAGTGGGTATTCACCCATGAAAGCTCATGCTCCAGAACGTCTGTTAGTCTATAAGGTGCCACAGGGTTCTTTGCTGCTTTTACAGATCCAGACTAACATGGCTACCCCTCTGATACTTGACAAAATATGGGTGTTAGCATGAAAACCTCCAAGCTTAGTTACCAGCTTGGACCTGGTAAAACTGCCACCAGCCAGGGATTTATACAGTGCCTAGCTCACTGTGGTCTCCCCAAAACCTTCCCTGGGGGACCCCCAGACTCAGATGCCTTGAGTCCTACAACAAAGGGAAATAACCCCCTCCCTTTGTTTCCTGGTTACTTCCTCCCAGGCTCCCCTCCCTGGACGACCCTAGGAGATTCCCTGCTTCCAGTCCTGGAAACACAAGTACCGAGAGAGCTAATCTCTCTCCTCCCCCCTCACCCAGAGGGTATGCAAAGTCAGGCTTAGTAAATCTAACACAAAGAGATTTTCTCCCTGACTTCTTCCTCCCACCAATTCCCTGGTGAGCTGCAGACTCAATTCCCTGGAGCCCCCACTAAAGAAAAACTCCAACAGGTCTTAAAAAGAAAGCTTTATAAAAAGAAAGAAAAAATACATTAAAAAATAGTCTCTGTATCCAGGTGACACTATACAGGGTCAATTGCTTAAAAGAAAAATGAATAAACAGCCTTATCCAAAAAGAATACAATTTAACACATTCCAGCAACTACACACATGTAAATACAAAATAAAACAATATAAACCTATTGTCTTACTATTCTTGTACTTACAACTTGGAAACAGAAGATTAGATAGGCAGGAGATAGAAAAATCACTCTCAGAGCCGAGAGGGCACAGACACAAGACAAAGAACAAAGAACTCACACCCCAAAACTTCCCTCCACCCAGATTTGAAAAAGTCTTGTTTCCTGATTGGTCCTCTGGTCAGGTGTTTCAGGTTACTCCTGTCCAGGTGAAAGAGATATTAACCCTTAGCTATCTGTTTATGACAGGGACATCTGAATCCGTTAGCTATTTTTTGGAAAACATTTTCTATTAATAATAATTTGCCCTGGTTCAACATTTTCGACACACTAGAAACACCTGTTCAATGATGATTTCCCATTTATAAATACATTTTGAGACCTACCAGTTAGCCATTTTCATATTTGAGCCAGGTTAAATTTACATAGTTCTTTATTTTTTTAAATCAAAATGTCATGTAGTACCCAAGTCAAACATCTTACAAAAGTCTAAAGATATTGCATCAACACTATTACCTTTATCAACCAAACTTGTAATCTCATCAAAATATATATCAAGTTAGTTTGATAGGATCTATTGTCCATGAACACATGCTAATAGGCATTAATTCTATTACCCTCCACTTATTCTTGATTAATGAAGTCCTGCTTCATTATGTTAAAGAATGCTATTGTGGAACTGTTATCAGATCTCTCAAGCATATAGACTTCTCTATATGAATGTAAAGGTGCCAAAGGTTTAATCATATCACATGAAGTTCCTGCAATGTGATGATTTGGCTTCTTTCTGGCAGAGACCAGACTGCACAATCTTTCCTCATGTAGCAAGGAAGTGTAGCCACCCTCAGAGACTGACAGTGAGGGATGGCCAGACGCCCTCTGATGGGAGGATCCAGGAAGGCCACGCTCACCATGCAGGAAGTAGAGGGGAGGAACAGGATGTATAAAAGGAGGGCCCTGTTGCTCAGTTGGGCTGCAGCTGCCAAGGGAGATGCATGTGTTCTCCCCACTGCTGGCACAGGAACCTGCAGAAGACTTCTGCTGCCCTGAGGACTCTACTGAGCTACCAGGGCTGCCGCTCCCAGCTGACGCTGAGCATCTGCTGGTGTTGCCAATGGCAGTGTACTCTGGGGAGATGGAGGATAACCCTGGGGTTCAGGTACATCCTGTGGGGAAGGTAGGATGTAGCCCATGGACAGCTGATTACTGTCTGGCTGTGCTGCTGGCTGACTCTAGGTCAGCGTGTTGCGGCTGTATCCCTGCTGACCCAGTGACAGATCACTCTGCCATTGCTAGGGCCCTGGGCTGGGATGTGATGGAGTAGGGTGGGCCTGTGTCCCCCTGTCGCCCCACCCCTGGGGCAGCAGCCTCCCCACTATGGGCCAGGAGGCCTGTGTTGGTCTACCATCCGCCGAGCTACGCTAGAGTGTTCGGTGCCATGCCCTGCCTCAAGGTGGGGCGCCTACACACTTACCTGCTTGACCCTGCTTGAGGGCTGGAGCTCTAGACTGCTTGGTGCCCTGCCTAAGGGCCTGGGCCCCTGAACTGTTCACTACTCTACCCTGCCTGAGGGTTTGAGCCCTAGAGACAGCTAATTTCCCCCTTGTACAGGCGGTCGTTCCAGGAGTGTGACAACAAAGAGGTGTGGCTACCCTCAGAGATTGGCAGAGAGGGATGGCCATGCATGCCTACATGCTTACACCTCACCTAGGTCTCCATCCTAACATCTCAATTGTTTGAATCTCTGAGAGGCTGAAGGAGTGAAGGGCCCTCAGTCACATGTTCCCACATTATCTACCATGCAAACGGTGATCTGATCTCTTATCTCCTTGGTACAGTGAAGGCTAAGGAGCTATTTTTGAGCAGTCTAACTTGAAGCAGAAACTATGGGAAGGAACGCGTATCTATGTTAGCTCACTGAGCATTATCCATATAAGATACTACAATTCCTAATAACCCTAGAAGCAGATGAAACTGAGAATCATGTTGAGAAAGCTCTGAGTATGGTCATGAGCATCTGCAAGAACTATTTCTCAGAAAGGATGGTTTTGCCTATTTCAATGTTTGTCAGTAAGTTGAATACAAAAATACTTTCTGAGAAGACTGGAGGTCTCTACTTGATCTACCAAGACTATAACAGGCTTTTATCTATTTACTCAAAAAATTGTGGTTGAAAAAAATGTTTGTTAGGATTCAGAAGTCTTTTAGTTTGATTCCTCCACCTCCAAAGCAGGGAACTGATTTCTTAGGCTCCTTACTTTATATATTCTTTCACTTCCTTACTTGAAAAAGACAAAAAAGAGGATAATTCAGAGATACAAGACATGTCTCTTAAAGTAAATTTTCAAGGTCTAGCCATGACTGATGAAGCTCTGTTCAATCTGGACTCCTCAGCATAAAGGGAAGGCATTTAAAAAAAATAATCTTGCCATTTGCAGATTTATTCACTCAGGAGCGAGTGAAGGCCCAGAAGAAGGAGTACAATGAGGCAGCAAAGGGATTCAGTGTAAGGATTACTGCTTCTTTGCCAAAAGTCAAAAACACCCTCTTCAGGACTTCAGAGAGTCCACCTTCAATATCTGGGTTGGCAATAAGTGCTGATTGCCCCAGAGCATTTATACCTGGAGGAGTTGGGGAGAAAGGACCATGACTCCACTGACCTTGCATGGGGGATGGGCCAATGCACTCTCTGCTGATGCTGGACCAATGTCCTTGCTGTCCCAAAACTTCCACTAGTCCAGTCCCAGTTGAGACTTTTATGGAGGTGAAGACTGACTAAGAGGAGGCCAGGGAATTTTCTTAGAGTTCAGGGGCTTGTCCCACCATTGTGCTTTATCTCCCAATCCCATCAGGAGGTGAAATCTAACATGCAGCAGTAGGCCACTGCCCGAAGTTAGGAAATTAAAAGTGCCAAAGTGACTACCCCCGCTGGACGGAATTAACAGCACTGTTAGCTAAGCCAGAAATGCAAAAAATAGAAAGAAATTACATTTAGGAAGTGAGGTTTTTGTTTTCTTTTACCATAAAAGGATTTTCCTCCTCAGAGTGAGAGAGAGCAACTGGCTGCTTCCTTTGGGGAGGCCTAATGTAACCAGAGAGGAAAGTAAGTCAATACGCCGTGCCGGACTGGACTGGCTTCTCTGGCAGTGCTTAAAAGGGCTCAGGGCTACAGCCGCTGTGGGGAACCTCGAGCCCTTAAATCCTGAAAGGCCTCACCTCTTCCAGTTCAGGCCCCGCCCCCGCTCAGGACTCCTGTGTACCGGGAAGTCCATTAAGTTACTTTCTCCCCTGAATGTAACCCACTGTTCACTGTATGTTATGGGTCCCTCTCCGTGCCCAATATGTAAAGGTACATCACTTTAGTTCAAGCTGTGGAGCAGTGGTGGGCAACCTGTGGCCTGCTGGGTGCACGTGGTCGGTCAGGGTAATCCGCTAGCAGGTTGTGAGACAGTTTGTTTACACTGACTGTCCACAGGCATGGCCACCTGCCTGCTCCCAGTGGCCGCGGTTAGCCATTCCTGGCCAATTTGAGCTGCGGGAAGCAGCGGCTGGCGCAGGCCACAGTTGCTGTAGAGCAGGGGTAGACAACCTAAGGCACATGTGCTGAAGGCGGCACGCGAGCTGATTTTCAGTGGCACTCACACTGCTCAGGTCCTGGCCACCAGTCCAGGGGGCTCTGCATTTTAATTTAAATTTAAGTGAAGCTTCTTAAACATTTTAAAAACCTTATTTACTTTACATACAACAATAGTTTAGTTATATATTATAGACTTATAGAAAGAGACCTTCTAAAAACTGTTAAATGTATGACTGGCATGTGAAACCTTAAATTAGAGTGAATAAATGAAGACTCGGCACACCACTTCTGAAAGGTTGCCGACCCCTGCTGTAGAGGCTCAATCCCCGGTGATGGCCACCATTATAACAACCTGTGGCCATATTACAGAGAAGTAATCTCATTAGCACACAGGGCTCAGCCCCGCTTTCCATTTTCAGACACTTTCCAATCCCTAGGAAATGCATGGTTCACCCTTTATGCTGCTAGCCCTGCCATACACTGCCAAGATTTTTTTTTTCTGATTTACTCTGTTGCAGATGTTAAAAGTCAGAAGTCAGCAGCTAGTTTTTGCTAACCGGCATTTACAACATTCGGATGATGGCCAGCAGCTAAAGCTTGCACTGCTAGAGAAATATATTTTTATTTCCACAAATAATTTTTGAGTGAAAAAATTTCAGCCAGCGTTAGTAAAGGGTGCTCACTCTTACTGTGAGCTACTGGAAGAAATTGAGGTCAGATGGATGAAAATAATAATGTTTTTTAAAGCATGTATCTGAAACAGCTGAAAGGTTATACGTTTATAAACTGGACTCGCTTCTCAGTAGCTATGTCAGTGCTATGTCTCGTAGTTACTCTCATAATGCTGTTACTAGCAACATGAAATCCCCGTTCACCTGAGTGGGACTCAGCATGTCAGTGCAAGTCATGGAGATATTGTGATATGAAAAACAAATGCAGCAATTTCAGTGTAAATCTGCAGAGACACTGTCACATTGTACCATACAAAATGAAACTGCTGGTCAACACAGATCTAGTAAGGTGATGTTAAGTTGCTCAGGGTGATGCTGAGATGACGTGAAGTGAACATAATACAAGTGTATGGAGATCACATTCGGATTTCCAGAAAATGGCAAGATTATGTCACCATAAATCTATAGTAAACAGGATGAACATGCAAGAGACTAATTTAATAACAATGAACTAAAATCTGTCACACAACTGCAAGAAAAACATAAGTTTGAAAAACAGGAAATTTGTCGCTTCTAATAGTTTAAAACAATATTCTCAAAATCATAAGAATAGGAAAAAATTAAACTATATCTATCCCCTGTAGAACACTATCAAAGGAAATAAGAAGTTAATCAGATCTCTGGGTCGGGGAGGGAATAAATCTGTATATTGTACACATTTTTTTTAATAGACTACAGGGCAATACTGACAACGTGAAGCTAGTTTGGGAAAAGGAAATTAACTAATAAATCTCTCCAGAGGACTGGAAAGATATAATGCTAATCACTATGAACAGTACAAGTTCTTCCTCACTGAGAGCATATCAATGGAAATTTATGATTAGATATTTCTGCACACTAGTCTTGCAAAACAAAGCAGACACAAGATTCATAATCAAATCCTGGAGGGAAAGCCATGTCCCAAGTTCAAAGACTTTTGGTCCGCTGTCAGGAAATCAAAGTAAGAGTTATTTCAGTAATCTCTAGCCCATAATAACCCTATTATTATGGTGTTAAGGAAGTGTCCTGAATAACTGAAATTAAACAGAGACAGATACTTAGACACTTTGTGAATGAAGACAATAAATTGTTTCACTGCTATGCTTACCAAACCAAATACCCACTGTATGAACGTGGTTCATAAGGATAAAGGAATGAAGAAAAATGGAACGACTTACTACCTGTATTAGTGTATTGAGGAAAGATGAAGCAAATGAGACCAACAGCTTAAAAACCAATTAATTGATAGAACTTGTCTAATAATACTATGCATACTGATTGTAACCTATAACTTCCACCTTGTACGCATAGCTGTATTCTCTTTGCTTTTACATCTATGGTCTTCTTTACTACTGTTTATGTAAGAAACAAGTTTGTACCACCAATAATTCTATTTACTTTTCATTTAAAATATAACATCAGTAGCAATCTACATTTGGATGATGTTATGATTAAAAGATATTCTAACCTGGCAACTCCTCTACAACTGCAGGTCTCCCTTGCTGTAGAACTAGGGCAGTTTTGCCCTGGAAGGCAAGGGCCATATGCAAAGGGACTGTATAGGGGGTGCTGACCACCAGTATGGAGCGGAGCTCCACAAGAGACATGAAGAAGAAGGAGTGGGGAGGGGCAAGGCATAGACACACCAGGGCTAGAAATAAGTAAGGGGTGGAGGGTATGTAAAGGCTCACAGGGCCTACATCAGCCACTGGACTGGAACAGATGCTGAGGTGTGGCTTTACAGCCACTCTACAAGCCAAAGTGTGGTTCTTTTCACCTCCCACACATTGAGCCAGCACCCTGTTGGGGTACTTGGGTCAAGTAATGGGCAGAAGATGGCCCCGGCTGATGGGCAGAGACAGCAGGTGACATGTAAGATTAGAAAATGCCAATCTCTCATGTTTGTGGGTAGCCTGAGGGTCACATAACCTTTCAGAAGTGATTTTTCATACCCTCTCGATGGCATTGGGTAGAAGCTTCTGTTCTTAATACCTGCATTTCTTCATTTATCATAACTGCAGGCAACAGCTAAATCCCACCTGGCATTTCAGTTCTGCACTATTCCTCACCAGGTCACTGAGGTGATCTAAAAATGTAATAGTGAAGAGACCATCCAACAGAAACACGTGCACCACAAGTCCCATTACCTGGAAATGGACTAGTAGGGATCTTATTAGACTACATTCTTCCTTTACAAAGGGTTCAAATGGGCATTGTTTAAACAGGCTATCTGAACTGAAAACAAGAAAACCAACAGCAAAGACTATAAATCTCTCTTTTCTTTAATGACAGTCGTTTCAGTCAATAGTATAATTCTAATCAATCATATGGAAATAGCTCTGATCAGAGATGCCAATCTTATTAAACAGCTAGCAGAAACGGGATCCAGTGTGTATGTTAGTGCTGTCTGTTCTTCTAGAGGAAAGAAGCTGTCACAGTCCTCATGTCCCTTCTGAGACCCTTTTTCAATCCCCTAAGTGCACCCTTTGAAGTGACAGCCCTGTGCCTACACATCTCTTGGGATGGGACCCTGTGATCCAGCCACGCTCTGAGTCTCCAGGTTACACCTCCCTAGTTACCAACTGTGATACCTAGCAGGTCCAACATGCTTGGCACGTGCGAGAGATTCTCTTTGGGAACCTCTGGACAGTAACAGTCTGCAGTGACACAGAAGCAGCTTCTCTCAAACAAAGTACAATTTATTTTGCCACAAGGTACACAGCACTCAGAGAAATTAATTGAAAATAACAGAGGCCTATGTGCACATGGTCAAACCTACGCTTGGCATAGGTGCACATGACTTAGCCATGGTGTCCCCCTGTTCTCTTGGGGTGCAAGCTACACTTGCTGCAGACCCCTGACTGTCAGCCAGTCTCTGTGTCAGCCTGCAGCAGCTGACAACCCTTTCCCCTCTCCTTCTCTTGTCTTCTTCTTTGGCTATCCCTCGATGCAAAGGGGTTCATTGGTGGGTTTTTAGGTGGCTGAGAAGCCCAAGTCATGCTCTGTAGGACAATTCCCTCTATGTAGGAAAGATCTTTTAATAGATCAGTATCTTTTGATCTCCCTCTTAGCCTGGGCAAAACAGCCCTGTCACCAGCCTTGGAGCTAAGGACTCCCTCTTCATGGCTCTAAACATGGCTGTTGTGTTTGAATGGCTTCTTGTTGAGGCCATTGTTTTACCTTTCCCGCCTGCTTTCTTTAACCATGCCTTTTGCTCTACCTGTGCATTCCAGGAGGGTAATATCACACAGATACATGAAGGAGCATATGATATTTATAAAAATATACACAAGTTCCTCAGCTGTTTTAAATATTTAATTCCTCAACTGTTGGTGTTATGGAAGCAGTGGTTTTGTAACCTACCAACTCTTCTGTGTGGCCCCTCAAGCTCAAGGAACATAAAATCCACCCAAGAGCTGTAAACACCAAACTTCAGTAGACCTTATTATGTTCAAGCCTGCTGCCCTTAGTCTGGGCATGCTTTCATACTCTGCAAGGGCGCACTGCAATCAGGGCCGGCTCCGGGGTTTTTGCTGCCTCAAGCGGCGGGAAAAAAAAGAAGCCGCAATCGGTGGCACTTCAGCGGCAGCTCGACCGCCGCCGCTTCATTATTCGGCGGCGATTCGGTGGCAGGTCCTTCCCTCCGAGAAGGACCGAGGGACCCACCGCCAAATTGCCATACGAGCTGCCCCTTTCCGTTGGCCACCCCAAGCACCTGCTTGCTGCACTGGTGCCTGGAGCCGGCCCTGACTGCACGTCAACAATGCGCCAAACTGGTTCACAGAAGCCTCATCTGAGCTATTCAGAATTCAGGTCTAAAAATGCTGGAGACAAAATCCTGGGCAAAGCTAAGTTGCGATGCCACAGCGAAGTAAGGTGTACAAAAAAGAAAGATTAATCCACATGATAGTCTGCTACAGCCTCCTGAATGCAAAGCCAAACAAATTCAATGCAACGGTTTTTAAAACAGCCCTTGTCATATTAATGCACAGCCAAATGTTTACCCCCTTTTTATACTTTGTACCTGTGGGTATTTGGAAATCTCCTTATCATAGCTAAATAGGAACCTATCTGATTAATTAGGATTTGCTTGCAACACTTTTCTGGCTGAGAAAAAAAATTGAGTACTTACCTACTGCAGCTGGAATTCTCCAAATACAGTGCCTCCACAAATGCACAGTTTTGGGATCACATGCTAGTGCCAAGTAGACCCAGATGGGTTACAAGCATTTCAAATAGTACTGTGCCCACACGCCTTGGTGAGAGTACACAACAGTGCTGAGGCCATGTTGATAAACATGTTTGTCAAGGGAGCCATGCTGGCTCTACTCCATCTGATATTATGTGGCAGCACCTACTGACTTTCAGTGGGAGTTCAGATCCTCAGTGGCTTAGGTGCTTTTGCAAATTTTACCCCCAGTTTAACAGACATGACATGACAGGTGGATGAGACTCAGAGGTGGAGAGGGGAAAAGCAGGGGGGTAACAATAATAACAGGGTGCTTTAGCACAGAATTAACTCCCTTGCCCTGGTTCTCTTGCACAGAATACAATTTCTGAAGGAAGGTGGGGAAAGGAGGAAGGCTGTGTGGCTCTGTGGAAATAACCTGGTTTGATTCATCATAACTATAACCCCAGAGATCTCTGGTTCTGAAGACTAGCAACCAGCAAACCCTTTTCTGAAAGAACAAGGCTGAAAAATCAATTGAACAAAAACCAAACCTGCAAACCCACGTTGCTGAAGTGTGGCTATCTGACCTACACTCACTTCTAAGCATACAATCTGCATGAAACTCCAAGTAGTTGCTTAGTAGCGGTAGAAGTAACTGAATAGCAAAGCTTCAAAGCCCTGATGCCTCAAGCCTTGAACCTTCTGAACCTGTACTGCCTTAGAGCAGTTTCCAATGCGCTCTATGACCATTTGAAGATTTGGGCAGCCTTAGACTTCCCCCCAGAGGCAATAAAAAGTCAAGATTTATAACAACTCCATAGAGCTTGTTTACATGGAGATTCCTGCACTCTCTGGGGGCGTGATTTCTACAGCACACTAATGTACCGCACGTTCATTGATCCATGTAGACCTTGCCGGTGCTCTTTAATGTAGTGTGGTTTGAAACAGTACTACATTAGAGCAGGGTGTGCATGGGCCAATTAGTGTCGAACGCATGAGTGCACTTTTGAAATCACACCCCTGTAGAGTGCATTACCCCACCATGTGGACAAGCCCTTAGTTCTCTCATTATAAAAACAAGGAGCCTAATGTTCATTTACACTAAGGCATCCTTAGTCCACCCTGGTAAAAAGGCAGAACTGGCTTTAGGAGCCAGAGATCAAGGAGGCTGCCCTGGATACAAACATTTGGGGTCACCAAATAAGCGATCCTGGGGGCACCAAATCCCCAGTATTCTGGGGGTTTCGGTTGATAGGTTTGTTTTTGTGAGAGGGAGGACATCAAAAACATTTTCTGCCCTGGGTGACAGAACACCTAGGACTGACTGTAAAGAGGCCTTAGAGAGGATGTAACTATGATTCATGTAAAGGGGAGTTCGTGTTAATGAGACTGAGCCCTGCAAATCCGTTAACATTCAACTTGTGGAGAATCACAGCTCTGAAGAATCACGAGAGAGGGAAAAACACACCATAGATATCGAAATACATGCAAGTCTGAAACCAGCTTTAATAACAATATAGGATGGGAATGAAGAATCATCTTGTCCTGTCTATAGGAAGACAAGGAGTTAGAGCCTGAAGCTCACATGCTCACCTTGCTCAAGTGATCATGAAAACATATTCCTCTTTCTAGGGGAGTAAGTGGAAAGAATTTCAGGAGCAGCTGAAAGGATCAACCCATTAACAGAGGAATCTGTTAAATACCAGTGCCCTGCACTGAAGAGGCAAATGGAAGGTAAACTTGGCTTCACAAGGGGGATGAGTGAGCAGTTATTTTCCCTCCACAGGCAAAAGCAAAGCAGTGGTGAGCTTTCAAAGATGCCCTTCACAAAACTGCTTTTAATAAGAGAGCACAACAACTGAGGAGCCACACAGGAAATGGAGAGAGACAGTGCAGAGACTCAGTCAATTTGATGAGAAGGCTCAAAGAGAGGAGAAAAGGGAACAAGGGATTTGAAGAGCCAGCACTGCTGCCTCCTTTGACTAGGCCTTGTTAATACAAAGAGTCATTTTAAAGAGTTGCTAAACTACTGGGAATTTTGGAGAAAGAGTCTGTTAGGAACAATCCTGTCTGAATTTCAGATTTCCTGATTCTCTTCTCATACATGTCAAAGTAACCAGCACTAAAGAAAAAGTTATGCTAAATGGGTTTTATAGTAATAAGGATATTGGCATAGAAACATGATCTTTGCTCCTAAGAGTTTATCTGCTCCTGCTTCTCATTCCCTACATATGTAATTACAGACTTGTGTTCATGGGAGCACAACTGACTGCAGGAGCAATGATTGGGCCTGATTCTCCTCATGTTTAGTTCAGTGGAGTTACTCCTCGGTTTCCATTGACACCATTTATTATTAATTATTATGATTAATAATTGTACTATAGTAGTGGCCCAGAGGCCCCATTCAGGATAGCATCAGACTCTTCTAGTTCTGTTTAAACACACAGGCAGATTTGGGTTTTTGACCAGAATGCCCAGTTGCAAAGGGTCCCTGGTGGCTCTGGTCAGCACTGCTGACAGAGCCATTAAAAGTCCAGTCAGTGGCACAGTGGGGCTAAGGCAGGCTTCTTGCCTGCCCTGGCTCTGCACAGCTCCTGGAAGCGGCCAGTGTGTCTGGCTCCTAGGCGCAGGGGCAGCTAGGGAGGCTAAGCTCGCTGCCCCTGCCCTGAGCACCGGCTCTGCAGCTCCCATTGGCCAGGAACCACCGCCAATGGGAGCTGTGGGGGCAGTGCCTGCAGGTCAGGGCAGTGCACAGAGTCCCCTTGCCTCTGTGCCTAGGAGCCAGATAGAAATGCCAGCTGCTTCCCTGGAGCTGCCCTGAGGTAAGCGCCACCCGGAGTCTGCATGCAAACTCTCTGTGCGAGCCCTGAGCCACCTCCTGCACCCCAACACCCTGCCCCGGGTCGGAACCCCCTCCCACACCCTAACTCCCTCCCAGAGCCCACACCCCTCACCAGCCCGCACCACAACTCCCTGCCCTGGCCCTGAGCTTCTCCTGCACTCTGAACCCCTTGGCCCCGTCCCAGAGCCCCCTTCTGCACCCCAAGCCCCTCATCCCCAGCCCCATCCCAGAGCCCGCATCCCCAGCAGAACCCTAACCCCTCCCACACCCCAACCCCCAACCCCAGACCAGTGAAAGTGAGTGAAGGTGGGGGAGAGCGAGTGACAGAGGGAGGGGGGATGGAGTGAGCAGGTGCGGGGCCTAGGGAAGGGGCAGGGATCAGGGCAGGGGGTGGGGAAGGGGTGTTCGGTTTTGTGTGATTAGAAAGTTGGCAACCCTAAGGCAGATATGGCTCCTGGCCCAACAAGCTCAAAATCTAGTCTGAAATGAGATGCAACAAAAGGGTGTGACACATGGAAGGGAGAATTATCATAATGAAGATAAAATAACACGGTTATACAGGTTAGCTACTGCACAGCTTGGTGGTTTTAAGTCATCTGAAATCTTTTAAAATACATACATATATAAAATGAGCTATACTTGGCTGCCACACCAGCTATCATTGTTTTCTATAGAAATCATAGCAGAAGTGGGCCTTGAGGAGTTGAAGGTAGAGGCCTAACAAATAAATTCAGGAAGGATCTTCTCTGTAGAAGGAGCAGTGTGAAGAAACCATGGAAACATTTGTATGAGAAGCAGACAAATAGTGGTTGCAGGCTGGTGAGTTAGAAAAAGTTTTGGATGCATCAGGAGGAGCAAGTGGACTTTAGACAAAAATATTTTTGTGGAGAGAATATTCATGAAGAGAGATGAAGATCTACAGGCAGGATTGTTTCTGGCCCTGATTCAGGAAAGTTTTAAGTAAGTAAGTGCTTCTAAACAGAAACTTAATTCCCTTTAATGCCAATGGAGCTTAAACACATATTGCATTTGTTTGCTGAACCAGGCTTCTAAACAAAATGTTGTTTTTTTTTAAGTTTTCCAAAAGATGTCAATGGGTCTTTAAAGTCCTTGCACCATTTTCTGATCCCATTAAACCAATGTCAATGCTAACGCTGTTCAGTTACATCAATGTAAATCCAGGGGAATTGAGCTGGTTAGATTTATCTTTCTGAATTTGCATGTGTATGTCTGTACTGTCAACCTGCATTATTTAAAAACTCACAGAAATCGAACATTATTTAGCCATCATATTCACAAAATAGATGCGATACCAAGTAAAATTATTTCTATGGGAGACAAGTGTCCTGAACATTACTCAGATGGTCACTGACGAGATTGCAATGTGGTTTTGCAGTAGAGCAGCATTGAATCATCAAATATACTGCAAAGCAGAGTTAATGGGGGGTGGGGGAGATATAGTCAACTCCTCTCTTCTCTCTCTTGCCCCCCCAGGACATTGGGTCTGGCGGTTACTCTGATCCCTGAAGTTTGATGCATGTTTGATTCACAGACTGCAACATGTCTGCACCAGATGGCCCTGAGTTAATGAACACAAACTCATCACTTTTACTCACCAGGGAAATGTGCAGCCCAATCTGATTTGTACTCGACAACTAAAAATATTTTACTATTTTTTTGTGTGCAGTTTAGTTACAAAATGGCACTTGAGGAAAGCATTAAAAGAACACAGTCTACCAGACAAATGTACTTCAACAAATTAAGAACAGTGCCTCAGAGCTTTTCCCACCTCTTCTCAGAGCTAAAGTTAACACCTTATCAAACCTTAGATTATGAAGCCAGTGTATAAACAGAACTTCAAAACCTGGGGCCTGCTAAAGCTTCCACTGAGCCAGTGGCAGAACTTCTACTGACTTTAATGTGGGCAGGATTGAGCTCCTAGTTAGTTATTATTACAGCAGGAAGGTTCAGGAAAACCCAACTTCTAAACATATATAAGAACATAAGAACGACCATACTAGGTCAGAGTAAAGGTCCACCTAGCCCAGTATCCTGTCTACCGACAGTGGCCAATGCCAGCTGCCCCAGAGGGAGTGAACCTAACAGGTAATGATCAAGTGATCTCTCTTCTGCCATCCATCTCCACCCTCTGACAAACAGGCTAGGGACACTATTCCTTACCCATCCTGGCTAATAGCCTTTAATGGACTTAACCTCCATGAATTTATCCAATTCTCTTATAAATGCTGTTATAGTCCTAGCCTTCACAACTTCCTCAGGCAAGGAGTTCCACAAATTGACTGTGGGCTGTGTGAAGAAGAACTTCCTTTTATTTGGTTTAAACCTGCTGCCCATTAATTTCATTTGGTGGCCCATAGTTCTTGTATTATGGGAATAAGTAAATAACTTTTCCTTATCCACTTTCTCCACACCACTCCTATCCCTCCTTAGTCTCCTCTTTTCCAAGCTGAAAAGTCCCAGCCTCTTTAATCTCTCCTCATATGGGACCCATTCCAAATCCCTAATCACTTTAGTTGCCTTTCTCTGAACCTTTTCTAGTGCCAGCATATCTTTTTTGAGATGAGGACACCACGTCTGTATGCAGTATTCAAGATGTGGCCGTACCATCGATTTATATAAAGGCAATAATATATTCTCAGTCTTATTCTCTATCCCCTTTTAATGATTTCTAACATCCTGTTTGCTTTTTTGACAGCTGCAGCACACTGCGTGGATGTCTTCAGAGAACTATCCATGATGACTCCAAGATCTTTTTCCTGATTCGTTGTAGCTAAATTAGCCCCCATCATATTGTATGTATAGTTGGGGTTATTTTTTCCAATGTGCATTACTTTACATTTATCCACATTAAACTTCATTTGCCATTTTGTTGCCCAATCACTTAGTTTTGTGAGATCTTTTTGAAGTTCTTCACAGTCTGCTTTGGTCTTAACTATCTTTAGCAGCTTAGTATCATCTGCAAAGTTTGCCCCCTCACTTTTTACCCTTTTCTCCAGATCATTTATGAATAAGTTGAATAGAATTAGTCCTAGGACTGACCCTTTGGGAACACCACTAGTTACCCCTCTCCATTCTCAGAATTTACCATTAATTCCTACCCTTTGTTCCCTGTCTTTTAACCAGTTCTCAATCAATGAAAGGACCTTCCCTTTTATCCCATGACAGCTTAATTTACGTAACAACCTTTGGTGGGGGACCTTGTCAAAGGCTTTCTGGAAATCTAAGTACACTATGTCCACTGGATCCCCCTTGTCCACATGTTTATTGACCCCTTCAAAGAACTCTAATAGATTAGAAAGACACGATTTTCCTTTACAGAAACCATGTTAACTTTTGCCCAACAATTTATGTTCTTCTACATGTGTGACAATTTTATTCTTTACTATTGTTTCAACTAATTTGCCCGGTACTGATGTTAGACTTGCCGGTCTGTAATTGCTGGGATCACCTCTAGAGCCCTTTTTAAATACTGGCGTTACATTAGCTATCTTCTAGTCATTGGGTACAGAAGCCGATTTAAAGGACAGGTTACAAACCATAGTTAATAGTTCTGCAACTTCACATTTGAGTTCTTTCAGAACTCTTGGGTGAATGCCATCTGGTCCCGGTGACTTGTTAATGTTAAGTTTATCAATTAATTCCAAAACCTCCTCTAATGACACTTTAATCTGTGACAGTTTCTCAGATTTGTCACCTATAAAAGTCGGCTCAGATTTGGGAATCTCCCTAACATCCTCAGCCTTGAAGACTGAAGCAAAGAATCCATTTAGTTTCTCCGCAATTATTTTATCATCTTTAAGCGCTCCTTTTGTATCTCTATCATCAAGGGCCCCACTGGTTGTTTAGCAGGCTTCCTACTTCTGATGTATTTAAAAAACATTTTGTTATTACCTTTTGAGTTTTTGGCTAGCCACTCTTCAAACTCCTCTTTGGCTTTTCTTATTACATTTTTACACTTAATTTGGCAGTGTTTATGCTCCTTTCTATTTACCTCACTAGGATTTGACTTTCACTTTTTAAAAGATGCCTTTTTATCTCTCACTGCTTCTTTTACATGGTTGTTAAGCCATGGTGGCTCTTTTTTAGTTCTTTTACTGTGTTTCTTAATTTGCGGTATACATTTAAGTTGGACCTCTACTATGATGTCTTTAAAAAGCGTCCATGCAGCTTGCAGGGATTTCACTCTAGTCACTGTATCTTTTAATTTCTGTTTAACTAACCCCCTCATTTTTGCATAGTTCCACTTTTTGAAATTAAATGCCACAGTGTTGGGCTGCTGAGATGTTCTTCCCACCACAGGGATGTTAAATGTTATTATATTATGGTCACTATTTCCAAGAGGTCCTGTTATAGTTATCTCTTGGACCAGCTCCTGCACTCCACTTAGGGCTAAATCAAGAGTTGCCTCTCTCCTTGTGGGTTCCCGTACCAGCTGCTCCCAGAAGCGGTCATTTAAAGTATAGAGAAATTTTGTCTCTGCATTTCATCCTGAGGTGACATGTTCCCAGTCAATATGGGGATAATTGAAATCCCCCACTATTGGTGAGTTCTTAATTTTGATAGCCTCGCTAATCTCCCTTAGCATTTCATCATCACTATTATTGTCCTGGTCAGGTGGTCGATAATAGATCCCTAATGTTATATTCTTATTAGAGCATGGAATTACTATCCATAGAGATTCTGTGGAACATGTGGATTCACTTAAGATTTTTACTTCATTTGATTCTATGTTTTCTTTCACGTTTAGTGCCACTCCCCCGCCCCCACCTGACCTGTTCTGTCCTTCCGATATATTTTGTACCCCAGAATGATCGTGTCTCACTGATTGTCCTCAGTCCACCAGGTTTCTGTGATGCCTGTTATATCAATATCCTCTTTTACCACAAGGTACTCTAGTTCACCCATCTTATTATTTAGACTTCTAGCATTTGTGTACAAGCACTTTAAAAACTTGTCACTCTTTATTTGTCTGCCCTTTTCTGATGTGTCCGATTCTTTATGTGAATGTTTCTTGGCTGATCTGGCCCTTACATTATCCTCTGCCATCCTTCCTGACTATAACCTACAGAATCTCTATCAATAGACTCTCCTCTAAGAGAAGTCTCTGTCCGATCCATGTGCCCCTCTGCAGCAGTCGGCTTTCCCCCATCTCCTAGTTTAAAAACTGCTCTGCAACCTTTTTAATGTTAAGTGCCAGCAGTCTGGTTCCACTTTGGTCTGGGTGGAGCCCATCCTCCCTGCATAGGCTCTCCCTATCCCAAAAGTTTCCCCAGTTCCTAATGAATCTAAACCCTTCCTCTCTACACCATCATCTCATCCAGTCATTGAGACTCTGAAGCTCTGCCTGCCTACCTGGCCCAGTGCATGGAACTGTGAGCATTTCTGAGAATGCCACCACAGAGGTCCTGGATTTCAGTCTCTTCCCTAGCAGCCTAAATTTGGCCTCCAGGACGTCTCTCCTACCCTTCCCTATGTCATTGGTACCCACATGTACCACGACCACTGGCTCCTCCTCAGGACTATACATAAGTCTATCCAGATGCTGCGAGAGATCCGCAAACTTCGCACCAGGCAGCAAGTCACTATAGGGTTCTCCAGGTCATCACAAACCCAGCTATCTATATTTCTAATGATCAAATCTCCCATTACTAACACCCGCCTTTTCCTAGTGACTGGAGTTCCCTCCCCCAGAGAGGTAACCTCAGTGTGAGAGGATACCCTAACACCATCTGGAAGGAGGGTCCCAACTATGGGACAGTTTCCCTCTGCTCCCATTGACTGCTCTGCTTCCCTGGGTCTTTCATCCTCCTCAACAGCGCAGGGGCTGTCTGACCGGAGGTGGGACAATTCTATAGTGTCCCGGAAAGCCTCATCAACATACCTCTCTGCCTCCCTTAGCTCCTACAGCTCCACCACCCTGGCCTCCAAAGCCTGTACGCGGTCTCTGAGGGCTAGGAGGTCCTTGCACCGAATGCATACATATGCCACCTGCCTGCAGGTAATCTTACGTGCTGCACTGTTCTCAGAATGCTGTGTCGTTGGGCTAAAAACAAAAACAAATTTAATACTGGCCTTTGCATGCAACTTCCTGATTCCTCAAAAAGACTACCCATGCTTGAGGGTGATGCACAGTACACCATCATGAGACTCAGCTCAAAAGCAGCTGTACAGAGTTAGCTGGAAACATACAAGACAGATCACGTATTAGGGTAAATGCTCAATACAACTAGGTGCTCCATTCATGGTATGGTTAATAGAGATTTTTGCTGTAACTTCTCTATTATTGAAATGAAGTTTCTACCCAGGGTTCCAAGATCACAAAAGAAGAAGAAAACAGATCAAAAATAACACAAAAGGAAGTAGCATAGCTAAATACGACTTTCCATCGGACTTACAAAGGTGGCACCAGCAAAGGCAGGTCATATAAGAACTAGCTCCCAGATGCCACTGATATAGTAGATAAATCAGAGCTAGGCGTCCAGGTCTTGCTGATGCCAAAGTCACACCAGCAACTGGCACCTGCCAAACCAATATACTGCGGGCAGAACACATTTTACATTACCTCTATCAGCCAGAGACAGTGCCAGAGGAGCATTATTATAAAATGACTTATCTTCCATGGCAGTATTCCCAAATGAAGTATGTGCAGAAAACATACTGCTTAACTTCAATTCTATAAGGGTCCATTTACTTTTGGAATTTTGCTGCTGTTGTTGATCCTTCCAACTATCTCTGCACACTGTTAACATACATACATCTATCTATCTATATCTATCGGTATAGATACACACACACATATATTAGGTATAGTACACATCAAATTAATAGGTATTATGGGCACAGAATTAATACTATATATATATATATATATATATATATATATATATATATATATATATATATATATATAATGTGTGGGAAAGTAATGCTAATGGAATGGTATTATGCTTTTCCCACAATTCTGTTTACACCTCAGCACCCTGCAAAGCTAAAGTCAGCTTTGACATTGGAAAATATGAAATGTGTCAAAAGACAATCTGCCCTGGTACAAGCTTGGTACCTTCATGGGCTGATCATACTTGGAACATAACAAGAGCTAAGAAAAGGTACATGACTGGTATGAACTGGTGGCTTAGAACACAGTGACATACAGAAAGCCCTATAACTTGTAAACAGGCTTAGTACATACAGAGGTGATTATGAATGCATATTTCAAAGCATATCTTCTGTGTAAGGTGAACTGGGGGTGCTGAGAGAATCATTTCCTGAGAAGATTGGTATGGTATTAACTCTTTCCTTTTGCTATTGTACTACTTTGTCTTTAGACAACAAAGTGGCTAAGCTTGGTTATTTGATCTCTTGAACATTTTTAATATTGAACAGCAAGTGGAATCAAAATCAATTGGCTCTACTTTTAGCAATAACATGTTTCAGAATTACAATACAGACATTAATTTTGTGTCAAGTGAGTGTTGATATAGAAACTCTAGATACAAAAACCATTGTGTAGAGTGGCCTATTCCATCTACAGAGCTAGTATAAAAGCTACAGCAGAGCTGTTGAACCCTGATACACCGATGCTGTCCTCTAGAGAATGGATGGGGAAAATTAACCTGAGTGAGAAGTGAATTGGAGAAGTGCATGCTCCTGCAGGGGATAGGTTCATCTGATCTATCTGCTATGATATCAGTAATTATTCTGTTTCCTATGCTTTATACAGTCTGCAATTCAATTAGCCAACTTCTTTCTTTTTCCATGGCTCTTCACTTTGCTGTACATATGCTAAATAAGTCAGAATACACAAAAATATTTAATGAAAGTTAATTTCAGTTAATAGTCCCTGTACAGAAGGCAAGAGATCAAACACTTTGTCAGTTTATTATATTTCTACTATATTGTGAAACGTTTTACATGTATGTGTCTCATTTTTTATTAAATACCTGAAAGCCTTGATGGTTTTATGTTAATTCTCCCAAGCTAGACAGAGTTGGGAGGGGATCATTTCTTACACAGGAGACTTCCAAGGAATACTTAGGAGCTGCAGGAAGGGGTGTTGTTGATTCAGGAGATGGCAAGCTTCCTTAAGACTCAGTACGAAACCCATATACTAGTGGGACGCGAGGGAGGAACTATGGTGCTGGTGGTGCAATATTAGATCCCATGGCACTAGACAAATACCTCAGGTAACTGAATTCCCCCAGTAGTTTCAACTGGATACGATATTGGTCTTACTAAACTATTATGCCAACAGCTGTTGGGTTTCACCTCAGAGATGACTGCAGTTCAGTAATGAGTGAAGTGATTCTTATATGTAGTTGTCATACTGTAAAGTATTTAAAATCCTTCAGGATGAAACACATTTACATTTTGTTAATAAATACATTATTATTATTATTATTTATTAATCGTGACAGAGGCCTGGTCCACACTACAGCGTTAAATCGATTTAAACAGCGTTAAATCGATTTAACGCTGTACCCGTCCACACTACAAGGCACTTTAAATCGATTTTAAGGGCTCTTAAAATCGATTTCTGTACTCCTCCCCAACGAGAGGAGTCACCCTAAAATCAATATTACTATATCGATTTAGGGTTAGTGTGGACGGAAATTGAAGTTATTGGTCTCATTCTTTTACTGAGCTACCCAGAGTGCACCGCTCTGGAAATCGATGGTAGCCTAGGACCATGGATGCACACCATCGAATTAATGTGCTCTAGTGTGGACGCGTAAAATCGATTTTATAAAACCAGTTTTATAAAACCGGTTTTAATAATTTCGATTTTATGCTGTAGTGTAGACGTGGCCAGAGACAAGGTAGGTGAGGTAATATCTTTTATTGGACCAATATGATATTACCTCACCTGCCTTATCTCTCTCATATCCTGCGGCCAACATGGCTACAACAACACTACGAGCAACTATTATTAATCATGCATCCGACGAAGTGGGTATTCACCCACGCAACCTCATGCTCCAAAATGTCTTTTAGTCTATAAGGTGCCACCGGACTCTTTGCTGCTTTTATTATTAATCATGTTCATTACTGCAGTGCCTAACGAACACCCACAAATGGGGCCCCATTGTGCTGGATGCTGTACAAATGCAGAGCAGTGGATGGTCCCTTCCCTCAAAGAATGTATCATCTAAATAGCCTAGACAGCCACAGGGTGGGGAACGGGACAGAACATGCAAGCAAGGTGTACAACATGATGAGAGCGAATGTCATGTTAATGCCACAATTTTTTTTGGCGGGGGAGGGAATTACTGAGGAGGGGATCTGCTAAATGGAAAGAAAAGGTAGGGGGAGGGGCAGGATGACAGGGCAAGTGTTGAGTGAAGCTTAGATAAAGAGATTGTGAGGGAGGGGCACTGGGAGTGGGAACGGGAGCAAACAGCCAATCTGCACGGGGCGCAATAAATTCAGTCAAAACTGTAGAAAGTTCTTGGAATGTCTGAAGGTGACAACTTTGGCTGCTTTCGCAGCTGCTGCTTCTTCCAGCTGGAGTCTCTGTCTGCCTGTCTCCTCTTTGCAGTTTCTCCCCAAGACCACTTGGTGGGACTGAGGGTGGGATGGAATGGCGTGTGCTCCCCACACTGGCCCTGAGACAGCTGAATTAGGCCAGGTGGGCCCAATCAGCCAATTAAGCTGCAAACAGGGCAGATATAGTTTTAAACTTTTGAACCTCCTTGTAAGATTGTATTGTGTTAGCAAGCAGCTTTGCAACAAACTCACATGGAAAGACTTTAGACAGTCTCAATTGCATCTGTTATGCAAGTACTGTATAATACACCTCGACCCCAATAGAACATGACCCAGTATAACATGAATTCAGATATAATGTGGTAAAGCAGCAGAGAGCCCGGCCCTTTAAAGCACCACGTGAGTCCTGTTGCTTTACTGCATTATATGCAAATTTGTGTGGAGCCCCAGGCCCTTTAAATCCCCGCCCGGGCCCCACTGCCAGAGCTCTGGTAGTGATTTAAAGGGCCCACAGCAGCTGGAGCACCGGGCCCTTTAAATCCCCACTGGGGCTCTGGCAGCCAGGCTCGGGCGGTGATTGAAAGGGCCAGAGGCTCCAGCCGCTGTGGGGAGCCCCGGGCCCTTTAAATCCCTGCTCGAGCCCTGCTGCTGGAGCTCCGGCAGTGATTTAAAGGGACCAGGGCTCCCTGCAGTGACTGGAGCACCGAGCCCTTTAAATCACTGCCAGAGAAGCCGGTCCAGTCCAGCATGGCATACCAGCTCTTGCCGGTACGCCGTACCAGACCAAACCTGATATAATGCAGTCTCACCTATAAGGCGGTGAGATTTTTTGGCTCCCAAGGACTGTGTTATATCGGGGTAGAGGTGTATATAGACACTGTAAGGAACATTCGAGAAAGGATGGTTTTCTGGTTAACACAATAAGACTTAAGAGATCTGGGTTCATTTCCTAGTTCTGCCACAGATTTATTGACTTGGACAACTCATTTAGGGCTATATTCACAAAGGGACTTAGGCACTGGCACAAGAGCGTACCGTTCTCAGCTGTTATGGAGCATTACAGTAATACAAATAGGGAATACAAAAAAAAAAAAGAAGAAGAGAGAGATCTTTTTAAACAACGAAAGTAGGAAAAAGTTTTTAATCTTATGAAGATACCATGGCTTTTCCTGCTCTCAGGACACTGCTGCTTGATCCATTGCTTCACCTCATATCTGACAGCACAGTGAAAGCAAAGCATCATGCTCGGACTCCAATCAGACTGCTAATCTAGTTGGAGAAGTAGAAGCACAATGGCAGCTTGCCATGAGAGACCAGTCAGATAATTTACAATTAAGGAGATGATAAAAGAGGAACTTGTAAAAATGGTTTTGGAGCTCAGACCCACACTTTTATACTTTCAGTGACAAGGTTCTCTGTATGATGTAAAAGGCCAGAAAATAACTTTTATTAAAAAAAAAATGAAAACAGATTATTACTAGGTTAGTCAGAGTTTATACATAGGTTAGGTATTTCATAGTGAGCAGTTCTAAAATTAACCATGTAACTTTCTTAAGTTCATAGATTCCAAGGCCAGAAAGGACAATAGCGACCATACAGTCTGACCTCCTGTATAACACAAGTCACAGAACTTTCCCGAACTAATTCCCGTATCAATGTTCCAAAATACCATTCTAGCTCTTGATGAAGATTACTAAATAAAACAAATTTTGGGTTTATAGACCAATCAAATAAGATCTTATCAGATAAGATATTAAAATAATAAAAATAAAAAATGTTATGAGACTTCCATAGATATGAAAACTTCTCATCTTTCAAATGTGTATATCCAAGATTACTTGTCTGATTAAGTTCAAACTTTGGAGGGAAAATTCAACTGTAGCCATATAACACAGAGAACACATGAAAAATTTTGGTTAGAAATCTGCTTTGTTTAAAGCCCATTAAAGGGAAGTGGGGTCAAAAAAGAACTAGTTACAACCTTCATTATGCAGTCATTCCTATTTATACATAAACCTAACATCTGAAAAGCTATAAAACACTGGAGCTACAATCTAATCATGCCACCAACATGCCCTCATTCCAGAAATCTTGGAATGCAGACCCATTTAAGCATGTTGATGGCTGCAGCTGCAGCTATCAGAAGTGTGTTTTAATCTTATTAATCCATCTTCAAGCACAAGCTTTCTGATTTGCAAAGAGTTCCAAGCCCACATTGCTTGTAATGGAGTATAAACAATAGACATGCTAGAGATTTGACCAGGGAGACAAGGCCATCTATCACATTAGACAAGACAACAGGGTGGGGGAAAGTCATACCTTCCTTTCACCTAATGCTCAAATTGTTACTGTGAAAACAATCGGGAAGAAATGTGCATATTTCTTTAATGCTGGGGATTGGGAAGGAAAGTGCTCAGTAACTCAAAGAAAGCTGCTTTTGCTTTACTTCTGCAAAGCTAATTAATAAATAAATCCTTTTAATTGGCTTGAACTTAACGAGATCTGCTGTCTGTGCTGAAGATATGCCCAAGGCTTAATGTAGTTTTGTGATGTTTAGGAGGGAATTATGGGTTAATTCTTGTCTCTAAGAGCCATTTAGAGCTTGGTTCAATGGAGCTGCTGAGCACCTACAGCTACCATGGGCCACAGCGGGAGCTGAGAATGGCCAGCACTCAAGATGCAGCTTAAAGTCCTAACATTGCCAAACCAAAACAGTTGAGTTTTAAAAAATCCCTAGATTTGTACTCAGTGTTAACACAATTTGGGCCAATGGCAGTTTTGCCACCAGCTTCTAGTGAGTAAAATGGAACCCTTTATCAGGGAAAGCCTGCGGACGATGATGGGTCAGAAAGCACAGTTCTAAAGAAGGCTGTAGATCTGGTAGCATTTGCTACTCATATTTTATGTAAGGCTCCTTACATACGTGCCTGATTCTGTGTGGTGCTGTGCATCCCATATGAGGGTGCTCCGCGCCTTGTAGAATCAGGCCCAGGAGATGCATTAGAAGCATCATGCCATTCATCTAATGCCAGTGAAAACAGCTTTGAATAACTAAACATTAGATGTGGGCTGGGACACGTTGGACAAGAGGAGGGACAGCATTGCTCCCTGTGTGGGCTACCCACGTCTCGGGTCACAGCATGGGAGGGCAGAAGGTCATCCATGGACAGGCCACTTCCTCTCCTAGGCAAGTGAGCAGGAGTGGTGGCCAGGGGTGAGAAATATGTCAAGCCAAAGTTCCAACCCCCTACGTTCATGCCAACGGTCAAGACAATGTGGAGAGGGCAACCAAGGAAGGAATTGTGACTCTTTGAGCTTGCTCTTGTATCTTTACAATCTATCCCCCTATTTGTACAATACTTGCTCTGGGGGACCCCTCTAGTTTGCACTGAAATGGCATGGTAGGTGAGACTCTCAATTTTAGGTTTTATGATAGCAATGGTGTATATGGAAATGAACTCAAAGTGCATCTGGCTAACCTGCATGGAAATAATATTCCAGCTTTGAATTTTGGTTTTCTCTAGTTTTATGAAGGTGGTTCTGTCGTTTACCACTGTATAATCAGCAAACCAGAGCGACAGCTAATGTAAAACTGAACTACCAATATGGCAGCAAAACCATTGGATACAGATTGATTGGTACAGCTGCCCTTTCTCTCTTTACTCACAATCTCATAGACTCATAGACTCATAGACTGTAAGGTCAGAAGGGACCATTATGATCATCTAGTCTGACCTCCTGCACAAAGCAGGCCACAGAATCCTTCCCATCCACTTCTATAACAAACCCCTAACCTATGTCTGAGTTATTGAAGTCTTCAAATTGTGGTTTGAAGACCTCAAGCTGCAGAGAATCCTCCAGCAAGTGACCCATGCCCCACGCTGCACAGGACGGCGAAAAACCTCCAGGGCCTCTGCCAATCTGCCCCAGAGGAAAATTCCCTCCCGACCCCAAATATGGTGATCAGCTAAACCCTGAGCATGTGGGCAAGACTCACCAGCCAGCACCCAGGAAAGAATTCTCTGTAGTAACTCAGATTCCATCCCATATAACATCCCATCACAGACCACTGGGCATACTTACCTGCTGATAATCAAAGATCAATTGCCAAAATCAATTGCCAAAATTAGGCTATCCCATCATACCATCCCTTCCATAAACTTATCAAGCTTAGTCTTAAAGCCAGAAATGTCTTTTGCCCCCACTGCTCCCCTTGGAAGACTGCTCCAGAACTTCACTCCTCTAATGGTTAGAAACCTTTGTCTAATTTCAAGTCTAAACTTCCTAGTGTCCAGTTTATATCCATTTGTTCTTGTGTCCACATTGGTACTAAGCTTAAATAATTCCTCTCCCTCCCTAATATTAATCCCTCTGATATATTTATAAAGAGCAAGCATATCCCCCCTCAACCTTCTTTTGGTTAGGCTAAGCAAGCCAAGCTCTTTGAGTCTTCTTTCATAGGACAGGTTTTCCATTCCTCGGATCATCCTAGTAGCCCGTCTCTGAACCTGTTCCAGTTTGAATTCATCCTTCTTAAACATGGGAGACCAGAACTGCACACAGTATTCCAGATAAGGTCTCACCAGTGCCTTATATAATGGTACTAAACCTCCTTGTCTCCAATCATCCTAAAGTTCAGAAACCAGGAGAACAAATAATATCTTAGTCTGTGCCTGCATTGTTAAAAGTAGACATTTGGTGTTTTCCATGCATAATTGATTCCCCCTGTACTTCCAGTCAAGATCTCTCTACTTTGCAAGTGTAAAGTGACAGTTCTTGCAGATTTGGGAAATAATCTCATATCTGTTCCCAGCCAGAGGATACCATTTGGCAAGTGTTAAAAAATACCATAGACCAGAGCATCAGGGCTCATCAACAACACAATTTTTTGTTTGGTCAAAAGCTTACATGAATTATAAAGTCATTCAAAAAATATCACACTGAAAGCTCTTTCCCTAGAAATACCATATTTTCCTAAGCACTTGTTTCATTTTCCTATGTTCTTCAGCATCTGCTTGCTCCTCAGACCTCTCCTTTGCCTCCTCTGGATCTGTCTGCTTTCTCTGGATTTTTTGAACATTCTTTTTATTTATTAACTCTAACTTTTTTCTCCAGCTACCTTTCATCTGTAAACTCATGTCACATTTAGAATAAACTTAATTTCCCTTATTATCCTAATTGTCCAGGTCTTTCCCTACCTGTCTGTGGTCTCTCACGTCTGTCCAGTTTCCCTCTTTCCCTCTCCCCTCCAACCTCCACTTTTCCATCAGCTAAATTCATTCTGCCTATCCCCACCTCAATATCCTGTCTACCTAATTTAGCTCTCTACTTTCAAGTCTTGCATCAGAAGTGCACAGACTAATGCTGTTATAACAAAGAGAGGCAGAGCTTATAGGCCCACTTACATAATGATTTAGCAGGAAGCAGGGCACCTTGTTGCATACTAATAGTGATTTAATAAAGCTACCATAAAACCCTTGTGATTTTGTTAACAGTATGCAAATTCTGAATAACCATGGAATGCAATTTATGTACACATGATAAGTTAAGATTATGGGTAAATGTACCATTCAACCAAACACGTTCGCCATAAACAATAATATTCCTGAAACTAGAGTCTTTTCTCTTTGTTTTATTTAGTTGTTCTCTCAGCTTCCTTTCACACTACTGTCCTTTTATTTCTATGCTTCCATTATATAACCCTTCATTTTGCATGCATCGGTTATTCCAATTAAAGATATTTTACTACCAATATATTTAATATTTACATTTGAGATGCTACCTATGTATCTCTAGATAGCTGCTATATAATTAAAATAACACTGTCGAGGCTGGTGGGTTTAAAATTTGGCCTTGTTTTCATACCTGCTTTCAAAGATGCTCAGGCATTTCTCTGCGTTTGTTTTTGTTTCCCCAGAACAAATGGTTTAGGGCCCAATCCTGCAATACTTACTGATGTGAGTAATCCCATTATGTTCAGTAAGCACTACTTGCTTGAGTAAAGATTACAGAATTTGCTGTGAAGGGTGTTTTTATGTACAATAAAAACCAACAGTCTAATCCTAATCATGAGCATCCCTGCAATAACATAACAGTAACTAATAAATCCTCCCATAGCAAACCAGTGCCTGCATATGAAAGAATGGGAAAAAATAAACTTTTGTAAGAAAAGAAATCACTGCTTCTAATTTCCAAGGGGTGAGTATAAAAAATTAGACTTTAAAAAAAAAAGATTAACTAAACTATGGAATAAACATTGACAGCATCTTCCTTTTACGTAATCCCTGGAAACCTGAAATGCTGGATGAAGTGTATTGGTTTTTCTATTTGCTGCTTTGATGAGGATTTAATCAAAGAGCTCAGTAACTCAGATTCACTGAAGTTTATCCATACAGGACGATCTGTAGCAGGGTTGTGAAAAATCAAAAGGGCTTCTTCTGGTTGGCTGGAAGAGAGGGTGACAAGGTATTTTTCACCCATTTTACAATCTAGCTGTTCATAATCATCTCTTGAAAGCTGCAATCTTTTTCAACTCATTTACTGTGTGTGGGCGGACACTGGTTTGTTGTGGCAGGTAGCTCATAATGAAAGCAAGGCTGCTTGCAATGGATTTGATTTTTTGTGTTTCAGATACATCTAGAGAATCTCATGAGCTCTGAAAATAGATCTAAAAAAGGAGATAACACTATAGGCCTCTGAACCAGAACGACTGCTTCCCCTTCGTTAGCTTAATTTTCAGTTCTTTGATATATTGCAGTATTTCCAGCCTTTAGGAAATCTTAAGGGTCTGAGTTCCAGCTCCCAGTATGCTTTATTGTTTCTAAATCACAGAAGGGGGAGTTAAAAAGGATGAGAAGAGATGGAGCAGAGAAATTAGGTAGTACAGCTTAGAGTCATGGGGATATCTTTCCATCTGCCAGTGGATAAGAGTGGCACATCCTACACTCAGGGCTGGATTTCCAACTAGGCACAATAATAAATGGAGAAATACCTATCACATAGAACTGGAAGGGACCTCAAGGTCATTGAGTCCAGCCCCCTGCCTTCACTAGCAGGACCAAGTACTGGGTTTGCCCCAGATCCCTAAGTGGCCCCCTCAAGGACTGAACTCCCAACCCTCAGTTTAGCAGGCCAATGCTCAAACCATTGAGCTATCCCTCTGCCAAAATAGGCACCTGCCTAGAAGCACCACTGTTCTAGGGGCACTTTACCTCTAAAACTGTGGGCAACACGAAGGTCACCTGTAGGCAGGGGGGTGGGGGTGCTGAAGATGCTGTGCCCAGGGGCGCATAATGTGTAAATCTGGCCCTACCTATACTACTCTTTGCCCTAGTTCTGATTTTAAACACCACTAAAGAGCTTTAACAGTGGCTCTGAATTAATTTGCCAATAGCCCTGTATTAATTTGTCAGTGTCAAAGATAATCCCTGTATCTGGCAGTGTTCAAGAATGTGAGGTTTCCCCACCTCCCATCTGCACATATCAAGAAGCTTCCAACCTTTCTTTTGAGATGCAGACCTAACCACAACTCTGGCGGTTTTTATCACCTTGAGACTGAATTACTGCAATGTGCTCTGTTTGGAATTATACAAGACAATTCAGAAACTTCAGCTAGGGTAGACTAGCTGCCCATTTAGAAAATGATACATCGATACATTTGTGCTGTATTGTCTGCACTGGCTTCCTACTGATTTTATGCAAAATTTTAGAGGTCTCATTTTGATCTATAAAACCTTAAATGGAATGGGTGGTGGCTACCTGAGAAACCACATCTCTTCTGATGCAATATGGCAGCAGATGATCATGTAATCAGTGTCAGAGCTGACCTAATAGCCTCTCAGTTTAAATTAAGCTGTCATGGGATAAAGGAAAGGTCATTTCATGGATTGAGAACTGGCTAAAAGACAGGGAACAAAGGGTAGGAATTAATAGTAAATTCTCAGAATGGAGAGGGGTAACTAGTGGTGTTCCCCAAGGGTCAGTCCTAGGACCAATCCTATTCAATTTATTCATAAATGATCTGGAGAAAGGGGTAAACAGCGAGGGGGCAAAGTTTGCAGATGATACTAAACTACTCAAGATAGTTAAGACCAAAGCAGATTGTGAAGAACTTCAAAAAGATCTCACAGAACTAAGTGATTGGGCAACAAAATGGTAAATGAAATTTAATGTGGATAAATGTGAAGTAATGCACATTGGAAAAAATAACCCCAACTATACATACAATATGATGGGAGCTAATTTAGCGACAACGAGTCAGGAAAAAGATCTTGGCGTCATCGTGGATAGTTCTCTAAAGATGTCCACGCAGTGTGCAGAGGCGGTCAAAAAAGCAAACAAGATGTTAGGAATCATTAAAAAGGGGATAGAGAATAAGACTGAGAATATATTATTGCCCTTATATAAATCCATGGTACGCCCACATCTCGAATACTGTGTACAGATATAGTCTCCTCACCTCAAAAAAGATATACAGGCACTAGAAAAGGTTCAGAAAAGGGCAACTAAAATGATTAGGGGTTTGGAGAGGGTCTCATACGAGGAAAGATTGAAGAGGCTAGGCCTCTTCAGCTTGGAAAAGAGGAGACTAAGGGGGGATATGACAGAGGTATATAAAATCATGAGTGATGTGGAGAAAGTGGATAAGGAAAAGTTATTTACTTATTCCCATAATACGAGAACTAGGGGTCACCAAATGAAGTTAATAGGTAGCAGATTTAAACCAAATAAAAGGAAGTTCTTCACACAGCCCACAGTCAACTTGTGGAACGCCTTACCTGAGGAGGTTGCGAAGGCTGGGACTATAACAATGTTTAAAAGAGAACTGGATAAATTCATGGTGGCTAAGTCCATAAATGGCTGTTAGCCAGGAAGGGTAAAGAATGGTGTCCCTAGCCTCTGTTCATCAGAGGATGGAGATGGATGGCAGGAGAGAGATCACTTGATCATTGCCTGTTAGCTTCACTCCCTCTGGGGCACCTGGCATTGGCCACTGTAGGTAGACAGATACTGGGCTAGATGGACCTTTGGTCTGACCCGGTACGGCCGTTCTTATGTTCTTATGTTCTTATGCAGAGGAGACTAGTGCTAATATGTTTTGAGGAAAGGATCCTTGATTCTCATCTAATGCCCTTCTCTTGGTCTATCAACACCCAGATTTGTTGGCCTACAGGGACAAGGGCCTATTTTCACAAGGCCTCTCTTAATTTCCGATGAAACAAACTTTTCAAGACACATTTAACTTTAAGCACAGGGTAATCCAATTTATTTCAATTGGATGATATTTTATCTACAAACTTTTGCATGTGTTTTTCTAAAAGATACACAACTTCTAGATCTAAACAGGTACTCTAATTTTATTTCCCATATAATAAAAATTATATATATATAGTAATATAATATATAATATATAGTAATATATATAATAATATCAACAATATGTTGTTTTATTAAATGAGAAATAAAATTAGGGGTATATGTATACATGAGAGATAATGGCCTCAGTTAGAGATGCCACCTTTTTAAGTTTGTTCCCCAGGTCAAAGCTTTCTGCATCACAATATCATGATGTAAGGTCTTGAAGTCCACAACGTAACATGATGACATCCTGAAAATGAACTGCATCACATTGAAAAATGTAATAGCACAAATGTCATCGTATGAAATGAAGTTCCGACATGACAACACTTTGCCTACCAGGTATTATTTTGGGGGCAGTAAATACTGGACACACAGTTCAGAGGTAACCCCAAAGCGCAGGTACATTCAGTCATCCTCCAGAACTTGGGAAGGCTGGCAATCCTAGCTTTGTGCTCAAAAAGTGTAATATAACTAGGGCTGTTGATCAATCACAATTAATTAATGCGATTAACTAAAAAATTTTAACTGTGATTAAAAAAAATTAATCGCGATTAATCACATTGTTAAACAATAGAGTACCAATTGAAATTTATTAAACATTTTTGGATGTTTTTCTATATTTTCAAATATATTGATTTCTATCACAACACAGAATACAAAGTGTACAGTGCTCACTTTATATTATTGTTTGATTACAAAAATGGTATATTTCAATTCACCTAATACAAGTACTGTAGTGCAATCTCTTTATAGTGAAAGTTGAACTTACGAATGTAGATTTTTTTTGTTACATAACTGAACTGAAAAACAAAACAATGTAAAACTATAGAGCCTACAAATCCACTCAGTCCTACTTCTTGATCAACCAATTGCTAAGACAAACAAATTTTTTTACATTTAGAGGAGATACTGCTGATTGCTTCTTATTTACAATGTCACTTGACCGTGAGAACAGGCATTCACATGGCACTTTAGTAGCCTGCGTTGCAAGGTATTTACTTGCCAGATGTGCTAAACATTCACATGCCCCTTCATGATCCGGCCACCATTCCAGATGATATGCTTCCATGCTGATGATGCTTGTTAAAAAAATAATGCACTAATTAAATTTGTGACTGAACTCCTTGGGGTAGAATTGTATGCAGGGCCGGCTTTATGACCCATGGGGCCCAACTGGAATACTCGGCGGCAGTTCGGGGCTTCAGCAGCACTTCAGCAGCAGGGGGTCCACTTCCAGGACTTCCACGGCATGGAAGGACCCCCCGCCACCAAAATGCCACTGAAGACCCCTGGAGCGGGGCCCCATTAGGCGAGGGGCCTTCTTCGGCGTGGGGTCTGATTCCGGGGAATCGGAGGAATCAGGGTAAAGCCGGCCCTGATTGTATGTCTCCTGCTCTGTTTTACCCACATTCTGCCATGTATTTCATGTTCTAGCAGTCTTGGATGATGACCCAGCACGTTCATTTTAAGAACACATTCACAGCAGATTTGATAAAATACAAAGAAGGTACCAATGTGAGATTTCTAAGGATAGTTAAGAATCTGAAATGCCTTAAAAAATCTGAGAGGGATGAGATATAGAGAATGCTTTCAGATGTCTTAAAAGAGCAATACTCTGATGTAGAAACTACAGAATCTGAACCACCAAAAAAGAAAATCAACCTTCTACTGGTGGCATCTGACTCAGATGATGAAAATGAACATGCGTCGGTCTGCTGTGCTTTGGATCGTTGTTGAACAGAAACTGTCATCAGCATGGACATGTCTTCTGAAATGGTGGTTGAAGCATGAAGGGACAGATGAGTTCTTTAGTGCATCTGGCACATAAATATCTTGTGACGCTGGCTACAACAGTGCCATGCGAACACCTGTTCTCACTTTCAGGTGACATTGTAAACAAGACGCAGGTAGCATTATCTCCTGCAAATTGTAACCAAACATGTTTGTCTGAGCAATTGGCTGAAGTAGGACTGAGTGGACTTGTAGGCTCTAAAGTTTTACATTGTTTTATTTTTGAATGCAGTTATTTTTTGTACATAATTCTACATTTGTAAGTTCAACTTTCATGATGAAGAGATTGCACTACAGTACTTGTATGAGGTGAATTGAAATATACTATTTCTTTTGTTTTTTACAGTGCAAATATTTGTAATAAAAATAAATATAAAGTGAGCACTGTACACTTTGTATTCTGTGTTCTAATAGAAATCAATATATTTGAAAATATAGAAAAACATCCAAAAATGTTCAATAAATTTCAGTTGGTACTCTATTGTTTAACAGTGCGATTAATCGTGATTAACTTTTTAAATCACAGTTAAATTTTTTAGTTAATCGCATTAATTAATTGCGATTGATCAACAGCCCTAGTTATATTACACTTTTTGAGCACAAAGCTAGGATTGCCAGCCATCTCAGTTCTGGGGGATGATTGTGTTGTAATTGAATTTCAATATATTTGAAAATGTAGAAAACATCCAAAAATATTTAAATAAATGATATTCTGTTATTAACAATGTGATTAATCATGCAATTAATAACGATTAATTTTTAATAGCTTGACAGCCCTAAATATAACTAATAGTATTCAAAAATCTGACCATAGTTCCAGCTAGGTCTCCATATCTGGACCACGCTGCATGATGCAGTGGTTACCCATGCTGCTTACTGATCATATGAATTACAGGATGGTATTTTAGGGGAAACTGATAACTTAGCAATAGTATAGACAAGGAATGTTTAGTGTTTCATTTCTAATTCTGCTGAACAGTTCCTGGGTCCTTGTTCAGATGCATCCCGGAAATTGGAAATGGGGATATGTACAGCAGACAAACGAAGAACATTTACTGCTACAGTGTTACGCCTTGATAAGGCAGTCGATAGAGCTGATCCAATTATTCTTTGTGAACAATTTACCCAATGAAATTAGCCCTTTCTTCTGTTCATGAATTCTTCATAAACAGATCTCTTTTTTTTTAAACAAATGTGTTTTAGCTGCATTTATTCAACAAATAATTTGCGTGAACAAGTTTCAACCTATGATTTCTCTTAGTGAACTGGATGGTTGCTATGACTATTTCATATTCCTGCCATAGGACTGGTTGCCTAAATCACACGGTATTGTTTCTGTACTCTAATTGGATGACCTAAGTTTTATAAAAGGGTAATCCCCTTTCCTGATTTCAAGTTTTATTTGCAAGAATGTTAGCAAATTCTCTTCATGTGTCCCACACTACCAGTCTATGACCTGTGTCCATACGGACTGAAATTTTACTTGTGTTGATTGGATTTGTTTCTCAGCTTTTGGAGAAATTGATGTAAGTAATTCAATGTTGTTAATGTACCTGACATGGATCAAAATGGGAATAGAAATGATAAAAGATGTGAAGCACTGACAGATGTGTCAGTCCATATTTAGTAAAGAGAAGAAAGCCATCAAACAATGTGATTACTGTGCAAAGAGAGATGCATTAAACCTTCTCTCGGTTCTTGATTGCTTCTCATTAATATGATCAGGCTCTTACAGTTCTGTGGTCAGTGTAAAGGATATTCATAGCTAACTTTAGTTAATGTTGAAGCATTTTTACGGCAATGATGACAGCCAGTCACCTGCAATTTTGCTGGCTGTCACCTCTATGAGTCTAACAAGCCTAGCTTTTCACAATTCTATAAACAATCAAATCACTCTCTGGACACAGAATTTACTTCTCTCTTTCAGGACATTGGGATTTACGACTAATGACATTACAAAATAAGCTGTCAATAATGAAAAGACACAAAGTGGGTGTAATGTAGGGTCCAAGACATTGTGTATAGAGGAGCAGGTTTATGAGTTTCTTTTTCCACTCATTTAATAAATGCATTAAAAAAGCATGCAACAAGAAGGATCATGATGACATAAGGTACTTTGTGAAACAGTGTGATACTCTTTTAAAGGCACAGGCTGGAGCCTCTGGCCAGGACACCTGGCCTGTAGTCAGGGAGGCCCTGCCTGCACTAGGGTTGGGTTATTTAAACAGGAAGCTGAGAAAGAGAGAGGAGAATAGAAGCCATGCAAGCTAAAGTAGGTGGTGGTTTCTCTCTGAGGCTTCTGGAGACCAGCCTAACCAGGAAAAAACGCAACTATGTTTTGTGGATTTTACATCTGGGAGCTCCGAACCGGGGTTCTGAGGCAACGATCTTCCAAACTGATCTTTGTAATTGCTCCTGGCCTGAAACATTATTAAAATGAGACATGATATTTTGTTAGTGAGTGCGTGGGGGCTTCTTCTTGCCCAAGGCTGTTAAAGCAAATCTACTGCTGCTCCAGTTGGGGAAAATTATGGTGGGTCATACCAGTAGCACCCCACTGGGCTGCAAGAGGGTGTATAGGGACAGCCCACGCCTTTACACACCCCTCTTGAAATAGTACAAATAGGGGTTGGGTAGGTCTAACTTCAGAAGAAAAATACTTTATAATTATCATTTGAGAATCTCATGTCATTTCAAACATTCATTCAGTAAGCTTCACAATACTCTTGCATAGGTTTTATTAAGAATCTCAACCTTTTTACAGACAGGTAAACCAAGGCACAGAGAAGTTATGTGAATTAACTAAGATTACAGTGGAAGAGAAACAGAAGTTTAAGTTCACTTCACTCCTGCCCTAACCACTAGACACAGTCCCTCAAGAGTAGAGCGATCATTCCAATACCTAGTAGGCTTTGCTGATATCACAAAACCAATTCACAATTTGGTACCATTGGGAGTCTATGTTCAAGAAAGCCTAGCACAAAAGATGTCAAGAAAAATAAGTATGTCACCAGAGTTATCACCAGAGTCCCAGAAATGTAGGGCTGGAATGGATCTCAAGAGGTCATCTAGTCCATTCCCCTGTACCGAGGCAATCCACCTGCCCACGCTGAGGAAGAATTAAGCATACCTAGACCATCCCTGACACGTGTTTGTTGGAGGTTTAAGAACAGATTAGACAATGGGTTCTTTAACCTCTCTCCTTAACGGGGTATTGTAATAGGGTATCAGGTTCTAGGATACTGTCTAGAGATGCAGAACTCTCTTGCTATCTGACCCTGGCGTCAGTTTCAGGAGCCCCACATAGATCTCAAATCTCAATCACACTGTCAGCAAGACCAGAGGAGTCCTATTAGTTGTCTCCCAGGATGTAAAAGGGATTGAGGCAGAGGGAACTAGAGACAGAGAGGGTTCCTGCAGAAAGCAACGCTAGAGATATCCCAACACAGGAGCAGAGTCTGCCAAGAAGGTTATGTTTATTGTTATTTAACTTAACAATAAAGGAAACCTCAGGAAAGGGATAATTTTGGACCCACTCCAGCATGTTCATAATGTGTTAGGAGCATGGTGGGAATGCCACCTGCTTAAAGGTATGCATTTTATACTCACAATAAAGAATGATTTTATCAATGTCTTTTCTTTTTAGGCTAGATTCCAAGTTACCAAGCTAGGAAGTAGGAAGGGTGGGAAACACTTGATATGATTTTTATACAATTATATTAAATAGTGGGTACTAATAAACATTTCAAAGCTTTTTAAGGAGAAGCTTTTCCCCACATCTCAATGTGCTACCTGGTTATCTTCCTGGTGTTCTGTTTCCTGCTGTCAGCGTAAAACATGAAGTATTGACAGTCAAACAACAGGCTAGGTGATAAAATTATAACACTAACATCACAACCCAACCTGCTGCATGCAGTCACCGAGAAAGGAATCCAACATTGTAGGTTTGAAATGCTAGCTATGTTTTGTGTTTGATTTGTTTTTCCTTTCTGTTCACATTAACTTCCAACAGGACTATGGATTCAATTGGCAGAATTCTGGAGCTCTTGACACCCTATACAGTACCACATCTCATTTGAAAGAGAGAGAAAGCTGGTGGTGTCCATGTTCAATTTTTGTGCCACTAACCAAATCTTAGCATTGGAATATTTTAAATGGGTTATTTTAATTGAGCAAATTAAATTCATGATGGCTTCTTCTGAATAACGACTTAAGGTAAAATGTCATTGCTAAATGCTAATCTCATGTTTACATATTACAGACTGATCAATCCACATTGCCATTGGTAACAACAGAATTCTGCACAAAGAAGAGGGCAGCATGTTGGCCAGCCAACTCGCCAACCAACTGGACCATAGAACTGTGTTCTGTACATTCAGCATAGAAAAAAAGTAACAATAGCTACAGGCACGTACTTATCAGTTTAACAAAGATCACAATCAAGAATGGAAGAAAAACACCCTTTACTACTATCTAGTTAATTATTATTGTTAAATATTTGTACTGCGGTGTGGAGTCGAGAGCCCGCAATCAGGGAGCAGGGCCTCATTGTACTAGGCATTCTACAAATATATAATGACAAGCCAGCCCTACCCAAAAAGCTTACAGTCTAACCCAGGGGTCGGCAACCTTTCAGAACTGGTGTGCAGAGTTTTCATTTATTCACTCTGATTTAAGGTTTCGTGTGCCAGTAATACATTGTAACATTTTTAGAAGGTCTCTTTCTATAAGTCTATAATATATAACTAAACTATTGTTATATGTAAAGTAAATAAGGTTTTTAAAATGTTTAAGAAGCTTCATTTAAAATTAAATTAAAATGCAGAGCCCCCCGGACCGGTGGCCAGGACCCGGGCAGTGTAAGTGCCACTGAAAATCAGCTCATGTGCCGTCTTTGGCATGTGTGCCATAGGTTGCTTACCCCGATTTAACCTATATAAATCTTAAGTCTATATGTGATTGTAACCACACCTCAGAACATTTTGGTCTTTAGCCTTTTCTCATACCCACACTGACCACAGCCAGTTTATTTACAGCCTCTGTCGTCAAGGAGATTGCAAACCCTTTTTTGATCAAGTGTTCAGCTATCACCTCTCTCCTGACTCATCCTCTCCTATAATCAGAGTACAAGTTCCTTTTCTCCAGAGTAGAACAACAGTGATTGCTATCTTAAAGGACCTGATACTACAAAGTATTAAGTGCTCTTAATTTCCAATGAAGTCAACAGGAGAAGTGGGCATCAATATCTAAAAACAACTAACAATGAAGTGGATTTGAAACCTCTCAGAATGAGACAGTCCTTCCCAGGATTGGGCCCTAACCAGTTACAAAACAATTCCAGTGAGCTTAAATAAAATAAAAATATTGCAAAATAAAACCTGCAGAATATAACCATAGCTAGATAAAAACACTATGGAAAATGCAGCTAGCTAGCTCCGAACTCTTAGCTACAAAATACTGACTAAATAAGCTGAAAAAGGTACATTATGACATTATAAAATGTTATGGAACATGCAATGCATCGTTACTCTTAACGGAAGAAAAAACACAAGCTTTTGGCAAACACAACAAAACAAGTTGGTTTGTTCATCAACAAGGGGAAGACAAAATATATGGCTATCGTTGTTCCAAATTCAGCCATCAGAGTAGATGGAGAAACACTAGAAAAAGTAAGTCATTTTACTTCTCTGGGGAGCACGATGTGTTATCATGGTGACACGATGCTGTCAAGTAATGAATATCAAAAGCAGCAAATAACTTTATAAGTTTGCAAAGATTTGGAAAAGTAGCATGAACATCACTTAAAACAACAAGGAGTCTGGTGGCACCTTAAAGACTAATAGATTTATTTGATCATAAGCAAATAAATCTGTTAGTCTTTAAGGTGACAACGGACTCTTGTTTTTGTGGATACAGACTAACACGGCTACCCCCGATACATGAACATCACTGACACTTGGAAGCTTGAATAGACCAGCAGAAGATTGAAATAAATGGTGAAAACTAGTGGATGCCCTATGCTCCCAAGAGCATGGAAGGATAAATACAAAGAAACGGAAAAAGAAAAGCCTTAACGGGACAGAAGGAAGAAGAGAAACAGAGACTAAACTGGACTCATCCATGAATGCACTGCAAAAAAAAAAGCCCTTATTTATCTAAACTACATCCAATACAGGGCCCACCATCACTCACCAAGAAGCTACTCTCCAAAAGGAATGATAAACTGTAACCATGTACATGAGCGCTGAAACTATGGTGAAGGGGAGAGGCATTTAAGCCCCAAGCTTTATTAGATGCAGGATATACAAGTGATATTAACCAATGGTGACCACTCCTCGCATATTTTCCAAGCTTATATTAATTTTACCAGGGTGATTTTGTGTCCTGCAAGACTAACTTGCTGAATATGAACTTTTCCAAATAATTCCCAGGCCCTTGGAATATCACCCATTATGACACTGTTTCAGAAGATTATGAAATTTTATGCAACATGCAATGCATCACTGCTAGATGTGGCAATGTAAATAGTGATTTGCAATGTAAATGTCAGTGCACATGAGTTTGTTCCAAAGGAGAAACTCAAACCATTGTATTACTCTGTTAGTCAAAGAATAACAAATTAATTAACAAGAAAAAGTTCTAGTTATACTTTTTATTTGACTAACCAAAAATAAGATGAGCTAGCTGAGAATCAGGGCATTTTCATTTGGCAATGGAGAAAACAGAATGAGGAATAGCCCCAGATATTGTGGTAGGATGTTAATTCAGGCCTCATAATGAAATTCAGAGATAGAACAGATAAAAGGAGGACTGTCTTTACAATAAAAATCAGGTACCGGTGTAGATTCTGAAATGGAATGATCCTCTCCTGTTTTAAAAGTGACATGGTAATTCTAATGGCAAATTGTGTTATAAATAGACTTTAATTATAATATCCTAAATCCGGCATATGTATTTTCTCTGTTTGAATGGGAGAAGCAAAAGACCATTTGCTACCAAATTTGCAATGTAAACAACACAAAAGAAAATATGGAGTGAAGTTCAACAAAAAACACAGTCTGCCACTCTTCATGCTCTCCACTTGATTATTGTCCTTCAGCCACATCACACTTGAGGATAAAGCTAATGACATTGACCTTGAGGTCCTCCCACTGACACCCTAGCAGTGTACGCAGCTGGCAGTTAGAGTGACCTTCTGAACTCTACCCCTTTTGACATACTCCATTAATGCATCCTGGACTAACAGCTGATTGAAAACAGTGGCAGTCAGGCACTATGCACATGACCCCTGACACTGCAGGCCTTTTCTTCCTCCTCACGGTCTGCAGCCAATAGGCGCACTCCCTAGGTTGGCTACCATAGTAACCAAACTGCTGCTCTGCAGCACACCGAACAGATGTCATATGAACCAAGATGAATGCGATGGAAGGAGGGGGCGGATAGGAGAGGAGGGAAGAGAGGCATCACACATTCAGAATTAAATGTTCCCACCAGAGGGAGTGAGTCATTTTTAAAGTGCAAAGCTGTTTTTTTAAGTTCTAAACACACACACACACACATATACAAAGAAGTGTTCTTTCATCTCTTTTGCACAGGTGCTTGAGTTCCACAAGCTCTCGCCACAAAATGAAAGCTATGATTTTCCTCTAAAGTCTAACTGAATGCCTGATCTATTTCAGAAATCCAAGCCAGCATTCTGCCAGCATTTCAGAAATGCCCTCTAAAGCTTTTTTTTCTCTTCCCCTCGCTCTCCTTCCAGGATATTACAGCAATACAGTACTGCATGAAGTTAAACTATGTTACATTGGCATTTTATGGCAAAATTGCACTCAATTTTAAGATTAACAAGAAACCATATTTCATTTTGAGAGCTATGAAGAAAATAACCGATACGGGATTGTGTTTGGTTGTCTCCAACCTTACCATTAGAAATTAGTCTTTAACCTGAGGGGTAATTTTTAAATACATTCATAATAGAGTTGGATTGTTCTTAATGTAAAAGCTTGAATAACACAAGAATTATTTTCCCCTTGTCCTAGCCCCAGGGAGTGTGCTATAAATAACTAATCCACCATATTCAACAAATATTTCCAAAGATTACCTTCCTCTGAAATTAACAAGTAAATCTATGCTCCCTGTATTTGCAAAATAAGGACTGAATCCCACTGACTGCAATGAGGCTTCATACGTAGTCTATCTCCGATCACTGCTAAGGGCCAATCCTGCAAAGTGCTGAGTGCCCTTGACTTCTACTGATGTCAATGGGGCTGAGGATGCTCAACACCTTGCAGGTTTAAGCCCTTCACGATCACAATCAGAGCTGTTTTATAAAAGTTCTGATCCTGCAGCTGAATCCACACAGGACAGGGATTTGCCTTTGCAGATACAACTACAGGATCTGGCCCAAAGATTAAACTATGACACTCAGTTAAATGGAACAAAATGTTTGCTATCCTTTCCCTTGTTTGGAATGTGTGATGAATTCACAATTGTATAGACCAAGAGCAGCAAATTTTGCTTTATAATTATTTTTAAAAATGCTGCATAGATTGTAGGCTATTATACCGAAGTATGCAGCATGAAATACATTTGGTAAACAATATTTAAACACACACACCCCTCTTCCATAGTGAAAGAAGAAAAAGAAATACAGGAATGAAAATTGCACTTTAATCCTTTATCTTCTTCCTCACTCACATGCAGCAATAGAATCATTTAGCTTTATTTCATGGTTAAGCAGTGCTCCAGGCCATTCAAAAAAGCTGAGAAATAAATCAACTTTAGCAAAGTAAAATGACAGAGAAAACCGGATCCTTTGCATTATGCACAAACAGAGATGACTACTATATTTAACTATATTGCAGGCACATTACAAGACCACTAGAGGGCAATAAAATAAACAAGGTTTTGCCTTGGTCATCGCACTAAATTCACTACTTAGAGTATGTAAATCTATTACTGCAGTTTTTCCCTCCATGCTATATTAAAATGCCATGTAATAATGTGGAAATCTATTTGCTATGATTGTTAATACATAACTATTTGTGTATTTTATATAAATAATGACAAGAAGTTTGGAGGAAAAATCACCCAAGATACAGTTAACAAAGTGAAACAATAAAGAAATTATTTCACAAAGATTAAAATGAGATAACTGATGTTAAGTGTGTAAATATATATTTTAGATGGGGCTAAAAGCCCCACCTATTAAGGTTGTCTGACACGTCTAATTATAAGACCTTGTGTTCAGTTGCTCATAACTTTGCCAAAACTTTAATCATGTGGGTTGAAATTTTCCATGCCAAGTGTCAGCCTCAAGTTGATTTTTTTTTTTATTCAGCAAAAATGATTTAGCTGTTTGTGAGAATGGGTCTAGGGAAAGATATATTGTTTTGTCCATATTAAAAAGTTTTTGTACCTATTCTTTGAAGAGCTCTAGCCCCCTCCTCCCCTGCCTTGGAGCAGGGATTTGAAATTGGGCGGGGGTGACTTTTGTGTCGAGGATGTACCAATCTGCCCAAATTTAGCCAAGCTATATGGCTTTCAAAAACTGCAGTTTGCACATTCAGCAGAGACATCTTAGATTTTAGCAACTAAACTCGGCAAGGATTCTAGCCACACTGGTCAAGCTTCTGCCCGGGAATGAGCAGAACTGTCTCTGCAATTGTAGTGCTGGACTGCTGTGGGCCATGCTGGATCCAAGCCCGGGCACAAACGTCTGAAATGAGAGCAGAGAGCTATCTGTCCTGTGCGTCAATGGCCTCCCTGCCAGGCCCAGGCAGCTCGGAGGAGGAAGCTGCTTGACTCAAATGCAGAGGGGACAAGAGCCAGATCTGAAGAGAGTTGGCGAGCAGGTTGAACCAAGGAATCTGGGATAGGGAGAATGGGCCTGGAAGCTGGCAGAGGGGGAGAGAGAAACTGGGATTAGGAGTCACGATGGGCTAGACCCTGGAACTGGCTAGACAAGGAGACTGGGAGACAGGTAGGACACTGGGACAGGAAATTTGGTCTGTGACCAGGGGAAAACTGTGACTGGCTGAGCAGAGAGACTGGAAGCCGAGGAGGGATGTGATGTGAGGATGTGACTGGGAGCTGTAGGTGGGGGAGACACTAAGATAGACAGGGACCTAGGAGAGTAGATTTGGTCTAAGAAGCAGTGGGGGCAGTTAGGAGGAGATGAAAGGGGAGGAGAGGGAAGGGAATTAGTTAGGTACGTTGACTGCATTGAGGAACTCAAGGATCTGAATGTGGAAAAGTTACTTAAAGTCAAAGTTGCAGAAACTATCTACAGCTTGCATCCCAAGCAAGGGGCAAAAAGACATAGGGAAGGGTTGCAGATCAAACTGGACGAACAAGCATCTCACACAGATTATTAAGAGAAAGCAGAAAGGCTATAGGAGTGGAAAAAGGAATGGATCAACAGGAAAAGCTACCTCTTAGAGGTCAGAAAGGGTAGGGAAAAAGTGAGAACCAGGAAAAGCCAACCAGAGCTGGCCCTTGCAATGGAAATTAAACTTAGTAGTAAAAGGTTCTTTAGCCATATAAATAAAAAGAAAAGAAGAGGTGGACCTTGAGGACAGGGTGGACATTAAAGATAATCTAGGCATGGCCAACAGCTAAACAAATATTTTGCATCAGTTTTGTTACTCTCTGATACATCCTAGAACAGCAATCCCCAGAACAAAACAAAAATGAAGCAAGACATGCAGGCAGGTTTGTCAATCAAAACATGTACTAAACATGAGCCAGTTACAACAGCAATAGCCCAAACAGCAGGCCCTGAGTAGCTGCACATACCCCATACTATGTATATATAACACTAACAGACCCTAGTTGTCAGCAGGCAGAATCAAACCTGGGACCTCAATGTACGAGCCTCTGCTGCATGAGCTGAAAGCCAAGAAACTGTGAGCTAAGGCTGTAGAGCAGACTCATGAATTTCTCTTCTCTCGAAGTGGTCTCAGTACCACTAGACGGGACAGAATGCCACAAACAGGAGGTGTGTGGGTTACACATGCACACACACACTGAGTTCAGGGACCAGGAATCAGGAAACAAACAGGAATAGGGAGCAGGAATCAGGAAGGGATATACACACACACTAGTTGTCACAATTTCTTTCTTTTCTCCCCAGAAGTTCAGAAGTGCCTTGCTGGGGCAGTAGTTTATAGCTCTGATTCAGCACAGGGGATGGATGCAAAACTTCCTCAACTGGCAACACGACATCATCATATGCAGAAAGAGTGTCTTCTTTCTATCTATTCTTCTTTCAGTAGACAGTATCTCTTGCTCATTATCAATGCATTCTCCATGTTCTAAATGCACTCTCCATGCTCTGTACCTTGCAGCTTACAAGATCATGCCCCAAGTATCAAAAACACTTCCAGACCCTCATCTTTTGTCCAGGATAGACTGCATGGAGTCTTGCATGGATATCTTTGTTGAAACTTGCTTACTTTCTAGTCACATTAGTCATGTTTAAGGATGGTGAAGTGATAGGATGAACTTTTTTCAACAGCATAGACAATTTGGTCCTCATAGGTCAGCTGAAGAGCCAATAGAACAGTACTTTCTCCTGTACTTTCATGAGACATACTCTGAATAGCCTATAAAGCATGAGTTAATGCAACAGGGAAAGTTGTATCTCAATGTTCTTCCAGTATGTGAGGTACTTACTTCTTCAAAGCCCCATGCAATTTCTCCACTATCCCATTTCCTTGCAGAGGGTACACAGCAGACTTATAATGTAGTGTATTAATATTTATCAGAAAGCCTTCAAACTCTTTGATACAAACGGTGTCTCATTATCTGAACCAAGGCTCTCTGGTAGGTCAAACCCTGCAATTAAAGTCATTAGGCAAGAAATGAGCTCCTTTGAGGTGTCCTGTGAAATTATGAATGCAAAGGGGTACCACGAATAATAGTCTATATCAGTCAACAGTGTGTAAGCACGCAGTTCAGTTGAGGGGCTAGTAATATCCACTGCAATTCTCTGTCCTGGTCTGTCTAGGACTCCTGGTTTCCAAGAGGCCAGAAGAGCAATAGTTCTATGCACCGTAGAGGCTGAGTATGCCTTTACACAATATTCAACGTTTGAGTGCAGCCCTGCCCACCAAACATCACTACGCAGAAGTTCCTTCACTTTCTTAACTTTCAAATGTCCTTCGTGAGCCACATCCAAGACTGCTTGTCACAATGCTGCTGGGACTGTCACCCAGGCTCCTCTACATAAGATATGTCAAGTAGCACATCTTCACCATGAGCATGGAACAAATTTTGTAGAATGTAGACAATGTTCTCTTAAGGACTGAGTCCATCCGACATGCTTGTACTATCACCTTGCACAGTTCAGCATCTTGAAGAGTGGTGTCAGCGGTTTGCCTTGAGTTAACTGGCATAACTTTCAGTAAAAAGCATATGGTGCACTCTGCCACTTCTGCATTTGAGGGTGCCAACCCAGCAGAATTTCTTGAAAGAGCATCGGCAAGCAAATTATGTCTTCCTTTGATATGTACCAAATTAAAGTCCTACTGTTGCAGCTGAATAATACATTGCTGCAACTGAATAATCCACTGCTGTAGGTCAATAGCCTTACAACAGAGGCCCAGAATAGGCAAACAATCAGTTTCTAAGGTAAAAATGTCCTCCCACTAGGCATACTTTGAAGCATACAAAATCCATCACCAATGACTCTAGCTCAGTCTGGAAATATTTTGCTTCCATCGGGGTGAGAGTATAGTACACACATATAACTGGCCATCCCTCCTGGAGGAGAACGTCTTCCTAACTCTCTTTGCATACATCAGTGTGAATCACTACAGGCTTCTTTGGATCAAAATAAACACAGATTGGATCCATCAGAGGGCTTGACACAGGGTTTCAACAGTCTGCTTTCCTTCTTTACTCCAAACCAACAGTCCCTGGCCCTGGGTTAAATCCCACAACAGCTTGGCAAAGCTACTAAAATGGGGCAGAGCATGGTCACCTATGGATTGAGCTAGGCCAGTCACTGAATGTAAACTGCTATGATCAGTGTGTAATAGTAGCAAGGCATAAGCCTGTAGTAGTTCAGGTGTCGGTTTCACACCATCAGCTGATGGACAATGCCCTAGAAACTCTACAGCATCTTTTGCAAAACTGCACTTGGCCACATTTAACTTTATGCCAGCTTGTTGGAGCCAGGTTAGCATCTGGTCTAGAATAGTATTATTCTCAGGAAGGGTCTTAGCAAAGATGAGAATATCATCTAAATAGCAATATGCAGCCTGGATATTATTAAGGAGCTGAAAAGCCACTCTCTGAATTACTTCAGGTGCAGAGACTAAACCAAAAGGGAGCCATTGATATTGGGTATCTCCCCAGTGGCATGCTGGAAGTCAGGAACAGCTGCAAACTGTCAGCAACGGGTATTTGCCAATACCTGGACTGATGATCCAACACAGAGAAAATCCAGGATCCACTTAGCCAGCATGTTACCTCTTTGAAGGCTGGCAATTGAAACTGCTCATCTTTCACATATTTATGGAGTGGCCTTAAATCAGTGCACAGTCCAAATGTCACCCTTCTTGTATACAATCACCATGGGTGAACTCCAATCCATAGGCCCTTCTACCTCCTGAATAATACCATTACCTCTTAGGCACTGCAATTCTCCTCAAGATCTTGTCCACAAGTGCAGGGGGTGTATGATCTATGGGGGTGCAAAAGGCTTGACGTTCAAATCCAACCACGGAGAGTATGGACATAGCCCATAGATAGAACACCATCACCATTAAATCAATCATGCTGTCTCTGAATGATACATTGAGTATCCCCTTCTATTCTAGGCAACATAGCTACACCCAAGGTTTCCTGCATGAGTTCATGCATAATACCAAGCTGTAAGCACAGATCATAGGATAATAATGGAACTTTCTAGTCAAGGCTATGCCTCTGTAGAGCACAGAGCATACAACTTCGCTCACTGTCTGCAAAGCATACAAATTCCAAGCCTTTATAACCACTGTAGTCAGACAAATGTCCACCATGCACTTCAGCAGTGTACCATTAGCAAATATGGCAGGTGACCAGCTTGGCTTAACAGAAAATTCTTCGGTGAGCTTAAACACAAAAAGGGAGCTTATGAGAAGTGGAAACCGGGACAGATGACTAGGGAGGAGTATAAAGATATTGCTCAATAATGCAGGGGTGTAATCAGGACGGCCAAAGCACAGCTGGAGTTGCAGCTAGCAAGGGATGTGAAGGGTAAGAAGAAGGGTTTCTACAGGTATGTTAGCAACAACAAGGTGGTCAGGGAAAGTGTGGGACCTTTACTGAATGAGGGAGGCAACCTAGTGACAGATGATGGGGAAAAAGCTGAAGTGCTCAATGCTTTTTTTGCCTTGGTCTTCACAGACAAGGTCAGCTCCCAGACTGCTGCACTGGGCAGCACAGTATGGGGAGGAGGTGAGCAGCTCTCAGTGGTGAAAGAACAGGTTAAGGACTATTTAGAAAAGCTGGACAGGCACAAGTCCCTGGGTCCGGATCTAATGCATCCAAGGGAGCTGAGGGAGTTGGCTGTTGTGATTGCAGAGCCATTGGCCATTATCTTTGAAAACTCGTGGTGATCGGGGGAGGTCTCAGACGATTGGAAAAAGGCAAATATAGTGCCCATCTTTAAAAAAGGGAAGGAGAATCTGGGGAATTACAGACCAGTCAGCCTCACCTCAGTCCCTGGAAAAATCATGGAGCAGGTCCTCAAAGAATTCACCAAGGACAAGTCATGCCTGAGCAACCTGATTGCCTTCTATGATGAGATAACTGGCTCTGTTGATATGGGGAAAGTGCGGACGTGATATACCTTGACTTTAGCTAAGCTTCTGATATGGTTTCCCACAGTATTCTTGCCAGCAAGTTAATAAAGGGTGCTGGGGCACATGACTTACAAGGAGAGGCTGAGGGAACTGGGATTGTTTAGTCTGCAGAAGAGAAGAGTGAAGGGCAATTTGATAGCAGCCTTCAACTAGCTGAAGGGGGTTTCTAAAGAGGGTGGAACTTGGCTGTTCTCAGTGATGGCAGATGACAAAACAAGGAGCCATGGTCTCAAGTTGCAGTGGGGAAGGTCTAGGTTGGATATTAGGAAACACTACTTAACTAGGAGGGTGGTGAAGCACTGGACTGGGTTACCTAGGGAGGTGGTGGAATCTACATCCTTAGAGGTTTTTAAGGCCTGGCTTGACAAAGCCCTGCCTGGGATGATTTAGTTGGTGTTGTTCCTGCTTTGAGCAGGGGGCTGGACTGGATGACCTCCTGAGGTCTCTTCCAACCCTGATATTCTATGATTCTATGAAATGACATGCAAATTCACATATGACTTTATTGGACTGCTGATGAGCTTCAGAAAATGTTTTTCTCTTTAACAGAACAGAATCTCCAGAAATACTCAAGGAGGACTTGCACAGCCCCAGGAGTCCATCATAAATATCAGTGCCATCATGGCCTGCGCAGTTCTGCAGCAAGGCTAACATAGCAGCACTGCAGTGTTACATGATCTTCACTAAGTTCCAGAAATTACGAATAAAGTCCCACCAGTCAACAATCGAAGGATACGCAGGCAGCATGGGTTGCAGAATAGAAGCACCCGTTGCCATAATGTTAAGTTCTGATGCACGCTAGAACAGCAATCCCCAAAACACATACAAAAATTCCAAAGCAAGATACACAGGAAGGTTGTCAATCAAAATACGCCCTGACCACGAACCAGTTAGGACAGTAACAGTTTGAACAAAACATAACAGTCCAAACAACAGAGAGGACCTGTTGCTAGATGAGTAGATGCACATACCCTGTGCACGCACACATACACACAGTGGAACAGGAACTGGAACACTGAGTTCAGGAAGCACACAGGAATAGGGAGCAGGAAGGCAGCACACACACACCAGTCACAGTTTTTAAATGAGGGTAATGGGGGAGCTTGGGAGCAGTGGCAGAATGGCTGATGGGAGTGAGGATATGGAAGTAGAAATTACTATATCCAAAGTAGAAGCAAAACTCAAACAGCTTAATGGGACAAAACTGGAGGGGGCCTGGACAATCTGCATTCAGGAATATTAAGCGGAACTGACATATGAAATTGCAAGCCCAATAACAATGATTTTTAATGAACCCATAAACTCAGGGGTCATACTCTATGACTGGAGAATCGCAAATATAGTACCAATATTTGAGGAAGGAAAAGAAATGTGATCTGTTAAACTACAGGGCCCTTCATTTAACCTCAATTGTCTGGAAGGTCTTAGAACAAATTCTGAAAGAGAGAGTAATTAAAGACTTAAAGGTAAATGGTAATTGGGATGGAATAAAACATGATTTTACAAAAGGTGGATAGTAATAAACTACCCTGATCTCTTTCTTTAAGAACATAACCAATTTTCCAGACAAAGGTAATGCAGCCAATCTAACCTATCTGGATCTCAGTAAAGCATGTGATATAGTTGCACATGGGAAATTATTGGTTAAATTGGAGAAGATGGCAATTAATATAATAATTGAAAGGTGGGTATGGGACTGGTTAAAGGGGAGACTACAACAGGTCATGGAGAAAGGTGAACTGTCAGGCTGGAGAGAGGTTACAGTGGAGTTCCTCAAGGATCAGTCTTTAAACCAGTCTTATTTATTGTTTTCATTAATGATCTTGACACAAAAAAATGGGAGTGACTCAAATTTGGGAGGTATGGCCCATATCATATAAGATGATCTGGACAACCTTGAAAACTGGGATAATAGAAATGGGATGAAAAGAATTGTGCAAAGTGCAAGGTCATGCACTTAGAAAATAACAACAAGAATTTTTGCTATAAACTGGGGACTTATCAGTTGGAAGCAACAGAGGAAGAAAAAGACCTGGGTGTATTTATTGACCACAGGATGATTATGATGACTACTAGCCACCAACATGATGCAGATGTGAAAAAGGCACTGCTGAGACCTCATCTGGAATACTGTGTGCAATTCTGGTCTTCAATGTTTAAGAAAGATTAATTCAAACTGAAACAGGTGCAGAGAAGGGTTACTAGGATGTTCAAGGGAATTAAGAACTTGCCTTATGAGAGGAGATTTAAGGAGTTTAGCTTGTTTAGTCTAGCCAAACAAAGGCTGAAAGAATATATGATTACTCTTCAAATACAACAGAGGGATAAACACCAGGGATGGAGAAGAGTTATTTAAGTTAAGGGCCAATGTTGGCACAAGAACAAATGGATACAAAGTAGTTATCAAAAAATTTAGACTGGAAATTAGATGAAGGTTTCTTACCATCAGAGGAGTGAAGTTATGGAACAGCCTTCCAAGGGAAGTAGTGTGGGTGAAAACCTAACTTGTTTCAAGACTGAGCTTAATAAGTTTATGGAGGGGGTGGTGTGATGCCTACAACGGCATATGGCCCATCTACAACTGCAAATATCTCCAATGGTCAGAAATGGGACACTAGATGGGGAGGGCTTTGAGTTACTACAGAGAATTCTTTCCCAGGTGTCTGGCTGGTGATCTTGCCCACATGCTCACGGTCTAAGTGATCATGATATCTGCGGTCAGGAAGGAATTTTCCACCAGACCAGATTGGAAGAGAGTTTTTTTGCTAGCCAGGAGGCTACACTATATCTATACATCTTTATTTAAACAATTATACAGCTTAACTTAAATTTATTCAGATTTTTATTTATTGTGATAAAAAAGGTGAATGATGCATTTCATATTTACAAGATTATTAGTTTTTTTTAACTTTTGATTTGAACCAAGCTCTGTTTGGATGGAAATTCAAAATCAATTAAAAATGCACAAAACCAGCATTTTAAAATTGTTTATTAGTTAAATGAACTACCTTTAATTTGCTGGATTCATATGAAAAAAAAACATGTTTTGCATTTAAATGTAACTGATTTATTAAACAAAGGAAGTATTTTCTATAGTTAATTAATTAAACTGTTTTTGGTCACCGCGTCCTTCAAGCTTTTAGAATTAGTAGATGTTATCCTCACACCTAGTTTTTATTCATAGATTTGAAATGGAAAACAAGTTCTCCTGCTTTTCCAGCTCTCAATTAGTTTCTTTACTTCAAATAAACTAGTCATTGAACTGAACTAGTTGAACAAACTGAAATGAAGAAAATATTCTCTCTGCACCTGTAGAAAAAGCTACGCTATCAAAGCTGGCTTAGCATTTCAGCAAAATGGCTCAAGGTGCTTAGCCTGTGACTTCCAACAGTTCAGTGATTTGACTTGCTTTAAAACTTGGCAGCAAATATGCACTGCTTAATATTATTTTTGTTATTAAATTTCAATGACTGTAGTACATTATAGCAAGTGTAGGCCTTAACATAGCTTGTCAATTTCAAATTTAACTTTAAATAGGTTTTAAAAAAAAATAAACCTCTAATTAATTTAATTTTTTTAAAAATCAGATTTTTTTTAAAGTATCAATTTATTTTCTCTGGAGGCTGGAACCATTGGAGCAAAGAGAAAGTCTTGGGGGGAAATGGGACAGAAAGCAGGGGAACAAAATTAGAGGGAGATACGAAGACAGAGAGGAATAGATTTTGCTACATCCTCACAATAGAAAGCTGTAATTTATGATCAGTCCTGATTCCTGCCCAATCTCATTGTTACATATGACTTCAGGTATCAGTAAACTACTGGCTGGTTTGTCACCATTCAGCTTGAAGCCCAAAAACATACAACATGATTACTAGCTACAGTTCTAGACGACCAGCGACTCCAGCAGACAGCAGCCAAAGCCAGGACTTTCGGGCACTCAGAGATCTTTCTACATTTTGACTGGACTTTCTCTGCCCTGTGCTGATTGGCTGTTTGTGCCAACCCTCTCTCTCCTCCTCCTTCACAATCCATTCACCTCAGTTTCTCTTCATATCTGCACCTCTTACCCTCTTCACCCCTGACCTGTTCCCCTCTCCCTGTCCTTTCCATGTAGCTTACCCCCTCCCCAACAAAAATCATGGTCCCATTGCTCATTCTGCTAGTGTGTTATACCCGTTCCCCACTCCATGTCTGCCTTGTCTACTTAGAATGTAAACTCCTTAGGGCAGGACATGTCTCCTACTCCAGTGGTCCTCAACCTTCCCAGACTACTGTTCTCCTTTCAGGAGTCTCATTTGTCTTGGTACCCCATGTTTCACCTCACTTAAAAACTACTTGCTTACAAAATCAGATATAAAAACACAAAAGTGTCACAGCACACTATTACTGAAAAATTGCTGAGTTTCTCATTTTTACCATATCACTATAAAATAAATCGATTGGAATATAAATATTGCACTTACATTTCAGAGTATAGTATATAGAGCAGTATAAACAAGTCATTGTATGGAATTTTAGTCTGTACTGACTTTGCTAGTGCTTTTTATGCAGCCTGTTGTAAAACTAGGCAAACATCTGGAGGAGTTGATGTACCCTCTGGAAGACCTTTGTGTACCCCCAGGGGTACATATACCCTGGTTGAGAACCACTGTCCTACTCTATGTTTGTACCGTGCTTTGCATCCATTCTTTGTTGGTCCTTAGGCACTACCATTCCAAACATGATTAATAAACAATACTCATGAAGTGGATGTGGACACTGAATCCCAGTCTAACTCCGAGACTCAGACACAAATGAACCCTGCTGGGTTGAAACTCATGCTCTCTTTGGTGCTGGTTTTATATAATATTTTACTCCTTCAGTGAAAAACAGGCAGCTGTCAAACTTCACACTGCTCTTCTGGGGACTCTTTTTTTTCCTCCCTCTTTCTCCTTTTTTGGTTTATATTTTTTAAATAACTAGTTCCACACATATTACACTGTATATTAAAGACAGGACATATAAGAATGATCCCATGGACGTAGAAGAGAAAATTCCTATGGCAGTCTACACTATCACCCCCACCATGACCAGTGCTGAGGTAGATGGACAAATGTTAGAGCAAAGATTGGAAGTTTGACTATGAGTCTGATCCTGCGAAATGTTGAGCACATTCAGGAGTTGGCAATGCTGCCCACCTCCCAGAAAGCATTTACTATCTACCAGGATCAAACCATATGGGTCCAATCCTAAATTTCCTGTGTGCCCGAAACTCCCACCGAACTCACTAGAAGTTTTGGGCATGCAATGAATACAGAACCAGACCACACGCGAAGTGTGGAAATTAGTGTGAGAGAAAGAGATCTTGGCACTAAAATATCTTGGGATCAAAATGAAAGTGATAATGCTCCTTGCAAAGCATGCTCTGTTTCTTCTTTCCAGGAAATACTGATTTGCTTTCCCAAAAGCAGAGAGCTATATTTGACTGTGTGGGGTACTTCAATGGCAGGAGGTACAAAGTGCCCTCTTACAATTGATCTGGAAACCAGTATTTAAAATGAAAAAATGTTCTGGGCCACATTTTTATCTGTTACTGTAAATCTGAAGTAATCTCATTGATTGTAATGGAATTGTTCTGGAGCTGCAGCAATTCAACAGACCAGAATCTGGCTCTGGGAGCCAACTCTGGAGAAGTGCATGCAGATCACAAGAAGTTACTGTTGATGGCAGTGGGAGATTTATGGGCTCAGCTCTTATTGGGATTTGGCAAGACTTTGGGACATGCAGCATTATATATGATGGCCAAAATTTTCAAACCTGAGTGCCTAAAGTGGGGCTCCTAGATCCATATTTAGACACAGGCAGCACCTATAGTTCCCTCTAATTGACTCAAAAGACATTTGCAGTTGCTCAGCACTTGTGAAAATCAGGACACTCGGGCATCTAAATATGGATCTAGGAGCCTCAGTTTAGACACTCAGGTCTGAAAATTTTGGTTTTATATTTTAAGGCTGGGTAAATAATGGAACACATTCCATGAGCAATTGCTTGATTTTTTTGTGCCCGGTTGCGCTCCCATACAAAAACTGAGGTTTCGACAACAAACACCTTTTTGAATAATAATATAGCATTAGGAATAAGCAAACTGGTTTGGATAGAGTAAGAGCTGTTCTGAAGTTTTACCATCAAGCATATTCACATACGTTTAAATAATTTAAAAACCCAAAACTTTGGTTTCATTTTTTAGCATCTCTGCATTTGAGGCTTCTCCCAGGCCAAAAAAGCTAAAAAAAAAAAAAAAAAAGAGTAGAAATGGCAGGATGTTCACCAGAGAATGACTCTTGGGAAGAATTCTGCCATGTGTCCTCATCTCACCCCTCACAATGCAGGCTATGATTTAAAAGCCCCTGTACTTATACAGTAACAAAATTTAACTTTTTTAAATGGAAAAATAAAGCAGCTTAATCTCAGATCCTGTCTTACTTTGTATTTTACTCAAGTCATGGGAGTTTGCTTGAGTCAGGTTTTGGGTAAGGAGTCACGGATCTTAAGATTTAACCCACATTGAACGTAATAAAAATGAGTTATAAGACCATGAGTTTTTGTAACCTTTACCTTCCTTTATCTCAATCTCCTCTATTTTCGCTCATCGCCACCTGTTATATAATGCTGAACTTAAACAAAGCTCGTTGGGAGTAGGAACTGTGTCTATCTGTAAAGCACCGTGCTCACTTATGGCAATAATCATGAATTCAATTATTGCATATATGTTTATGGAATTTAATATGCTTATGAAAATTGTAAACTCTGATATAACAAATGTTTACCAAGGGAAGGAAATCTAAAATAATGAACTAGATGCCAATTAGGATGGCCCACATGACTGGCCTAGCACTACAGAACACATGGTTTGACAGGTTTCAGAGTAGCAGCCATGTTAGTCTATATCCGCAAAAAGACATGTTCTTTGTATGTATATATATATCTTCTTATTATATGTTCCATTCTATGCATCCGATGAAGTGGGCTGTAGCCCACGAAAGCTTATGCTCAAATAAATATATTAGTCTCTAAGGTGTCACAAGTACTCCTGTTCTTTTTATGGTTTGACAGATTACATATGAGGGGCATCTAGCTTCGGTCGATGTTAACGCATGTCTTAATACTCATAATTTCACTCATTGGGTCAATCATGGAACTCTGACTTGAAGACTAACTTAATAATCATCTGCCTAAAATGTATAAAAGCATGACATTTGTATAATGGAGTTGGAATCTTTTCATAAGTTGAAATGTGTAAAGAGCAAGGGAGGAATAAAGTTCCATCAGAAACACATATCCTTGAAGTAAGTTTATTTCATATTTACATTCATTTATACAAGGTCTAGTTTCTAAAAATGGTTTAATGCTCTGTTCAAATGTTAGCTTGATGCAGTGGCTGGGGACATGTTCGCAATGCAATAAAATTAAAAGGCATATTTGCCAACCTCAGTGACCTTCAACCTAAGCAGATGATTGCAAAAGAGAAGGTATGGTTTAATATTCTTCATAATCACTATTCCAAATGCATGATCAACAACTGGATATAAAAGTGACTGGATACTCACAAAAGCCAAAGCGCTAAATAAAGAGCTTGGCCCTTAGGTAGATGTACAGTGCATATGCCTGGGGGAAGGGCCAAACAGCAATCTCCTCTTGTGCAGCCTGCCTGAGAGCAAGGGACATTTGCAGTCTGCAGTCCGTGGAACAGAATCCATATGCAATGCATGCTGCATCCAATCAAGGAATGTAGCCACTCCACCTGTGTTCCAGGGAGCTCTGAGAGGAATTGTAATGCCTTACAATGCTCTTCCTGGGATGGCACATCTCCATATTGTCCTCAGTGCCTTTAAGGTACAACTGCTCCTCCTGTTTAAGCCTGGGTTCAGAATAAAATCGTCTTGATAGTAATAAGAAAATGTCTTTTTCCCCACATGTGAGACCCTACAGTGTTGGGATGTAGGGAAGCTTATTAAGAAGTGTAAATCAGATGAATTATACATTTAGTGAGTAGTGAAGATACATGTGATGTCCTTAATGAAGCTCACATGGCTACTGGCCATGTCAGACATGACAAAATGTCAAAAGAATTGGTGAATAAATATATGCATCTCACAAGGAAGTCTAGAAGTTGTCAAATTCTTGTGTATAGCATTTCAACATAAATGTAACCAACAAAGCACAAGTATGGTGTTATTCAGCCAGGATTACTCATCTCATGGACATATTTATCTTATTGCTATGAAGTCAATTCCAGGAAACTCCTACAAATGGATCATGATATGCCACGTTGATCCAATTAAAGATTTTATCCTGCTACCACAGTCATCTAGAAGTGCAGCGAGGAGTGCTATATCAGTTGCTAGTTATCTTTCTACTGTAAGGTGACCATATATTCTGGAAGTGACAAGGAAGCCAAGTTTTCTGCTGGCCAGGGTAATATGAGAAGAATTAATGATTGTTCATTGTAAGCCTGGTCATCCACAGATTCAAGTATCTGTGGAATGCACAAACATAACTATAAAAGGGATGTTTATATCATGGATAAATGGCAAACTGAAAAAAGGTGGCATTTGGGAGATCAAGTTCACTCATTTTCACAAAACTATTTTCAAAGGTCAAGTAACCACCACTGTTCGTTTCAGTATTGATGCAAAGATGGGACAAACATTTTCACCTCTGATACCTGAAGTTCTGAGACAGACACATTCAGAAGAGGAGTTATCAGATGCTTTTGCAACTACTGAAATTCAGAAGCCTTATTAAAAACAATCTTCTACATCCTAAGAAACTTGTAAACAGCCACCTTCTCCTAATCAAGACCAATGTGAACAACCTTCTCCCAGTCACAATACATGATTTGAATCTTTAGAAGATTGTCTGTGTGAAATGATACTCATCAATAATCTCCCAGTAGCTGTCAGTGATTATCACATATAACTGCTCTGAGTAGAAGAAGCGTACTACCAACAGTTGTAAATTCTTCCAAAAGAACCAAGAAGACAACAACCAATGTCACTTTCCAATAGACAGGTAGTGATAGCAAAGAACAGGACATCTGCTGTAACTGATTGGTGGATGCCCTCCTATGCTGAATATGACAGTATATAAGAAAACATAAAATTCATCTCTGGTGTAATTCTATTAGCTCTTATGGAATTACCTCAGTGATGAATTTGGTCCAGTATATTCGTTTTACTATTTAATTCAATGAGAAATTTTAGACATTTCATTAAATGCCATCTTCAGCTCTAGTCATCTGTCAAAATACTCAAAAACATTAGGCATTTGATGAAATGCCAAGTGAAGTGATAATTTGACCAGTGAAAGTTTCAATCATTTAGGTGAATAGCTGGTTTGACAATACCTTAAAATCAAATTTCACCCCAGTCTTCTTTCTTTCATGGAATCATGGGTATTATGATGCGGGGGACACAACACTTACAAGGTGTTTTAGTCCATCCTCCAGCTAGGGTAGGATGTTTTTCTTCAGTATATCTTTTCTAATGCTTTGCATGTCTTCTGTAGTTCTAAGCCTCTCCAGCAATGAAGATTCCATCCCTTCCCTCGAGAGACTGCTCTACAGACTAATAGCTCTGGCCACTAGGAAGGTTTTTCCTGATATTCATTCTAAATGTTCATTTGTTTAATTTAATTCCATTACTCCTGGTTATACCATTGTTTGGTTTTATCTTCTCAAATCAACTTATTGGCTAACTTAGACTTAAGTGGGGCGCTGTGCCAACCTCTCATTCCACGCATGCAGAGCGGTTTGCAGGATCAGAGGGGAAATGGATTTATTATTGCTGTTGCAGTTCAACCTGTTTGTCAGGAAACATCAAGACTGCTTCTGTGCTTCATCTAGAATTTCTTGTCTCATTGATAAAAACAACTTATTACTAATCTATGTGGCTTGGCTGAGGACTGGATATTTAAAAAAAATCCTCAAAATTCTAAGGCTTTTATTCTTTTTATCTTAGAGCCTTCTGTTGTCTCTCCTGACTGCTAACACTGGGGGAAAAGTTACAGTAACTGTCTCTCCAAGACCTCTGCCACCCGCCCGATAATTCAGCAGCATTTGGCAGCATTTCTCTATATGGGACCTCTGAATGTCTGAAGCTAGCAAATCAAATTAAAAAGTCTTTGTACATAGAACAGAGGTCAGGAGCTTATTTTCCTCCCACAATGGCTAACATCTGTATGTCAAAGACTCAGGTTTGAGACTCCGAAGTTTATAACTTAGCCTTAATTATTAGAGACAGCTCAGACATTTTTTAATGAATTTAGAATCCCCACTACAATCAACAAATCCAGGAGGGGCCCTTAAACTGCTTTGCATCTGGAGTTTGTCCTGTAAGGAATTTGCTTTTATAGCAAAGAATATGTTTTATGCCATGTGTCTGCACACTGGCTCCACTATCAATCTTTCCCCTCTAAAGAAGTCACTGAAACCTACATCAGTTAAGGAAGCATATTACATACACTTCCTTAAAGTAACCCCAGCATGTCTTACACTGTTCTTTTGCAATTAACTTCAGCGGATTCCTGGAAGCCTGCAAACTTCATGCATGCAGCTTGGTTGAACCTAGTAAGATTGCAATTTTGAGGAAAAAAATCTCTCTCCCCCCATCCTAATTCTACATCTGGATTATTGCCTAGATAATTCATTTGACAACCGGACCCAAACTCGCAACTGTCTTGAAAATTAAATAACCTCAGGTTCAACTGTATTAAAAAAAACCCCAAACACCTCAGCTTCAGACAAAATGGATTGAAGCGCTAACTCACAGCACGTTCATCAAGCTCTGGTCCCCATTTTCTGTTTTTATAATTACACTTACACCTTTGTTACAATTCACTAACAGTGGAACCATATTATAATACATATTACCATTCACTGTCTACCACTGTATGCACTCAATTTCATAAACAGTCAAAGATGCTTGGCCCCAATATATATTCATTCCTGGTTGCTGTATTGCCATTTCTCAGCTGTTAAACAGCTACATGAATCACCAACAAGTGTCACAGCTTAAAATAGATGTGTATATGAGGGACGTTCAGGTTCAACTCACAACCTCACTCTTGCCCCCTGGACTAGTCAGAGGTAGACATGTTGCTTACTCAGCATGCTCAAGTTCTGGGAGGAGATCTTCATACTAGTGGACACTGTTGAGCAGACTATTAAGCAGAGATTTGGAAGGGCACAGAAGAGGACACTTCTGCAGCTACTTGGTCTTCTGTGCCTGGAAGGATAATGATACTGTGCCACCTTCTAGGAAGTGTGTGCAATTTGAAATGTTGGGTTCTTCAGGACACTGACAGGGATGCAGAAGGCCTACAGGAAAAATATAGCCTTCTCCCACTTTAAAGCCAGTGTTTTCCAGCATTAAGATAGCAAAGTGATGCATAGCTTTACTGTTTCATAGGTATAAGAATGGTCATTCACAGCTGTAGCAGTCCCTCTTGAACAGGAGCCTGTGTCTAATGCCTCCACCAGCTGCTTTAGAGAAGTGTAAGAAACCTCAGTGTGTGTTGTTGTGGGACATCCTATACTTAAAGGAAGTTTGTTCCTAACTCCCATGAGTTAATGGTTGCCTTACGTCCTGAAGGAGGAGGATTCCTATCCCCAATAAAACAAAAAAAATTTCTTCAGTGTAACAAAATATACAAGATAACATAATGTATACTTGATCCTCAGTCAGCACAGGCTGCTGGACTAGATGACCTCCCAAGGTTCCGTCCAGCCCTACATTTCTATGATTCTATGGCTCCCTGAAACCATCCACTGTTAATTCTTTTCAAGGTCTCAGCTGAACCCCTCCTCCTCCCCACCCCCAAAAACAGCTCACTGGCCTGAGTACATGTTCCGTTATGTAGTGAGATAACAAACAAGACAACTTGGCTTTAATTTAATTACAGTGCTAGCAAATCAACGGTGCCACTCACAAATACATTGTTGGTACTATAAGTTTAGTAGAGTGCAGGATACGGGGTGCATCAATGCATATCTTGGAAAACCAAGCAGTATGCTACACATAAATGCCCTTTGACTTGATAAGGTTTATGGAGATGCATCTGACATATGCAAAAGTGCCTCAAGCACTGCTGCGTATCTATTGTTAGTAGAACGTGAATTTATAAGGCAGTTACTGTATATATTTACCTTAAAAATAATGCAATGCAAATCAAAGGGAAAAAAAGGTTCCTACAAAATATCAGAATGGGTCACTGCTTTCTGAGCACAAGAGGTTAACCATAACTACAGTGCTACTATAGATGATATGGCAGTTGCTCTGGGAACTACAGTACATGTTTGTTGAGTAGCAGAGTAATTGACTGACTAGTCACCTTTTTTTGAGTCACCTTCTGTCATAACTTTCCTACTCAGATCTGAACCTTAGAGTTCAGAACATGAGAAGCTAGCATGAAACCTTCAAACTTAATTACCAGCTTGGATCTGATATCGCTGCCACCAGCCAGAAAATTCCAGTGTCTGGCTCACTCTGGTCTCCCCAAACCCTTCCCTGGGGGACCCCAAGACTCAGATGCTCTGAGTCTCACCACAAAGGGAAATAACCCACTTCCCTTCCCCCTCTTTACTTCCTCCCAGATTTCCCCGCCCTGGGTACACTAGGATATTCCCTGCTTCAAGTCCTTGAAACACAAGTACCGAGAGATCAAATCTCTCCCTCCCCTCACCCAGAGAGTATGCAAAATCAGGCTTAGTAAATCTAACACAAAGAGATTTTCCCCCTCCCTTCGTTCCTTAGTCTTAACCAGTGAAAAAACTCCAACAGGTCTTAAAAAGAAAGAAAAAGACATAAAAATGGTCTCTGTATCAAGGTGACAATATACAGGGTCAATTGCTTAAAAGAAAAAATGAATAAACAGCCTTATCCAAAAAGAATACAATTTAACACATTCCAGCAACTACACACATGTAAATACAAAAAAACAATATAAACCTATCGTCTTACCATCCTTGTACTTACAACTTGGAAACAGAAGATTAGAAAGCCTGGAGACAGAGAGATCACTCTCAGAGCCGAGAGGGCCACCAAACCAAGACAAAGAACACCCACCCAACAACTTCCCTCCCTTGACATTTGAAAAATCTTGTTTTCTGATTGGTCCTCTGGTCAGGTGTTTGGTTCCCTGTGTTAACCCTTTACAGGTAAAAGAACATTAACCCTTAGCTATCTGTTTATGACACCTTCCCAGTGCAGAAACAAGCTATGACAGATATCAGTTACATATTTGTGCCTAATTATATTAACACACGAATTATATGCACTTTCCATCTAAAGTAATAGAATTCAAACAAGCTAGATTTTTATAAATTGTGCCAGTAGGAAATTCGGCTGTAGAGATGGCAGTTCACATAGCATTATGTTACACTGTTTTGTATTGTGTTTTTGCGTTCAAGTTAGTAGTGACACTCACAGCTTTGGGAGAGCAAACAGAAAGCTGTAAGACTCATATTGTGATATGGCTCAACTGCTGTGAGCAGAAGAGAAAAGAAAGCAAGTTAGAAAAGGCCTGGGTCCAAAATAACAATAAGGAGCACCAAGTTCTGTAAGGTATATATGAAGAAATAAACTTCAGCAGCCACTTTGTATAGAGAGAGAGAACCTTGGGCGGCTTCAGGTCTATACTTATGTGCGTGCAACTATTGCAAAAATAGGTAGGCAACAGCACACAATTTGCATGCACAGTTACTAAGGTGCTAGCAGCCCTTTGGAAACTGGTTATTTGCATGTTCAAAGCAGTGATTTTCAGATCAGACTATGGCAATTGCATATGCAAAGTAGTTAACTGTATGCGTAATTTTGTGCATCCATGCAGAGTTATAAAATCAGACCCACTATATATATAGCTCAATAGCTACAGCCTCCCATTCGGACTAGCATATACTTCTGGTTTGTTTTTTATTCTTTAACACTTCAGCTCCCTACTGTATTAATATTAAATATTTTTGAAGGACTTCTTGTCTTTCTATCTCATCTATCAGCACCTCTAAAGCACCTATCACCATAATACCTAAGTTCTAGTTCTCCAATATTCTTGTTCTTCAACATAATCATCCTCTAGTGAGGGCCCTGTGTAAGTGACATGACCTTTCTTCCTGGAGGAGAGATGTGAAAGGTCCCACTCTCTGAGCACCACTTGCTAGCTAATCTGCAACATGGCATTATGTCATAATTGCATAATAGCAGATTACGCCATAATTGCCCATTATAGGAATTTTGACACCCTCCTCTGCAGCCTCTGGTTCTGGTCACTATCAAAGACCAGATATTGTACTGGCAAGACCTCTACGCTGATCTGGTAGCAATCCCTGTGTTCCTACATCACAAGAAGCTGGATGCTCTAGACAGAGATGTGGAGTGACGTTCTAAATGCTGTCACAGTGGAGAAATACTGTATGGAGGAAAACTGGAGAGAGAAACCTAAAACATTAACATCATTCTACAGTGATACTTCATACCATCAATTGCAACAGTTGGATTGTGAACTTAGCTTCCACAGAGGGACACCATTTAGGCCAACTGTTCAAAAGGAAACATACATAGTCAACATTTTTCAAAAAAATTCTGGATCTTGAAAAAAAAAAGATTGTCAGATCCTTCATATCAAGAGCTGTAACACTGTTAAGAATCTTTGATAAAACAACAATAAAAAACCAGAGTATTACGTTAGATCATGACTGTACATGATGAAAGTTTGCAAATTAAAAATGGAATAGGCCGACAATGAACATTTCAATAACTGCCTATTCACAACCATGGTGAAAGTATGAAAACTAGAGGGATCTCACAACATGGACATACACATTTAAATAAAGCTGGAGAGTTAGCTTATGTTCTTCAGGAGTGTCCCTTTAATCAGCTTACTATTTTGCAAAGTAGCCTCTTGCTGCCTTTTGTTGATCTGAGTCCTATAGGATCTCTTATGATAGACAAAGCCAGAACCCAAATGTCATTAATTCATATGCCAATGTTCACAGGAGCTGTTCAAGTTCAAAGAGTCTGCATTTTCTCTTTCTCCCTATCTCTCACATTAAACAAATGTTGTGTTGTCTAATGTCAACACAGAGGGTCTCCCTAAGTCATACGATAGACTGCAAGTCTCCCTCAAGTCACACCTGGACTAAGTAGGTATGGAATGGACGGCTGAGTACATTACAGATGCATTTTAAAGACTGAAACACACAATTAGAGATGGCCTTGAGAGGCAGTGTGCTAATCTGGATCCAAACTTCCCCAAATTCCATGAGTGCTTGGATTTGAGGTTTGCTTTGAACCATTATAGGAATAGGGACCAACTGCAAAGTTGAGTTTTGCATAGACGTTCGGTCCCTGGGTTTTGTTTTGGCACATCCACATAGTCTGCATTTTAAGACTAAAACATTGATATTTTCTGCCAGAACAAGTAGCTAAACAATTCAGCAGAAAGCCACCAAGATGATTCACGAAAACTTTTATAACAATTCAAACTTAAAACTTAAAACAAGCACAACATACACTGAATATTGAAAGGAATAATATTCAGCAAACACACAGAACATGAGCTCACCTTCTATGCTCATTCCCAATTTCCCTTCAACTCTGATCATGCACAGGCTAATTCCACATCCTATCCAATATTACCTTTTGATAATCCTCTTTAGATCGCAGAGCAGCTTCCATCTGTTCCTGAGAGAACGTGTAGATGGCCGAGCGATACTGCGTGCCAAAGTCATTACCTTGCCTCATTCCTGGGGAGAGAAGAAGCACAGTGAACCATTAGGATCATGCTTCTTATCTAATAGGATTGCAGTGTAATGATTCAATAGACCTAATTTTAACAGAGTCCGTGCATCTGGACTAGCTGATTCTCTATTTCTCCACAGTCTTTTGTAGGCGTGTACAATTGGTATTTTTAGCAAGTCCATTCTTTTCTTGCTTAAATAGACATGAAGTGATTCTATTTTGATATCTGCATTTAAATGGGATGTACATTAAAAAAAGCATATTATGTTTTGGTAAATCACATAAGCAGTCAAATACAGATGTAAAGCCTTAAAAACATCAATGAGCTGGACACATATTATGTGCTTAGTTCATTTTACTGCAATCAAGATACTCCTAAAATACTTATTTTGCATCATGCAGACAATCATATCTTTTTGGTTTTGACAAGGGCTTAAAAATTTTCCTCAAATGAAGGATTACATTTTGCTGAGGAAAAAGTTTGCAATGCACTGGAAGAGGCTGACAACCCTACTCTGTAACTGAGTGATGTTCCTGTTAAAAAATGTTGATCATCTTGTAAAAAACTGGTACATGTATTATGCTGAGTCATAGCTGCAGCTGGCTCATCATCTCACCTGGAAGTAGGGGAGATGGGAATGCCCCTTTACAGAGAAAGGATCTAGGCTGAACAAACCCTGGAGGCAGAATCCTGTAGGGAGCCAAGCCTGGCGAGAAGGTTTGGCTGGATTTTGTGTTGTTTCATATTGAATTCCTTTTGGGAATAAAACCAAGCACTCAGCATCTTGTCACTCAGCTCTCCATCAGTATACATTAATTGGGACCTGACTGAAAGACAGGCAGTTGGAAGAGGGTGTCAATTAACTGAGTACAGATACACCTGAGGGGCTAATTGGGTGGAAGTAACCCCCCAGCTGGGACTATATAAACAGACAGGAAGGAAGTGCTCAGAAGGAGAGTAGCAGGACTGGCTACTGTACCTTTCTCCCAGTGCGAGTGGGGGAAGCTGGCTACCAACTGTAAATAGGATGTAAATTATGCTCCAAGCTGTGGCCTGCTGAAGGGATATAACAAAGCACAGTGGTGTTTCATGAGCCCCGTAGTTGTGGTGGTCAGTTACTGATGCTGGAAAGGCCTAGTATTTAAGATTTTGTATTAGAGCAAGTAGGGAAAGGCACAAACACCAAGGTATTCAAGAGATCTCCACTGTAAGAGTACCTTTGCAACATACATGCATTAATTTGACAAAGAATATATGCAGAGTAAAGGATACAATGCTAATATAAGACCAAATCCTAGTGGTAGATAGTCAATAACGTCAAGAATTTGGCCTTCAGAGGCTTAATCTTTTAAATGCTTACATATATGAGCAACTTTATTCAGTGGAATAGTCCCTTTACTCTTTCACGTGAGTGGTCCATTCCATGGGGCTAGTTGTGTGAGTAGAGTGACTCATATACATGTTTCAGGATCAAGGTTAGCTTCTATCTCCTAAACTTAAAAATAATGGGATGAATCCTGATACCCTTTCATAGAATCACAGGATTAGAAGGGACCTCGAGAAGTTTTCTGGTCCAGTCTCCTGCACTCAAGGCAGGACTACGTATTATCTTCTAGACCATCCCTGACAGGTGTTTGTCTAACCTGCTCTTAAAAATCTCCAATGACAGAGATTCCACAAACTCCCTAGGCAATTTATTCCAGTGCTTAACCACCTTGTCAGTTAGGAAGTTTTTCCTAATGTCCAACCTAAACCTCCCTTGCTGCAATTTAAGCCCACTGCTTCTTGTCCTATCCTCAGAGGTTAAAGAGAACAATTTTTCTTCCTCCTCCTTGTATCAACCTTTTATGTACTTGAAAACTGCTATCACGTTCCCCCACCAGTCTTCTCTTCGCCAGACTAAACAAACCCAATCTTCCCTCGTAGGTCATGTTTCCTAGACCTTTAATAATTGTTGTTGCTCTTCTCTGGACTGTCTCCAATTTGTCCACATCTTTCCTGAAATGTGGCACCCAGAATTCCAGTTGAGAGCTAAACAGCGCAGAGCAGAGCAGAAGAATTACTTCTTGTGTCTTGCTTACAACACTCCTGCTAATAAATCCCAGAATGATGTTTGCTTATTTTGCAATGGTATTACACTGTTGACTCATAGTTGTGATCCACTATCACTCCCAGATCCATTTCTGCAGTACTCCTTCCTAGGCAGTCATTTCCCATTTTGTATGTGTGCAACTGATTGTTCCTTCCTAAGAGGAGTACTTTGCATATCTCCTTACTGAATTTCATCCCATTTACTTCAGACCATTTCTCCAGATCATTTTGAATTTTAATCTTCCAAAGTACTTGCAACCTCTCTCAGCGTGGTATCGTCCACAAACTTTATATGTGTACTCTCTATTCCAGTGATTCTCAAACTGTGGGTCAGGATCCTAAAGCAGGGTCTCAAATTCAGTTTATCTTAGGGCCAGTGCCAGTCTTCAAATCCTCCCAGCAGGCCAATAATGTCACTGAAGATGGTGTTCAGACAAGAAAACATTTATATTGTAATTTTTATTTCCAATTTCTTAGAAATAATAAAACTGTCCTACAACCTGATACAATTCTTCACCTGTCAGAGAGTTTTTAGTGTTTGCCAGACACCTGGCAATGCTTCAGTTCTGTCAGTTTGTTGATGTTTGGCCTCAGTGACTGAGCAGTTGAAACCTTCAGGATTGCAGCCAGGTGTGCATCAGATCAGTTGTGTTCAGTAGTTTGACTTGTTCATATTAATTGTGGGAAAAAATGATGCTGCCTCCGTGGCTGACTCTGCCCAGCAACTAATGATATCACTGTCCCTCTCCCCCAGCCAATGGGAGCTGCAGGGGGCAATGCCTGCAATAAACATTGCTGGCAGTGTGTCTGCCTGCGTCTCTCCTCCCCGGGCCGCAGTGGGGAGGTTCTTGGGCCGCAGATGGCCCGCAGGCCGGGACTTTGAGACCCCTGCCCTAAAGTGAGTCGTGATCCAGTTTTAATGGGGTCGCCAGGGCTGGCGTTAGACTTGCTGGGGCCCAGGGCTGAAGCCCAAGCCCCACCGCCTGGGGCCAAAACCCGAGTCCCGCTGCCAAGGGCCAAAGCTCAAGCCCAAGTCCTGCCGCCTGTTGCTGAAACTAGAAGGTTTCAGCTGTAGGTGGCAGAACTCAGGTTACAGGCCCCACACCTTGGGCTGAAGCCCTGGGGATTTGGTTCCAGTCCCCCAACCCAGAGAAGTGAGGTTCAAGCTTTGGCTCCCTCACCCGGGGCAGCAGCTTTGGCTTTGGCTTTGGGCCTCCTGCCAGGGGTGGCGGGACTCAGGTGGGCTCAGTCTTCGATCCTCCCTCCTCGGGTCTTGCAGTAATGTTTTTGTCGGAATGAATTCAATGAAGTTTGAGAACCCCTGCTCTATGTCATTGTCTAAATCACTGAAGAAGATATTGAACAGAACCAGATCCAGAATTGATCCATGCAGGACCCGACTTGCTATGTCCTTCTAGCTTAACTGTGAACCTCTAACTACTCTCTGGGAATGGTTTTCCAACAAGTTTTGCACCCACCGTATTGTAGCTCCATCTAAATTGTATTGCCTTAGTTTGTTTATGAGAAGGTCATACAAGACAGGATAAAAAGCCTTATTAAAGTCATGATATACCACATCTGCCACTTCTCCCCTATCCACAAGGCTTGTTACCCTGTCAAAGAAAGCTATTAGTTTGGTTTGACACAATTTGTTCTTGAGAAATCCATGCTGACTGTTATCATCTTATTATCTTTGAGGTGTCTGCAAATGTATTGCTTAATTATTTGCTCCAATATTTTTCCAGGTACTGAAGTTAAGCTGAATGGTCTGTAAATCCCCGGGTTGTCCTTACTCCCCTTTTTATAAATGGGCACTATATTTACCCTTTTCCAGTCCTCTGGAATCTCTCCCGTCTTCCATGACTTTTTTGAAGATAATCACTAATGGCTCAGATATCTTCTCAGTCAGCTCCTTGAGTATTCTAAGATGTATTTCATCAGGCTCTGGTGACTTCAAAACATCTAACTTGTCTAATAATTTTTAATTTGTTCTTTCCCTATTTTAGCCTCTGATCCTACCTCATGTTCACTGGCATTCGTTAAGTAACCTATCTAAACTTTTTGGTGAAAACTGAAACAAAAGTCATTTAGCACTTCTGCCATTTTCATGTTTTCTGTTATTTCCCCCATCCTCATTTCTCAGTCCCTACTCAATAAAATCTGAATAAAGACTTAAGGATTTGACCTAATACTAATTACTACTTATAAGTAATAATTAATAAACTACAATAAGGTTGTTCATCATATATTAAAATATAATCCAATTTTAACTTCCTTATCCCTGCTAAGAAGCATAAGAATATAAGAATGGCCATACCAGGTCAAACCAAAAGTCCATCAAGCCCAGTATCCTGTCCTCTGACAATGGACAATGGCAGGTGACCCAAAGGGAATGAACAGACAGGTTATCATCAAGTGATCCATGCCCTGTCACCCAATCCCAGCTTTTGGCAAACAGAGGCTAGGGACACCATTCCTGCCCAATAACCATTGATGGGCCTATCTTCCATGAATCTATCTAGCTCCCTTTTGAACTCCATTATAGTATTGGCCTTCACAACACCCTCTGGCAAGGAGTTCCAGAGGTTGACAGTGTGTTGTGTGAATAAATACTTTCTCGTGTTTGTTTTAAACCTGCTACCTATTAAAGCAGAACAAAGGCTTTAAAAAGCAGAACAATTAGAAACATCAGATACAGTCTGGCTAAAATATTTCAAGAACTTACAGAGCTAGTACCATTTTAAAGGCTGCCTCTGAATGATGACAGTGAGTATAAATGTAAAGGCTTGAAAAAGTCATGTTTTCAGTTTTTGTTTTTTAAATAGTGGGGGGAAACTGATATGCGGTAATTATAGTCTTCATGGACTGCTTAATATTATATTCTGATAGGTAGTACATATATTCCTCAGTTAATTGGCAAAGTTATGTGTATGAGGATGTTTTAAAAATATAGTGCTGGTGAAAGTGGCAATGGTTAGAGTCAGGCATAGAACAGACACATGCTGGGCAAGTTTCCTCATGCAGCCTACTTTGCCAATGTGACACTCAGATAAAGAAGTCAGCACTATACAAAAATCAATGCAGTCCATGTAAAAATGGATTCAAAACTGGCTAAATGATAGATCACAAACAATAAATATAAATGGGAAATTGTCATCCAATGGAGTTGTTTCTAGAGGCATCAGTAGAGATATGTTCTTGACCCAATGCTATTCAATAACTTTATCAATGATCTAGAACAGTGATTCTCAAACTAGGGCCATTGCTTGTTCAGGGAAAGCCCCTGGCAGGCTGCTTTGTTTACCTGCCGCTTCTGGGCAATGGCGGCTGCGGGAAGGGCGGCCAGCATGTCCTTCAGCCAGCACCACTTCCTGCAGCCCCCATTGGCCTGGAGCAGTGAACCGCGGTCAGTGGGAGCCGCAATCGGCCAAACCAGTGGATGCGGCATGTAAACAAACCGACCCGGCCCGGCCCAGCAGGGGCTTTCCCTGAAAAGCGGTGGCCCTAGTTTGAGAAACACTGACTTAAGGGATCACTGAACATGAGCCTCCTGTTAAGTACTGTAGCTAAGAAGGTAAATGAGTTCCTTGAATGTATAAATAGAGAAATATTAACGAGGGTGGTGTTATTAACTACTTATACAACTTTAGTGAGTCCATTACTTGTTATACCACATTCAGTTCAGGCATTCACATTTCAGAAAGGATGTTAAAAAATTGGAAAGTTTTCGGAAAAGAGCTATATGAATAATTCGAGGACTAAAAGGCATGCTTTATTGTGAGAGACGTAAGAAGCTTAATCAATTGAATTGATCAAAGAGAAGGTTAAAAAATGTCTTGATCACAATCTACAAGTACCTGCATGGGGAAGAGATTTCTGATAGCAAACAGCTCTTTAATCTAGCAGAAAAAGGCATAAAAAGATCCAATGGTTGAAAGCTGAAGCTAGACAAATTCAGATGAGAAATAAGGCATACATTTTAAGTGAGGCTAATTAACCTCTGGAACAACCTACCTACGGATATGGTGCATTTTCCATTACCTGAAGTCTTTAAATCAAGATAGGGTGTCTACCTAAAAAATACCATAATTCAAACAGAAGTTATGGGCTTGATGCAGAAATTATTGCATGAGGTGTTTTGGTTTGCATTGTGCAGGTCAGAGTAGGTGACCACAATGGTCCCTCCTCACCTTGAAATCTATGAACTCAGCTTGCCCTGTACCGTCACCTGCTAGCCCAGACAAGGGCCTCTCCTGAACAGGAATTGTCAGTAGTACAAGCAGCTTTGTAATGTGACCAATATACCTACTAAGTTCTAGATAAGTTATTTTCTCTTGTAATTTAAACAGATTTGTACCTAGGTCTCCAGAGGTGAAAAGTGAATGCCAACTATGCCATGTAGACATAATTCTAAGGTATAATACAGATTCTGTGTATAGATCCACATATCTCTCACGTGTCACTGCTGCTGATATTGTTATTTCTAATGTATTTTATATGTGCAGCCTTTGTTGTCAAGGGAGCATCACTGATTTTTAAAGCCCTTTGGCAACTATTACTTGTTGAAATCCATTAATCCACTGAGTAACAAACGAGGCAAAAAATTCAATTTACTAAACAACTACTGTAGGATGACTGATCTTAAAATCCTGTCTTTGTTTAAGAGAAGATATATTAAATCAAAAAATGATGGAAAATGTGCTATTTAAGTATCCCACAATGTCATCTGTGGTTAACTTTGCTCTCTTTTCTGAGCAGAATCTTAATTGCTTTGTCCATCATGACATTACAGCTCTCACTCTCTTTCTGTCAACATAATAATATACTGTGTATATGTAAAACTTCAGATACGAATTCAAAAATATGAACAATTAATGTAATAGAAATACTAACGCTATTGGAAGAGACTTTGTACTAGTAATTCCAAAGCAGGTCTTATTTTAGCTTTTTTAACGCTCTTTGCCATTGATTCTAGCAACACCAATGCTTTATACATGTGAGATTTAAAATGAGGCTTTGGTTAAGGTAATCACAAATTGAACAGGAGTCAACAATGTGATGGAGTTGCAATAAAGGCTGATACCATTCTAGGGTGTATTAACAGAAGTGTCATATTTAAGACACAGGAGATAATAGTCTTGTTCTACTCGGCACCGGTGAGGCCTCACTGGGAATACTGTGTCCAATTTTGGGCACCGCATTTTAGGAAAGATGTGGACAAACTGGAGAGAGTCCAGAGGAGAGCAACAACAATGATAAAAGGTTCAGAAAACATGACCCATGAGGAAAGGTTAAAAAAGCTGGGTACAGTAACTCCTCACTTAAAGTCATCCCGATTAGCGTTGTTTCATTGTTACGTTGCTGATTAATTGGAGAACGTTTCATTTAAAATCACACAATGCTCCCTTATAACATTGTTTGGCAGCTGCCTGCTTTGTTCACTGCTTGCAGAAAGAGCAGCCCATTGGAGCTAGCTGGTGGGGGCTTGGAACCAGGGTGGACCAGCAGCCCCCCTATCAGCTCCCCGCTCCCCTAAGTTCCCTGTGCGGCAGCCACCCAGCAGGCTATCGATTGCCAGCAGTTCAGCTGTCCCTCCCCTCACTGCTGTGTGCTGCTCCTGCCCTCTGCCTTGGAGCTGATCCCCGAGCCTCCTGCTTGCTGTGCAGGGGAGGGGAAAGAGGGGGGCTAAGGTCAGGGTCCCCCTCCTCCTTGCTCCTGCCCTCTGCTTACTCCATCTCCACAGAACAGGGGGGACACGACAGAACAGGGGGGACACGACAGGGCTAAGGATGGAGGGAGTTTGCTGGTAGCAGCTGCTGTCTCTGCTTCCTGGTCTACTTAAAAAGGCAACCTACTTAGAGTGGTACAGCGTACTTAAAAGGGAAATGCTCATCTCTCTCTCTCACACACACAGGGTGCGTGTTTCTGTCTGCCATGCTGTCTCCCCTCCCTCCATTCGTGCTGCCTCGTAGAGTGTGAGGCAACAATTAACAACAATGGGTTAACCCTTGAGGACTCAGCCGAGTGCTAGTTCATCATTTAGCAGTAAGGCATTCCCAGGGAAATATCCCTCCCTGTGATTCCACCACCTCAAGCTTCACAATCATTATTGCTATGTACAGTATTAAATTGTTTGTTTAAAACTTATACTGTGTATACATATATATAATATAGTCTTTTGTCTGGTTAAAAAAAATTCCTTGGAACCTAACCTCCCCTATTTACATTAATTCTTAAGGGGAAATTGGATTTGCATAACATCATTTTGCTTAAAGTCGCATTTTTCAGGAACATAACTACAACGTTAAGCGAGGAGTTACTGCATGCTTACTCTTGCGAAAAGAAGACTGAGGTGGAAAATCTTCCTCTTTATAATAGACCTTAACACATTTGAAGGTGATTAATTGTTCTCCATATCCACTGAAGATAGGACAAGAAATAATGGTCTTAATCTACAGCAAGAGTAATTTAGATTAGATATTTCTAACTATAAGTGCACTTAAGCTCTAGAATAAGCTTCCAAGGGAATCTCCATCATGGGAGGTTTCTGAGAACAGGCTGGACAAATACCTGTCAGAGATGGTCTAGGTTTACTTGGTCCTGCCTCAGCACAGGGGGCCGGACTTCATGACTTCTCAAGGTCCCTTCCTCCCCTACATTTCTATGCTTCTATAATGGGTCAGAATTTCATTTTAGTTACACCAAGGGGAATCCACAGTAACTTCACTGATGTCAATGAGTTACTCTAGGTTTACAATGGCGTGAATGAAGTCAGAATATGGTCTAACGCTTGTACATGTCAGAAAGCCACTTCTCAAGGAAGCATTCAAAGACAAGGAGAGGCAAACACCCCTTCTTAACAAGTAGTTGTAGTTTCAATGTCAGCCCAAGACTTATATTATCCAATACGGGAAAGTTTATAACATATACAAATATGAAGGTTTTTCCCCACACACACATTTAACACACCCCCATGGACATATGAAGAAAATTCCTAACCACAAACCTCAACTCCTTTAGGAGATCTACACTATCATACTCATCCCCTGTACTAAAGAACAATCTACCTCTCTCAGTGTAGCTCTTCTCTGGCTCCCTTCTAGCTTCTTCAGTGACAATTTTTATCATCTAAGCTGTAATATATCATTTGTTCTTTAAGGCACAGTTACATGTCAGGGAGAAGCTTCATTTCAAAATGAGGAATTTCAGACCTGAGTCTGTAGAACTTGTTGGTAAAACAGAATAATAATAAAATACCCGGGGTAAAGCCATATCATCAGAATACACCTATCACCTTCGCCTCAAGTTCTGATGCCTCACATTAGAGAAAAGCTTGGGAACCCATAATGACAAGCACACCAATGCAAGCCAGCAGTCTGCAAATAAGAAGTAAATTTTTAACAGTGAAGGTAATTACCCATTGGAACAAATCACTGGCCATTTTAAAACCAAGATCGGATGGGTTTTTTTCCTAGAAGATCTGATCTGGTTCAAACAGGAATTATTCTGGGGAAGTCCTGTGACCAAGCTCCCTAGGCAATGCATGGGGAGAATCAGGATTCTAAAAGGGGATTCATAGAAGGCAGCACGCTGAGCAGGGTGCCATCTAAGCTAGCCAGTAAGAAATTCCAAGAAGGGGTGTGTGTCCTAAGGCCCACCTCTTAAAGGGACTTAAGCATCTAACTGCAAATCAGAGGGACACGCCTATGTCCACTTGGGATTCACATCTGTGGACCCTATTGTTGAGCTAGGTATGTGAGCCAGGTCAGTTGTTTTTCAAGAAAAATGGAGGAGTGTCCTAACACCATTTTGCACAGGTTTAGGGCTTTCATACAGGAGATGGAAGACCCAGATTCAATTCCCCTCCTGCTTGAAATGGAAAAGAGATTTGAATGCAGGTAACCCACTTCCTAGGAAAGTAGTCTAACCACTGAGCTATGGGATATTGTAAGGCCAGCCTCTCTCTATCTCTCCTATTGGACTTTTCCACTGCGTAGAAATAATGACATATTCATTGAGCCTCCACGAGAATGACTCTACAGCTCAGAGATTAGGGCACTGATTTGAGAGGTAGGAGACCCACAGTACAGTCTCTCTGCTCCAATTCATAGGTATACACAGTGGCATAGCTTCAACAAGAGACAGTGAGAGAGACCTGCTCCAGACTATTTCACAGCCTAGTGTTTAGGGCACACTCTGGAAAGTGAGAGATCGAAGTTGAAATCCCTTTCTTCCACAACGTCAGAGACTTTTTGATTCCTGCAAGAGAACTATATAATCATTACCACTAGTAGTATCATAGCACCTAGGAGTTCCAGTCATGAACCATGACCTCACAGTGCTAGGCAGTGTACAAACACAGAACAAAAAGTCAGTCCCTGCCCCGAAGAGTGTCCAGTCTAAGACAAGAGATGGGAGCGTCCAGTCTAAGACAAGGACACAATGAGACAATATTGTTCAGCAAAACAATTCCTAGAGCAGATCTTTTAGAAAAACATCCAATCTTGAAAAGGGACCAGAAATAATTCTTTGTCAAATAAAATAAGCTATTATTTACTTTAGAGCACTTACAGCTTTGATATTCAAGTCAAGTCAAGATTATTAATCACAACTTGGCCATAGGTCAATGTGCCAAAACCAAAATATATTACAATAAAATGTAAAACTAATTTTAAAATATTAAAATACATATAAAATAGATTTAAAAGAGCCTAAACCAAGCAAACCATTGATAATCACTGTGCAACTTGTGCCTTTTCCTTATTTTAGTGGCTGACTATACAAATAGAACTTCTTTGACATATCAGAAACATGCAGGGGACAAACTATCAGAGGGGTAGCCATGTTAGTCTGTATCCACAAAAACAATGAGAAGTCCGGTGACACTTTAAAGACTAACAGATTTATTTGGGCATAAGCTCTCGTGGGTAAAAAACCTCACTTCTTCAGATGCATGGATTGAAAATTACAGACACAAGTATAAATATACTGGCACATGAAGAGAAGGGAGTTACCTTACAAGTGGAGAACCGGTGTTGAAAAGGCCAATTCAATCAGGGTGGATGTGGTCCACTCCCAATAATTGATGAGGAGGTGTCCAAAACAAACTAGTGTTTTTTGACTGGATGGAATTTTACACTATATCTGAGATGAATACTCTCCAAAACTCATCTGTCTGACAGGCTGATGCTTGTAAAATCATCTAGATTCTTCCTTGCTTCGGAGAAACGATATGGCCCATAAGTGGATACTATTTTGTGCACCCATTTTCACAGGAAAATGAACACAAAACTTGATGTTGTGGGATCTACTGGAGAAAAAAAATTAATAGCTATTGGCTGCAACAGACTGCATGTTACGTTTCATTTTCCTTAGAAATCTTCTATAAACTCATCTAAGAGAATTACGCCTCTGGCATTCTCGAAGAAGGTTATTTCTTCACCTTTGGCAAACTGTAAGAAAAACTATCAAAATCTTCACCAAATAAAACTGCTCTGTAGATGGCATGCTGCTCTGAGATTCTGCAGAAATCTCTCTGTCTCCTAGAACTGAACACTTAGATAACTCTGATTCACCGGGCAAATCTTGTATCAGGGCAATATATGGTGCATCTCTTAAAGGAGTTTGTTTTCGCCCCAACCACTCCCTGTCTCTGATATATTATCCCTACTTATAAAAAGCTCTGCTTTGTGCTTTGGGTATATGGATTTTGCAAGTGTACACGCATGCACACACATGCACTTAGATATATACATTTGGGCTGTGGATCTGATTATATTCTGGCTTACTAAGCCAAAGAAAATACAGAATGTACTCTGAAGCTGAAGGGCCAGATCCTCAGCTCATGTAAATCACAGAGTTCCATCTAAATCAATGGAGCTATGCTGATTTACAGTAGCTAAAGATCTCAGGGGGGAGGGATAGCTCAGTGGTTTGAGCATTGGCCTACTAAACCCAGAGCTGTGAGTTCAACCCTTGATGGGGGCCACTTAGGGATCTAGGGCAAAATCAGTACATGGTCCTGCTAGTGAATGCAGGGGGCTGGACTCCATGACCTTTTAAGGTCCCTTCTAGTTCTAGGAGATAGGATATCTCCATTAATTTATTTATCTGCTTTGAAACATCCAAAATGGAAAATAGTTATCTGAGAAATATTTTCTTTTACTGTAAAGTGCCTACCGCAATGGGGCCCAGACTCTAGTCAGGGCCATTGAACATTATCATAATAAAATACAAATAATGATAATAAAGACCAGCACCTAGATATCATATGAGCCCATGATCCTGCAATTGAATTTACCCAGGGGTGTGCCCAAGGGCATCCAGTTGCACAATCTAGACCTAAAACAACCGCAGGCAGACAGACAAGTACAGTGGGCATACTCAAAAATGCATTTCATTCTAAGATATGTTATTGGTTCCAGTCCCGCTTCCCATTTGAAAAATGGAGAATTTCTTTAAAATCAGCAGAATCTTTCAAACAGAATGCATTTTTTAAGTGCAACAACTGTATAAGGATAAGGCAGAGCAGACATTGTTTTATTGGCCAAACCAAGGATTTCTTTCAAGAGTCAAGCTGTATCTTGTGACTTTGGAAGTAATACTCATACACCACTCCTTATCGTCTTCCCATAAAGGAAACTCTAACGACGCCATTCTTCAATCTTTCAATTCTCAAAGGATCCCCAGTGTAATGGAGACGAATGACTAAAGTCTGTGACTCTCTTCAGTGCAGCTCACTGAAACTTTAAAGGGTAGTTCATAGCTCTTATTTTCATCATGACATTTTCTCTGTGATTTATAGAGTTTTCTGGAGACATCGTTTATTGCCTTATACTCACAGAAAACTGATATATCGATTGGTCATTTTCCCTTTCCCAATCAATACCTGCTGAGTTAAGACTAATAAAACTCCTTCCTGCAGCTCATCATGTAATTATTTAGCAAGAATCATTTGCACTGTGTCATCCATGACTTGATGTCATCACTCACTATAATGATGATTACATCTACACAGTTTAAAAGTTGCCAAGGGAAACTAAAACTCTAAAGAACACATTATTAAAGGAGGAAAATGGTAACAGGAAGAGAGTTGGGTTACAATGTGGGACTGAGGGTTCCTGATGGACTTCTAGATTCTGGGTTGCAGGGAGGATACATGAAATACAAAGTAGCCTCTTCAGTGTGCTACAGTACATTAATGAGCTGGCATGCATTTAAACTGGATTCTCACACCATCAGCACTATACAAGGCTTACAGAGCTTTCAATTCATATGTCTTCCAGTGTCAAAGACGAAGATGTAGGACAAGAGTTTAGGAGCTGGAATAGGATGGAAGAGAAACAAATCATTCAATTTCAGCCTCATGATTGCACAGGCTGAGAGTATTCACTATCCCAGGGCATAATTCTCCACTTCCTTGCCCAGAGTCATTTGCACATGTGTAAAAGGTACAGGTACAGAATGTTACCAAATCAGAATTGTCCAATCACAGAGGGGGAGCGTTTTACACCCACTTTGCACTCAGATAAATGACTACACAAGGTGTAAAGCAGTGGAGAATCGGGCACTTAAATTCTTCCACTTAGCATTGCGGTAGCACTTGCAATTTAACCGTAATATACTCTCATGGTGGAGAGTTCAAATTAATACATTTATTTATTTGTTTATTTTAGAAAGCAAATGCTCAGTTGTTTTGAACAGTTTATTTAATTCAGCCACTCCATGTTCTTGCATGAATGCTGTGTAGATTCTTGATCAAGCCTTAAGATTTCCTGGCTCCTGATGAAATATTAAAGCAAAAGCACTGGGGCCTTAGATTGCTGACTGACTGATGTAAATTAAAGTTCCCAATGACAGTCAGTGCAGTGCTCACTGTACATAAGACCAACAGAAGTCTGTTATTAAATTAACCCTTTGCTTAAAGCCACAGACACGTCCATAAGGGTTGATGCAGGCAGGGCAGAACATGTCCCCTTAATATTTTAGAGAAGACATTTTGTTTCCTTGCCAACTTTTGCCCAAGGTCCATTTTTCATATAAAGATCCAAATCCTGAGTGAGAGCAGGGAAAAGAGATCCTTAAAGTCTTTCTAGCTGCCATTAAAGTCCTGTATGCTTTATACTTATAATAGGCTGGGGCAGTGTGATGGGGTATAGAAGCCTCACACTGGAGAAGAAGGGGTTAAGGAGCTGCTCTGGGCCCAGGTGGCTCTGCTCTGCCACACCTGCAAGGTATGCACAGGCTGGAAGAGGAGCTTAAAAGGGGAGTGGATTAGCTCACTTGCAGGCTGCTGGTGGAGGTAAGCAGACTTCTGCTCTTGGGCCACTATTGGCAGCCCAGCTGCTGGGGCTCCTGGCTACTGATGGTCTACCCGACCTGTGGAGGGACAAGGACTCTGGACATTTGCAAGGTTGTAAACTTATTCTTCGGTTTATTTTGTTTACATGTCTTGCCTCTTCCCTCTTGTGTGGGGAGGCTAGAAGGAAGTGATCCAGGGAGGCAGCTGCATAGCACTTTATATTAGTGCTGTATCAATATAAACTATTGAAATGTCAACCTGAATGACTAGCTACACATAATTTGATATTGTAAACTTGCACTTATTTTACAAGCCACCCTACATATAAAAGCCTTTTAAGCTTTTATGGTGTAATGATGTTAATTGCTATTCCAAATAACTGTACCTTCAAACATCTGCTCTGTGATTGTTTGGCACAGGATTGGTTATCACTACAGCAAAGGCTAAATTTGATGCAATTTCCTTGTAGGGTTGTACAGTCCCATGTAGGTCTCATACACCCTTCACATGCACATCCCCACAGTCCATCCCTGTGGGCTGGACAAGGCTAGATTGTACACATTTGGGATTTTGTAAAGTTACTGTCAGTGACTTTGTGAAACTGAGAAGATACAGAATGGATTTTCAAAAGCACTCAGTATTGGTCTAACTCTGTCCCCATTGAAATCGGAGTCTTGCCACTGACTACACTAGAAGCAGAATTAGGCCAGCACTGAATGCTTTTGAAAATCGCATCTGTTAATTGTTTTTAAATTCCAATGATGGACCATTTAGTCCAGAATGCAGCATTTTAGAAGAACTGTTTAGTTCTTAAAATGTAGAACTCATTTTTCTTTATGGAATGTTTTAAACCTAATCTAGAAAACTGTTGGCCCTTCTGCCATCTCTCCCCCAACTTTTAATTTGGGGTTGCCCATATGCTTACTAAAATGCAAGGGGAGGTGGGGGCAGGGAGAGGCACAGTACCACAGGTATCTCTCCTTGACTACTACCTAAGTCTTGGACCTTCACTCCACAAAGCCAGCCCTGCTTTGTATGTCAAGGACCGTGTGAGTTTTCCCAACCCTTCCACCTGCACCAAGCCCTGCACTGGATCTGGGGCAAGGAGAATCAGCAGGAACCGATGGAGAGTAATCCTTCCCCAATCCCAGTGACAGCAATGGAGGCGGCAGCTGTGATATTCAATGATCATTCAGAGCATAAGGTGCTTGAAAGGGATCTGCTTTATTCTGTAACCAGTTGCAGGGAGGGCGGAACTTTGCTGTGAATGTGGGTGTGGGATAGGAGGGGGAGTGAGGGTAGCTACTGAGACGTGACAGGTAGGGAGGTAGCATGCTCCAGGCTGGTTCTGCCAGTTCCTACCCAATCCTGGGCTGTGGTGGGCGCTCAGCAACTCTGGGTCCTGCTCTCTCCTCTGCACCCATCACCCTACCATGCAAATGCAAGTTTATGCAGGAGCAAGCCCCCACAATATATCCATTGTGTGGGTGCTAGCTCCCACTGCCCACCCCTCCCCAGTCCCACCACCCGGACTGGTTCCAATTCACTGTGTATAACATGAGCTTCTGCTACACCCCATGCAGACGCTCCCTCTGGGAAGCTCAGCTTTGAAAGGTACAGTCCCCAATCAACAGCAGTTGTATGTGTGGGTGGTGAATGGGAACAAGATGAGTGATGCCCCATGAGGCCATGTAGTGGTGAATCCACACTATCCTAACTCTTCTGGCATATCCAGGCCCCTCTTTCCATTGCCTGCAATGCAGGGATATGAGGGGAGCCTCCTAGAGGCATGGGTCCACTGCACATAGGTGATGTCCCCCTGTACAAGCTTCAGCAGCTTGTTTCCTTCATGACTGCACAGCAGAGGGAAGAACTTTGTCCCAGCAAAGGAGATGCAGGAGGGGACTTTGTTTATAGGTATGTGAGGAGTATCTGAGTAGCTGCTGGTGGTGTTTGTATTATAATTATTATTTTAAGCGGCTCCGTTTCCTTAAGAAGAGGTGCTAATCTCCAGCTGACGCGCTCCACTTCTGCTGCTGGAATTAATTTCCACTGAAAAAATAATTATAATGTTTAAACGTTCTATGGCTACTAAAGTGGAATGGATTGAATTGCTTCTCAAGACAGTAAAAATATCTGATCATAAAACTAGAAAGGCTGAATGGAGACTTTCTTTGAAGAGTGCTCCACTTCTGCTTTATTCTGTAATTCACACAGATAGAACATTGCTTAAATGTATTTTTGCACTCTTTGACCTTTGCGTGAAGTGTATGAATATACTTTAGCCCGCAGAAATCTAGTGGTTAGTCATTCAGAAGATTGGTGGAATATGCCTATTGAACATTTCTGGCAGGCAGGATTTCACAATCCACTTTTAAATCCTAATTCATAATGCCTTTCATCCAGGAGCAAACCGAATAGAAAAACAGAATGATGAATAAATAAAAGGGGTCATCTGTACTAGTATCTACACCTGTGGCCTCTAGGCAGAGTGAAATGAAATATCTTAACAGTAGATGTTAATGCAGCCACACCACCTTGAACTATGAGCCTATCAGAGAGTGACAGCTAAACAGGGATGGGTAGGAACATTATTGGGATGAGACCTCTAATGATGAGACCTCATAAATGATCTGGGAAAAGGGGTAAACAGTGAGGTGGCAAAATTTGCAGATGATACATAACTAGTCAAGATAATTACATCCCAGGCAGACTGCAAAGAGCTACAAAAGAATCTCTCAAAACTAGGTGACTGGGCAACAAAATGGCAGATGAAATTTAATGTTGATAAATCCAAAGTAATGCACATTGGAAAACATAATCCCAACTATACATATAAAATTATGGGGTCTAAATTAGCTGTTACCATTCAGGAAAGAGATCTTGGAGTCACTGTGGATAATTTTCTGAAAACATCTACTCAATGTGCAGCGGCAGTGAAAGTGAACAGAATGTTGGGAATCATTAAGAAAGGGATAGAAAATAAGACAGAATATCATATTAATTTATAAATCCATGGTACACCCACATCTTGAATACTATGTGCAGATGTGGTCACCCCATCTCAAAAAAGATATATTGGAATTGGAAAAGGTTCAGAAAAGAGCAACAAAAATTATTAGGGGTATAAAACAGCCTCAGTATGAGGAGAGATTAATAAGACTGGGAATTTTCAGCTTGGAAAAGAGATGACTAAGGGGGGATACAATAGAGATCTGTAAAATCTTGACTGGTGTGGAGAAAGTAAATAAGGAAGTGTTACTTACTCCTTCTTGTAATACAAGAACTGGGGGTCACCAAATGAAGTTAATAGACAGCAGGTTTGAAACAAACAAAAGGAAGTATTTCTTCACACAACACAGTCAACCTGTGGAACTCTGTCATAGGATGTTGTGAAGGCCAAGACCATAACAGGGTTCAAAAAAGAACTAGATAAATTCATGGAGGATAGGTCCATGAATGACTATTAGCCAGGCTGGGTAGGGATGGTGTCCCTAGCCTCTGTTTGCCAGAAGCTGGAAATGGGCAACAGGGGATGGATCACTTGATGATTACCTGTTCTGTTCATTCCCCCTGGGGCACCTGGCATTGGTGACTGTCGGAAGAAAGGATACTAGGCTGATGGACCTTTGCTCTGACCCAGTATGGCCGTTCTTATGTTCTTATGACTAACTAAGAAGTAATATTGATGTACGATTAGGTGGCACTCTGGTCCTTAAGTCAGTACTAAACCAATGCCCCAGCACAGTGCCAGGGGTACTGTGCCGCTTTCAGATGTAAACTGAAATCTTGATTGATGTTTTCGTTTGCAGTTTTCGTAAGAGTAAGGGTTTTAACCCTGGTTCCCTTGCCAAGCTCCAGCTTGGGTAATTACATTTCTACCTATATTCCTGATGAAGTTCAATTTAATAGGTTCAGTATTATCCACACTTATTCTAATCCATTCTTGCTGTGCATAGCATTTGTATTTCACCTCTTCACATTTCTGTGGTGGGGGAAGCGGCCCCTATATATAATTCATGTATTAGCTTATAAAGTGCTTGAGATGCTTCAGAATGAAAGGTGCTATATAAATGCAAGACTTAGTAATATGAACTTTCAACTGTAAGCTCACCGGTTATTACACTATAATCTATGGTCCAGTATAAAATGGAGTTATATTGTATTTATTTACTTTGAATTTACTTTGAATTCCTAACTTTGAAGATGGGTCCAAATGAACCCTGTAGGCATTCTAAAAGCCTCAGTGAAGACCGCACATTCAAAATATCCTTTAGTGCATGTTTTACCAGAAAAGACCAATGACACTTAATTTCAGATATCTAGTCATCTGAGATGTAATCTTGAAATTTTATCACATCAGGCCCCACACCTTTGCTCCACCAATAATGCCAGTCTCAACAACCAGCCTGCCTCTCAATTGTCCCTCACTTGAGGACTGTTACTACCATCTATTTGTATTACAGTAGCGCCTAAAGATCTCAAACACTGGGGCCCCAGTTACTAAGGACTGTAGAAGCATTTAGTGAGAGACATTCCCTGCCCCAAACAGTTTACAGTCTAAATAGACAAGACAGACAAAGGGAGAGAGGAGAAATCAAGGCTCACAGATGGGAAGTGTCTTGCTTACAGTGGCAGAGGAGGTCAATGGTAGAGCCAGGAGCAGAACTTTGGCTCTCTGACTCCCAGCTCAGTGCCCTAGCTGCTAGACCAGCTGCCCTCCTGTACTCCCAAGGTTAACTACATTCACCTACATTTGGTGTTCCTGAAATTGGGGTTACAGAGTTATTTACAGTAAAGGAAGAAGTCCCACAGCATTTAAGTTTCCTGCACAAATAATTTTTGTGTCCCTGTGATGGGGCATCTGCCTCACACTGACCTATAAAGGGGTAATGGAGCCCTAGGGAGTCTGTGCAGAAAGCAGCGAATGGGAGAGGAGCGACAAGGAGCAGCCAATCAGGGCGGGACTGGCCGATATAAGAAGGGCTGCAGAGCAAAGCCGTGTCTGTTGATCCCTGGAGCTTGAGGAGAGAGGACTGGCTGCCTTGCGGGCTGAAGGTAGCAAGTCATCCTGGACAGAGCAGTGCTGCAAGCAGAGACCTGGGGAGCTAAGGGCAGCTCCTGGTGGGCTGCAGGGATCTGCAGGATGAGGCCCTGAAGCAAGGGCAAAGAGGGTGCTGGGGCCGTGGGGAGTGGCCCAGGGAAATCTACTGATGAGTCAGAGGGGACGCAGCAGGTGGGGGCCATCTACAGGGTCCCTGGGCCGGGACCCGGAGTAGTGGGCGGGCCCAGATGTCTCCCCCCACACACACACATTGCCACTGAGGAAGTGACCAAATAATTGGCTGCAGTTGCCACTGAAGGAAGTGGCTGGACAGTGGACTGCAGTTCCTCTGGAAGGGGGAAGAACAGGGCTGTGTGATGAAGAGGATTCGCAGTCCTTGGAGTGACACAGAGCCAGGAGCAGAGGTGAGGGTGGGTGAGACCTCACCAGAAGAGGGTGCAGAGCTCATTCCCAAAACAACCAGTGGACGGTGCCAGAGTGGTGAGTCCCACCCTGTCACAGTCCCTCATTGCAGGTCTTTCTCACACATTGTTAAGAACAGCCATACTGGGTCAGACCAAAGGTCCATCTGTTCCAGGATCCTGTCTTCTGACAAAGGCCAGTGCCAGGGGCCCCAGAGGAAATGAACAGAATGGGGCCATCCCCTGTCATCTAGTCCAAGCTTCTGGCAGTCAGAGGCTTAGTGACACCCAGAGCATGGTGTCTCCCATTTGGGCCTTGGCAAGTTGAGAGGTGGGACTGTCATTTTCTATGCTTCTCATACCATCTTCACACTTTCTGCCATGCCATCCCTTATGCCTGGAATGTCCTCTCTGAACTAGTACTCCACCCCCCCCCTCCACACACACACCTTCTTCTATACCTTCTGGAGACCAGGTCTACTGTGATACCTACAAGAAATCAGCCAACTAATGATCAGGTATGGGGATATAATTAAAAATACAACAACTCAAAGCAATTAAGTAGTGCTCAGAGCTGGCCTGTGAGACCAATGCAAACTTGTAACTGAGAACTTTCTCATGCCTCTCCCTCTCTCCTATTGTTTGTCTTGTCTAGAATTAGACAGGGGCTGTGTCTTGGTGGGCGTTACCACAACAGGCCCAGCCCTGATTAGGTGCTCCTGTAATAATAATAATAATAATAATAAAAAAATTAATGAGTTGTCATTTGCCTTTAGCTGCAGACAAACTCTTAAGAAACCACTCTGAAACAAGACAAGAACTCCCTTAAAAATATGCTAGGGAAAATTGCAGGCAGGGAAAAACAGTCATTTGTTGAAAATCTTGTTTATAAGAGTCAGCAGATTTGACCTCTTGTACCTAATTATACATGAAAACAAAGATTAAAAGCCTACTAATAATCACTGTAAACTATGATTAATGGTGCCATGCCTCATTGCTTCAGATTTCTAGACCGAAGTACAGTTAATTCACAAGTGAGTTATCCGAGGAAGAAAAGGATGTGCAGCATTTTCTTGTAACTTTGTCTAATGTTTCATTTTATGCGGATTATGAACAGCCCATCCAAAAATGCTACAAGGAAAGACTTATTTTAGGTTGCTTATCTCTAGTTATACACATAGGGCCAAATCCAGCTGTCATTATTTACTCTAAACACCCATTGACTCCACGAAAGCTACTGAAGACAATTAAGCATTTAAAAAGTCCAGATTTGCCTTTGAAGAATAAAAACCAACAATCCTGAACAAGGTAGATGGCCCCCTCTTTTCCCTTTCCCCCTTGTCCGTGCCCATAGCACTGCAGGAATTAATAAACAAGCCCAAATGACCCCTGGTTCACTAGTGATAGAACAAAGGCATTTTCCGTGCACTAGTTCTCAGTAGTTATGGAAATCCTAAACAAAGAACAATCCCTCCAGGTGAGTAGCAGGTGCATGCTATTCCACAATGTTGGAGTCACAGCATCATCTTCCATTGGTGACAATGATGGATGCCCAGATTTTATTCTTCTCCGGGGCTGCATTTTGCTCATTCTGGAGCTGCTAACAGATAAAGCTAATTGTCAGCAGCCCAGGAGGACTGGATAACACATCGTCACATATAAAATAAATAAACTACAATGGCTTAAAAAGCAAAAAGAAATCGCAACCCAATTGGACTTTTGCCCTTGAGTCAGAATTGATTCAGCACAGCTTACTTTATAATGCAAACCATTCAGTCATCTTATCAACCACTGTGCTTGCTAACACACTACTTCATTAAAAAGATGCAGAGTCAAATATCAACTTCTTGCTGTGATATGAAAAAAAAGCCCCTGAACTGGAAATATAGGTCAGAAAAAACCTATTCTAATTTATTTAAATAAAAAGACCCTAATATGCAAATTAGGCCATGACAGCTGAAATTCATGAGGAAGGAAAAACAATGACGTATTTACTTTTTATGGTACATTCAGGGTTTGGGAAAGAATAGGGAGTGGGAAGAAAAGCACATAATTCAGGCATGCTGAGATTCAGCATCTCAGTTCACTTTGCAAACAAAGTTGGATTCTCAAAATCATGCAGGAACTCAGAATCAAAGGGAGCAGCTACTCCCTCTCCAATCCCTACTGACAAAGAATATGCTTGCTACTCTGCAACAATGTCTAGAAAATAAATACCTCCTAGATCTGTGATCTCTTCTCCAGAACGTGATGATGATGGGCAGGAGACTATAAGGCTGTGGGGTTTCCCTGTCACTAGCAAATAGCCACACAGCACTGCGATTTAATTGCCAGGGGAAGGTGCTAGAGGAGCATGGAGACAGCAGGAAAACTTGTGTATGTTTTAAGATCCATAAGCTTTGCATCTTGGTAGTCCCTGGGATCTCCAGGCAGTGCTGGAAGCAATGACAATGGCTACCTCCTGCCTGTCATTCCTGAGCATAAACTGGGAAGGACCACTACGTTTAAGCAGTGGCACATCTGAAGAGGCCTAAACTCCCCTTCTGCGGTACGTTTAAACCTGAAGGAAGCCTACATTTCTGAGCAAGGATTTTAGGACTCGATCCTATGTTTTGTCTTACCGTGTGCCCAGTGTGTAGTGATCATCTGCATGGTTGCTTGCTCTTCACAACAGCCTTTTGGCACCTCATAGTGTTTTCAGACTCCAGGAACCCCTCCAGTGAATGCACTGTGGTAGGACCATTTCCGTTATACCTAACCCATCGTTAATAGATGCTCTCCTCTCCTCTCAACTTCCTAGCTAGTTATCCTCTGTTTTATATCTGTATTGCTGATTATTCATCCTTACATGAACCAGTATGCGTTTGTCTTTATTGTATCCCTTCATATTGATTTCAGCCCATTTCTTTAATTTCTCCACACTGTGCTGTATTTTATTCCTATCCTCCAAAAGCCTCCCAGCTTTGTATTTCCCAGAGATTTAATTAGCATATTTGCCACTCCATCCCCCAAGTCATTAATGAAACAATTGAATAGTATTGGACCAAGAACGGACCTCTAAGGAGTCAGAAATTCTATTTTGAATAACGTTTAATGTGTTTGGTGACAATAGCTTTTGCTTCATTGCTGCCTTTTTTTTTTTCCACCTTATAATGCCAGAAGCATCAGAGTCTCACACTAACACTTGAAATACAAGACAAAGGTGCTAGATGCTTTAACTTGGAGAGTTGTCAGACTCTGTGTAAAGTATGGAGGAAAGAGAAGCACAGAAATGTGAAACAATATCAGAATTAGTTACATTTTATATAGCTTAAAAATTATTTTTTCCTTGTTCTTAAAATCCTAAATGAAGTTGTAGGTCTGTAGCAGAATACATAATGACGGTTTAGGGTCATTTTAGCATTTTATATGTATACAGCTGTTCTTCCACTGGTATAAGTAGACACATCTGCTCATTAGCAATACAATGTAATTTCTAGTGTCTAATTCTAATTATTTGCAAATGATAGATTCCATATACAGTATCTAAAAAAAGTACAGTCCTTCAAAACTGGTGGCAAATAAATATGCACTACACTCTGCAAATTAAATGGGTCAGCATACTGAAGACCAGATATTAATCTGCAGAATTCATGTATCAGCATTGGGGCTTGATGCCAAACTGTTTGGAGGATCACAGAGAGGAGAAATGGTTTGTAGGTCTACTAATGACTCTGACAAATACAGGCAGTTAATCCTGCCACATCATGATAGTTGTGACACACCCACTGCATTTTACCTGGACAATCTTTGGACCATGACAGACAGACTCTTCTCGGGTCAACTCCATTTTGCCAAGGGCCTAGGAAACTTGAAGACTAGTTTTGGCTGCATACAAACAGTGACAAAGTTCTCTATGTAAAGTATGATACCTGCCTCCCTGAATATAAGTGAGGCTCGGTGACATACAGAGACACTAGTGGTCTGAAAAGATGGAAAGTGCTTTAGTCAGTTATGACAGAATGGCATCTTCATAGAAAAAGTACAGAGAAGAATCTGACCTATGAGCTTTTACGAGGTTAAAATGACAATCCCTTAGTGCATGCTAGAAGGGGATATCCCTAAAGTAAGACAAATGAATCTATTAGGTTAATTAAACCAATTTAAAGCCACTTTAATTCTGAATGAGTGTGTCCACATAGGGGTTTAATGCAGTTTAACTTATGAATTTAAAATTCACACCTTTAATTAATTTGGATTAACTTTCCAGAGTGTCCCTGTGTAGACAAGCCCTCATTCTCCTTTTCTTCAGCCCTAACAGCACAGTAACTACTCCAGGAAGCTCCGAGGTTCACAAAGCAACCCTTTCATGAGTGAGATCAGATTATTCCAAGGCGAGGAAAGGTTGTCCATCTGTGTATCAGAGGTAGGAACAGAGATGACAACCAAATGTCTCTATAGAAATCAAAGTTTTTTTGGTTTGTTCTGCTTAGTATTCCAAGTGTATTCAATAGTCTAAGCTAGCCATCAAGGGCTTTATCAGGTCCACCCATTTAGGAGCTACTCAGATGGGGAATCTCTTCCAAATCATAGATGAGCTTAGCAAAATTCTATTTATTTTTTCCCTAATTTTGGCTGATAATATCAATGCTTATATTTAACCATTTTTTTCAATGTCTATCAATTTAACTTTTCACAGTTGAAGGAAATTAGAGGGTTGGGCAGAAAACAATTGTTTAATGATAATAGATGCTGAGACTCAAAAAATTAAAAGATTGATAACTGTTAAAACACAAACTGTCAACATCACTGACAAAATATTCAAAGTAAATATCCTTAAATCAAACTCTAAGTTCTCAAGCAGCATTTATTTCTTGGCCTATCTGTATATTTCAATTATCATCAATCAAAATATTTTGTCATTGATTTGTGTGCGTGGTGAAATTGACCGTTAATCCGCTGGCAGGCCGCGAGACATTTTGTTTACGTTGACCATCCACAGGCATGGCCCCCGGCAGCTACCATTGGCTGGGAACAGCGAACTGTGGTAACTGAGAGCTGCAGGTGGACAGGCCTGACGACAATCAATGTAAACAAATTGTCTCGTGGCCCGCCAGCAGATTAACCTGATGAGCCGCATGCCAAAGGTTGCTGACCCCGATCTAATCTTCCATGCCTAGTAATGGAGAAAATTTAATTGATCAAGGATTCCCATTTTTCAACAGGATTTTTCAGTCTTCAGCATAACACTCATAATTAAGAATCCCAGGAATCTCGAGTTAGGCTTTTGAACAGAGAAACTTAGAACCTAAGTGGAGACTCACACCTTGTTTTGGAGGCAGAAAACCCAGTAGCTTGGAAAGCAGGACTTTGTGGATATTAATATTATACATGATGTTGAATGACAAAATTCCTAATCTCTAACCCTGACTATTGACAACAATTTGGTACCAACTACTAGACCAACATTTGAAAGCCCTCTCAATTGACTAGAATCAGGGGCAACATGTAGAGAAGTTCCTGTCCTTGATTCAGGAAAGGACTACAATATTGATGTTAGAATTTGCTTGTCCTTGGACCAGAGTCATAGATAAGGCTGGTATGCCTGTTAGGGGGAAAAAATAACTGATATTTACCTCATTTTTTGGAAAAAAAAGATTAATACAAGATGGAGGTCATGACAGAGACCTTTACTGATGGCTAACAACTCTGCTTAAAAAGTTTGTCAACATGTCATCTTTCCCTGGAAGGTGAGACACTGGATCTATGCAATAAGGATACTGAACTTTATGAATAGGGAACTTCCCTGATCAAAATTGCTACAGCAAAACCCTTCTCTGGTATTCTGTGTAATGTATTCCTGTCATACTCTCCATCAGAATTTAGCCAGATAAAGAAGAGAAATCTGGCTGGATAGAGATCAAAGTGAAGAATCCTTTCTACCCACTAGCACTATTACTCCAGATGTCAGGAAAATAAGTACCTGGAGGGCATGTTTGTCTTCTGCCTTACAAAATAAGGCATCTGTAAAGTACTAGGACATTGTGGCTCAAATGCTTCTAGTCAAAGACCTCAGACATCGCCTGGTGTTAAAGCTATTATATAAATTGCACCAGTAAGAAACAATTTTCTCTCTAATTTTTTACATCCATGTGCAGAATGAATTGTGTTATGTGCACCAATATGGAGGTGATGTGTGGCAGGGGAGGGGCTAAGAGGTTCTGGGCGTGGGAGAGGCTCAGCTGGGGCAGAGGATTGGAGTGCAGGGGGGTGAGGGCTCTAGCTGGGGGTGCGGACTCTGGGGTGGGGCCAGGGATGAGGGGTTTGAAGTGCAGGAGGGGGCTCAGGGCTAGGGCAGAGGGTCAGGTGAGGGCACCGGCTGGGGATGAGGGCTCTGGGGTGGGGCTGGGAATGAAGGTTTTGGAGTGCAGGCTGTCTTGGGACCGTGGCAGGGAAAGAGGATTCCCCCCAGCCCTCTCTCGTTATGGCAGCCCTTAGGCTGGGGCTGGGAGAGGTGCCTCTCCCTGCCTGCGCAGCCCTTGATAGCCTGCTACGCAGCCACGCAGCTTAGAGGGAACTTAGGTAAGCAGCATGTCCACTGAAAAAAATGGCAACATCTGGAATATATCAAGTCCTCAGTGTCTCACATAAGTAAATTAATGTATTCATGTCTGAATATCGGTGACATCATAGCAGAATTTTCTGAAGCCTTCATAATCCAGCATTAACTTTGAGCACTCAGCTGCTGACCTGCCAGTGATCTGCCACACACCATCCATCCATATCCTCTCTGTTTGTCCCATACTAGAGTGACCCTCCAACATTCCTTCCAAAATAACGTTCTCCATGTTATATCCATCTCTATATCCTAACATAAGCAAAGTGCATATGTTTACATCTGTTTTCCAACATCAGGGTCTGCTTTTCTGCAATAATATTTCTAACATAGGCATTCATCTTTTTGCATCAAAGAGATACCCAGGAGTCTTCACCAGAACCATATTTCAAAAGTTTCAATTTTCTTGTTGTCAGCAGTATTAACTTGTCACATTTCACATCCATTAAATTGCTATGGAAAAAATTAGACTTCTCACCAGTCACGTTTTCGTACATTTCAAGATGCTACAATTTTCCCCAAACTTTCTTAAGGGACACCGCTGAATAAGCCATCCCCAGTCATCTTCTGATTTCTTTGGAATAACCTCCTTGATTGGATAATTAAATCTACTGCCTCTACACTTTTCTGTTAATAATGGAGTCCATTTTGATCTTGTTTTTTGTTAGTCATGTTAACATACATGCATTTTGTTTTCATTGCATTTAGGAATAGTCCATATTCCTCACTAACTGGTTTTAGAGTCTCTAACATTCATTGCATTCTATCAGTGGATGTATCAAAGAGTGTTACTTCGTCAACATATCTGAAGTCAGGTAAGAGGTATCCACCAGTGGAAATCCCAGCTTCTTCCACTTTGTCAAAACCTTCCAAGGCTTGTCTCATAATAAATTCTGCATATATACGTTAGGCAGGCTTGGGGACACAAAACACCCTTGTCTCACACCTTGCTCAGTGGAAAACTCCTCACTGGAGCCTACTGCTGTTTGCTCTGTGGTCTGTTGTTGGTTGCAGAGACTTGCAATGAGCTCAATGAGATGCTTTGGAATCCCCATGTCTTCCAGTATCCTCCAAAGGCTGTCCTGTCAGACAGTATCAAACACTTTTGAGTAGTCACTGAAGCACATGATCAATGGGTGACTGTACACCCTGCATTTTTCAGGGATGTGATAGATATTTGCGATTTGGCCCTCTTTGAAACCAACTTGTGACAGTAGTTCTAATTCTATCCTTTTTCATGCATTCCTGGATTATATAGTATAGAACTTTGCTCATGTGTAGAATCAGAGAGATAGCACAATAGTTACCACACTCTGTTTCCCTTCTTTGGTAAAGGCAGAAAAATTCCGTTCATCCAATCTCCAGCCAATTTCTAGTCATTACAGATTTTCCACATAATATCAGTATTGCATTTGCCAATCACTTAACAATTTCTGTGAGCATGTTCTCTATCTCTGGTGCTTTCCCAGGCTTCTTTTCACAATACCACATACCACTTCCACCTGCAGGATTGATAGCTCCGGCGCCATACTCTTTTCTGTTCTCCTGTTGTGTTGTGGTGAGGCATACAGAATGGACCAGAAATCTCTCCACCTATGTTTAATACCATCACCCTCAGTGAGACTCTGCCATCATGATCTTATGTTTGATTGCAGAGAAAACCTTTTGGTAAGAAGTCTGACCACTGTGAATATACCTTCTGCATTATTACTCCTTGCAATTCTCAAACTCCATACATTTTGCTCTTTTATATTTGCTCTGATCTTGTCTAGTCTGCCTTTGAATCTGTCTGCTCAGCTCCTTATATTCTCTTACGTTCTTCCATCTCCAAGCCATTCTCTTGCACTCTGCATCACTTCTCAAACACCTTCTCAGTTAACCATAGTGCAGAACAGCAGAATTCAACTAAATGCCTGCCTCTCTCATTTTGTGAACCCAGACCATTGTTTCTCATTACTCCTTTAGGAGAGCTTAAAGCTCCCACTTTCACATTCAAGTCACCAATTATAAGGATGACATTTTAATTTGATGTTTTAGTGAGTTAGTAAGTGGTGTTTAGGCAAGTCATTCTTACAGCTCATCAATCACGTCATCATCAGTGGTGGTTGAAGGGCATAAACCTGTATGATTGACATATTCCCTGGCTTCACTCAAAGGCAAATTGTAATGATTCTATCACTGATTGGATTATATCCAAGCACACACTTTGTCTCCTTGAATAGATAAGGAGGGAAAATGGGTGTGCATTTTTCTCATATCCTGAATATTGCACTATGTATCCATTCAACGTCATGAAATGACCCCCCTACCCTTCCAATGCAGGTCTCAGATTCCACATATTTCTATCTTACATCTTTCCAAAGGTGAGGTCCCCTTCATATGTATTCCTCACATTTCATGTTCCTACTCTGATTTGTTTATGAAGGTTCGGGTCGTTGTTTTCCTTGGTGCAAACATCAGGCACTGTTCTTTCTGAACTATTTGGTACAGTACCGCCATAACCACATTCTGCACTCCTAATGGCTGAAGCCTCCTCTCCAGTATAATATGTCACGTTTTCTGGCCTGGGATTCTCACCATCCAGTGCTATATGTGGAATGCTTTCCCTTTGCTCTGCCATAATATATCTTCTAAGTGAGTATGAAAATATCCTTGTTTGTACAAACTCTTGGGGAAGAATCATCTGGGCTCTCAGAATCCAGTCTATTTACAGGCACTCGGGGAGAATAGTCATAATAGCCAGGCATTTAATGAAACACAGCTGCTATGGGTACAGTTTTATTTAGAGAGGTCTTCCTTGACGTCTATCAAAGATATGTGCAGAGAGTCTGATATATGTAGTTATAAAGTGATTCTTTTTTGAGAGGGTCTGTCTGATAATGTTTGCTGCTTGCAGTTTGATACAACCATGGGACTAAAAGGGGAAGATCCCTGGAACAGTTCTAGAAATTAGAAAGAGCTCTCTATCTGGAATCCAGAGGTGAAAATGAAATTCCACAAGTTGTTCAGATTCATAGCTAAGGGCAGAAAGAACCACCATGATCACCTAGTCTGATCTCCTATATAATACAGGCCCTAGGAATTCCTTTAAGTAATTCTTGTTTGAACTACAGTATCTTTTAGAAAAACATCCAATCTTGATTTTAAAATTGTGAGTGAGGGGGAATCAACCACATCCTTAACAAGTTATTCCAATGTTTAATTACTCTTGCTGTAAAAATTTGCATCTTCTTTCCAGTGTGTATTTGTCTAGCTTCAATTTCTAGCCATGGGATCTTGTTATATCTTCATCTACTAGACTGAAAAGTCCTCTATTATCAAATTTATTTTCCCTGTGTAGGTACTTACAGATTGAGTTCAAGTCACCTTTAACCTTGTGTTAGCTCAGCTAAACAGTTACAATATCATTTGTATTATGCGAAGAAACAAACCTCATTCACCATTAAGTATATGTGATGGATGTCTCAACCCTTAAATGTGACTTTCTTCCAAGATGGGAGGAATCTATGCTTGGTTTATGGAGACCTTCTACAGTGCTGGGCCAACTGCCCCATTGGACTTCAGTGCTCTACTAGATCCAAGAAAGGCTTGTTAAAGCTAATAATGAAAGCTCCTAGGTATTTCTATTTAACCATATGGGGGTGAGGGAGAGCTACCAATGGCACTATCCAATCCTAGACAGTGTGTACTCTGCAATGGTTCCACCATGGAACTGGACCTGAAAATTCTCCTTCCTGGCTTGTAATCAGGAGCTAGTTACAACTAGAGGTCAATAGCCCAGGGACCACTAATGTGCTAATAAAATTTCCTCTTATGAGAGTTCAGAAACACAGAACTGTAAGTGTACCTATGATGTCGGATCCAGAGGATATCAGAGTGGGTCTCATGGCCACTTATATAAAGATCAAAATCTTAATCTGTATAAAAAATCTGCACCTTCTCTGTAGAGTCTTAGCAAAGCACCTATTAATTCCTTGGAGAAGAAAAAGGAGTGTGTGTGTGTGTGTGTGTGTGTGTGTGTGTGTGCCCTTGACTGTAAGGGTACAAATAAGCACTGAAGCATACAGGCAGTTCTTTCTGGAGCATTAAACAGGTCCTCTGGCACCAGGACCTGTTTGTCCTACAGCAACTGCATAGCAGCAAAACCTTTGGATCCATGAAACCCCAGAATCAATAGATAGTACACTCATATTAAGGAGCTTCTGATCCAGGTGTCGGTTCTTTTCAGTCTGTCAGATCCTCAGAAGGTATCTGTTCACAAACCCAATCTTCATGGCTGAATTCCTGCTAGACAACTTAGCAGTTAGGGATGGTCTGGGAGGCCAAGAGAACCTCAACAGAACCTACCCAGAAACAAAGGAACTGAGAAGTCTGGAGTGAACTAAACTGGCTTCTAATAGCCAGGGAGTCTAAGATGGATCCATCCCTCTCTTCTTGCCTTCAGGGAGAGGGTCTGAGAGATGGAGGACTGGAAGGGGGAAATACCATTTCCCAAACACTGAGTGTACCTCTGAAAATGGCCAAACCAAAACACAATGTTGGAACACTCTCCTGTAACTGAGATCCGCCAACCTTGATCTGATCAGATGCTTGCAATGTCTTTCCCCTTGCCAGTGCTGTGAGGACTTCCCCACTGGATCTGTTTATTCATGTCATCATACAAATATCACAGTGCCGAAACTGTAAAACTGGACTCCTTTGATCTAGGTCGGGGTGGGCAAACTACGGCCCGCAGGCCCGATCCAGCCTATCAGAGCTTGGATCTGGCCCACGGGACTGCCACCCCCATGCCGCCGTGGGCCCCGCACTGCTCCTGGAACAGCTGTTTGGCAGTGTTAGCACACTCCGGGGGGCAGGGAGGGAGGGTTGGAGAGGAGTGGGAACATGGTGTGCTCAGGAGAAGAGGTGGGGCCGGGGATTTGGGGAAGAAGTTGGAATATTGGCAGGGAGGGAGCGGAGTTGGGGCGGGGACTTTGTGGAAGGGGTTGGAATGGGGGTGGGAAAGGGGTGGGAAGAGGTGGAGAAGCGACAAGGCCTCATGGAAAGGGTGGAGTGGGGGCAGAGCCGGGGACAGAGGGGGGCGTCAAGCACCCATGGGGAAGTTGGCACCTGTGCTAGTGGGATAAGTCCCCATGATTAAAATGCTAAAATCAACTGTTATTGCCAATTTAGTGACCAAAAGAGGACCACCAACTCACACCAGGGAGCAAGATGACTGGCTCCTTACACACCTATCTGTACTGCACAGGGGAAAAAGTTGCATGGTCATGGGGGACTTCAGTTTGAGTGACATATGCTGGAGCTCTCATGCTGCCAGCCTTAAAACATCCTTGGAATTTCTAAGTATTATAGATGGCAATTTCCTAACTAAGGGTATGTCTTCACTACCCGCCGGATCGGCGGATAGTGATCAATCCAGCAGGAATCGATAGACGCGATAAATTGACCCCTCGAGCGCTCTCCCTTCAACTCCTGTACTCCAGCTCAGCGAGAGGCGCAGGCAGAGTTGACAGGGGAGCGGCAGCAGTTGACTCACTGCGGTGAAGATACCACGGTAAGTCAATCTAAGTACATAGAGTTCAGCTACGTTATTCACGTAGCAGAAGTTGCTTAACTTAGATGGATTTTCTCCTTCTTCCCCCAAGTGTAGCCCAGGGCTCAGTGCTGCAAACAACATGAGGGAATTCTATGTTAGACCTCCTCTTGACAGATAAAGAGGAACTGCTCTTAATTAATGGTACCTTAGGTACAAGTGATCATGACTTGATCACGATTACAATGAGCAAACAAAATAAAGTCCAGACCAGTGAGGTAGAGGGGTGTGTGTAGGTGTACACATACTTAGTGCTTTAAAAGGGCTAATTCCACACAACTGAAAATAATTATGAGCCAGATGAGCTGGGAGGAAGAATTTAATCAAATATATGAATGATAATTGGGAATTGTTTAAGAATACTTTTTATTAGATGCCAAAAAAGTCACAATCAAGAAAGAAGGCTGTACTGGTTTAAAAAAAAAAACCCAAAACACACACAAAACGCTTTAGAGGGGAAAGTGAAGGCAGCCATAACAACAAAAATTCTAACAAATAGAAGAAAGGGGAAATTGATAGTAAGGAATATAAATCAGAAGCTTGCAATTGTAGAAAATTGATAAGGGAAGCAAAGGGATACAAAGCGAACTCTGTGGCCAGCAGAGTTACGGACAATAAGAAGGAGTCATTTTAAGTAGATTAGGAACAAAAAGAATCCTACAATGGTATTGATCCATTACTAAATGAGAATGGTAGAATTATCAACAATATTGCAGAAAAGGCAGAAGTGTTCAATAAATATTTATGTTCTGTATTGGGTGCAGGGAGGGGAAGAGATGAGGTAGTCATATTATATGATAATGCTATTTCAGGTCCACTAATATCTCAGGAGGATGTTAAACAGCAGCTTTTAAAATCAGATGTTTTTAAATCAGCAGATCCAGAAAACGTGCACCCTAGAGTTTTAAAATAACTGAATGAGGAGCTTGCTGGACCATTTAATTTGATTTTCAATAAGTCTTGGATCACTGGGAAAGTTCCAGAAGACTGGACGAAAGCTAATGCTGTGCCAATATTTAAAAAGGGTAAACAGGATGACCTGGCTCATTTGTCTGACCCACCTGTCAATCTGACCTTGACCCAGGCACGATAATGCTGGGTGTTGAGAGTGGCTGTTATAAGAGATGATTATTAAAGGAGGATAAAATAGTTAATGCTAAATCAATATGGTTTTACGGAAAATAGATCCTGTCAAACTAACTTCATCCTTTTTTGACAAGACTACAAGTTTGGCTGATAAAGGTAATAGTTTTAATGTAATACATCTAAACTTCTGTACAGCATTTGACTTGGTACCACATGACATTTTGATTAAAAACCTGGAAAGGTATAAAATTAATATGGCACACATTCAGTGGATTAAAAACTGGCTAACTGCTAGGTCCCGAAATGTAACTGTGAACAGGGAATCATCATCACACAGTTGGTTCCCGTGGGGTTGTGCAGGGATCAGTTCTTAGTCTCATGTTTTTTAACATTTTTATTAATGACCTGGAAAATAACATAAAATCATCACTGAAAGTTTTCAGACGACACAAACGGGTGGAGTAGTAAACAATGTAGAGGACAGGCCACTGACTCAGAGTGATCTGGATAACTTGATAAACTAGGCTCAAGCAAACAATATGCATTTTATTATGGCTAACTGTAAATGCATACATCTAGGAACAATGAATGCAGGCCACACTTACAGGATGGGGAGTTATATTCTGGGAATCAGTGACTCAAAGAGATTTGGGGGTTGTGGTGGATAATCAACTGAACATGAGCTCCTGGTGTGACACTGTGGCCAAAAGGCTAATGCAATTGTTGGATGCATAAACAGTGAAATCTCAAGTAGGTGTAGAGAGGTTATTTTACTTCAGGGGTTCTCAAACTGGGGGTCAGGACCCCTCAGGGGGTCATGAGATTACATGAGGGGTCATGAGCTGTCAGCCTCCACCTCAAACCCCACTTTGCCTCCAGCATTTATAATGGTGTTAAATATATAAAAAAGTGTTTTTAATTTATAAGGGGAGTCGCACTCAGAGGCTTGCTATGTGAAAGGGGTCACCAATAGAAAAGTTTGAGAACCACTGTTTTACTCTGTTTTTGGTCCAATTGCTGGAATATTATGTCCAGTTCTGGTGCCCACAATTCAAGATGGATGTTGATAAATAGAGAGGGGTCAGAGAATAGTCATGAGAATGATTAAAGGATTAGAAAACATGCCTTATAGTGACAGTCTCAAGGAGTTTGATCTATTTAGTTTAACAACAAAGAGAAGGTTAAGGGGTGACTTGATAGCAGTCCATCGGTACCTACATGGGGAACAATTATTTGATAACGGGCTCTTCAGTCTAGCAGAGAAAGATGTAACATGATCCAATGAGTGGAAGCTTAAATTAGACCAACTGAGACAAGAAATAAGGGTACATTTTTCACAGCAAGAGTAATTAACCACTGGAACAACTTGCCAAGAGTTGTGGATTCTTCATCATGGACAATTTTTATATCAAGATTAGATGTTTTTCTAAAAGCTCTGCTCTAGGAATTATTTTGGGGGAGTTCTGTGGCCTGTGTTATACAGGAGATCAGACTAGATGATCACAATAGTCCCTTCTGGGCTTGGAATCTATTACACCTGGCAGATATATGGCCCTCGGATCGTCAAGTCAAAGCTGGCTAGATCAGTGGGCTTAACGGGTAGTGATCAACAGCTCGATATCTAGTTGGTAGCTGGTATCAAGTGGAATGCCCCAGGGGTCGGTCCTGGGGCCGGTTTTGTTCAACATCTTCATTAATGATCTGAATGATGGGATAGATTGTGCTCTCAGCAAGTTCACAGATGACACTAAGCTGGGGTGCAAAGTAGATACACTGGCGGTAGGGAGAGGGTCCAGAGTGACCGAGACAAATTGGAGAACCGGGCTAAAAGAAATCTGATGAGGTTTAACAAGGACAGAGTCCTGCACTTAGGAAGGAAGAATCTCATGCACTGCTACTGGCTGGGGACCAACTGGCTAAGTTGCAGTTCTGCAGAAAAGGACTTGGGGATTACAGTGGACGAGATGCTGGATATAAGTCAACAGTGTGTCCTTGTTCCCAAGAAGGCTAACGGCATACTGGACTGCATTAGTAGGAGCATTGCCAGCAGATCGAGGGGAAGTGATTATTCCCCTCTATTCGGCACTAGTGAGGCCACATCTGGAGTACTGCGTCTAGTTTTGGGCCCTCCACTACAGAAAGGATGTGGATAAATTGGAGAGAGTCCAGCAGAGGGCAAAAAAAATGATTAGGGAGCTGGGGCACATGACTTTTGAGGAGGAGAGGTTGAGGGAACTGGGCTTATTTAGTCTGCAGACAAGAAGAGTCAGGGGCGATTTGATAGCAACCTTCAACTACCTGAAAGGGGGGTCCCAAAGAGGATGGAGCTAGGCTGTTCTCAGAGGTAGCAGATGACAGAACAAGGAGCAATGGTCTCAAGTTGCAGTGGGGGAGGTCTAGGTTGGATATTAGGAAACACTATTTCACCAGGAGGGTGGTGAAGCACTGGAATGGGTTACCTAGAGAGGTGGTGGAATCTCCTCTTTAGAGGATCTTAAGGTCCGGCTTGACAGAGCCCTGGCTAGGATGATTTCATTGGAGTTGGTCCTTCTCTGAGAAGGGGGTTGGACTAGATGACCTGCTGAGGTCTCTTCCAACCCTAAGATTCTATGATTTTAAAAGGTTCTACCTTTTTAGAGTCTCTGGACTGATACTGAATTCTCTTGAGATCTGGTGCTGGATGATGGAGCAGAGAGTATGCTTATAAAATCTGTGGATGACACCAAGCTGAGAAGGGTTGCAAGCATTTTGGAGGACAGAAATAGACTTTAAAATGATCTTGATAAATTGATTTCAGATCAGTTTTTCAAATGATATTCAATAAAGACAAGTGCAAAGTATTCCCCTTGGGAAGAAAAACTCAAATGCTCAGATACAATATGGAGAATAACTGGATAGGCAGTAGTACTGCAGAAGAAGATCTGGGGGTTATAGTGGATCACAAACTGAATCTCAGCCAGCAGTTTGGGGAATTTGTGAAAAAGGCTAATATTCGGGGGTGCATTAACAGGAGTGTTGTGCATTAGACACAGGAGGTAATTGTCCTGCTCTGCTGAACAGTGGTGAAGCCTCAGATGAAGATCTGTGTCCACATTTTAAGAAAGATGTGGACAAACTGGAGGGAGTCCAAATGAAAGCTACAAAAGGTTTAGAAAGCCTGATCTGTGAAGAAAAGTTTAAAAAAACTGGGCATGTTTAGTCTTTACTGAGAAGAGAGGACTGAAGGATGATCTAGTATGTCTTCAAGTATATTAAAGACTTTTAGTAAGAGGATAGTGATCAATCGCTTTCCCGGTCCACTGAAGATAGGACAAGTAATCAGCTTAATCTGCAGCAAGGGAGATTTGGTTAAAAAATGTTTCCTAATATCTAACTATAAGGATAATTAAGTACTGGAAGAAACCAAGGGAAGTTGTAGAAGCCCAGTCATTGGAGGTTTTTAAGAACAGTTTACACAAACATGTTCTTGATGATCTCTTGAGGCCCCTTCCAGCTCTACACATCTATGATTCTATGCACTGTGGGAAGCTGCTTCGAAATATTCAGACATCCAGATAATGAGAAAAAGGTTTCTGCCCAACTTCAACAAAAAGAATATCTGATGTTTAAACTTAATGCCTTTGAAAACTGCTAGATCAGAGGTTCTGAACCTTTTTCACAGCATGGGTTGCATTTAAATACCAAGGGCATCATGTGACTACCACACCTTCCACCTGCTGTTTTGTGAATCATGTTCACTACTGGTTGCAGTCTCGTTATACCCCTGTGGCAACTACAGCGATTGCTGACAAAGGAAAGGAATTGTAGGAATTCTTTAATGTGATTTGGCTGCTGGGGGAAAAAAAGAACTCGTCACCATGTGTACAGAGAGATGGCTGGTCATCACCAGAGCACTTTGGGGAATCTCTGTTATAGAAGAAGTTCTGTATTTATACACAGAACAGGTACAATGCAGACAATGGCAGTACAAACTTTCCCACATGTCTCCATCAACATGCCACAACCCTGACTTGGGTAGAAGACTACTAGGAGCGAGACATTAGCTTAGCCTCCATGAGATTCAATCTATGAGCTCACTGATGAGGCTGCCAACTAGGTGTCCAACTGTTGCCAACTGTGGTGGTGTTTTTTCTGATGTAAACTTATTCCTAATGCATTGAACATTGGTGTGTTCCGGCCTGTATCCTCTAATGGAAAAAGAAACCTTACAATGTAAGGACCTGACTCTGTGTACTCTAACTCACAGGCATAGCTCCTTCTCACACAAATAGTCCCATCTGAAGACAGTGGTTCTGCACATGAGACTACTCCTGTGAGTAGAGGTTTTTAGGATCAGCCCATAAATGAAACATTACTTTACGATTTATGTATCAGGGGATAGCCGTGTTAGTCTGGATCTGTACAAGCAGCAAAGAGTCCTGTGGCACCTTATAGACTAACAGACGTTTTGGAGCATGAGCTTTCGTGGGTGAATACCCACTTCGTCGGTATGCATCCAACGAAGTGGGTATTCACCCATGAAAGCTCATGCTCCAAAATGTCTGTTAGTCTATAAGGTGCCACAGGACTCTTTGCTGCTTTTATAAATCATAAAATGATCAGAAATAAAAGCTACCAGGTGACCAGAAGAAGGTTCAACCTGAAAAGAGTGCAAGTTTTTTTTAATTTTCTTTCCTGTCTACTGCGAACTCGACTGAAACCCCAAGGAAGCAGATCTCCAGATATTCAAGAGATATGTGTCTCCCACATCTCCTGATAAAGGGACTCTTTCCTTCTTGCCCCACATACAGAGTTCCCCAGCATCCACTCCAGTTACTAAAGCTGAGGTCTGCAGGAGGTCATCAGAGGAGAAAACACACCCCCAAACTCCCCTCTTAAGAGTGTCCTTTTTAATATTAACCAGATAACTAAATGTAAGACCACTGTAGTGACAAGGTTGAGAAAACTTAGTTGTATGTAATATTTCAGGGCATCATATTGGAGTTGATGTTTATTGAAACTATATACACACACGTGTGAAATGTTTCCTCAATAATTCATCATTTCTGTTTGAGTAGATATGCATAATATCATGTTGCCACTTCCAAGGAGGATAAATTAAACCCCAATGCTTGAATAAGGTGAGAAGCTAATATGTTGCTGCTGGTGGTACCTCTGAGCATCCTGTCTTACTTCCTTTTTCTCATTTTCTCTAATCATAAAAGAAACCCACAGTAATTTAAAAAAAGATGAAAAAATGCAAAACTTATGAAGGGTAAAGTTTCCACGCATGAGTAAAATCGCCAGCTCTGAAGCTGCCGAGAAATATGCTTTAATTTAGGAGACAAAAGATAGAATTAAGGAAAAACTGTTATAATCAAAGGTGAAAGGATTTTCTATTGTCTAGTCACACTCTCTGTGGGAATTTTCCCAGCACAGACAGCTGTAAAGGGGGAGGGGTATTATGAGCTTCTACATCCTCATTCTCCCTCTCTTTCCCTCTCCCTCTCTGTCAATAAATGTCTGCAATCATATTCTTGAGCTCCCATGTGATTTCAAGGTTCATCTCTTCCATGCAGCTCAAACACTAATTATCCCAGCTGTAATTAGTAAGATAATTAAATACTGGCTCACTCATCACTCTACCTTGTGTCGGGTCATGATTCTCCCAGAAGACCTTGAGCAGTTGCTGAAATCTGATGTTTTCTGGCTGATATATAACTCGCACAGCTTCTGTATGGCCAGTTTTCCCTAAAAAGACAATACAAAACTTGACAGTATTAGTAACAATCGACTCAGGCATATCCAAGACATGAAGCACGGGATTTTTGCTTTCCAAAACACAAAAAGGTAACGGACTTGTGTTTTCAGCTAACATCATTTTTAGCCCCAGCTTCCTTTACAGATTCTTTTATGACAGTATCCGCAATCAGACAACTGCCAGTTTTGGATAAGGCCCATAATGGACTAAACTAACTGGAAGCAAAACTGAGAAGAATTAAGAGCAACCTTATCATCGGAGTTCAGCAACTTTCAGACAAAATGTAAATGCAAATTCTCGGTAAATCTTTCTTAAAATATTTGAAATGAGTAAAGTAACCAAAGGCAAAAAACAAATTCCATGAGCTTGTTATCCAGTATCAAACACATGGCTGCAAACGATCCTGTATTGCCCACACCACAGAATACCAATGGGCTTCAATGAAAGGCTCTAAGTGAGTGACTGAGCACTATGACAGCAAATGAAATTCAAGGGAGGTAAATGGAAGGCAATGCACACTGAACGAGATTATTTCCTAGTTTTGGCTACTTTCTGTGCCCTATCGTGCAGCCCTTACACACCCAACCACCCATTGATTGTATTGAAATCGATTCTGCAGGCTTCACAAAGCCTGCAGAATCGAGCCAGTTAACTTTCGCTTATTATAATTATTCAATATTTATATTACCATAATGCACATACTCCTCAGTCAGGATCAGGCCCCCATTGTGCGAGGTATTGTACAAACATATACAAAGAGTTTTCAAATGAAGAAATATTTTCCTTTATTAGTGTAAACTTTCCATAAGTAAAAAAATACATCTTCTCTTCTCTGGCGAAATCTACATTTTCAACATCAATAAAAGGCACTGGAAATATTAACAAGGAAAAAGAATAGCCAGTTCTACATTTTGTTGGGGAGGGGCGTGCACTGCCTGAACACACCGAGCTAGACTTTGATCTCAGACACCAGCATAAATCTAGATTAATTCAATTCACTTCAGTGAAATTGATCTGGATTTACAGCAGTGAAACCAACAAAAGAATCTGGCCTCCTGATGCGGTTCTGAATTAGCTGCTACTGTTCTAAGTGTCATTGGGGAGAACTCTGTGAAGACATTAGCTCAATGCACAGCAGAACTGAAAAAAAGTCAAAAGGATAGAGAATAACAGGGGAAATATATGATGGCATCATATCAATCTTTCCAATCATTTGTGGTTGCATTACCTCAGAGCTGCAATAAAGAAGGGCAAGGAAATGAGAAGCAACATAAGGCAAAGGAAAGAGCACAGGTTAGGCACAAGAAGAGATTTAAAATATTAGGATTAAATTGAATCTGGAAGGTAGAAAAGTAAAAGGGGATATGACAGAAGTGAACTAAATACAATCATCATAACTATAGTGAAATCCAACTGATTCTGTGTGTTCTGTCTCATAACACAACACGGAGACACTCATTGAGATTAGTAGCAAGTACGAGGAAATTATTTTATACATAGCATATAAACCAAGCTATCCTCCGCTGCAGGATATTAATCAGACAAACACCATGATGGCCCAATTCTACCTTCACCTGTGCAACTCCTATTGAAACCAATGGGAGTTACTCATATGTCTGAAGGCAGAATTTGACACTAGGTTAACTGAGAAGGATTGGATACTTACATGAATAAAAATAATTTGCAGTTTAACTTGGTTATAAATTGACATAAGCCTCCGACATACAGTATAAACTGACTGCTAACTGGGGTCAGCAAGGAGATTTTTGTCCTATAGAATATCATTACATAATTGGCCAGAAGCATTATGAAAGGAGGATGGGGGACACTAGAGAAACAGACTAAATGGATGGTCTGTTCCAATATGGCAATTATGACTTCTCTATGTAGAGTGGCTCATGATGAAAGCTAAGGAAATAGCTAATAACGTCAACATATATTTCTGCTTTTCTTTAACTCAGTGTGAACTTTACAAGAGGGTCTTATCTCACCGACAGGAGTAAATAGCACATCTAAGCTGACCAGCTTTAGATCAGAAGACAGTCTCTCAAAGAACTTCAAAACAACAGAGGTTCCACCTTTCCGCACAACTGAAGCAATTACATCTTGTCAACGTACTTTGTTCTGACTAATCTAGGAACTCAAAGAGCCAGCTCTCTACTTTTCCTCTGAACAAGACAATCACTGTGTTGCTTTGAGAACTACGGTCTGACCTCAGGAAAAAACCCTTGTGATGCATGGCTACAGGATGGTGGGGGTTGTTAGAACTTCAGCATGTCTGAAACCAATATCCCTCCTCAGACGAAAAACAAGGGCATGATGTCTCTTGGCCTTCTCAGATTCACTTTTACATTTCCTCAAAGCCTTTCCACAATAAATTCCTCTCTGAACCCAGTGGATTTTCTTCCCTAACATGGCATGAAAGTTACTTCTACTCACAGCATTATTATCTGCCATTCCACATTCAGAGCACTTACCTGCAAGGTGCTGAGCTGTTTCATTTCCCACTGATTTTGATGGCTATCTCAGCAATGATTTTGCTATACATAAGCAGACAAGCAGGAAGCATCATGCAGGATTGGGTGCTTTGAGCTGCACTGGAAGGAGCACGTAGAGCAGGGGTGGCAGGGGAACCAATGGAAACAGGGCTCCTGAGGGTATGTCTGCACTCCAGCTAGGAATGACCCTCCAAGCCAAGGTAGACAGATTTGTGTTAGTGGGGCTCAAACTATGCTAGAAATAGCAATGGGATGTTCCAGCTTGGGCTGGAGCTGAGGCTGTCCTCTCCAGCCTAGGGGGTTGGGTGGGCTTGAGGACCCATGCTGGAAACCAGACCGAAAAGTCCATGCTACTATTTTTAGCATGCTAGCTCAAATCAGCGGTTCACGATGTTCTCAGTTCACCTATTCTTCTTGATTAGCTGGTTTTTAATAATCACCATAAGGTCTAATACTCTATTCAGAACCAAGCTTCACTTTAATTTCCAAGAGGAAGTTTTAACAAGTATGAATATTTTTATAAACCTTCCCAAAGTTTAAATCAGTTTTTAAAGTAGTTTTCTGTATCATTGAATATATTTAATTTGGTGTTAAATGAGCAAACAGAAATCCTTTATTTACAGGGGCCATTATCTGATCCCCTTCTTTCCACGGACAACTCTCCTTCAACTCAAAACAAGCTTAGCCATCGGAGAACTTCGCTGTAGATTGTGAGACTTGATTGCACTGTGCATGAGAGGACTGTTTGCCAACAGCTGATTGTCTGTTTAGCCTATATCTATTTGCTACTTGGAAAACATAGCCAGTCTCCAAGCATTAGCAGCAGTGTGCTGTTTCAATGGAAAGTCAAACTCTGGCCAAAAAAAGCTCCAGTACAGAGAAATGGAAAGAGACATCTGTATCTGTGTGACACCTCAGTGCTTCTTGTCAACTTTTCCTTTATAACAGTGTTTAGATTCTCACCCATTTAACTATTTTTGATAACCTTCGGTTTAAAAAAAAAAAGACTATGTATTAAGGTTGCCAACTTTCTATTTGCAGAAAATGGAATACTCTTGACCCGCCCCCCTGCCCTGCCCCTTCTCCAAGGTCACGCTCACCCTCCTCACTCCATCCCTGCTCCCTCCATCACTCGCTCTCCCCCACACTCTTTCACTCATTTTCACCGGGCTGGGGCAGGGTGTTGGAATGTGAGAGTGGGTGAGGGCTCTGGCTGCAGGCTCTGGGGTGGGGCCAGGAGAGGGCTGCAGGAGAGGGCTGCAGGAGGGGGTAAGGGCTCCAGCTGGGGGTGTAGCTCTGGGGTGGGGCCAGGGATGAGGGGTTTGGGGTGCAGGAGAGGGCTCTGGGCTGGGGCACGGGGTTGGGATGCAGGAGGGTGTATGGGCTCTAGGCTAGGGGTGCAGGCTCTGGGGTAGTGCTAGGGATGAGGGGTTCAGAGTGCAGGAGGGGGATCTGGGCTGAGTAAGGCAGTTGGGATGCAGCGGGGGGTGAGGACTTGGGTGGGGCTGGGGCTCAGGGCTGAGGCCAGGTGTTGGGGCATGGCAGGGGGGTCAGGGTGCAGGTTCCAGGTGGCACTTATCTCAGGCGGCTCCTGGGAAACAGTGACATCTCTCTCCGGCTTCTAGGCAGAGGCACAACCACATGCCTCTGCACGCTGCCCATGCCTGCAAGCACCGCCCCCTCGGCTCCCATTGGCAGTGGTTCTTGGCCAATGGGAGCCGCTGAGCTGGCTCTAGGGGTGGGAGCATCACACAGAGCCCCCGTGGCTGTCCCTCTACCTAGAATCCAGAGGGAGATGCCGGCAGCTTCCCGGGAGTCATACAGAGCTGGATAGGGAGCCTGCCTGTACCACCGACCGGACACTTAATGTCCTGGTCAGCAGTGCTGACCAGAGACCAGGCATTCCAGTCAAAAAATGGACACCTGGCAACCCTACTATGGATACATAGATTAGAATTGCACTTTGTAACAACTGCATTATGGACTAAAAACTGTTATCTCATCCCGTTTTCTGTTGTTCATACCCATGTGGCTTGTGCACCAAGTTGCAATGTGGAAAACTCTTAAGATTTACAACTAGCTTAATTTTTTCCTCTGTCCCAAGTAATTTTCCTATAGCAGCGGTGATATGAGTTTGTTTTACTGACAATACTACCCCTTTTTTATATTTTTAGTATAGGAGTGGCATAATACTGGGTCAAAAACCTAAGCCCTGGTCTACAGTGGAGGAGGGGGGGAGGAACGATCTAAGTTATGCAACTTCAGCTATGTGAATAACGTAGCTGAAATCGATGTACTTAGATTGACTTGCCGTGGTGTCTTCGCCATGGTGTCTTCACCGTGGTGAGTCGACTGCTGCCGCTCCTCTGTCGACTCTGCCTGCGCCTCTCACAGCTCTGGAGTACAAGAGTCAATGGGGGAGCACTCGGGGTTCGATTTATCGCATCTAGACTAGACATAATAAATTGATCCCTGCTGGATCGATCACTGCCCGCCAATCCTAAGAGCTTGGGTGTCAAAGTCAACAATAGCTGTCGGTGATCAATATAAGAGACTGCTAGCCCCTGTATCTAAATTCAAATGCACCCACCCCACAGCATGTTATAAGGCTTAATTAGGAGCAAGTACAGTATCCCCATGCCAAAGTCAAATATGGGGACGTGGTGCAGGGGAATTTAATAAGGAGTAGGGTATTTTTTCAATGTGAATGAATTAAGAAAATCGTATTGATATTTCCATCTCTGCAATAGTCTAACATAAAATGGTTTTGCAATATAAAACATAAGAGTTATGTTCCCTGGATTACTTGATGAAAGCTAATGCAAGTATGTGTACACAAGCAAGGGAATCATACCATTAGCTTGGAGTGTAGATGTAGCCTTAGTTGAGCTCCTGCATAGCATAGGTCATAGAATTTCATGGAGCAATTCCTGTATCAAGTTCATAATTTCTGTTTGAGCAAGCATATCTCTCAGAATTGCATCCATTCTTGATCTAAAGAATTCAAGTGATGCAAAATTCACCAGATCCCTAGGTAAGATGTTCCAGCAGTTAATATACACAGCCGATTATGCCTAATTTTTAGCCTGAATTTGTCTAGCTTCAACTTTCATTCACTGAATCTTGTTATGCCTTTGTCTTCCACACCAGTGTTTCTCAGCCTTTTTGATAGCAGGGACCGGCTTGCTGCCTTCCGAAACTGTATCAGGGAGATCTCAGGGACCAGTGCCGGTCCCCAGACCAGTCATTATCAAACACTATTCTAGACTAAAGGGCTCTCCATTATTAGAAATATTCTCCCCATGTAGGTACTTATAGACCATGATCGAGTCATCTCTTAACCTTCTCTTGGATAAACCAAATAGATCGAGCTTCCTTACTTTTCACTTTAGGCAGATTTTCCAAACCTTGAATCATTCATGTATGACTTTGAATTTGACCATACTAAATGCACAACAAATGCATATAGCACTGTCCATAAGAGTTTGTCAGGATGGGCCTAATCCTGCAGCTGTTATTCAAACAGAGGCCCCACTGAAATCCATGGGAGTTTTGCTTGAATAAGGGCTGCAAGATATAGTGCCTGATCCAATACCCACAGAAGACAATGGCATCCAACAGACATTGCATTAGGCCTTTCATGCATATTACCAAGGAGAGATCAGCACTTCAGAGTCTAAAACCTTGGGTTGAGTGCTGTAGCTATTTTAAGAAATCTCACATTGGTACCTTCTTTGCGTTTTGTCAAATCCGCTGTGAAAGTGTTCTTAAAACAAACACATGCTGGGTCATCATCCGAGACTGCTATGACATGAAATATATGGCAGAATGCGGGTAAAACAGAGCCAAAGACATACACTCACCCAAGGAGTTCAGTCACAAATGTAATTAATGATTATTTTTTTAATGAACATCATCAGCATGGAAGCATGTCCTCTGGAATAGTTGCCAAAGCATGGAGGGGCATATGATTGTTTAGCATATCTGGCATGTAATACCTTGCAATGCGAGGTACAAAAGTGCCATGCAAATGCCTGTTCTCATTCTCAGGTCACATTATAAATAAGAAGGAGGCAGCAGTATCTCCTGTAAATGTAAACAAACTTGTTTGTCTTAGCGACTGCCTGAACAAGAAGTAGGACCAAGTGGACTTATAGGCTCTAAAGTTTTACAATGTTTTGTTTTTGAGAGCAGTTATGTAACCAAACAAAATCTACATTCGTAAGTTACACTTTCACGATAAAGAGATTGCACTACAGTACTTGTATGAGTTGAATTGAAAAAAAACTTCTCATTTTTATAGTGCAAATATTTGTAATCAAAATAATATGAAGTGAGCACTGTATACTTTGTATTCTGTGTTGTAATAGAAATAAATATATTTGAAAATATAGGAAAGCATCCAAAATATTTAATAAATTTCAATTAGTATTCTATTATTTAATAGTGAGATTAATCGTGATTAATGTTTTAATCGTGATTAATGTTTTTGAGTTAATCACGTGAGTTAACTGTGATTAATCAACAGCCCTACTTTTTACCTTAAGAATAAGGTAGGCTTGCTTAACAAGAGCTGTGGAGTAACTTATATATGTAGCAATCACTCTGTTATTAGTCTTTTAAGAGAAAGCAAGTAGGTCTGTTTAGGCAGATTGTCGTTGCTGACAGCAGCATGGTGAAGACAGGGAATGGTTCAGCCTGGCTAAACCCTGGTCAGAAGGGTCTCCATCCAAGAGAGGCAACAGCTGGGTTGCTGGAAAACTGAGACTGGGTTCCCTTGCTGAACCACTGATGGAAATACAGGTGCAGTTATCCTAATCTATGACATATATGGTGGTCGCATGTGTAGTCTGTATATATGTATTTTACTATAGCAGTTCTAATAGGTTGAATATTATTACCTTTAGACTCCATTGTTTAAGCAAATATTTTAAAGGTGATTGTCTGGAAAATACATGGTATATGTGCTATCCATAAATTTAGAATTTTAAAAAATGTTTCAATTTTACAAATGTAATTCTCATGCCACCTTTTTAGTGTTCACCCGTTTATTTGCTTTTACACTGCACACATTTTTTGTAACAAAACTAGAACATTGATTTTGCTTTTTTTAAAGTTTGTTCACTTTCTTCTTCTCACAATACAAACAAGGAATGAGAACATCTGATTACAATATCGATAGTCAGGCTTGACTACCTACAATATTTGGAGCTGAAGTTTGTACCATGAGTCACTGGAAAAGTAACCTACCACAGGTTTACAGTTAGGACTCAGTTTCAAGTTATTAATTTGATATCATGACAATTTGGCTATTCTTATTCTACTGTTCCTTGAGCAGGTATCTCTACTAATAAAATTAATAAATGATATGCTGAAATTTAATGCTAGTTTATTTAATTGTAAAATCTATAGACATGAGCTCAAGACATCTGGGTTCAAATTCTGGCCCAGTCACAGACTCCCTGTGTGTCTTTGGGCAAGTTACCTAGTCTGCATCAGGATCCTACACATACAACAGAGATAACACATCCTTTCCTCACAGAGGCCTTGTAAGGGAAAAAAAAATCCATTACTAATTGTGAGGTGTGTAAATAATACAGTGATGAGGGCCATTATCAGTGCCTAGATATGTTGTACAAGTGCCATGTCATAGCTGGCAAAATTACGTAAGGCAAATGGGGCTAAATTAATCTTCAGAATAACTCTACCCCACAGTGGTTTGAGCATTGGCCTGCTAAACCCAGGGTTATAAGTTCAGTCCTTGAGGGGGCCACTTAGGGATCTGGACTTGATAACCTTTTGAGGTCCCTTCCAGTTCTAGGAGACAGGTATATCTCCTATTATTATTATTATTATTATTATTATTAAATCAGTGGATTTAAATGATGCAGGTTAAATATGGGTTGATATGTGCTGTTTTGTTTATATCCAATCATAAATCAGCAAATCACTGTTTCATCAAAATATTAGGTTTGTACTCTTCTTCCATATTGGTTGTAATAGTTTTAATTATACATACGTGCAGCAGTATTCACACGCAGCAGTTCATTTCTTTCTACTTTACCCTTGACAGTGGAAATATTTTAGACTCAGTACATACCAAGCTGTTCAATCTTTTCATTTCTACTTAGAAGGAAATATAATAGAGATTTTACTTAAAATACCCCATTACTCAGGAAAACAGTACAATGTTTGATTTCAAGGGCCCTGTCCTGCAGTCATTCCAGGCATGAAACTCCCTTGAAGTCAATCGGAGTAATAGATGTAGAAGGACAGCAGAAGTATGAGGAATGTGTCATGAATTCAGAATAACTTTAATTCAGATTCAGAAAGAAACAACAGGGATAAATGGATGTAATGCTAGTATCTGAAGACGTCTCTTTATAGAAATTTTGAGGACAGGAGATTGAAAATACTAGCTAGCCTGGAAGATAAAAAGAAGAGGCTAGAGCAAGGTAATCCAATATCTATGTTTTTCAGTGAGAATGCCAGAAAGTGGAGCTTTATCCTTTCGTCATTAGTGTGATTTCAATAAGAGGCTGCTATCTTGAGGAGATAACTTTCTGTTCAGTTAAGTGTCAGCAGACATGCCAACTCTTACAATTTATGAGTTTGGAGAACAGTGTTTCCTTTAGAACAAAACCATGTACATTTCAGTCCTTACTATCTGAGTCATACTGGTTGGAACCAGATGAGAACAATGATATTGGTATTAAGACAAATTCTGTTTAATGTCTACTCTGCATTTCAAAATTTAAACCTTCTAACAGAGATATATAATATATACATAATTATGTTGTTTGCCCAACAGATTATGATTCCACTGAAAGAAAAATGCAAAGAGTAAAATAGTCAATATGGCTTCACAAGGGAATGCTTAAAGACAGGAGAATAAAAAATAATCAGTACTGGAAACAGAGATAGGAGAGGGAACCTAGTAAGGATATACGGCTATTTAGAAGGTTTGCCGGGGAAAAGATAAAGGCAACAAAAAGGCAGAATGAATCTATGCTAGACAAAGGTGTTAGAGAAATAAGATGGGATTTTTAAAAGCAGTCTGTACCAAGTGTCATTTTTAAAACATTTATGAGATATTAAGAAAATAATGAAAATGTTGACAGTTTATCTTATGACAAAAAATCAGCGAAGGTAATGCTTGGAAAAACTGAGTACATACATATCAGCATGCGTTAGTCTCTTCCATTTTAAATAATCCCTCCCTTAACCCCACCTGCCTCTCCAGCTACTACCCCATCTTTTTTCTCTCTTTCATCTCTAAGGTAATTGAATATGTGGTTTATAGTCACTGGAGATCCTCTCCTCCAATTCCATTTTAAAAATTCTCCAATCCAGGTTCCACTTCTTGTACTCCCCTCAAAATGCTCATGACAAATTTTGTCATGACCTCTTCCTAGCCAACTCTCAGAAACAGTGCTCCATCCTCCTGGGCCTATCAGCCAACTTTGACACTTTCAATCATGCCCTTCTTGAAATCTTGGTCTTCCTTGGTTTCCATGACTCTGTCCTCTCCTAGTTCTCCTCCTACCTCTCTAATCATTCCTTCAGAGGATCATTCTCATCTCCCCTCCAACCTTCTCTGGTGATCCATAGGGTTCTGTGCTTGGTCCCTTTGTCTTCTCATTCTACACCCTATCTCTGGGGAATCGTATCCATGAACACAAATTCAACTACTATTCCTCTGCTGATATGACTCAGTGATCTACCTCTTTACTCGAGACCTGTCTTCTTCTGTGCAGATTACAATATCAGCCTGTATGATATCTCCTAATGGGTGTGTCTGGCCTTCAGCTCAAGCTCAACATGGATAAATCAGTGTGCTCAGTCTTCTCTCCCAAGAGCTCCCCACTACCTCCTTTTTTGATCACTGTAGACAACACCACCAGCTTGCCTGTCACTCAGGCCCATAAACGAGAAATAAGTTCTCTCATTCAGGCTATGTCTAAATCTTGCCGTTTCTTTTTGCATAACATCTCTAAGATACAACCTTTCCCATCCATTCACATAGCTAAATCTCTTGTCCAGGCTTTCATCTCACATCTTGATCATTGCAACATTTTCTCTGATCTTGACAAGTGCAATCTTGCCCCATTCATAGCCATTAATAATGCAGCTGCAAAAACCATTTTTTTAGTCCATCACTTTTACCGCATCACCCCACTCTTTGTATCAGTCCACTGGCTCCCGCTTCTCTATTGCTTCAAACATAAGCTACTTTTCTTCACTTTCAAGGCCTTTTATGACTTACCCCCAGCTACCTACCTATCTAGCTCTTATTCACTATCAGGATGTTGACCGCACCTCCAATCAGCCCATGATGCCAGCCTCCATCACCCACTAGTTAATTTTTCAAACAAAAACCTTTCTCCTCTGCTGCCCCTTCTACTTAGGAAGAGCTCCCCATAAACATTAACCATGTTATCCTCCTTCAAACCCTCCTGAAACCCATATAATGGGTTTGCTATAATGCCTACAAAAAAACTTGACAATGGTTGGATTTCTGGTGTGCTAAGATGGCTGCCTATCATGCTGACCAATGTTACCTCACTGTTTCATTGTTTTCCCCCGTCAATCTGTCCATATCTATCTGTTGTCTTGTCTCTTTACTTAGATTGCAAGCTCTTTAGGGCAGGGACTCTCTTATTTTTGTTCTGTGCTTGTACAGCATTTAGCACAATGGGATCCTGGTCCATGACCAGGGCTCCTAGACATGGCAATATAAATTAATAATAATAATAATTAATATGCATTGCAGAGTCATAAGGGAATTAGGTAATGAACTTTACAATTATGGTAATTATGTTCAAGAAGTCATGGAGAACTGGGGAAATATCAGATGAGTGGGGACAAAAAACAAACATGGAAAGCATCTTTTCAACAGGAAAAAAGGACCCAAAATTTCATAAAGGAACTAGAGCCATTCTGAGAAAATAATGAACATGCCTAAATATAAGCTTGGCTTAAAGACAGCTATGGCAGATGTATAAACCACTTCAAATATCTGAAAGGAGTAAACAGAGATTGACAGCAATTGTTTAAGAAGAGCCAAGGATTAATAAGAAGTAATAGAATGAACTGGAACAAATGAAAATTTAGACTGGGTATCAGGAAAAATGTCAACAGTGAAATGTATTAGGCTGAAAAATGGCTGCCAAAGCAAAATGGTGAAAGCTCTGTCACTGGAGTTGTTTAAAAGGAAATAGACAATGCAATTGTTAACATACTGTATTGTAGAAAACAATATAGCAATAGATACAGAATGGACTACATGAGTTCTTCCCATTGTTAGGGCTTAGGTCTCCATGATGTACAGAGACTGCTTTGGGTTCCTTAAATCAAAATCAACAAGAGATCACGTAACCCCTTCAATGCCACCTTCATGCAACTACATCCACCCATTTTAAAGTTGTGGCCATGTAAATAGCTCTCTCATGGCATGGTGTATGACGTCTATCCCATCCCATGATCAAAAGTACTGTTTTTGAAGATTCATGTACTAACTACGTTGCTGGAATGGCTGAATTAGTATTTTTTTAAATTACAGACCAAAGTAAAAGGTATTTTAAAAGTCAGGGAATACGAAATCTTCAAATCAAAAGCACAGAAAACGTCAAGTATTTAGGCATTTAGCTGTGAGTGGGCTGACAAAGCAGCAGGATTGTCCTTATGGCTTTAAAGCAGTGAACATGATGGATCATTAAAGAAGCCGTCAGGCAAGTCATTTAGTCAATATAAGTATTTTTTAAAAAACAGTAAGGCAAGAAAGAGCCTAAGATCAAATATACAGGACAAGGTGGGAATTAAATATGCCTGGAAAGGTAAGTAAAGGCCATTCAAACGAGGAAGGAAGGAAGGAAGGCAAGGGAGAAGGTAAGGGGTACAGTCAGAGGGGCCACACTGCAGTTTAGAATTCCTCCTGTGGGCTTCAGAAGTACATTGGAGCATGGCTCACCACATTTGGAGAGGGTGCAGTTTTTTTCTCTCCTGCTGGTAATAGCTCACCTTCACTGTTCACTCTCGTTAGAGTGTGTATGATAACACCCATTGTTTCATGTTCTCTGTGTGTATATATCTATATATCTATATCTATATAGATATAGATATATAGATATATATAGATATATAGATATCTTCCTACTGTATTTTCCACTGCATGCATGCGATGAAGTGGGCTGTAGCCCACGAAAGTTTATGCTCAAATAAATGTATTAGTCTCTAAGGTGCCACAAGTAATCCTGTTCTTTTTGTGTATTTCTACAGCTGCCTGACCCAGATTCAAGCTCAAGTTTAAAAGACAAAGGACTAGTAGATCAATCTTTAGCCCCTTAATAAATCTTACCAGATATTTAACTGTTTTTGTGGCAAACTTTTTAGACATTATTAATTCTCACCCCATTTTTAATAAATTACTCTGTCCATGTTTAAGGTCAGGAAGCCACATATAATGAATTATTACTGATGATTAATTATGTTAAGAGACCATAAGACCAACTTGGGTTTCAGTTAAGCAGGGAATTAATTAAAATTGGCTTCAGTAAACAGTTTGTTGGTTACACTGCCACTTATAGACAATAAAAGGATCCCTTTTTCCATTTGCTACAGTTTCACTTCCCATCAGACCAATGAAAGTGTCTACATCCTATTAGGACCTACTGAACATTCATTGCATTTGACTATCCATCATTCTATATTCAGCTATTTTCAAAGGAAGAGTCTGAATCCAGAGGTCACTTGTATCCCATTACATAGCATCATGACTAGATATGATTCTAATTCAAGTGAAACCAGTATTATCCCACATTAACTTTGTTAGTCCTTATTAGAGCACTTTGTTATGCCCAAAAGTGGTAAGAAAGACACAGAAGCTAAAAATCCTGAAGTGAGCATGTGCACAGACAACTCAGTCCAAACACCTGGCCACCTAGCTCATGCCTGTTGGTTCACGTATTTGGCATACAGCAAAACTACGCTGAGTTAATCATCACGGGGCAGCTGTGTTAATCTGTATCCACAAAAACAACGAGGAGTCCAGTGGCACCTTAAAGACTAACAGATTTATTTGGTGTCACTGGACTCCTCCTTGTTTTTTGATCTAATAAGACTCCAGCATAGGGGGTAGGTATAGGGTGTATCACACATCCAAAGTTAGACAGAAATCTCTCCCTCTGTATATATTTACATATTTCATAGCACTTACTGTACACTGCATTACATGCTTTGAGATTGGTTTGCTTACTTTGTAGAAACCAATCTCTGTCCAGCATGTTCTGTCCATGCACTGTCCATGTTCGACCTACTCTTTACCACAGCTTACATTTCAGGCTTATCTTGTTCATAGTTATCTTGTTCTTTGTAAATGGTTCCCTGGGCATTCCCCTTATCATAGCTAGTTAAGTGTTGTCTCTTAGCTCACTGACCCATTTACCTACCTCAGTTAGTTAAAAGTTTCTGTTTTCAGCCTGCTGATCTATCTACCTCCCTAACCCTGTCTTCTAAGAAATAAAGCCTCCCTCATTTTTACTTATTCATCTCAAGCCTGGCCTATAATGCCTAAGCCCCAATAACATCTTCAGACTAGGCGTTCTCCTGCCGATCTCACCTGTGGGGCCCAATTCAGTCAGTGTTCTCAGAAAATGCCTACTGGACCAGGCCCTGCATAGAACTCCACAAGAGGAATTGTCGATATTGTAACCTTTAGCTCAGCAGATGGAGCACTCATCAAGGACATGGGAGACCAAGTTCAAGTCCATCCTCTGCTTGATGTTGAATAGAGACTAGAACTTGAGTCTCCTCCCAGAGAGCCCCAACTACTGGTCTATAGGGTATTATTAGGCAGGTCTTTCTCAGTCTCTCCTAGTGAAATTTTTCCAGGGTGTATAAGTAATTAAATATTCATTGTGCCAGTCAGAGAGTGAGAATAACTCTACAATCCGGTGGTTAGGTCACTGACCTAGGAAGCGGGAGACTCTGGGTCCAGTCCCACATCCTGGCTGAGTTCTGCAACTGTACGGCTAAAGGTTATAAGGAATCTTTTCCTCCATTTTTTTTGCAAGAAAGGGCTTGGGCACCTAATTCCAGGAGAAGATTCATAGTTATACATTCCAAGCACAGGAAGGTGCCTCCCTCTGGCTGAGAGTTAGGCATCTAAGACCCTTTGAGGTGCAGGGTGTAGGACCCATCCCTCTCCTTAGTATTTCCCATTGGCTATCGTAGGGCTAGTCTACACTACCACACTATATCTGCACAGCTACATCACTGTAGCATGTCTGGTGAAGACACGCTATGTCTACGGGAGAGCGCTTTCCTGTCGGTATAATTACTCCACCTCAATGAGAGGCAGAAGCTATGTCTCCCACCGACATAGCATGGTGTAGACACAACTTTAAGTCGATGTAATTTATATCAGTCACACCCCTGAGCAACTTAAGTTACATCGACTTAAGTGGTAGAGTAGACAAACCCTTAGGTAGCTCCCTATTCAGTGCGCTGGCTTTTATGGATCCCATTCTTAGATGCCTAACTCTCCCAATACATTGTATAGGAAACCTATGTGCCTAACGCAGAGATTACACTAAATGACAGTGGGTCTAAGTGTTAGGCATTGCAATGCGGAATCTAAGTCCCCTTTGTGTATCTAACCCCAATACTATATTGGTCAACCAAAATTTCACAAAACAGAACACTTCATCACATACTCCTTCCACGTTGGTTTTTGTTAGTAACTTGATATAGTCGTCACCATAATACACTATGAAAAAACTTCACTGCAGATAATTAATATATTTTGCAGAAACAACTGTAAGAGATATTCAGATGTGAGAAGGGACAGCAGTTTTATTGTTCTTTGGGCGGTTATTCCAGCATTATAAAATATGTATACTGAGAGAAACATAATGACAAGATAGCAGCACGTAGACTAATGTCCCTAATTTACAGGGCTTCTCCATTTTTCAGCTTACAAGTTTTTGTATTCATAAAAATGATCAAATATTGATCTTGCACTAGCAGTGAGAAGCCTGAGTTAGGGTCAGGTCTCCATTTTGCTACATGCTGCCAAACACATACAAAGAGTCTGGAAGAGCGTGCAATCTAAGGGTTTGATCCAGCACTCACTGAAGCTAATGGAACAATGCCCTTTGACTTCAGGAGGTGCTAAATCAGGCTTTAAGAAGTTTAAAAGGAATCTGAAAATGGGATTCCATGTGGTAATAACTGTGACACTGTATGGAATCTGGGGGACACTTGAGGATATTATGAATACTAATATTGTAAAACTATAATGAGTTATGCCAGATATGCCATGTAAGGTATCTGGAAAAATGTTATAACTTGCCAGATATGATCATCTCATTTATGTGTTTGCATCACCTTTGAATTATGAGTTATAGACATGTATGCCTGGGCCAGCGAAAGAGTGAGAATGACTCTATAGCCCAACAGTTAGCAGTCACCTGAGAGGAAGCAGATCCCTGTTCAAATCCCTTCATCTCCTGAGGCAGAGGCGGTACTTGAAAAAAAGATCACCTCCACCCCATGGGAGTACGCTAGCCACTGAACTAATGATTACAGTTTCTTCCCTCGCTCCCCAAAGCTTGTGTGTGTGGAGTTAGCTGGCCTCTGAGCACACTTACCAGACTGGGCCCTGGATGCAAATTGGATGGAGGAGCATCCCTCTTATCCCGGCTCATGGATTGCTGAAAGAGATAGTCCACCTCCCTGCAGCCTGGATTTGAGTGCCTATCTCAGAGAAAGGAGAGGCACTTAGGACACACTCTGCTCACCTGCATCTCTCATTGACTAGCTTAGGCAGCTCCCACCCCCCCAGTGTCCTGAGTTTTGCGGATCACATTCTAAGGCACTTGTCTCTCTCCATCCATTGTTTAAGGAGCCTACACATCTAACTCAGGCTTTGTAGGTCAGTGTTGTACCAGAGATTTTCTAGGTAACTAAAAGATAAGCATTGCAATGCTGAGCATCATAGAATATTAGGGCTGGAAGAGACCTCAGGAGGTCATCTAGTCCAACTCCCTGCTCAAAGCAAGGCCATCACCAACTAAATCATCCCAGCCAAGGCTTTGTCAAGCCGGGCCTTAGAAACCTCTTAGGATGGAGATGCCACCACCTCCCTAGGTAACCCAGTCCAGTGCTTCACCACCCTCCTAGTGAAATAGTATTTCCTAATATCCAACCTAGACCTCCCCCACTGCAACTTGAGACCATTGCTTCTTGTTCTGTCATCTGCCACCACTGAAAGCAGCCGAGCTCCATCCTCTTTGGAACCTCCCCTTCAGGTAGTTGAAGGCTGCTATCAATTCCCCCTTCACTCTTCTCTTCTGCAGACTAAATATGCCCAGTTCCCTCAGCCTCTGCTCATAAGTCATGTGCCCCAGCCCCCTGATCATTTTCGTTGCCCTCCATTGGACTCTCTACAATTGGTCCACATCCCTTCTGTAGTGGGGGGACCAAAACTGGACACAATACTCTAGGTGTGGCCTCACTTGTGCCGAATAGTGGGGAATAATCACTTCCCTCGATCTGCTGGCAATGTTCCTACTAATACAGCCCAATATGCCATTGGCCTTCTTGGCAACAAGGGCACACTGCTGACTCATATCCAGCTTCTTGTCCAGTGTAATCCCCTTTTCTGCAGAACTGCTGCTAGCCAGTTGGTCCCCAGCCTGTAGCAGTGCATGAGATTCTTCCTTCCTAAGTGCAGGACTCTGCACTTGTCCTTGTTGAACCTCATCAGATTTCTTTTGGAACAATTCTCCAATTTGTCTAGGTCACCCTGGACCCTATCCCTACCCTCCAGTTTATCTACCACTTCCCCCAACTTAATGTCATCTTCAAACTTGCTGAGGGTGCAATTAATCCCATCATCCAGATCATTGATAAAGATGTTGAACAAAACCGGCCCCAGGACCAATGTTTGGGGCACTCCGCTTTATACTGGCTGCCAGCTAGATATCGAGCCTTTGATCACTACTCATTGAGCCCAACAATCTAGCCAGCTTTCTATCCACCTTATAGTCCATTCATCCAATCCATACTTCTTTAACTTACTGGCAAGAATACTGTGGGAGACCGTATCAAAAGCTTTGCTAAAGTCAAGATATATCACATCCACCGCTTTCCCCATATCTACAGAGCCAGTTATCTCATCATAGAAGGCAATCAGGTGGTCAGATATGACTTGCCCTTGGTGAATCCATGTTGACTGTTCCTGATCACCTTCCTCTCCTCCAAGTGCTTCCAAATGGATTCCTTGAGGACCTGCTCCATGATTTTGCCAGGGGCTGAAGTTAGGCTGACCACTCTGTACTTTTCCGGGTTCTCTTTCTTCCCTTTTTTAAATATGGGCATTATATTTGCCTTTTTCCAATCATCCCCTCATCGCCACGAATTTTCAAAGATAATGATCAATGGCTCTACAATCATATCAGCCAACTCCCTCAGCAACCTTGGATACATTAGATCTGGACCCATGGACTTGTGCACGTCTAGCTTTTCTAAATAGTCCTTAACCTGGTCTTTCACCACTGAGGGCTGCTCACCTCCTCCCCATGCTGTGTTGCCCAGTGCAGCAGTCTGGGAGCTGCCCTTGTCTGTGAAGACCGAGGCAAAAATAGCATTGAATACTTCAGCTTTTTCCACATCATCTGTCATTGTGTTGCCTCCGCCATTCAGTAAGGGTCCCACACTTTCCCTGACCACCTTCTTTTTGCTAACATATATGTAGAAACCCTTCTTGTTAGCCTTCACATCCCTTGCTAGCTGCAACTCCAGTTGTGCCTTGGCCTTCCTGATTACAATCCTGCATGCGCTAGCAATATTTTTATACTCGCATTGTATCACAACATGTAAATCCCTTTGAGGATGCAGGCCTAAAGATGCAGATAGGTACATAATAAGATTCACTGGGCTACCATCAGAACTGACCAGAATTGTCAGAATGGGAAGAAAGCAGTGGCCAAGCCAGCCACACTATAGGGAGGTTGTTGCGCCACTGTTTAGATTATAAAATCTGTATCTGAAAGGCTATTTGGTAGAAATTGAATATCGTAATTTTTAACTTTAGAATAGGTCATCTGTTCAAATCCATACTATATTGCTAATGCCCAACATTGTGACAATCCGTTTGGCTGTTTAGTGGTCCATTGAAAATGAGCTTGGTAGTTTCACTCTGTTTTGCAGAGGAAAAGCACTCACCTAATTTACACAGCATTATGAACTCATGACTTGCTAAACTCCAATGCTTATATCAAAGATTTTATTTGCTTAAAAGAGCAACTTTGTGGGGGGGGTTAACTTGTTTTAGTTTTTCTCGGAAATGGCCACACCGAATTGTAACACACACACACACACACACACACACACACACACACACACACACACACACACACACACAGGTATTGAGATGAGTAATGCATGATGGCCTAATTATACACCCCTGAAAAATGGGGTTTATAATATGTTGCTGATGTACCCTTGCTGGTAAGGGGCTTTATACATTTTTTATTATTGTGACATGAGACTCAATTATTAAAAATATGTATTACTGCTATAACACAACAAAACAGAGCTATTTATAATACTCATAATGGTTGTAAGATCACAATTACGTGTCTATATAAAAAAAATGAAGTCCCTATGAGTTTTACCTTTTCATAAGCCTGAAGGATCACTCCACTAGGCTCTGCACCAGCTGTTATAATTCATGAGAGAGAGACTATTTCCTTTATTACTAAAAGGGTGATGTAAATCAAAAGCAGACCTTAGGAAAAAAAGATTTTCATTTATTAAGTTTACATAAAAAAATTAAGAGATGTTAATAAATACTGTGTCTATAAGCAGGTCTAAATCTATCTCAAATGCCCTATAGTGAAGTCTTATATCGGTTGTTATTGAAACGTTAAATGCTTTTCTTACAGGCTTAGTGCAATCAATTTAAACTTACAGTCATCTTGTACCCATATGTGCTGCTCCCGTTGATGAGACGGCTATTAATAAAGGAATAGACAGCTATGAATTAAAACAAGCTCTACTTAATCACATTAATCCAGAGTATGTTAAAGGCTTCAATTTTCTAAATAATTTTGGGCTTAACGCCTCCAAGATGGGCAGCCTGTTCTATTGATGCAGCATCTGGTCCAATTTAAACTGCATTGTGAGAGAGGAATTGTCTGGCCTTTGCAAAAATATGGAAGACTGACAGTTTTAGGGATGCAACCAAAACTGCTACAGCTGAGACAAAAGATACTGCAAGATATTGAAAAAGACCTACAACAATTCGAAGGCAGCCCACTGCTTGGCAAATGCAACTCGACTGTTCAATGAATTGTATATGATTACCTTACTGTTGCTGATGGGATGAGTACTCCACACACTTATCCATTACTGTGTTTTCCAGTCATTGAACGTCTAGCAGCTGCTGCTTGTGAAGTATATTCACTTACCCATTACTTTAGGTTACCAATTAGAGAGAATTATTTGAAAAGAAAAGGAATGGTGTAACCACTATCACCACCCTCCTATTAATCACATTTCCTGGCTTCCAACATTTTTTTGTGCTTCTACAGGTCTTGATTTTTGTTAAGTGAAAGTAAGAGTTGTACCCTGAACTTCAACTCCAAGGCTTATCTTGGCTCATGGTGTCAAAATCTTGCTGCTTCCAAGTAAAGGGACACAGAAACAATGTTTTCAATAGTGTTATGAGACTTCAGAAAACAAAATCTTTTCTAAGGGACTTGGTTGTTTTAGTACAATTCTGCAGCAGGAGGAATTTTATTTATTTATTTAGCAACCAACCTTTACAGAGGTTCTTCATTGCAGGTAGACACTGAATAATTTAAAATCTCCCAAAGAGCAAAGTGTAATGTTTCCTATTCTATTTCTCTTAAATTTGAAATGTCAGAATTGCTTAAGGTCTCGGGGAAAGCCATGAGCACAGGGCCAGATTCTGCTCTGTCAAAGAAGTATAAGTTAGTAGTAACTCCAATTAACTCACTGGTATTACACTGGTCGTAAGCCATTGTGTATGAAAAGAGAATCAGGTCCTTATTTTTGAAGTCACTGTTACAAACCTGAAGAAAACTTTGTCTGAGAGCTGCTTTCAATTCCAAGGGAAGTTTTTATAGAATGTTCAAAGCTGATTTTGAGTGGAGACATAATATGGACCAAACTACTTCCCAAAACAAGCCCTGCTGCAAAGAGCTGACAATGTGAGTGAGCATGAAAAGAGGCTGAGGAAGATAACATACAAAAGGGATGAAGGCAAACAAGAAGAAATACACAGAATTAGGTTATGGGGTTGCTTGGGTGGCAGAGCGTGCATCATATTAGTCTCTAACTTTCCTTGATTGGAAATTTTTCATATAATTACATTTTTTTCAATACAATTCAAAAGAAATTAGAACATCATTTCTTGTTGGATTGCAGGAGAAGACTTTGGAAGAGGGATTTGAAGGAGGAAAGGAAAGCTGCAAGGCAAACAGAATCACACAGGCCATTCTAAGCATAGGTGGCAGCATGGGAGAAACCATGAGGGATGCTACTGAGAGAAGAGAAAAAAGGGGGCCATGAAGAAAGGGTTATCGTCTCTTCTTTTGAACAAGTTCCATCAGATCTTTGTTCTTTACCTTCCACCTGGAAAGCCATGAGGCCAACCACAGTGACGCTGGTATAATGTCTCAAAAATAAAATGGCACCTCCAATAGGGCAGCAGACCAAGGCCCAGTTGGTGACAGTTGTGGGCCAAAGATACAGTAAAGGTCTATGATCAATAAATTGTAAAGTAAGAGGGCTACCATCTGAGCTGTACTGGTGAATCTGCGTGGATGGATAAGCCATTCTTAAAAAACCATTAGGATATCATTTGCATTATGGCAGCACCTACAGGCCACGGTCAGGATCAGGCCCCCATTGTGCTAGGCCTTATAAGCACAGAGAGTAAGAAACCTGAAGAGTTTAAAGTCTAAATAGACAAGACAAAGGGTGGAAGGATTACTTCTAAAAGTTTACAAATACTACGGGAGCAATGGCTCTATCAGGCAAACTCTTATCACAATCCATTCTGACTATGGAAACAACTTTCTCGTTCCCCCCTGGGGAGGATAACTCAAGACTTGTCTACAAAGGGAAGTTTGTGAACAACAAGGTAGGTAGCAAATTTACAGCGCACTGCTACTCGGCGAGAATTCCCCATGTGGACACTCTTACTGCTCAATAAAAGTGCCGTTGTGTGCTTTAGCTTAATACACTTTAAAGTGTGTTAAAATAAACTGCCCAAGGATGCTTTTAGTGTGCAGCAAGTGTCCACATGGGGAATTAGTGCAGATTATTTTACTGCAGGGCAGCTAGCGTGCTAAAAATGCATACCCTAGTTTGCTGGGCATTAACTTCCCCATACAGACAAGCCCTCGTATTCCTCAGGCAAGCAAGTCTCACTCACATTAATGGGAGTTTAGTCCATGCATGGAGATCACGCCTTGATGCACAACTTTTTCAGGAAGATCTCTCTCTCAGGAAAGCTGGAGAAATCAATAGAGCATTTATTCTCCAACCTGTCAAATGTTGGAGTAATTAAGATCTATTAAATGGCTATAGCTACAAGTTAACAGTTATAGCTCACATTGCTGGTATGAAATGTATTTATTTCTGAGTATAATACTATGAAACCTGCCTTTTGTAAGAGACTCTGACATGGGAGCGGAGCTACTCTTAAGTAATTCAACTGAGTAAAGATACAAAGAGGAGGAAAGAGCCATTATGAGATATCAGTGCTCCTAGCTCCATCTTTTTGATGAGTTCTGCCCTTACATATTATATGAGCACGTCATGTATATTCTAATTCCACTTCATCATAACAATGAATCTGCCTACAGAAAACTATTATCACACTGCAAATAAAAGCATTGGAGAAGAATTCAAGGCCAGAAAGAGATGAATATGCAGCAAGACACGTGGCTTTATGATAAAGCGCTCTGCAGCGCTTGCCATACTTTTGTGGGAGACTCCAAATGCTTTTTTATGCTTTTTATGGCAGGAGCAATAGCAAGAGATTTACAATGGAAGTGATTGCACTTGTTTAGTATAGATGCTTCTGTTGCTTTTTTAAAACTTAAAATTGGAACTCATTTTTGTTTATGTATGTTTACCTGCTTTAACTCTGTCCATAACTCTCATTTCCTTTTCCTTTAGATAGTTTACTATAGGACTGGCCACAAGCACTTGTCTTTGGTGTGGGATCTAAAGTGCAGTTGACCTGGACTACGTGACTGGTCCTTTGGGCTTGGGAGTTACCTGAATAATGCTGTGATCCTTGGTGTATGGGACCATCACAAAGGTAGGTTTGCCTAGATAACAGGACAGATCAGAAGCACCCAGGAGGACAGTCTGTGACTCCATGGCTAGGTTATTACAGTGCCTGAGGAGTTTACACTTGATACTTGGTTGGTGAATTCTAGAGCTCACCGCCAGTTTGGCGTTTGTGCCCTGCTTCTTAACAGTCTGCCCTGAGGTTGGCACTCACACTCTTGAGCCCCTGCAAGACAACTTGTATCTGTCACCAGCAGAAGCTGGTCCAATAAAAGATATTACCTTACCCACCCTGTCTCTCACCTTTCAAACTGACATTTTACTTCTCAGGCACAATTGACCTATACAGAGTTGCTTACATGTGTGGTGCTATGTAAATGATGGGATAATAATTAAAAGACTGCACTTGGCAGGTTTAATTCTGCCCCCAATCACACTTGTGTAAGTACTGTTGTGTGGCTCTAAGAGGCGGCAGACGATGACTATATGTTGTTTGCAGTATATGTTTTGGTCCCTTGAACTTTTCTGCCCTTTGGGGTAACCGATCTAGTGAAACGTGCATATGAGTGGGTGTCAGGAGACCTGGATATTATTCCTGATTCTTCCACTGACTCCCTGAGTGACATTGGACAAGTCTCTTACCTTCCCGATTTTATGCTACTTACTGTACACACCTCTGCAAAGCACGTTGAGATCATCATATGAAGAATGCTAAATAAATACAAACTACTATACAATGATTTGAATGGATAACAATAGCCAACTGGGGCAGTGTACTGTATGGGGGAAATTCTTTGCACACTGCTCCTATCTTTGCACATCCGAAGATGGGCCAAACCACAATCTGGGGGGAAATAGGGAGCGGGAGGGAAAAGGTAGATTGTTAAGCCAGAATAACTGAGCCAGTAAAAACCAATGGCCCCATCTGTGCCTGCCTCAGGATGAAGGCTATTTCTGGTGAGGAAAAGCATCTTGCCTAAACCTGAAAGGGAAAGAATGCGAGACAATCCTGACCATTTCCTTCATTATATATAGTCCGTTCAGAAAATCATATTCCTTACATTTCTCTAGTGCTGTACATCTTCAAAACATTGCACTAGCATTGCCTAACTAACCAGAAGGGAACTTGTGTTTCCAAGAATTGTTTGACATTCAGTCTCCACTATTCCCTTCTATTAAATAATGTAAACAGCCTGGGACAGAATTATCCCTGCCGTAACTCCCCTGATTGCAGTGAAGTTATGCCTAGGATAAGTTTGGCCCAATTATTTATTTTAATGCTTTTTCTTATAAGTGATAAGAATATTATCATAGTGTTCTAGTTTGGTTGGAACAAAGAATTCCAATACAAGAATTATAATGACATGATTAAACCCTCTATCATCGCCAGGAAATCTAAAGTATTATCATTATAAAACTAAAATAAAAAAAAAGAGTGAACAATATGTCATTGTGGTGACTGAACATGTTTTAAACACCCCATCCAATACTATCATACATATGTCACCTTTCCAGGTTGAATAGTTTAATAGATTTGAGGGATGACACTGACCATTATGGTCATCTTGACTAACCTCCCGCATCGCACAGGCTAGGGAATATCACACGTGATTACTGCAATGGAGGGAGTTATTCTCCCATCCTACATATGTGAACACTATTGGGTCCAACAACTTGTGGTTAAGCAAGACTATATCTTTAAGAAGACATCAAATCTTGATCTAAAGCCTCCAAGGGATGGCAAATGTACTCCTTCCCCTGGTAATCTCTTCCAACATTTGCCAAGTCTCCTGCATCTGGCAGCCCTGTAACGCATTCTTACAGCCCAGCTGGATTTTCACACATCAGGCTACGCAGCAGAGACTAGAACTGCCCCACTTGAAAGCCCGCTTGTGGCACCTGCTTTGCAGACAGCCAAGTGGTCCCTCACTTGCTGTTCCTCCAGTTGGATTGGTGCAAGTCTGATGATTTGGGAATCTGTACAAAATCTCTCTGCGCTTAGGAACTCTATGTATTTTTACCAAGTTGTAAGCTCGGTATGGAATGTGAACCCTTTTGCCTTCATGCGGGGCTGAAATGCCAAAGTCTGGAGGCAAAAGAATAACAGAAGAGGATTGTTGACTTAAAATGCTTGACCACTGAAATGTAATTGTTGTAGACAATAGACTGGCTCCCAACCAGGAGGACTGGTTTAGCAGGGGAGAGGTCAGCTTGAAACAAAGCAACCTGGAACAGTTGCCAGAAAGGGCTATATGGATGCAGAGGGAGAGGAGCCCATCTTTCTAGAATCTTTGGCCAGTTTGTCTCTAACTCAAAAAGAGAGAGCAAGATCACAGAAGCTGGGCAAGGACACTTCATGAGAGAGAGGCCACTCTGCATGTATCAGCCTGCGTAAGGCAGGGAAAAATCCTGCCTGCTTGCCTGCCTTCCTGGATATAGATAGTCCCCCAGGATTCACAAGGGAAGGGTGAGCTGGAAAGGGGCATTGTATTTAGGATGTTTGCTATATTGTGTGTGATCTGCACTCTTGTGCTTTATAGGATTAAACAGTGTTAGAGTCAGGAAAAGGTGTTATATGCTTTACAACTACCTCTACCCGAAGGCTTGCAGTAAACTGTAAACCAGAAGGCTCTGAACTTGGGGTAGAGTCCTGGGGAAACATGTGTTTAAGTACAGGGGAGTCTGAAGGGTCAGCACTGCACCATGAAGGGGTTAGTCAGCTGAGGAGCAGGTTCCAGCTCTAAGAAGGGAGTGTTAGGCTGCAGGCCTGCACTCCAAGACTGTGCCTAGGGACCCTAAGATGGAGCTGGACTCTACTCGGGCCTTGCCAGCTTAAACCACCCAGGGATCCAGAGGCTTGGATTCCCTTGACAGCAGTCTGGTGGATGGCTCAAAGGGGCACTGACCCGATCCGTGACAGTGGGAAAGGAGGAGCAAAAGGGGGAGACCAGCAGTGGAGTAATGGGGACATAAGATTAGGGCCTCAGTATTGAAGCCTGGTCCCACATTATCCTCTCTCCAGTCAGCTCCTCCAGACAACATCATCCAGCTACTCTCATCCAGATACCTTGGTCAGCTTGCCTGTCAAGCAGTCCCCAGCACTCCCACCCAGTTACCACTCCAATAGCCTTTCATCCATCCCCACCAAGCTATTCATCAAAAAGACCCCTCCAATTGCCCCCAGACCGACTCCTATCTACCTGAGCACCCCAGCTTACTTCCACTACACTACTCCTCAGATAGCCCCTATTCCCTCAACTGCCCCTCTAAGGTACCACTCAGTCATACAGCTGCCCCCACCCAGCTGCTTCACAGACAGCCACCCCACCGAGGTACACCCTGTCGTCACGTGATCCTGACTGCAGCAGGCCATGGCACGAACAGCAGGCTCACCTCAGTTTCTCCTCTCAGGTAATACAATGACTCTATGCCAAGCTCTCTTGTCTCAACAATACCCCTCCCTGGGGCTGGTCTATTATGAAAAAAAGAGTGTAAATGGTCCAAAAGATAAATCCCAACACACTGTCTGTTTATCACTCCAGTGCAAGTTGTCATTAAAACCCCAAAACACAATGCTACCACCTCCCACACACCAGTATCTTCTGTCACACCTAGGCTCCTCATCAGCTCTCTTCCATCCCTCTGCCAGGACAGCTACCCCAGCTCGTCCAGCGGAAGTGCAATGCCACTCTTCCCAGTGGGCCCTCCCACAGCCTCTCTGCTGGGAGATCATATTTATCAACAGAGCTTCCCTCACTCCCCTGGCCCTCGCATTTTTCTCTTGGGTCCAGCTCTCTGGCACAGAGGCATCAGAAGGTAAGCTCCTCTGCTGTTCTCCTGCCTTCAGCCCTCTCCAGCCCTGGCTCCTTGGCTTGGGGAAGTCATCTGGCAAACCCCTCTTCCTGTTCTTCTTGCCTTCAGCCTTCCTGCACGAAATATCTTATGTCTCTGGCAGTTCTGATCCACCTTTTCTAACTGACTCTGGCAGCCCTGACTCACCAGGCCTTTCACCAGCTCTCTCTCCTCTCTAGGGCATAGGTGTCTTCTTTTAAGCCCAACTGGAGTGAGCTGACAAGGGACAGTTACACAGGCCCTGCTCCCTCTTAATGGGCCACCGTTGACTCTGTGTGACGGCCCCAGAAAGACCATTCTAAAATAAAATATGAACCCATACGTCACTTCACCTTGTTAATTTTATCTACACATGCTTCAAAATAATAAGGGAAATGTCACATATCTTCAATGTTTTGTTGCTAGAATTAAGGGGGAGGGATAGCTCAATGGTTTGCGCATTGGCCTGCTAAACCCATGGTTGTAAGTTCAAGCCTTGAGGAGGCCACTTAGAGATCTGGGGCAAAAATCAGTATTTGGTCCTGCTAGTGAAGGCAGGGGGCTGGACTCAATGACCTTTCACAGTCCCTTCCAGTTCTAGGAGATTGGTATATCTCCAATTATTATTTTTATTTAATCTGTATGGATACAAATACCAGGTCATAAACATAAAAAATAATAGGGTGTGCTAACAGCTTCTGGATCAGCACAGTGATGGAGAATACTAAAGAAAATATTGCAATGTACCTTCATAGTATTTCTAATGTTAAAATAGAGAAAGGAAGAGGACAGTGCAACATGGAACTCCACAAGTCATGGTTCTGGGGGGCAGCTCTGCAGTTGCCTATGATGCCCCGGAGACAGTCAGAAGAAAATCCTGAACAATCTGACCATGCTTCCTCTTACCCCTGATATTTCTCTGAAACAACCTAACATCTCCTTATGACTGATGCTGTCAAATGCTCAAGAGAAAGCTAGATGAGTATGATTTTTCACCATGTTTCATGACTGTGAGGAGATCATCTAGAAGCAAGACCTCTGCAGTCTGTGCCACATTCCAATCAAAAACCTAGCTGGGGATTGGGATATTTGGCATCCTGGCCTACCTGGCTATAGTAAGAGGCAACTCTTCACTAATTTATTGCCTTGCTCAAAAGTGTAAAATTAGAAACTCTTTATTATGCCGATACAGCACACTGGCAGAAAGTGACACTGTATATACACTTTATGGAAATATGACATTAGAACAGAATCCCTGGAAGGCATTTCAGCCATAATTAACATTTTATACACTTTGGAAAGAAAATAAAATTAATTTATAATTTTATCGCTTCACTGAATAAACACTGGCTGGGCCAAATGGGTGATGGGTAGACAAAGAAAGGAAAGTTGCACCAAGTGAGTATTACGAAATTTTACATAAAGGATTTCTTATGTTTTCCCCCCACCTTCCAAAGGCCTTTAACTATGGCTTTGAGATCGTCTGATGAAAGATGCTATAGAAATACAGAGGGTCATTATATAAACAAATTCTTATTGCTAAGGCAATGGTTCATTGATTTGATAGAAGCTATTCTTACTCTCACATACTACCCATTGTAGTACTCACTCTCAGGTATACTAGTATCTAGATGCACGAAGCACCTTTACCAAAAGCTGGCACGCTAAGCAAACTACAGCACATTTTCCTTAAAAATGACCTCCACAAATTCAGCGGCACTAAGTGTAAATGAAACCACACTGTTCCTCTTACATTTCAAATAGCTTGCATTTATTTTCACTTTCTTTCTGAACATTAAGTCTGTATCTGTCTGGAAAGACTATACGGCCTGGTCTACACATAAAACTTGGATTGACCTAGCTAGGTCACTCAGTGCAGTGAAATATTTTGCAAGCTGAGCACCATCGTCAGGTCACCCTAACAACCGGTGTAAGGACAGCTAGGTTGGAGGAAGGATTCTTCCGTCAACTTAGCCACCTTCTGCCAATGTAGTAAGTGTCTACACTACAACAGCACAGCTGCAGCGCTGTAGCTGTGCCTCTGTAGGGGCTGTAATGTAGACCTGCCAAAAGTGAGGAGATTCAAGCCCACATCCTCAAAGGTGAGGGTCTTGGCCTCAGTTTCTAAGTTCTATTAAAATATCTAAAGAAAAACTAGAGCTATATATTTAGCTGATCCACTTTACTTTAAAGAGGGAAACTGAAACAGGAATGCATGGAGGCCACAAAGGATCTGTACCATGTGTCACAGGACCAAATTCTGCTCTCATTTATGTCCTGAGCAATCTCCTTTGAAATCAGGATGTTTGAAAGTGTATAACTCAGCAGAATTTGGCCTTTCAGTTTTATAAACAACAAAATAATAGTCTTATCAAGAAAGCTTGATAAAAAATAGAATTAAGCTCTTAAAGGTAGATTTTTCTCATCAATTTTATGAGATACATGCTATGCAGGCTCATTTAAAATTACTGAGAATTATTATCCTGCTGTGAATGAGATTGTGTGCAACTTGTAGACTTTCAGACATAAGAACAGGAGTGTGTATCTCATAAAGGGAGTAGGTAAAAGTTGGTTATAATGATTACACGCAGTAATTACAGTATTATCTCAATATCAGAAAGAGATAAGATGCTCCTGAAAACATTAATCATCATCTCCACAGTACCTTAGTGTTGTGTCACCAAAGGAATTAAGATTTCAATTTTGGAAATAAGCACTAGGAGCAGTAAAATAAAACAAAGCCCCTGCAATAAACAAGTAATGTATGAACAGCACAAACTGCTTATACCATCTGTTTTCCTTGAAGAAAGATGGTCTCCCAACAGCTGCAGTCCATTCCTGTTTTTCACTCTTCCTTACCCACTATGTTCAGAGCTCCTTATTTATTTTACTTTATTTTATTTTATTTTTACTTAATTTTTTGTTACCTGTCTAACACTGGAAAAGATACTGCAAATATTTACTATCCGTTATGGTTCTTATCACTAGAAGTAGCCCCATTTGAATTCTGTAAAGCTACTATCTGTAGTAAACACTACTTCCAGAAGAAAGTTTTTGCAGAATTGATCCTTTAGACTGTAAATGTCTTGAGGCAAGGATTGCCTTTTGACTTGGCTGTAAAGCATCACGCACACTAATAGCCCTGTGTAAAAATAAAATAATTAATAGCAGCAATAAAGGTAATATGGAAGGTGAACTCCTAGGGACTCTCATCCCATATTCACAAATATTAACACAACCATAAAGATGCTTAAATTCCTAAAATGAGCAATCCCTTCCTCCCATATCCTGTTTTGTCAGCAGCACCATTGGGGCCGGTAGATCCTGTCCTAGCATCCAAATCTTAAGAGACTCATGAGGGGCCAGCTGTCCAGTAGAGCATTCCATTGCAGCTACATCTGAATTGCCCTAAAAATACCAAGATTATGCCAATGTTTTTTAAAAGAACAATGAGAAAACCCTGCCTCCACACTGGAACTATGACTGCTCAATAAAGCTGCAGCCAGGAGCAAATATACCATTTGGACAAATTTATGCCATGTCAGGACCTGAGCTGATGGTGCTGTGAGAATACCTCCAGGAGTATCTGGCCTGAGGGTTTATCTTCAAGTCAACCTTGCCAGCCAGCACAGAAGTCCATTTCATCACAAAGAAAGATAGCAGTCTCTGACTCTGCATCGATTACCGTGCACTGAATCAGATAACTATCAGGAACTATTACCCGCTACCCCCAATTCCTAAGTTACTAGATCACATGGGGACTGCCCATATATTCACTAAATTGGGGAGGGAGGAGGCATACAACCTTGTGCAAATCAAGGAAGGGGATGTGTGAAAGACTGCCTGCCAAACATGGCACGACCACTATGAATCTGTTGTAATGCCCTTTGGGCTGACCAATGCCCTCGTCACCTTCCAACATTTTATAAATGAAGTATTCCCAGACATATTGGACCAGTACATAGTAGTCCACCCAGACGACCTATTGGTCTTCTTCGACTATCCTCAACAGCATACCGCTCATGTCTGAAATGTTCTGGAACGCTTATGACAGCATGGCCTTTATGCCAAGCTCAAGAAGTGTTCCTTTAATCAGATCTCCACGTAGTTCTTGCTCTTCACCTTATCCCAGAAAGGATCCAGATGGAACCATGCAAGGTCTAAGACTGGCCAAATCCCCACACAGTACATGACCTGCAACACTTCCTGAGGTTTGCCCTTTTTTTTTTTGACAATTCATCCTGAAGTTTCCAAAACAAATTGAGCCCCTCACTGCTCTCCTCCAGAAAAAATGCCCAGTGCCATTGTTCTCCTGAGGTTCAGTATACATTCAATCAGCTGAAACTCTCTTTTACTGCAGCATCCATACTGGCTCCATCGTAACATCATAACATCAATGTTATGTAAGCCTTCACTGTAGAAACTGACAGTGCACTCAGTTGGAGCTGGCCTCTCCCAGTGACTTGGTCCTGAACAAGTGTTACACTCATGCACTTATTGCTTGAGGTAGCTCCCCCTGCAGAGCTAAACTATGAAATACTTGATAAGGAAATCCTGATCACAAAAAACACCTTTGTGGCATGGTGGCACTACCTGGAAGGAGATTTCCACCCAGTCCAGGTATTCACTGAACATAAAAATCTGGAATATCTTTTTAAGGCAAAAGCCTTAAACGAATGGCAGCTTTCATGGGTCCTATTTTTCTCATGATCTGACTATATCATCACATGTCACCCCAGATCCAAAAACAGCAAGGCTGACACCTTGTCCCAAAGATATAGTACCAACCCATGACGCCCCAGCCAGGAACCAAGGCTTAATCTCAAATCTTGTAACTTTCTCAGTACAGCTTGTCACGAGGATATACTAACATAGATATTGGATTTCCGACTATCAAACAAGCTATTAGCAACAATTAACCACATGACACCCAGGAAGGGATCATGAATATAAGGGATCATGTCTATGTTTCCCGAGGACCTGCTAGAGTTGCTTTCCTGTAACTATGCCATGACTCTCCCCTAGCAGGACACTTGGGGCACTTTGAGGCCCAACAACTAATATCCTGCTCCTTTTGGTGGCCAAGGATGTGCCCCATGATAAGATCATTCATTGCTTCCTGCAATGTTTGTGCCCCTGCCAAGACACCATGCCATAAGCCCTGAGGCATCCTCCAGCCCTTGGACACCCCATCTCAACCCAGAGTGGCCATCACTGTAGATTCACTGTAGAATTACCAAAGTCCAACAAATTTGAAACAATTTTGACAGTAGTGGACCACTTCACCAAAATGGCCCACTTCGTCCCTTGAACAGGCCTCCCCTCCGCTCAGGAGACAGCCCACCTATGGATTAGCCATATAGTTCACCTCTATGGCCTTCCAGAATGCATCACCTCTGATCAAGGGTCTCAGTTCACAGCCTGGTTTTGGTATGAGGCAATGCGCCTGTTAGGGGTCCGCACATGTCTTTTCTCTGCTTACCATCCCCAGTCTAATGGCCAAAAATAAAGGGCCAACCAAATTCTCAAAAACATCTGCAATGATACATCACTAATCGCCAGCATGAATAGTTCTCCCTTATATGGATTTGCATACAACAATGCAGACAATGCACCTATGGGTCAAAGCCCCTCTCTTTTTATATATCAACTATGGGTACCATCTTCAATTCCACCTGCAATCACTTGTGTCCTCTCCCGACCCGGACACCTCAGACCTAGTGCAGCGGATTCATCATGCCCACAAAGAAGTGAAGGACCACCTGGAAAAAGCAAGAGCAAATTATAAATGGTATATGAACCAGCATTGACAGCAAGGTCCCATCTACTCACTGAGACAAAAGGTATGGTTCTCAATAGAGCATCTCCACACCATCAGACCTGTTCGCAAGCTGAACTTTCAGTTCCTTGGCCTTTTAAAGATCCTTCAATACATCTAGTCACTTTTGAATTGCAACTACCCAGGTCTCTGAAGATTCACCTGGTGTTGTGTGTGTCACTTTTGAAGCCCTACATGGAAAATCCTTTTCTTCACCAGACCCAGCCACCTCCTCCACCATTCCAGGTACAGGGCCATGAGGAATATGTGGTTCACAAGATCCTGGATTTTAAGCACGAACGTGGCAGACTCTGGTATCTTGTTGACTGGGAGAGGTACTATCCTGAGGAGCACATCTGGGAGCTGGCAGAAAATGTACATGGCCCCACACTCAAACATTCCCTAAGAATCGCCCTGAAAAGCCTGGTCCCATGCCACTCTGTGGGCATGCCTTAAAGGGACCATGGGTCTCAAACAGTGGTCCACGGGGCTCGTAGAAGTCAGTAAGTTCCAGCTGGCTCCTCAGCAGTTACTAACACTGATAACCAGTGGTTATTCTGGTTATCAATAAACTTTCATGCTGTCCTTTATTTTTAAATGATAATATCCAGAATTCTTGTTTATTTCCTAGTGCACAGTGGTACACTGGTTTGACCCTGCAGATTCTGGTCAGCAAAGCTAACTAACTAACTCTGAATATACACAGGAGGAAGCTCTTCTAAATAAAAGGTGTCATTCTTTCCATAACAGTTTTCTAGGTAAAATTGCATTTTAGTGGGTAACTGAAATTCAGTGCATCCCTTAGACGTCTTTTTGCTAAAGTCATAATATTTCAGCAGCATCTTCTATCATATGACAAGATGGTTTCTGAAGTGAAAATGGGTGTTATCCTGTTACTCTATTACTATAGCAGCTTCCTGAAAAGAGATTATAGGTGAATTTCTCATGATTTTGTCTGCACATTTAGGACAATGGGACTATAATCTCAAGCCTATACAGAGACCCTCTAACAGTAGTCTGGCTATAATAATAGATATAATGATATGGAATGCTAATATCTAATGTACTCTACAAAATATTAATACATGAAACTAACTTTGATCTTTTTGATATTTTGTACTTTGATCAGTTGACCTTTCCACCCTTTCTCACAGGTCAGTGAGGCTAAAAAAAAAGGAGGGAGAGGTGGAATGGGTAACCAATCATGCTGAAGAATGTTGAACAGATCAAGGTTGTGCAGAGCACTGATATTCTTCACAGAATCTATACGTCATTAAAATTCTTATACCCCATTCTTACAAGGGAAGCTGTAAGGAGAACGGACAAAGGCACAACAGGAATCTATTCTCTTGACAATGACTTTCACAATAAAAGAAAATGTTCTGAACTATTCCCATTACTGTCTGAAGACTTTAATCTTGTGGACTTCAGTTTCTGTTCTTGAAATCCTTCAGGTCCCTTTAGAAGTTATAGAAAGTGAAGTTAATGTTTGTAGTTTAATTACGCATTTAAACATTTTGGAGAGTAAGACACACACCTGGAAAGATGTTGTGATGTCCCAGTTTTATTCCCAAGGAAATGCTGGGCTTTTAAAGTCATAGCCCACAATCTCAATAGTCTGATTATTTTTGGTAGAACATTAAACTATGCTGGGTAGAGGACAGTGAACACTGGAAAGAGTAAAGAGAAATCTTTCCCCGTGCTGATTTTCCTTCCTTACCAATGAGTATGATGGGCAACCCACAGCACTGGCCTGACACAGATTTCCCTTTGTTATGCACCTACATCCGTGATCATGGTACTTACATGCAACCATTTAAAACAAGCACCAGGTCACTGAAGCAAGCCTTTTGCATTCCCTCTCTTAAAATGAAGACACATCAACTAACAGTGAATTTGAAAGGCAGCCTTGCCTCCTGTTTGATGTATAATTAAGATGAAGCGAACATTGAAAATCACCAATTGACGAAAGGGATAGGAGGTAACAAAGCAAGAAATTAATGTTGTGTTTCTCCACCTTCTTTTCCAGCTACAGAGAAATCTTCAGGGTGACCTTTGGATGCTTAGAAACTTTAAAGGCAAGTGGAACACCTAGACATAAAAAGCAGTCCCTGTCACCACCTGCTATGCAAGATGCACTGGTATCCATCAATAAAATATGTGCAGACTGCAATTGTAAAACAATTTCAATCTGAATATTGCATGTAACATTGCACCCCACACAGATGCTTCCTGCATCGTCTTACATCCTGTTATTAATTTTAAGGATTACTCATTCATACAAAAGACACACAATGTTTAAGACAAAGTATTGGGGGTTGCCTAGATTATGAACAGGGATAGTTAGTAAATTTCTGAATATCTCCCCATAGCCATAACAAATATTTAATAAATAAATAATAATATATATTTTCTGTGCAATGTATAATCCCTGAGTGTATTTTTATAGAATAAAATGACCTGCTTTGATATTCACAGGGTCCTCTTCCCAGAAGTCTGAAAAATGTCCTGGTTTTTTTTTTTTTCAAAAAAGGTCTTAACCTTCAGCTTTTATATGGGAATTGCACACAACCAGTTCATGAAAAACAGCATCATTTTTTTTTGCTTCTGACTTCAGTGCCACTGGAGTTATACAGATTTCAAAAAACATATGACTACACTGACAAACACAGAATTGTTCTGAACATCTGTAAGCAAAATACGAGGAGAATTTCATAGTGAAGGAAGAGCCTGGGCTGTGTAATACTTGTCAAATATGCTTTATTTGTGCATTAGTCTAATGCACTGAAAATTGCTCAGAATGCCTATCCACTGCAGAATGGCTTTTCATATTTTCATCTGTACAGTAGTTACTATGAAATGTACAAATAATTTTCTATCAGTGTATTCATAAGCTTCACAAGAGCTCGATTATCTCTAACCATCAATTTAACAAAGGAACACCATACCAATTGACAGGACGATCTGTAGAACAACCATTTATGCTCTGTATAGTATGACAATGGTCTGACCGCTATGTCTTGCAGGCAGAAATCATGGCTCTTCCACCTTCCCACCATGGAGGTGAACCAGATAGAATCCAGTGAACTTTCAAAATGCCTTGGACAGACCTCTATACATAATAGCTATATCGACAAATCCCTTCTAGTATAAAGAAGGCATAAGGTTTTGACTTCACGTGGTAAGGTTTATTCTGAGGCAACCATAACTGTCACTAAATGAAATTTCTGGGTTGTTTTGTTTGTTTGTTTGTGTTTGTTTGTTTCCCCAGAAAAATGATACATTCAGTGTTTTAACTATGGTTTAAAAAAAGGCCATTTTCAATTTTTAAAAAATTCCCACCGTTTTCTACCATTTGGCAAGAGAAGGTGCAACACTCCTTCCCAAGATCTCTTTCATTTTGGGCACAGGTGATCACTACGCAAATAGTACCATTCTGGCCTTTGTATGTAAAAGTAGGGTTAGGAGTGTAATAAACAGATAGTTAAGGGTTAATGTCTCTTTTACCTGTAAAGGGTTACAAGCAGTGAACCTGGACCACTTGACCAGAGGACCAATCAGAAGACAAGATACTTTCAAATCTCGGTGGAGGGAAGTCTTTGTTTTGTGTTTCCTTTTCTGTTGTTCTCTCTGGGTTCTGAGAGGGTAACCAGACGCACCTACAGGCTCTCTAATTTTCTATTCAAATAGTAAGTAACAGTAGAAGGCAGTTTAGTCTATTTGATTGTTTTCTTTATTTACAAATGTGTATTTTGCTGGAATGATTTTAATGTGTATTTGTGCTGGGGGGAAGACTCCTCTCTAGTGTCTATAAGCTGAAAGACCCTGTAACATTTACCATCTAAATTACAGAGACAACTTTTATTTTTTTTCTTTCTTTTTATTAAAAGTTTTGCTTTTTAAGACCTGATTGATTTTTCCCCTTGTTGAGGCTCAAGGGAATTGAGTCTGTACTCACCAGGGAATTGGTGGGAGACAGGGAGAGAGAAGGGAGGGGGAAAGGTGGAATCCCTCTGTTTTAGATACACGAAGCTTGAATCTGTATTACCTCTCAGGGAGGGGGAAAGAGGAGGGGGCAAGGTGCACTCCTCTCTGTTTTTAGATTCAAGAAGTTTGAATCACAGTGATCTTCCAGGGTAACCCAGGGAGGGAAAGCTTGGGAGAGGCAACGGTGGAGGGAAAGGATTTACTTTCCTTGGGTAAGATCCAAAGGGTCTGGGTCTTGGGGTCCTCTAAGAAGGTTTTGGGGGACCAGAGTATACCAGGCACTGCAAGTCCTGGTTGGTGGCAGCACTACAAGATCTAAGCTGGTAGTTAATCTTAGGGGGATTCACGCTGGTACCCCATCTTTTGGACGCTAAGGTTCAGAGTGGGGGTTATACCATGACAAGGAGGCACAACTAATTTATAAAGTGCTCTGAGATCCTTGGGTAAAAGGCATACGCACACGTGCAAGTTAGTATTATTGGTATTGTAATGCTCTATTTTTGCAGTGCACCTTCAAGGCATCTGAACCTGAGCTATCTTTCATCAGACCATCTTTCACCTGAAATAGCCAATTGCAGATTGGACTCTATGGCTCCCCGCCCCCTCCTTTATTCCAGGAGCATAAGTTAATTATTATGCTGTATTTATGCATGAAAAGACATGGTACAAGGTCCAAAATGCTTACAGTCAAAATCAAACAGACAAATAGAATATACAAGCATAACGGGGTTGAAGGCCCCCTGTGTACCCCCTTGTGGCCAAGGGTGTCTGTGCAGTGCCCTGCTAATAATTTCTCCCTCAAAGGGTTCCTTACAGACTCTACATGCTTTTCCTGAGTCCAAAACACCCGTCTTTGGGGTCTGGGTTTAGTCACAGAAAATAACTCAAAATAAAACTCAAAGTCCCAAATTAAAGTATCACAACCAAATATTTCTCTTTCTAATCATAACATCATAGAATGTTAGGGTTGGAAGAGACCTCAGGACCTCTAGTCCAACACCAACTAAATCATCCCAGCCAAGGTTTTGTCAAGCCGGGCCTTAAAAACCTCTAAGGATGGAGATTCCACCACCTCCCCAGGTAACCCAGTCCAGCACTTCACCACCCTCCTAGTGGAACAGTGTTTCCTAATATCCAACCTAGACCTCCTCAGCTGCAACTTGAGACCATTGCTTCTTGTTCTGTCATCTGTCACCACTGAGAACAGTCTAGACCCATCCCCTTTGGAACCTCCCTTCAGGTAGTTGAAGGTTGCTATCAAATCTCCCCCCATTCTTCTCTTCTACAGACTAAATAAGCCCAGTTCCCCCAGCCTCTCCTCGTAAGTCATGTGCCCCAGCCCCCTAATCATTTCTGCTGCCCTCTGCTGGACTCTTTCCAATTTGTCCACATCCTTTCTGTAGATGGGGGACCAAAACTGGACACAATGCTTCAGGTGTGGCCTCACCAGTGCCGAATAAAGGGGAATAATCACTTCCCTCGATCTGCTGGCAGTGCTCCTACTAATGCAGCCCAATATGCAATTAGCCTTCTTGGCAATGAGGGCACACTGCTGACTCAGATCTAGGTTCTCGTCCACTGTTATCCCCTTTTCTGCAGAACTGCTGCTTAGCGAGTCAGTCCCCAGCCTGCAGCAGTGCATGGGATTCTTCCGTCCTAAGTGCACGACTCTGCACTTGTCCTTGTTGAACCTCATCAGATTTCTTTTGGTATATTCCTCCAATTTGTCTTGGTCACTCTGGAGCCTATCCCTACCCTCCAGTGTATCAATCTCTCCCCCAATCTTAGTGTCATCTGTGAACTTGCTGAGGGTGCAATTAATCCCATCATCGATAAAGATGTTGAACAAAACCGGCCCCAGGACCAACCCCTGGGGCACTCTGCTTGATACCGGCTGCTAAATAGACATCGAGCCATTGAGCGCTACCCGCTGAGCCCGACAATCTAGCCAGCTTTCTATCCACCTGTAGCGGGGTGATTTCCCGCTCCCTGGTCTGGAAAGGGTTACAGCCAGCCCTGGGAGGGGGCTGAGGCTACGAACTAAAAGCTAGGCTGATTGGGGAAGCAGCCACAGCTGGGCCACATCCCAATCTGACCTCAGTTGGCCCTGATAAAAGGGCTATGAGCCAGGAGCAAGGCACACTCTTCCTCCAGCTTCAAAGAGAGAAGGACCCAGCTGCCTGGGAGCTGTGGGTGCAGGCAACAGAGCAGGGCTCGGGGAAGGCGAGGGGAGCTCCCACCTGGCAACTCCCCAGGCTGCAGGCCCTGTGCAAGGCCAAACCAGGTATTGGGGTTGCAGAGGCTGCAGCCCAGGGGTTAGGCAAAGGCAGCAGGTCCAAACCCCCTTTGCCAATGATGAATGGCTTGTACACTGTAGTCTGCCCCAGGGAGCAGGGGCTAGATGGTGACTGGCAGTAGCCATAGACTGAGGCATGGTGGGGAGAGAGGGTTGGAAGTTCCCCGGGGAGGGGAGACCCAGATCTGTGAGAGTACTGACAGGGGCAGCACCCAAAGTAAACGGGCACTGGGGTCTGGGAGGGACACGGGGCTAGCGACAAGCGTGACATAGGCCGGCAAAGGGCGCTCCAAGGCTGGAAAAGCTAATTTCCTGGACAACCAGCAGGAGGCGCTGCGCCAATGAGTCGCTACATTGCTACACCACCTTATAATCCATTCATCCAATCCATACTTTAACTTGCTGGCAAGAATCCTAATCCCAAGATCCTCTGCCTAGAGAGCTTTTGCACTCTTTCCCTTGCCTGCTCAGGGTCCCTCCTGCATTAGCAGGTTACTCCCAACTCTTCCTGGCTGTAGTGTTAATCCCAGATCCCAGGACCCTGATGGAGCCTACTCACTCCTAGCAGTTTCCCTCTCCTTGAGCAATACGCTCACCTGCAGCTTCCAGCTGCTCTTTATAGGAGAATCACCTGATCCCTCTCAAGTGGGGCTCATCTGGTACTCTGAGCTGGATTACTCTCCAGCCCAAGGACCTTGTTACAACAGGATATTACCCCCTCTCTCTATGGAGCTATTCTGAAATCCAGCAGGAGGACCAGTCTACAATGCAGATATTCAAGAAAGCTTACACGCTCAGTATACTCCACTGTCTCTCTCAGCCCATCCCCTGTTCCAGCCTCTGTTCAAACCTCCCCTGGCCAGCAGCCAGCACTTCGTATCTTTAGACTAGAGGGACCCTCAAAATTCTACCCTAAATCCCCTCAGCGTACCAGGATTGTGTGTGTGTGTGTTGGGATGGGGGAAATCGTAACATACTTCACTATTCAATCTAAAAGGTCTGATAATCAGGGGAATTATGGTCACATTTTGTGGGCCTTTACAAGCTAATGATCAGGCTGTTGAAGAGAATGGACTGAAAGTGCTGGATGGCTAGAGGACTACACACACTCGTAAACACTGCACATGGTGCGCTGTAGCGGAGAACCGGACCCAAGCTGTAATATTGTGGAAGTTAAGCTTTCAGAAGGGAGGTAATGGATGATCTAGACAAAGACATGACTGATCCACTGCACTGTTTTCTTAACATGTGATGACTCTCCTTGTGGCTATGCTTCCCAGCAGCCTGCAGGTACCCCAGCCCAGGGTATAGCCTGCACCTGCCCAGGCATCACTTAATGCCAGAGGTACAGTACCCTCTCCCAGTATTCTAGTTTGGGGGTGGGATTTAAGTTCTTTCCACTGAGTCCTTACTTTCAGGAACACTTTGGATGTTAGTTGTCACTAGTGAAAGATTACCTCTGTGCCTACGTAAAAATAGCTCCCGTAATTTTTGCTTTCTAGAGTAATTTCCTATAAATGTTCCATTTCTTGAATAATAAAGACACAACATCACTTTTCACAGTCTTGTTTATTACAGATAGTTTCTGTTTCCTTGTGTACTCTGCAGCAATTCTCTTCGGCTGATGTGACATCTATTAATTGCTAGGACTGCCAAACTTTATCCACTGTTTTGTCATCCCTAGGTGCCCGGTAATAAACAAAAGTGGTAGAGCAGCCTCAGCAGTTGGCATGAAAAGTGTTGACAAGAGAACAAAAGGAAAGTGAAACCTCCAAGCTATCATCTACTAACGACTGTGTAGGAGAGCAAGCCGAGAGAACTCTGCCCAGCATGCATACACTTTCAGAGCCGCACGAATCAGTGTAAAATGGCTGTAAAGGATTATGGGATTTGAATTATGGGTAAAAACAACTGAAGTTTTTGGTTGTTGTAGGGTGGAAGGATTGGTGAGAGCACGAAGCATGGATAAATCATGGAGGTTTGTTTTGGTCTGGTGGTTGTTGGGTGCATATAAAAGATGAAGTATTGAAAATAATTCAGGAAAGAGATGATATTTAAACTTACCACAAAACACCATAGGGACAAAAAGAAAGACTGATCTGACTACTGACTTTTGTCAGTACTAAAGGAATGGTTTGAACTGTACATTATCAGTTTTCCAAAGAAGAAATATACGGTAGTTATAATTTCCTGAGAGCATACAGGAAAACACAAGAGACAAAAATAATGTAAACCTGTTTCTTTTCCATCCTTAGTGTCTTTGTATGCACCCCAGCTAATTAGGTACTAGGTGATCGTGGTTGTTTGTAAATAACTTAGATTATATTAACATTTAGATTGGTACAGTAGATATCTGTGTTCATTATGGGGCCAATCCTGAGAGGCTCTGATCACCCTCCAGTCCCACTAAAATAGATCATAATCTCATAGGAGCAGGTCCATGAGCTGTGAAATCAAAGGAAACAGACATACCTGAACAAACCTCTTCATAGGTGGGATTTGGGGTACACCCTCCTGCATAACCCACTTGAGTGGAGTAGACTCCTTTCTGTATCCAAAACTTTCTCTCTGCTCCCCAGAAACATCCCATACCTGCACAATGTGTAAAGTACACAACAAGATGTCAAGATCTAATCAATATTAAATCAATTACTTGCACATTAATTAAGAATCTCTGTACTGGAAACGACTGATGCAATTGGCACATGACTGGCAAATGTCCACCAAGATTAGCTATGGATTTCCGATTCTGTGCAAATCCATTCCCCTTCGCGAAGCTAGCACAGACAAAACTTCTGATTCATCTGAATACCAGCATATTATAGATAGCAAAACATAGAATAACCTGAGCAATTTTCAAAGGCACATACTTTAACGACATGAATTCCCACTCATCTAAAAAAAACCACATTGCTTAAATGGCAATTGTATATATTTCTGTAGCAGCATTTTCCTTTAGTTGATTAGCAAGCTGTCAAAACACATTAATTTGTATTAATGGCAAACATTTATTTAATGTTCCGCTTCCTGGCACATGCAATCTTTAAAGGTGGAAGAGTAATAATTAACTAAATTATAGATCATAGAGGAGGAAAAACTCAGGCTTAGTTAATTTATGCATGCAAATATCTGATGTGCATGCAAAAAAACAGGTATTAATTTACCCATATGGCCAGTTATCAAGAGATCAGATTCTTGGCTGATGTAAAATGGGCAAAATTCCACTGAGTTGAATGGAGCCTCACCAATGTATACCACCTGAAGAGGGGACTGAGTGAGGACCTGATCGGCACATGCACATCAATTTTTGTACTCATAATTTCAGTTAGTGCAAACTGATGCACAGGGCCAGCTCTAGCAATTTCGCGGCCCCAAGCACAATGGCACGCAGTGGGGGGCGCTCTGCCGCTCGCCGGTCCCGCGGCTCTGGTGGACCTCCTGCAGGTAGGTCCACCGGAGTCACCTGCCGCCCTCCCAGCAACCGGCAGAGTGCCCCCCGTGGCATGCTGCCCCAAGCACGCGTTTGGCACGCTGTACCCTGGAGCCAGCCCTGCTGATGCATGCAATCCTACATGCCTTACTTGTAGGGTTGGGTTCAATCCTCAGGGTTGTGAGTTCAATCCTTGAGGGGGCCATTTAGGGATTTGGGGATTGGTCCTGCTTTGAGCAGAGGGTTGGACTAGATGATCTCTTGAGGTCCCTTCCAACCCTAATAATCTATGATTCTACTTTAAAAATATGGCCCTAAACTAATGCTATTTTCCATGGAAAGCTGCTCCCATAAATTTATTACATCACTCCTAGGCCATTCTGAATTACGTTCATTATTTCCATGACCTATGGGGCCAGATTCTCTGCTAGTATAAATCTGCATAATTCAATTGACTTCAATGGAGCTGCGCCAATTTGCACCACAGGCAGATCTGGCCACTTGTGCCTGTCATTGGAATGGAGCGCCTTAACTGATTGCTAATGACTGGGAACCAACATGACTAACAGTCAGGATTCTCTGAACATTTTATCTAGTTAAGAAGAATGAATTACTTATTGTTTGTGAAGCTCTCTGAAGATGAAAAGTGTCATGTAAATGCTATTATTATCTAACTAATCTATGATTACAGATGGCAATGTATTTCTTGTCTGAACTTTTGAATAGTTTTTTTTAATCTCTTCTCCCACTACAACACTGGAAATAAAGGGTTGTGTAACATACAATAAATTCCAATTACAGTTAGAAAACAGTGAACAGTTGCAGGTTTTGCAGTGATAATACTGTTGAGGTTTCAGGTTAAAAATATTACCTAGAGTTTCCATTAAAGCACAGCTAAAAGAACAAAGCAGGGCCTTCCATAAAATACAAATTGTTCACAAAGGCATATCCTTCCTTTGAAACTTCAGAAATCAATTTCAGACGCGAGTAACTTATTCTGATCAACTCTTCTCTTTGTTTTCAGTTGTAATGCACTAAATATACAGGGGCAATGTCACTGCCATTTTAGAATACCTGATGTCAGTTGCAACCAGTCTGTTGTCCGGTGTTAATGCTACCATTATATACATAGTCAGCTCTGATATATTTTACTAAAATACTTCATTAACATTAGGAAAAAACATTGTAATTTATTGATGTGGGTTTTTTTTCTTTTGCAGACTCAATAATAAAAATAATGTACAACTGTATTTTGGTGCCCCTGGCACCCACTGCTTCCCCCGCCCCCCCACCCATCATCTCTGGTCCCCGCTGCCTATTCGGGCCTTCCACTGCCCTCCCAGGCTCTCCATCACTGCCTGAGCCCCACTGCTTCCCCCCATTGTCCCAAGCTCCATTCTGCAGCCTCCCACCCCAGGCCTATGCTGCTGTTTGCCTTTTGACCACGGCATTCAGTAAGGCTGGCTTTCCTGAAGTCCCGCTGCCATGGGCTTAAGCCCAACATGGAAGCCCCACGGCTGGACGAGTGGGGGGAGGCTGAATCCTGGAACCCCGCCACCTCAGGGGACTGAAGATCAGAGCCTGCTGTCAGAGTCCCCAAGCTGAAGTGGGGCATGCTATAGCCTGCCCCTGGAGTCAGGGCCGGCTTTAGGAAGCGTGGGGCCCAATTCGAACAGTTTCGAGGGGGCCCCGGCAGGGATGACTTAAAAAACCAACCAAACAAACAAAAAACACATGTAAAAAAAATACATGGGGCTTGTACTCACCGAGCGGTGCTCCGAGTCTTCAGCGGCACTTTGGCGGTGGGTCCTTCGCTCGCTCCAGGTCTTCGGCGGCACTGGAGGACCCACTGCCGACGTGCAGCCAAAGACTCATAGCAAGCAAAGGACTTGCTGCCGAAGTGCAGCCGAAGACCCGGAGTGAGTGAAGGACCCACCGCAAAAGTGCCGTTGAAGACCTGGAGCGAGCGAAGGACCCGCCGCCAAGGTGCCGCTGAAGACCCAGAGCGCCACCAGGTTAGTAAAAATTAAAAAGGCACCTCTAGCCAGGGAAGGGATTCTCACTGGGCGCAGGGCCCAATTCGGGGGAATTGGTGGAATAGGCCTAAAGCCGGTCCTGCCTGGAGTCCTGTGGTTGAAGTCGGGAGTGGGGGGTAGGGTGAAGCCTGCAGCCAGATCCTCTGGCTGAAAATGGGGGAGGCTGACGCCCTCCCCCAGAGCAACTGGGTGCTGCAGGGAAGGGCCACAGCTTTGTCCCCTCCCCATTTCTGCGCAGAAGACTATTGTGGCTGCAGGAAAAACCCCTGGTGGCCACATGCAGCCACAGTAGCCACATTTGAGAAACGCTCTTCTAGTGAACTCTGCCCACTATCCGATTTATCAAATAGGCCAGGATCTTCACAAGCAGTAAATCCTCACAACCACAAAATCAAATAGGTAAGGTACATTGTTTTATAGCCTATTAATACATTCAACAGGTGATGTCCCTCTGCTAAAGTGTTGGCATGTTCACAGGGTGGGGGAACTGTCGTAAAGTGACATTCTACTAACAAAAGAGACATCAACACATGCCTGAATTACAACATATCAAACAATGGAGATTGTGGAAATAAACAGATCTCTCCAGGGCAGGGACTTTCTCTTACTAGGTATAAGCTGAGCAGTTACTAGTGCAATGCACGCCTGATCATAGGGATTGTATAAATGGCGTGCTGAAGCACTGTAGATTTATACCTCTGTTTGCCATGCATTAAATCATTGTTCACACATGTCCTGAGTTAAGGAATGTTGATGCTATTCTAATAGAAATTAATTGCTATTTATCATTAATTAGTATTTATAATTAACTATTTTAAGTCAACTGTAGATGTTTTTAATCATTTGATATCATTGTGAGGTACAGCAGTACAGAAAATTATGCGAGGACAGAGGGAGGGAAGCACCTATCATGTAGAACCACTAATATGATTTCAGCCCATCCACACAGTACCTTATTGATCCTTACACTTGATCAATGGAGCTGCAGCATTAGAGAGGGGCAGATAGCAAAGATGCATCTGGAGTAAAAATACCCCACTAGCCTAGGAAAGCATAGTTTGAACATAGCTGGATTTGTAGCAGAGCATTAAAGGTATTTGTCACTTTGCATTCACCAATTTGGAAAACATAAACAATTGTTTTAGCGATGGGCTTGAATTTCGAAAGACACTTTGAAACTATAGGCTTTTGAACTTCACAATTAATCTGACTGATACTTGAACCTTTTAAGGCTCATCTACCCCTAGAAATAACATTAATCACACAGTCTGGGAATGAATGTTAATGCTTCAATTCCTTTTTAGGATTCTGCTGCCATTTTCTCAAGCTGTACTCTCAAAGTTTACATCATTTGAACAATTTCTTAATTAACTCAGAACCTTGCATTCAACTGAAGAGCATGTGTTTCTATGAGCAACAGAAGTCATTGGCAAGATTGTACAAAAAATGAGGGAACTCTAGTTATTTATAAACTGAACCATGGGTGCTGGAACTAGGGGTACTGGAGGAGTTGCCGCACCCCCTTGCTTGAAGTGGTTTCCATCATATACAGGGTTAACAGTTTGGTTCAATGGCTCTCAGCACCCCTGTTCCAGCACCCTGAACGGAACACTACAGCTTTGCGAAGAATTGATTTTTCAGTTCTCACGTCAAACTAAAAATTGGGGAGGAAAAAAGTTGTTTTGGATGGACCCAAAACAAAAACAAAAACAAAAATTCTGTTTTCACAGAAAGCAAAAAGCTGTGGAAAAAAAATAGATTTGGGGGCATTTTAACTGCTTTTCTATTAAAAGCAAAGGACATTTGTAAATGCCATTTTCAAAGCCACTGGAGGAGGATCTTCCTCCACTTTACAGGCCTGTGGTTAGAGTACTCGCCTTGGATGTAGGAGATGTCCGTTCAAGTCCCCAGTTTGGAGTAGAGAGTTGAAGTTGGATCTCTCTCTTTATAGGGAAGTGCCCTAACTACTGGCTATTGGGTATTCTAGTGTGGGGGCTCTCTCAGGGCTGGTCTCCACAACCAGGGAGATTGACACTGTTGCAATCAATGAATCAGGGATCAATGTAGTGGGTCTTCAATAGACCCGATGGCAGAGCGCTCTCTGGTTGACCCCGGTACTCCAGCTCTCCAAGAAGAGTAAGGGAAGTCAGAGAGCGTTGACTCAGGGTTTGGCTACACTTGCAGCTGTGCAGCGCTGGGAGCTACAGCTGTCTTTGTACAGCTGTGTAGGGAAAGCGCAGCAGTGTGGCCACACTGACAGCTACCAGCGCTGCAGTGTGGCCACATTTGCAGCACTCTTGGGAGTGGTGCATTATGGGCAGCATTCAAGTGGCTGCAACGTGCTTTTCAAAAGAGGGGGGTGGGGTGGAGTGTGACAGGGAGTGTGGGGGAGACAGACAGAGTGGATTTTTGGCGCCGACGCTGTATCAGCTCCCTGCCTTGCAAATTTGGACCACTTCCCCCACCGCTCTCTCATTCACTCTTAAATGCAAATAGCCTTCAGACCAGATAAGCTGCTTCTCCGATGGACTCCCTCCCCCGCCCCGCCGTGCTGTTTCTCTCCTCAAGCAAACACTAGCTGTGGACATTCCCTGCCTGCCTCTGCTCCAGTAAACAATTGCTGTGCTTGTTTTTTAGACAAGCAGCTCTGGGAGCTCCGAGTTCACAACAAAACAAAGAGAGTTCTTTAGTTAAAAGCATTATGGGAAAATTCTGGAGGTCAATTACAGCGTAGTAAGATTAATCACTGTTTACACTGGCACTCCAGTACTGCAGCACCAGCGCTGTTCTCTTTATTCCTCTGGTCCATGTGGAGAACAACCAGCGCTGTAGCCAGGGAGATACAGCGCTGTATGTGCCTTGCCAGTGTGGATGGGGAGTAAGTTACAGCGCTGTAAAGCCACCACCAGCGCTGTAACTCTCAAGTGTAGCCAAGCCCTCAGTGCCATGAAGACACTGGGGTAAGTCAACCTAAGCTATGTCAACTCAAGCTACGTTATTTACATACCTGGAGTAGCATAACTTAGGTCAATTTGCCTCCATAGTGCAGACAAGCCCCTAAGATCTCTTTTGTTGGAACTGTTCCACTTTGTATAAAGTACTTAAATAGCCATTAGAAAAAGGACCTGAATTTGAGTCTCTCACCACAACCCAGGTGAGTGCTCTAACCATGGGGCTATAGGATATAAGAGGGAAGGTCTACTCCTGCTCCTCTGCTTTTAGGAATGGTGCCTATGTCCTATGGTGAATCTACCTGGGGGGCAAAACTGGAGGGATGAAAATATTCAGCAAATTTGTGCTAAATTCACATATAGTTTTGGCCAGCCCAAAACTCTATTTTTCAGTGAATAAACTATTTGTCCAAAACATTTTACCTAATTCTACCGAACAAATGATAAAGTGCCTGGGAGACATACACAGAAAGTCACTACTCATAAAGTTTAGTCTTATTTATCCTCATAAAATGTTTCTCACCTTGTAATATTATTCTTTGTTTTGTTAGAAATCCACCGTATACAAATAAAAATCAATCCGAATTTTAGAATACACTAAAAAAAATCATTAAAATATAACGAAAATTTTCAGGATGCTCACATTACTGATGAACCCATCTGCATGAAGTTATTGTTACCACCTTTGTTCTCCCTCCTGCTATCCCATTCCCATCTCCAATGTTTATTTCCATCCCTTGTCATATCAATACTCAGATCGTATACAGCACTTTTCATTCAAGAGCTCAATGCACTTTAGACACGATGCACTGGTATGCTGAGGAGGTGACAGGCAGAGAATAATGGAAGTCTCTTCCTCTCTCCAAAACCTGAAAAAGCAGCAGGGCAGGATCTATCCAAGGTTCAAGAGAGCACTAGGCAGGGGTCCCGCTCCTATAAGAACATAAGAACTGCCATACTGGACCAGAAGAATGGTCTATCTTACCCAGAATCTTGTCTCTGCCAGTCACCTGTACCAGAGCTTCAGAGGACATGTACAGAACAGGGCAATTTTGAAGAAATCCACCCTTCTTCCCCTCCCAGTTTCTGTAAGTCAAAGATTGAGAGGTGCCCCAACCATGGGGTTGCATCCTGGACCATCTTGGCTAATAGCCATTGGTAGACTTATCCTCCCATTGATGGATATAGCCTATGCCAGCCCGTGCACAGAAACCCTAAGATGGAAGGATTCTGCTGGCCAGCTGAAATGCTGCAGTACGCAGCCAACACTAGATGGGGGCACAGGATGCTCCTATACAGTGTAGCAGTAAAGGGCAGCCAACTATACATCCCCCAGGTCCACTTCATGGAATCCTGCCCAGGCTAACAGGACTCCTGGAGCAGAGGATGCATCTGCCGGTATCTCTGCTCCCTCTAGCAATGTTGGCCAGGGCTGAGTTTGGCCCGGCATCTGAATATAATTTATCTAGTTGCTTTTACAAAATTACCCACATTTTCAAATGCCTCAGAGAACCCTAGGAATCATGCATCTGCCTTAATGCTAATTTTCATTTTTCAGTTGGAGGGGTAAAATGAACCGTGCATATATTGTTTTGCATATAAATGTAATAATGCCAGATGCCCACACTACCACCAAAATACCAATTGCACAAGATAGTTCACTTTGCCTTTAAGGACATTGTTCAGTGGTGCAGCTGGCGCAGAATGGGTATCACGGTCCACCCAACTAGTGATGTTGCTCAGTGTTGAGCTGAAGAGATCCTTGTATATACAACATCCTTGATTACTGGGATCTTCTTGAGTGTATGTAATTCCAGAGCTCCTGGAGTCCTGAGTCCTAAATTCTGTTTCTGAAGGCATGCAGAAGACCCACTGTTTTCACTGAGAACTTTGTACACACATCTAGGAGCAGCAGTGGAACTTAGTTTCATTATTAAAGTGTCCACTTTGTTAGACACATCCACACTTCACATGCACCTATACAGAACTTAGTAAGTGCCTGAGCCTTCACCAACTGAAGTCAATGGAACCAGGATCAGACCCTAAAATTCCCAAAGTCCTGTTGCAGTATTCACCAAGACCACTGTAAAAATCTGGGATCGGTTATCTAGGAGATGTCTTTTTGGTTGTTCTAAAAATCATGGTTAGGAATATGAAAGGAATCTTTACAGGCTATTGCAATCTGTAAAGCACGTTGGGGAACCTTCTGAATGAAAATGCTGCATACCGAGTTAATGTTATCCATCAGGATTTCAGACAAAATTGTATTACTGATGTGCTACGGTGGTTAACACAAGGCAACCACAGAGACTACAAAATGTTCAGGACCACTGGAAAACAAACAGTTAGTAAATGGTTGGGAGGAACATAAAAGAATAAATATGGAGCACCAGCTCAATTGAAGGAAATAAAACTCCTGATGACAGATGGCATTAAGCAGATGATCATGCTAGCTAAGTGTTAGCTATAATGCTACAATAGGGCTTGATAAATATGTTGAACAGCTTGCCTGGGGCAAGTAAAACAAAGCCCTCAGCAAGAAATTTAAAATGCAGTTTGCCTAACAGAGCACCTAAAGAGGAATTTCTTGCCTCATCATTTTGCCAAAATGTGTCCTGTTCACAGAGAGGTTTATTGGCTATGCTTCTTTTTCCATAGGAGTAGCAAGAGCTTCATGTTCATTTAAATTGACAAATACCCATGAAATGTAGCAGTTTACCAGTACAGCAGATGCAGAAATTTGAAGCATATATTATATGTGCAGAGTGGATTATGATGACTGGAAAATCATGAGGGGAATGTGATGATAGAGAAAGTGAATATAGCTGCTGAGAAAACTGCCTTAGCTTTCACTAAGATAAATGTGCACAATGTGCCATAAGGAGATGTATGATTGTAGGAAGAGAGAACAAGAAATTACTGCAATGGAGAGTTCCAACAAAATAGAATAAAGAGGGATTCATTTTATGAGTCATAAAATGTGTTTATCCAACAAACTCTAAATGCAACTCATTAGTATTGTGACAAATCTGTGGCCATGTAGGAACTTCAGTTGTCATGATCTTCCTTTGATCCCAGCAGTCCAACGCTTTGCATCAAAGATTCATTTTTAGATCATCCTCAGTCGCATGCTTTAAGGGTCCACATCTCGAGTGGAACTGGATGTACATATTGAATATGAGATGTCATCCAGGCTGTGTAATCTTTTTGATGCCATTGACGCTGCTTGTTTCATTTAACTAATCTCTTCAGTAAAAGTAACGCCTTAGCCTTGTCACTTGAAGATCTCCATCATTTATCAGTGACCTTAGGGCTTTTGAAATACACAGATGCAAAATGAAACACGTTCCACAACTATCATGGCAGAGCACCGAAAACATTATTTGTCATGGCCAAAACAAGAAGCATTTAGGACTATGCTGCAGAAAATAATATGTTACCGCAAAGAATAGAAATCCTATCTTTTCTTTCTAATTATCTCTAAGTTACATGAAATCTAAATTAAGTGTCACAAATACATGCATAGGAAGCAGCCTCACTGTATTTATTTTATTTATATATTTAGATATAAACAAAAAAAGTGCCCATACAAAAAGCTGTAGGCATCCTAACAATTAATTAAACTTACAATCATACATGATAACCGCCCACCAGCAAAAAATAACCATACACAAATAATGAATTGACTCAGTGAGCCCATAAATCAAAGCCACAAAACAGCTATTTTAGCTTCTCCCCTTCCTAGCGTTCACAGGCACATGCCTTCCACCCTTCTCCAATAAATCCCTGTCCAATCAATGGCTTTTACCGTGTGCCCAGAAGATCAAGTTCAGACTAATTTGGACCAAGGGGGTATGTATTTGAAATACAGGGCTTCCAAGAGTGAATTGCTCATCTGTTAGTAGCCAATAGCCTTTTGGCAGCTTCTCAATGGAAAAGGGAAAATCTCTCCTGAAAATAGAAGAATAACTCAAAAAAAGAAAAAAAAAACAGGAGAAAATTGTTATAGAAAAATTAATGCAGCAAAACAAATGGAACAGTAGATATTTGAATACCATTTCTCCTATACTCAGAGTGCACTCACCCACAAAAAAAGTGGCATTTGACCATTTAAAAATAATAATAACCACAACAGACTTACTACAGTCTGTTAAAGAGGAAAGGCAGAATTGTTTTTCAGATTAAGAAAATCCCCAGAAACAATAGGGGCTGGATGATGCAAGGAGGCTCACCTTCTATCTTGGTAATAGCCTTACCTACAGATAAACCTATGTCACAGCACAAAATCTCTTGCAAACAAAATGGGATGAACTTATTTTTGTAATTGTTAATACAGCATTGTTGGGTCTTGGTACTCGTGGGATGTGTGTGGTAATGATTCATAAATTTGCTTATATTTTCTAAATAAACAGTTATTGAAAAGAGAAATATGGCAGCCCCTAGGTATCGCTATGTAGTAACCCCACACAAGGGAAGGGCCATTGGCACGATTTACATTCTATGGAAGTACGCGCCATAAGAGGCCCGCATCAGCTAGTGCGGAGGATAGTGTTGTGTGTTGGATGTTGGAACCAGTGGATCTGTAATTACTGATCCTATTACCCTTTCGATAGTCTACCCACAACCCTGTGCTCTGTATTCTTGCTCTGTGTCTGGCACACAGAGACTCCCTTCACAGAAGACAGGGGGTATCAATGTCCTCTCATTCTCGTCTCTGCACCTTTATCTTATCCCCCTGTAAGATAAGAATCTCAATCTCTTCAATCTCTCCTTATACAAAAGTCTTTACTCCTCTTCGTTGCCCATCTGTGGCCCACTCTGTTTCTGATATCTTTTTTCAGAAGGGGAGAACAGAACAAAACACAGCGCTCAGTCTAAAAATTATTTTGCTCAAATTCTCAGAGGAGATGTCAGGAAGTTATGACATTTTTGTGTGTGGACCATAATCTAGCTGAAGTCAGCACTGTCTAAACTACTGGTGGCGTTATTCTGATACTAATCATTTTCAGATAACAACCAGTCGCTGTTAACCTCGTGGCAATTGTATTTGTGCCTGAGCTGCACCAGAGTAACTGCTGAAATGGAAGGAAAATTAGCATGGTATGGTCAGGGTGCCCTGGGTGACTGGTTTTTACAGATGCCTCTAATTCATTGCTCATCATAAAAGGGACTAAGTGCAATTCTTTCACATTAATTTTCGCAAAAATCCTCTTGCAATAGGTAGTTAATGAGGGTTATGACTTGCACTCTAGATGCTATACCCCACATGTTCAATGCCTCACAGAGTTTTTAGCCTTGTGACTCCCAATAACCTTAATTAGTTAATGCTAATAAGAGTCACATTGCTAACTATATAATTGTAACCAGAGATGGGCCTAAACCAAGAGTCTATGTACTTAGTCGCTTTATCTTATTGTTTAATTAACTAGTGGACTGAATAGAAAAGGAGAGCATGGCTCTAACTGATAAATAGGTTTCTAGCACCATTTCTGGCTTATATTACTTACAAATGTTTGTTACTTGTTAGCCACTTATAAACACGCCTTTCATAAAAGTATCTGCATACAAGAATGTTGCAGTTGCTTTTAAGATATAATTTTAAGTATCGTGTGAATAATATTACATAATCTTTAGAGAGTGCCTTTCATCCCAAACTGCTTCACAAACTCTGTCAATGAAGCATGATACCCTGAAACAGAGGTTATTTAACTGCAACTATCGGTCCTTAAGAGATGCCTCTCAGCGCTGGGTTAGAGTATCGGCATTGTGGCCCAGAGCCCCAAAGAGACCTCGCTTTTAGGCTCCACTGTGGTGCACAAAACGCCTGGCACCTAACACTGTAGGCCCCTAAACGCTCTCTCTGCATCTACGTTTCTGCTGTAAAAGCTTCTTAGGCACCTCAAGTTTCTGCCTCTGTACGCGCACGCTGCTACCTCACTCTTGGCAGCAAACTCCTGCCTAAACCCCAGTGCAATCCACAAACATCTGTCTTGCCTGCAGGGCCCAAGCCAGTAGGCTGCCTTGGAGCACACTTACTGGATCCGATCCCTCTCAAAAGCTGATCAGCCATTGGAGCAGGGAAACGGGTGCCCTATCTGCCATGCTACAGAGTAATTCTCACTCTCTCCCTAGCCCAATTACTGTTTAATTATTTATCCCCATATGGAACAGCTTCAAAAGGAAAGATTGAGAGAACCCCACATTAGAATATCCCATAGCCCAGAGGAGAGGGCACTCTCCTAAGAGAAGGGAGACCTTGGTTCAATTCTTTTTCCCTTTCTTTCCCCGCTTCCTCCCACCCCCCATCAAGCAGAGAGGGGAATTAAACCTGGCCTCCGACATCCCATGGGAGGACTCTAATCACTGAGCTAAAACTTATAAGGTTGGCAGCTCTTCCTCCTCCAGCCATTTTTCAGGGAGTTAGGCAGGCACCTAAGCCATTCTTGCAATGAACAGCTTGGGCACCTTAAACTGCCTGATTCCAGGAGTCATAGGTACCGACACTGGAGCACCCACAGGAAAAAACTGGGGGGATGTTCAGCACCCACCGGCAGCTCCCCGTGGCCCCGCCCCGACCCGCTGCTCCAGCTCACCTCTGCCTCCTCTGCAAACGCGCCGCCACATCCTGCTTCTTCCCCCTCCCTCCCAGCGCTTACGCCACAAAACAGCTGATTCGCAGGGCAGGGAGGGAGGGAGAGAGGAGGCGAGGGAATGCGGCGCACTGGGGGAAGAGGCGGTGCGGGGGCAGGGACGTGGGGAAGGGATCCAATAGGGGCAGGGAGGAGATGGAGTTCGGGTGGAGACTTTGGGGATGGGGTTGGAATGGGGGGGAATCGGGGTGGGGAAAGTTGGCAACTATGCCAGGAGTGGGGCTCCCAGCTGTGGATCCCAAGTGGAGATCAACACCTCCCCATAGCCCAAACTTCAGCACCAAACTCCTTGAGAGGGGCAGGGCTTAGGCCATACGCCTCTGTGATGTTATCGATATAATCGGGGACATATAGATCATTGTTGCAACCATGGTCCTGTAGTGGCACCAAATCTTGTATAAAGGGGGTCAAATGAGGTGTCTAAGACAAGGTTATAGTTTACTGGTTATGCTGTCTATATACGTGTATCAATTTTGTAGTTGAAGTTATGAATATTGGCTCTATACTGTCTGTATTTCAAACTTATGCTATGCTTCTGGGTGACATCCCAGACAAGTTGGTGTTAGCTCTGCCTAGCCTGCTTGATGGCCCATTAAGGACCATCAGCTATACAGTAGACCCATTGAGAGAAGGCAGATACGCCTTGTAACTCAGCAAAGTATGCAGAGACTTGCCCATGTGACTCCAGACTCCATTTTGCTGTAATTTTCCATGGTAAGAAAAAAGAGATGTTCTTACACCTGGAAAAGACTATAAAAGGCTGATGCCTCATCTCTATCTTGTCTTCAATCCTGCTTCTTACCTCTGGAGGGACTTTGCTACATCGGAAGCTCTACACAAAGGACTGATGACCCATCCCAGCAGGGGATGTACTCCAGAGACTTGATTTGAACCTGCAGTTTATTCTACCACTACTACAAGCCTGAACAAAGACTTTGCCATTAATGTAAGTAATTGATGCCATTTAACCAATTCTAACTCTCATCTTTTTTCTTTTATGAATAGACCTTTAGATTCTAAAGGATTGGCAACAGCGTGATTTGTAGGTAAGATCTGATTTGTATATTGACCTGGGTCTGGGGCTTGGTCCTTTGGGATCAGGAGAACCTTTTTTCTTTTCCTGGGGTATTGGTTTTCATAACCATTAGTCCCCATAACGTGTGGCACTGGTTATGATACTGGGAAACTGAAGTGTCTAAGGGAATTGCTTGTGTGACTTGTGGTTAGCCAGTGGGGTGAAACCAAAGTCCTATTAGTCTGGCTGGGTTGGTTTGCCTTAGAGGTGAAAAACCCCAGCCTTGGGCTGTAACTGCCCTGTTTTAAGCAATTTGTCCTGAATTGGCACTTTCAGTTGGGTCCCGCCAGAACCAGCATCGTTACATCCTCTCTTTGGCTAGTTTAGGCAGCTCCATGCCTGGCAAGCTGGCTTTTGTGGATCCCATTCTTAAGTACCTATCTCTCCCCATTCATTGTATGGGAACTGAGGCACCTAATCCAGGCTTTGTGGAACGCATATTGTTCAAGTGATTTTCTAGGTGACTAAAAGTTAGGTATTTCTACACCAAGTACGGCAACATCCAAGTCCCTTTGTGGATCTGGATTTACAGGCCTATGCCTCAGACCCCAGATCATGGAGTGTTATGATATGATCAGAATCTGCACTGTCATATAAAAGTAAGGTTCTAGCCTTATGGGTATGTCTACACTAGACTTTTTAACCTTGAGTTGATTGATTGCTATTTAACTCATTGTCAAGACTAGCCCAGACACTCCCTAAACACTTACTCTAGACTAAAACTAGGCTTGGAAGCATTCCATTTTTATCAGTAAATGTTGGTAAATGTTCATTTTAACATACACACACAAACCAACAAAAAATATTTCCATCAATAATAATAGAAATTTACAGATAGGCAAAGAAAAACGCTGCTTGAGAACTTATTAGATTTTGATTTAAAGAGATTTACTTTGTATTTTTTGACATGTAATGTTGACAATTTGTGTTTTAACAGTTATAAATCTTTAACTTAGTAAATCTCGGCATTTATTCACATTAAATAATGATTGTCTGAACCACTCTATTGCTTCCCCCTCTCCATAATTTCCTAAAACTGTGAAAATGTAGATACAAATCAGAAAGAATGCCTCAGAACAAACACTGATACTACCCACTGAAATTATAAAAAAATGAAAATCGAATTCTGCCAAGCCTCACTATAATGGTTTGTGCTTTACCTTAGCATACGCTGATCTAAGAGTGGTGCACAAGCCTGAGTCAATTAACCCAGGCTCTAGGACTTGATGCCGCAGGCTTTTCTTTGTAGTATAGACATATCCTGACCTAAGCTGTACCATCAGACTATAAAATTCCACCTGTCCTACAAGGTGAATCCCATTGAATATCATGGATTTCCTGCAAAAAAACACTCCCCTTCTTGAAGGGCAGTGGGCATTTTAGGCTCCAGGACAACATACAAATATTGTAGCTAATTATAAATACATTTCAATATTTCATCCACGTTACAACTTTTATGCTTGAATGGCTGACTGCTACTAGGTAATTCACAAGATAATCCTCAATCATTTTCAGTCAAGGTTCATGCAGAAATGTGTCACATCAGGATTATATTATTTATTATTATAATGTAGGATTTAAGACAATATATTTTATCTCAAAGCCTGACATGTTGCACGCAGTTTTCTTGGCTGGCAAATAAATAACTGTGGCTGTTTCAGGATTATATACAGGTTCAATTCAAATCAGAATTTACTGTGTTTGGTTCTTCTTATCTTATTTGAAACATTGATCGTTTTCTTTCTCTTAGATTGTTCATGTGTTTTTTCTTCCACACTACAGTTATGGCACTGTCTTGCACTGAGGGCAATGCAGAGACACACTGCCCAAGAATAGCCCTTGCCTCATTCTCCTAAAGGCTGAAGTTTGCAAACTCCCTCCTTCTAAAGCCAGGGGTTAAGGGTTAAGAAGCTCAGTGAACCTGGCTGACACCTGACCAGAGGACCAATAAGGGGACAAGATACTTTCAAATCTTGGTGGAGGGAAGTCTTTGTTTGTGCTTTTTTTTTTTTTTTTGGTTGTTGTTCGCTCTTGGGACTAAGAGGGACCAGACGTCCATCCAGGCTCTCCAAATCTTTCTAAACCAGTCTCACATGTTTCAAAATTGTAAGTAACAGCCAGGCAAGACGGATTAGTTTTATTTTTGTATTCTCAACTTGTAAATGTCCTTTTTGCTGAGAGGCTTTTACCTCTGTTTGCTGTAACTTTGAACCTAAGGCTAGAGGGGGTTCCTCTGGGCTATATGAATTTGATTACCCTGTAAAGTATTTTCCATCCTGATTTTACAGAGATTTTTACCTTTCTTTAAGAACCTGATTGATTTTCTCCTTGTTTTAAGATCCAAGGGGATTGGATCTGGACTCACTAGGGATTGGTGGGGGAAAGGAGGGGGGATGGTTAATTTCTCCTTGTTTTAAGATCCAAGGTGTTTGGATCTGAGTTCACCAGGGAATTGGTGAAGTCCCTCAAGGCCACCCAGGGAGGGGAGAGTTTTGGGGGGACAGGAAGTGCTCCAGACACTAAAATTTCTGGATGGTGGAATAGTTACCAGATCTAAGCTAGTAAATAAGCTTAGAAGTGTCCAGGCAGGTCCCCACATTTGTACCCTAAAGTTCAGAGTGGGGAAGGAACCTTGACAGCTCCTTAACTGTAAGGGCTCTGAATGTGTCCAGCACCTGTGAAGGGATAGATGGCAGGGACAGTGGGCGTTCTTGACCCCTGTCCCTCCCTTGCACAGTTGTGCAGAGAGTGGGCACAATTTGACCCTGAACCTCTACAGAGCTGCTCATAGGAGGCTTTCCTCTTCAGTATATGCTTATTTATAGGCATTTCCACAGCACTCATCTCAGCTTAGGGTGAGTCACAAACACTCAGAGCCTGGTACAAACATTCAGGAACCATCCAGACTAGCCTTTACAAAGGAGTGGACTAACCCAAGTTAACTGGCAAATAACTCAGGGTAAAAACTTTAATGAAGACAAGCCCGCAGCACATATTCACAGGTTATGGTGCCAGCGGCTGCAGTGCTGCTAGGGTGACCAGATAGCAAGTGTGAAAAATCAGGACAGGGGGTTGGGGTAATAGGCATTTATGTAAGAAAAAGCCCCAAATATCGGTACTGTCCCTATAAAATCGGGATATCTGGTCACCCTAAGTGCTGCCAGCATTGCACCACCATTTATACATGCATTGCTTTGTTTTTAAAGGAGAATTGAAGCTTTTCACTTATAAAGGAACACATAATAGAAGAAGAGGTGCATGCACCATCCAGAAACATTGCAGTCTTGCATTTCAATTTCCCAGGTTTGTTGAATCTAAAAATAATAAATAAAAATAAAAATAATAATGATTGGAGATATACAAATCTCCTAGAACTGGAAGGGACCTCAAAAGGTCATTGAGTCCAGCCCCCTGCCTTCACTAGCAGGACCAAGTACTGATTTTTGCCCCAGATCCCTAAGTGGCCCCCTCAAGGACTGAACTCACAACTCTGGGTTTAGCAGGCCAATGCTCAAACCACTGAGCTATCCCTCCCCCACTAAATCTATTTTGGGATTCCCTTATCCCCTAATGACTTGATATAAAAATTATCAGGGCTCTCAGAAAACAGTCCCTACAGGCCCCATAAGCCATTTCCACACAAAGGCTCCCGAAGTATTTTACAGACATTCCTATACAGGAATCATATCACCCATCTCTAATATGCTAGGTGGAGATTAGCAAATAGTTAACTTTAATGGTACATAAGCATTTAAGACATAAACTAAAAAAGACAGGAAGCTAGGTAGGCAGAATGAAATTTCACCAGCACCCTGGAATTAATGTGCCCCATATCTTGTGTAAAGTTTTATGTCATCTTCCAGTACCACAACTTGTCAGGGTTCAGGTTTACATCTTGTCTGACAGGCGTGACCCTACAGGCACCTCCAGCAGCAACACTGGCCCCCAAGCACCAATCTGGGACATTGGTCAGTAATGCCTGGGATAGGCAAATCAGGACAATAGCATATATCAGTTCATTCAAAAAAAATCCCAGCAGGCTACGATACCGTCTGTGTTGGAAATGATCCTTGCATTTCAAACATTGTTTTTGTAGACCTTAACTAAAAGTATAATTATTTACCCAGAATTTTACAAAGCTTGTCAAGATTTACACAGAAAAAACTTGCCTCTCTAAACATGTTTATAATCTCATGCAGAAACTCCAATGGATTTTAAATAGCGAAATGTTAAAAACAAAACAAAATTAACCCTACTATGCCACACAAAGGAAGGATGATTTTATGGCTAAATTCTGCACTTGGTAGCAGGAAAACTGGTTTCTATTCCTGGCTCTGATACAGATTTCCTGTATGACCACTGGAAGTTAGGTGCCTAGATACCTTTAAATAATCTGACTAAATCACTTTTGAAAATGGGACTTGTGTGCTTTTAAAAATGTGACCCTTATGGCCTGTTCCAAAGCTCAGTGAAGGCAATGTAAAGATTCCCATTGACTCCAATGAGCATTGGTTAAGATGCTGAAGCAAGATTTTTTTTTTTTTAAGTAGCCACTGATATTGGATGCCCAACTTATGAGGACCTGATTTTCTGAGATACCGAGCAGTGATGGTTCTAACACTTCTCCCCTCATAGTGGTGTTGTGAGGATAAATCCATTAATGTGTGAGGTGCTCAGATAATACAGAGATGTCAATAGAAATTATATAGAAAAGTCCAAAATTATCAATTTTTAAATGCTGACAAACAAAAGATAAACAATGTACTTCTATTTTAGAGTCCTATTTCTCCCAAAAAAATCTACATTTTTTCCCTGTGATGACTATTGTAAGTCAATTAACGTCAGAGTTTGGCTAACCACTTTAGGCATCATTCTATTCTCATTTACATCAGTGAAAATTAGAAGTAAACACCACTGAATAGGGTGACCAGATGTCCCAATTTTATAGGGACAGTCACGATTTTGGGATCTTTTTCTTATATAGGCTCCCCTTACCACCCACTCCCTGTCCCGATTTATCCTACTTGCTGTCTGGTCACCCTACCACTGAACTCAATGGAGTAAGAGCAATGTGAGTAAGAGAATTAGCCAATTCTATGACACATTTTTACTTTTTGTCCTCATGAAAATTCTAGCACCCTAAATTCTTCTTTAGGGTCAATGCCTGCCATTGCAAACTGCTGAGTGGGGGCCCCAATCCAATGCTCGTTGAAATCAATGACACTTCTTCCACTGTCATCGAGAGGTGTTGGATCAGGCTCCAAACACATAATTATAAGGGGGTTTTTAGGTCACTAATATTGATTTGAAGCTGCAATCTGAACAGATGAAAAAAAATGAATGTCGTATTTTATATACAACACACGCTATAAAATGGACATTCACACAGAGCTAATTTTCTGCTAGCTCAGGAATTATAAAATAAAAAGAGGGCATAAACAGCCTCTGTGTTCCTGAAGGACACTGCACATACTGCTTTCAAGGTCTCATTACTTTTGTTTTCAGGAGCAAAAGAAAAGAGATGTGATCCTTTGAAATACAAGAATGTTACAAAGACTTCTGCCAATCGACAGCTTGTACTTTGCATTAGAGATTTTATTATCCCCTTATTAGTGCATAGTGTACTTAAGGAATTGTCCTTGGGAAAGACTCAGTGAAATGCAGCATTTTGTAAATATCTGGGGCCTGATTCCCCATTATTCTGCACCTTGTTCAGTTACTGTCACAGTTCAGGGAAACTGCACCTGTATTCCCTCTCTATGGCCTAGCAAAGGCACCCATGCTTAGGCTACCGGTTGCCGAGCCGTAACCTCTCCTGGGCAAAAACCCATCTTTCTCCCTCTGGGGCCCAAGGTTTTTCCAGGCTAAACAGTTCCCTGCCAACATTGTGTTATTCCTCAGCAAGGCAGAGCACCTAAACAGACCTGCATCTGCATTTTGCTTACTCTTCGAGGGCTTTAAACACTGTTATTGCCACAGTTATACATAACCACATAGCTGTTTTTAAGCAAGCACAATTAGTCTTAAGGTCAAAGCATTACAGAGAAAACGTTAAAAACAATAAAAGAACCTTCACACATGCTATTAACCTTAGCAGAGTTCACCCCTGACTTCAAGAAAAACTCTGGGCAGTGAACAGTCCATCAAACCCCCACCAAGAGATTTTTCTGTGGTCACAAGTTCCTAACAGCTGTTACCACAGAACAAGTACATAGACTGGGCCAGGTCCTTCCAACCCTTCCCAAGAAGGATTGGGACTCTCCTTGGAAAGAAGGTTTGTTGGATCAGAAAAAAGACCCTGACTCAGTTTTAATGCAGGCCATTTAACCAAAATTCCTTTATTTGTCTGTTGGTCCCTGGAGAATGCCGTTTGAATCAGTATATGCGAGCCTCTCTCCCAAGGGTTGTAGTTCTCTGAAGGTGTTACAACCTGAGTCAGTCTGCTTAACCGCATCCCCCTGAACTGTTTGTAGTTCCTGTATGACTGTGGTCCCCCTCAACATGGAATTACATACAATCCCTGGCTCACAACAATACATAAACTTAATCCAGTAGAGTTTAACTTTGTTCATTAATGTTTGTCCAAGATATTGCAGGAAATTGCCATGTCTGTCAGAGTCATTGACACCAATGCAAAGTAGGTATGAAATGCTACTATATCAGAATGATAGCATTTTACATCCACTCTGCACTGGTGTCAATGATGACACAATGGAGGGCAACAGAAAATTGGGTTCCTAGACTTTATTTTAAGATTTTTATGACTACTCTGATATGACTAACCTGATTTTCTTCTTTGAAAAGAGAACTGATCTTTTAGATAAGGGAAATACAGTAGATCTAATACTCTTGGACTTCAGTAAAGCATTTGACACAGTACCACATGGGAAATTATTAGCTAAATTGGATAAACTGGGAATTAGTATAAGAATTGTAAGATAGGTAAAGAACTGTCTAAAGGCAAGAAGGCAATGGTGAATTATCCAGACTGAGGGAAGTTATCCAGTCAAGTTCCTTAAGGATCAGTCTTGGGACCAATCTTATTTAATATTTTTATTAATGACCTTGGCACAAGGAGGCGTGTGCTAATGAAATGTGCTGATGATTCAAAGTGGGAGGCATCATCAATACAGAGGGAAATTGGAATATTATACAGGAAGAAATGGATGACCTTGAAGACTGGAGGGACAGAAATGGGATGAAATTTAATAGTACAAAGTGCAAGGTCATGCACTTAGGATCTAATTATAAGAATTTCTGCTACTAGCTGTGGGCTCATCAGCTGGAAGTGATAGAGGAGGAGAGAGACGTGTGGGTTGGTCACAGGATGACTCTGAGCCATCAACATAATGCAACTGTAAAAATGGCAAATGCAATCCTAGGATGTCTCTGACAAGGCCCATTTTCAGCAGAGACAAAGTATTAATGCCATTGTACAAGGCAGTATTCCTATCTGGAATACTGTGTACTATTCTGGTCACCCATGTTCAAGGAAAATGAATTCAAACTAGAACATGTGCAGAGAAGAGCTACTAGGATGACCAGGGGGCGAGAGGGCCTATCTCATGAGAGGAAATTAAGAATTTTCTGGTTTATCCTAGCAAAACAAAGGCTGAGAGGAGATATTATTGCTCTCTACAAATACGTCGAGGGTAAATGCCAGGGAGGAAGAATCTAAAGGACAATGTTGGCAAAAGAACCAATAGGTAAAAACTGGCCACGAACAAAGTCTCTCGCCAAGAGTACTGCTCGATTGGTGAGACACTGATACAGCTAGAAGATGCTGTGGGCCAGAATTCTGCTGGGAGCAGGGAAGACTGTGGCACAGTAATGTGACAATTTAGGAGTTCTATCAGTACCGCTTCCGAACTGTGGATAATTTCATGAAACTATACCATGAAGTTACAGTGTCATGGAAAGCCTACATGTATGTGGATCAACCATGAGTTAGCAGGGTTGTCTCATGCCTCTGCCGGGCCAGACAATAGGGTGATCATCACTCAACAATCGTGTACTCAGAGTAAAACATTTTGGGACAACAGGTTTGCTCCAGCTAGGAGAGGACACTTCCTCCAATTGTCTGAAGGGAAGGGGGTTGAGAGAAGGGGAAAGGTACCAAAAGACGGAACAAAAGCAGCATATGACACCAGCAGGAGTCTATAAAGGGATTCACGGTGGAGAGCCATTTTGCAGCAGATCAAGATGAGGGAAGCTGCTGCAAGGACAGCAAAGGCAAGAGGGTAGAGGAGTCTGCCTCCCTGCCTGCTGGAACACAGATGATCCCACTACCAAGGGACTAATGAAAGACATTGTATCTAGGATGTTTTACTGTTTTGGATGGTCAGTTCTCTTCTGTGCTTTATCTGTTAAGTAAATAGCAATGTGCTAGGATCGGTGCAAAGCCTTCCTACCAGCATATGTTAAGCATTCACAACTACCACATTGCCCCTAAGAGAGTTATACTGTAAACCAGAAGCTTCACACTTTTGAGATGGAGTGCTGGGAGAGGAATGTGTTTAGGTGCTGGGGAGCCTGAAGGGTCAGTGCTGTTCCTAAATATGCTGGACGGTAGGTCCTGACACTTGGGGCGGGGTGGGGGGCTTGCTGGACGGGCTCCAGAAGCTTCACACACACCCTAGGGGATCCAGAGCACACAGGCTTGGTTTCCCCTCACAGCATTGTTAGTAGAATGGCCAGGAGGGGCGCTCACTGGATCTCTTGGCCCCGCCTCCCCTTATCCCACCCATGTTAACTTGACTTGCCCAACCGGGTTTGGCACCTGCAAGCCCTTTTCCTTCAGCAACCTCTCACAGATTAAGTTTGCAGTGACACAGAAGCATCTTCAAAATAAACCATTAATTTTCCTTCATCCAAAAGGTATACACCTGTCCCTTCATCTTTCCTTGCCAACTTTTCTAAGCTCTGTTTCACAGGGCATGTCTCAGAGACTCACCTCGAGATGCTACTGACACTAGGGTTACCATATTTGAACTTTCAAAAAAGAGGACACTCCGTGTGGTGGGGAGGTAGCGCTGCCCCCTATCCACTCCCTCCCACTTCCTGCCCCCTGACTGCCCCCCCAGAACCCCCAACCCATCCAACCCCCCCTGCTCTTATTCCCTGATCACCCCCTCCAAGACCCCTGCCCCTAACCACCCCCCGGGACCCTACCCCCTATCAAAGCCTCACTTCTCCTTGTTCCTGGCTGTTTCTTGCAACATCTGGCAGCTTTGTTTTAAATATTTCCTCTAATTTAAGTCACAGCACATGCACCTGGAACAAATATTCTGAAGTCTTATGATCTCTTCAGCTACAGATTTAAATGTCTCCTGACATATAAAAGTAGGGTTAAGCTGTTTCTTTTGCTCAGGATGTGGATAGTAACATGTTAGACAGTATATTTTCTACAGATCATTAAAAAATAAATCTTATGGTTGAACTGTAGTTCTTGGAACTTCATTTTCTTGGCGAAAAGTGCATAATTCATCATTAATAGAGCTTTTACCTATTATATTCACCTGACAGTGGTGATGGCCATCAGGAATTCCACTGCCTTGATCAAAAAGTACAGAAAAAATTCACTGATTCTCAGTAACAAGTTAGAAAGTTGTGGAGAGGTCAAGGCATTTGGCAACAGAGTACTGCTCCACATGCTGACCTTGATACCCAACACAATGCAGTGCCTCGAAACTTTTCTCTTCAGCAGGTGGCTCTAAATAAAGTCACCATTTTATTTGTGCTCTAGCAGTTTCTACACTGATAAAACTGGGACATAAACTTCACAAGCGGTACAGCTGGGACATAAACTTCACAAGCGGTACAGCTCCAACCGTGGAAGCAATGATGGAAGAGGAAGAGTAGATATGGGTCAGGCATTTTCAGGGAAGTCCTATGGCCTGTGTTATACAGGAGGTCAGAATAAATGATCACAGTGGCCCCTTCTGTCCTTAGAATCTATGAATCTTAATTTTTACCACTATGCCATAACACAAGTGATGTGGTACTCTGTTTGGGAAACAGGGACCATCACATTATATGCACTTATTATATCCCATCTATAGATAGAAATAAATAAAAAGACAACCATGTTTAACTTTTTAAATTATACAAAGAATTTCAACCTTCCTAATCAAATCACTTGAAAATGACATTCTCCTTGGAAAGTCTGGAAACAGCCAATGTTTGAACTGGCAGAGAATTAGGAAGAGCACACTCCTCCTTGTTAATATGATATAACTAGTTTAGAAGAGAGTTCTTAAGAACTATTCACTATTGTAGCTCTGGGTCGCCCTTGTTCACATCAAGAAGCCAATTATCGGATGATTAACTGGGCTGGCTACAAGGTTACTTGATCAAGAAAATGCCACACAGTAAGGTCATATTTTCAGAAAATATCTTTATTTACTTAAACCTCTGCATAATGTACTACAGGAACCAAAAGGAAAACCCATCCAATGCACAAACAACCTTTCTTCTTGAAAGAATAAACTAGCATCTGACCCAAAGTGAAAATACTGGCATCAGATCATTGCAATGTTTTGGATACTTACATCAGCAATTACTAAAGCAGAAATATGTCACCTTAAACTCAGGTCTTGGTAATAAATAAAGGAGAAAATTTGACAAATATTTCTGGCCCTAATATAGCAATGTCCTTAAACATGTGTGTAACTTTGAACAAGTGAACAGGTCCACTGAAGTTACATGTGCTTTGCTGGCTCAAGGACTTTACTTGTAATTTTTAAAACTATAACTATATCCTCTTGCCTATTTGGGGTCCTAACATACTTCTTTTCAAAATTTTCATATCCCTTTAAATATAGCCCCGTTTGTAAAGATTTCTCTTTCCCTTCCCCCCCCCCCCGGCAAAATGTTTCAATCATTGAAAACTTTTATTGCCAGATAAACAGGGAAATTGCTTGGACAGGAACTTAATGGATGAGTTCTGCTCTACCATGCATGACACCTAGGTTTGATTCCCAATGCTTCATTTGCTTGACCAGCAGGAGCTGGGAACACTTCTCCATCTCACTTCAAGTGTCATAACGATTTCATTATACGAGCCCGTAGTAACTCCTGTGAGATTGTGTGCAGTAACTATGTGCCTACTGTGTGTTACCATTCTATGTGTTCTTTGATTGGTTGATGCAAGATGGGTCAACAGGTCACTAGTTAGTTGGCGTTAATGCATTTGCCACTAGTGTGTCACATTTGAAATCTAAACTCCCACAGTGGTAAAAATAAGGAAGCTTTTCTTTATTGTAACGAACAGCATGTATATCATGTAATGCAGCTGGGCCATGGTAAATAGACTAACTGTTTTAAGTGAATTGGAATAACCTGAGGATAGCTTAATCTCTCAACTGTGATGTTCTCTCATAACGAGAAGACCTGCAGGAATAATTACAGCCCGCACACACCCTCTAAGTACCTGGATCAAAACAGGAAGTCATATCAAAGTAAATGACATAGAATCGGCATGGGCATCAGTGAGGCTGCTTCTCAGAAACTAGAGCTATAGAACAAGCTGTATTAGACAAGTTGAGAAAAGGATTATCTTTTGCATCTCCATGTAGACTTGACATTAAACATTATATGATTATTTTACAAGTAAATCTAAACATATCCGAGTACTGGGAATATTTACTGAAAGCAGGTTACACTTCTAAAATCCTATGTTTACTCATACCTTTCATTTTAGATATTAATAAAGAAGTTACTTCTAGTATTTACTGTTCTTCAAGAGTTGCCTCTAAGTATCGTGACAAAGTTCCTCCTCTACCTTGGTGGGTCCTGCGCTTATTGGCAGATTTGCTCACCTCAGTCATCTCCCCCACAGTCTGGATCAACTCCTCCTGTGTCTGATCAGGAGTTGAGAGGTTTGGGGGGAACCCGGGCCCGCCCTCTACTCTGGGTTCCAGCCCAGGGCCCTATGGATTTGCAGCTGTCTATAGTGCCTCTTGTAACAGCTGTGTGACAGCTACACCTCCCTGGGCTACTTCCCCAAGGCCTCCTCCAAACACCTTCTTTATCCTCACCACAGGACCTTCCTCCTGGTGTCTGATAACGCTTGTACTCCTTAGTCCTCCAGCAGCACAGCCTCTCACTCTCAGCTCCTTGTGCCTCTTGCTCCCAGCTCCTCACACGCACTTCCTCTCCTCTGGCTCCTCCTCGCCTGACTGGAGTGAGCTCCTTTTAAAACCCCGGTGCCCTGATTAGCCTGCCTTGATTGGCTGCAGGTGTTCTAATCAGCCTGTCTGCCTTAATTGGTTCTAGCAAGTTCCTGACTACTCTAGTGCAAACCCTGCTCTGGTCACTCAGGGAACAGAAAACTACTCACCCAGTGACCAGTATATTTGCCCTCTACCAGACTCCTGCACCCCACCGGCCTGGGTCTGTCACAGTATTCACATTTATAGGATTTGGCACCTCTAGTGTCAAACTGAGGAACTGTCTGACAAAGCCACTGACGGAGTGCAAGAGTGCTGTCAGGCTAGATGACATCACTGGCTCTGTCTATATAAGGTAGCACATCCCTGTGTCCGATCAATTCAGCTCCTTCTTCCTAGCCCACAGAGTCCTAAAATATAAAGAACTCCACGGCAGAGAGAAGGCAGGTGGATACTAGGAAGACATCGATGCAACTCTCAAAGAACAAATAATTTACAAGTCAGTGACCCCTCTTTCTTTTTTGAGGACTTCTGTGCAGTCCCATTTCTGGCAGATGAGCAAACACTGTTGCCAAAGATTTCAGCTTACCAAAGTGAGCATTGGATTTGGTTGCCAAGTCCAATGAATAATGCTTGTCAAGAGGAAGAACAGAACTGCATGTTGCTGCTTTGAAAATGTCTACAATAGTAGAGGAGACCAGTGATGTGTTTTTAAGCCAACTACTACTGGTTTTGGAGCTATAATATAACAAAGATTAGAACAAATTTTGAAAGAGAGCAATTAAGGACACAGAGGTAAACAACAATTGTAATAAAACACAACATGGTGTTACAAAAGGTAAATCGTGCCAGTCCAAACTGATCTCTTTCTTTGAGAAGATTACTGCATTTTCTTTGTCTAGAAAATTGGTTGCTCTAATCCACCTGGTACTCCTGAAGGCATTTTGCAGCAAAAAATTAAAAATTCTGTGCCAAGATTTTTTAAAATTCTGTGCACAATATTTTAAAATTCTGCAAGTTTTATTTGTCAACAAATAAAGGCAGAGTTTCCAGCATGGCTGCGGGGAGCACAGGCCACTGGCTACACAAAGGTGGGAGATCACCCTGCAGTCTCCCCACCCCTCGACCGTCTAGGGCCAGCACAAGGTCTAGGGCCAGGCCTACCCCAGAAACACTCTGGGGCCCTGCCCCTCTATGCCAGGCACAGCAAATGTGGGGCAGGTAGGCTCAACCAGGCAGGATCCAAGTGTGGTGGGGCTCAGTGTGAGGGGATCCAGGTGTGGGGTGAGAGGATTCTGTGTGGGACAATCTTGGTGCAGGCAGCTCAGTGATGGTCTAGGTGTGGCGGGGGATCTGAATAGACAGATGCTCGTTGCAGGGGTTCCAGGTCCAGGGGCAATGGAACTCTGCAGGGGCTTCCAGGTGAAAGTGGTTGAGGCTCAGCGGGTAGTCTGGGTGTTGGGGTCTCAGCAAGGGTGGAGTCTGGGTTCTGGGGGAGAGGGGCTTGGTTGGCTGGGGGTCTGGGTGCAGCTAATTTGGGGTCAGTGGCATGGGAGTTTGGACATGGGGGTTCAGAGTGGTACAGGGGGTGGAGCTCATCAGAGTGGGGGTTTGAGTGCAGGGAGCTCAGTGGGGGGTAGTCAGGAGGCAGGGGGCTCCCGATGCAGGGGTTGAGGTTCAGTGGAGTGGGGTGTGGGTATGGAAGGCTGGGGGGGTCTGGGTGTATGGTGTGAGGCTTGGCGGGGGTGTCTGGGTATTGGAGGTCCACATGCACGGAGGTAGGATGGATGAGGGAGCAGTTCCCCCTACAGTGACCTCTCACCACACAGTTGAGGAGCGATGGGGCCAGGAATCAGGGGAGGATGCAGAGTCAGACACCACCCCAGCCACTTCTTGGAGGGAAGGGGAAGTCCAGTCCTCTCCTGCCTCCAGCCCAGCTGGGACTAGCAGCTGATCTGGGCTCAGGGTAGGAGCCACTGGCTGCGGTGTCCATAGCTCTGCAGTGATTTCTCTCTCTGCTGGCTGCTCCGGGTGTCTGGAACAATGTATCTGTGCAGCTAGGGAGTGGTGCACCACTGCTCTTGCAGCTTCCCTTTGCTTCCCTGTCAGAAAGTCATTTTTCTGCAGGGAAGCAAAGCAATCTGCGGAAAATGTGAATTCTGGAGGAATTCTGTGCCACTGCTCATGTGCAGGAGTAACCTGGATTTCAGTAAAGCATTTGATACAGTTCCACATGGGAAATTAGTTACAAAATGGGGATAAATACAAGAATAAAAAGGTGGGCATGGAACTGATTAGAAGAGAAACTACAACAGGACATGCTGAATGGTCAGGCTGGAGATTACTAATGACTTCCTCAAAGACTCGTCTTTGGGCCAATTTTATTTCATTTTCTTTAATGATCTTGGCACAAAAAGTGGAGTTTGCTAATAAAATCTGTGGATGACACAAAATTTGGAGGTACTGCCACTATGGAAGAGCTCCATAGCCTACAAGAAGATTTGGACAACTTTGAAAACCTGACTAATAGCCATTTTTTCTATAAGCTAGGGACATAGCAGTTAGAAGCAACAGAGGAGGAAAAAAAAGACTTGGGTGTATGAGCTGCCAAAGTTCCGTGAAAGAGGCTAATGCAATCCTAGGATGCATCAGACAATGTATTTCAAGTAGAGATGGAGAAGTGTTATTATCATTATACAAGGCACTGGTGAGGCCTCATCTGGAATGCTGTGTGCATTTCTGGTCTCCCATGTTTAAGAAAGATTAGTTCAAACTGGAACAGGTGCAGAGAAGAGCTACAAGGATGACTAGAGGAATGCTGAAGTTGCCTTATGAGAGGAGACATAATGAGGTTGGCTTGTTTAGCCTAACAAAATGAAGGCTGAGGGAAAGCTATAATTGCTCTCTATAAATACATCAAAACAATAAACACTAGGGAGGAAGAGGCATTATTTAAGCTAAGGGCCAATGTTGGCAAAAGAACAAATGGATATAAACTGGCGATCAATAAGTTTAAGCTTGAAATTAGACAAAAGTTTCTAATTATCAGAGGAGTGAAGTTCTGGAACAGCCTTCCAAGGGGAGTAGTCTGGGCAAAAAAACCTAACTTGTTTTAAGGCTAAGCTTGATAAATATATGGATGGGATTGTATGATGAGGTGGCCTACAATGGCATGTAGTCCATCTGCAACTTCAATTAGCAAATATCTCCAGTGGCCAGAGACAGGATGCTAGATGGGAAGAGCTTTGAATTACCAAAGAGAATTCTTTCCCAGGTGTCTTTCTTGTGGGTCTCTCCCACACTTTTGAGGTTTACCTGATTGCCATATTTGGTGTTGGGAAGGAATTTTCCCCCATATCAGATTGGCAGAGACATTGGGGAATTTTCACCTTCCTCTGCAGCATGGGGAATGGGTCTCTTGCTGGTTTAAACTAGAGTAAGTGGGGGGATAATCTGTAACTTGAAGTCTTTAAATCAAGATTTGAGGACTTCAGTAACTCAGCCAGGGGCTATGGGCCTACAACAAGAGTGGATGGGTGAGGTTCTGTGGCTTGTGATGTGCAGAAGGTCAGACTAGAGAATCACAATGGCCTCTTCTGGCCTTAGAGTCTATGAGCAATGTTCACTACACCTCTTAGTCCAGTGGGAAAGTGTCTCTTTATTAATTAATTCCCCTTTACACCTTTTCCCTTACGTGGAACAAATTACCTGTAAGATTTTCTGACTGGCTGAGTCCGGTCCAGGGAATAGCACAGAGCCCTTTTCACACCTAAGGATTGTAAGTGGGATTCCCTTGGGTGATTATGGGGTCTGGAGAAGAAAACAGGGAGGGATATAGTCTCAGATTTTGGTCTGTAGCAGTATATCTTAGGTATAAAGCTGGAACAAGGTCTCACAGTGACTTGTCTTTATGGCCTTTCCACCCTATGCTGTGGTATGACCTGTCCATCATATGCATAAAGCATCGAGCTCACTAACCCTCCTGCTGGAGGTAATAAAGCTGGAACAAGGTCTCACAGTGACTTGTCTTTATGGCCTTTCCACCCTATGCTGTGGTATGACCTGTCCATCATATGCATAAAGCATCGAGCTCACTAACCCTCCTGCTGGAGGTAATAGCTATTAAAAATGCTGTTTGGGTATACAGGTATTTTAAGCTTGAGAGTGGAGTTCACAGGGTAGACCCATGAACGCTGATAAAATTAGGTTCAAGTCCCGGGGTAGGGAAGGTCTTCTAGTGGTGTGAAAGGCATTCATCATGCCTCAAGAAACCAGGAAGGTGAGAGGACAAAATTTGTCTCTAATAAAATTGTGATAGGCAGAATACAGCAGCTAAATTGACCTTCGGAGAAGCTACATTTTTAATCTAGCTCTTGCATTTCTTTACTTTTCACTCAGCAAACTATATCCACTTGAGTCTGTAGCACTTCAAAGTAAATTGTTACCACTTTTGCATGGTAACAGTACTCAACTTCTGTTAACATAAGGGGCCCATGAAAGTTTGTAGACTATCCACCATGCAGCCAGAATGATCCTCCCTTGTCCTTGAGAAAGGAAGATGAATTCATGAGTTTATAGTTAGATGAAGATGACACAACACTATAAGTATTATATTAGCTCTGTCCTCTCAGGTTTTCTTTAGGACTCTGGATATCAAGGGAATGGAGAGACAACACACCTTTTTCCGTAACTGGTGTTCTTTGAGATGTGCTGCTCATGTCCATCCAACTTAGGTGTGTGCGCTCACCCCATGCACCAGTGCCGGAAGCTTTCCCTCAGCAGTATCCATAGAGGAATGGCTCTGGAGCCCCTTGGAGTGGCACATACATGCTGTGGTATATAGGGTGTGTGACAAAGTTCCTCCTCTACCTTGGTGGGTCCTGCGCTTATTGGCAGATTTGCTCACCTCAGTGATCTTTCCCACAGTCTGGATCAACTCCTCCTGTGTCTGATCAGGAGTTGAGAGGTTTGGGGGGAACCCGGGCCCGCCCTCTACTCCAGGTTCCAGACCAGGGCCCTGTGGATTTGCAACTGTCTATAGTGCCTCTTGTAACAGCTGCATGACAGCTACAACTCCCTGGGCTACTTCCCCATGGCCTCCTCCAAACACCTTCTTTATCCTCACCACAGGACCTTCCTCCTGGTGCCTGATAACGCTTGTACTCCTTAGTCCTCCAGCAGCACACCCTCTCACTCTCAGCTCCTGGTGCTTCTTGCTCCCAGCTCCTCACATGCACTTCCTCTCCTCTGGCTCCTCCCCATCTGACTGGAGTGAGCTCCTTTTTAAACCCAGGTGCCCTGATTAGCCTGCCTTGATTGGCTGCAGCTGATCTAATCAGCCTGTCTGCCTTAATTGGTTCTAGCAGATTCCTGATTACTCTAGCACAGCCCCTGCTCTGGTCACACAGGGAACAGAAAACTACTCACCCAGAGACCAGTATATTTGCCCTCTACCAGACTCCTGTACCCCACTGGTCTGAGTCTGTCACAGGTGCCATTGGTTCCCCAACCTCATTTCCTTCTTGCCGGAAACTCTGACAGTGGGGAAGGAGGGCGGTTGTGGAATGGACATGAGCAACACATCTCAAAGAACACGAGTTACTTTTTTCTGTAACTGTCTTTTCTTCTGAGTGCTTGCTCATGTCCATTCCACTTAGGTGACTCCCAAGCAGCACCCGCTGGAGGTGGGTAAGAGGAGTTCACAGATATGTATATTGCAACACAGCTCCGCTGAACCCAGCATCATCTCTGACCTGCTGAGTGACAGCACAGTGAGCAGTGACTGTGTTCACCGAGGACCACGTCACGGCTCGACAGATGTCCTGGATTGGGAAGTGTGCCAGGAAGGCAGCCGAAGATGCCTGTGCTCCGGTTGAGTGGGCTCTGATGATTGGCGGCAGAGGGACTCTTGCCAACTCATAGCACGTGCAAATGCAAGAGGTGATCCAGTTAGAAATCCTCTGCGTGGACACTGGGAGGCCTTTCATTCTATTAGTTGTAGAGATGAAAAGCTGAGTTGACTTACAGAAAGGCTTTGTCCGATCTAGGTAGAAAGCCAGGATCCTTCTTATGTCCAACGCGTGAAGGCGCCTCTCTTCACTAATCTCATTGGGCTTAGGGCAGAAGACCGGAAGGAAGATGTCCTGGCTCACATGGAAAGCGGACACCACCTTGGGAAAGAAGGCCGGATGGGGCCAGAGCTGGACCTTGTCCTTACAGATGACTGCATACAACAGTTCTGAGGTCAGGGCTCGCAGCTCAGAGACTTGGCTTGCCAATGTCACCACCACCATGAAAGCTATCTTCCACGATAGGTGAGACAGGGAGCATGAGGCCAAAGGCTCAAAGGGCAGGCTCATGAGCCTGGACAGAACCAAGTTGAAATACCACTGAGGGACTGGGGACCGAATTTGTGGAAAAAGTCTCTCAAGACCTCTGAGGAACCTGACTATCATGTCATGGGAGAACATTATCTGCCCCTGGATTGGCAGATGAAAGGCGGAAATGGCTGCCAGATGCACCCTGATAGAGGAGTGTGCCATGCCCTGGTTCCTCAAATGAAGCAGGTAGTCTAAGATGGACTTCACTGAAGAATGTGAAGGGGAGATGCCCCATTCGGCCGCCCAGCAGGAGAACCTCGTCCACTTTGCCAGGTCTGTCTGTCTAGTTGAGGGCTTTCTACTCTCAAAGAGGACCTTCTGGGCCTCTTCTGAACAGGCCCGTTCCTCAGGGTTCACCCATGCAACATCCACACAGTGAGGTGGAGGTACGTGAGCTTGGGATGCAAGAGTCGACTGTGATCCTGTGACAGCAGGTCTGGTCGGTTTGGCAGGGACCACGGAGGGATCGCTGCCAGGCTCGACAGCATCCCGAACCAGTGATGGCGAGACCATGCTGGGGTAATCATGATAACCTGAGCCTTGTCTCTCTTGATTTTCACTAGGACCTTGCTGATGAGTGGAATCAGAGGGAATGTGTGCATCAGATTTCCTGCTCAAGGCAGGAGGAAAGCGTCAGAGAGGGAGCCCTTGCCCAGACCCTGTCTGCAGCAAAATCTGTGGCACCTCCTGTTCTGCCTTGTTCCATCTACCTCCAGGTGGAGCACCCACTCGGAGTAAGAGAAGTCCCCACTTAGGTGATCTGCTAGCATGTTCTTGGCACCCAGAAGGTGACACACTTCTAGATGAATTCTGTGGAATCTCAGAGACAGAGTGCCTCTTAGCAGAGGGTCGAGGATCATGCTCCCCCTTGTCTGTTGATGTAGAACACTGAAGCTATGTTGTCGGTCAAGACTTTGACCACTCTGTCCGACAAGTGAGGTAGGAAGACAGCCAAGCCCTGCGAACTGCTCTGAGCTCTGACATTTACGTGTAGTGTCATTTCCTCTGGGGACTACATACCCTGGGTCTGGCGAGTGCCAAGGTGCATCCCCCAGCCGAGGTCCGAGGCATCCAAAACCAAGTCAACTGAGTGAGGAGTGCTGACAAAGGGAACTCCTTCCAGGACTTTCCTGGGATCAGTCCACTATCACAGCAAGGTAAGTATTGTCACAGGGATGGCAACGACCTTTTCCAGGTGGTCCCTTGACGTGGAGTAGACCATTGCCAGCCATTGCTACAGGGGTCGCATCCGGAGCCTGGCATGGCGCATCACATATGTGCATGCTGCCATGTGACTTAGGAGGCACAGGCAAACCCTGGCCATGGTCAGGGGAAACAGACTTCCGTGATGAGGTCCGTCAGTACCATCAATCTCTCCAGTGGCAGGAATGCCCTGGTGCAGGTCAAGTCGAGCACCGCCCCAAAGAACTCTATCCTCTGTACCGGAATTTTGTCGTTTACCAACAGGCCAGGCAACAGCAAGTGGCTAACAGCATTGCAACATCCCTTTGGACCTTGGACCTGGAGCTGCCTCTGACTAGCTAGTCATTAAGGTATGAGTAGATATGGACACCCCAACATCTGAGGTAAGCAGCCACCACCAACATGCACTTGGTAAAGACCTGTAGCACTGTCACCAGGCCAAACAGGAGGACCGCAAACTGATAGTGGTTGGGACCTACCGTAAACCAGAGGAAGCGTCTGTGTCCCTTGAAGATGGCAATGTGAAAGTACGCATCCTTCAGATCAGGGGCGGCGTACCAGTCTCCTGGATCCAGAGAGGGGATGATGGAAGCCAGGGAGACCATGCAGAATTTCAGCTTCATTAGGAAGAGGTTCACGTCTTTCAGGTCCAGGATAGGTCGCAGACTGCCCTTGGCCTTTGGGATTAAAAGTAATGGGAATAGAACTCCTTATTACAATACTCTGAAGGAATGACCTCCTCCACACCTAGCTGCAGTAACCCCTCTACCTCCTGCACAAGGAGACTCTCATGAGAAGGGTCCCTGAAGAGGGATGGGGAGGGGAGGTGCAATGGAGGGGTAGAAAGCAAAGAAGGGTGTAACCCCATGCCACCATACTGAGGACCATAGGTCCGATGTTATAGATGCCCACGCAGGGAGGAAAGGAGAAAGGCGGTTGGCAAAAATAGGGGAAGAAGGATCCTGGGAACAGTCCGGTAGGTCGCGCTCAGGCATACCCTTAAAACGGGTGCTTGCCCCCCTCCTTGTTGCAGGCTAAGCTTGACTGAGAAGCCTGTGAAGGCTGTTAGCTAGGACACCACTTGTATTTTCTGGATTTCTTATGGGGAGGCTCCTGGCGAGAGTGGCCCCCCCGACCCTGAGGTTGCTGTGGCTTGAACTGCTTGTGGGCAGGGCCGGGAACATACAGGCCCAACGTTTTAAGGGTCATGCGGGAGTCCTTTAGGCCATGGAGCTGATTGTCCGTCTGTTCCGGAAACAGGGCCTGCCCATCAAAGGGAAGGTCTTGCATCGACTGCTGAATCTCAGTGGACAAGCCAGAGAAGAGCAGCCAGGATGCACAGCGCATGATCACCCATAACTCCTTCCTAGATACCTCAGGGAGGAAGACCTCGAACTTGGCAATGGGGGTGAAGAGTTGCCTGGCACGGGACCTTGCTTGCACCCAGTCTTATCCTTTCCCTTGCAGGAGGTTGGAGATCGGCCTTGCACCGTCTTTTTGGGCTTCTTGGTTGGAGCCATAGATGGGGACTGGTGCCAGCCAGTGGATGGTCCCGGTGGGGCACTGCATACCAAGGTCACAGTGCTCGGCACCGAGTTGGAGCGTTGCTCCAGTGCCAGGGTGAGGGCTGACTCCATAAGGAGCGCTCTTAAGTGAATATCGCGTTCCTTCTTAGTCCTTGGCTTGAAGGACTAGCAAATTTTGGGCATGGGCCTTTTGCTGTGATCACAGGGCTTAAAGCCTGGGGACCGGAGCACGCCTTGCCCTGAGGCAAAGACCCATTTTGGGACCTACAAAGTCTCTAACTATAGCTAAGGGATTTACTAACACTAACCAAAAACTATATGCACTATAATACAAGAATTAATGAGTTCATACGAACGAGACAGCAACAGCGCTGGCTGAAGCAGCAACAGTTCCAGCACCATTACTGGTGGCAAGAAGGAACTGGAGAGGGGAGGGTTATAGCCGGCAGCACCCTATATACCGCAGCATATGCACACCATTCCTGGGGGCACCAGAACCAGTCCCTGTGGATACTGCTGAGGGAAAAATATTCTGGCATCGGTGCATGTGGTGAGCACACACACCTAAGTTGAATGGACATGAGCAAGCACTCAAAGAAAAACCGCATCATCTGCAAACTGGATCCCTGAAACTTATCTTTACGCATCTTCTTTCTGAGAGAAAAGCCCTGACTTGAGTAGAGTGTAGGACCATACCCATAAAGGTGATCCTTTGCATGGGTTATGAAGGAGGACTTCTACCCGTTGATCAGCAACTAAAGGGACTGCACGAGGTCACATGTGTACTAAACTGCAGAGGAGAGACCCTGTTGAGAGTTGGCCCTTAGGAGTCAATTGTCAAGATAAGGATAAATGAATATGTTCTTGTATCTGAGATGTGCTACGACTACTGGGAGGTATTTTATGAAGACCTTTGGTACAGTGAGCAGACGAAATGGGAGGACATAAAATTGGAAGGCTCACCTGTCAACCAATGAGAAGTCAATGGGCTTACTCATAAAATAAGGCACTATTGCTGTGTGAGTAAAGGTATCAGAATCTGTCCCTTAGGTAGAAAGGAAGGAATAAAGGAGTCCACTGAGAAAGCTATGTAAATAAAGTAGATAAAACTTTCACCACAAGTATTTGAGTGCACTGGAGGTGTAGAGTCATAAATCACCTCCAGAATTTTGTATAAAGCACTGAACTATGTCACAGGGCCTATCATACGCAATAACTGCTACTCTGTATTTATACAAGATACTTAAAATAAAGGATAAAATATACTGTCTGTCAAACTAAGGCAAAATACTTGCAATACCCACTTTTTTGGTCATACACTTCACCAAAAATCCAACTGTTTTTTGTTGGTTATGATGGTTAGAAAATGGCTATAACAGTCCAGATTGTGAAACCCTAAGGAGTGTTGCTGAAATCAAGAAGTTTGGCATGTATTCCCTCCATACAATTTAGTGTTTTTTCTTTTAGACATGAAATCTTACCAAATAAAACCATCTGTGTTCCCTCTGGGAAAGGTTCCACTGTTCTGTTTCCGTTGACATGGTGCTTAGCTAGAAGACAAGAAGAAAAGAAAAGTATAGTAAACTATCAATTGCTATGGAAACACAAATACTCTTTTCATAATGGCTCTAGGAAAGCCTGAAATTTGACTGGTGAATAGCTATGGGACAGCTATATGTTAAGTTTTGATTATTCATCTGTATGTCCAAATTATATCAATTTATCTCTCAATACTGGCTGTTATCCCATAAAAACACTTGTATAACTCTGGTGATGTCTGAATTTAGGTAAGAAGGGCCTGTTTTTCCATAGGTTCTAAACCCCCATGGACAAACGGGAGTTCCACTTTGGTTGTACATTTAGGACAACTTATCCATTTCTAAAGTGACACACAGTGAGTATTATATAAACATGAATAATCACCACAGTCACAAATGAAGCATTCTTAAAAGTGGAATTCTGACCTGTACAGAGGAAGCAGGAAAAATGTAATCCTGTATTGTTACTGCTGGATTAAAAGCCTTTTGACATGACCAGATGTAATTTTGACCTTTTCCCACACTGCCAATCAGTAAGCTAAATTAAAAATTCATGCATCATAGTCTAATGTCACATTAATTCAATAAAAATCACTTCAACAATAGGCAATGGCGTATAGTTCATTCTGTTTCTGCATTACAGATTACCCATACCTTATACTGTTTTAAGATTATTAAATTATTGCTATCATTAGAGACTACACAATGGATCAGATGTGACTACTACTTCAGTTTATTAAAGCTTAACCTGGGAGGGAGAAGGCCAGGGGCAAAAAGGGGAAAACAGCAAGTCTGGTTTTCACTGGCTCTATTGACTGTACAATTCAAAAGTGATGTGCAATTGTTTTCTATCCTCAAACGCCGGCCACCCAATCATCTTCCACCTTCAAGCATGTCTCTGAGACTGAAACACTTTTCACACAAAGTGTATTTAGTCTCCACTGTAATCAAATTCCAACTCTTCTTCCACTCGGTTCCTAGAAGAATTGATGCACTAGACTGAATTCAACAAAACTGCACCACTTCTTTTACTGAAGCCAAAAAGTTGCTCCACTTGAGTTTTAATTAAATTAAGTTGTCTTTTTGGATTTCCCCCACTATGTGACTGCCTGTTTTATGTTCAATTTCCAATTGTTCTCTTGACAGCACAACAGCGATTCTGTGGATCTGATATCCTGTGGAAGCAGAGAGACATGCCATCGGCTACAGTTTTAGGGCTCCACAAGTGTATTGGAAGAGAGAGAGAGGACATAGGGAGTCCTTCCTCTGCCCCACTGAATCTGCACAGGTGTTAGGCATAACATGAGGTTTGTGACACTGGAGAATGTAATGTGCATGTGGAGGAGGCAGGAGCTAACATTCTGGCACTGCTAATTCACAGAGGGGAATTTTTATGCAAGACAAGAGCAGAGTCCTCTCTCCACTACCTGTGTGTGCCAGACTGGCTGTGCTGGGCTGAAAATAGATAACAGTTCCAAAACATATTCTGTAGTATATCTAGTGCCTACTCCCAATACACTGCCTCCAACATAAAAGGGAAATCTACTAATTTGGATCCATATAGTTACTGTGGGATGAAACAGACTCCACGCCAAAGCTGAATGAAATATCTGAGCTTTAAAGCAAAATGCAACATGCAAGATCCGATCCCAGAATATTCCTCAGGCCCTTCATTGACATCAGCATTTACAGTTGTCTGACCATATATGTCAGAGAGTTCGTCCTGAGAGCAACACAATGGGATCAAAGAGCACGAAGCCAAGGTAATGTGGCTGCTGTAGCTCTCTGTTCTGTAATCACTTTCCAGAGTGAGGTCCCACAGGACCTCGTCATATTGATTATTAGGCTTTACATATAGTATAACACCTTACTGTGAGCAAACCAGGCTGAACTGGAGTATTGTATTGTTTTAGGAATGCTCTACAATGAATGTTTTCCATTAGCAGTCAGGTATATTGCAGAAATAATCCCAGTCTGGGTCAAACATTTACAGACAGATACTTAGGGGGGGAAGGTCAGGATGATCTGCAACTGGAGTGAGGGAAATTATAAAGTGAATTGTAGGAAGACTGAAAGCCCTGGGCTATGGGGGCAGAGCGAAGGTTACATATTGGAAGGGGGTGGAGGGATTAGTTCCAAGTTAGGGTAATCTAGCTAGTGGCTTACAATAAATAAGACAAAAGGGGGAAGTGTAAGGGGACCAGATGTCCCGATTTTGTAGGGACAGTCCCGATATTTGGGACTTCATCTTATATAGGTGCCTATTATCCCCCAGCCCCGTCTCAATTTTTCACACTTGCTCTCTGGTCACTCTAGGGACGGGTACGAGAAAAATTGGATTTATCAGAGGAAAATAGCTTCAATCTTAACAATGGAGCACCTGTGTGTCTCTCCATAATAACTGTGCACCAGTTCAGGTTAAATCCCCAGGTGTGCCAGAATAGCACTCAGTGCCTCTGTGGAAATGTCACATATATCCAGCTGCAGGATCGGGACCCTAGACTGTAAGCTTTTTGGAGCAGGAAGCTGGCATGCTTTGTCTGTAAAGCTCCCTGCACACTTGTAGTACTGTATAAATAAGACATACTTTGTGATAATCAATAAGTTGCAAGATGTTGATTATAAAGTTTTTTTAAAAAAAAATTCTCTCTTTGAAAGACACCTGGGTGAACTCAATTCACTTCATTTATTTTTAAGCTAATTTTACTGCGCTGCTATTATATACAAGCCCAGAGAAAAATTAGTGCTCCATTAAATTAAAAAAAAAATCCATTAAGTTAGATTCTTGATAAAGGCATTGCCACAAAATTAACAGCATTTACTGGACCTATTAATTTAACAGAATATGTTCTCTATTGAGTCAAGATTAAAGTCTGTATTTTTTTCTTAAAACATTAAAAATTAAAAACTGTTTACTGTGGTACATCCATTCACTTGCAGCCAAGAATTCTTTTGGTACTACTTCTGATCACATGAAAGTTAAACCAAGAGCAAAATTCACAGTGCAGAGGGCATTATGCATCACTTAAGAATGCAACATTTAATTTAATGGATCTCCAAGCTAAGATTTTCAAAAGTGATTAATGCTGTTGGGGACCTCTCTTTGAGGGCCCCACTGGAGATGCCTTAGACAAACCTGATTTTCAGAAAGTGCTGAGCACCCACTGTGTGGTGCCTCAGTAGTACCAACCCCAAACAATCATGACTCTGGTTTAACACCATGAAAGCACTTTGAGTTCTTTTTATATGCCTTCTAGTGTTTGAGCCATTAGGGTACACTCAGGCCATGTTTTCAAGCTTCTCAGCAACCATGTGGACTAGAAACTTACTACTATTTTAAATGAAAACTGAAATTTTCACTGATCCAAATAAATCCAGTAGCTGGAGCTTTTAAAAAAAAAACACAACAGCTATTAAGATTCACAATGTGTTGATGCTGCTTACGTAAAACAGAGGCAAAGAGGGATGCGTGCATAGGTTTTGTGCCGGTCCTGCGCAAATGGGTGAAAAGCGAGGGAGGCTGCTTGATTTAATAAAGCTTCCTGACCGGCAGCTGGTATATTCTTTTATTTGAGTTTATTTAAAGTTCGAAATTTAATATGAGAGTCTGATTTTGTATATTTCTTGGGGGAGGGGGGTAGAAGAAAAGGAAAAAGATGCAACAGGAAAGTGATCGATTCATTGCTTCTGTGATGGCTGACAAAGTTTAGGAAAAGAGAGAATTAGCAGCAGCCTGAAAACTGGTGTAGCAACAAAAGTAACCTGTGAACTGCCTTGTGAGAAAGTGAGGCATCCACAAAAAAAGTTCCTCGTGGCATGATTAGTAACCCACTGTGAGACACACAGGCTATCAGGCCTGATCATCCCCTACTGCTATTTCATATAACACTTCTTACTGCTGTGCACCATCAATATACAATACATAATTGAAGACCAGTGGTTTTCTTCTTAGTCTTGTAAAAAAGAAGGTCTTCAATCTTAATTTCCAATGAAAGACTACAACCTTTAGGAAAAATGCTAGTTTGTCAGTGTAACGAGTGTAATGTTCTCATTTAGTGTCTAATGACTAATGTGACTGAAAATGTCAGCAAAGAGAAGGAGGCCCAAATCAGAAGAGAAAATTAAGCAGCAAAAACAGAAAAAGGACACCAGTGCCTTTGGATAAAATTTCAGCACCAATCACACATCAAAACTCAGTGCCAAAGAAATGAAAAGAGTCTCACTTGTCATTACTTTCTAATCAGATCCTTCCTTCCTAAACTATTCAATCGTCTATATTTCAGTAGCAAACAAGCTACATGCTTCTTTATCTTTTCTGTTACTTGCACTCTACACATATAAGCACACTGAACACAGACTGCACGATAGGCTGAATTAAATAGTGGTAACGGATGCATTGTTCAAGTTTCTACGTATCCATTTGTCACATTTTCCTGAAACCAACACTCTGTGAATACATGTTCTTCAGTTCAGTTTATTTACAGACTGTAGGAGAAGAATAACTGCAAATATTACAGGAGGCTTGAAACACTTCAGAGCTCTGCCTCCTTATGCTCTCTCTCAGGCTTAGAAACCACGAACAAGATTTTCTAAAATGGGTGCCTATACTTAGACACCTGAGCAAATGACCTGATTTCCAAAGTTCTGATCATGCAGCAGCTTCTATTCACTTCAGTGAGAGATGCAGTTGCTCAGCACTTCTGAAAACCAGATCACTTATTTATGTGCCTACGTGTGGACTTGGAAGCTTAACTCTAGGCAATCAACTTCAGCCTGGACCAATCTACATGGGAGGTCCACTTCCTAGACACCATGGTGCAAATAAGTGACGGTCACGTTACCACCACCCTATACGAAAACCCACCAACCACCATGCCTACCTTCATGCCTCCAGCTTCTATCCCGGACACACCACACGATCCATCGTCTACAGCCAAGCACTGAGGTACAACCGCATCTGCTCCAACCCCTCAGACAGATACCAACACCTACAAAATCTTCACCAAGCATTCTCAAAACTATGATACCCGCATGAGGAAATAAGGAAACAGATCAACAGAGCCAGTCATGTACCCAGAAGCCTCCTACTGCAAGATAAGCCCAAGAAAGAAACCAACAGAACTCCACTGGCCTTCACATACAGTCCCTGGCTAAAACCTCTCCAACGCATCATCAGGGATCTACAATCCTCCTGGACAATGATCCCTCACTTTCACAGGCCTTGGGAGGCAGGCCAGTCCTCGCCCACAGACAACCCGCCAACCTGAAGCATATTCTCACTAGTAACTACACACCGCACCATAGTAACTCTAGCTCAGGAACCAATCCATGCAACAAACCTCGATGCCAACTCTGCCCACATTTCTACACCAGCGACACCATCACAGGACCTAACCAGATCAGCCACACTATCACCGGTTCATTCACCTGCACGTCCACCAATGTATATGCCATCATATGCCAGCAATGCCCCTCTGCTATGTACATAGGCCAAACTGGACAGTCCCTACAGAAAAGGATAAATGGACACAAATCAGATATTAGGAATGGCAATATACAAAAACCTGTAGGAGAACACTTCAATCTCTCTGGACACACAATAGCAGATTTAAAGGTAGCCCATCCTGCAGCAAAAAACTTCAGGACCAGACTTCAAAAAGAAACTGCTGAGCTTCAGTTCATCTGCAAATTTGACACCATCAGCTCAGGATTAAACAAAGACTGTGAATGGCTAGCCAACTACAAAAGCAATTTCTCCTCCCTTGGTGTTCACACCTCAACTGCTAGAAGAGGGCCTCATCCTCCCTGATTGAACTAACCTCGCTATCTCTAGCCTGATTTTTGCTTCCACATTTATACCGGCCTCTGGAAATTTCCACTACATGCATCCGACGAAGTGGATATTCACTCATGAAAGCTCATGCTCCAATACGTCTGTTAGTATATAAGGTGCCACAGGACTCTCTGCTGCTTTTACAGATCCAGATTAACACAGCTACCCCTCTGATACTTGTAATATCTTAGCTACCATCTTATAGTAACTTGGTAAATGCTGACTTTTTAAATGGCAACTGTTATACATTACACAATACAAATCCTTTAGTAATTATGACACTCATATCCAGTGGCAGATTAGCCACTGGGCAAACAGGACCTGTGCCCAAGGGCCCCAGTCATTTGGGAGGCCCCAGTAAAATGGGTGACCCCACACCCAGACCCACTTCTCCCACCCAGCGCTGCTACCAGGGAGCAGTATCGGGGCACAGGGGCAAATTCCCACTCTCCAACCCCGCTCCCCCACAGGAGCACAGTGGAGTAGGAAGGTGCAGGAAGAAGGGGTGGAGAGGGGCCCCCACTTGCTCTGACCCAGGGCTTTGAGCAGGAGATTGGACTAGATGACTTCCTGAGGTCTCCTCCAACCCTAATCTTCTATGATTAGATTAAAACAGTGGTCCCCAACACGATGCCCGCAGGTGCCGTGGCACCCTCAGGGGCATCTTAATGCACCCGAGTCCTGGACCCCGGGAGGGCACCTGCCGAAATTCAGTGGCATTTCGGTGGGGACGCCTCTTGATGACAATGCTTGTCGCCAACAAGTGATGTCATCGAGAGGCGTCGCCCTCGAATTTCACCGGGGACGCCTCTCAATGACATCACTTGTTGACAGCAAGCGGCATCATCAAGAGGTGTCGCCGCCGAAATGCTGCTTTCGGCGGGTGCTCCACCGCCGCAGTGGTCCTTCGTCTGGCGCCCGCCAGACAAAAAGGTTGGGGACCACTGTATTAAAAGATTAATCAGCTCTGCTCATATCATACTACACCTGATGGGAGATAGCAATAAAATGTATAGTCAGAAAAAGTTGCCAATGCCAAAGCAAGTGTGTTTCTAGTTATGTGTAGTAGGGGAAAGTAGGATTTAAAGGGTTGCTTAGCCAGTTGACTTTTTTTTTGAGAGAGAGAGAGAGAGAGAGCATGCATGAGAAGGGAGAAAATATTTCACACACACAAGACCTCCTTAGAAGGAGAAAGTTATCTGTAAAGGTTAAATTGTCTGTGCAGAGCCTGGGATTGAATGTGCACTGCGGTCTCCTGTGAGATTGTATTTTGCCTATAAGCACAAGAGAAACACCTTTTCATTAGATGAGGGAACAGATTTGTGAAACAAAAGATAAGGAGAGATACAAAAACCTATTGTGATGTTCATGGTTTATGATCTGGTGACAACAGGACTGATATTTGACTGGACTTTGCTTTCTTGATTTATTTTCTTTAATTGGGAGACGGTTCAGTGGACTTTACTTTGTAAGTCTCATGGGCTTGGCTGATTTTGCCTACAAAAGTATAACAAAAATAAGAAGTCATTTGAGTTAGCCTGGCAGTTAGTTATTATAGGCTCATGTCTATAACAGGGCTTCTAAGAAACAGTAGGAATGTTCTTAGATACCGACCACCCTCCTCTACCATTATCCTGAAGATATTTCCTTAAGAGACCTTGCAATCCCTGCTTTGATATCTGGTTGCATGCCATAAGAAGGTTATGTATGTATTGAATACATGGCATAATCTGACATATGGATTATATAAAACGTGCAACGTGGACACGATTTTAAGAAAGCCTGAGCTACAGGCACTATTACTCTTCATGGCCAAAAGTGATCTCTGCACTCCAGAAGACAAAGACATGATCTCTGCGCCAAAGGGTTTGTAAGGGTTAAACCTGAGTGTGAGAAACCGAAGAGAAAGGATGGGTGAGGAACAGAATGTTTACAACAAGATAGCCCTAGCATTGCATTAATTCTGGTACCCTGCACGTTCTTGTAATTTACTGGGTCGACAGAAAATTAATACTTAGAAACAAAAACTGCATTTAAAGTGCAGGACTTTTACAAAATGGTTTGCATGAAACCTTCACTGATTAACAAAGAGGGTTCCAAACACAAGTAATTATCTCCCGATGAGAGCACTACACAGCCTCTATGTCACATTGCGGCAGCACACCCTCTCTGTGTCCTGGTGCTACAGTTTCTCCACATCGGTTTCCCTCTTAGTCCCACCACTATTACTGCAATAGGCCTGCCTTCCCTCACGGAGGCCCTGCCAAATAAAAGTCTTTAACCTAGAGAACATAAACAAATTGGTTTTATGCCCCTCCCTGGCTCCCTCTCTGCCCCACTCAGTCATACAGTGCTGACTCTCTGGACTTTCTCCCCAGAGGTCCAGCTCCTACCCAAGCTGCTGATTCTCAAGGCTTCTTCCCTAGAGTCCTCTCTCCAGTCTGGGTCTCCCCAGGCTGGATCCTTATTCACAGCCCACTTCTAGGCCATCTGCCTGCAGGCTGGTCTTTTCATGAACCTGCCACAAAGCCTCTGTCTCCCCTACCATCCATTCTCTTCAGGCCAATCATAGCAGACAGCAGCCCTCTCACAGCTCTCTTCCCCAGCTGAGCTCTTTTAACCCTTTATGGAAACTCACCCAATTCTTCCCTGACTGGGTCTGACAATTGGCTAGCGATCAGGTGGCTCGATTCAATCAGGCTCAGCTGTGGGGGCAGCAGTAGCTGATCCACCGCAGGCAAGGCTGAACCTGACTGCCCTCAAAAGGCAAGCCAGCCTGTGAAACAGCCAAGGATTTTATTAGCTCATCTCTAGGACTAGAAACATTTAAGAGACATATTAAAACATTCTAAACTTAAAACAAACACAACGTGACAAAAGGATTTAAGTAAACACACTACAAAGCCTGTCAGGTGTTTTTAAATGTCTTTAAGCTGTGATTATGGTCTGTGATGGGCAGTGCTCATTGGCAGCATCACCTTGTGGTTAAGATGGTAGGTCTCTACTTGCCCCACCTCCAACGCCTGTCACTGGCCACTAACATGTCCTGTGGCCATCTGCCTTTTGGTGGATGTTGACTAACCACTCCACTCTGGTTACCAACTGGCCTCATCCCCCTTGGGGTAAGGAAAATATTCAGTCCCACACCCTCACGACTGGGGAGACGACCTTCAGTCCATGCATTGACCCTTGTGGTGTCCAGACCCAGCCAGGGAGTTTTCACAGTCTTGACCCTCCCCTTGCTTCCCCAAGGGGAAGTATGGAAGTCAGGGATTTGTGCTCTTCATAACAAGGATGGCTTGTAAGAGAACCTGGGAACTCCCAATCCATTGGGCTCCAGCCCAGTTCTCTGTAAAGGCAATAACACCTGGCACCCAGGAGTGTCTTAACATTGCCTCTCTGAGCCACTTCCTGCCATCTACTTCCCCACCAAAGTCTTACAGTTTGACAGAGTGATGAAGAGGAGAATAATTGAATCTTCAGTCTCTCTAGGTGCATCAGGAAGGCTCTTCCTCCAAGGGAAAGGCTTCTGCAGCACTGTTTTTCAGGAGTTTCTAGGGTAGGGCCCTGCTTTGCGAGCCCCTATTTTGAGCTGTCTGGCTTCTTTTAGGCTGCACCTCCAACTGGAGCATGTTCTGCAGGTGAGGTCACCTGAACCCAGAGTTGCTCCTTAACTCCTTCAGTTCCAGTGTGGAGTTTATACACCCCATCACATGGACAGATAACGTACTGCAAGCAATGGCACTTACTATGTAAAAAGGCATTGTCTTACTCAGCAGATCTGCTCATTGTGTGTATTTGGAGTCAGAGTGGATAATTTTAATGACAAAAATACATTTTATAACAATTTACACCCTTAATCCCTGCAAAGCCAGCACAGCTGCTGGATCCTGTTGCAGCTCTGCAGCACCAGAATTATTAATTAAGGACCAGAGCATTGTGTCTGAATGCAGGGGACGGGGTGGGGGGTGGGAGAGGAGTGTCACCTCAGCTGCATTTTCTCCCTTCCCCAGACCTTGTAAGAAGCAGCTCTGTGGGTCTATGGGTGACGAGAAGAAAAGCCAGGAGGCAGCATGGTTGAAGGGAGAGGTATTGAGTTAGTGCTGCCTGAGACAATCATTCATCATTGCCCTCTGTTGTTGAGCCACTTCTGCCTCACCCATGTTGGGAGTTCCAGAAAGACCATCTGATGAGAGATGCTGAAAGCATCACCCTGGCCAAGGCATGCTATCATGGGGCCAGACAGGACCACAAGAAGCAGAGAGACCATCTAGTGGTACAGAGCCTCTGTGCAAATGATTCTAGCCTCTATAGATCTGCAAGAGCTGCACAAGTATAATTTATGGCAGAATTTGGCCCACAGAATCTTTATTGCTGGTGATAAAGCAGAAGTCACAAAGAGCTTAGCGTGACTTTCACACCCAGACTGGATTTATAGCCCTGGCAGTTATAAAAAAAACCAACAACATTATTTACTTGCAAAGGGAGCAAATATGATGCAGAGTCAGAAAAATAAACACAATCACATGATGCCATGTTTAGAATCACTTTTTCTACCAAAAATGTGTGTTCTGCTTGGTTTCCCACCGCGGCTGCTTTTGTCTCCAGATTCCACTAGTCATGTTTGACGGCGGGATGGAAGAGATGACCTAATGGGTCTCTTTCATCTCTCATTCCTGAAGTTCTATCATTCTCCTTCCTGTGGTACACCATATTTGTTGACTCATTACCAAATAAAAATTCAGCTCGGGTATCTAATGACAGTTCGTTTCCTACAAATTTTTTCTAGTATTATGTTATTTTACTCACAGTAGGAGTCTTAACTGCTTTCAAACTACCGTGATAAAGTATCATGAAAAACATTATTAAAAATTTTGTTTAAAAATAACTTCTCTTATTAACACTGGTCACAATAAAGGATGTGATGGTAGTTGAAAATAGTTTTTGAAATTTGTTTTGGAGTTGATGGACCACAATGTGACACACCACATTCCGTTTCATCCATTACATCAAATAACATTACTGTATACAACCTGATTGATGCTACAAAATGTGAAGCATCTCAGCACAATATGTCAGTTCATAAACCAAAAACATGTGGACTCCTCAAAAAGCCACGTTTGTTTTTAAACAAAAGCACTAGATAATTACACAAGAATTGGATTCTGTATTTGCTACTGGGAACATTGCAGATAGAATAAAGAGAATGTGAATACTGTATTTTAAAATTAAAAATCATTACATTTGTAGACGGGGCCGTGCACAAGTACAGCCTTATAATCAATAATATCTGATTGTTTCTCAATATTTTATTGGTTCCTTCCTATCTCAATTCTCATTTTCTCACTGCAAGTTTTTTTTCTTTACCATTATATCTTTGAGCAGTTACATTGGCTTCTTTTTGTTCCTTGCAGTTTTCTTTTTTGGTGGGAATTATATTCAAATTTACTTTACTTATATTGTTTTGTAGATGCTTCAGACTTCTACCATGCTTGTAGATTTTACTACTACTTCTTAATCCATCCTGCTCACTGGGTTACTTAATTTTTCAAAAGTATGCTCTCTTGCTGAGCATCCTCAACTCATCTTTTCCTCCATCCCACTACTTAGTAAAGACTGTCTTCCATTTTGCATAGAACCCTCTTCTTTAAATGATTTAGAAGTCCACTACCCTGTCATCATTCAAATCCCCCCAAGACCCATTTCCTCTGAGAGCGTTTCAAGAAATTTGACAACTAAAGGAAAGCTCCAGGGGCAGTCAGGTATGTATTTATTTGTTTTTAAAAAAAATTAGTATATATAATGAATATAAAAATGCACATTTTGTCTGCATTCATACAACCCACCTTTCCTGCGTTGCCTGTCTTCTTAGGCCCATTCCTATAAAAAGTTACTCGTGCTTAACGTTAAGCACATGAGCAGCTCTGCTGAAGTCAAGTTATAAACCATGAACAAGTGTCTGCAGGATCAGAGCCCCAGACTGAAAACTCTTCAGAGCAAGGATTGCATCTCCCTATGTATCTGTACAGAACCCTACCACATTGAGGCCATTATCTTGAATGATGACTCTGCCCCTCCCATAACAAATAAATAATAATAAAAGATAAGGTAAAAATGATACCATAGGACAAACTTAGCCTACCTACAGCAGCTGCTAGGTTATCCTGCCTAATGCCAGATTTAGTCGCTGTGCTTTAGTTACAGAGTTCCAGCTGACATGCTGCTTACATGAGGTGGGCGCTTCAGAAGGATACAGTGTTGCGAAGTCATGTGATATGATTGTGAGTCTTGGTGTTTCTCCAGGGGTGCTGGAACAATTTTTATAGTGGGGGTGCTGGGAGACATTGAACCAAACTGTAAACCCTGTATATAATGGAAACCACTTCAAGCAAGGTGGTGTGGCAGCACCCCCAGTTCTAGCACCTATGTCCAGCTCTTGAAGTCATGCCCACATGCTCAGGGTCTAACTGATAGCCATATTTGGGATCAGGAAGGAATTTTTCCCGGGTCAGACTGGCCGAGACCTGAAAGGGTTTTCACCTTTCTCTGCACCATGGAGCATGGGTCTCTTGCAGGTTTAAACTAGTGTAAATGGTGAATTCTCTGAAACTTTGAAGTCTTTAATCCATAATTTGAGGACTTCAGTATTTCACCCAGAGGTTAGGGGTCTATTACAGAAGTGGATGGGTAAGGTTCCGTGGCCTGCAATGTGCAGGAGGTCAGACTAGAAATATAATCACAATGGTCCCTTCTGACCTTAAAGTCTATGAGTCCAGTTATGTAAGAACATCAGCTTTCATTTTAAAAAGTTAGTTTCTAGCCTTCATGGTTGCAAAAAAAAAAAAAAAAGCTGGGAAACATGAACGCCAAAGACTCAAAAAACAGAAAGCAAACAGAAAGAACATAAAAAATATTATTGTCATCTTCAACTTAGACCTACGTCCTCACATCCATTCTACATGTAATCTTGCAGATTCTTTCTACATAAGATTTCTGAGCCATGACCTGTGCTATCCATTCACACAGCTAAAACTCTCATCCAGGTTCCCCTCATCTCACAACTAGATTACCAGCATCTTTTTCTCTGGCCTTCACAAATGTAATCTTGCCCTGCTCATATCCATTCAGAATGCTGCCGCCAAGATCATTCTTCCATCACTTCGACCATGTCACTCCTGTTTCCATCTCTCCATTGGCTCCTGCTCCTCTATCATATCAAACTGAAGTGCCTTGCCTTCACTTGGAAGGCCCTTCATGGCCTCTCCTCACTCTACCCATTATCTCTCAGTACTGAAACGTCAACTCCCACCTCAGTCACCCACTTGTTATATTTTCAAATGAGCAGAAAGTTGCTATGCTGTTCCTCCCAAACGTGAGGGACGCCTCATAAACATCTGGAAAGCTACTTCATTATCCTCCTTCAAATCTCTGTACAATATGGCCTAATTCAGTGATTCTGAGTCAGGGGGTATGTGTACCCCTAGGGCTAAGCAAAGGTTTTTCAGCAGGTACATCAACTCCTCTAGATATTTGCCTCATTTTACAACAGGCTACTTAAAAAGCACAAGCAAAGTCAGTACAAACTAAAATTTCCTAAAGACAATGACTTGTTTATGCTGCTCTATATGCTATATACTGAAATGCAAGTACAATATTTATATTCCAATTGAATTATTTTATGATTGCATGGTAAAAATGAGAGTCAGCAATTTTTCAGTAAGTGTGCTGTGACACTTTCGTATTTTTTCTGTCTGATTTTGTACAAAGTAGTTTTTAACTAAGGTGAAACTTGGGGGTATGCAAGACAAATCAGACTCCTGAAAGGGATACAGTAGTCTGGAAAGGTTGAGAACCACTGTTGTAATTGTTTCCTTATATTCCCCTGTAAATGAGTCCACTCACTGTTAGCCACACCCTCATGGCCAGGAGTGGTGCAGCAACTTCTCTCCCAGCAACTTGGCCCTCCACACATTCCAGGGTCACAACTCTCCAAACTATAAGTTCCAAAAATGTCTTAACAGAAACCAAATGCTTGCTCACCTCAGTGGGGCTATTCTTTAGCCTGTAGCTCTCTTGTTGGGCTCAGTGACTCTGTGTAGGTTTGTACGCCCCTTTCCTTGGGGCTGGTAGAGGAACCCACTCACCACCTCTACTCCGAACTCTGGGCCAAGGCCCTGTACTAAGCAGCTAGATCTGCTCCTTTACCTGCACTGCAGTTTCTCCTGGGCCACTTAAGTTCTCCTCTGGTTCTCTCCATCTTTTCCCTGCTTAATCAGGCTCTCTCGCAAGTCTCCCTGCCTGGAAAGTTTTTCTTACTTTCTGAGCTTCCTACCTGGCTCTCTCCAGCCCTTTCCACAGCTGGGCTTTATCACCACTTAAGCCTAGTCCTCATTCCCCTTATTGCAGCCACCTTCTGCTTTTTATGGGGAATTTGCCTGATGCCCCTCAGGTGGCGCTCATTCTGTGATCAGGCTGGCTTAGCCCATGCTCTCCATCCCACTGGATATTCCCCAGACTGTCCGTTTCCATTCTGTTGTCTCTTTGTTTTACACTTAGATTGTCCAGTCTTTGGACCAATCTTTGTTTTGTGTTTGTACAGCATCTAGAATGGTGGGGTCCTGGCCCATGACAGGGGCTCCGAGGCACCTCAGTAATACCTATAAATAACAATGTACATTAAGCCAATCTCATGATTTTGGGTGTCTGTCTCATGATTGCTGAATGGCTTGGGTTGGCAATACTGAGTATATTTCTCTCTAAATTTCCTTCTCTGCAAGAAGAGGGCAGCAGCCCAGTACTGGGGGGATGTATGGTGGCAACCCCATCCTTTACGTCCCCAGAACAGAAGCAGAATGCAGCATCGGTCATCCATGTGCTACAGACTATCCATGCAATTTCTACAGTTTGGCATATCAGAGAATGCCAGCAGCGTTCAGTTGCTAGTGTAGGAAGGGAATGCAGTTGATGTAATATAACTGGACTTTAATAAAGAATTTGATATAATGCCTTTCAAAAATCTTAGCTGAAGCCTTAATTCCAATTAGCTCGACTAGGAACACTGTCACGTGGACTGAAAAGTGGTTGGCAAACTGAGAACAAAGGTTGATGATAAACACTGGGTAAGTGAACTGGGAGGAGATGTCCAATAGGGCATGGCAGGGCTGATTATTAAATCTTAGGTTTATTTAACATCTATATTGATTATTTCAAATAATTATTTCAAAAACACATTAAAAATATGCAGTGAATACTCAATTGGGAGGTTGTGTGTACACAATGAAAAACAACAACGTTCTAGGCAGAAACTCTATAGTAAAGCACAGACACTTTTAGCTTTAGGAATAATACTGTTTTCCTTATCATGGAAGGACTTCTCAACCCTGATACCTCCTGGGGAGAAAACTGCCCCACAGTGTACAGATTATAGCTACACTGGGGCTGGCAGATCCTGCGGGGAAACAATCTATACTATCCTAATGGTTGGTGCAGTGTGCAACTCCACATAGGCATAGGCGGCGGGCTATATTCTTTTGTGGTGCCCGAGCTCCAGCAATATTCAGGGCCGGAGACCCTGCTCCATCAATATTTGGAGCTGGATCTCTCCCCTAGCTCTGCCTAGCACAGACCCCTGCCCCCGCGGGTCTCCCCCCCCCCGCCCCGCTGTGTCCCTGCCTGGAGCGGGTCCTGGCCTCTGCCTTCCACCCCCGCGCATCCCTCCCCCTACCACCCACGTCCTTGCCGGAAAGAAAGCAGCGCACGCCTCTCCCGGGCCTGCTTGTGCTGCCAAAGTAGCACATTCCTAGGCGGAGGCCCGCTCCCGGCAGCAACTGCTGTCTGCTGCCCCCGGGTCCTAGTGCCCTCCATCCCATAATGGCAAGGCAGGCTGCCCTTACCCTGCCCTTCCGCCCTAGCCCTGAGCCTCTCCAACGCCCCAAACCCTCATCCCCAGCCAGAGCCCTCATCCCCCTGAACCCTAATCCTCTGCCCCAGCCCTGAGCCCCCTCCTGCATCATGAACCCCTCATCCTCAGCCCCAGCCAGAGCTGTCATCCCCCTGCACCCTAATCTTCTGCCCCAGCCGTGAGCCCCCTCCTGCATCATGAACCCCTCATCCTCCGCCCCAGCCAGAGCTGTCATCCCCCTGCATCCTAATCCTCTTCCTCAGCCCTGAGCCCCCTCCTGCATCATGAACCCCTCATCCTCAGCCTCAGCCAGAGCTGTCATCCCCCCACACCCTAATCTTCTGCCCCAGCCGTGAGCCCCCTCCTGCATCATGAGCCCCTCATCCTCAGCCCCAGCCAGAGCTGTCATCCCCCCACACCTAATCCTCTACCCCAGCCCTTATCCCCCTCCCAAACCCCACATCCTCAGCCCCACAGCCCTCACTCCTGCACCCCCTCCTATCCCCCAAACTCCCTCCCAAAGCCTGCACCCCCTCCCTTTGCACCATCTCCCACCCCCAAACTCCATCCCAGACCCTGCACCCATCACCCCCTCCTGCACACCCACCCCCTGACCCAGCCCGGAGCCTGCGCCCTGCACCACCAAAATTTCTACAAACCTGCCGCCCATGCACATAGGCACCGACTCCATGGATACTTTGGGGCTGGAGCATCCACAGAAAAAAAATAGTGGGTGCTCAGCACTGGTCCTGAGGGAGAAGTCTGGGCAGGTCAAAAGTTTGTCTCTCTCACCATCAAAAGACGGTCCAATCAAAAATATTACCTCATCCACCTTGTCTCTTTAAATATCTGGGCTTCAATGAACAAACATTCATCAAACCTTACAATATCCGAGTCAGGAATTATTATACATATTTTAAAATTCGGCAGATTGAGGCACAGAGGGGTCAAGTACCTTGCCAACGTTCAGAAAGCCATGGAAAAGCATGTCTTGTTCTAGCTCTCTTTCCAACTGCTTAAAACATTCTGTTTATTGAACTAATAAAGCAGAATGGTGGGAATTCAGGAGTAGCATTAATGAGTTAACATCATTCAATCATCTACAATTTCATTTTTCTAAGGACTGAAATTTTAATTTGTGTAATACTTCTATTAATTACAACGCCTAATAACAATGTCTAACTCAGACATCTGTTAAAAGTATGTAAAGTTAATTTATTGGAAAATTTCCAGCAGAGCTCAATTAAAATGTTCCCCAGTTAAGTTAATGCATGCAATTTGTAATGAATATCTAAATTAGATATTGTTAATAACAATAACAACTAATTAAAATATAATTTAAAACATTAAAAACTTGCATTTAATATTGAAAAATATAAAATATAGAATTCTTTGCAAGATTGTAGAGCAAAAAAATATTCAGTGGGTTATTCCCATATCCGATATTGATTTAACAAAGTCTATATTTCAGACCATTGTTATGCATTAGTGCCTAGTGAACCTATTTGTTGTACAAAGTGCCGCAGGTAAATATTATCATTCATTACTTAATAGATTTTTGTTGTCCTAGTTTTACTTTACCTTGATAAGAAATGTTTGGTGTTTCTATGTACTCACTTGCAGTCTTATATTTGTCAAAGTAGGTTTTGCTGTATTTGAATAATTACAGTATTTTGCAGCATATCTGCAGTCTTGGGAATTAAACCAATAAATGAAACAAATGGTGGTGTTTTCTCATCTGATCATCGTCACTGTATTATCATTGCTGAGCCTGACTGCATGTCTCCATTATGCTGTTAATCTGTTTTTAAACATGGATCTACATGAAACCATGGAAATGAGGTACAGCACAGTAATGCGTTAGTGAAGCATTACAGTAAACCACAGTCCCTTAAAGCACAGCTGACATTTCTTTTTTCCTTGTGAAGATGTCAGTAGCTTTAAGCAGGAAGCAGCATGCAGACTGTGATATAGTATCTCTCTAGTACACATTCCCCCTTGATGGCAGATTATCTGCCTGGAGGTTGCATTAGGCTTCAGTCAGCTGTCAGTCAGCAGATGAGCAGGAACGGTCCAGTGCCTTTTCCCCCTACTCCCATATGACAGTGATAAATGATCAGGCCTAATGCTCAGCTAAGCTTGACGGGTCCAGGCCTCCCCTTACAATCTGCTACAGACTGACATCAACCTTTTTTCTCTAATATCCCCTGTCGGCACAGCAAAGCAGGATCATTGGGGTGTTAAGGTTAGGCCTATTGGCTTTTTTCTTTCAAAAAATGGAATTACTACTTTACTCCTTTGAAGAAGCTCATAATCTGATGGAGGAAAATAAAACAAGATGAGTATGCATGATGTTATGAAACTGCACAGTGAACATGCCTTGGTGATCTAGCGCCTTAAAAAAGCAGATACCTCTGACCAAAAGCTTCAGAAACATACATCAGCCTTACACATATCTTGTCTGATGCACTCTCCTATTTAAGAAACAATGACAAGTTATTGCTCTTCGTTGTTGTTTGGGGTCAGGAGTGGGGAGGGGATTTTAAAAAAGATCAGAAGAGGGCAGGTGAATAGGGGGTTAACTTACTATAATTATAAGGGTGTTTTTCAGCTCAGTCTCTAATATCATGTAGTTTCAGTTGCCCTTTTCCTTCTTAGTACACATATTTTACATGCTTGGTTTGTTCTCTGAGGGTATGGCTACACTTACAGTTCTGCAGCGCTGGTAGTTACAGCTGTGTTCGTACAGCTGTGTAGGGCCAGCGCTGCAGTGTGGCCACATTTGCAGCACTTGCAGCGCTGTTGGGAGTGGTGCATTGTGGGCAGCTATCCCAGCATTCAAGTGGCTGCAACGTGCTTTTCAAAAGAGGGGGGTGGGGTGGAATGTGACAGGGAGCGTGGAGGAGACAGACAGAGTGGATTTTTGGAGTTGACACTGTTCTCAGCTCCCTGCCTTGCAAGTTCTAAGGATTGTGCCTACCTTCAATCATTTTAAAAGTTCTGACTCCCTTCCCCTACTCCGCTCTCATTCACTAAATGCAAATTATGTACTGCTAAATACCCGTCAGACCAGATCAGCAACTGCTGAACACGGACTTCCCCCTCCCTCCCTGCCGTGTGAGTGTGCTGTTTCTCTCTTCAAGCAAACAGCTGTGAACTTTCCAAAGTAATTCCCCTGCCTGCCTCAGCTTGCTCAGCAAACAGGAGCTGTGTTTGTTTTTTAAATAAGCAGTTTGGCTGAACTCCGAGCTCTCCCTTTCTTCCGGTTTGTTGTGGACAGGAATTCTGGGATACCTCCTTATACCCTGGAGGTCAATAAAAGCGCTGGTGGGCGTCCACACTTGCTGACCAGTGCTGGATCACCAGCGCTGGAATCCCTGCATCCGAGGCTCGACCGGGTGTACAGCCAGCGCTGCAACCAGGGAGTTGCAGCGCTGGCCGTGCTTTGCAAGTGTGGCCACATCCTAAGTTGCAGCGCTGTAACCCCCTCACCAGCGCTGCAACTCTCTAGTGTAGCCAAGCCCTCAGGCAAATATAGACTGTGATTGACCCAGGAAGTTAGGCCCCAACCGTGGAACCCTTACTTGAGTTGGTGAGCACTTACTCATATGACAACAATGGAACAGAGTGCAGTAAGAGTTCCACAACCAACTTCTTATTTCCTATTTTGTGTGTTTTCTGTCTAATGACATATACATAAAGGGTAACATTTTCAAAAGCTCAAAAGTGATTTAGGACTAGTGGAATTTACAAGGGCACCTAAGCAGGTTAGGCATTTAACAGTCACTGAAAGTCATGGGAGTCTAACCTGCTGAGCTGCTTTTGGAAAACCTTCTAGGTTCCTATCTGTATCTTTAGGCACACTTGTAAATCGGGCCCTTAGAAATCTAGGTCCCATTTTCAAAAATGACTTAGGCACTTAGGAGTTTAAGTCCCAAATCAAACTCCTAAGAGCTTATGTCACTTTTCTAAGTCATTTATACACATTAGAAAATTTTACCCATAAACCAATTGCAGAAACGTATTAAAATATAACTTCTAGACTTGGCTCAGCAAATTTCAGAAGTGAAAGCATGTATAGTGGTCTCCACTTGGCCATAGAGAGCATTTGTCCACTTCAATAAACCACCACACAACCTGGCACAATTATATATGATTAGCACTCAATGCTCAAGAGAGGCCCATAAATAGAATAGAATGGCTGGGGAGGGGAGCAGTCAGGTCTCAGGAGCAGAGCTGTGAAGGAAGGATGCAGGGCAGATTAGGATGGATGTGCATACATGCAGCACTTAAACAAAAATATGACAAAGTAATTTCACACAAACACAATATTAGCAAGAGTTTTGTGGGTACACTGGGTCTGAATTACAAATAGCAGCACAACTTGGGATCTGTTCACTAGATTCATAGAAAATACTGGAATTTTCCTCCATCTAATGAAAATTGACCTGTCACTTTTTAGTCCTCAGAAAATCTGTGCTTGTAGGACAACTGGGAGTTCTATGGGCACTGCTAAAACTGCTCTTTATGGTAGGAAGCATCTGCTACCTCCCTCACTGCCTGGAGGATGAACAGGCTTCTCCCTGAAATACTCTCAATACATGATGGACTTGAGGGGAAAACAGAGGCACTGCCTGCAAAGGATGACATGTGAAACAGCTATCCAAAACCCTCAGAAGACACTATGAGGAGTGACAAGGGCTTGGATGATGGGGCAAAGGGGCCAGTCTCCCTGCCCTCTGGCTCCCTTCAAGATAAGCATGATAAGGAAATATTCTCTAGAACCTGAAATTTGAAGCAAGCCAGTGGGAGATGGTCCTTTACTAGTCTCTGCAAAGAGACACTGTAAGGCCTGGTTTGCGTCAGACACACAAACTAAACCCAGCAAGATTATTTCATTCCAGTCACTTAAGCAAGGCAGGTAGACACCAAGTCACAACAAATTTTATAGCTTGAGCCTGGACTCTCTCCTCTTTGTTCACCTCTTTCTTAAAGTGTGGTACCCTAAACTGGACACAATACTCCAGTTGAGGTCTCAACAGTGCCAAATAAAACAGAACACTTAACTCCCATGTCTTAGGGCATGTCTACGATACAGCCACTAACAGCAGCCCAGCTATAACGCTGCCACTATGCTGCTGTAGCACCCTTGTGCTGATGCTTTCTACATCCCCAGAAGGGGTGCACCTGTCTTTATTACATTTCATCTTGTGGATTTCAACCCAATTCTCTAATTTATCAAAGTAATTTTGAATTCTCCAAAGTGCTTGCAACCTCTCCCAATTTGCTGTCATCTGCAAATTTTACTACTATACTTTCCACTTTATTATGTAAATCATTAATGAAAATGTCCAGATCCAGGACAGACCCCTACAAAACCCCACTAAATACCTCCTCCAAGTTTCACAATGAACCATTGATAACTACTCTTTGAATGGAGTTTTTCAACCAGTTGTGCACCTACGTTACAGTAATTTAATCCCCACTTTTCTCTAGTTTGCTTATGAGACAGTCATGTGAGACTGACAAAGGTCTTACTAAAATCAAGATATATCATGTCTCCTGCTCCCCACTCCTCACTCCCCCCATCATCCACTGCACTAGTTACCCTATCAAAGAAAGACATTTTTGGTTTGATAAGATTTGTCCTTAATAAATTCATGAAGGCTAGTATTTTATCACCCTACTATCCTCTAGGTGCTTACAAGCTGATTAATAATTTGCTCCAGTATCTTTCCAGGTATCAAAGTTAAGCATGAAGTATATTTAGCTTCAACCACTTTAATTATAAAAGCCAAACATGCCAGGATGAGGTAACTTTTGACTTTATACAAATTATGAGTTGGAGCAGGTGGAGGATTCTGGTAACTTTTGATCTCTACCAAACCAGAACAAATTCAAATGGGTTACCTAGAAATGAAGACTCTGTATACCATTACCAGTCTCCTGAACTGTCCAGTTACCCACTGTGAACAAATCTGTATTTAATGTTTCCATGTCATTCTCACATTAAGAATCTTGCACAGTTTAAATAGCTATAAAAGTACTAATTATGTTTTTCCTCAACACTTTATAGCAAAATATCCCTCTAAGGAAGGTAATATCATATTGCTGTAGATCCATAAACCACTCTAGATCTTCTTTCACAATCAGTGAGGGAATAATGAAATGATAATTGCTGCATACGCAAAACAGGGATTACAGCCGAATTGTATTCGGTGTTTGACCATGGGAAACCAAAGCTGTATTTAGAATATACCAGATAACATCTGTAAGAGTATACACTGTAGCCTGCTGTACATTTACTTTATGAAACTATTGTGAAGTTGCTTCTGTTGGATTTCAAGTTTCTATTTAGCAGTTAACACATCAGGCCGCCGATGAGGGGGAGGCAGCTGCCCCGGGGCTAGTGATTTAAAAGGGAGCCCTTTTAAATCACCACCAGAGGGCCAAGTAGTGTGAATGGGCTGGCTGGGGGAGGCTGATCCCCTGCCCCTTCTGCCTAAGGCCCTGCCCCTTCCAGGGGCCAGCTCCGGGTCCCCGTACTGGTAAGAATTTTATATTACTTTCACCCCTGATGGCAAGTAAGGATCTCCTGAATGAAAACCTCAGAAATCTTCTCCATAGCCATTCATAGGGAGTCATAAACCTCGTCCTTCACAGTCAGGTGTGCAGGAACTCCCATATGGATATGATCTCTCACCTGTTCAAACATAATAGCTTGTGCCAATTCTAGTGAGAATTCAAGATTCCAATGGCAATCGGAGACAATGGAGAAAAAAATTTCTGATATTTAGTATCACTTCTACTTCTTGCATAGAAGGTTATAAAACAAGCATTTTTATTAGGAAAAACATAGAACGAACAAATATGTATTTAGACCTTTTTTAATTGAATGCGTAACACATACTTGACTCAATACATAGTTTAAGTTTCATGCTATGCTTACTTTCATATGTATACCATAATATCCATGACTACACTTGCTCCGGGGGCCTATTGGATAAATAAATATCGTAACAAACCTATAGCCCTGTAGAGTTTCAGGGCAGTCACTGTGCTGTACATGTTGGCCACCTGAACTTCACAGCAGCAGAGAAGATAGGAGTCCTGTTCCAAAACCAAAAACTAAAAACACTTGGAGCTAAATACAGGCCCAGCTGAAATCAATGGCAAAACTCCTGTTGGCTTCACTGGGGCCAGGATTTTATCCTCCAGCTAAAGAAGAATCTTGATCTTCATCCCACATGGCACCTAATTAAGCAAAAGAGACGTTCCAGTGAAGTAAATGGGACTACTCGCCTGCCTAAAGTTAGGTAATTGTTTAAGTCCCTTACTGAATTGGGGCCTTTTTTTAGCACACAGTAGGACACAGCCTATTACACATAGCTGAGCAGTTATGATTCTGTCCAATAGAGGGTAGTATTGTGCATACATGCACCCACACCTCCATTAATTACAACATATTCTCATATATGTGCTTTTTAAAATTAGCATTGTCTCTATTAAAGACAACAGTGGTTCTATCTTATAAATCTGTAGGTAGGCACTTTTCAAAAATCAGACTTCTAATTCAATCACTTGGAGTCCCTACAATCAGAAACACTTTGTCTCAATTCTAAAGTCAGCTGTCACTGCTTTTATAAAGCACTCACAATATACTGTAGAAAACACCAGGGAAAGAGTTGCTGTATATATTTTTTTCAGTTAGAACAGCTGCAAGATTTGTGTTTATGTTGTGAGGCAGAGATACTGCCTAACATCCTTCTGACTCATTTTGAAGCTGATGAGACAGACCTTGACCTAAAGTTTAAACTGTTCACTCCTGCTGTGTAGAAGTTTTTGCAAATTTATAATGTTGTAAATGTGAGATATGGATTATTATGTATTTATATGCCATATAGCGTGCACATCACAAGCCTATGAAACCACATGTTCTTATTACTTTTACCCACCTCCTTCTTCTTATCTATCCTCCTATTCTTTGTTGTACTCAAGAATTGTGTCTACTCTTAAACTGAGTTGTAAGCTTTTGGGGGCAGGAACAATGTCACCATAGGTGTTTGTAGATTACAGAGCACAACAGAACCCCAATCCCCAATTGGGGACTTTGGGCTCTACTAGAATACAAATAAATAATCATAACGACTATAGGCCCTTTAATTATAATTATAAACTAGGGAATCACTTCACTGGCTACTGAAATGCAGTAACTCTCTGGTGCAACATAATAATGATTGATTGTGTCTACAACACTACACAGCAGTTTAAAGACTGGAGGTAAAAGAGAATATCACATCCATTTGAATCTATAAGGGAATGTCCGTAGGAAGACTACCAATGCCCTAGATGGAATCTGGCAAGGACACTGGGCTGAACACTCCTGCCCTTGCAAAACGTACCATACAATTAATAATGACTATGAGTAGTCAGGGCTTCCCTTTTACGTCTCACCCAAAAGACAGAACCATGTCTCCTGATGCTACAATTTGGTTACTGACTCAAGAAGAAGGAGACTACTATAATACTCAATACCACTTCTTATAGCTTATGTATTTTTCCCGAGAATTCGTTGTCCAAGTACTGAGCATCCTGACTCTGGTAGTTATATACAACAAAATCTCAGCCCAAGGTGGTATGGGCACAGATATGAAGCTCAGCATTGTACCTTAAGAATAGAAACCTCTCACACCTATCGTGAGAAAGGAGGAGGACAGTTACTGGCATATTAGTAGACTCTTTAGAAACAATATCAGTTTGGTGGGAATAACAAGAGTAGGCCTTCCTTGAACATGAACAATTTCCTTAGCATTTTGCAATATAGCAAAGGCTGCATCAAAAAAAATTCATGTAAATGTTTTGTTAGAAAAGCCCCAAATCAGGGCATTTTCTGCATGTTACTTCCCAGAACAGTTCTTTTTTGACAACATGATTCACTTTATTAATTTTAGAAGTTTATATAACAATGTTTTAACTTACTGCAGAGAGAAATCGATAAACTCAGGTACTTTTGTTTCAGACTTGCTTAAAATTTCTGCATTAAACACAGATTTCCATTATTACTGATCTAATAAGTCCTATTCTCATTTGGGCTATCAGCAACTCAATAAGTAATTACTATTCACCTTAGGCTGTTCCAGTCCATTAGACCAATACTGATGACTCAGGAGAGGCAATAAATGAACACAACGCTAATAAAAGAATAGAAAACGATGTGAGAAAATGCTGTGGCTGTAACTCACACCCCTTTGCTGCGTTTATGGAGAAGTGTGCAAATAATATAAAATTGATGGGATCAAATGTAAAGATTTATTTTAAGTTCAGTGGTTTACTTATTTCTATGATTAAATATAAGAGTTGTTCAGATTGAAATTGAAAAGGAAACACTATGCAGATCTGGACGTATTACCAGTCTATACATATTATTATTTGCATTACCATGGCCTCTAGGAGCCCTAACCATGGGTTAGACCCCCATTTTACTTGGCACTGAACACACACAAAAGACAGGCTTTGTCCCACAGAGCTTTCAATCTAAGTAAAACATGCAGCCATTGGAAAAAATAGTAAAACCTTATCTGTGCATTAACGGAATGGACATCATGGGCTCAATTCTATTTTAGGAGACTGAGCCTTATTGGGAGGAAAGGGGGCGGGGGGTGCTAAGCAATAGTATAAGTTATGGGGCCTGATTCAGCTGTCATTAAGACCAGTACAAATCAAGATTTAACCAGCAGAAGTCCATAGGGTTAGACCAATGTAAGTGTGATCAGAATCAGGCTCAAGGACTCTTGGTTGCTGTAGGAAGCACAGAAATAGGCCCCTCTTAATACACTTGTTAAAAGGCTGCAGCCAGTATCCCTCCCAGCACAGGGAGTAGAGCAGGGTTATCACCCAATCCAGATGTGCAATCCACTGAGCTGCTACCTTCCCAGACCCCCAACAAAATTATGGCTGCCTGCAGGTTTATCAGGAGGGAAAAGTAAATCATAGAAGATTAGGGTTGGAAGAGACCTCAGGAGGTCATCTAGTCCAACCCCCTGCTCAACGCAGGATCAACCCCAACTAAATCATCCCAGCCAGGGCTTTGTCAAGCCGGGCCTTAAAAACCTCTAAGGATGGAGATTTTACCACTTCCCTAGGTGAACTAGATTCCACCAACTCCTAAAGAACCCCCTTCACCTGTTCTTCTAGCACACCTTAGTTGGAAGGTGATAATTTGGCCTAGGAAATGAGCAAGCTTAGTGGGTAACAGATGCAGATTGTGTAGGTATAGAGGGGTGGTTACCTGCTCCTGCCCTGAGAGGTTTAAAACAGCCCCGGAGAAGGGCTGTGGGAGGAGAAAAGCAGCAACGCTGATTGGGGGAAACAGCCTCAACTGGGTGCCATGCCCCAGACAGGGCCCAGCTGACTCTATACAGGCTTGAGCCAGGAGTAAAGGCACACAGTCTCTCTCTAGCTGTAGAGGGAGATGGACCTGGCTGCAGGGACCTGAGCAGAGTATCTGAGTGGAGCAGGGCTGGGGAAAGGCAGAGGAGCTGGGGAGGTTCCAGCCTGGAAAGCCCCAGGTTGCAGCCTTGCAGAAGGCCAATGGGTACTGGGGGTTGCAGAGGGCAGCCCAGGGGTAGGCAAAGGCAGCAGGTCCAAACCCCTCTTGCCAGTGATAAGTGGCTGATACTGCAGTCTGTTCCAGAAAACAAGGGCTAGTCGGTGACTGGCTACTGCCAGAGGGGCAGCACCCCAGAGAAAGGGGCACCAGGGTCCTGAGAGGGACACGGGGGCCAATGGTAAGGTGGGTCACTGGCCTGCAGAGGGTGCTCTGGAAGCTGGACGAGCTAATTCCCAACAGAGACCAGCAGGGGGGTGAGTCTGCATGCTTACAGTAGGTATCCAGTATAACTACATAGGTCAGGCTACATGACAAAATAAAATGGTTAAAATATGATAAACTTCACACGAAGCTCCAGCTACATGTCTTGGACTTCATGCCTCATAGCACACCTGAAGCATGTGACTCACTGATATGACCTCTGGTCTGGTCACACTTTGTTGCTTTTATAAATAAACCAAAACCACCCTATCAAGTAGCCAACAATCCAGACAGAAAAGATTCAGATCTTTATTGCCAGTTTAAATAACAGCATGATAACTATTTCCAGATACGTTTCATGTTTAAGTAAAATATCAAACCTTGTAATATGTTTTCAGAGAGCTGTAACACAAAGCTTCCTTTGGAAAATGTACATTTCACCTGTGTTTGCTAAGAGGGACTACTTTTATATTTGATATCTCCAATCAAGTAAACTCTATAATTCAAGTGGCAGGAGGTGTCATTTAGCTTATTGAGCTGAGCATCTTCAAAACAAAATGACACTTCTATCAACTATGGTTATCCGAGAGTTCTATTTTTTCTAGAACTGCCCAAACTATTAAAAGGGGATACTTCTGCATGGTAGTAATAATTAGAGCAGGTCAGAAAATAGATACATTTTTGGAACTTTTTCAAAACATTTTTTTCTTCTATCAGAATTTCATTTTTTATCAATTTTTCTGACCAGCTCAAATAGCAAAATCCCCTGTGCATTTCTGTAGCAGATTATTTCAAGGTGCTTCATAAACATTATTTAAAACTCACAAATGATACTTGTTAAATTATTCATTGTGAATAACATTCAATGTGCATTTAGCTCTTTGTCTTCTTTGCAGATCATTCACAAGTGTATCTTATTGTCAGCCTGCTGGTTGGAAACTATCTGCACAGACAAACTCTTCTTCCTTACAGGTGGTATGCATGTCTTACAGTTTGCAAGATTAGGCCCTGTGTTAGCAGACTGGACTTCAAACTGGGACCCTTCCGTTACATATCATTATTCTCTGTGAAAAAGCAGAACTATCCATAATGATGAAAGTATTAAAACATTGACTTTTTTTAAAGTTGTGACCATTCAGTATTGTAGGCATAGATGTTATTGCCACATATGATTAAGGTTGCTTCACACTTTCTATTATAAGAACTTATTTTCAGTTGCTTATAACATTGCCAAACTTTAACCACTTGGGTTGAAATTGTCTATGATGGGTATCTGCCTCAGGTGAAATGCTTTTAGTAAGTTTCAGCTAAAGCCATTCAGCCATTATTCAAAACAAGCTTAGGGGAAAAATACAAGGTTTTGCCCATGTTAATTTGTTTTTTAAACCCATTCATAGAGTCCAAGGCCATAAAGGACCACAGTGATCATCTAGACCAATGTTTCCCAAACTTGGGACGCAGCTTGTGTAGGGAAAGCCCCCAGCAAGCCGAGCCGGTTTGTTTACCTGCCGCGTCCACAGGTCCAGCTGATCGCAGCTCCCACTGGCCACGGTTCGCTGCTCCAGGCCAATGCGGGCTGCTGCAAGCAGCGTGGGCTGAGGGATGTACTGGCTGCCGCTTCCAGCAGTCCCCATTGGCCTGGAGCAGGCGGCCAGTGGGAGCTGTGATTGGACGGACCTGCGGATATGGCAGGTAAACAAACCAGCCCAGCCCGCTGTGGGCTTTCCCTACACAAGCGGAGTGCCAAGTTTGGGAAACACTGGTCTAGACTAATCTACTATATAACATAGGCCATCAAACTTCCCCAAATTAATTCCTGTGAACCACACCATATGTCTTTAAAATAATATATAATCTAGATTTTAAAATGGCCAATGATGGAAAATTCACCACAACCTTTGGTAAATTGTTCCAATGGTTAATTACCCTCACTGTTAAAAATGTATGCTTTACTTTCAATCTGAATTTGTCTAGTTTCAGCTTCCAGTGATTGATTTTTTACACATTTGCCTGCTAGACTGAAGAGGTTATTATCAAATATTTCTCCCCCATATAGGTACCTATAGACTGCAATCAAGTCAACACTTAACCTTCTCTTTGTCGAGTTAAATAGATAAACCCAAGGAGCTCAGTCACAATAAGGCATGTTTTCTACTCCTCTAATCATTCTCATGGCACTTCTCAGAACCCTCTCCAGTTTATCAACATCCTTCCTGAATTGTGGACACCAGAACTGGACACAGTATTCTAGCAGCAGTTGCACTGGTACCAAATACAGAGCCAAAATAACCTCTCTCCTCCTACTCAAGATTCCTGTTTATGCATTCAAGGAGCTCATTAGCCCTTTTGGCCAGAGTGTAGCAATGGGAGCTCACATGCAGTTGTTTACCCACCATGACTCCTGAATCTTTTTCAGAGTCAATGCTTCCCAGGATAGAGTCCCCCTGGCTCCTCCTGGCTGCCAGGAACTCTTGTGGTACTGGGCACAGGAATGGAGAGAAGAGTGTCTTGTTCACTCAATGGTCCCACTGCTAGTGCCTAGGCAATCTAAAGGAGAAGGAGGAACCATCTGTTTCCAATGCAGATGGATAAGAAATGGGGGTTACAGAAGACAAAGGGGGAGAAGGAAGCAGAGGGGAAGGGGAGAGGAGCTGGGGGTGGATAGGAGTAGAGGGGGAAGGATGGAGATGGATGAAAGCAAAAAGAGCACGAGCCAGAGCCAAGGGGGAAAGATAGCAGAAGAGATAGAGGGAGGGAAGGGCTGGAGGGGGAAGGATAAGAGCAGAAGGGAAGGGGGCAGGAGCCATGGGAAGTCGGGGGATTGGATAGGAGCAGAGAGGGGACAGAGACAGATGGGTGCACGGGGCAGAATAGTCTATAATACTCCCCTGCAACACCTGGAATTGAACCTAGCAGTCCCAACTCTCTACATCCCTCTGCTGTGAGCAAACAGATGTGAAACTTACTGGCCCAGTGTGTGTCTTACCCGGCTCCAGTTGCTGATCCACATACATGAAAACAGCCTATTACTGCTACCAGTTATTTCATTAGCTCAAGTGACAGAGGTCTGTACGGTAGATCTAAAGGTACAAACCCTGAAGCTGGGTTGCTGATATGGTTTCACATGATAAACTGAAAAAACAAACAGATATTCTATCTGGGCTTTTAATTAGAAAACTACATCTAAAAACCTCTAGTTTAAAAAAAAGTTTAGGTTTCAAAGTCAAGCCCTGAAAAGGTAGGAATGGCCAGAATTAATATGCCCATGCAACCTTTCATTCTGCCTCTTTGTGTGAAGGCAGCAAAATATTACTTTTTTATTAAGAAGTTACATAGTTTTTGAAATGTTAAATGACTCTAACATTTATTTAATCCACGTTTTTTTCTGCAGGATCCTGCCTCGTTCAGTGCACCGGATGAGTGGTGCTCAGCAAATGAACCAGATGGGTGTAGTGACCAATGCCGTCAGTAGGACCGCTGCCTCATTTGTTGCAGAAGTTGGAAGGTGTCTAGTGATTGAGGAGGGGGACTGCAATCAGAGGGAGTACAGCCTCATGGCTCAGGTAGTTGAGTGCCACTCTAGAGAATTGTATTCCATTATCCCTGCCTCTGCCAGAGATTTTACACAATGATAGGCAAGTCACTTAAACCAAAATTTTTGTAGCTGGGTACTTAATTGTATCTTCCTCATTTTCTGGGTATATTGGGACATCTGGGACCAGATTTGCAGAAGTGCTCAGCCCTCCCAACTGCATCTGAAGCCAACTGGAGCTGTGCTTTTAACATACAAATAGGTTTGGCAGAACTCAGTTTTGATGGTTTTATATTTTCAACAATTATTTTTAAGCTTTTTAAAATTTTGATTTAAATGTTCAGTCACAGGAAACTATTGGAAGGTGAGACAGTAAATTATTTAATGACAGCAGACACTGAGATTCAAAAAGTTAAAGCTCTACACAAATTGTCAACATCGCATGGCAAAATACACAATATTCTTTAATCAAATCCTAGTAATCTCTCAAGCAGCATTTTTCTTACTTTCCCTCTGTATATTTTGATGATGATTGATGGAAATATTTATAGTCAGTGTGTCTGTATGGTGAAATCAACAGTTACTTACGTTTACCGATAAAAATCTAATCCTTCCGAGCCTACATATAAAATGCTACAAACATGCTAATTACACTGAAAAATCAAGGTCTAGGTGTCACAAGTTGGGCCCCCAAAATTACTGGACAATTTTGGCCTTGATATCTCTGTGCTTCAGCTTCCCAGCTATAAACTATGGATAATAATGCTACCTAATCTCAGAGGGCTGTTGCAAAGGCAAACTCATTATTGTTTGTGAAGCACCATAGAAACACCCAGGAGGAAATTAATAATTTTGTATTCAGTGCAGGGTCTGGAGGCTGTGTGTTAAATAAGGCCTAGGGTCACACATTGAATGAGAAGAGTAAAAAGAAATAATGAGGAAGTACCCATTCACTAAATAGAGCAGAGGTCCTGTGGAAAAAACCAGCATGTGATAATGTAATTAAAGCCTATATCATAATGCATACATGCAGATGGCTGAATTATGGTAACATAGGCAGCCTTAATTCTGACACTTCCTCACTCTGAGTACTTCATTTTGCAACCTTATCATCCTTTTAATGTACTCTTTGGATGTAAGCGATAAATATTTCAAGAATTCCTGTAGCTATAGAAAAAGGAATAAGAACTAATTGCTGCACTTTCGCTTTAATTCTTGCTGTTTTAAAAGAGAAAAAATTAATTTATTTTCTATCATCATATGTCTTCATTCTTAAGCATTCCGATCTTTCTGTGAAGCTGCAGTTTTGCATCCTCGTTCATTTTACTTACTAAAAAGTATATTCTTAGGTATTATCTAGACTGGGAGTTAAGATGTGATATTAGCACATGTCACTTAATGACACATTTCAGAAGTCTACTGAAGACAATTCACATTGCCTTAATTACATGATAAATTGGTAGAACTGAAGTCTAGAGGAAGCCTAGGCTTTAACGTCACCAGTTTTAGCACGAGGTTCAGACAGTTTTTCTACATGTGTTAGCTAACATGATAATATCACACCTTAAATCCTACTCTAGACCAGGCTTTAAGGCACTAATCCTTCAGGCTTTACACGGGTAAAATTCCTATTCAACTGAAGTCAAATGAGCTTTCAATTTCAGCCAATGGGAGTTTTGCGTGAGTAAGGACTACACGATCAAGTGCAAAAGTAACGATTTTAAATATTTTACCAGCACACTTTGGTCTCGACGACACTACAGTTTTCCTAAGTTATTTTCCAAAAAGGAAAAAAATATTGGCTGCACAGTTTACAGCTGCAATAAAGGCTGCCCTGATATGGGGAGTTTTGTGAAAAGGTTCAACTCTTTGTACACGGTAAATCAAATTAAGCCTTGCCTGGGGACTCATCATCCCAAGCATCTAATGAAGAAAATACATCAGGGTTGCTGGAAGTTTATTGGAGAATTCCTGCAAAAAAGAAACAACAAAACAGTCAAGAAGAACCAGGACTTAACGGGGAAACAGATGATATTTAATTAAATAAATATACTCAGCAGTGCTCCAAGGAATGAAATTATTTGCATGCTGGATGGCCACATATTGAACCACACTGCTGAGAACATTTATACCGCACTGCTCATTTTTTAATAGCACAAATACATACTGTACTTAGAAATTAAATGTCTGAAAGCATAGCAATATCACACTTTCAGGAACTAATACTGCATTAAGAGTTCCCTGAAAAATATTCCACTTTTATTAACTCAGTATTTGTTTAGTTTTTGTTACTTTCTGTAATTACATCAAATGAATTAGCTAAGTTAATTATTGCCACACTAATGCAGTCCTAATTACTACTATTCAAAGTAGTGTGTAAGTGAAATTTAAGGCTTATTTATTTGGAACTCAGGTGAAGAATTATTTGTATAATAGAAGAGGAATGTGGTCTTCATTTTTTCCAGAAGATGCCTGTGAGAACAGAGGACACCGCTGAGGCAGGCTGTCATTCTGGTGTAGGTGCTACATTGAGAGTGGAGGGGTTCAATGGATAGGAGTTTGCCTCTCCATTGCACGCCTGTGGCTTAGATCCTGCAGTTGATAGCCCATAGGTGGACTGCTGAACATATGCAAAGCCTCCCTGAAACCAACCTGCACAGTATCAGTTGCAGCTCTAAGCCCCCTATTTCTCCTTATTGGTATCCATGTTCTCTCATACTCAATAACAGAAGAGCCGACACCGTGGGTGCTCCAGGGCTGCCAGCTCCCCTTTTGTCCCCTAGTGCCTCCTGCTCACCAGCAGTCCAGCCGATCAACTCCTCCACCTCCCTCCCAGAGCCTCCCACCTGCCACAGATGAGCTGTTCCGTGGCATACAGGAGGCACTAGGAAAGAGGGAGAGGAGCAGGGATGGGGCGCGCTTGTGGGAGGGGGCAGACCTGGGCAGGAAAAGGCAGGGTGGAGCGGGGGAAGGGTGGAGGTTGGGGGAAGGGGTGGGGTAGAGTGGGTGTGGGAGGAGGCAGGGCAAGAGTGGGGGCTCGGGGAAGGAGTCGGGTGGGGGCGGGATCTGGGGCAGAGCAGGGGATTGAGCACTGCCAGGACCTGGAGGAAGACAGCACCTGTGGTCAGTAATATGGTGGCAGAACCTGGAATTGAGGCCTCAGAAAGGAAACAGAATATCCAGCATTGTTGGTAAGTGGGGGGTTAGAGATTTTGATTTGTTTTTGTTGTTTGCATTACTGTGATAGTGAAAGAAGTTACAGACTAGGGGTTAATTCCTGGCCCCACTGAAATAAATGGGACTTTTGCCATTGATGTCAATCAGGTTAGTATTTGACCTGTAAGAGTAAGAAACAAAAGCCTGATCCTACTTCCATTGATTTCATATTCCATTTCTGATTCCATCCAATCTCTCATGTTATTATCAAAAGGTGAACAGTTCTAATCCTGAACAACAATTGAAGATCTGCACATTTGGTGATGCATTTTTTTACAAACAGTCGTAGACTCATAGGACTGGAAGGGACCTCAAGAGGTCATCTAATCCAGTCCTCTGTGCTCAAGGCAGGATTAAGTATTATCTAGACCATCCCTGACAGGTGTTTGTCTAACCTGCTCTTAAAAATCTCCAATGATGGAGATTCCACAACCTCCCTAGGCAATTCATTCAGTGCTTAACGATCCTGACAGTTAGGAACTTTTTCCTAATATCCAACTTAACCGCCCTTGCTGCAATTTAAGCCAACTGCTTCTTGTCCTATCCTCAGAGGTTAAGGAGATCATTTTTTCTCCCTCCTCATTGAAACAACCTTTTATGTACTTGACAACTCTTATTATGTTCCCTCTCATTCTTCTCTTCTCCAGACTAAACAAACCCAATTTTTTCATCTTCCCTCATAGGCCATGTTTTCTAGACCTTTAATCATTTTTTTTGCTCTTTTCTGGACTTTCTCCAATTTGTCCACATCTTTCCTAAAATGTGGCACCCAGAACTGGACACAATATTCCAGTTGAGGCCTAATCAGCGCAGAGTAAAGCGGAAGAATTACTTCTCGTGTCTTGCTTACAATACTCCTGCTAATACATCCCAGAATGATGTTTGCTTTCTTTACAAGAGCGTTACACTATTGACTCATATTTAGCTTGTGATCCACTATGATCCCCAAATCCCATTTCTACAGTATTCCTTCTTAGGGAGTCATTTCCCATTTTGTAGGTGTGCAATTGATTGTTCCTTCCTAAGTGGAGTACTTTGCATTTGTCCTTATTAAATTTCATCCCATTTACTTCAGATCATTTCTCCAGTTTGTCCAGATCATTTTTAACCTTGCAACCCCTCCCAGCATGGTATTGTCCACAAACTTTATAAGTGTTCTCTCTATGCTATTATCTAAATCATTGATGAAGATATTGAACAGAACTGGACCCAGAACTGATCCCTGCAGGATTCCATTTGGTATGCCCTTCCAGCTTGACTGTGAACCACTGATAGCTACTCTCTGGGAACAGTTTTCCAACAATTCCCCCTTTCCCCCCATTATAGTAGCTCCATCTAGGTTGTATTTCGTTAATTTGTTTATGAGAAGGTCATGGGAGACAGTATCTAAAGTCAAGATATACCACATGTACCGCTTCCCCTCCGTCCACAAGCCTTCTTACACTGTCAAAGAAAGCTATCAGGTTGGTTTGACATGATTTGTTCTTGACAAATCCATGTTGTTACTTATTGCCTTATTATCTTCCAGGTGTCTGCGAACTGATTGAGCAAATAAATAACCAATTATCTTTCCAGGTATTGAAGTTAAACTGACTGGTCTGTAATTCCCTGGGTTGTTCTTATTCCCCTTTTTATAGATTGGCACAATATTTGCCCTTTTCCTGCCCTCTGGAATCTCGCCCACCTTCCATGACTTTTCAAAGATAATGGCTAATGGCTCAGAAATCTCTTCCGACAGCTCCTTGAGTATTCTAGGGTATTATTCATCAGGCTCTGGTGATCTGAAGACATCTAACCTGTCTAAATAATTTTAACTTGTTCTTTCCCTATTTTAGCCCCCAATCCTACCTCATTTTCACTGGCATTCACTATGTAAGACGTCCAATCGCTGCTACCTTTTTGGTGAAAACTGAAACCAAAAGTCATTTAGTGCTTGTCATTTCTACATTTTCTGTTCCCCGCCTCCCCCCCTCAACTGAGTAACAGGCTTACTCAGTCCTTGATCATCATCTTGTTTCTAATTTCTATTTCTATTTTCTTGTTACCCTTTATGTCTCTATATAGTTTAATCTCGTTTTGTGCCTTGCACTTTTTATTTAGTCCCTCCAGGCTTGTGTTGTTTGTTTATATTCATCTGACATAATTTGTCCTAGTTTCTACTTTTTGTAGGACTCTTTCTTGAGTTTCAGATCATTGAAGATCTCCTGCTTATTATTTATTGCCACACTTCCTATCTTTCCTATGCAGTGGGACAGTTTGCTCTTGTGCCCTTAATAATGTCTCTTTGAAAAACTGCCACCCCTCTTGAACGGTTTTTCCTCTTAGACTTGCTTACCATGAGATCTTACCTACCAACTCCCTGAGTCTCCTAAAGTTTGCCTTCTTGAAATCCATTATTTTTATTGGATTTCATTATTTTTATTGCTATGTTTTCCCTCCTACCATTTCTTAGAATCATGAACACTACCATTTCATGATCACATGCACCAAAGCTGCCTTCCACTTTCAAATTCTCAACCAGTTCCTCCCTATTTATCAAAATCAAATCTAGAACAACCTCTCCCCTAGTAGCTTTCTCCACCTTCTCAAATAAAAAATTGTCTCCGGTACATTCCAAAAACTGGTTGGATAATCTGTGCCCTACTCTATTATTTTCTGAACAGATGTCTGGGTAGTTGAAGTCCCCCTTTACCACCAAGTCCTGTGCATTGGATAATTTTGTTAGTTGTTTAAAAAAGCCTCATCCACCTCTTCTTCTTGATTAGGTGGTCTATAGCTGAACCCTACCAAAACATCTCCTGTTTTTTCCCCTTTTATCCTTACCCAGAGACGTTTGACAAGTCTGTCTCCTATTTCCACCTCAACCTCAGTGTACGTAATATCTAAGGCAACCTCTTCTTCCTTTATTCCATGCCTGTCATATCAGCAACCAGGCACTTTCAGTGCATCTAATATTTCAGGGAATCATCAAAGATTTGTAGCAGATCGTTTTAATCACACTTCTTCATATGCACCTTATATAAAAGCCAGTTTTTATAGTAACTCATTTGGAATGAATTACTTTTTAAACCAACTAAACCAAACCATAAGCAGCATGCATGTGAAATACTGATTTTTCAGATCACATGCTCAACATATTAAACATATGCTTCCTGCTCATCATCATTCATATAGTTCCTAATTCGTATTAGCAAATCTGCACCTTCTTAGGACTTCGTTAGTTACTATGCTGCACACTGTGGCCACTAGGAAGACAACAGGGATAGAACTCTAATCTTCTTACTTCTAATGCATAAACCCATACCTCTAGAGCTAAAGAAGAATCTCCATTAGCTGTAGTGCCTGTGACACATAACTGAGCAGTTCTGATCCCCTCTAGGAGAAGGCAGTGCTATATCTGCACACTACCCTGTTCATGAAAAATGCAAGTCTAATTACTTTATTTTGATAAAATTTTTATTGTAGGTTTTTGTCTTCAGAAACTTAACCTTGATCCATCTACCAACGAGTATTTCAACACCAAATTTATTTTTTCTTAGTTTCCAAAGCCAGAAGTTTACAAAATTATGGTAAACGTCATATTTCTTAATCATGACCAGTTGGACAACTGAAAGAAGTTGCACACACAAATATATTTTGAAAATTTCATTTGCATGCCTTAATTAATAGTAAGGCTGTCGATTAATGGCAGTTAACGCACTGTGACAGACTCAGGCCAGTGGGGTGCAGGAGTCTGGTAGAAGGCAAATATACTGGTCACTGGATGAGTAGTTTTCTGTTCCCTGAGTGACCAGAGCAGGGGCTGCACTAGAGTAGTCAGGAACTTGCTGGAACCAATTAAGGCAGACAGGCTGATTAGAACACCTGCAGCCAATCAAGGCAGGCTAATCAGGGCACCTGGGTTTTAAAAGGAGCTCTCTCCAGTCAGATGGGGAGGAGCCAGAGGAGAGGAAGTGCGTGTGAGGAGCTGGGAGTAAGAGACACAAGGAGCTGAGACTGAGAGGGTGTGCTGCTAGAGGACTAAGGAGTACAAGCATTATCAGACACCAGGAGGAAGGTTCTATGGTGAGGATAAAGAAGGTGTTTGGAGGAGGCCTTGGGGAAGTAGCCCAGGGAGGTGTAGCTGTCACACAGCTGTTACAAGAGGCACTATAGACAGCTGCTAATCCATAGGGCCCTGGGCTGGAACCCGGAGTAGAGGGCAGGCCCGGGTTCCCCCCAAACCTCCCAACTCCTGATCAGACACAGGAGGAGTTGATCCAAACAGTGGGGGAGATAACTGAGGTGAGCAAATCTGCCAATAAGCACAGGACCCACCAAGGTAGAGAAGGAACTTTGTCACAACTTGTGTCAGGGGTGGGATCTTGGTGTGCACAGCGCGGCAGAAGAAGGAGGGTGATTTAAAAAAAAAAGGTAGAGGGTTTATTTTTTTTCACCACAATGGAAGACTTACTGCGGGCATTGATACAAGCTACGGCGGCCCAGCAGGAGGCTACCCGTGTCCAGGCAGCTGCCCAACAGGAGGCAGTGTGGCTGCAGCAAGAGACTAATCGCCTGCTGATGGACCAGGCTTCTCAAGCCTGAGCTATGTTGCGAGAACTGGTAACCCAGGTAAAGACCCTTACAGAGCTGAACCACGGCCATGATAGAATGCAGTTCATACGGGCCAGCCATTGGCTGCAGAAAATGACGCAGGAGGATGATGTAGAGGCATACCTTCTGGCCTTTGAGAGGACAGCCCTATGGGAGGCCTGGCCTCCGGATCAATGGTCTGGCATCCTTGCCCCATTCCTGTGTGGAGAGGCCCAGAAGGCTTACTATGATCTGCCTGAAGAGGCTGCAGCAGACTACCCCCAGCTGAAAGCAGAGATCCTGGCCAGATCCAGGGTAACGACTGCAGTGCGGGCCCAGCGGTATCACAAGTGGAGGTACCAGGAAAATAAAACCCTGCGGGTCCCAATTGTATGACCTCATCCATCTCGCATGAAAGTGGTTGCAAACGGAGTCCCGGAGTCCAGAAGAGATACTAGAGGTTCTGGTCATCAACCAATACATGAGGGGACAACCGCCAGACCTTCGTACCTGGGTAAGCCAGAACAAACCCTCCACCTATGATGAGGTTGTTGCACTGGTAGAGAGGCGAAGGACAGCGAGGGAGCTGACCCGACCAGTTAAGGAAGAAGCACCCTGGGTTAAACTAATAGCACTAAGCCTTAGAGCTCGAGTGATGGGGCCACCAGGGGAGCCCAGGTGGAAAAAGAGAGGGGCTGAAGGCTCACCAGAAGCCGCAAAGAGTCAGAGCACCGAGAGAGAAGAGGATCGAGAGGTTGGACTGCCCAAACCAAGAGACTGGGGAATGCCTAAGGCTCCATACAGATGTTATGCCTGCGGAGAATGGGGACATATAGCTGCACAATGTCCCAATGCTGAGGAGCCGATGCAGTGTAACCCGGGGAACTGGGCAGACCCATGCTCCCTGATCCACCTTGTGGGGGTCTCACTAACCCCACATATGTACACCAGACCAGTAAAGCTAAATGGGGTAGAGACCACAGCACTGGTTGATTCGGGGAGTGCTATCACGCTTGCCTTGGGGAAGCTTGTGAAGTGTAGTCAGCTGCTGTGGGCTAAGCGTACGGGGATAACATGCATCCATGGGACAGTTGGTTATTTCCCCACCATCCCAGTAAAAATTGAGATTCAGAGGAACACTACTGAGGTAGCAGCAGGTGTAGTCCCTAAACTCCCATACCCGGTGCTCATAGGGAGGGACTTCCCACGGTTTGGAGACTTACTCCCAGTAGGAGGATTGGAGAAAGAGGGGAATCCTGAAGTTAGTGAGGCATCCACAGTAGACTGTCAACCCCCAGTCTTCTCTGAAATATCCTCAGATTTATTTTCCATTCCCAGACATGGCAGAAAGTCAAAAAGGGAAAGGAGGGCAGCTAAGGCCTTGGGAACCCGAATACTGGCCCAAGGCTCTTGTAGGTAGGCGGACCCGAGCGGCTGAAAAGGAGGCCACCCAGGAGGGAAAAGCTCCTGAGTCTGACCCCCACCCTAACGCTTCTTAACCAGTAGAGGCAACAGAGACTGGGCCCCTAGATCTTGGGCAGATTAGTCCCGGAAGAGGAAATTTTGGACAGGACCAGGCTGAAGACCCAAGGTATAACAACATTAGAAAGGAGGTGACTGAAATAGATGGTGTCCCCGTGGAAGGGAGAACACAGGGACCAGGACCCTACTTCATAATGAAGAAGAATCTCTTATACCGGGTTGCACCAGTACAGGGGCAGAAGGTACAGCAGATCTTAGCACCTCAAAAACACCAGAACGCTGTATTAAGTCTCGCTCATAGTCATCTTTTTGGGGGGCACTTGGAGGTAGAGAAGACCCTGGCACGAGTCCTGCGACGGTTCTTCTGGCCCGGAGTACATGAAGAAGTGCGGAGGTACTGTGCATCCTGCCCGGAGTGTCAGCTGCACAGTCCCCGTCCCCACCTGAGGGCACCTTTAGTACCTCTTCCCATCATAACGGTTCCCTTTGAGCGAATAGCCATGGACCTAGTGGGACCCCGGGAGAAGACGGCTCAGGGTCACCAATATATACTTGTTGTTTTGGACTATGCTACTCGCTACCCAGAAGCCATCCCCCTGTGGAACACAGCCTCTAAAACGATAGCCAAAGAGCTGGTGGGGATCTTTGCCCGAGTGGGGCTACCAAAGGAGATATTAACAGACCAAGGAACCCCATTTCTGTCAAAGCTAATGAAGGACCTCTGTACGCTGCTCCATATACATACTCTGAGAACCATCCGCAGACTGATGGGTGGTAGAAAGGTTTAATCGAACCCTCAAGGCTATGATAAGGAAGGTGGTAAGTCGGGACGGGAAGGACTGGGACACCCTACTGCCCTACCTTCTGTTTGCTATCCGGGAGGTACCTCAGGCCTCAACTGGGTTTTCCCCCTTCGAGTTATTATACGAAAGTCACCCTCGTGGCATACTAGATATCGCCAAAGAGATTTGGGAAGAGGAACCCAGTGAGGGGAGAAATATAATAGAACATGTAATACAGATGCGAGACCGGATAGCCCGTGTCACCCCTATTGTACGGGAACATTTGGAAAAGGCACAGGAGGCCCAGAGAACCTATTACAATCACCAGGCAAAAGTCCAACAGTTCCAACCAGAGGATCGGGTGATGGTGTTGGTACCCACGGCAGAAAGCAAGCTTCTGGCCCAATGGCAGGGGCCCTATGAGGTGGTTGAACCAGTGGGGGAAGTAACCTACAAGGTGCGGCAGCCAGGACGCCGAAAACAAGAACAGATTTATCACATCAACCTTCTGAAACCCTGGCATGCACAAGAGGCGTGCATAAGTGTCCAAAAAGACCTAACCCAGGAAAACAAGCCTTCCAAACAGGTGAGAGTGTCTCCTGATTTAACACCAGACCAGGAGAAAGAGGTGTCTGAGATGATCTTCTGGAACCAAGATGCGTTCTCGACAAAACCAGGTCGAACAACCGAGACATATCACCACATCGTCACGAACCCTGGGGCCAGAATAACAATGAGGCCCTATTGGGTGCCAGCGGCCAAAAGGGAGGAAATAAAACCAGAAGTAAAAAAAATGCTGGAGTTGGGGATCGTCGAAAAATCCCACAGTCAGTGGTCCAGCCCAATCGTGCTGGTGCCCAAACCTGATGGCACCACAAGGTTTTGCAATGACTTCCGGTGACTAAATGAAGTATCCCAGTTCGGTGCGTACCCCATACCTCACATAGATGAGCTAGTGGACCGTCTGGGGAATGCCCGGTACTTGACTACCCTAGACTTGACAAAGGGGTACTGGCAGATTCCCCTTGCGGAAGATGCAAAGGAAAAGACTGCGTTCTCTACACCAGAGGGTCTTTTTCAATATACTGTCCTCCCTTTTGGACTACATGGGGCCCCAGCTACTTTACAGGGCCTCATGGATAAGCTATTATGGCCGCATAACAGTTATGCTGCTGCCTACTTGGACGATGTGGTCATTCATACCCCAGACTGGGAAACCCACCTAGAGAAGGTGGAGGCAGTCCTTGATACCTTCAGGCGAGCTGGCCTTACAGCAAACCCTGCCAAGTGTGCTGTAGGGTTTACGGAGGCCAAATATCTTGGCTACATTGTGGGAAAAGGTCTGGTAAAACCCCACGTGAACAAGTTGGAGGCCATCCAAAATTGGCCGCGACCACGTCCCAAGAAACAAGTCCGGGCATTCCTAGGTGTAGTGGGGTATTACCGACGATTTATCCCCCACTTTACCACAAGGGCGAGCCTCTTGACAAACTTAGTAAAAGCCTGTGGATCTAATGTGGTAAGGTGGTCTGATGCAGCAGAGGAAGCATTCACAGACCTAAGGACTGCCCTCTGCAGTAATCCTGTACTAATAGCTCCTGATTTCACCAAGGAATTTATCCTGCAGACGGATGCATCAGAAGTAGGGTTGGGGGCCATTCTATCACAGATGGTCAGGGAGGAGGAACACCCAATTCTCTACCTCAGTAGGAAACTCCTTCTGAGGGAACAAAAATATGCAGTGGTGGAGAAGGAGTGCCTTGCCGTAAAGTGGGCCATGGAAGCATTGCGCTACTACTTGCTCGGGCGCAGATTTGTCCTCGTGACTGACCATGCCCCTCTCCAATGCATGCAGCGGAACAAGGAGAAGAACACAAGGGTGACCAGGTGGTTCTTATCCCTCCAACCTTTCCAGTTCCATGTGCAACACAGAGCAGGGAGCCATCACGGTAATGCCGATGGCTTGTCACGTGTCCACTGTCTGGCATCCCAAGCTGCCCAACCCCTTGGTGTTGAGCAGGGGGGAGAGATATGTGACAGACCCAGGCCAGTGTGGTACAGGAGTCTGGTAGAGGGAAAAAATACTAGTCACTGGATGAGTAGTTTTTGTTCCCTGAGTGACCAGAGCAGGGGCTGCACTGGAGTAATCAGCAACCTGCTAGAACTAATTAAGGCAGACAGGCTGATTAGAACACCTGCAGCCAATCAAGGCAGGCTAATCAGGGCACCTGGGTTTTAAAAGGAGCTCTCTCCAGTCAGATGGGGAGGAGCCAGAGGAGAGGAAGTGCATGTGAGGAGCTGGGAGTAAGAGACACAAGGAGCTGAGACTGGGAGGGTGTGCTGCTATAGGACTAAGGAATACAAGCATTACACTGGTCTACAATTTTTGAGAAGTCGTCTGCTTCAGAGATAAAATGTGATATTTATTATGTATTTTGATGTGCTGAATTCAAATATGATAATTAAAACAACTGATTGGCTGCTGTTTCTAAGATATTTAAGTTTTTACATTTTATGTCTATGTATATCGTGTAGATAGTAGAGTTTTAATCATAAATTGTAAACCTAGGTCTTTTCATGTGTTTATGGTTGCTTTACATGATAATATTTCACCTGTCCTGTTTATGTAACACTTTAAAAATCAGCAAAAGGGTTATATAAATAACATTTATTATGAAACAAAAGGCAAAAAACTATTATGTACATAGTTTAGTCCTATTCAGTGTCTACTCGGCGCTTCTTGGCTTGTCTCTTGTATTCATTAAATGGAGCATCTCTTGTCACTGTCCAGCAATAGTCTGCAAGCATTGATGGGCTCCATTTGCCCTGATAGCCCGCCAGGAGATTCCACTGCTGTAGTCTGGAGCCCAACAGCTCTGCCTTACTCTTGGGTAGTTCCAAATCCCTGACAAGGTCATTCAGTTCATCTTGTGTTATGAGGTGTGGCTCAGAGGAGGAGGAGGGGAGAAAAGGTGGGTCCTGTGACATTGATGGTTCAGGACCAGAAGTTTCATCCTCTTCCTCTTCCTCATCTGACTCAAGTGAGAAGGATTCTGGTGCATCAGGAACCGGCAGTCCTTCTCCGTGGGGTACTGGGCGTATAGCTGATGGAATGTTTGGATAATGCACAGTCCACTTTTTCTTCTTTGACGCACCTTTCCCAACTGGAGGCACCATGCAGAAGTAACAATTGCTGGTATGATCTGTTGGCTCTCTCCAAATCATTGGCACTGCAAAAGGCATAGATTTCCTTTTCCTGTTCAACCACTGGCGAAGATTTGTTGCACAAGTGGTGCAGCATATGTGTGGGGCCCACCTCTTGTCCTGATCTCCAATTTTGCAGCCAAAATAAAGGTGATAGGCTTTCTTAACCATAGTGGCTATACTGTGCTTTTGTGATGCAAAAGTCACTTCACCACAAACATAGCAGAAGTTATCTGCACTGTTCACACAAGTATGAGGCATCTCTGCTCACTTTGGCTAAACAGAAATGTGTCCCTTTGCAAAATCAAACACTGACAAATAAGAGAGCACGACACTGTATGATTTCTAGAGCTGATATAGGGCAAATTTGTTCAGCAGAGTGATGTAAGCTTCATTATGATTGCATCATCCATGACTTCTAGGAATAACATGATGCAATTCATATCATGTATGACACAGTACCAGCTTCAGATTGCATCATTCATTGTTTTGCCTAAAAAGCAAGTACTGTCCAAACCCAGTCATAGATTTATTCATAGATCCAGTCAAAGATGTATTTTAGTCATTTCTGGTTTAAATTGAGATCCCTTCCCTTTATAACTCACTTATCCTCCGCCATTCCCAAGTCAAGGGTCGTATATACTGACTCAATAGCATATCTTGAAAACTAGAGCCAATCAACAATTTTAAGCATCATTTTCGTTCTCAGTGACCCGGAATTAGTAAAGTTGGACTAGATTTATTTCAGAAGCATTTTGGCTGTAGAGCAGTGTTATCAGACACCAGGAGGAAGGTCCTGTGGTGAGGATAAAGAAGGTGTTTGGAGGAGGCCTTGGGGAAGTAGCCCAGGGAGGTGTAGCTGTCACACAGCTGTTACAAGAGGCACTATAGACAGCTGCAAATCCATAGAGCCCTGGGCTGGAACCCGGAGTAGAGGGAGGGCCCGGGTTCCCCCCAAACCTCCCAACTCCTGATCAGACACAGGAGGAGTTGATCCAGACTGTGGGGGAGATGACTGAGGTGAGCAAATCTGCCAATAAGTGCAGGACCCACCAAGGTAGAGGAGGAACTTTGTCACAGCATGCAATTAACTATCATAATTAATCACACTGTTAAACAATAGAATACAAATTGAAATTTATTAAATATTTTGATTGTCTACATTTTCAAATATGCTGATTTCTATTACAACACAGAATACAAAGTGCATAGTGCTCACTTTACATTATTATTTTTATTATAAATAGTAATAAAAATGATGAAATAGTATTTTTCAATTAACCTCATACAAGTACTGTAGTGCAATCTCTGTATCGTGAAAGCGTAACTTATAAATGTAGAATTTTTTTTTGTTACATAACGGCACTCAAAAATAAAACAATTTAAAACTTTAGCACCTACAAGTCCACTCAGTTCTATTTCTTGTTCAGCCACTCACTAAGACAAACAAGTTTGTTTACATTTACAGGAGATACTGCTGACTGCTTCTTATTTAAAATGTGAAAGTGAGAATAGGAGTTCACATGGCACTTTTGAAGCCAAGCCATTTACGTGCCAGATATGCTAAACATTCATATACCCCTTCATACTTCAGCCACCATTCCAGAGGACATGCTTCCATGCTGATAATGCTTGTTAAAAAAATAATGCATTAATTAAATTTATGACTGAACTCCTTGGGGGAGAACCGTATGTCTCCTGTTCTGTTTTACCCACATTCTGCCATATATTTCATCTTACAGCAGTCTCGGATGAAGATCTAGCACGTTTGTTTTAAGAACACTTTCATAGCAGTTTTAACAAAACGCAAAGAAAACACCCTCTCTTAGGGAACTGATGGGCAGGATCCCCGGGGAGGCTAATGTGAGGGGTAAAGGAGTCCAGGAAAGCTGGCTGTATTTTAAAGAAGCCTTATCGAGGGCGCAGGAACAAACCATCCCAATGTGCAGAAAGAATAGCAAATATGGCAGGCGACCAGTTTGCCTTAACAGTGAAATCTTCAGTGAGCTTAAACACCAAAAGGAAGCTTACAAGAAGTGGAAATTTGGTCAGATGATTAGGAAGTATAAAAATATTGCTCGAGCATACAGGGGTGTAATCAGGAAGGCCAAAATACGACTGGAGTTGTAGGGATATACAGGGTAACAAGAAGGGTTTCTACAGGTATGTTAGCAACAAGAAAAAGATCAGGGAAAGTTTGGGACCCTTATTGAATGGGGAGGCAACATAGTGACAGACGATGTGGAATAAGTGGAAGTACTCAATGCTTGTTTTTTCCCCTCGGTCTTCACAGTAAGATCAGCTCCCACACTGCTGTCCTGGGCAACACAGTATGGGGAAGAGGTGAGCTGCCCTCAGCGGTGAGAGAACAGGTTTAAGGACTTTTTAGAAAAGCTGGACATGCACATGGGTCCAGATCTAATGAGGGTGCTGAGGGAATTGGCTGATCTGAATGCAGAGCCATTGGCCGTTAACTCTGAAAACTCATGGCAATCGGGGGACATCCTGGATGACTGGAAAAAGGCAAATATGGTGCCCATCTTTAAAAAGGGGAAGAAGGAGAACTTGGGAAACTAGAGATCAGTCAGCATCAACTCAGTCCCTGGAAAAATCATGGAGTAGGTCCTCAAGGAAACCATTCTGAAGCACTTGGAGGAGAGGAAGGTGATCGGGAACAGTCAACATAGATTCACCAAGGACAAGTCATGCCTGACCAACCTGATTGCCTTCTATGATGAGATAACTGGCTCTGTGGATATGGGGAAAGCAGTGGACATGATATATCTTGACTTTAGCAAAGCTTTTGATATGGTCTCCCACAGTTTTCTTGCCAGCAAGTTAAAAATGGACAAATGGACTACAAGGTGGATAGAAAGCTGGCTAGATTGTTGGGCTCAAAGGATAGCGATCAATGGTTCAATATCTAGTTGGCAGCTGGTATCAAGCGGAGTGCCCCAGGGGTCAGTCCTGTGGCTGGTTTTGTTCAGCATCTACATTAACGATCTGGATGATGGGATGGATTGCACCCTCAGCAAGTTCGTGCATGACACTAAGTTGTGGGGAGAGGTAGATAGGCTGGAAGGTCCTGCAATTAGGACAGAAGAATCCCATGCACTGCTACAGGCTAGGGACCAACTGGCTAAGTGGCAGTTCTGCAGAAAAGGACCTAGGGATTACAGTGAATGAGAAACTGAATATGAGTCAGCAGTGTGCCCTTGTTGCCAAGAAGGCCAATGGCATATTGGGCTGCATTAATATGAGCACTGCCAGCAGATCAAGGGAAGTGATTATTCCCCTCTATTTGGCACTGGTGAGGCCACATCTGGAGTACTGCATCCAGTTTTGGGTGCCCCACTACAGAAAGGATGTGGACAAATTGGAGAGTCCAGCGGAGGGCAACAATATTCATTGGGGGCTGGGGCACATGACTTATGAGGAGAGGCTGAGGAAACTGGGATTGTTTAGTCTGCAGAAGAGAAGAATGAGGGAGGGATTTGATAGCAGCCTTCAACTACCTGAAGGGTGGTTCCAAAGAGGATGGAGTTTGGCTGTTCTCAGTGATGGCAGATGACGGAACAAGGAGCAATGGTTTCAAGTTCCAGTGTGGGAGGACTAAGGTGGATATTAGTAAACACTATTTCACTAGGCGGGTGGTGAAGCACTGGAATGGGTTACCTAGGGAGGTAGTGGAATCTCCATCCTTAGAGGTTTTTAAGGCCCAGCTTGACAAAGCTCTGGCTGAGATGATTTAGTTGGTGTTGGTCCTGCTTTGAGCAGGGGATTGGACTAGAAGACCTTCTGAGATCTCTTCCAACCCTAATCATCTATGATTTTATGATATCAGTGTGAGATTTCTAAGGATAGATACAGCACTCAACCCAAGGTTTAAGAATCTGAAGTGCCTTCCAAAATCTGAGCGGGATGAGGTGTGGAGCATGCTTTCAGATGTCTTAAAAGAACTACACTCTGATGCAGAAACTACAAAACCTGAACCACTCAAAAAAAAATTATCCTTTTGCTGGTGGCATCTGACTCAGCTGATGAAAATGAATTTGTGTCAGTCCACTCTGCTTTGGATTGTTATGGAGCAGAACCCGTCATCAGCATGGATGCATGTCCTCTGGAACAGTGGTTTAAGCATGAAGGGACATATAAATCTTTAGCACATCTGGCACGTAAATATGTTGCGATGCCGGCTACAACAGTGCCATGAGAACGTCTGTTCTAACTTTCAGGTGACGTTGTAAACAAGAAGCGGGCAGCATTATCTTCTGCAAATTGTAACCAAACTTGTTTGTCTGAATGATTGGCTGAAATAAGACTGAGTGGACTTGAAGGCTCTAAAGTTTTACATTGTTTTATTTTTGAATATAGTTATTTTTATACATAATTCTACATTTCTAAGTTCAACTTTCATGATAAAGAGATTGCACTACAGTACTTGAATCAGGTGAACTGAAATATACTGGGAGTCCCAGTGGCAACTTAAACACTAACATTATTTGGGCATAAGCTTTTGTGGGTAAAAACCCACTTCCATGCATCTGAAGAAGTGGGATTTTTACCCACAAAAGCTTATGCTCAAATAAATCTGTTAGTCTTTAAGGTGCCACCAGACTCCTTGTTTTTGTGGATACAGACTAACACGGCTACCCCTCTGACACCTGAAATATACTATTTCTTTTAGACATTTTGGAGCATGAGCTTTCGTGGGTGAATACCCACTTCATCAGATGCATGTAGTGGAAATTTCCAGGGGCAGGTATATATATGCAGGCAAGCTAGAGATAATGAGGTTAGTTCAATCAGGGAGGATGAGGCCCTGTTCTAGCAGTTGAGGTATGAAAGCCAAGGGAGGAGAAACTGGTTTTGTAGTTGGCAAGCTATTCACAGTCTTTATTTAATCCTGAGCTGATGGTGTCAAATTTGCAGATGAACTGAAGCTCAGCAGTTTCTCTTTGAAGTCTGGTCCTGAAGTTAAGGAAACAGATCAACAGAGCCAAACGTGTACCCAGAAGCCTCCTACTGCAAGACAAACCCAAGAAAGAAACCAATAGGACTCCACTGGCCATTACATACAGTCCCCAGCTAAAACCCCTCCAACGCATCACCAGGGATCTACAACCCATCCTGGACAATGATCCCACACTTTCACAGGCCTTGGGTGGCAGGCCAGTCCTCGCCCACAGGCAACCTGAAGCATATTCTCACCAGTAACTGCACACTGCACCATAGTAACTCCAGCTCAGGAACCAATCCATGCAACAAACCTCGATGCCAACTCTGCCCACATATCTACACCAGCGACACCATCACAGGGCCTAACCAGATCAGCCATACCATCACCGGTTCATTCACCTGCACGTCCACCAATGTAATATATGCCATCATATGCCAGCAATGCCCCTCTGCTATGTACATCGGCCAAACTGGACAGTTGCTACGGAAAAGGATAAAGGGACACAAATCAGATATTAGGAATGGCAATGTACAAAAACCTGTAGGAGAACACTTCAACCTCCCTGGCCACACTATAGCAGAGCTTAAGGTGGCCATCCTGCAGCAAAAAAACTTCAGGACCAGACATCAAAGAGAAACTGCTGAGCTTCAGTTCATCTGCAAATTTGACACCATCAGCTCAGGATTAAACAAAGACTGTGAATGGCTTGCCAACTACAAAACCAGCTTCTCCTCCCTTAGTTTTCACACCTCAACTGCTAGAACAGGGCCTCATCCTCCCTGACTGAACTAACCTCATTATCTCTAGCTTGCCTGCATATATATACCTGCCCCTGGAAATTTCCACTACATGCATCTGATGAAGTGGGTATTCACCCACAAAAGCTCATGCTCCAAAACGTCTGTTAGTCTATAAGGTGCCACAGGACTCTTTGCTGCTTTTACAGATCCAGACTAACACGGCTACCCCTCTGATACTTGACACTATTTCTTTTGTTTTTTACAGTGTAAATATTTGTAATCAAACATATAAAATGAGTACTGTACACTTTTTATTGTGTTGTAATTAAAATCAATATATTTCAAAATGTAGAAAACATCCAAAAATATTTAAATAAATTATATTCTATTATTGTTTAACAGTGCGATTAATTGCAATTAATTTTTTTAATTGCTTGATAATCGCGATTTTTTTTTAATCATTTGACAGCACATATTAATAGTTTTCTCTATCCATTTTTCTGAGATGCCCATTTATCCACACAACAGTGTATGGATAGAAAAGTACACATTGCCCCAAATTCTTTACATGTGAACTGGGAAATTCAGATAGGAGTACTAATCAGGGTTTTTAAGCAAACAAAGAGACTATAATTTGATCGTGAGTCTACATGTAATATATAGTTAAATTCCACAAGCTAGATGAAGATCACAAAGAAGCTACAACAGAGAGCATACTTAATTACTCTTAGCAGAAAGAATAAGAGAAAAAATCAAATGGGAAGAATACATTAATAAAAATTATTACAGTTACAGCCAACACTATTAGAGTCTATGTTTTCAAAAGTCCAAACCTGCTGTTCTTTCAAGTCCTATCAAATAGTATCAATGGTTAGAAATACATTCTTTTATGTAATAGCTTAATCTTTGGCATTAATATATCTGCATGAATTTTTTCAGATAAATTATCACTCTTTGGAATTTTAGAGGACATTTAAATATATTATATATGTTTATCGGTAATGCTTTTGCATGTCCCTATATTTATGATGATAAACCTGACTCCAACTTTGGCCTAAAATATCACTTTATCCCTCTTTCTTCTGGGATCATATTTTTTAGATTACAGAGTCAGAAGGAAGTGAGCTGCTGTTCACAGTGCCGCTGGGACTTTTTACTACATCAATACTGTGCTACAGAAATAAATTGTTTGTACCCACAACGAATAAAATAACTGTTGTCTTGAATAGTGTTGTCAGTCAACTATCTAACAAATTGCAGCTTCATGTTTCTATTATTAATTACAGAAGGTTCTGTCCTCCAATGTGCTGCGCACTCTGGATCTAATCCATTTAAGCACATCCAACCACCTGCCTCAACAGGTGGGGAAACTTGACGGGGGTAGCAGTAAATTAGGACAGTCCCAGCAGCAAGGGAGGGAGACACCCACTGTGGGCACCAGTTAGCTCCTCCCCACCCTAATGTGTCTCTGGCACCCACTGGCCAGTCAGGGGAGGGGTACTGAGTCACAGATTCCATAGGCAGAAAGGACCATTGTGATCATCTGTCTATACACAGGCCACAGAATTTCCCCAAAATAATTCCCAGTGCAACTCTTTTAGAAAAACATCCAATCTTGGGTTAAAAATTGTCAGTGATGCAGAATCCACCACAACCCTTGACAAATTGTTCCAGTGGCTAATTACTCTCACAATTAAAAATGTACACCTTGTTTCCAATCTGAATATGTCAGGCTTCAACTTCCATCTACTGGATTGTGTTATACCTTTTCCTGCTAGATTGAAGAGCCCATAATTAAATATTTGTTACCCATGTAGATATTTATAGACTAATAGAGTCACTCCTTAACCTTCTCTTTGTTAAGCTAGTCTATCGACTCTATCACTGTGATTGGAATACATCGCCCAACTCCAGGATTTAAGCCAAATCATAGGACATAAGATGACTTTTTCAGCTCCATTCCAGCAGCCCCCACCATCAATGCTGAACTAGGCCTGGGAGTCAAACCGACAGACTCTGCAGGTCTAGCTGATCACCCAAAGCATTTTTCACCTTTCTCGCAGCACCTTTGAGTTACCGGAGGTTAGGTAGGAATAGTACTTAGTACCTAACTGAGGTACTTGGTAGAGTTGTTAATTTATCACTACTTGTATCCAGTTTCCTGAGGTAAAAGATCTGGGATTCTGCTGAGGGGCTTTGAGCTCAAGGGATAGATCTTGTGGCCCTCACTGGCAGAGGTCAGACCTTGTGGGTCAGGATCTCCACCCTTCTGCACCCTCTGTCCCCCCTCTTGGGGGGTGATGGTACAACTCAGAGTGAGCTGAGACCCAAAGGGTAGGCTGAGGAGAGCATACCCTGAGTTATGGGTTATATGGTAGGAACCCTGTAATCCCTGCTCTGGAATTGCCAGTATAGGAGAATATGGGTGACGGGTAGGTACTGCCCCCCTCTGTTTTTATTTTTCATATAAGTTGTGGCCTGCCTAATGAAATGTATCCATCTCTCTGTCCTCACTTCGCCACTGTGTCCAGATCAATGAGACATGCTTGAAGTTAAGCTTATGCTTAAGTGCTTTACTAAACAGAGACCAAGTGCTCAACACCTTGCTAAGCTGAGTTCAGAGAGCTCACAGTACACCCAAATTCTTCTGCAAATTGAAATAAAATGCCGATTTTTAAATATTTATGTTATTTATAAGATTAGCTTGATTTAAACTGACTGACTGGTAGATAAACGTGTGTCCAACAGAAAAGAAAGATATAGGAATTAGAATCAAAATACTATGAAGGAATAACAATAACCATCCTATAAAATTATGCTCTGAATTCATCCCTGATGTATCTTCAGTGAAAATCAAGAGTTACACCAGAGATGAAGTTAACCTGTGTATGGTTTTGATTTTTGTTTGTTTTTTAAATGAATGTTGTTAGACTTCAGGTTGTAAAGCTTTTGGAAACTTCCATTTAAAAGCTTTTATGAACTGCTGTTCCAGTTTCCATAGAAACAGCAGATCATAATTTCTGTGAGAATATAAAACCTTTTTCAACACGTTTGGTAGTAATTTTCAAAATGACCTCCAGATAATTAATGTGATGGTTTGACCCATACTTTAACATTATTTTCTAAGAAACAAGTAGAATTGCTCCTTTAAAAATGTGAAATCATTGTTTGTGCAAAGCAAAAAAGCCTTGAAACTTTGTGATCTTCTCTAAAAAGGGTTTCTATATGTGGCCTGCTCATGTTTCTGCTTCTACTAGCATATTTCCTCTAACCTTGTGGAAAATTACACATATTTATGACCTCGGTGTCTTTGCAAAATTAGCAGTCAGAAACCTTCCATGCTAAACCAAATAAATACTGAGTTGTCCAGTCTGTGTACATCCTATTGTAAGAATTTGAACCTCCTCCTTTCTCAGACCTTAAGGATACATTTGCTTAATCCAAATGCAACACAAATACTTTTCATGCAGTTACCGGGTCTATTCTGTTCTCTCTTTAATGCACACATGTAACTCCCATTTGTGTTGATGGGAGTTCTGTGTGCAGTGAACACAGAGGTGAGGATTATTTTTCCTGCATGATAAGAAAATGCACTCAGAGAAGATCTTACCTTATGCACCCTTAACTTACTCTAAATAAATAATCTCTGTCTCCTTCCAGCATCCATCAATCCCCATTTCTCCCTCATTCTGCTTCTAGGGACCCAGTTCAGCAATGGATTAATAATGATCCAGGCCCAGCACTTTGGAGGAAGCCTTAATCCGCGTATGTGATGTGCCTCTCTTCACCTCTTTTACAAGCCCTTCCTCCTTCCACTTCTTTTTATGATATAATCGCATTCATGAGTAGATTTGCTGCACTGCATTTTCTGTGGACCTTGGCAAAGATATTCAAAAGATAAAGCCCGAAGTTAGGCTTCTAAATCAATATTTAATGGTAACCATAATATTTGAACAATAGGAGCTTAAAGTTAAGCATAAATAAGTGACTTGATTTTTCAAGCGTGCTGAACACCCTGCAGCTTCCATTAATTTCAATGGGAGCTGTTGGACGCTGAGTATTTTTGAAAATCAGATCACTTATTTCAGACCCTACCATTAAGCTGGCATTGTTGAAAATGTTAATCCTTAGTTATATTTAACTTTAAGCAGTACCTTGCCCAATTTCCTCTGTCAAATTTCAGGGGGTTATTGTTCTTTCTGATTATTTTTAGGACCTTAACTCATTTTCTATTTACTTTCAGTGCTTCTTTTCCGCACTCTCATTCTTTCAGTCTGTTTCTAGGGCCCCTCCTTTTAAGGCCACATGTCCATTTCTTACTACCTGTTCCCCATTTATGGTCTATATATCAGTCTTCAGGGATCTGATTCCCTAGTTGCCTGCTTCTGACATGCTTTGTTGATGTCACACAGCATGATCACTGTTCCAAAAAAAATGGATAAATGTAAACCACTTACAGGATACATACTGCTATCTGTACCTTCATGAACACTCTTGGTGCTGGCCAAAGACCAGAGGGGAAGAATGTTGTATTCGCGATGAACTTATCTTATATAGCTGGGATGAATTGCTGCCTATAGCTATGCACATAGGAAACCTACAAGATATCAGGAAGCCTTCTGGTAAAAGTGTACCTCCGTGATGTTATAGGGATACAACCTTCCTTCCATTGGGGGACTGTGGCCAACCAGTGCAGCCCCAAGAGCGGGCAAGGGAAAGAGACATAGCCAGGACAGCCCACTGAGTCATCCAGCGTCCTTTGTGGAATCTTCAGCAGAGATTAGAGCTGCCCTCCTCTGGCAAAACCTAAGAGTAAGGCAGAAGACCAATACAGAAGGAAAATAATATTCCACCACCTTGAAAGTTGCTGCAAAACAAAATTGTCTTTCCCTAGTCAGCCATACTTAACTGGCCGTACCACTTTCAGCCCAGATTTCTATATGAAAATCACTCCCAAAAATTTGCAGCGGCTATTGACCACATGCGTAAATGCAGCTAATGAAGCCTCCAAGGATCCCTTAAAAATGCCTCTATTATCATGCCTGTCTTCTTTCACAGGGAAACAACACCCGCTCTTTAGGAGGAAAGATCAGAGCTGCATTTACTACAAATAAAAAAATATAGACTGCCTTTTCTTCCTGTACCCTACATAGTCTTCTAACCTGTAACCTTCTGGCCTTGTTAGAAAGCTCCCAATCATTTAGAATTTTAAAGGAAATATTTGCCACACTCTTTGATCTCTTCGTATTTCACCTAAATACTCACAGACTCATAGACTTTAAGATTAGAGGGGACCATCACGATCATCTAGTCCAGGGGTTCTCAAACTTCATGGCACCGTGATCCCCTTCTGAGAACAAAAATTACTACATGAACCCAGGAGAGGGGGACCAAAGGCTGAGCCCACCCGAGTCCCACCACCCTGGGGGGGGCAAAGCCCAAGCCCCTCCACCCTGCAGGCTAGGGGCAAAGCTGAAGCCTCAGGGCTTTAGACCAAGGCAGGGGGCCTGTAATCTGATCCCCGAGACCCATGGCTGAAGCCCTTGGTCATCAGCTTTAGCCCCGAGTGGTGTGACTCAGGCTTCAGCTTCAGTCTCAGTAAGTCTGAGCAAGTCTGAGCAAGTCTGAGCCAGCTCACTTTGGGGTCCTGACCCACAGTTTGAAAACCACTGATCTAGTCTGATCTCCTGCACATTGCAGGCCTCAGAACCTCACCCATCCATTCCCTTAATAGACCTCTAACCTCTGGCTGAGATACTGAAATCCTCAAATCGTGATTTAAAGACTTCAAGTTAAAGAGTCTCCAACATTTACACTAGTTCAAACCTGCAAGTGACCCGTGACTCATGCTGCTGAGGATGGTGAAAAAATCCCAGGGTCTCTGCCAATCTGACCCCGGGGAAAATTCCTTCCCATCCCCACATATGACAATCAGTTTGGACCCTGAGTATGTGGGTAAGACCCACCATCCAGACATCTGGGAAAGAATCCTCTGTAGGAACTCAGAGCTCTCCCCATTCAGTGTCCCATCACTGGCCATTGCCTCAATTGCTTCTTTCTATCATACTGAATATTCTGAAACAATGTTCACTCTTTCCTAGGAATCCACATCCCAGGACAGAGTAATCATAATCTAATAATTTCCAGAATCTGATAGCTCACTATCCTCCAAAATACTTAAGGAGAAATCACTGTGTTATGACGTATTATCTTATGTTTCTTGGGTATCTTATATTGAAGTTTCACTTTCTTTTTTGGTTCCTGCTTCTGTGAGTCAGAAGAACTACTAATTTCTCCTAAATTTGGTTTTCTTATTTTTAGAGAGAGAGACGTTCTTTTTATCAAGCTTTCTACGCTATGACTATCCTTCTCAGGTGGAGGCAGAGCCCTGATTCTAATCTTCTTTACTCCAATATTAGGGAAATCAGAATCGGGCCTGTAAGCTCCTGTATCTTCATGTCATTAATTCACAGAATGCTGCATTACGGGGTTTGAAATTGTAGCAGATGGGTTAGTATTGTCAGGAATACCAGCTTCCTGGTCCAAAATAAAAGAAGATGTGTAACTAAGACACATGTTTGATATAGTGAATTTGTCAGGTCTGAGACGAGAGTTGTTTGCCAAGGAGCTCCTGTCACAGAGAGGTAAGGTTCAAGCCTAAGTGTCAGCAAGTGTTCAACACATTTGTCACAGTTAGGAAGGTGATACAAAGCAAGACAGCAGAGAACCTGTGCTGCTGGAAATGGAACAACCACCCATTGCCCTATTAAATGAAGAAGGTGCAGGGTAAACGACAGTTACTTACCTCTATTGAGACTGTTGTTTTTTGAGATGAGGGTGCAGGTGTGTATTCCACTCTGGTGTACACACGCCCAGTGCACTGCAACCAGAGAACTTTGCCTAGCAGTACCCATAGAGGCAACACTCACACCATGTGGCTCCAGCCCCTCCACTGCCTATTTAAGGGTATCATCACCCCAACCCTCCTCACTTCTTTCACATCAAATGTCATAAGCAGAGGGGATGGAGGAGGGGTTGTAGAATACATGTCTGCATCCTCATCTTGAAGAACAAGTTACAATACATGAAAGTAATCATCTTCTCTTCTTTGAGTGGTTGCAGATGTGTATTCCAGTCAGATGACTCACAAGCAGTACTCACAGGAGGTGAGGCTCGGAGTCTACTTAAACAATGACTGTAGAACTGCCTTCCCAAAGTTTGCATCTGATATAGACATCAGTGGTAATCGCATAGTGCCTGAGAAACGTAAGTATAGAAGACAAGGTAGCAACTCTGCAATTGTTCAAAACTGAAACATTGTTGAGGAATGCTATTTATATGGATTCACTTGGACCCTCCTTTAATGAGCCTACAATCTCTAAGGAAGTATGCTACTTCATATGCTGATATGATGCAAGAAGTTATCGATCTGCAAATCATCTGCACAGAGACTGCCTGAACCTTCATTTGATCTGCATATGAGGCCAACAGAAGAGGTGATGCCCTACAAGGCTTACTTCTGCCTGACAGAACACCAAGCATCATCTCACATCAAACTTGTGAAGTCACTGTTCATCCACATTAGAGTGCAATGTAGGAACGAACACTGGTAAATAATCTAGTTAAGGTGAAACTGTGAAACCACTTCTAACAAAAATTATCGATGCAGTCATAGGGCCACTCTGTTCTTGAAAAAACTATAGGTAAGTGGGCTCTGTCTTTAAGGCCTTTAGCTTGCATACTGTCCTTGCAGATGGAAGAGTCACAAGGAAAACTGTCTGCTGGCACAGCAGGGACAGAGAACAAGTTGCCAGGGGATCAAATGGAGGCCTCATAATGGCCGCCAAGGCAGTATCAAGGTCCCACAAGGGAGCTAGCTCTTTCACAGTGCCCAGTGGAGAAGAATGACTCCTCTTAGAAATCTCATCACCACGGGGTTCGAGATGGTGGATGAAATGCCAATATTACTGCTAAATGAACCCTCAATGAACTGAGTGAGAGACTAAAAGACTGAAGGTGTAATTGGTACTCCAAAACATCCTGAATACAGATCAGCACTGGCTGAATTCCATGAGCATGCAACTAAACTGAAAATCACTTTCATTTGGCAAAATAAGTCGCCCAAATACAGAGCTTCCTGCTGTTAATCAACACAGTCAAACGGTTTCTGAACATTGTTCCTCCTCATCAAGCCATGCAGCATCCATGCTGTGAGATTCAGAGTGTTGAATGCTGAAGGCAAAATACTCAGCTGTGGTGCTGAGTCAGTCAGGTCAGGAAGAAGAGGAAGAGATATGGGAAGCCAAACAGATAGACAGAGTAGATTAGACAAGCAACATTGCCTCGGCCAAGTGGGAGCAATAAGAATCAGTTTGGCACGTTCCAACTTCAGCTTGAGGATGACCTGTGGAACTATTGGGATTGGAGGAAAGACATCCATCAGAGCTGATACTCAATTGAGGTGGAAGGCATCAGTGAAGGAGCCTGGACTGAGATGAGCTTGAAAGCAAAATCGATGGCTCTTCTTATTGTTTCTCATTGCAAACAAACAGCACTCTCCTTTAACTTGCACAAAGGATCCTCCACACAAATATCCCAATGGCTGGTGATGGGATGCTAGATGGGGAGAGCGCTGAGTTACTACAAAAAATTATTTCCCAGGTGTCTGGCTGGTGGGTCTTGCCCATGTGCTCAGCACCTAATGGATCGCCATATTTGGGGTCAGAAAAGAATTTTCCCTCGGGTCAGATTGGCAGAGACCTTGGGGTGGGGAGTTGCCTTCCTCTGCAGCATGGGCCACAGGTCACTTGCAGGTTTAAATTAGTGTAAAAGGTGGATTCTCTGTAACTTGAACTCTTAGCGGGTAGGTGAGGTTCTGTGGCCTGCAATGTGCAAGCAGTCAGACTACATGATTATGATTGTCCTTTCTGGCTTTAAAGTCTATGAGTCTGAATGAACTCATTCTATATGGCTCATTCTCAGCCCACAGGGTAAAGCTTCTTCAGCACTGATTGTCTATATCATGTTAAAATATTTGATTTTGCTTTGCAGGCTGGAGAGGGGATAGATATATTATTGATATTACAGTATGCCTAGAGGGCCTAACCAAGACTGGGACCCCACTGGGCTGAAAAAAGAAGAAGAAGAAAAAGAAAAACACACACAGCAAAAGATCCTCTCTACACTATAAAGCTTACAATCTAAATAAACAAGACAGAGAAGAGATAGGAGAAAGCATTCCTTCTTGATTTTAGAGTTTCTTTGATGCAAACAAAATACAATAGCAATCTAAGTACATAAATTAATACAAAACCATAGGTACATCACACCCAGTGAATCAGAATCCCATACATTACTTAATTACTATATATTGCAGAGTGTTACATGCTGTTTTTCTGAATCTTTGGAAATGAGTTAACGTATCAACACATTAATTGAAATTTTGGTCACAATTAGCATGTATTAAGTTGCTGATTAGTTGTTTGCATTTAAAACATTTTAATTGGTTTGTTTCTATTGATATAATGTAATTTGTTTTTAAATGATGTCATTTAGAAATGTGCATTTAATTATCATTGATTAGATAATCAATAGTATTGTAGCATGTGCACATAATTACTATGATAATGTCTGAAACTCACAGTTTTCAAAAAAATAAGAGATAGATCAACTTTCTCTCTAATTTCTTGTGCAGCATTTACCTCTTCAACAAAAAAGTTATATGCAGGTGCCCACTGTGTCTCCTGCCTAGTATTTTTATTAAAACAATCGAAATACCTTAGGTGTGATTCTCTCTCTCTCATTAACACAAAAGTTTCACACCAGTGTATTTCCTCTGGCTTTATCTGAATTAATCCTGATTTACTTCAGTGATAGTGAATGTAACAGGTTGGATCACAGAAACCCCCTTGGGAACTGCCAACTGATGTGCCAAGACTACTTCTGCCCCTGCTTTCCCTGCCAGCTCGGGACTCCAACCCCCTGTCTTGTTGAGCCAGACTTGCCAGTCTGCTCCAACACAAACCCAGGGTCTGAACCATATGCCCCAAAGCTGCAGACTTAACTGAAAACAACTTACAGAAGTGTTCCTGTCTTTAACACTCAGATGCCCAACTCCCAATGGGGTCCAAAGCCCAAATAAATCAATTTTACCCCGTATAAAGCTTATACATACTCTGGGTTAATTAATAAGTAAAAAGTGGTTTTATCAAATACAGAAAGTAGCATTTAAGTTGTTCCAAGTAGTAACAGACAGAACAAAGTGAATTACCAAGTGAAATAAAATAAAACATGCAAATTTAAGCCTAATACAGTAATAAAAGTGAATATAGATAAAATCTCACTCTCAGAGATGTTTCAATACGTTTCTTTCACAGATTGGACACCTTCCTAGTCTGGGCACAATCCTTACCCCTGGTACAGCCCTTGTTCCAGCTCAGGTGGTAGCTAGGAGATTTCTGATGATGGCTGCCCCCTCTGTTCTGTTCCACCCACTTATATATCTTTTGCATTAGGCGGGAATCCTTTGTCCCTCTGAGTTCCCACCCCTCCTTCTCAATGGAAAAACACAAGGTTAAAGATGGATTCCAGTTCAAGTGACATGATCACATGTCACTGTAAGACCCCAAGCCTTCACTCCTCCCATCCTGACTCACAGGAAGGCCTGCTTGCAAACAGAGCCATCCATAGTCAATTGTCCTGGTTAATGGGAGCCATCAAGGTTCCACACCACCATTAATGGCCCACACTTCGCACAATTACAATAGGCCCTCAGAGTTATATTTTATATTTCTAGTTTCAGATACAAGAGTGATACATTTATACAAATAGGATGACCACACTCAGTAGATTATAAACGTTGTAATGATACCTTACAAGAGACCTTTTGCATGAAGCATATTCCAGTTACATTATATTAATACTCATCAGCATACTTTCATAAAATCATATAGAGTGCTACGTCACAGTGACAAAAGACAGGTCCACATAAGCTGTAATTCTCTGCTATTTTACTTTTTTAGCAGAAGACTGTGATACCCTCACCTTACAGTGGGTAAAATCCTGTCCCTACTGAATTCAATTGCAAATCTCCTGTTGAATCCCATGGGGCGGGATTTCGCCTGTTGAACACAGATTTATTTTCAAGCAGTCTCACTGACTTCAGTAGAACTAATCACAGTATAAGACACTATTGAACATGAATAAAGTATTATAATATGTCTCTTAAAGATTATTCACTTCTAATAGGTCCCAATGGCTAAGTGATAGGTCTCAAAATGCACCTGTAAACAGGAAACCATCATCAAATGGGTTTCTTTCTAGTGTGGTCTCACAAGGATTGCTTGTTCGCCCTACACTCTTTAACATTTTTATCAATGACCTGGAAAAGAAAAACTCATCACTGAAAGTTTGCAGATGACACAAAAAATAGGAGTGGTAAAATACAGAGGACAGGTCACTGATACAGAGCAATGTTGATCACTTGGTAAGCTGGACATGAGTATCATAGAACCATTATCTTTGAAAGCTCGTGGCAACTGGGGGAGGTCCTGGATGATTGGAAAAAGGCAAATATAGTGCCCATCTTTAAAAAAGTGATGAAGGAGAATCTGGGGAACTAAACATTGGTCAGTCTCACCTCAGTCCCTGGAAAAATCATGGAGCCAGGTCCTCAAGGAATCCATTTTGAAGCACTTGGAGGAGAGGAGGGTGATCAGGAAAAGCCAACATGGATTAACCAAGAACAAGTCATGCCTGACCAACCTGATTGCCTTCTATGATGAGATAACTTGCTCTGTGGATATGGGGAAAGTGGTGGACATGATATATCTTGACTTTAGCAAAGCTTTTGATACAGTCTCCCACAGTATTCTTGCCAGCAAGTTAAAAATGAACGAATGGACTATAAGGTGGATAGAAAGCTGGCTAGATTGTTGGGCTCAATGGGTAGTGATCTAAATGGTTCAATGTCTAGTGGGCAGCCGGTATCAAGCAGAGTACCCAGGGGTCGGTCCTGGGGCTGGTTTTGTTCAGCATCTACATTAATGATCTGGATGATGGGATAGATTGCACCCTTGGCAAGTTTGCAAATGAAACTAAGCTGGGGGGAGAGTTAGATATGCTAGAGGGTAGGGATAGGGTCCAGAGTGACCTAGACTAATTGGAGGATTGGGACAAAAGAAATCTGATGAGGTTCAACAAAGACAAGTGCAGAGTCCTGCAAATTAGGACAGAAGAATCCCATGCACTGCTACAGGCTGGGGACCAACTGGCTAAGCAGCAGTTCTGCAGAAAAGGTCTGGGGATTACAGTGGACGAAAAGCTGAATATGAGTTAGCAGTGTACCCTTGTTGCCAAGAAGGCTTATGGCATATTGGGCTGCATTAATAGGAGCACTGCCAGCAGATCGAGGGAAGTGATTATTCCCCTCTATTCAGCACTGGTGAGGCCACATCTGGAGTACTGCATCCAGTTTTGGGCCCCCCACTACAGAAATGATGTGAACAAACTGGAAAGAGTCCAGCGGAGGGCAATAAAAATTATTAGGGGGCTGGGGCACATGACTTATGAGGAGAGGCTGAGGGAACTCGGCTTATTTAGTTTGCAGAAGAGAAGAGTGAAGGGGGGATTTGACAGCAGCCTTCAACTATCTGAAGGGGGGTTCCAAAGAGGATAGAGCTTGGCTGTTCTCAGTGGTGGCAGATGACAGAACAAGAAGCAATGGTCTCAAGTTGCAGTGGGGAAAGTCTAGGTTGGATATTAGAAAAAACTATTTCACTAGGAGGGTTGTGAAGCACTGGACTGTGTTACCTAGGGAGGTGGCGGAATCTCCATCCTTAGAGATTTTTAAGGATTGGCTTGACAAAGCCCTGGCTGGAATGATTTCGTTGCGGTTGGTCCTGCTTTGAGCAGGGGGTTGAAATAGATGACTTCCTGAGGTCTCTTCCAATCTAATTTTCAATGATTCTATGAACTCCCAGAATGACGCTGCAGCCAAAAAAGCTAATGGGAGCCTTGGATGCATAAACAGGGGGATCTCCAGTAGGTGTAGAGAGGTTATTTTACTTCTTTATTTGGCACTGGTGCAACCACTGCTGGAACATTGTATTCAGTTCTGGATACAACTCAAGAAAGATGTTGATAAAATGGAAAGGATTCAAAGAAGAGGCAGGAGAATGATGAAAGGATTAGAAAACCTCCCTGAAAGTGATACACTCAGAACAAAATCTGTTTATCTTAATAAAGAGAAAATTATGGGGTGACGATCACAATTTAGAAGTACCTATATGGGGAACAAATATTTGATAATGGGTTTTTCAATCTAGCAGAGAAAGCTATCACACAATCCAATGGCTAGAAGTTGAAGCTACATGAATTCAGACTGGAAATAACCCATAAATTTTAATTGGTGAGGGCAACTAACCAGTAGAACAATTTATCAAGGGTCATTGTGGATTCTTCACCACTGGCCATTTTTCAGTCAATATTACATGTTTTTCTAAAAGAGATGCTCTAGGAATTATTTTCAGAAAGTTCTCTGGCCTCTGTTATCCAGGAGATCACACTAGATGATCACAATGGTCCCTTCTGGCCTTGGAATCTGTATGTCTCCTATATTTTCACTTTCTCTGTATTCAGTATTCTGTTTGAAAGTTATTAATAAAAACTCATTTTAGATATCATTGCCAAAAAGTTTCCTGAGTGTTGCACGTTGGTATTTATATAGGTATTGGAGAAAGCAGCAAAACCATTGCTTATTATTTTTATATTATAAACTTTTTAAATTACCATGACCATAGTACCAAGGTGCAAATGACTAAGCTAACTGCAGCAGAAACATACACTACTTAGTAACTGCTAAGGTAGGTTCTGTTGAAAATTGAATTAAATAAATGTACAGGATTCTTCAAAAACTTACATCAGTTTTTAGAATTTGAGGACCTTGTGTAGGATTTTTAAGATTTTATAGAGACTGTTTTAGAGTCTAAGAAAACTGTTAAGCATATTTGTAATTTTTTCTTTCCTATCATAACCTCTTAAAAATCTGAAACTATGTCTTTCCTCATTGATTTTGTCCTTCTCTGTTTGACAAACATTGGGTTTTTTCCATCTTATTTTAATGAAACTGAAAATTAATGTGGATGTTTTTATTTAATAACTTTGATTTAGACAGCACTGGATCATGCCAAGACACCTTTGTGTACCAGCATCATCAGTGATAGGAGATTCATTTCATGACTGATGTAGAGAAAAGAAAATATTGTGATTTTGGCAGCTTCTACAAAAATAGCATTATTGGTCCAGATGCTCTGGTCTCTCGTTCACTTGGCAGGCCTCAGGCACAATGGAGAATCAAAGTTATGAAAGGTGTATTTTTAGAGAAGACTTTAAACTGAAACCTTGACTGCTTGTGATCATTAAAGATTATATGAGAATGTTCGGGTATTAACCCCAGCGTTTTGGCCTCCTTTTGTGGTACTGCAGACCAAAATGGCTTAGTAGCAAATATCACTAAATATTACTAAATATCACTGATTTGACCCAAAAGCACTCTTTTGTGGGGTGCAGTAGGGGTCTTGACTGTCAACTCTATTGACTATTGGCCACTGCAGAGAAACTAAATGAATTCTTTGCATCGGTCTTCATGGCTGAGGATGTGAGGGAGATTCCCAAACTGGAGCCATTCGTTTTAGGTGACAAATCTCAGGAACTATCCCAGACTGAGGAATTATTAGAGGAGGTTTTGGAACAAATTGATAAACTAAACAGTAATAAGTCACCAGGACCAGATGGTATCAGGACCAAGAGTTTTGAAGGAACTCCAACGTGAAACTGCAGAACTGGTGGTGTCGGAGAGAAGGCTTTGGATTCTTCGACCATGGGATGGTGTTCCAAGAAGGAAGAGTGCTAGGCAGAGATGGGCGCCACCTAATGAAGAGAAGGAAGAGCATCTTCGCAAGCAGGCTGGCTAACCTAGTAAGGAGGGTTTTAAATTAGGTTCACCGGGGAAGGAGACCAAAGCCCTGAGGTAAGTGGGGAAATGGGATACCGGGAGGAAGCACGAGCAGGAGAGTGCAAGAGGGGAGGACTCTTGTCTCGGACCGAGAAAGCGGGACAATCAGCGAGTTATCTTAAGTGCCTATACACAAATGCAAGAAGCATGGGAAACAAGCAGGGAGAACTGGAAGTCCTGGCACAGTCAAGGAACTATGATGTGATTGGAATAACAGAGACTTGGTGGGATATTTCACATGACTGGAGTACTGTCATGGACGGATAAAAACTGCTTAGGAAGGACAGGCAGGGCAGAAAAGGTGGGGGAGTTGCATTGTATGTAAGAGAGCAATATGACTGCTCAGAGCTCTGGTATGAAACTGCAGAAAAACCTGAGAGTCTCTGGATTAAGTTTAGAAGTTTGAGCAACAAGGGTGATGTCGTGGTGGGAGTTTACTATAGACCACCAGACCAGGGGGATGAGGTGGACGAGGCTTTCTTCCGGCAGCTAGCAGAAGTTACTAGATCGCAGGCCCTGGTCCTCATGGGAGACTTTAATCACCCTGATATCTTCTGGGAGAGCAATATAGCGGTGCACTGACAATCCAGGAAGTTTTTGGAAAGTGTAGGGGACAATTTCCTGGTCCAAGTGCTGGAGGAACCAACTAGGGGCAGAGCTCTTCTTGACCTGCTGCTCACAAACAGAGAAGAGTTAGTAGGGGAAGCAAAAGTGGATGGGACCTGGGAGGCAGTGACCATGAGATGGTCGAGTTCAGGATCTTGACACAGGGAAAAAAGGAGAGCAGCAGAATACGGACCCTGGACTTCAGAAAAGCAGACTTTGACTCCCTCAGGGAGCTGATGGACAGGATCCCCTGGGAAAATAACATGACAGGGAAAGGAGTCCAGGAGAGCTGGCTGTATTTTAAAGAATCCTTATTGAAGTTGCAGGAAAAAACCAACCCGATGTGTAGGAAGAATAGTAAATATGGCAGGCGACCAGCTTGGCTTAACAGTGAAATCCTTGCTGATCTTAAATGCAAAAAAGAAGCTTACAAGAAGTGGAAGATTGGACAAATGACCAGGGAGGAGTATAAAAATATTGCTCAAGCATGCAGGAATGAAATCAGGAAGGCCAAATCACACTTGGAGTTGCAGCTAGCAAGAGATGTTAAGAGTAACAAGAAGGATTTCTTCAGGTATGTTAGCAACAAGAAGAAAGTCAAGGAAAGTATGGGCACCTTACTGAATGAGGGAGGCAACCTAGTGACAGAGGATGTAGAAAGAGCTAATGTACTCAATGATTTTTTTTGCCTCTGTCTTCACAAACAAGGTCAGCTCCCAGACTGCTGCACTGGACAGCAGAGCATGGGGAGGAGGTGACCAGCCCTCTGTGGAGAAAGAAGTGGTTCAGGACTATTTAGAAAAACTGGACGAGCACAAGTCCATGGGGCTGGATGCACTGCATTCAAGGGTGCTAAAGGAGTTGGCGGATGTGATTGCAGAGCCATTGGCCACTATCTTTGAAAACTCATGGCAAACGAGGGAGGTTCCAGATGACTGGAAAATGGCTACTGGAGTGCCCATCTTTAAAAAAGGGAAGGAGGAGGATCCGGAGAACTACAGGCCAGTCAGCCTCACCTTAGTCCCTGGAAAAATCATGTAGTAGGTCCTCAAGGAATCAATTCTGAAGCACTTAGAGGAAAGGAAAGTGATCAGGAACAGTCAGCACAGATTCACTAAGGACAAGTCATGCCTGACTAACCAAATTGCCTTCTATGAGGAGATAACTGGGTCTGTGAATGAGGGGAAAGCAGTGGATGTGTTATTCCTTGACTTTAGCAAAGGTTTTGATATAGTCTCCCACAGTATTCTTGCCAGTAACTTAAAGAAGTATGGGCTGGATGATTGGACTATAAGATGGATAGAAAGCTGGCTAGATTATCGGGCTCGCGGGTAGTGATCAATGGCTCCATGTCTAGTTGGCAGCCAGTTTCACGTGGAGTGCCCCAAGGGTCAGTGTTGGGGCTGGTTTTGCTCAATATCTTCATTAATGATCTAGAGGATGGCGTGAATTGCACTCTCAGCAAGTTTGCAGATGACACTAAACTGGGAGGAGTGGTAGATACGCTGGAGGGTAGGGATAGGATACAGAGGGACCTAGACAAATTAGAAGACGGGGCCAAAAGAAACCTGATGAGGTTCAACAAGGACAAGTGCAGAGTCTTGCACTTAGGATGGAAGAATTCCATTCACTGTTACAGAATAGGGACCGAGTGGCTAGGCAGCAGTTCTGCAGAAAAGGACCTAGAGGTTACCATGGACAAGAAGCTGGATATGAGTCAACAGTGTGCCCTTGTAGCCAATAAGGCTAACAGCATTTTGGGCTGTATAAGTGGGGGCATTGCAAGCAGATCGAGGGATGTGATCATTCCCCTCTATTCGACATTGGTAAGGCCTCATCTGGAGTACTGTGTCCAGTTTTGAGCCCCACACTACAAGAAGGATGTGGAAAAATTGGAAAGAGTCCAGCGGAGGGCAACAAAAATGATTAGGGGCTGGAGCACATGACTTATGAGGAGAGGCTGAGGGAACTCCAGTTGTTTAGTCTGCGGAAGAGAAGAATGAGGTGGATTTGATAGCTGCTTTCAACTACCTGAAAGGGGGTTCCAAAGAGGATGGATCTAGACTGTTCTTAGTGGTAGCAGATGTCAGAACAAGGAGTAATGGTCTCAAGTTGCAGTGGAGGAGGTTTAGGTTGGATATTAGGAAAAACTTTTTCACTCAGAGAGTGGTGAAGCACTGGAATGCATTACCTAGGGAGGTGGTGGAATCTCCTTCCTTAGAGATTTTTAAGGTCAGGCTTGACAAAGCCCTGGATGGGATGATTTAGTTGGGAATTGGTCCTGCTTTGGAGCAGGGGGTCGGACTAGATGACCTCCTGAGTCCCTTCCAACCCTGATATTCTATGATTCTACTAACTGTAGTCTATAATCTATCATTTAATTCTGTTTCTGTACCAAATGACTGGAGGATAACTAATGTGATGCCAATTTTTAAAAAGGGCTCCCAAGCAATTACAGGCCGATAAACCTGACTTCAGTACCAGGCAAACTGGTTGAAACTATAATAAAGAACAAAAGTGTCAGACACATAGATGAACATAATTTGTTGGGGAAGAGTTAACACGGTTTTTGTAAAGGGAAATCATGCCTCACCAATCTACTAGAATTCTTTGTGGAGGTCAACAAGCATGTGGCCCAGGGGGATCAAGTGGATATAGTATACTTAGATTTACAAAATGCCTTTGACAAGGCCCCTCACCAAAGGCTCTTAAGCAAAGTAAGTTGTCATAGGATAACAGGGAAGATCCTCTCATGGACTGGTAACTGGTTAAAAGATAGGAAACAAAAGGTAGGAATAAATGGTCAGTTCTCAGAATGGAGAGAAGTAAATAGCAGTATGCCCCAGGGGTCTGTACTGGGCCCAGTCTTATTCAACATATTCATAAATGATCTGGAAAAAGGGGTAAACAGTGAGGTGGCAAAATTTGCAAATGATACAAAATTTCTCAAGATAGCTAAGTCCCAGGCAGACTGCGAACAGCTACAAAAGGATCTCTCAAAACTGGGTGACTGGGCAACAAAACGGCAGATGAAATTCAGTGCTGATAAATGCAAAGTAATGCACACTGGAAAACATAATTCCAATTATATATATACAATGATCGGGTCTAAATTAGCTCTTACCACTCAAGAAAGAGATCTTAGAGTCATTGTGGATAATTCTCTGAAGCAGCAGTGAAAAAAGCAAACAGAATGTTGGGAATCATTAAGAAAGGGATAGATAATAAGACAGAAAATATCATATTGCATTTATATAAATCCATGGTGTGCCCACATTTTGAACACTGCATGCAGATGTGGTCACCCCATCTCAAAAAAGATATACAGGAGTTGGAAATGGTTCAGAAAAGGGCAAGAAAAATGATTAGGGGTATGGAATGGCTGCCATATGAGGATAGATTAATAAGATTGTGACTTTTCAGCTTGGAAATGAGATGACTAAGGGGGGATATGATAGAAGTCTAGAAAATCATGACTAGTGTAGAGAAAATTAATAAGGAAGTGTTATTTACCGCTTCCCATAACACAAGAATTAGGGGTCACCAAATGAAATTAATAGGCAACAGGTTTAAAACAAATAAAAGGAAGTATTTTTTCACACAATGCACAGTCAACCTGTGGAACTCCTTGCCAGAGGATGTTGTGAAGGCGAAGACTATAACAGGGTTCAAAAAAGAATTAGATACGTTCATGGAGGATAAGTCCATCAATGGCTATTAGCCAAGATGGACAGGGATGGTGTCCCTAGCCTCTGTTTTCCAGAATGAGACTAGGCAATGGGAGGTGTATTAATTGATGATTACCTGTTCTGTTCATTCCCTCTGGGGCACCTGGCATTGGCCACTGTCAGAAGGCAGGATACTGGGCTAGATGGACCTTTGGTCTGACCCAGTAGGGACGTTCTTATAAAAAACTTGGGATCAGCCTTCATGGCACACTGGAATTAATATCTATTTTTCTTGATTGGCTTGATGGGGGTAGGGGAATTTGGGGAGAGGGGAGTGGAAGTGAGGGACTCATAGACTCATAGACTCATAGGTCAGAAGGGACCAATCTGATCATCTAGTCTGACCTCCTGCCCAAGGCAGGCCACAGAACCCAACCCATCCAATTTTATAACAACCCCTATCCCAGGACTGAGTTATTGAAATCCTCAAAATTGGTTTGAAGACCTCAAGCTGCAGAGAAACCACCAGCAAGCGACCCGTGCCCCACGCTGCAGGGGAAGGCGAAAAACCTCCAGGGCCCCTGCCAATCCGCCCTGGAGGAAAATTCCTTCCCGACCCCAAATATGGCGATCAGCTAAACCCTGAGCATGTGGGCAAGAGTCACCAGCCAGCACCCAAGAAGGGATTCTCTGCAGTAACTCAGTTCCCATTCCATCCAACATCTCCCCGCAGACCATTGAGCAGACCATTGAGCAGACCTATCTGGTGGTAATCCAAGATCAATTGCCCAAATTAACAATCCTATCATAACATCCCCTCCATATACTTATCAAGCTTTGTCTTAAAGCCAGGAAAGTCTTTTGCCCCCACTACTTCCCTCGGAAGGCTGTTCCAGAACTTCACTCCCCTAATGGTTAGAAACCTTCGTCTAATTTCAAGTCTAAACTTCCTAATATCCAGTTTATACCCATTCGTCCTCGTGCCTACATTAGTACTAAACTTAAATAATTCCTCTCCCTCCCTAACGTTAACCCCCCTGATATATTTATATAGAGCAAGCATATCCCCCCACAGCCTTCTTTTGGCCAGGCTAAACAAGCCAAGCTCTTTGAGTCTCCTTTCATAAGGCAGTTTTTCCATTCCTCGGATCATCCTTGTAGCCCGACTCTGAACCTGTTCCAGTTTGAATTCATCCTTCTTGAACATGGGACACCAGAACTGCACACAGTATTCCAGATGGGGTCTCACCAACGCCTTGTATAACGGTACTAACACCTCCTTATCCTTGCAGGAAATACCCCGCCTGATGCATCCCAAAATCGCATTTGCTTTTTTAACAGCCGTATCACATTGGCGACTCATAGTCATCCTGCTATCAACCAGTACCCCAAGGTCCTTCTCCTCCTCCGTCGCTTCCAACTGATGCGCCCCCAACGTATATCCAAAATTCTTATTATTAATTCCTAAATGCATAACCTTGCACTTTTCACTATTGTATTTCATCCTATTTCTATTACTCCAGTTTACAAGGTGGTTCAGATCTTCCTGAATAGTATCCCTGTCTTTCTCCGTGTTAGCAATACCCCCCAGCTTCGTGTCATCCGCAAACTTTATTAGCACATTCCCGCTCTTTGTGCCAAGGTCAGTAATAAAAAGGTTAAATAAGATCGGTCCCAAAACTGATCCTTGAGGGACTCCACTAGTGACCTCCTTCCAGCCTGACAATTCACCTTTCAGTACGACCCTCTGGAGTCTCCCCTTTAACCAGTTCCTTATCCAACTTACAATTTTCATATTCATTCCCATCTTTTCCAATTTGACTAACAGTTCCCCGTGCGGAACAGTGTCGAACGCCTTACTGAAATCTAGGTAAATTATATCTACCGCATTTCCTTTATCTAAGTAATCCGTCATCTTCTCAAAGAAGGAGATCAGATTGGTTTGACACGATCTACCTTTACTAAATCCATGTTGCAATTCGTCCCAATTACCATTGACCTCTATGTCCTTAACTACTTTCTCCCTTAAAAGTTTTTCCAAGACCTTGCACACTACAGACGTCAAGCTAACAGGCCTATAATTACCCGGATCACTTTTATTCCCTTTCTTAAAAATAGGAACTACATTAGCAATCCTCCAGTCATACGGCACAACCCCCGAGTTTATCGATTGCTTAAAAATTCTCACTAACGGGCTCGCAATTTCACGCGCCAGTTCCTTTAATATCCTCGGATGGAGATTGTCCGGGCCCTCCGACTTCGTCCCATCGAGCTGTTCAAGTACGGCCTCTACCTCAGTTGCGGTAATATCCACTTCCATATCCACATTCCCGTTTATCATTCCTCCATCATCGCAAGGTTCCTCACTAGTCTTATTAAAAACTGAAGCAAAGTACTTGTTTAGATGTTGGGCCATGCCTAGGTTATCCTTAACCTCCATTCCATCCTCAGTGTATAGCGGCCCCACTTCTTCTTTCTTTGTTTTCTTCTTATTTATGTGGCTGTAGAACCTTTTACTATTGGTTCTGATTCCCTTTGCAAGGTCCAGTTCAATGCGGCTTTTAGCCTTCCTCACTTTATCCCTACATGTTCTGACCTCACCAAGGTAGCTTTCCTTACTGATCCTGCCTTTCTTCCACTCCCTGTAAGCTTTCTGCTTTTGTCCAATCCCCTATCTGAGTTGTTTGCTCATCCAGTTTGGCCTACAACTCCTGCCCATGGTTTTTTTCCCCTTTCTCGGGATGCAGGCTTCCGACAGTCTCCGCAGCTGCGACTTAAAGTAATTCCAGGCCTCTTCCGCATTTAAATCCACTAATTCCTCCGTCCAATCCACTTCCCTAACTAATTTTCTTAACTCTTTAAAATTAGCCCTCGAGAAGTCGAAAACCCTAATCCCAGATCTACATTTGTTAATCCTTCCATCTAGTTTCAACTGAATCAGCTCATGAGCACTCGAACCTAGGTTGTCCCCTACCACCATTTCTTCTACGAGGTCCTCACTGCTCACCAGCACCAAATCTAAAATGGCATCTCCTCTCGTAGGTACTTCAACTACTTGATGAAGAAATCCATCCGCTATCACATCCGGAAAAATCTGACCCCTATTATTCTTGCAAGTACTCGTCTTCCAGTCTATATCCGGGAAGTTGAAGTCCCCCATAATCACACATTTCCCCTTTGTGTTTACTTCATTAAAGACATTAAAGAGGTCTCTATCCATATCCCAATCAGATCCCGGCGGTCTGTAGCACACGCCAAGCACTATCTCAGGGGAAGCTCTAGTTGCTTTTTTACCCAGTGTGATTTTCGCCCAGACAGACTCTGTCTTATCCATTCCATCGCTTCTTATTTCGCTACAGTTAATTTCATCATTGATGTACAAGGCTACTCCACCACCTTTGCCTTTCTTCCTGTCTTTTCTAAAGAGCACATAGCCTTCAATAACCGTGCTCCAGTCATGAGTACTATTCCACCAGGTTTCAGTTATCCCTATAATATCCGGTTTCACTTCCTGCACCAGTAACTCCAGTTCCTCCATCTTGTTACCTAGACTCCTCGCATTAGTGTACAGACCTTTTAATTTTCGGCGTTTGGCGTCAGTGACATTCTTTCCCCCGTCGTGCAGAGACCTTTTACCACCAGCATCACCCGTTACTCTGGTTTCTCCACTATTCCTCCTTGGATCAAATCTTGGGACCACAAGGGTATCCCCTCTCACTTTGTTTACTTTCCTCTCCAGGTTATATTCCGGCGTGGAGATCTCCCGAACATCTCCCAACCATCTCCCCCAACTTCCTAGTTTAAAGCTCTCTTGATGAGGTCGGCGAGCCTCCATCCTAGAATTCTATTTCCCTCCTTGCTTAGATGAAGTCCATCCTGAGCGAACAGTCGTCTATCTGTAAACGCTTCCCAGTGACCGTACATCCCAAAGCCCTCCTTATAACAGCACTCCCTAAGCCATCTGTTGATCGCCGTAATCTTGTCACTCCTTCGTCACCCCGCTCTAGGAACCGGCAGAATCCCACTGAAGATCACCTGAGCCTCGATGTCTTTGAGCCTCTTCCCCAGTCTGGCATAGTCCTCCTTGATACAGTCCAGCGAGTAACTAGCCGTATCATTCGTTCCCACATGAAGGATAATCAACGGATTCTTTCCCGCTCCCGCTAAGATCGTATTCAGCCTCAGGTCCACATCCTGTATCTTAGCCCCTGGCAGACAGCACACCCTTCTGTTCTCCTGATCAGGTCTAGTTACAGGCCTATCTACTCTTCTCAGTAAAGAGTCTCCAATCACGTAGACTTGCCTTTTCCTGGCGACAGTGCGATTCTGCGGTCTATCCCCCACAGCAGGTGGTCGCAATTCCTTTCGATTTGTATTCGCCCTTACAGTCCTCCTAGGGCTCATACTTGGTGTCGCCTCCATCGACTCCTCCCCTCCTTCTGCAGGACTAGCTGCTCGCCTCTTCTTCCTCGCCTTTTGTCCTTCAGCAGCCTGCTGTACTCCATCTTCATTTCCCAACTCAGCAAACCTGTTCCTGAGTTCTATTTCTCCATCGCTGGCCCGTCTTTTCCTCTGCCTGGTTCTCCTAGTCACATGCTTCCACCGTCCACTTTCCTCACCCAGCAGCTCCTCCTCAGAGTCCTTTGGTCCTGCTTCTATCTGCTTGTCTGAGCTTGTCCCCTGTGCCTCACCATGTCTGTGTTCCATCAACTGCTCAAATCCCCTTCTAAACTCAGCCAGAGTTTCCACTTGCATCTCCAGTCCCCTTACCTTTTCCTCCAGCAGCTCTATCAGGCGGCACTTCATGCAGATGAAACTCCTTTCAGGTTCTCCCTCTAGGACCATGTACATGCCGCAGCTACCGCATCCAGTCATCCTCAGTGTGTCTGCACCTGCTACCTCCGCCTCCATCGTAGCGCTCCAACTCTGTGCCTGGCAATCCACGCCTCACACCGCACCACAGGCCACCAACAAGCGTTGGGCTGCTGGCAGACCCCTGCCTCTTCCCTAGTCTGCCTTCCTGGTTCCTCTGCCTTGGTCTCCCCTGTAACCTCCCCCTGGGAACTCCCACTGAAACTCCCCTGTTAGCCGCTCTGTTCGCCGCCTCCTGTGCCGCTGCCTGAGTGCCTGGCTCCTTATATAGGACCCCTAATCAGGTAAGCCCCGCCCCCAACTCAGGGCTCTCAGGGAGGGAGAGATTTTCAGGTTTGGAGGGCTAGGATATTTGCCAGGATGCCTCCTACCAACTTACCTGTTAGCAGGTGCAGGAACCATGAATATAAATAAACAGGAGTACTTGTGGCACCTTACAGACTAACAAATTTATTTGAGCATAAGCTTTCGTGGGCTACAGACCACTTTATCGGATGCATGCAGTGGAAAATACAGCAGGAAGATATATATATATACACAGAGAACTTGAAACAATGGGTGTTCTATAAGGTGCCACAGGACTCTTTCCTGCTTTTACAGATCCAGGCTAACATGGCTACCCCTCTGATACCTGTACACACTCTAATGAGAGTGATCAGTTAAGATGAGCTATTACCAGCAAGAGAGAAAAAAACTTTTTGTAGTGGTAATCAAAATGGTCCATTTGCAGCATTTTGATTACCACTACAAAATGCTATGTAATCCTGCCCTGGCTATCAGAATGGCTCTCTGGGCACAGATATCTCCGTACGGGAAACACAGGGAAAGCCACACTTGGGGAATAAACTTGGGCCAAAGTTTACAATGTAGTTCTTGATATCTGAGCTATCAGTACAGCCAAACCACAGGTGAATGGTAAATTTGAGCTAAAGTGCAGAGTGGGCAAAATTTAATTCTGCACTAATGGTAGGTATATGGTCTGTTAACTTGTAACCCATCAAGGGTAGAAAGCAGAGCTTTATACCATAGAAAAGCAGGAATTCCCAGTCTTCCAGTAACAAAAACAGTACTTGCTTTGAGACTTAAAAAAAATTTATATCAGATTTTATTATTCACATTTTTATGTATAAAATAGATATTTTTGGTTCACTTTTAGAGATTTTTTAATTTATTTGTTATAATTTTTCTGTTCTTTTGAGGCCTGTGCAGTGAAACTCATGATAATAAGGTAGCCTGATTTTACAAGACGAATACAATTAATAAAAAAAGTTCTCTCTAGATTTTCTCTAAAATATATGTGTGTCATAAACAGATAGCTAAGGGTTAATGTCTCTTTCACTTGAAAAAAAAAAAAGTAACCTGAAGCACCTGACCAGAGGACCAATCAGGAAACCGGATTTTTTCAACTCTGGGTGGAGGAAAGTTTGTGTCTGACTTCTTGGTCTGTCTGTCTGCCTCTCTCTCAGCTATGAGAAGGATTTCTATTTCCTGCTTTCTAATCTTAGGTTTCCAAGTTGTAAGTACAAAGAGATCAAATAGTGAGTTATATGGTTTTTTTTCTTTTGTATTTACATGGATATAGTTGCTGGAGTGCTTTGAATTGTATTCTTTTTGAATAAGGCTGTTTATTCATATTTCTTTTAAGCAATTGACCCTGTATTTGTCACCTTAATACAGAGAGACCATTTGTATGTATTTTTCTTTCTTTTTATATAAAGCTTTCTTTTTAAGACCTGTTGGAGTTTTTCTTTAGTGGGAAATCCAGGGAATTGAGTCTGTACTCACCAAGGAATTGGTGGAAGGAAGAAGTCAGGGGGAACTCTGTGTGTGTTAGATTTACTAGCTTGATTTTGCATTCCCTCTGGGTGAAGAGGGAGGTAATTCTGTTTTCCAGGACTGGGAACGGGGAGGGTGGGGTCCCTCTGTTTAGACTCACGGAGTTTGCTTCTGTGTATCTCTCCAGGAGCACCTGGAGGGGGGAAGGGAAAAGATTTCTTTCCCTTTGTTGCGAGACTCAAGGGTTTGGGTCTTGGGGTCCCCAGGGAAGGTTTTCGGGGGGACCAGAGTGCCCCAAAACACTCTAATTTTTTGGGTGGTGGCAGCAGTACCAGGTCCAAGCTGGTAACTAAGCTTGGAGGTTTTTCATGCTAATCCCCATATTTTGGACGCTAAGGTCCAAATCTGGGACTAGGTTTTGACAATGTGATGTAGAGCAAATTTGTGACATAGTTTAAATTCATCAGCACTTGGTTAGGATGACATGTATATCTCACTCACAGCTTTGCCATTCTCTAATAATGTGAACAACCTGAACTCTTGCCAATAAAACCTTTATGCCACATTGTACCATCATGTATTGCTTACAAACTCACTCTCTCTCTTTCTCTCTCTATCCCCACATTTTTTCAGCTAACCCAGTAGAACAAAATGAATGTTGAATCTTTCCAAACCCTAATTTGCTTATTTTAAGAATAATAGCAGTCAAAATAATAATGACTGTGTGCATTAACTATTTGATATGTCAAAGTTTCACTTTTTTTTTATTTCACCCACACTGGAGCAGAGGTTCTTACCATAATACTCATGTGACTAGCAAACCTGCCATCTTATGAGCCACAGCTGCTAAAAACATGTAAAGGTAGCACACTCCCAGAATATAAAATTAAAGATTTTCAAAGTAAACAGGCAATGTGTTCACATCATCAGGAATTGTAAAACAACAAAAACACAACAAGGGCACTTGCCCTACAGATTAGATGATAATAAGCATGCATCGTCAGAGGACACATGTTAGGGGAAAACTGGCAGTGTGAAATGAATTATGCAAAAAAACAAGGAAAAAAGCTAGTATATTTTCAGCTATGAAACACAAATGCAGTAAGTGAACTAGATGCTGTATTAAAATGGATTAAATACACACCAATTTTCTTTTGATGTACCTTCAGTAATTTCACAAGAACAACATTTAACCCAATTGTTTTGTGCTGTAATGTACCAACTTGTCTTCACCTTCCAGCTAATCATATACTAGAGTATAATGTATTTATTTCATTGTTTATTTTAAATGGCTGTAAACTGAAACAGACTATACAACAGTTGAGCACATTACATCATTCATTTCTGAGACCCCTTCCCCCTCCGCATCATCTGATTTTTGACTGAGCTAAAGCATTGAAAAATTAGACTTCATTTCAGTATGCTAATAGCAATCTATCCAAAACAATGTAATCAAGGCCTCGTGTGCTCCTATAATTTCATTCTTGACATAAGCCTGACAGCTATTTATTGTTGGAAGGTGTTAGAGGGGAGGTAGAGAGACAAAATTCTTGTAACTTCCCCTCCCCCACCAAACACAACAGCTTCACAGTTCAAAGCAGTATCTCTGTGAAATACACAAAATGGCAATAATAACGGGGTTTACATATGTCTTGTCTTAAGCACTTAAAGCAGAGAGTTAACAGAGACACTCATTCAGATGTGCCAATCCCCAAACTGGCCACCTCTGATGAGCCAGCTGTGACCTGCAATTGTCACATTATAATTTAGGCAAAAGGAGAGGTTGGGGGGGAAGGCATCAGAATCCACACTGGATGAACATAATTATTCACAGCAGGATACTGCAGAATTAATTTAGCCAATCAGAATTAAAGTTGGGGGCTGGGTATATGCTACCGTGAATATGAAGAAATAGAAAGAAAATTGTGAAGAAGAGATCAGAAAAATGTTACTAACACCTTGATAATATTTTGATTATTCATCACTCAGAATATTTAGAATACAATGAAATGAAAACATAACTGTTACATCGAGGTTTTTGGCTCTAATAGGATTTGATTTGGAATTAGAGAAACTGTGAATTTGGTGTGTCAGTAAGACGTTAACAGTTGAACATCATTATCAAGGCATTGTATAATCTACATCAAGATGAATCTAAATTCTGTGGCAACGTTTCTAGATTCTGCATCACTCTAGTGAAACATATTAGAAATTCTGCAACAGTTCAATTTAAATTAAATAATGGAGTAAACATGAAAATGTATAATATAACCAGCACAGTAGACCATGTACTTTTTTATTTTAATTATAAATTCAATTTATTTGATGATGTCCCCACACTTTCAGTTTCCAATCTGCCACAAATGTTTATATTGACGATACATAATTGCATTCTAGAAGTTGTAAAGGGGAAGCTGGAGTTTTTGGCAGCAAGTGAGGGGTAGTTGGAGCCTTTGGCATCTGGGGCAGAGGTTTTGGGCCTGTGGGATAAACACAATGATTTGATGTTTCTTCTAAAAGTGTTCAACAGTGAAAAATTTAACAATATTGACATATAAATGATCCTCATAAAATTTCAAAGTTAGTATCCCATTGAGATGAATGGGACAGTTGGCCACTCTCAGAGATATTATTTCAAGCTCTCTGAATACTCTGAAAGGCAACACTGCATCAGTTTACAGTTGGCCCATGTTTTCAAGGTTTTCTTCATAACCATGAATGCCTATGATGTTATGCTCTGGTACCAAGAGAAGTTAGAAAGGAAAGCAAGAAAACCACCCCAAAAAAGTACGTTAGTTATTCAGATCCAAATGTTGTGTCCAGACTAAGTACCACAACTGGACTCTTTGGAGCACCAAGAGAGAAGAATGAGGGAGGAATCATTCCGTTCCCCACCCACAACCTCTGCTATGCTACAGCCACTCTGCAGAGGATACTCCAACCAAATGACTAGAGAAGACTTTGTGGCCCTAGCATCATCCTTTTGCAGGAGGAAAGGACCACAGAATCAACACAGCATCAGAACTTCTGTCCCTATCCCTGCCCTGTTGCTGACACCATCTGTGCATACATGGCCACAGAGTGCAGCTTTCCCTTTAAATAAAAAATCTGTGGCGTGATTATACTGTAAAGCAGCAGCCTTTCCTTCGTTTCTTGGAATTTTGCAGGACCCTTGAGTTCCTATAGAAGTTAAACTTAAGCTTGTGTTCCCTGATTCTGGTAATGGTGAGAAAAATGACAGGATGGTTGGCAGGATTTTATTTCTGCCAATAATGTTTGATCTATGCCACTCTCAAGGAGAACCATTACTTAATTCATAAGGATATAGGGTCTTGTGATGAAAGTGATATAACTACAAATTCTGATTAACAGTCACTGCAACAGTAAAATGGGTTCCCATAGCAACAAGACGGAAATTATACAACAAATGGCAATACCACATCAGATAAATTATTCCATGAAATGTCCCTTTTCGGAAACCATTTGGCTTTCTACTACCTTTATATTTAAAAAGACGAGGGAGCAGGTGAAGTAATATTTTTTTATTGGACCTACATCTGTTGATGAAAGAGACAAGCTTTCAAGCTTACGCAGAGCTCTTCTTCAAGTCTGGGAAAGGTACTTGGTGTCACAACTGCATACAAGGCAGAACATTGTTTAACATAAGGAGTTAACATGTAGTATGAGTCCATTCAAGGTGAAGTGGACAGCTAACACATCCACAGTCATAGGACAAAGGAGGGCTACTGGATCATATAGATTGTTATAACTGTAATGAGCCATAAATCCAGTGTCTTTAGTGAGTACATGATTTTTGGTGTATAACAAAGTTATGATTTTAAGCTCCCAGGCTCATCTTTAGAAGGTGTGGGAAGGTTTCCTTTAAGGACAAGGACTGAGAGGTCAGATATGGAGTGATCATTTTGTGAAAGATATTTATCCACAGGTGATATGATGTTTTTGACTTCTATCATTTTTCTGTGTGAGTTAATCCAAGACCGTAGTAATTGTCTTGTTTCACCCCCACAGTTGTTAATGGGGCATTAAGTGCACGGGGTGAAGTACCCCACATCTTGTGACAGGAATGTGTAGGTCCCAGGGATCTTGAAAGATGTGTTGTGAGGGATATTGATCACTGTGCCAAGGTTTTGCATCTGTTGTCATGGCAGGGTCTGGTGCCACTTTGAGTTGGTGGGTCCTCATGGAAATCTGTGAGGGAATTCAGGGCATCTGTCCAGAGGATGAAAATATCATTGATGTATATCATGTATATCATTGGTTTCATCTAGCATTTGTCCAGAAATTCTCTTTCAAGGTGGCCCATGAGAAGCTTGGCATGATTTGGACAAAGTGTTTGGTGTTGAATGTAAAGTTGTTATGGGTGAAGATGAAATGGATGAGTTTGGCAATGTGTTCAAGGTGGATATCTGAATGTTGTCCATTATCCTGTAGATATTTGAGGCATGCATCAATGTCATCATCATGAGGGATGTTGGTGTATAGGGAGGTGACATCTATGGTGACAAGGAGGAAACTGGCCCTTTCTCTGGTGGATGGTTTCTAAGAATCCTAGTATTCCTTCATTAGGAGTGCCATGGCCAGACATGATGGGATTGCCTCAGTTCCCTCGTTATTGTATCTTGGAAGGCATGTAGAAGGTCCAGGAGGAGAGTTGTGGGGGTGAGGTTGTACAGTTTCTCTGAGAGTTGTTTCAGGAAGGATTTGATGATATCCTTAAATTCCTGGGTGTGAATTATAGTGTGGGGTCTTCTTTGAGTTCTTCATAGTAAGTGATGTCAGAGAGTTGTCAGCTGGCTTTGGTGACATAATCATCATGGTTGGGGACCATGATGAGACCCCCTTTGTCTGTTGGTTTGATCAATATCTAATGATTGGATTTCCAGGACTGTACAGCAGTCCTCTTGGTGGAGGAGAGATTCTGGTGGATGTGATGTTTGTTAAGGAATTGATGTCACGATCAAGTGTGTGGTTTCATCCACTGTGTTTCATCCACTCTGTGACGTTCTTATGACTGTTCGGGGTGTATGGTAGTTGTGGGTGATGTCATCTCTGTTGTGAAATAGTTCTTTGAGGTGGAATTCATGAAATAATTTTTCTAGATTCTAGGATCCTGCAAGATGGGAGGGGTTCCAGAGCTCGGGCTCCCGTGTAAACCCAGCAGTCTATACTGCAATGAAAGTGCCCTGCAGCCTGAGCCTCACAGGACCGAGTCGGCTAACACAGGCCAGCCGCAGGTGTCTAGTTGCTGTGTAGACATACCCTTTATCTCCTTGAGATAAAAAGACTTAAGACTTCACACTTTTCCAGTAAAGCCGTATGGGCTCACTGGAATGGGTCTGAGTGTGAGAGGGAAACTTGTGCAGGAGAAATGCGTTTATTGTATCCCATTTTGAGGATCAGTATCTGGATCTGAAACTCCCTTGCTCCACTGTGCAAGCCTATTATTAAAAGGAATAAATCTCTCCAAAACCTTGGAATACATATGTACTCACAGGTAGTCCAACGGAAGTATTCATTAGTTTAGTGAGGATCATCCTGAAAGCCATGACATAGGGTTTCAAAAAAAACAGACTTCAATTCAAAGACCAGGATGTAGCAGAGTATTATCTTCTCTTTATTCTTCCTAATACAAATCAAGTGAGTAAACTCTATGAAGTTAGTAATTCAGATCAACATAGATGAGAGATGCATCACCATAATTTATATTAGTTTACTTGCCAGTCTATGAAAAAGTCCCCGTTGAAATCAAAAACATTTGCCCTGGGAGAGTATGTGAGTCCCATGAGATTTAGTCATGCTTCAGTCACCTCCACCCTTGACTATTTTGCCCCTTTTTCCCATTACAAGGTCCACCTTGCCTATCTCCAACACTGGTTCACCTCCAACATCCATTTCCTCTGCTCTTGCTCTCACACTATGGAGTGACTTTGGTGGAAATCCCATGATCAGGCTGACTTCTTCCACTACAAGTTCATTCTTCATAGAATATCAGGGTTGGAAGGGGATATCAGGAGATCATCTAGTCCAACCCCCTGCTCAAAGCAGGACCAATCCCCAAATCCCTAAATGGCCTCCTCAAGAACTGAACTCATAACCCTGGGTTTAGCAGGCGAATGCTCACACCACTGAGCTATCCCTCCTCCCAAAATATTAATAATAATTAAAAAAAAATAGACAGATTTTTGCCCCAGATCACTAACTGGCCGCCTCAAGGACTGACCTCACAACCCTGGGTTAAGCAGGTTCACTACTCCTTCAGGTCTGCCATCTTCCTTGCTAAATAACTCTACTTCTAAACTTGACTGAAACCCATGCCCACCATCCCAGCTGCCTTTTCACTACCTTCGACTAACTCATTAAACCCTCCACTCATGCTTCCATTTCTCTCTCTGCACAGGATCTTGTCAATTTCTCCCAAGAGAAAAATGATTTTAAAAAACAGTCCTCTCCCTCCCCTGGGCTCATCTTCCCTTCTGCCTTTCCCTCCTAAAACTCTCACCCCTTCTCCCTTGTCACAGGTACAAACATTTCACATCTGTTCTCCTTTTCTAATCCCTCCACTTTAGGGTGACCAGATCACTACACTAAAATATTGGGAAAAACTGGGCTGCCATCAGCCCTGCCCATGGTCCACCCCTACTCCTCCCAGGCTCCACCCCTACTCTGCCCCAGGTCCCGCCCCGCTCCCACTTGGCCCCCCCACCTCACCCTTCCTCATCCCCCGACCTGCCGCTGGCTTGCTGCGTGCCTCCTCAGTCTCCCACCCACTGCTCGCCTCCTCGCCCGCCCGCCGCTCACCTCTTCACCCCCCCACCTTCCACTCACCCCTATGGCGCCGACTTCCCCTCTGCTGGGTGGGTGCTTGCCCACCCCCTGCCTCTTTCTGCCTCTGCACTGCCCTCATCCCGCCCCCATTCCACTCCCTTCCCCCAAGTCCCTGACCCTGCCCTGACTCTTCTCCACCTCCTCCCCTGAGCATGCCACATCCTCGCTCCTCCTCCCTCTCATCTGGAAAGCACAAAGCACCACCAAACAGCTGTTAGGTGGCAGGAAGCACTGGAGGGGGGAGGAGCGGGGACATGGCATGCTGGGGGGGGAGAAAGAGGCAAGGAGGGAGGAGCTTGGCTGCAATTTTTCCCTGTGGGTGCTCCTGCCCCAGAGCACCCACAGGGTCAGCGCCTCCCTCCCGTTCACCTCCTTACCCAAATATTGGGACAAATGGCATCTCGATCATACATTGATTGGGACACAGGACAAAGGGTTAAATATCGGGACAGTCCCGATTTTATCGGGACATCTGGTCACCCTACTCCACTTGTCCCAGTGATCCCATCCCCATCCTATCTCCTGCTTTCCCTTTTGACCACTTTCATACCCTCCCTTACTCTTCTCCTTACCCCTACACTCTCCTCTGGCTCCTTCCCCTCACAATACAAGCATGCTTTGTCTCTCCCATCTTTAAAAAAACTTACTTTTGACCCTACATAGGAACAATCACAGTAGCTACAGGAGACCCACACAGTTGTCTGGATGCGTCCTAGAATGGTCCTTGAGTTTACATAGAGTGGGAAGCCAATCAGGAACTGTGAGGCTGCTGCCTGTCAGATCCCTTGAGGCAGGACTTCCTATGGCCTGCGCCCACTGGGTCATGGGCAGTGGAGCATAAGCTGGTGGCAGCATGGAGATATCAAATGCCTTGTAGCTCTACAGGCTGGAATCCTAGACCTGTGGGTTTTTATAGTCTCCCTCTACACTTGTATCTCTATGTAATCTCATCCACAAACACAAATTCAACTACCATCTCTATGCTGACCACTCACAGATCTCTCTATTTCAGACCTGTCTCCTTCTGTCCAAACTAAAAATCTCAGCCTGTCTCTGACATCCCCTCATGGATGTCTAGCCATCAGCTCCAGTCAACATGCCTGAGAAAAAGTTCCGAGTCTTCCCCCCAAAACTCTCCCCATTTTCTTCTCTCAATCACTGTGTATAATACCACTATCCTGCCTGTCACTCTGGCCCATAACCTGGGCATCATTTTAAACTCAGATATCTAAGTCCTAACATCTAGGTTATGTCTAAATCTTTCCAATTTTTTCTGCTAACATCTCTAAGATACAGCCTTTCTTATCCAATCACACAGCTAAAACTCTCATCCAAGTTCTCATCAGCTCATGTCTCAATGACTGCAACATCCTTCTCTCGGGCCTTGACTAATGCAATCTTGCCCATTCAGAAAGTTGCTTCAGAGATCACTGAATTCAATGGTACTAGGCTGATTTACACCAGCTGAGGATCTGTCTTGCCTCTTTTTTTTATTTAGCCTGTCATCATACTGGTGTATCTGAGGAATAAAATGTGAGTCTGATGATCCCTGTTTACACTGATGGGCATGCAGTTAACACCAACCTGCCTTTCATTCAGAAATACAACTTAGTGATTATCTTCAACTCCTACCCACCCTCTCTTTTCACAGCCATTCCTTTTCCAAAGCATTTCTATTATCTAGCCTATTCTTTATGTGACAGCAGCTAAATCGCTCAACCTGGCCCACATCATCTCCCACCTTGATTACTTTAACTCCTGCTTCTCAGGCCTCTGTGATACACACATCGCTCCCTGTCAGCCCATGGAGAATACAGCTGCTGAGATAAACCTGCTTGCCTATCACCATGCCTATGTTATGCTCCTCTCTGAATCCCGTTATTGGCTCCCCCTTTAGACAACATGACAAGCTTCCTATCCTCATCCTTAACAACCTTCACAATTCTCACTTTCCTTACCCATTCACTCTGATGTCCTACCACTTCACTGCCAGTCTTGATACCCCCATTCTTCTGTTTTTCCTCTGCTTTCTTCCATGCTGACCCTTACAGCTTACCCCATGAACTGGTCCTTAAGGTTCTTTTATATCTTCAAATCCCTTCTTAAAACCAACTTCTATCATAATGCTCACAAGCAATTAGCAAACTAATAAAGGTTAGGTAAAGGGGCAGCATGGGGGAAATAAAAATAAAACCCAATCAAGAAATTCAATACACGTTGTATCTCTTTATCCTTTTCCATCACCCTTTGTCTGTTGCTTGTTTTATTAGAACATACAGCCTTTTAGACAGAGATTATTTCTTCTCCAATATATGTACAACACCCAGGTAGGACATTCTGGATACTACAGCAATACCAATAAATAATAATTCACTTATGAGCATTCTTTTACAGCTGACATTTGATGAAAGAACATAAGAACGGATATACTGGGTCAGACCAAAGATCCATCTAGCTCAGTATCCTGTCTTCCGACAGTGGCCAATGCCAGGTGCCCCAGAGGATTGAACAGAATAGGTAATCATCAAGTGATCCATCCCATTGTCCAATCCCAGATTTTGGCAAACAGAGGCTAGGGACACCAACTCTGCCCATCCTGGCTAACAGCCACTGATGGACCTATCCTCCATGAATTTATCTAGTTCTTTCTTGAATCCTGTTATAGTCTTGGCCTTCACAACATCCTCTGGAAAGGAGTTCCACAGGTTGACTGTGCGTTGTGTGAAGAAATACTTCCTTTTGTTTATTTTAAACCTGCTGCCTATTAATTTCCTTTGGTGACCCCCTAGTCCTTGTATTATGAGAAGGAGCAAATAACACTTCCCTATTTACTTTCTCCACATTAGTCATGATTTTATAGACCTCTATCATATCCCCCCTTAGTCATCTCTTTTCCAAGCTGAAAAGTCCCAGTCTTATTAATCTCTTCATATACGGCAACCATTCCATACCCCTAATAATTTTTGTTGCCATTTTCTGTACCTTTCCAATTCCAATATATCTTTTTTGAGATGGGGCGACCACATCTGCACTCAGTATTCAAGATGTGGGCGTACCATGGATTTATATAAGGGCAATATGATATTTTCTGTCTTATTATCTATCCCTTTCTTAATGATTCCCTACATTCTGTTTGCTTTTTTGACTGCCGCTGCACATTGAGTGGATGTTTTAAGAGAACTATCCACAATGACTCCAAGATCTCTTTCTTGAGTAGTAACAGCTAATTTAGATCCCATCATTTTATATGTATAGTTGGGATTATGTTTTCCAATGTGCATTACTCTGCATTTACCAATACTGAATTTCATCCACCATTTTGTTGACCAGTCACCCAGTTTTAAGAGATCCTTTTGCAGCTCTTTGCAGTCTGCCTGGGAGTTAACTATCTTGAGTAGTTTTATACCATCTGAAAATTTTGCCAGCTCACTGTTTACCCCTTTTTCCAGATCATTTATGAATATGTTGACTAGGACTGGCCCCAGTACAGACCCCTGGGGGACATCACTATTCACCTCTCACCATTCCGAAAACTGACCATTTATTCCTATCCTTTGTTTCCTGTCTTTTAACCAGTTACCAGTCCATGAGAGGACCTTCCCTCTTATCCCATTACAGCTTACTTTGCTTAAGAGCCTTTGGTGAGGGACCTTGTCAAAAGCTTTCTAAGGAAGGAAGAAAAACATACAAAAAAAATCTATTTCTACAAAGATACAAAGCTGTGTCTATTTGTCAACAATTTTCAGGCAATTTGCTCTGTTCAAAATTACTACAGCATTTCAATTTTTCCTATCTAGGTTGGAATTGTACCGTTGCTGCAGACAATGACAATCACAGAAGCAAATGAAAATATTCTTCCTTGATTTCTACTGTGAAAAATCAACATCAAGTTGCAAATCGTTCTTTAAATGATTTACTTCAACATGATCTATATAGGCATTATTTAAAAGTCTTGACATTTTTTATATAAAAATACTAAAAATGAAAATAAAAACTGTACACATTAGGCAATGCAATGACAGTAATCTATATCCCAAGTCCTTTTTTCTAAATTTCACCATCACCAGCCTTAGGAAACAGAAAACAGCTTTATACTTATTTATTTATTTATACTTAAACAAAAGAAAAAGAGCACCTATTCATACACTCCTGGTGCTCTTAATGCAACTTAAAATAGAAAATGTGTCAAAAGGTCCCTTCATTATGGCTCCAGAGCACTGTCTTCGCAAAATTAATAAATCTGCTATAATCAGGTGTTCATCTACTTCCTCGGCAACTAATGCAACTAAATAATTGAAATCCCCAAATTACTATATTTAAAGGAAGCAAACAGGTAAAGGCCAAATTCTGCTCCCACTGAAGTCAGCACCAAAACTTACACTGACTTCGTGAGAGTAGGATTGAGACCTAAATTTTTTTAATGTAATAAACACTGTCGTCCTCGGAGGGATGGACCTGGATTTCTTAAAGTAAAGAAATGTTAACAAGTTTAACTCTTATGGACTAAGAAACTAACAATTCTGAGACTTTGAGGGAAAGGCCTAAACCACAGTGAAGCAGAAGATGAGGCCAGAGTGAATATGCATAGCTGGCAGGGTTAAAAAAAAAAAAAGCAGGTAACTTTACAGATACAATTGAATATTTATGCCCAGTTGACACTGGAGAGAAGAAAGTTGCCAAATTTGACTTCCTATCCAACTAAAATGAGAAAATGCAATACCATATGATCACATTCTTTTCATATGTGAGATAAGGAAATTGAGGATATTAGAAAAGGAGTTTTGTAACCAAATTCTCAAATTATGCAGCATAATGTAAAACCCCTGAGGAAAATAGGAATTTCCCCTTGAAAGTGAAAAAAAATTTACATCCTAAAGATATCTTCCAGAGAAACAAAAATTAACATTCAGTGCAGAGTAGCTAAGAGCAAAGGTTAAGTATCATGTAAGGAATCTAATTTAATTGTTTTTTCTAATGAAAGTGAAAAAATAGTGTTGAGAACATAACAGATCTGGAATACAGATACCTACAATGAAATAATATAATTTTTCACATATATAGAACATGTTCATTTTGCTGCCCACCATTATTTAGATAAAATAAACAAAAAAAAGGTGATGTATCCATATCTCATCAGGGAAGAAAACATTATTGTACTAGGTCAGTTAACAGAAGAGTGGTACAGATCAACCAAGCCCTGGTTATGGAAAGCTGCAATATTGTGTTTAAATGTACTTTTTGCTACAACTACCATGACATAAACAGCAGAAAAACCAAAAGGTTAATATTAAAAAATTTAGATCACCATGAGTAAAGAGACTGCCTGAAGATGTCTATTTCATAAAAGGTATTTCCCAAAGAAAATATTCCTCTCAAGATTGTGGGAGTGAAGAATTGAGAAAATCATGCACTCAACAAAACAGGGCACGCTTACAGGTAAAGGCAATGCAATTCTTACTATAAAACAAATTTGTTCTTTTATAAACATCTGTATCTCCAAAAGATATTGAAAACTGAAAGATAAAAAACCAAGAGCAGAGGGAATACTATAAAAGCAGCTGAAAGATGGAGAATATTTTCTATGCACAAGGAAGTTAAGCAGAAAATTACGGTCTCTCATTAGCAAAAGGCACAAGATAATCTTCCCAGAATTAAAACAAAATCCTATAATATGATGCACCATAGCTACCATCTTTACTTGGAACTAGGGGCATGATTCCCAACCCACGTAGACATTCACACTAGATCTCATCAAGCTCGCACGCTAAAAATAGTAGTGTAGCCACACTACCAAAGGCAGTGGTGAAAGGTGTCATAAACAGATAGCTAAGGGTTAATGTTCTTTTACCTGGAAAGGAGTAACCTGAAACACCTGACCAGAGGACCAATCAGGAAACAAGACTTTTTCAAATCTGGGTGGAGGGAAGTTTGTGTGTGAGTCCTTTGTCTTCTGTCTGTCCCTCTTGGCTATGGGAAGGATTTTTCTGTCTCCTGCTTTCTAATCTTCTGTTTCCCAGTTGTAAGTACAGAAAGGATAGTGGTTTATATGTTTTTTTTTGTATTTACATGTGTGTAGTTGCTGGAGTGTTTTGAATTGTGTTCTTTTTGAATAAGGCTGTTTATTCATATTTCTTTTAAGCAATTGACCCTGTATTTGTCACCTTAATACAGAGAGACCATTTTAATGTATTTTTTCTTTCTTTTTATATAAACCTTTCTTTTTAAGACCTGTTGGAGTTTTTCTTTAGTGGGGGACTCCAGGGAATTGAGTTGCAGCTCACCAGGAAATTGGTGGGAGGAAGAAGTCAGGGGGAAAAGAAAATCTCTGTGTGTTAGATTTACTAGCCTGACTTTGCATTCCCTCTGGAAGAAGGCAGGGTGGGGGAGAGATTGGCTCTCGGTACTTGTGTTTCCAGGACTGGAAATAGGGAGGGTGGAATCCCTCTGTTTAGATTCACGGAGCTTGCTTCTGTGTATCTCTCCAGGAACCCAGGGAGGGAACACCTGGAAGGAGGAGGGGGAAGGGAAATGGTTTATTCCCCTTTGTTGTGAGACTCAAGGAATTTGGGTCTTGGGGTCCCCAGGGAAGGTTTTTGAGGGGACAAGAGTGCCCCAAAACACTCTAATTTTTTGGGTGGTGGCAGCTTTACCAGGTCCAAGCTGGTAACTAAGCTTGGAGGTTTTCATGCTAACACCCATATTTTGGAAGCTAAGGTCCAAATCTGGGAATATGTTATGACAAAAGGCAGCATGATCTAGACGCCCCAAGTACAAACCCGCCTGGACTCCATAGGTATGTATTCGAAGTGGCCAGGGCCTACACTACCATGACTACACCACTACTTACAGCATGCGACCTTGATGAGAGCTAGCTTGAGTATGTCTCCTCAAGTTGGGAATCACACACTCAGCTCGAAATGTAGCCTAAATTTCATCATAGGTCACTTTTCCTCAGATTCAGTGTTACAAACCTACATGAATTCACAACAGGTGTAAGCAAGAGCAGAATCAGACTTCTAAGGGTATGTGTACACTGAAACTAAGCCCCGGCCTGTGGGACCCTCCGGCTCATAGACTCAGTGTTTCCCAGCCCATGCTTGAGCATCTACACTGCATTGTGAACCTGGGATATGTAAACCTGAGTTTACAATTGCTGGACCTGGGTCTCACAGTCTTACTAATGTGTCCATATTGTACTACGCAGACCTTCTGATTTAGGTCTTAGGTTTGATCCGTGTACACACTGCAAAACAATGTTTGGACCTGAGTCTCAGGGGGACTCAGGCTCTCACCCACCCCTCTAATTGTGACCTTGGAGTGCTTGCTAACTTGAGTTAGACTGATTTGTGTGTGTATAAAGAAATAAGGCTTGGGCTCAAAATGAGTCAGAGCTTAATGTGCCATGTACAGCCAAATCTGCTCCTTGAAGATCATAGGTTCTTTATTATATCAGAACTTTCAGATATAGGGCATTATTCTCCCTCTTAAATGTGTGTAAATCAAGACTAATTCCACTGAAGTCACACCAGTATAAACCTGTGTGAGAGGAGAATTGAGCCCATCTTCTAAATATCTCATTTAGGCCTGGTCTACACTACGCGTTTAAACCGAATTTCGCAGCGTTAAACCGATTTAACCCTGCACCCATACACACAACGAGGCCCTTTATATCGATATAAAGGGCTCTTTAAACCAATTTCTGTACTCCTCCCCGATGAGAGGAGTAGCGCTGAAATCGGTATTGCCATGTCGGATTAGGGTTAGTGTGGCTGCAAATCGACAGTATTGGCCTCGGGGTGGTATCCCACAGTCCACCAGTGTGACTGCTCTGGAATGCAATCTGAACTCGGATGCACTGGCCAGGTAGACAGGAAAAGCCCCGCGAACTTTTGAATTTCATTTCCTGTTTGCCCAGCATGGAGCTCTGATCAGCACGGGTGGTGATGCAGTCCCAAATCCAAAAAGAGCTCCAGCATGGACAGTACGGGAGATACTGGATCTGATCGCTGTATGGAGAGACAAATCTGTTCTATCAGAGCTCCGTTACAAAAGACGAAATGCCAAAACATTTAAAAAAATCTCCAGGCTATGATAAACAAAGGCCACAGCAGGGACTCAGCACAGTGCTGCGTGACAAGCGTAACGGAAAGCCAAAGAATCAAATGGACGCTCATGGAGGGAGGGAGGGGGGACTGAGGACTCCAGCTATCCCACAGTCCCCGCAGTCTCTGAAAAGCATTTGCATTCCTGGCTGAGCTCTCAATGCCTGAAGGGTCAAAAACATTTTCCCGGGTGTTTCAAGATATATGTCGCCAATTTACACCCTTCCCCCCACCCAAAAGAAAAGGGAAAAGAAACATTTCTCGCCTTTTCTCAGTGTCATCCTATGTCTACTGCATGCTGCTGTTAGACGGGGTGCTGCAGCACTGAACACCAACATCCCCTTCCCAGTGGCAGACGGTACAATATGACTGGTATCCATCATCATCAGCCCGTGAGTGCTCCTGGCTGGCCTCGGTGAGGTCAGCCGGGGGCGCCTGGGTAAAAATGGGAATGACTCCCGGTCATTCCCGGCAGATGGTACAGAACGGCTGGTAACCGTCTTCATCATAGCAACTGGGGGTTGAGCTCCATCAGCCCTCCCCACTCTTTCATGTCTAAAGAAAAGATTCTGTACTGCCTGGACTATCTTAGCAGCGGGAGGCTGGGCTCCTCTCCCACGTCACCCTTTAATGTCCTGCCTGGACTATCATAGCAGCTGGAGGCTTCCTCCCCCTCATTTTATCTTATTAAAAAGTCAGTGTTTCTTATTCCTGCATTCTTTATTACTTCATGACACAAATGGGGGGACACTGCCACGGTAGCCCAGGAGGTTGGGGGAAGAGGGAAGCAATGGGTGGGGTTGTTGCAGGGGCACCCACTAGAATGGCATGCAGCTCATCATTTCTGCAGGATCTCTGGGGCTTTGACACGGAGCAGCTGTGCTCTCTGGTTCTCTAGTACACTTGCCACATATTCTAGGCAGGACTGACTCTATTTTTAGACAAAACATAAAGAAGGGAGTGACCTGGGGAATCATTCCCAGTTTTGTCCATGCGCCCCCGGCCGACCTCAGCAAGGCCAGCCAGGAGCACCCATGACAGCAGCAGATGGTACAGAGCGACTGATAACCGTCATCTCATCGCCAATTTACAATGGCATGGCAGACGGTGCAATAGTGATGGTAACCGTCTCTGCTACCTTGCAAAGGCAAATGAATGCTGCTGTGTAGCGCTGCAGTACCGCCTCTGTCAGCAGCATCCAGTACACATACAGTGACATTGACAAAAGGCAAAATGAGCTCCATGGTTGCCATGCTATGGCGTCTGCCAGGGTAATGCAAGGAAAAAGGGCGTGAAATGATTGTCTGCCATTGCCTTCATGGAGGAAGGAATGACTGACGACATTTACCCAGAATCACCCACGACACTGTTTTTGCATTGGGATCTCAACCCAGAATTCCAATGGGCAGGGAAGACTGCGGGAACTATGGGATAGCTACGGGATAGCTACCCACAGTGCAACACTCTGGAAATCGACGCTAGCCTCCGTACATGGACGCACACCACCGAATTAATGTGCTTAGTGTGGCCGTGTGCACTCGACTTTATACAATCTGTTTTACAAAACCGGTTTACGTAAAAACAGAATAATCCCGTAGTGTAGACATACCCTTAGTTGCAATTTTTTTTACTTCTGATAACCACATTTGTGATCTCACATCTCAGTATATGCAATACTATCTACACTGGTCTTTAAAAATCCTCTCTTTGAGCAGCCCAGTAAGTGCCAAGCCATACAAACACATTTAGGACCAAATTCTGCTCTCAACTGCTTTTATTACAGCAGTAACCTATGACTTTATTCCTATGACAATTCATTCAGATGTTGTTTCAAAATACTATGCGTTTCCTCTTCTGATCCCAAGTTCTTGGAACACTTTTAATTCTCTTCGTTTCTTGACTCTGTCATTTTAAATACCAGGTCAAAAACCTTATTCTTTTTCTCTTCTTAGTGAAAAATTTCTCTGATAATCTGATGTCTCTTTTCTTCTAGTAAACACAGAGCCTGATTCACTGCTGCGTTACTCCAGTTTTATGACACATCATTCCATTGAAACTCCAATGCCAAGAGGAATCTTTATATTTAGTTCAATGGAAGCTCAAACAAACTGTTATAGCATATTGTAGACATTTTAACATTTAGAAAGGAACTCAGTCTTTGAAGTGATCTGTATCATTTAACTACTGCTATGTACAGTTTCCTAGAATTGGCATTGCTGAATGGGAAATGTTTGTTTTATCAAGCCGCTGCAAGATGACTTCTTAAAGGTATTAGTTATAACTTTTTTGTTATAGTACGGATAGGTAACAATAGAAAGAAATCTTAGTCAGGGCTTCTTTATACACAGAAAAAGACTACAGTAAGCTGATACCTTTACAGAGAATCATTGGACAACTCTTTTGTTATTGCAGAAAGAAACTGACAGTGCCGATAACAAACACAAACACATATCTTGCAATGCCTTTGAAAGCTCAAAGAAAAACTGTCAGTTCCAAATGCAGCATAGAAAATCTTCCACTGGTTTTAAAAGCATAGTAACAATACACCCACAAAAATACAGGAAAATGTCTTGAAAAACCTTTGAAGGCACAGAGAACTAGCGATAACAACAAAAAGAAACAATTTTTTCACTGCTTTGCAGGTGACATACACAAAATCCAATGATGCAGAAGTCAAAATATGACAACTTCTTCTAATACCAGGGAGAACCCTCAGAGTGCTTGCATTAGCGCAACAAAAATTTGCCCATATAACTTTGATGTAATGAGTATTCACTACTCTGTGCAGAATATGAAGTTACAAAAAGTGCCAAAACTACTGTGAAGACAATTCTGATGATGCCTTTGATGAAATAAAGAAACAAATTCTTTGGCAACATTTTTCTATCCTACTCATATCAAAGACAGAAAATACATTCCAACTTGCTAATGGCTTGAAAAATATATCCAGCATCTAAGGGCTAAGCACGCTAGCCAGGGTGAAAAAAATATCTGTCACCCCGCCAAAGCCACGACCACTGCAATTTAAAAGAATAAACCATTTTGTACTGTTTATTGTAAGATGCCTTTATTTGTAACTGGGAAGTTGGCCCTGTATGACTTATCCTCAGTTCATAGCTGGAAGTTTTTTCTTTGAAACCATAAAGCCTAGAGACTCTTGTGTTAAACTAAGAGCTTAATTTCTACAAAAGATGATGACTCTCACCCAGGAAAACTTTCCACTCCATGTGGAAGAGTGGGTGAGTGGATTTTTCATGATGTTAGTAAGAGGAAGCAAAGCCACTTGGCTGTGGATTGTCCAACAACTCATTACTGGAGAACTGTACATTAGCTCTTGCATGTTAATGTTCAGGCAACGTTCCATCTAATCTGCAGGAAAGTAATGTCTTGAAATGAGCATTCCCGAAACAGCATTTAGGGCTGTCAAGGATGTAGTCACTAGAGAATAATACTCAGCTGCAAGCAGCAGAAACTGTTTGCTGAACTGTTGCACAGGATGCTGTCACACACAGCCCTGGTAAAGGTTCCTCTCCTGGCCACTCACCAGGCTGCTGTGTTGCATCCCAACATGCTAGACCCCTGTGTTGGACCCCAGCATGGTAGATTCATATGCTCTTAAGCTTCCCTGGATCTCAGTAGGCTGTCTCTCCCCTTGACCTCTCTGGCATACTTCCTTGTTATTGACTCTGTCTGCCACCTCTTCACAGAAATGAGATAATGCTGTTCAGTTGCCTCAAGGTCAGAATCACTGTTAATCCTCCAAGTTTTCACAATAGTTTACGTTTATCTTTTCCCAGAACTCCAAACTTATGGGCACTTTCGGTTTACAGTTTAACTCTTCAGAGGCAAATGATACATAAAGCAAACAGATACACCTATAGGCTTCGTAAAGGTTTCTAAACATAATTACTCTTTACTTAGATAGCAGGGAAGATATATGGATTCAGTAGTAATAAAAGCCACATTCATTTCCCTGCATGGGTTTTCTCATTACTCTGGAGCATTCTCCAAAGGAAGTCAAGGATACTCCCCTTCTGCACATGGCTTCTCCTCTGAATCGTGGAATCTCTGGCTTTGATGTTGGCTGGTCACACAGTTAAACAGGATCCCTCCGCTACAAAAGCATGGTCTTCTCTATTTCTTTCTTGACCAATGCTTCCTGAGTGTCTTTAGGAGTCTTCTTGACCACCCAATCTTGACAGTTTAAAGGCTAGCATCAACACCATGGTTCTTTGTCCTCCTGTTTCAGGATTGTCTACTTTCAAAACCCTCTCCAGACAAGTTGGAAAAAACTAGTTTCCCCTAGGATGCAGTTACTATTTTGTTCTCCCCAGATAAGATCTATTCATGTGCTGATAGTTCTTAACTATCCGCCAATTCAAAGATAGTTATGTCAGCTGTCAAACTGGGAGCACATATGTATTTGGGTCCCCCAGCGATCTGTCCTGGGTGCAGTACTAGTCAACATTTTCATTAATGACTTTGATAATGGAGTAGAGAGTGGGGTTATAAAATCTGTGGATAACGCCAAATTGGGAGGGGTTGCTAGCATTTTGGAGAACAGGATTAGAATTCAAAAAAACAAGCAAGATTTATGTTAGATATCAGGGAAACTTTCTAGCTATAAGGATAGCTAAGCTATGGAACAGGCTTCCAAAGATTGTGGAATCCCCATCACTGGAGGTTTTCAAGAACAGGTTAGATGAACGTCTCAAGAACAGGTTAGATGAACTTGTCTGTCAGGGATGGTCCTGCCTCAGCACGGGGAACTGGACTAAATGACCTCTCGAGGTCTCTTCCTGCCCTACACTTCTATGATTCTATGGTTTTATGTCAGTGCCAATGCTCCATTTCCTTAGCACAGATGGTTCATAAAAACAAACTGGAAGTCATAAGCTGTACATGGATTCAGATTCCCCAAATCATCACAGGTGCTCAAGAATTTTCCAGCTATGCATAAAACTAGGGCCAAATGGTGCTATTTTGACACTGACTTGCACTGGGGCTGGTCCAGAACTGCATTACCACAGCAGGAGCTCAGAGAGAGGTTGTAGGTCAAAATTTTTATTCGGGCCTTGAGAAGATTCCCTCCCTGAGCAATTTCCCTCCCATGGCATTGTGTGGGACTTGCCTGTCCATTATGATGGTACAAACTTCTTCTACCACTATACTGAGCTCTCAGAGTGAGCCAGGTCATGACTCTATGCCCTCCACAATCCCTTTAGGTTAACATGAAGACCCAGCAGCAACTGACAAGAGCAGTGTCTGTGCTCCCTCAAACGTGAGATACAGAAATAATTACAAAAATCCTGTGCATCGGATGGTAAACAATCAATAAAAGCAACAGTTATAGGATCGAGCCTGATCTTACATGTGCAGGTACACACATTGCCAACTATCTGATTAAAATCAGCTACTTCAGATGTTTATGCATTGCTGTAAGGTAGGTGGTTTAAAAAGCTACACAGCAATATACCTGCCTGTAGCTCAGGGTTGATTTTTAAATTAACTTGTCATTTTAAAAGAAACTACAAATGCTAGTTTATGCCGTTATTTTATCATTCAGTGAATGGTGTATCAAAACAAATGTTCACTTCCTCTCTAAACAACAAAAATGATATTTTCCTACCACATAAATCTATTGCCTTGTTTTTACGTTGCTACCTCTCAAAATTACATGTTATGAATTATTCATGGCGTCCAATTTAATTAATTTACTTTTACTGAAGTTACATCTGATCCAAAAAGGGTTTGGTGTGTTGTTTTTTTAAAGAATGTAACATATCATAAAAAAAATCTTCTGTACAATTGAATACAAGAATGTGGTGCATTGATATTATTCTGTCAATAAATGATGTTAGACAGAGTAGAATAACGCTAAGTAAAAATTATTAAAAACAAAAAAGAGTTCCATCTTTTTAAAGGCAGACAATGAGCTGGATTCGGGATGACACCTCCAACCAGGATAATTAATGTGCTGAAAGCATGCTTGTTAGGCTGGAAAAACATGCACACAGTCCTTGGAGTTGAGGATATTTACTTGGAAATAAGATGTGAAATTGGGCTGCGTCCACCTTTCAAGCCTTTTTACACAGTACAAGTAGCACAGGAGAAACAGGAACCAAACCATTTGTCCAAGGCAGCAAGTACAGTGCAAATGGATTTGGGAAACATATAATGGACATTTCATAAGAGTATGTCATATCCTCCTGGAGTGGTACATTTAGGAAAATATCTTTGTGGCAAGGCCTTGCTGGGGGAGAGAGAAAAGAAATATAAAAATATAACCAAGGAACCCCAAAGAGATAAGAAGCAGGAGAAAGGATGACTAGAGGCAGCTGATACCAGAGAATATCTGCAACACATAGCCCTGTCAATAGGTCAGGACAAGCTGGTGGGAGGAGGGGAAGGAACAATGTATTCTGTAGAAATGGAAAACTTTGCTTTTTCCCTATAACTAACCCAAATGGTACCTTTCTAAATTACCTTTTATAGAGTTTAAGATGATTGTTTTATGCAAACCATTAATTTCCTTATCTGATTTTGGCTTTATACGTTAAATAATCTCATTTCACTGCAAGCCAGGTGGTAATGGACTATTTGTGAATTGCACTCAGATCAGCCCAAAGAGGTGAAATATCCTTCAGCCTGTGTAATAGTGTCGTTGGTGGGTTAGGTGGCCTAGTGGTTAGCACACCTTGTACCCCATCCCGGCAGGTTGATCTGACTGTCTTGGTCATCCTCTAATCAAAGGTGCGGTGAGGTAGACAGGTAGTTCAAGTCCTTCCTGATGGAGGCAATGCAATGGTAGGGGAGCCTGGGCCCACCCACTCCATCAGGCTCTGATCCCAAGCCCTAGGAGGGTCAACAGTGTCTGGACTCCAAGATGCCTTCTGAGTTGCCCTGCCTGGTCACTTTCCAGCACCGCTTTACTCTGCCTGACTTCAGTCACAGATAAGATTAAAAGAAAAGGTAACCAAACTATCAGCCCTAATCGGACTCAGCATACAGGCTGATTCTCTGAGGGAGGTTTTTCCAGCACTCTTGTCAGGAGTCTCCAGGGTAGGTCTGTCCTCCTCCCCAGCCTCCTCCCTTCTGAGTTGGGTTGCTCTCTTTTCAACTCCTTCACACATTTTTGAAACATGATTGTCGTTTTAAAAAGTTCATTTAAGAAATATGTCTTTGGGTTGCACTTGTAACGATCCAGAGACCAACCATCTTATTTTAAGGCTCAGTCCCACAACTCCCAGTGACTTCAATAAGCCCCTGGACATCCAAACCTGTAGTCCTTACTCAGGCAGAACTTCCACTGAAGTTATTGGGAGCTTTTCCTGAATAGGCCCTGTAGGATTGGGCCCATGAGCGTGAAAGGAGTTGTACAGATAATGTATTGTGTGTACGAAGCAAAAGGATCTGGACCTATACAATACAGATTTCCTTTAAAAAATTAAAAAATTAGTAAACACTCTTTTAGAGCAGTTTTTCAACACAAAGAAGCCACATTTCAAAGAGCAATGAAGATTAGAGAAATGGCGCTTTTTAAAGATATTCCAGGGCTGGATGGTATTAAAAAAATATCTTGCGGTTGGAACCCCCTGGCTTGCTGACATTCCAGATACCTTTTAAATTATTATTTTTTCTTTTAAGCTTCCCTTTTATTTCTAAATATAAACCTTAACATCACCTGTAACTATGTGACAGTAAAAAAGATTCGTTGATTTGTTTTGTCAGTCTGAAGTAGTACACCGTGAGTATAACTGCACCAGAGAAATTCTGAGTCACTCTCAGTAAAAAGCACCTTGTCACAAATAGAAACAAAGATACTGTCACCAGCTTTCCTGAGCCAGGAAGTATCTCACGAGTGAGCTCACCTAGTTTTCAACAGTTCAACTAATGTCTAAGTCAGACTGGCCTGCCTCGGCCTTACACTCATACAAAGTAACTCAAAAGGTCTCCCAGTGACTTAAACACAAAGTGTGGTCAGCAATAGGCCATGACGAGGCCTAGCTTCTTGGGTTATAGTAGAGGGAAGAGCAAGCCTGCGATACATCGATCCCCGAACGTGCTCCCCGTTGACTCTGAAACTCCACCAGGGCGAGAGGCAGAAGTGGAGTTGACGGGGGAGCAGCGGCCATCAATCCCACACCACGAGAATGCAAAGTGATTCTAAGTCGATTTAAGATACGTTGACTTCAGCTACGCTATTCTCATAGCTGAAATTGCGTATCTTAGATCGATCCCCCCATCCACTGTAGACCAGGCCCAAGTCTCACTTGTTCCATCAGCCACTGACCCAGGGAGGCCTGTTTAGGCAATCCCTGAGGTCCAAAACTTGCTGCTCTCTTCTCCCGCACACCAAGAATGTGCTGCAGTCTCCTTAGGCACAGGTCGTATTCACAGAGCCGAATGCACCAGCACAGCAAATTCTGCATGAGGGAGAAGTTACGGGGAACTCTGCGGGGAACTGTGACTATACAACACCATGAGGCAGGCCAGGCGGCTCAGTATCCTTTGCTGCCTCATCCCTCCTGCCCTCTCCCTCCTCTGGGTGGCGAGCACTACTACTTTAGTGCAAGTATAGTCCATCAGCATCATAGTGTGCTTAATTTGTTTAAACTGTTTTTAATAAAGTACAAGTGGTAAGTTTTCCAATACTGTAAGCTTATGTTTGTGTTGCTAAGAGCAAGTCGGGCATAGAGGCACCAGTTTAATAATACTGCGTAGGGCCCCATAAATCCTAAGGATGGCCCTGCTTAACAGGCCGCTTCCTGGGCCAGGGTACATCAAGACAATAGGTCTCTGGCAATCTCAGTTGGACCCTGAGCATTTCAGCAAGACCCAACAGTCAGACATCAGGAGAGAATTATCTTTAGTAAGTCAGAGCCCTCCACATCTACAGTCCCATCACTGGCCATCGGGGATATTTCCTACTAGCAGTAACAGATCGCCTATATACAATTATGGGCAATCTCATCATACCATCCCCTCCATACATTTATCAAGCTCAGTCTTGAAGCCAGTGAGATTCCTCATCCCCACGCAGGAAGGGCTGCTTTGCACCTGTAAAGCAAAGCAACTGGCATACACCAGAGAATTTTTGTGCTTTTTTTTATCTTATCAGTGTCCCTTTAATACTGTAATTGTGAAAGATATTTTATTTACATTTATGGCTGTTTAAGGCACTACTTTTAAAATAAGGGCTGTGTATCTAACATGGGGTATAGCAGGCATCTGCCTGCTGGGTCTTGCCCACATGCTCAGGGTTTAACTGATTGCCATATTTGGGGTCGGGAAGGAATTTTCTCCCAGGCCAGATTGGCAGAGACTGGACGGGGGCGTGGGGGCAGGCCTTCCTTTGTAGCATGGGAGATTGGTCATTCACAGATTTGAACTAGTGTAAATGGTGGATTCTCATTAACTTGAAGTCTTTAAATCATGATTTGATGGCTTCAGTAACTCCACCAGAGGTTAGGGGGTCTATCACAGGAGTGGGTGGGCGAGGCTCTGTGGCCTACAATGTGCAAGTGGTCAGGTTAGATGATCATGATGGTCCCTTCTGGCCTTAAAGTCTATGAGTCTGTGAGATCTGGTCACAGCATAGGGAGAGTTCTTCAAGGGGCATGGAGCCAATGTCATGTCAAAATGTGCCTTCCATCAAAATATATCTGTCCACCATCTTGACTTCTGGCAGAGTATTGTATGATTGCATATTCTGATGGGTTTAAGAACCTCCCCCATCATTTTCAGCCCTGACCTCAAAGAGGGCACAGGTTATTTACAGAGAGCTTCAGCTGCAGTGGTCCTTGCAAAATATTTTTTGAAATGTGGAAAGTAGAGAGAACTTATTTTTGTTGTTTCATTACTTACTGTAGATTAATAAACAAAAATGTGCCAGTTAAGGTTGGTCTATTTGTCACATGCCTAACATAAAATCTAAAAAACAAGGACACGAAAAGTTAAGGCAACCCACATTTTCCAAGATTAAGGACTACATTTGGGTTTGTGTCCCTTGCCCCTTAATATGTGCCCTTCTTGGGGCAATGGTAAAAATTAATTAATGGGAATATTTTGATGGGCTCCCAATAACTATCAAAATGTGACCTCCTCTGGATCAGGGTAAAAATTAGTTATTGGCATATTTTGATGAATTCCCCCAACTTGTCTAAAGTGTGACTTCCAGGGTCAGGAGCTGGATATGTTTTGATAGGTTCCCCATACACTTAAAAGTGTGTGCACCTAAGTTCTGGGAGTGAAAATGGAGGAAGGCATATTTTGATAGGCTCCCCATACTTGCCAAAATGTTCCATCCTCAAGGCCAGGGGTAAAATGTATATGTGGGGGATACATTTTGATGATATTCCAGTGCCCTTCAAAATGTTCCCATTATGGCCATTGACCACCAGTGTAAATTAGAGAAGCCTTCAGGATGCTCTAATTTACATCGAGAATTAACCTGGCGCCCTGGAAAACCCCAGGACAAAGGAGCAAAAGATAAATAAAGGTCGCCTTTCCATTTCTCTCAAATTAGATACTGAAAATAGATTAGTGACAGTTGATTGGAATGATTAGAGGCATGGACAACCTCTTGTATGAGAAGAGATTGAAAATATACCTTAGACCGGAGATTAATAAAATAGAATATGATACAAATATACAAACAATAAATGGTGTAAAGAAATTAGATTGGGAACTTTTATCTTGTCTCACAATGGAAGAAAAAGGGGGCATTTAATAAATTTGAAAGGTGGCAATGTAATGGCATGGCTGGAGTAGCCTGTCTTGTGGATCTTGCCAGCATCCTAACATGGTCACGGGTCTTCCCAGGGCTGCAGGGAGGAAGTCTCTGTCCCCTGTGTCCATTCGCTGCATCTTACTACTAGGTGTTCCCCGTCTCCTAAGCAATTTCTCAGTTGAGTGCCACTCTCTTCTGGGGACGAAGTGCTTCTCCACCAGCGGCTGCCCTGGCTATCAGGCCTTCTTCTCCACCAGCAATGCTCCCTTCACACAGAGAGGCAGAATTCTGTCCTGCTTCCTCTCCAGTCAGCCCTGAACTACATCTTGTTTTTGTATCTAATGGCATAGAAGACTCACATTCTGAGTCTATGACCACCAGGTGCTGGATTTCATGATACATAGTTACAATGCTCTCTCTTCACAAGTATCAGAGGGGCAGCCGTGTTAGTCTGGATCTGTAAAAGCAGCAAAGAGTCCTGTGGCACCTTATAGACTAACAGACATTTTGGAGCATGAGCTTTCGTGGGTGAATACCCACTTCGTCAGATGCATGCATGCTGCAATACGTCTGTTAGTCGATAAGGTGCCACAGGACTCTTTGCTGTCTCTCTTCACAGTATTCTTTAAAAAAAAAAAAATAATAATAATAATAATAATAATAATAATAATATTGCTTTCTTACTGGTGCTCCATTTTCCTGATGCTCTTACCAGGTACTGCAGTGTAAACTTTGTCACTTTTAGGTGTCTGAGTTTATCATACAAAATCCCCCTATCAGTATCATTCTCTTTATGCTCCCAGATGATCTGAGCAACTGTTTATTTGACCTTGCATGTCTTACATAGCCCATCTTTGTTTTTGTTAATTAAAGCCAAGTTACAATTTAAGTCAGTGTCTGGTAAATATTCAGAGTAGGACTATCTCACTCTTTCTCTAAGTTACTTGCAGTATGTCAGCATTTCCATTTTAGGGTATACTTTATGAAATCTTTTCCTCCTTATTTCTTTTGTCCATACTTGTTGCCATGCTTATTAGTTCAGTTTTAATTAGATTTTTAAATTCCTGTTTACTTAGCGCACTGGGATACATACTATTCCAGTGTTTACTCCCATCAGCACAATTGTGTTGTTAGTAATATTTCATTAATTATATCATTTCTGCTATCTGAACTCCTATTTTGATAGCCAGATCCCAACAGTGAATCAGACAAGATGGCTACAGAGGTAGGTTGCACATCCAGCATAAAGCCAACATTATTCCTGGTAGTTTGGCGGTCGTAACAGCTACAAATTTGATAGTCTTAAGGATTTTTTATTCCAAGTGTTGTGACACAGAATGCTGTCCCCATTCTCCCATTTTTTTCATCTTAAGACTCATCCATAAATATTTAGAAATGTTTGCCCCACTTATCACATATATATCAATTTGCTAAAATGAATATATTTAGCTCTCCTCCCCTTTTAATTTCATTATATAGTTCCACATTTATATCAGAGGACATGATTTTCCACCCATAATTCATTTCCACATGATGCTATATGATTGAAAATGACCATTTATAAACTTAATATCACCACTGTTAGACAATTGCAACAAATCTTTTACAAAGTGTATCATGTATTTTTTTTTTAATAAAATCAGATTCTGGAGCACAATTATGTGGAAAATTCAGAAAGGACAACCATGCAGCAAGTTACATGATTGTATAATTGCATTATATACAGGGCCATGCCTACAACACCCCACACAGAATAATATTATGGAGTAGCATGCTCTGCTTTACACAGGACATGCTGTTCTCTGAGGTGATCATCTCTTCACACTGTGCATGTCATGTAAGCTCCATGATGCAGCAGCATGATAGATGATTGTGCCTGTTTTGTGGGTTAAATATTCTTGTGTGTTTTTAACTCTATGAAATTTGATGTGAGGTAACTTCACAGAAAGAGCCCCCTAGGGCTGAGAATTCATTAGCATGCTAAAGCAACTTGCTCCAACAAAGATGTTAACCCAGAAGCCCATGGGAGTAGGGAAGAATTCTTTCAAATGTCTCATATTGCTCCTTTTGAAGCAGAGGAAAGACTTTTGAAATGATCATATAAACAGGAGGAATTGAAAGACTGACTCTCCTACCACTTACTCCAGTTTTGTAACAGAATAGCTCAGTTGACTTCATTGGAATTACTCTAGATTTATACCAATACACATATTAATTTATAGAGGAGAATCAGGCCATCTGTATTTGTATAAATGCACTTATAAGAACATAAGAACGGCCATACTTGGTCAAACCAAAGGTCCATCTAGCCCAGTATCCTGTCTTCTGACAGTGGCCAATGCCAGGTGCCCCAGAGGGAATGAACAGAACAGGTTATCATCAAGTGATCCATCTCCTGCTGCCCATTCCCAGCTTTTGGCAAACAGCGGCTCAAGATACCATCCCTGCCCATCCTAGTAGCCATTGATGGACCTATCCTCAATGAACTTATCTAGTTCTTTTTTGAAGCTGTTATAGTCTTGGCCTTCACAACATCCTCTGGCATGGAGTTCCACAGGCTGACTGTGTGTTGTGTGAAAAAAATACTTCCTTTTGTTTGTTTTAAACCTGCTGGCTCTTAATTTAATTTGGTGACCCCTTGTTCTTGTGTTATGAGGAGTAAATAACACGTCCTTGTTTATTTTCTCCATACTAGTCATAATTTTATAGACCTCTGTTATATCCCCCCATTTAGTAATGACAGTCATGTCCCAAAATGCTAATGAAAATTTTGCACCCTCACTCTGGGGGGTCTCATTGATAAGCAGAACAGAAATCCTTTATGCAGAAAAATCTGAACAGAAAAAAAACTGACATTAAACCACCCACTCGTAGGCTATGAACTACAAAATGACCTACTAGAGATGGGACGCAGTGCCGGGCATGCTCTGTTGTAACAGCCTGTGAGACCATGATACTGCTACTAATATACAAGGATTACACTTATCAACCTTTAACCTTTTAATTACATCTCATAGACCATAGCCCATACCAGCATGACTTTTCATAATCTACATCTAGATGACAAAATGTAAATGCTCTTCATTGTTTTCATGTGTTTTTTTTTTATCTAGTTCTAAAGCTGTATTTAGTTTAAGTGCAAGTTTAATTTAGTTTTTATTGTTAATGTTGACCAGTTGAGAGAATCTGTATCAGCAAGGAAAGAAGAGAAACCCGGTAGGGCGAGTTGGTCCAGAGGTACTCAAGGTCTAAGAAAGGGAATGGAGGGCCATGGTCTCTGCTCACACATACACCACAGATAAATGATGAGCCTATACTGGCACAAAGTGAGTCCTCAGACCTTAGGAATGCTGGGACATTTATAACAATCAGTGGATAACAAAGGCTATTCGGAATACTTTTTAAACATCTTTTCCATTTTAAATATACTCAGGCACAAGGTTTTAACATTCTGTATATTTCATTACTTTATTGGACTGAAGTAAAACTAAATTAATTGGCCCTAAGAAATAGCAAGCTGAGCTCTAGATACATATACAAGTAGAAAAACGATCAACATTTAGTAAGGCATTTTCAATCCAGATGCCCATTCCCAATCACTCATAACCTTCTCAAAAATACCTGGAGACTCAGATTTCTCAGGCTTACTCCCAGTCCAGGAGGAAATTCATTTGTAAAACTTTTTAAAACTCTGTTCAGCTTTTATGAATGTTCAGCCCTGAAAAAGAGCAGGCTCTCTCATTTTGAGGGTTTCTTTTTCATTTCCACTGAGGCTTCCTTTCTACAAATGCTAGCTTCTCTTAGGGGTAGCATGTTGGGAGATAAGGCACTGAACTGGGAGTCAGGATACTGGAGTTCTATGCCCAGCTGGGCTGCAGTGTGACCTTAGGCAAGTCATTTTCTCTCTCTGTGATTGTTTCTCCTCCCACCCTTTGTCTCTCTTCTCTGTTTAGATTGTAAATTCTTCAGAACAAGCACTGTCTCTTTTATCTGTTTGTACAGGGCTTAGGCCAAATCTGCCCCAACCAAGACTGATGCCTCCAGGCTCTATTGCAATACAGATAAATAAGTAATAATAAATAATAATAGCCAGAAAAATCTGGTTGGATTTTGCCTGGCCAACCGATCACATAAGTCTTATAATGTTAACCCTATAAGCCCTCCACTCTTACCAGTCTGTCCTCCAGAAAATTTCAAATGGATTTGAGGTTGAGATTGCATCTCTTAGCAGATTTACATCTTTAATTGTTTGTGCTGCATGCAGTGCTGCAAAGGTAATAAGCTTCATTCAATTTACCTCTGTTCTGTATCAATATTCAGTACAAGGAGGAAGAAAATTCTTTTGGTGGCATATCAATTAATAATTTGTTGGATGTCAATTCTTCAAAGGGCCTTCTGTGTCTACCTAACAGGATTAAAATTGTGACTGTTCAGTTGTTTTTCAATTATTTATTTTTGGTTTTTTTTCTCCGTTAAAAATGTATTTGGCTTGGTGGTTTGGCAAAAAAAATGAAGCACAACCATGCCAGGGTGGGGATGTCAGAGTTCAATAATCAGATTTGAACCAAATCTAGTGGGGGCTGGGAGGTCTGTGGAGATAAATGCCCACATTTGGAAAAGCAGCAATTTATTGTGAGCACTTCATTTTTGTATGTCCTACTTAAAATGACGATCTTAATTTTCAGAGATGCTCAGAACCTACAGCTCCCATTGACTTAATTTAGAATTGTGGGCCTCCTCTATAGGCTAGGATCCCTCGTTAGACTCCATCTCCCATTATGCACCTGTCCCATCTTTTGCTGAGCCTGCCACCATGAGTCATCTGGAAGTCCCTGACCATGGTGCATAAAGGGTGCTGAAGTCTGGCTGAAGAACCCAGTCCACAGGAGAGAAGGAGGGCATGAATCTGTCATAGCAGCAATTCCAAATACCAATTATTCAGTTTTTCACCAAAAACTTCAGTTTTGGAGTGTTTGGTTTTTTGACAAAACTGAAATTCTCTGCAGGAAGCAGACACTTTTCACAAAAAAGCTTTATTTATTCAAAATCCCAATTTTATGTTGGAAAACTGTTTTAACAGCCACTATGATCATCAAGTCTGACCTCCTGTACAACACAAGCCAAAGAATTTCACCATTCATTTCCTCATCAAACCCATATCTTGTGGATAAGCTAGAGCATATATTTGATCTAGAAAAGCTGATAGGAAATTCCATTAATAAAGAATGGGAGTATAATTAATGCCAGTCAACACATCAACATACTATTGCTGAAAATACATCAGATCAAACAAACATGATTTCATTCATTGATGAGATTACAAATTTGGCTGATAAACACAAATGTGGATGAGTGTTTCACGTAATACTGCATGTCATAAACAGATAGTTAAGGGTTAATGCCACTTTTACCCGTAAAGGGTTAAGAAGTTCACGTAGCCTAGCTGACACCTGACCAGAGGAACCAATGGGGGAACAAGATGTTTCAAAAGGAAGGAGGGAAGTTTTTCCTTTGTTTAGAGTTCTAGTTTCAGCCAGAGTGAAAAAGATCAAGGAACCAGCCTCTTATCAGAGTAGTTTTTAGAAAGGGATAAATAGGTTTATGTTTATTTTCTTTGTAACTTGTCTTGGTACCCTTAAGGGAATTATCACATTTGGTTATTTTTTTGTGTAACTAAATTTGTGCCAAGGGGAACCTCCTCTGTGTTTTGAATCTGTTGTCTGTGAGAGTAGCTGGTATGCTAGTCTCTCCCAGAGGGCTTTCTTTTACCTTTCTTTTCTTTAATTAAAAGCCTTCTTTTTAAATAACTGATTGATTTTTTCCTTGTTTTTAGATCCAAGGGGGTTGGATCTGGATCCACCAGGAGTTGGTGGGAGAAAGAAGGGGGGATGGTTAATTTCTCCTTGTTTTAAGATCCAAGGGGTTTGGATCTGTGTTCTCAGGGAATTGGTGAAGTCCCTCAAGACTACCCAGGGAAAAAGGTAGTACTTGGGGGTGGTGGCAGCGATACCAGATCTAAGCTAGTAATTAATCTTAGAGGTGTCCATACAGGTCCCCACATCTGTACCCTAAAGTTCAGAGTGGGGAAGGAACCTTGACACTGCACAATATTCTAATTTTTAAAATAGCAATATAAATAAAGTACACATTAAATGGATTAAGAACTGACTAACTGCAGATCTCGAAAAGTAGTTGCCAGTGGGGAATCATCATTGAATGGGGACATTTCCACCATGATCCCTAAATCCTTTGCAGAGTCACTGCTTTCCAGGATACAGTCCCCCATCCCGTAAGCATTGACCCATGTGGATGTCCTGGCATGTTGTTCAAATGACCCCAGCTTAACAAGCAATCCACATTGCTCTGTGAAACAGACCTGTCCTTATCATTATTACCACACCATCAATTTTTGTCATATGTAAACTTTACCTAAAATAATTTTATATTTTCGTTCAGACCACTGAAAAAGATATTGACCAGCACTGGGACAAAATAGATGCCTGGAGAACCCCACTAGAAACATCACCTTTGGATCATGATTCCCCTTTCACAATTAGTTGTTGAGATCTATCAGCCAGGTTTTAATTCATTTAATATATGCTACACTGATTTTAAATAATGTTAATTTTTTAATAAGTGTCATGCTGTGATGATTTGGGGATTCTGTCTCTATATTTTATGAATTTTGGTCGGTACGATGAAGCTATTATGTAGCTGTAACAGGTAAAGCAATTTTCTGCAATATCTTTGTGAGACTCTATTTAATTTAGTTTAAGTATATTTGGGGTCCATTTTATTAAGTGAATGGTTTAGGTATTATTGTGGGCCGGGATTGTAGGTAATCTTTCTCTAGTGGGGAGGTGGTATGTGACCCTTGGGAAGTGTTATGAACTTCAAAGGACTCTACTGAACAATGTGCCAGACAAGAACGTTCTTTTGGGACAATGTCAAGTTGTTTTCCTGCGGAGTCTCTAGGGGAAGGTGAATGCAGATTCCCAAGGTCTGGTTACACAAAACTCCAGTCTTTTGAGGCTACACCCTGAGGAGGGAACTATTGTCTATTAATAACCTGTTCCCACAGACAAGATCAAAGTCCCAAGTTGTCTAAAGAAATGGACAAGTTGTTCAGCTTGTTGTTGTGATTCTGAGCTAACGCTGTTATGAACTTGTAACCACAGAAAAAATCCTTTGTGGAATTTGAAGGACTGATTTCAACCAGAGCTGAGTGGTAACTCATAAATGCTGGCAACTATGCTGTTCATAAGCCCTTCAAGAGAAAGCACAGCACAGAAGCTGGCCTGTTTAGGTGTTCTCATTTGCTGGGAATATCGAAGTGTAGGCAGGGAACCATGCAGCCTTAAAAAAACCCAGTCAGGAGGAAGAGAGATGTAGGTCTCCACCCAAGAGAGGTGATGGCTGAAAAGCCAGGAACCTAGAGGTTGTGCCTTTGAGGAAGCACAGAGGGGGAATACCAGTACAGTTGCCCTGAACTGGGACAGTCATCATGAAATTGCTGTATCGTGGAAAGCCTCTGTATGTGTATCCACCATGGGCTCACATGGACTAGTCAACAGATATGCTAAAGGAGTTTGCTGGGAGAAGACACTGCCTCCTCTGGTCTAAGGAGAGGAGAGTTTTTGGAGCAGTGGAAGGTTATCAAAAGACAGAATAAAGAAAGCCAGATGTTGGAAGGAGTGGGGGAGGTGGTGCATAATCCTGGGAACTGACAAAGAGAAAAAGGAAGTTTGGGCAGGAGGAAGGAATGCCATGGAACAGCCAAGAACAGAGAAGGTAAGCTGGGCAGAAAGTCTCAGAGAGTATGTCTTCACTGCAAAAAAAGCCCAAGGCTGGCCCATGACAGCTGCTATAAGATTAGTGTAGATGTTCAGGCTCAGGCTAGAGCCCAGGCTCTGGAACCTTCCCCCCGACTCAGGGTCCCTGAACCTATGCTCCAGCTTAGGCACAAACATTTACACTGCAATTTTATATCCCCATAGCCCAAGCCCTGCAAGCCCAAGTGTGTTGACATGGGCCAGCTGCAGGTGTTTTATTGCATTGTAGACATACCCTAAGAGGGAGAAGAAAACCAAGAGGTGATGGCTGATGAGGCAGGAACCCTGCCTACTTTTCTTGAATACAGATGATCCCCCAAGGACTTCCAAGCAGAGAGTGAGCTAGTGTGGGGCATGTTAGGATGTTCATTGTGTTTTATATGACCTGCATTCTCTTGTGTTTTATTGGTTAAGTAAAAAGAGTGAAGGAGTTAGAATCTGTGCAAAGTGTCTGTGTGGTGTTATATGCTTCATAACTATCACGTGCCTCCTGAGAGATTTAAACAATAACCCAGAAGGCCTTGTGTGTCTTTAATCAATGGAGGAGTCTGAAGGTCAGCACTGAGCCCAGGGTTCGAGGAAGTTAGACAATGGGTTCCAGCTCTCAAGATGGAGTGCTAGAGACAGGGTCTGTGCCCCAAAAGTATGCCTAGGGACCCCAACAACTGGGGCAGCGACTGGGTCCCTGAAAAGCAGTCTAGTAAGTGGCCAACAGGGGCACTCAACTGGGATATGTGACTCATACAGTACTAAGCTAACTGCCTTGCAGAAGTCCAAGTATATTATGTTAACAGTTACCTTTATCAACCAAACTTACAATCTCATCAAAAAATGATATCTAATATGTTTGACAGGATCTATTTTCCAAAAGAGATGCTGCTTGGCATTAATTGTGCTACCATCCTTTCATTCTTTAACAAGTGCATCCCATATCAGCCTTCGTATTATTTTGCCTGGGTCTGATGCATCCCTTTAGCCTTTTTAAAATATTGCCTCTGTGACAGATGGGGAATTGCTATATAATAATCTGTGAATACTGAGATGCAATAATATTATGAACACTGTATGTAACCTAGTTATTGAATAGACTGTATAACATATTGGGATAGTGGAATATTTATTAAATACGTATATTGCTTTAATTCAATGGGAGCTGTGGGAAGAACAAACAGGAAGGCAACACAATGGGACCCCAGATAATAACATCTCAGCACGGGGTGGGGGAAGCTATTAGCTTCAAGGATCCCAGCTACATCCTTTCCCTAACCTGCAGCGACCCAGCTGTTTGAGCAATGCTGGGAACTGACCGATCAAAGGGCTGTAAACAGCAAACAAAAAAAAGACAATGTCTGGGAAGGAAGGTGATCAAAAAAACTGAACAGCTTTCAGAGTGGGCTCGCTTAAAGCAGGTGCTGGGGTGGGGGAATAGTTTGTGAGTTAAGGAAACAGACCTATGGGCCTCGGGGGTTCTACAGGAAGCTTAGACCTACCCAGTCCATATGTGGATGATGGATAGATACCTGGAAAGATAGCATGCGCATATACTGATTTATTATTTTAAGATAAGTTTTCTCTGAAATGCTTTTGTTCTAAACAAATAATCCTCTTCTTTAAGAAAGCTGTTTTGGTTACTGAATATCACTGTTGTAGCTCCTGAATGGACAGAGCTGCAGGTTATTGAAGACAAGTCAGGCCTGCTGAGGTAATCACAGGGGACTGCAGCCCAGGGCCTGGTCTGAGCATGGGAAAATAATGTGATTCCACCCTAGGAGAGCAGTGACAGCATGAGGTCTGAGATCTGAGGGGGTCAATGGTGCAGTGAGCCCGGTAACCATAACATATTTGGCAGCAGCATGGTGAATGGTGACAGTGATGAGTCTCCAATAAGTGCCAAGAGCAGTAAAAGCAAGTATTATAGTAGGGAAAAGCAAGAGAAAAAGTATCTCATAATCATTTTGGGAATATATAAGAGAAGACAAGAAACATTAATTATGAGCAACTAAAGAAAAGTCAGCAGCTGGAGATATTCAGAGAGAGAGAGAGAGAGAGAGCACTTAATTCTCAAAAGCTAACAAAGGCACAGCAACTTAAGTTGCTCTCTCTGTGGACCAGAAAAAAACCCTGCTGTTCCAGTGCCATGAGGGTGACAGAGATCAGAAAGGCACCAGCAGAACTGGGAGATCTCAGGGACAACCTCCTTAAGAGGAACGGGAAGGAGAAAGCAGCAACTGGGCTCCATCTAGACTTGAGTTCACCACTTCAACAGCAGTTGGCATTGGAGAGGCTGCAGACTGAGGAAAAACTGCAGTTTGAAAGAGAAAAGCTGCACTTGGAAGCCACACAAGTTGCTGACCAGGAGCTAAAAAGAGCAGACCAAAGAAAAAGCAAAAACATGAACTGGAATTGGAGAAAATATGCCAACAGCATCCTTTTATGATAGGTGGGGGCAGATCCTGTATGCTTGGTTCCTCAGGTGGCAGAGATTCTAAATTGTTAAATGATAACATAGCAGCTCCTCATCCATCAGAGGCACATATTTAACTATTCAGGTTTTAAATTTTCTATAAGAACATTTTCGAGCTACTCTGAAACTTTTCAGGTTGCACCCTAAAAATCAAATAAAAATGGGAATGTGTTTCTTTTATCCTTGGCTTTACAGTGTCCAGCCTTTAGATGTCATTATCAGTTTCTACCAGTACAAAACTGTTTCAAATGGCTTAACTTTCTGCATTTCCTCCTAATATTTTTGTGGTTAATTAGGGATAATTAAGTTAAAAGTAACACTAATGAGGACCCTTCCCCCTACATCTTCTTAAGACCTGTCACCATAAAAGAAAGAACCAATATTGGAAATATAGCAAGGACAATACAGTAAGGACATTGTAAATTTACTTTTCTTTTAAAAATATGATGGAAATATATATAAATGTATGAAAATTTTCACTCATTTTTTTGACAGATGGAAGGTTTGTAATTTTATAATCTTTTGCCTTAAATTTTTAGAGAGTTGCACAGGGGTTTATGCACATAACTATCATTTAAATCAATAGCAGTTTTGTAGCTAAATCCCTTTGTAAGACTTTCAAAACGTAGGGGTTAGTGTTTACCAACTGCTACATTCATTGAACAGAAAATGTATGTCATGCAGTTCACATGAGGTGGGTAAACACTGCAGTAATACACTCACATTGTCAAACCTCTGTTTCCTTTTGGTTTGAACAGCACCATAAAGATGCCAGCATGCAGAGAGGAATTGTTTGACTATGAGCTAGAATAAATAATCCTCTTTCAGGATTGCTATCTTAATAATATTTATTTCTCAGAAAGGTTTATAAATAAGTACAAAGTAGCTTCAAGTGATTTTTCCCCTCCCCTATGCACTGAATATTTTTAATCTGTAGAAGGAAAACAATACTTGAACAGAATTAAAGCTGATCCTATTAGAAAACTTAGGGCAAGACTTTAAAAACCAGCCAGTTGCATGACCTTTTCCTGCAAGTAAGCTCAAATATAATCCCCACAGTTTAGAAAAAAGGTAGGAAGATGAGAGGAAGGAGGACTGTGAGTATTTTGGGTAGAGTGAGGGGATTTTGGAGGGAATGAATAACTGAGATGAAGGTTTTATGGAAGAGGTAGGAGAGAAAAGTGATTTTGGCAGCCAGGGAAGAGTAAAAGGCAGCTGCTGTCAAAGTATTGAGGCGCACAGGCAGGGAAACAATTGGGAAAGGAGTAAACAACCTCCAACAACATGTGACATTAGCCAACATCCTGTATGCATGAGTCAGGGTTCAGACCAGGGGACAGCACAGCCCTGGAAGCTGTAGGGGACCTAAAAAAGGACCTGCTTATGACCATGGACACAGTGAAGATCTCCATGCTGAAACTACTTGAACCTCTCTGCATCTTTTGACATAGTAGACCACAGGGTTTTGCTAACTCACCTTATGAAAAGATTAATGGTGACCTGATACTCAACACAATTAATATTAACAACAAGGGGAAATACAAGCCAAAATAGGTCAAGTTAAAGAATATTTAGATAAGTTCAGTGTATTCAAGTCGTCAGGGCCTGATGAAATTCATTCTAGATTATCTATGGAACTAGGTGAAGCAATCTTGGAACTGTTAGCAGTTATCTTTGAGAACTCATGGAGGACTGGTGAGGTTCCAGAAGACAAGAAAAGGGCAAACATAGCACCTATCTTTAAAAAGTGAAATAAAGAGGACCCAGGGAATTATAGACCAGTCAGCCTAATTTCAATACCTGGAAAGATACTGGAACAAATTATTAATCCATCAATTTGTAAGCAACTAGAGTGTAATGGGGTTATAAATAATAGCCAACTGGTCAAGAAGAAAGCACACCAAACCAGCCTAATTTCCTTCTTTGATAGGGTTACTGGCTTTGTGGATGGGGGAATCAGTAGATGTGATATATCTTGCTTTGAACATAACTTTTGACATGATTCCACATGACATTCTGATTAGCAAACGAGGGAAATATGGTTTCAATAGAATTACTATAATGTGGTTGCACAAGAGGTTGAAAGATTGTTCACAAATACTAGTTATCAATAGTTTTCTGTCCAACTGGGAGAGCATATATATGGTGAGGTCTCTCATGGGTCAGTCCTAGGTCCAGTACTATTCAATATTTTCATTAATGGCTTGGATAATGGAGTGGAGCTTATACCTATAAAATTTGCAGATGACTCCAAGATGGAAGGGGTTGCAAGCACCTTGGGGGACAGGATTAGAATTCAAAACCACACTGACAATTAGAGAATTGGTCTGAGTTCAACAAGATGAAATTCGGTAAAGACAAAAGCAAAGTACTTCATTTAGGAAGGAAAAATCAAATACACAACTTAAAAATGAGGAATAACCAGCCAGGTGGTAGAACTGCTGAAAGGGAGCTAGGTGTTATAGTGGATCACAAATAGACTATAAATCAACAATGTAATGCAGTTGAGAAGAAGGCTAATATTATTCTCGGATATATTAACAGGGGTGTCATATGTTAGACAGAGGAAGTAGTTGTCCCTATTGTGGGCATCGCACTTTGGGAAGATGTGGACAAATTGGAGAAAGTCCAGAGGAGTGCAAAAAAATAGAAAAAAGTTTAGAAAACATGACCTATGAGAAAAAGGTTAAAAAACTGGGCATATTTAGTCTTGGGAAAATACTAAAAAGACTGAGGAGGGACCTGAGAACAGTCTTCAAATAGGTTAAGAGTTGTTAAATTTCCCTCCATAGGCATAGAATATCCTGAACATAGCAGAACTGGTGTGCTGTAGTTCCCCTATAGGTGGTGGGGGCAGGATGTTGTGGGAAGTCTCCAGAGTGAGCAGAGATCTCCTGTGGACTGAAAAATTGGAGGCCACTTAGTCACAGAACCACCTGTAAAACTTCCCTGTTGACTGTTACAGCTACAGGGATAGTGCAGCTCAGACTCTCTTGAACAGCCTCTGTAGATCTCCAACACAGAGATAGTTTAGTCAACTCGTGTGCAAGGATCAGCTCTAGCTCCAGATCTACACATGTTGTAGTAGTGTGGTTAGTAAAGAAAAAACTGATGTAACTATAGCACCTATCTGGTTGGGATGGATTCAAGTGATAGTTGCTTCTGTGGTTTTGTTCACTGTGTCCTTCAGTCCCTCACTGAAACCTTGCAGTAGCTTGATTAAAAAAAAAGACCCAAAACAATAAAAGCTCTAAAATACATTCCTCACAGGTAGTAGTTCGGGGGGGGGGGGGTGTCAGTGTAAAGAGCCATAAGATCATTTTCCATCCAGCAGCTATAATATGTCACTTTACACTCTTCAAAAACTACACTAAAAACCTGCTGTTGAAATTTTCTCTCATTAATTGAGCTAAATAAATCCCTGAAAAGCCTTTGGTAAAACAGAGACTAGATTACATTAATTAATCATTTAATTTTCTTCTGATTTTTCTTCCACTGCCACAGGCAACCCTGCCTCTTCAAAAGACAGCTACACTGCAAGAGCAAGAGCTGCAGTTCACTACGGCAGCATCAGAACTGAAGGAGAGTCACACAAGGTGAAAACTTGAGTCTATTTAATGGGATCATATAGCATAGCAATAATGCGGCTGGAAGCAGAAATAAAATGCACTTCTGCTGTGATTTCATTTGTGCAAAATCAAGTCATAAGGAGGTCTCTTTTGTATTGATTTGTTATTATTTTTAAGAAATTAAGCATCTTTTGAGTCCAAGCAAGGGAAAATTGTTTATTAATCTGTTTCATGAACAATGTCCTGGGTAATATAACATCAGAGTACTTCATGTTTCTAAATCTCAGCTGATTCTTTATTAAGAGAGGTGCTGAAAGTGCAGCTAGAATTCCAGCCATGTGCACAGACTTGGCTGCCTTCCATATCCTCTAAACTCTTCTCTCCTGCAACCGGTGTTCCATCCCCCAAGTTCCATGCATGTTCCTACATAATCTACGTTTCACACTGAAATACATTTTTCCATTTTAGTCCTAGTTCCCACATAGGGTAAAAGTAAAGATATGTATTTCCATATAGATAGTCATTTATTAATAATAATATTAAAATAAGAATAAAATATTTTATACAGCGTTGTTCATTGGAGGATTTTACATATAATAAAATATCCTTGTGATGTAGTTAGTATGTTATCAATTATACAAATGAGTAAACAGAGTCATGGTGTGATTTTATTTATTTATCCAATTCTTCTCTGAGAATGCCAGCCATCTGTGCCCCACTCGTCTAAACCAGGATACCGTGAAATTCAAGTGGCTTGGCTGATCACAACCATTACCATTTGAAATAAAGAGAGAAACAGGCTCTCATGCAATATGGATCCAAATCGTTTAAGTCTTTAAAAAATGGGTTAAAATCAACATCTTAACATTTATCCAGAAATCAGTTGGTAGCCACTATACATCATCAAGCAAATGTGTAAACTGCCCTCTGAGTGAAACACTACTTAATAAGCAGGCAACTGCACTCTATCTTAGCATCAATTTCCACATGGTCTTAAGGTGTATCCCCATATAAAGCTCATTGCAGAAATCAAAACTCAAGTTGATAAAAGCATGAATAAGGCATGGCAAGGTACACATCAGAAAGAACAGCTCCCAACCTTTTTGCCAAGCACAAATGATAAAAAGCATGTCAGAATACGCCCATTCAGTAATTGTACAGTAAGCAAACATGGCAACATCCATCTGAAAATAATGATTACATCATTTGTAAGTTTATGTATGAATCCAAATACCAACTATGCAGTAAGAACAAATGTCATGCTGCTCAGAACTCTTCTTCAGAACTCAAACTACAAGTGATATTAAAGTTTCATAATTTGTCAAGTCCGCACTTTCCTCCAACTGACAATTTCAACAGACAGTGCTCCTAGCCTCACTTCCCCTGCCAGATTCCCTGCTTTTCAGAAAACTTCATGCCAAGCAATTGCGCCCAGTAGGTATCTTCCTCACTGTGGGCAGGTGTCTGGTCTGCTGAAATTGCAGACATTTATGGGACGTTTCTCTCCACCCCTAGAGAATCCCAGGAAGAGAACCATGGCTAAGGACCAGCCAAGGCCCTAAAGAGAGCCTACTAAGGTCAGCTTAGTATCAAATCACACATATACACACCATGCACTTCTCTAATAATTTCAAAAATAAATCAAAGAATTTATCACTTAGGCTCCAGGTCTTCTTTGAGAATTAGTCTGAGGATCTATCAAATATAATGAGATCATTATTCTACAAAATTTCATTCCATTGACATTAGCATTTATAATCATTACCACATGCTGAGTTGCAGCTGCTAAAATTATCTTCCTGGCCCATCACTTTCACCACGTCACCCCTCTCTGAGTCTCTCCACCAGCATGTCTTTTTACACAGAATCAAACACAACTGTTGGGTCCACTTCAGAACTCAGTTCCACTTCATTTATCTACTCATATCTTACCATGTCAAGACCCCAAACTCTCTTCTCCACCAATGTGGCCAGGCTCAATCATTCCTTTGTCTTCTTCTTGCACAAGTAACATAAGCTTTCCATCCATGCTGATCCTTATGTGCGGAATGCCATCTTCAAAATAGTTTTCAATCCCACTAACCTGACCTCCAAAAAAATCCCCTCTCAAGACCCACCTCTACCATGAGACCTACAGTTACTGCCCAACGATGGCTACACAGTTCACCAGTTATAGATTCACTAATTCTCTCATCATTTTGGAAAGAAAGAAAGAAAGAAAGAAAGAAAGAAAGAAAGAAAGAAAGAAAGAAAGAAAGAAAGAAAGAAAGAAAGAAAGAAAGACCTGCAAATTATACACAATTACAAAACTATGTATTGTTATTATAGTTACCCTCATCTTCCTCCTTTGCCCCTCTTCCAGGAGTGTAACAGCCACCGGTTACATCTTATACTTAATACATTTGTAAGCTGTCCAAGGAAGGGTCTGCCTTTTACTGCATATATACCTAACAGAATGGGGCCACAATTCTGATGGGGGTCCCTGGACACCATAGTAATATTCATCTTATTACAACTACCTAATGGTAAAACTCTCAGTTCTCTATTTAAACTCCTAGTGAAGCCAATAGGAGTTTTGACTAAATAAAGACTGGATTTGACTCTGTTGCTTTGTATAGTACCAAGGATTTAAGTTAGGAGCTTGTCTTGATGATAATTTGATCTATTTCCATCTGAAGAGAATTAGTGGATGGCTCGCTTGGACTGAAAGCAACCCTGTATTCACACCCTACCCACCATTGTAATAATCTTTGTACAAAATATGCCTTGTGAGGTATCATTTGAAAACTAATAATTTACTGGTCAATAAGATAATGAAGAAATTTACAACACTACATGTAAAGTTATTAAATCCCCATATGTGATGTTATTAGCACATTTGCAAAACCACACAGCCCTGCTTAGGTAAAAGTTGTTAAACAGGTCTGTCCTAAACAAAGGAATGTGTGTTTACCTCAGCTTACATATAAGTAGTATATAGGGTCAGCAAGGACAGCAGGGAAGAAGAGATGGTAGGAGACTAAGTAAATTTGCATTTCAGCAAACACTAGGTGGGGGAGAAAGAGCATGGAGCCACTGTTTGAATAAACTTTGCTTTAAGGAGTAATCTTCAGAAGAATCCACTTCAAAAGTTCACTGGACTATCAAAGTGGCAAAAAAAAAAAAGTTCTCTTAGGTGAAAGAGAGATGACAAAGGCACCAGCAGAGATCCTGACCAAAGAAAGGGTCAGTCACCATCTTGCTGGAAGACTGTTGGTGAGAAAAGTCATTTTAAACAAAACCTTGAATCAAAGCTTACTAGATTAAGTTTCAGAGGGGTAGCCGTGTTAGTCTGGATCTGTAAAAGCAGCAAAGAATCCTGTGGCATCTTATAGACTAACAGACATTTTGGAGCATGAGCTTTCGTGGGTGAAGTGGGTATTCACCCACGAAAGCTCATGCTCCAAAACGTCTGTTAGTCTATAAGGTGCCACAGGATTCTTTGCTGCTTTTATAGATTAAGTTTTAGATGTGTGTTTTCACTAGTATTTGCTTGGAACCACTTCTAACTAATGTGTGGAGATATGCCTATCTCATAGAACTAGAAGGGACCCTGAAAGATCATTGAGTCCAGCCCCCTGCCTTCACTAGCAGGACCAAGTACTGATTTTGCCCCAGATCTCTAAGTGGCCCCCTTAAGGACTGAACTCACAACCTTGGGTTTAGTGGGCCAATGCTCAAACCACTGAGCTACCCCTTAACTTTATCTTTTATACTTGAAATCACATAAAATACTATCTTCCATTGTTAATAAACTTGTAGGTTTTTATCTAAACCAATCCAATATGGTCAAATTGAACTGTCTGGTAACTCCAGTTGAAAGCAAACTGTTGAATTTGACTCCTTACAGGGGAAACAGATCTTAAAATCTGAACTGTCCAGGAAAGGGCTGGACAATGCAGAATACACATTTTTGGGGAAATTCAGGACCAGGAGTGTGTTGGGGTCACCCTGCAAGGAGTAACCAAGGCTGGTGGAAACCAGTGTTGCTGACAAGCTGGTGGGGTCAGAGCTGCTGGACCACGACTACAGCTATGCACAGACATTCAGGGTGTGACTTACATGCTGGTAGGCTGTTTGTGAGTGACCCAGGTTGGGAGCTACAACAGCAAAGCATCGTGAGACAACCATGGTTGCAGGGCAGGGAGTGTCACAACCTCTGACTGGTCTGGACTGCACCCCAGAATGTGACACATACTTATAGAGAAACTCTCAAACTGGACCAATGAGCATACCAGAAGCCAGTCGTGACTACCATTTCTATTTGGAAAATGTCTGAGTCCACCCCTGAACCATAGTTATGAAAAATATAGAAATGTTGTGGAATGAAGAGGGTTGGATGACTAGTGATAGGCAAAGATTTATAATTAATCAACAACAAGAATACCGCACTATTTTACAAGGCAGTAATCCAACCCAGTTCCCTAAGGTAAAGACTAGGAGACTGAAGGCCAAGCAGTTTATTCAAACAAAGGAACTGGATTATTGCCTCATAAAACAGCATGGCACTCTGATTATTACCTTTGTGCTACAAGCCCTTTTAAAATGATATTTCCCCATAAATGTTTAAAACTTAACAAGCAGCAGAGCAGAAAAAGAGAAAAGAGAATATGGAGGAGAAAGGAACACACTTAGTTTCTGCCACCTTCTTGAAAAATGTAAAGAGACTTTGACATTTTAAATGGAATGCTTCTTCAACCAGGTTTATTACAAGTATTAATAATAAATCCTATTAATAACTAGTGTACTAATAGTCTACACCATCTCATTCATCTCACCTCTGTTTTCTCCTCCCACGTGTGGTTTTGTCCTTTTATCGTACTATCCCCAAAACCTAGAACAGTCTCCTTCCTCCTGCTTAGCTAGAATCTTTCATAACCCCATTAAATCTCACTTATTACATCTTTGTCATCAGACTGATGCTCCCTAAATTTCACTAACTCCCAAGAAAGACATGAAGCCACAGCTATCACAGAGACTGCCTGTCTTCCAGCAGCCCACCATGCCAGCTATGATTAGTGAACTTACAGAAGCTGAAAAAATTTCTTAGGACCCAAGAATGTGGCATGTTAGTGGAAGGCCAGCAGCTAAAAAAGTCCCCAGGTCTGGAGATCATACCCTTCTTGCCACCTTCAAGGCAAAATGTAAGTCTCATTTCTTTATTCAGGCCTTCCTTAGATAAGCCTATTCTATCCATGAGGGAAAGGTTGTAGTCACGGGGCCAAATATTAATCTCACTTACAGCCATGCAGCGGCTGTTAAAGGCAATCTGCTGCCCTACGTAAAACTTTGCTGACTCCCTTCTACTCAGTCCTTGGGAATGCACAGATAGATCACATTGTGCGGTGGTGGGGATGGGGAACTGTCATAGCTGCGCATGCACTGACAACTCAGAGATTACACTTTCCCAGCATCCCCCTACCTGCTCCTTGTGCATGCACAGAGCACAGTGTGTGCAGCAGGGACGGGGAACAGTCATACCTGTGCCGACATAAGAAAATAAGAATAGCCACAATAGGTCAGATCAATGGTCCAGCTAGCCCCATATCCTGTCTTCCAACTGTGGCCAATGTCAGATGCCACCGAGGGAATGAACAGAACAGGCAATCACTGAGTGATCCATCCACTATCATCCACTCCCAGCTTCTGGCAAACAGAGGCCAGGGTCACTCAGAGCATGTCCAATGGCTAATAGCCATTGATGGACCTATCCTGCATTAACTTATCTAATTCTTTTTTGAACCCAGTTATACTTTTGGCCTTCAAAACATTCCCTGGCAGTGAGTTCCACAGGTTGACTGTGCATTGTCTGAAGAAGTACTCACTTTTGTTTGTTTTAAACCTGCTGCATATTAAATTTCATTGGGTGACCCCTGGTTCTTGTGCTATGTGAAGGGGCATATAAACTTCCTAATTCACTTTCTCCACACCAGTCATGATTTTATAGTCCTCTATCATATCCCCTCTTAGTTGCCTTTTTCCCATTTGAACAATCCCAGTCTTTTTAATTTCTCCTCATATGAAAGCTGTTCTATATCCCTATATCATTTTGTTGCCCTTCTTAGTACCTTTTCCAATTCTAATATATCTTTTTTGAGATCGAGCAACCAGAGCTGAATACAGTACTCAAGGTGTGGGTGTACCATAGATTTATATAGTGGCATCATGATATTGTCTGTTTTGTTATCTATTCCTTTCCTAATGGTTCCTAACATTCTGTTCGCTTTTTCGACTGCCACTGCACATTGAGTGGATGTTTTCAGACTACTATCTACAATGACCCCAAGATCTCTTTCTTGAGCGGTAACAGCTAATTTAGGCCCCATCATTTTGTATGGATAATCTCAACTATGTTTTCCAACATGCATTATTTTGCATTCGGGGGAATGGATCAGTGTTCACATCGTGCTCCCCGTCAGTACCTGGCCCAGGCAGCTAAGGATCCAACCAGAGGACCAAATTCGTTGATGAATCCTGGTCACATGCCACGTGAGGCATGTTGCGCATATGCTAAGAAGAAGATTACTTTGCATTTATCAACATTGAATTTCATCTGTCATTTTGTTACGAAGTAACAACCCAGTTTATTGAGATCCCTCTGTAACTCTTTACGGTCTGTTTTGGACTTAACTATCTTGAGTAAGTTTGTATCATTTGCAAACTTTGCCACCTCACTGTTTACCCCTTTTTCCAAGCCATTTATGAATATGCTGAACTGCACTGGTCCCAGTACAGATTCTTGGGGGACCCCACCATTTATCTCTCTCCACTGTGAAAACTGACCATTTATTCCTACCCTTTATTTCCTGTCTTTTAACCAGTTACTGATCCATGAGAGGACCTGCCGTCTTATCCCATGACAGCTTACTTTGCTTAAGAGAGACAAGGTGGGTGAGAGGAAATACATTTTATTGGACCAACTTCTGTTGGTGAGAGAGAGAGAAGATTTTGAGCCAATATAGAGCTCATCTTCACATCTGGGAAAGAAACTCCCATTATCACAGCAAAATGCAATGTGGAACAGATTGCTTAGCATAAGTATGCTTAGCATACTTAGTATATTGTACTGCTGGGGATTCCTTTCCAAGACCTGAAGAAGAGCTCTGTGTGGCTCAAAAGATTGTTTATCTCACTAATAGAAATTGGTCCAATAAAAGATATTATCTCGCCCACTTTGTCTCTAATATCCCGGGACTGACTTGGCTACAATTACATTGCATACTTTGCTTAAGATTCTTTGGTAAGGGACCTTGTCAAAGGCTTTCTGAAAGTCAAAGTACACTATATATACTGGATCAATACTGTCCAAATGATTGTTGATCCCCTCAAAGAATCCTAATAGATTGGTGAGGCATGATTTCTCTTTACAAAAGCCATGTTGACTTTTCTCCAACAAATCGTGTTCATCAATGTGTCTCATCATTCTTTTTTCTGTTGTTTCAACCAATTTGCCTGGCACTGACATTATGCTTACCGGCCTGTAATAGCCAGGATTGCGTCTGGAGCCTTTTTAAAAATATGATGTCTGTGACTGGGGTCCCAGGGAAGCCATGCTTAGATTGCTTAATTAGGGCAAACTGCAAAGAATAGGGTAGATAATCCCCAAAACTGGTGGTTATTCTAATATTTAGCTCCACTAAGCTAGCAAAAAAACAGCTTCTACAATACCTTACTGGTTACCCAGAAGCCAAAACCACAGTTTCCTTAAAGCAACCCAGACATGGGCTTCCCCCCAGACAGTCAAGTCAAATAGGATGAGGATTATTAAAAATTCTGTTCATCATATAAAAAGTTCTGCCAGTCCCAAAGGATCGGACATATTACTCACCAAGTTATGAATATTTCAGATCTTACTCATATACACGCTTACAGCCAATTCTTATTAACTAAACTAAAATTTGTTTAAAAAGTGAGAGTATTGCTTCAAAAATCATTATGCATGGAGACATGAATATTGTTTTTAGGTCAGTTTCATAGCAGGAATGGTGAGCTCTAGAGTTGCAAAGAGTTCTTTCAGCATTAATCCATAGGTTCAGTTCAATGGTCAATATCAGGGCAATCCAAAATGAGACCTCACTCATGTGGCTTAAGCTTCCCCTGACAAAGCATAAGCAGATTTGAGATAAAAGTATCTGGTCTCAAAGGCCCTTTAAACATTTTCTGGGCATCCTCTTGACCCATTCAGTGCTTGAGTGAATATTAGTCTCTTTGAAGTAACCTCCTATTTCCTAAACATCACTGGTAATTAGCTACCTGGATTAACATAAGGCAATTGCCTATCTCCCAGCATTTGCAGGTAATTTATCACAAACTTCAAAGAGACATTGAGACAGTAATAGACAGGAAATGTTTGGTTACATGTTAACCTCTAACAATATATATGTAAACACAAAAACACAAACGTTATCTACTAATATGTCTCTAAAGGCTGAATTTGGGTCATTGAGCCTGCAAGTTGCTTAAACCTTTCTGGCCCTATTTCACAATGTCACATGAAATATCCTCAAGTCATCTGATACAAAGGCTGATTTAAGTGATAGGTTACATACCACATTTAGTAGTTCTGCAATTTCATGTTTGAGTTCCTTCAGAACTGTTGGGTGAATACCATAGAATCATAGAACTGGAAGGGACCTTGAGAGATCATCTAGTCCAGTCCCCTGCACCCATGGCAGATCTAGACAATTCCCGACAGGTGTTTGTCTAACCTGCTCTTAAAAATCTCCAATGATGGAGATTACACAATCTCCCTAGACAATTTATTCCAGAGTTTAACAACCCTGACAGTTAAGAAGTTTTTCCTAATTTCCAACCTAAACCGCCCTTGCTGCAATTTAAGCCCATTCCTCCTCCTTGTAACAATCTTTTACATACCTTACTTGAAAACTGTTATCATGTCCCCTCTCAGTCTTCTCTTTCCCAGACTAAACATACCCAATTTTTTCAATCTTCTCTCACAGATCATGTTTTCTAGACCTTTAATCATTGTTGTTGCTCTTCCCTGGACTTTCTCCAATTTGTCCACATCCTTCCTGAAATGTGGCACCCAGAACTGGACACAGTTCTGGCCTAACCAGAACTCCAGTTGAGGCCTAATCAGAGCAGACTGCAGCAGAAGAATTACTTCTCGTGTCTTGCTTACAGCACACCTGCTAATACATCCCAGAATGATGTTCACTTTTTTTCCAATAGCGTTACATTGTTGACTCATATTTAGCTTGTGGTCCACTATGACCCTCAGATCTCTTTCCGCAGTACTTCTTCCTACACAGTCATTTCCCACTTTGTAGGTGTGCAACTGATTGTTCCTTCCTAAATGGAGTACTTTGCATTTGTCCTTATTGAATTTCATCCTATTTACTTCAGACCATTTCTCTGGTTTCTCCAGATCATTTTGAATTATAATCCTATCATCCAAAGCACTTGCAACCCCTCCCAACTTGGTATCATCCGCAAACTTTATGAGTGTATTCTGTATGCCATTATCTAAATCACTGATGAAGATATTGAACAGAACCAGGCCCAGAACTGATCCCTGTGGGACCCCACTGATTATGCCCTTCCAGCCTGACTGTGAACCACTGATAACTACTCTCTGGGAATGGTTTTCCAACCAGTTATGCGCACACCTTATAGTAGCTCCATCTAGGTTGTATTTCCCTAGTTTACTTATGAGAAGGTCATGTGAGACAGTGTCAAAAGCTTTACTAAAGTCAAGATATACCATGTCTACCGCTTCTCACCATCCACAAGCCTTGTTACCATGTCAAAGAAAGCTATCAGGTTGGTCTGACACAATTTGTTTTTGACAAATCCATGCTGACTGTTACTTATCAACTTATTCTCTATTAGATGTTTGCAAACTGATTGCTTAATTATTTGCTCCATTATCTTTCCTGGTACAGAAGTTAAGCTGACTGATATGTAATTTCCTGGTTGTCATTATTTCCCTTTCTAGAGATGGTGTCATAAACAAATAGCTAAGGGTTAATGTTCTTTTACCTGTAAAGGGTTAACAAAGGGAACCAAACACCTGACCAGAGGACCAATCAAAAAACAAGATTTTTTAAATGTCAAGGGAGGGAAGTTTTTGGGGTGGGTGTTCTTTGTCTTGGTTCGGTGGCCCTCTCGGCTCTGAGAATGATCTCTCCATCTCCAGGCTTTCTAATCTTCTGTTTCCAAGTTGTAAGTACAAGGATAGTAAGACAATAGGTTTATATTGTTTTTTTGTATTTACCTGTGTAAAGTTGCTGGAAGGTTTTAAATTGTATTCTTTTTGGATAAGGCTGTTTATTCATTTTTTTCTTTTAAGCAATTGACCCTGTATATTGTCACCTTGATACAGAGACCATTTTTATGTCTTTTTCATATAAAGCTTTCTTTTTAAGACCTTGTAAGGAGGCGCCCTGGCTCCCCGCCGCGCCTGAGAGGGACGAGCCAGAGCAGGTGCCTCAGTGGGCAGAGCCAGCACTGCCTGTCCCCGCCCCCCGGAAGTCAAGGGGCGGGACAGGAAGTATAAAAGCACGGCCCCAGCGCTCAGTTGGGCACTGGCTGCCGGAGAGGACAGATGCTGGTGCCTGGGCTCCCGCCAGGCCCAGCCTGCCTCGCGCCCACTACCCGGAGGAGCGCTGGCCGGACCTGCCTCGCGCCCACTACCCGGAGGAGCGCTGGCCGGACCTGCCTCGCGCCCACTACCCAGAGGAGCGCTGGCTGGACCTGCCCCGTGCCCACTACCCAGAGGAGCGCTGGCTGGACTTGCCTCAGATCCGGTACCCGGAGGAACGTCGGCCTGACCTGCCGTGTACCCAATGCCCCAAGGAGTGGCCTGAGCTTCCCCACGACCGGTACCCGGAGGAGCCCATGACCTGGGACCCCCCAGACGACGCTGGCAAGGACCAGGTACCCAGAGAGGGGGAGGTTGGAAGTGGCCCGGGGGTAGTCGACCCTGGTTTGGCTCCTGGGGAGCCCGAACCCATGTCAGTGTGTTGCAGCCAGGATCCCCACTGACCGCAGCGGGTCTTGACCGCTGCTAGGGCCCTGGGATGGAACGCAGTGGAGTGGGAGGGCCTGCATTCCCCCTGCCACCTGTAACCAGGTGGCAGACTCCCCCTCTTCCCGCCTATTGCCACTGCTCTGTCCTGATCCAGAGGGCCAGAGCTAACTAGACTTGTGCTTGGTGCCCCGCCCGAACCACGGACTGGGCCCCTTTGACTTTGCCACTGCTCTGTCCTGATCCAGAGGGCCAGAGCTAACTAGACTTGTGCTTGGTGCCCCGCCCTGCCAAGGGCCTGGGCTGATACTGTGTTTGCTCAGCCCTTGCTAGAAGTCTGAGCTTGAACTGCTACTGCCCTGCCCTGCCAAGGGCTTGGGCTGATACTGTGTTTGCTCAGCCCCTGCTAGAGGCCTGGGCTTGAACTGTTACTGCCCCGCCCTGTCCGAGGGCTGGGGCTTATTTACTTTGAGAGCCCCGACCCTGCCGGGGCTCTACCTTGTTTGCAGACACTGTATCCCCTCAACACCTGCGGAGGGGCTAAGCCTACCCAGACTGCAGAGTGCTAGGAGGCGCCCTGGCTCCCTGCCGTGCCTGAGAGGGACGAGCCCCGACACGACCGGCTTACAGACCTGTTTGAGTTTTTTCACTGGTTAAGGCTAAGGAACAAAGGGAAGGGGAAAATCTCTTTGTGTTAGATTTACTAAGCCTGACTTTGCATACTTTCTGGGTGAGGGGAGAGAGAGATTTGATCTCTCGGTACTTGTGTTTCAAGGACTTGAAGCAGGGAATATCCTAGAGTACCCAGGGCGGGGAAATCTGGGAGGAGATAAAGAAGGGGAAGGGAAGTGGGTTATTTCCCTTTGTGGTGAGACTCAGGGCATCTGAGTCTTGGGGTCCCCCAGGGAAGGTTTTGGGGAGACCAGAGTGAGCCAGACACTGGAATTCTCTGGCTAGTGGCAGCGATATCAGATCCAAGCTGGTAATTAAGTTTGGAGGTTTCATGCTAGCTTCTCATGTTCTGAACTCTAAGGTTCAGATCTGAGTAGGAAAGTTATGACAGATGGGCATTATATTTGCCCTTTCCCAGTCTTCTGGAATCTCTCCTTTCTTCCATGACTTCTCAAAAATAATTGCTAATGGCTCAGATATCTCCTCAGTCAGCGCCTTGATCTGGTCCTGGTGATATATTAGTATTTAATATATCAGTTTCTCCCTAAACCTCCTATATCGACCTTTCAGTCTGGGACAGTTCCTCAGATTATCACCTAAAAAGAATGCCTCAGGTGTGGGAATCTCCTTCATATACTCTGCAGTGAAGACTGATGCAAAAAATGTATTTAGCTTCTCCGCAATAGCCTTGTCTTCCTTGAATGGCCCTTTATCACTTTGATCATCCAGTGGCCCCACTGATTGTTTAGCAGGCTTCCTGCTTCTGATGTACTTGAAAAAAAAAATTGCTATTACTTTTTCAGACTTTTACTAGTTGATCTTCAAATTCTCTTTTGGCCTGCCTAATTATACTTTTACAGTTGACTTGCCAGAGTTCATGCTCCTTTCTATTTTCCTCAGTAGGATTTGACTTCTAATTTTTAAATGATGCCTTTTTGTCTTTAATCATCTTTTTTACTCTTTTTTAGTGATAGTGGCATTTTTTTGGTCCTCTTAATATTGGAGGAGGGGGGTAATACGTTGAATTTGAGGCGCTATTATGGTGTTTTTTTAAAGTTTCCATGCAGTTTGCAGGCATTTCACTCTTGTGATGGTTCCTTTTAATTTCTGTTTAAATAGCTTATTTTTATGTAGTTCCCCTTTTTGAAGTTAAATGCTACTGTGGTATTTTCCTACCCACAAGGATGTTAAATTTAAGTACATTATTGTCACTATTACAAAGCAGTCCATCTATAGTCATCTCTTGGACCAGATCCTGTCTGCCCCTTTGGACTAATTGCCTCTCCCCTTGTGAGTTCCAGGACTAGCTGTTTCAGGAAACAATCATTAATGTGTCTAGACATTTTAAATCTGCATCCTCACCTGAGGTGACATATTCCCAGTCAGTATGCAAATATTTGAAATCCCCCATTATTATTGAATTTTTTATTTTTATAACTTCTCTAATCTCCCTGAGCATTTAATAATCACCATCATCATCCTGATCGGGTGGTTGATAGTAGATTCCTACTGCTGCACTCTTATTATTTAAGCATGGAATTTCTATCCATAGAGACCCTATGGTAGTTCGATACATTTAACATTTTTACGATATTTGACTCTGCTTTCTTTCACATATAGTGCCATAGCCCCACCAGCACAACCTACTCTGTCATTCCTATATGACCTCTCAGAGACTACATTTCATAGCATTCATTATCAACTACTATTTCATTTGTGGTTAAGCACTTTTTAAAAATCACTTCTCCCAGAAATCAACCACCCACTAAGCAGCTGCCATGCCTAGGAAGCTGATGCCCTTTTTTCCTACAGAGTTACTCCAAAATTATACTAGAGCTCGATAGAGCTATGACAATTTAGAGCAGGTCAGAACCTGGCCCTTCATCAAGTTGACTATGACACCCATGAGGGCTGAATGAGGCACTCCTACTTTATCTTATACCATGCTGTCGGTTGCTTTTTCTTCTACAACCGTGCCCTTCCTTTGCCTCATCATATCTTACACCGACTTAAAGTCTGAAATGCAGCCCACTGGTACCCTCTGCATCTCTTTATTTTTAATTATTGTGATTATTATTTATTATTTCTATTTCCATTAGCACCTACCAAGACCTAATCACGGACCATAGTCTGAGCTAGCGTGGGAAGTAGAGGAGAAGAAGAGGCCTCTGTAAGAGGGGGCAGCTGCAGAAGCAGTGAATTCCTGGCTTTGATCTCGGCTTGATCTGGATTTTGCCTCCTGACTAGGGTTGCCAACCCTACAGGATTGGCCTAGAGTCTCCAGGAATTAAAGATTAATCTTTAAGTAAAGATTATGGCATGTGATGAAATCTCCAGGAATACATCCAACCAAAATTGGCAAGCCTACTACTGATTTGGACCCTGACACCTGACTTGAACTCTTGAAATTGACCCTGGCCTGGAACCTGACTATAAACTCCTCTGCTACTCCCAGCCTCAGCTTTGCCCCTGCCCTGACCATTGGCTCTGACTGACATTTTTGGAATCCTGACACTGTAAAGTTTATTGCACTTTAGAGACTGCAGCACTGAATTTTACCCAAGCAATTTCCACACAGTGCTTATGTTGTGCAGTGTTCTTTAATCCCCAAAGAAACCATTGTGTGTGTGTGTGTGTGTGTGTGTGTGTGTGTGTGTGTGTGTGTGTGTGTGTGTGTGTGTGTGTGTGTGTCTGTGTGTGTGTGTGTGTGTGTGTGTGTGTGTACATTGTTGTGATTATGGGTTAAAAGGGTGACAAGTAATTAGGAGTATCCTGGAGTACAGGCACCCTTGTTCCTGTCTGAATTGTCTATGGGGAGACTGAGTTAAACACCTCTGGGCTCAGTTCTCCCTGTGTGATGTGAGTCCTGTTCACACAGAGCCAGGAGGGAAAAGTCAAGGTGGGCAGATATCGGGGTGAAGTGAAATTGAGGTGGGGACTCAGATCCTTTTGTAACTTTGTTCAGCTGAGGTACTGTGTACATAGAGAAATTCCTGTACTATGGTGGAACAAATCTTAAAAAATAAACAACAAAAACACCCCTAAAGACAGATAAAGAGAGTGAGGCAGAGTGCAAAATGCAATCAAAGTGATCAGAATGAAGATAGGCACACGGCTTCTCAGGTATATAACTGTCAATGATCTTTTGCTACTATTAAGGATGTGGGGTCGTTACTAGATAATTCACCATTCAGCATATTGCTTTTTTAAAAGTGGACTTGTAAAATTAAGTAACTAATCAAGAAGTTAAAACAATAATTCTTAGGGATAAGGAATGCAGGCCATACCTACAGAATGGGGAACTGTATCCTGGAAAGCAGTGGTTCTGAAAAGGACTTAGAGGTCACAGTGCACAATCAACTCAACATGAACTCTCAGTGTGATGTTGTGGCAAAAAGGGATAATGAGATCTTTGGATGTATAAACAGGGGGATAATCAGTGGGAATAAGGAGGTGATTTTACCTCTGACACCAATGCTAGAATAGTTTGCCCATGTCTAGTGTTCATATTTCCAAGCAAATGATGAAAAATCAGGGAGAGTGCACAAAAGAGCCACAAAAATGATTTGACAGCTGAGAAAATGCTTGACAATCAGAGACTTAAAGAGGGTTTAGCTTATCAGAAAGAACACTGAGAAGTGACTTGCTCACAACGTGTAAGTCCCTTCACAGGGAGAAAACACTGAGTATTAAAGGGCTTTTTAATTTGGCAGAGAACGGCATAACAAGAATCAATAGCTGGAAGCTGAAGCTAGACAAATTCAAATTAGATATTGTGTACAAATTTCTAACAGTAAAGGTGATTAACTATTGAAATAAGCTACCAAGGGAAGTGGTAGATTCTTCATCTCTTGATGTCTATAAATCAAGACTGGGTGCATTTCTTTAAGATATGCTACAGTCAAACACAAGTTATTGGGCTCAACACAGGGGTAACAGGGTAACATTTAATGGCCCGTGATGTACAAGAGGTCAGACTAGATCTGATGGTCCCTTCTGCCCTTAAACTCCATGACTCTATGAAAATACTATGAAATAGATGGCTTTTGCTGCTTTGGCAAATCATTTAACTTTTCTGTGTTCTAATGTATATCTATAAAAATGGAGTTAAAAATACTTGTCCACTTTTATAATGCACTTTGTGATCTACAAACATTTTGAGTAGTGTCACTTTCATTATTAATTCCAAGGACACATCAGGAGGCAGGCAGATGTGAGGTCTTCCATAATGAGTCTGCATGACAAAGAGAAATCACGGTTGTACCTAGTAAATTATAATGACACACAGTTACTTTGAGTCTTTGATCTATATGGACCACGGTGATGGGGGGAACTTAGCCCTTCGTGGGCCTCTGCTAGAGGCCTTGCAGTCCTACTACACCCTGTCCCAGGAAGGAGAAATGAAGGTGGGTCCTCCAGGCCTGCCTAGAGAGGCCATGTGGAAGCACTCAGTCGGAGCTAGGGTTGCCAAATCTGACTGAAGTTATTCTGGGAGATTTTTTTCCTCAACGTGGCGTAATGCCATTTTCTTAAATATCCTATTAAAATCTTCCAGATTGCTTTCGGATCGATGCCGATTCCGAGTCCAGGCCAATCCTGGAGGGTTGGCAACTCTAATCAGAGCCCAGCTGGCTCAGCTAAAAGGAGCTGCAGGGCTTTAGTAGGTCAGGTCCTGATTGGGACTGAAGGATGTTCCTCACTGGCCAAAAGAGCTTGACTGGCTGTATCTACTGGACCTGGGAGAGAGAGGACCTGAGAACTTTACCTCCACTTGCTACCTTATGGTTAAAGGGACCTGGTAGGAAGAGGCCCAGGGAATGTAGCAGTAACTAATAAAAGGAAGTGGTATGTAACTGCTGTTTATAAGTCCCTGAGTTGGAACCTGGAGTAGTGAGCAGGCTTGGGCTCCCCAATTGGCCACTAGCCAACTGGCCTAAGCCTGAGAAGGGAACAAGGCTCCTTTAGAAGCCCGAGAAAAGGGCCCAGAGATGGGACTGACGATCCTGGTGATAGCAGACAGACTGCTTGTTGAATTCTTGCCTACCCCAGGAATGGTCCAATTTTGATTGTGTGACCTGGCCAGAGTGATGAGCCTTTGAAGACCCACCTATTGAGGCTGACAACCTATAGGGGGTGCCAGGAGTGAGAGAGAGTGCAGTACCACACCCAACCACTAGGAGACCCTCAAGAGGGGAGCGCCCCTGTTAGGACCACTAAGCAACTTTAAACTTTACTAATGGTGCCAACTATATCATATACCAAATTATAATGAAAATTTACCAGTTCAGACACAAAACTTGCTTGTTCACTCACTAGCTATGATTGATGGAAAAAGCTGTAATATTTACATGAATGGCAAGTAGAATTTTATAAGGCTGCTATACACGCAGTACTTTCTAAAAAATCCTCTGCATCAAGATAGAGTAACTTAAGGGTCAAAAAGCATTATAGGGATTTTGTAATTACAGTAGAACCTCAAAGTTATGAATATCACAGTTACAAACTCACCAGTCAACCACAGACCTCATTTGAACTGGAAGTAAGCAATCAAGCAACAGCAGAAACGGAAAAAAAAAAAAAAAGCAAATACAGTACAGAACTGTGTTATTTGACAAAGTAAGGAAACTGTTTCTATGCTTGTTTCATTTAAATTAAGGTGATTAAAAGCAGCATTCTTCTTCCACATAGTAAAGTTTCAAAGCTGTATTAAGTCAATGCTCAGTTGTAAACTTTTGAAGGAACAGCCGTAATATTTTGTTCTGAGTTATGAATATTTCAGAGTTATAACAACCTCCATTCCTGAGGTGTTCAAAATTCAGGTTCTACTGTATCCCCAAAACGGGTAGCACAAACCAAAGAAAATCAAAGTAAGATTAAATTTCAAAGAAACCCAAACACGTTAAGGGATGGAACTGCACAGATAAGGTACCTAAACAACCTTAACTCTGCCCTGTAGTGAGGCTATGCAATAACCATACAAGTATGATTAATCCACTTTACTGTGTGGTCCCGCATTGGATTAAATTAATTCTTAAAGACACATTAGGATTTTTTCATATCTTCCCTTTAGAGCATCACAACAGGACAAATCTTTAGATAAGGTAAAAACATTTCTTTCACAATGAACATAAGGGCTTGACCCTGCATTATGTGAGTGTGGCATGCAAGGGAATTTGATTCTGTATTAATGAGTGAGCTGCTGCGCAGCCAACAAATTACTGGTCCTAGTACCAGCAGCAAGACCAATGAGGAGAACACATATCTAAGCACCTCACTAGTGTTGCACTTGAAGATCATGCGTAAAACCACATTCTCCTCCAACAATCATTCTTCACCTTTACCCTTCTTTTTTCCTTAACATGTGCTTTTGAGCAAACAAGGGCACACGGTGCTCGAGCCTTTCATTCAGCGCAAAGAACTAACTGTACTTACACTCACAAGCAGCCTCTGCTCACCACTGTGCTGAAATACAAAAACCTTGCAAACCCTGCTGCACGCCGCTCAAGTATTGGCATGATCAAGGTCAACAGGGCAGCTGTTGAAAGTCTCTAGAGTAAGTCGCTCCTTATAGAATTTTCACTAATAAAGAAGCAGCCTTTTTAGCATAAGGAGGAGGTTGTGAAACAGAACTGCCTCAATCCTGTCTGTTGTTGATGATTCTGACAGTGCCAGCTCTGATGTCCTAAAATCTTCTACTCTCATCTTCTAGCATGGAAGGGATTGTACAGGTTTTTTGGGTAAAGGACTCAACTGACTTTTTTTCATTACTTGAGTATATGGAAATCAATTTCCATTTTAAAAAGACAAAAGGTCACTAATCACCAGCAGGTGTTCTAAGATACAACTTCTTTAAAGGGGGATTCACAAAGCAAACACGAATTTGGAAAAGGGCCCTCTACCATTATAGGTCAGAATAATATTTTAATAATTTTTAATATTTTCCAATAACATTTTGCATAATCCTTCTCACTGGGATTTAACATGTTTGGTGACAAAATATAGACTCTTACATAGAGAGCGGAGAAATAACATTCACAAAACTCCCTGTCTGCAAAATATAACTTGCAAACAAATATATATGCAATCAGAACCACTGCTGAGAATAGCTAACAATCACTCTTCTTATAACAGGTATGTACAAGAACTTCTAGAGTGTAAACACTAAGGAGGGAGAAGTAATCACCATGTCTGAAAGGTAGTATGACTAGGAGCACTAGGGTGAAAGCGGGTAAATGAAAATAAATTTTAGGTAGAATATTAGGAAATATTTCCTACAGTGAGATCTCTTAGAATAGGGCATAGTTTCCCAAAGAAAATCATAGAAATCCTATCACTTGACATAATTAAAACTAGTTTGGACAAAGTTCTCAAGAATATGTATTGAACAATGCAGCATAAGCAAATGGGATGGATTACATGATCTAATAGGTCTATTCTTTTCTAACATGTTAAATTACACTATAGCACACGCTTGGAATACTGAAAGAGGGATATATGAAGAATACTAAACATAAATATAGAATGAGGTTTCCTTTGTAGTGGATACAACATGTAGGTATTTCCCAGCACAAAACAACTGGGGAAAATATCCTGCATATATTACACTGAAGTACACTACAATGTGAATGCCCAAAATACTGACAAAATTGTTAAAGAATAGTTCACCAAAATGGCACTATTACCCCTGTAATGCCAACAAAAACTGAGACATCTTGGATAATCTTCCACATACTGGTAGACTGAACAGAATAAAATAGAGGCCAAATCAGAATGTGGATTATAGTACTGTGAGGGTTCATGCCCCTCGTTGAAGGGCAACATGGCCTAGTGGCCAGAATCCATAGAGTTGCCCCGGTTGCGGGGTAGCACAGCCTAGCGGCCAGAGTCCATAGAGTTGCCCCTGGTTACGGGGTAGCATGGCCTAGCGGACAGTATCCATAGGATTGCCCTGGGTTACAGGGTGGCATGGCCTAATGGCCAGAGTCCATAGAGTTGCCCCTGGTCACAGGGTGGCACGGCCTTGCCACTGGCTCAGCGGGGAGGTCCTGCCGAAACACTCTGAGGCTTATCAGGGACTAGCTACCAGTCCGTTACTCCCTCCCCGGGATGCTTCCTATCAAGTTGAGAGTTGGGGGCTCCCATGAATCCTCAGGTCTCCCATGTGTCTCCGGGTACGCCGCTTCCTCTGGGTCCTTCTGGAGTAGGTCTTTGCACCAGCGAGGAGAAGCTTCAGGTCTCAGCAACTTCAAGGGTAGTGCCTGTCCTCCACAGGAGCTTCCTAGTTAGGTCCTTCCCCTGCAGCCGCCAGCCCATACTGAGCTGAGTTCCCTCCTTTTATACTCCCAGAGCATTTGGAGCATACCCAGTACGAGCGGGGTGGGACTTCCGCCGTCAGAGCTACTGGTCTTACGCTGTTGGGGCTAGTGCGAGGCGGGACTGCCCCATCACATACCCTCCTCCTTAAGAAAGATCTCCTGGGTTGGTCTGCCTCCTCCTCCCCCTCTCCCTGTCTGGAGAAGAAATCTGCGTTAGCGTGGGCCTTACCCGGGCGATGGAACATGTGGAAGTCATAGGGTTGGAGGGAGAGGTACCACCGCAGAATCCGGGGGTCCATGTCCTTCATACTATATATCCACTGAAAGGGGGCATGGTCTGTAATCAACCTGAAGTTATTCCCCAGCAGATAATAATGTAGGACATCGATGGCCCATCGCACTGCTGGGGCCTCTTTCTCTATTGTAGAATAATGTTGCTCCCAGGGGAACAGTTTAGGTATAGTACCAGGTGTTCCTCCCCGTCTATTTCTTGGGAGAGTACTGCCCCCAAGCCTACTTCCGAGGCATCTGTTTGAAGTATAAACTCCTTTGAGAAAAGTCTGAGTGTCGTAGGACTGGTTCTTGCATGAGTCGTTCTTTCAGGGTTTCAAAGGCTTTCTCGCATTGTTCCGACCACTGCACTTGTCGAGGCTGAGTGTTCTTTGTCAGGTCTGATAAGGGTGCGGCTATGGATGCAAAATCCAGCACGAAGCAGCGATAGTATCTGCTAGTCCCAAAAACTAGCGCACTTGTTTCTTTGTCTTGGGGACGTCTTTGAGGGCTTGCACCTTGCTGATTGGGGGTGTCAGTTTTCCCCCTCCTACCATATATCCAAGGTTCGTCACCTCCTCTTGCCCAAGGTGGCACTTTGCCGGGTTAGCTGTGAGGCCGGCTGATCTGAGGGCTTGCAACACCCCCACCAGATGGCATAGGTGTTCCTCCCAGTTGCTGCTGTAGATTACGATGTCATCTATATATGCTGCCGCATACTGGTCATGAGATTGTAAGACCTTATTCATCAGGCGCTGAAACGTAGCAGCGACTATGTGTAGCTTGAATGGCATGGTTATAAATTGGAAGAGGCCGAAAGGTGTTGGGAAGGCTGCCTTCTCCCGGTAGTTTGGCGTGAGGGGGATCTGCCAGTATCCTTTGCTTAGATCTATGCTTGACAAGTACCTCGCTCCTCTGAACCATTCCAGCAATTCGTCCACCATCGGCATCAGGTATGCGTTGAAGCAGGAGATGGCATTGACCTTTCAAATGTCCATGCAAAACCAGATAGTCTCGTCGGGCTTTGGGACTAGGACAATGGGGCTGCGCCACTCGACTCATTGTTTTTCAAGATGTGTTAATGTAAATTCCAATCAGGTGATTCCCATGCCAAAGTTTTGGAGGCAGGATCGGAGCTTAGGTATCCACTGGTTGCAGTACTGCGCTGCCAAAGGCCGTGTCATCTCTGGCCTGCTGAGTGATAGCATAATGTGATGTAAAAGTATGTGTTGAAGACCATGTCACCACTCTGCATATTTCCTGGGTGGGAACCAGCACCAGGAACGCTGCTGAAGAAGCCTGTACTCTGGTGGAGTGCACTGTGAGCAGAGGGGCAGGCACCTCTGCCAGGCTGTAGCACTTGCAGATACAGTACCTGATCCACGACAAAATTCATTGATAGGAGATTGGAAGACCTTTCATCTTGCCTGCCACAGCCACAAACAGTTGAACGGACTTCCAGAACAGTTTTGTTCGCTTGATGTAAAAGGCTAGTACTCTGCGGACATCCAGTGAATGAAGCCTCTGCTCCCCGACGCTTGAGTGTGACTTAGGATAGAACACTGGGTGGAAGATGTACCAGTTGATGTGAAATTGGGAGACAACCTTCGGGAGGAAAACTGGATGTGGCCTGAGCTGAACCTTGTCCTTATAGAACACAGTGTAAGGGGGCTCTGATGTTAGGGCCTTGTGCTCAGATACCTCCTGGCTGAGGTTATGGCTACCAGAAACGCCGCCTGTATCACAGGTAGATCAGGGAACAAGTTGCCAGCGGTTCAAAGGGTGGCCCCGTCAGTCTGAAAAGGGCCAGAATGAGGTCCCAGGCTGGGACCGGTTGTCGGATGTGTGGATATAGCCTGTCGAGACCTTTCAGGAAACGGATGACCATAAGGTTGGCAAAGACCGACCAGCCCTCTGCACCCAGATGGAATGTACAAATGGCAGCCAAGTGAACCCTTATTGATGACATGGACAGTCCCTGCTGCTTGAGATGGAGAAGGTAGTCCGGTATAAGTGGTATAGAGGCGAGCATCAGGGACGAATGATGCTGCGCTGATCAGACTGCCACTCTCTTCTACTTGGCAAAGTAGGTAGTCCTGGTGGAGGATTTCCTACTGCCAAGGACGACTTGTCTAACCCGGTCTGAGCAGAAGAGTTCCATCAGAGTTCAGCCATGGAGCATGAGGTGCAATGAGTCAAGATTCAGGTGCTGGAGACAGCCGTGATCCTGAGTTATTAAGTCCAGGAGGAGTGGCCAGGTGACTGGGCCTTCCACGGACATTTCCAGGAGCAATGTGTATCAGTATTGGTGCGGCCAGAGTGGAGCTATCAATACCACCGAAGCTTGTTCCCTTCGTATCTTGAGGAGCACCTTGTGAACGAGAGGGATAGGTGGAAATGTGTATAGGAGATGGCCTCCCCATGAGGAAGGAGAAAAACTGGCACTTCCTGTTGTGTTGCATAGCAAAGAAGTCTATTTGGGGAAAGCCCCACCATTGAAAGATGTAGTTCGCAACATCTGGGCATAGGGACCACTCGTGGCGGTGAAATGACCCGCTGAGACAGTCCGCCAACTCGTTCTGTACTCCAGGGAGGTGCAATGCTTATAGGTGTATCGAGTGTTCTACACAAAAGTCACACAGCCTGAGGGCTTCCTGGCACAGGGGAGAGGAGTGTGCACGCTCTTATGTGTTGATAGAAAACATTGCCATGATGTTGTCTGTCATAACTGATAAACACCTCCCTGTCCAGTGGTCTTGGAAAGTCTGGCGTGCCAGGCGCACCGCTCTCAGCTCTCTGACATGAATGTGGAGAGCGAGTTCCGCCTGAGAACAGAGGCCTTGTGTCCTGAGGTTTCCCAGATGTTCTCCCCAGCCCAAGGCTGACATGTTCATCACTACCAAGAGGGATGGCTGAGGACCGGTGAAGGGGACTCCTGCACACACTACCTGCATGTCAAGCCACCACTGGAGGAAATCGAGGACCCTGTCCAAACTGTCCCAAGCCAGCCGATACATTCAGGCTAGCCACGATTGGAAATGCCGGAGTCTGAACCTGGTGTATTGCACCATGTGGGCACAAGCGGCCATGTGTCCTAGAAGTTTCAGGCAATTCCTTCCTGTGGTGGTGGGAAATTGCCTGAGACTTCGAATGATGTCACCCAGGGCCCAAAACCTTGCTTCCAGGAGGTATTCCCAGGCCTGTGTCGAGTCCAGTACCGCCCCTATGAACTCTATCCGCTGAACAGGGAACAGAGTCGATTTCCCCACATTCAGAAGGCCCAGTTCGTTTAATATCATTCTTACGAAGTTGACTTGTGCCTCCGCTTGAGCTCTGGAGTGGCCCTTGATCAGCCAATCATCGAGGTACGGGAACACCTGTACCTGCCACCTGCATAGGAAAGTGGCCACAACTGCCATGAACTTGGTAAACACACGAGGCGCTGATGACAGGCTGAACGGAAGGTCTATGAACAGGTAATGGTTGTTGCTCACCACAAACCTGACGGTGTAATCACTATATGAAAGCACGCGTTCTTCAAGTCGAGGGTGTCATACCAAACCCCTGGATCCAAAGAAGGAAAGATGGAGGTCAAAGAGACCATACGAACTTGAGTTTCTTCATGAACTTGTTGAGCTCTCGCAGGTCTAGGATGGGCCTGAGGCCGCCTTTGCTTTCAACATTAGGAAATACTGGAGAGAGAAGCCCGTGCCCTTCAGCTCCTGAGGAACCTCTTCCACTGCTCCTAGCAATAGGAGCAAGGGCACCTCCTGTATGAGGAATTGCTCGTGAGACGGGTCCCCGAAGAGGGACAGGGAAAGGAGGTGGAAAGGCAGGAGGGCCAAGAATTGGAGGGAGTATCCCCTTTCTACCGTGTGGAGCACCCATCGGTCCAATGTGATACAGGACAAAGCAGGGTAGAAAGGGGATAGTTGGGACGAGAAGGTAAGGCGGGTTGAATCCAGTCCATCCACTGGTGCACCATCCTCAAGCGCACCTTCAAAAGGCCTGCTTCTGGCCCAAAGATGGCTTTCATTGGCCAGAGCCCTGGACAGCACAAAATAGCATTTTTCATTGCACTAAGCCGTAGGGGGCAACAAGGCTGGGATCTGCCACAAAGTTTTTGTGGTGTCTGCAATGGATTTTTTGAGAGGCAGGGCAATACATGCAGGTCCGGAGGGGTGAGGATATCCACCATTGGATCTGCGTCCTCCACTACCTCTGTCTGAATGCCAAGGCCCTGGGCAAACTGCCACAGCAATTGCTGCAGAATCCTGTTGTCCTCCAGGGCTGGGGCTACAGAAGTGCCTGCCAGCGCCTCATCTGGAGAAGAAGAGGAAGAGATTCCCTTAAGGAGTGGATGCTCACTTCCCTCCATGCCCAAGGAGTCCTGCGGTCCCTGGGGTTCCCGGAGCTGGTGCCGTGTGACTGGGACCAGTGTAGACAGCGCCGGTGCCACAGGCATTGGGATGGCGGCATCGGAAGAGATGGAGCTATCCCCAGTTCTGCCAATGCTGATGGTACCAGAGGGGATACAAATGTGGCCAAGACCACAATGTCGCTCTGGAATGAGACTCTTGGCTCCACCCTTGGCTTTGGCAAAAAGCCGAACATGTCCAAAAAGGTCACTGTGCCAGGGGCTGCCATTGTGCAGGCCACAATCACAGAATCGTAGAATATTAGGGTTGGAAGGGACCTCAGGAGGTCACCTAGTCCAACCCCCTGCTCAAAGCAGGACCAATCCCCAATGCTGGGTAAGGGTGCCGATGTCATGTTTACCTAGACCGTCTACTGCTCCTATGAGACCAAGAGGAGTCCAACTCTGAGGTCTCTGAAAAGGAGGACTACGGAGGAGCAGTACATCAAGGCACCGACAGTCCAAGGGCTCGGGAACCGACGTGGCTGCTGGATCTCTTCTGGTGCCGGGGAGTGGCACACCGGAGACAGAGACTGCCAGGACACATTGCGGACTTTCCCCTTGACAATGCCAGGGGACCAACTGGTGCCGGCAACCTATCCCATCTAGGCAAAGAGAACGATGCCGGGAGATGAAGCACATCCCGAGCTGCCTCGAACACCTCCGGGGTCAACAGGAGGTGCAGCTCTCAACTTGGCCTCAGAGAAAAAGGATGGTCCGGACTCAACTCAGGTCTCACAACAGCTGGCTCCTTGGACCTAGCCGTGGGGAGAATGACCCCTCTACAGCCTCTTCTTCCGCAACACCAGCAATTGAGACCAGTGCTTGCCTGCAGCATGTGAGCCACGAGTGGAGCCAAGACGGTGCCGCGAGTCCTTCGTCAAGTCTTTACTCGACACTGATCCCTGTGCCGATGGTGCCAGAGCACTTCATACTGAGTAGGAGGTACTTGGCACAGGTCGGACTGTGGGCGGAGTGCAGCTTCCATTAGTAGGATCTTCAGGCGCTGATCCCCATCTTTTAATGTTCTAGGGCGAAACCCCCTGCAGATCCTACAGTTATCCTTTTGATGGCTCTCCCCCAAACACTTCACACATGAAGTGTAAGGATCGCAGACTTCCCACTTTCGGCATGCCCTGGCGTCGGGAGAGCACTGGAGGAGGAAATCTCCCCAAAGGAAACTTAAGAACTAACCCTAAGTACCTACTAACTATCTAAACAACAACACGACAACTATGAAAAGACTAATGAACTAATGAGTAACTATATACAGACTGCCAAATGCGCTTGTCAAGACAAGAGCAAGGAGAAGTTTCACCTAACCATCACTGGTGGTAAGAAGGAACTGAGCAGGTGGTGGCTCAGCAGGGCCCTATATTGAGTGCCATGAAGGCGCCACTCCAGGGGGCACCCAGACCGACCTGATGGATGCTGCTAGGGGAAAAACCTTCACCTGCCGTGCACACACACACACACACACACACACACACACACCTGATTGGAATTGACATGAACAAGCACTGGAAGAAGTAGTGTTATTTACTCCTTCTCATAACACAAGAACTAGGATGGGGTGGGCAAACTTTTTAGCCTGAGGGCCACACCTGGGTATGGAAACTGTATGGCAGGCCATGAATGCTCAAGAAATTGGGGGTTGGGAGGGGATGAGGGCTCCATCTGGAGGTACGGGCTATGGGGTGGGGCCAGAAATTAGGAGTTCAGGGTGCAGGCGGGGGCTCCAGGCTGGGGCAGGAGGATATGGGGGGAAAGGGCTCCGGCTAGGGGGGGCAGGCTCTGGGGTGGGGCTGGGTATGAGGAGTTGGGGGTGCAGGAGAGTGCTCTGGGCTGGGACCGAGGGATTTGGATGGCGAGAGGGGGATCAGGGCTGGGAGAAGGGGTTGGAGCACAGGAGGGGGTCAGGGTGCAGGCTCCAGACAGTGCTTATCTCAAGCAGTTCCTGAAAGCAGCAGCAGCAACATGTCCCCCCTCCGGCTCCTAAACGGAGGCGCAGCCAGGCGGCTCTGCACACTGCCCCATTCGCAGGTGCCATCCCTGAAGTTCCCATTGGCCTTCGTTCCCAGCCAATAGGAGTTGCGGGGGCAGTGCTTGGCACAGGGGCAGCATGCAAGCCCTATGGCTCCCCCTACATGTAAGAGTTGGAGGGAGGACATGCTGCCGCTTTCGGGAGCCGCACGGAGCCATGGCACGCACAGAGCGGGTCATGTCCCAGACCCTGCTCCCCGGCGGGAGCTCGAAGGGCCGGATGTGGCCCCAGGCCGTAGTTTGCCCACCCCTAAACTAGGGGACACCAAATAAAATTAATAGGCAGCAAGTTTAAAATAATCAAATGGAAGTGTTTCTTCACAATATGCACAGTCAGCATGTGGAACTCTTTACCAGAGGATATTGTGAAGGCCAAGACCATAACAGGGTTTAAAAAAGAACTAGATAAGTTCATGGAGGATAGGTCCATCAATGGCTATTAGCCAGGATGGGAAGGTATGAGGTCCCTAGCCCCTGTTTCCCAGAAGCTGGGAATGGGTGACATGGGACGGATCACTTGATGATTACCTGTTCTGTTCATTCCTCTGGGCACCTGGAGTTGGCCACTGTCAGAAGACAGAAAACTGGGCTATATGGACCTTTGGTCTGACCCAATATGGCCACTCTTATGTTCTTATCAGTGTGAAAATGGTACATGCATATGTAAATTAAAAAAAAATTAGAATCAGGCCTTTATGGCCCAATTCTGCTCTCATACCACTTTTACTCTAGGGCAGTTTCATTGACTTCAAAGGAGTTACTCTTGGTTTACACTAGTATATATAAATGAGATCAGATTCACGCCCTTTATGGTATAACAGGTGACCATGTTGTATGGAATATTATGAGTGTCTCTGCTTGTAATTTAATAACAGGAATCAAATCCTACTTAAACCCTAATTCCCACCTCCATCCCTTAAGAGTTTTACTTTAAGGAATTATGCAGTTCAAGATACAATATATATTGAGAGACTCAAATTAAATACAAGCTATTCATTTAAAATCAAGTTATTAAAAGGTTTTAGATATCTACTACTACGATGAAATTATACAGAAGGCTCTAAATTACAGTGTAGAATTAAAATAAAATCTAAAAGTGATGAAGCATGTCAAACTCCTACCACAATTTTAATTTTCAGGCAAAACCATCAGTTTTACAAGAACAGCCATTTCCTTTCTTTGTACCGCTTGTAAGTTAGGCTGATCAAATTATGGACTGGGGGGGCAGGTTGCTTGTGTTTCATTCTTACAAGAACTTATATAAAGTCTTGAGAGAGAAGTGTTTTCACATGAGACAAAATTCCCCATCTATTTTTTAAATAAAACTTAGGCAGACCATAAGAAAGCTATGATGGTGCATATCTCGCTTTGGGAACATAAATGTATTTACTAAAGATCATAAAGATAAATAATGTTTTCCAAAACTAGAGCAAACACTTTAAAAAGTATAACCGCCTATTAATAAATGTTAATCTTTGCAAAAATATTTTTAATGGATTGTGACAAGACCACATAATGATCATGCTGTAAGGCCTGAGGTATCCATTTGTGAAATCGTATAAGCATTTAGAAGTTGAACAAGGGTTATTCTTCTAACACTCAGCACTTCCTCTGAAAAAACTGATAGAAAGGGTCTTTAAAAAAAAAAAATCTTGTATAGAGTATGTACCAAAATGTTTACATTGTAAAATACAATAAATGAGGAAACAGGATAATATCTGAGACTGCATACTATTTCTAAGAAATACAAGGAGAAAGGTAGGGCAGTATATGATGTATGACAGTTAAACTTAAGGTGTTTCTCCAATTGTAAACTTACATGCTGAGACAGCTTTGTTTCCATAATCACATCACATGTTACTGTTTGCACAGGAATGAACAATGTACTGGCTTACTACACCACAAGCAAAACAGAACTCAGGCAAACATTTCCTTTCTAATGAATATCAGTTTGTCATCTATGGCCGCACACCCATTTTAATAAATATCTGTTGAGTACAACGTTTTAATAATCTGTAATGGCAATGTTGTTATTTTTAAAATCCCAAGAAACCAACGGATGGAAATACTTATTTAGAAGAACATTAATATACAAAGTAAAAGGGGTCAGTAAAATTTATTTTAATTATACCAGCATCTAATTGTTGTTTATCTTAAATAAGATCAATTTATGTAACAAATCCCTGACACATCTTGCTATGAAACCATTTTTAACGTACTAGTCAATAATCTAAATTCTAGATATACAAAATCTAATTTTCAGCATCTTAAATTCATAAGCCCGAGTATACCTTTAAAACAAAGTACAGACCCTGTTAAAATCTTTCAAACTCTATGAATGTCTAGTGCTCATATGAATGTGGCTTTTGGATTTTTACTTCCCCCCAACATATACAAAGAAAAGGGGAAATTACTCTTATAGAATGACAGAATATGTGAATCTTAAAGATTGAACAATCTTTCTTTAAAGACATCAAAATACTTACTATAAAAGAAGATGATCCATAAAAATCTATGGTTTACAGTTACCCTCTGAAACAATGCTGATTGTCAGAGTAGAAGTAGTATAATCCAACCATGCCCAGGCCTAATAAGCAATATATCAGTATTTGTTGCTATAAATTTATAAAAAGGTGTCTGTCTCACTGAAAATCCAGGTACTTTTTGAGAGAACAAACAAATGATTTTCAAGTCTTTAAATTTATTGAAATCATAAGGGATCCCGGCTCCAGTCATCAATGAATTGTTTAATCCGATCATAAGAAAAGGACTGAATTTTTTTCACAAGTTATCAAACATAGGTATTTTAACTACAAACTGAAGTTTGCTTATCCAGTTCAAATTCAGTTATCATTCTCAAACCATTCCTCAATTGACAGAAGTGAATTCTTCTCCATCCCTTATCATTTCTTCCTGGTGTAGAGAATTCACTAATCTCGCGCATCCTTTATTAATATACACTAAAATGTTGTAGAGCAACAACAAAATGACCATGCTCACATTTCTTGCTTGCCCTTCAGGAGTAGTCTGGGTGTCTTCAGCTTGCCCTGCTGGTCTTCAGTGTTGTCACTAATTGCTGGAAGATGTAGTTAGGACAGCAGGACGCAGCAGAAATGAATGCTGTTGCTTTAAGAGCACATTTTCTTTTACACTAAGATAAAACAACTTTGTCTCTACTCTTACTTCACTGCTGGGTCAGATGAAATCTCAAAGAAGGCTCCTTTAAAAGTTAATGTCTGTAGCATATATGAAAGGCTGAAATTTCCATTCTGAATGAATTCCGAAGGTCAGATTTGGTTTTAAAACAGATTTATGTTTATGACAACTTTTTTGCAAAAAATTAAAAATTACCCTTTTTATTTAGAAATTCCTTTTATAATCTTCCAGATTACTCCTGTCTCTCTTATAATTTAATCCTACATACAAAAATCAGATACTATATTTCCCATATGTATGGACAGACATTGTGAAGGCATCATTAAAAAAGTCTTTTATTTCCCTTAACACTGGTGACTGAACATCATTTAATATACCATCACTTTCAAATAGCCCAACAGACTTAAAAAGCCTTCTGAGTTTGAAAACCAAAAACTTCTGAGTTTTTCTGTACCCCAGGACGGTTTTCTTTCTTGAAGCTCAAGCCGAGAAAGCAGACAAAAGAAGCTGATTTGACTGAGCTGTGCCAAGTCTTGCCTTATTTTTCTTTCCTCAGCTCTCGCTCTCTTTCACTCTCAGCATGGCAACCTTCCCAAGCAGCCTTGGCGGAGCTCCAGCTTGTGCCAGTCTGTCTGAGTTCTTGTTTCCAAAAGATGGCTTTTGCAGATCAATTAATATATTTAAAAACAGGAAACTGTGGATCAGTAACCAAATCCTGGCATCAGCAACCACTTCATCTGCCAAATCGCCTTATAGATTTCATGGTTTCCTACCTTTTACAATGGTTATAAACATTTCTACTCAGCGATCGTGGAGTACTGGAAGCCATTCACTGTTCAGTGATAAGAAATCTGTTCTCTAAAAATGTCTGCATGCGACACATGAACAACCTGCAGTAAATCAAGATTCTTTTGAAGGAGGGTGTTTGTACATTTTCAATAAGTGCCAAATACTTCTTGGGTTTTCCTATTCTGCTACCGAGAATCATGGGAAGATTTCAAGAACGGGAGCATATAGATTTAAAATAAGACCTGTGCGCCCAAGTCACTCACTCACATTTTAACCTTCTAAAATTTCACTGTGAAAGCTAGTGGCTCTTACCAATACACCCATTTTTAGGAATCAGCTAAAAATTAAAATTAAATCTGTTCCCAATTGTCTACTGCAGGACAATGAGGTTTAGCAAACTGTACACATTTCAAGATGGGGGGGGGAGTAACTTTTTAACTTAAAACTTTAAGTTCCTGTTATAGGATTAATAAGAGAAACTACTGAGTATTCAATGTTCATTTGAATGGAAAATGTATCCATATATTGCAATCCTTTGTAAAATTTAACAAAGTCTCATTAGGAGCGATAAACAATAGGAGTTTGTTTACTTGAGAAAAATCACAGGAATAGTCTTCTCTCTCATTTATAACCTATCTGCCAAAGCAAAAAGTGAACTGCTTTTTTTTTAAGTAGGTATTTACCTTAATGAACACGTAAATTTATGCAGCAAATCTGCTTTCCTAAATGTATAAACAATAAACTATGCTCACTAGCTCAATGGATGCAACTTTCTCTTTTTATGAGCGCCAGTGTCAAGTCCTAAATATTTGGTGACCTAGTTACTTGAGAAACCTCACTCCTTATGCAATATTTCCAAAGCTATGATTAGTGGTGGCATTTCAACAGGAGACCTTTTCTTTCAAAAAGGAAGGATTTGCTGACAGGACATTAGCCTTTCAGGCCATTCACTCTAAGGGACAAAGCAGGTTCCAAAGTTATGTCTACACTGCAGCTGGGAGTGAGCCTCACAGCCCGGGTAGACAGACTCACACTAGCCGAGCTCAAGCTGGCACATTGAAAATAACAATGTGGACATTCCAGCTTGGGCTTTGAAGCCTGGTGAGGAAGGTGGGTGGGCTTGAGAGACAGAGCTTCTGCCCAAGTCAGAACATCCATATTGCTATTTTAGCATGCTACCTTGAGCCCCTCTAGTGCAAGTTTGTCTACCTGCACTGGGAGACTCATTCCCAGCTGCAGTGTAGACATGCCCCTAGTTTGCCAAAACCCAGATTTCTTTAATCTTTCAGCCATGTTGCAGAGCTCACCTCTTCTCAGAGACCTTTTGGGAGAGGGTAGGTTGATGGGCTAATGAGATGGATGTGAAGGACTGAGGTGGAAGTTTTACAAGGTAGCTTCATGTACAACTTTCTAGAACTTTGTACCAGATTTTTTTTTTAATTTGTGAAGCTCTAAAGCAATACAGATCATAGAATCATAGAAATGTAGGACTGGAGGGACCTCAAGAGGTCATCGAGTCTAGCATCGTGTGCTGAGGCAGGACCAAGTAAACCTAGACCTTCCCTGACAGGTGTTTGTCCAGCCTTTTCTTAAAAATCTCCAACGATGGGGATTCCACAATCTCCCTTGGAAGCTTATTTCAAAACTTAACTTTCTTTATTGTTAAAAAGCTTCTGCTAATATCTAACTTAAATCTCCCTTGCTGCAGATTAATCCAGTTACTACTACTTCTACCTTCAATGAACACAGAGAACAATTGATCCTCATCCTCTTTATAACAGCCCTTAACATTTGATTATTTTATCAGGTCCCTTCTTAGGCTTCTTTTCTCAAGACTAAACATTCCAAGTTTCTTTAACCTTTCCTCTTAGGTCTGGTTTTCTTTAAATCTCTATAATTTTTGCGGCTCTCCTTTGGATTCTCTCCACTTTGTCCACATCTCTCCTAAAGTGTGGCACCCAAAATTGGACACAATACTCCAGCTGAAGCCTCACCAGTGCTGCACAGAGTGGAACAGTTACTCCCCGTGTCTTACATACAACACTTCTGTTCATACATCCCAGAATGATATTAGCCTTTTTTACAACTGCATCACATGAATCAAGTTCAATTTATGACTCACTATAATCCCCAGATCCTTTTCAGCAGTATTACACATCTAGCCAGTTATTCTCTATTTTGTAGTTGTGCATTTGATTTTTCCTTCCCATTGTTATTGAATTTAAACTTTGCTGATTTCACATCAATTATCCAATTTGTCAAGGTGGGTTTGAATTCTAATCTTGTCCTCCCAAGTGCTAACAACTTCTCCCAGGTTGGTATCACCTGCAAATTTACTAAGCATACTCTCCACTTCATTACCAAGTCACTGATGAAAATATTGAATAGTACCAGGCCCAGGACTGATTTCTGAAGAATCCCACTAGATACGCCATCCCAGTTTGACAGAGAACTATTGATAACTACTCTGAGTATGGTCTTTCACCAGCTGTGAACTCACTTTATAGTAATTTCATCTAGACCACATTTCCCTAGTTTACTTATGAGAATGTCATGTAGGACTGTCAAAAGCGTTACTAAAATCAAAATCTATCACATCTACTATTTCCCCCCTATTCACTAGGCCAGTAACCGTTGCAAAGAAGGAAATTAATTTGGATTAGCATGATCTGTTTTTGACAAATCCATCCTGGCTGTTCCTTATAATCCTATCCTTCTTCAGGTGCTTACAAACTGATTGTTTAATAATTTGTTCCAGTATTTTTCCAGGCCTCAAAGTTAGGCTTACTGGTCTATAATTCCCTGGGTCCTCTTTGTTCCCCTTTTTAAAGATATAACTTAGATGATTTTTTCACATCTTAGCTCATAGAGCCAAGAAGCTACATTTGACCTTCTCCAGTCATCTGGGACCTCACCTGTCCTCCAAGAGTTCACAAAGGTAATTGCTAATGCATTCAAGATTGCTTCAGCTACTGTCTTAAGTATCCCAGGATGAATTTCATCAGGTCTTGCTGAATTGAATACAGCTAACTTATCTAAATACTCTTTAATTTGTTCTTTCCTTATCGTGGCTTGTGTACCTTCCCACTTGTATTTAATATTAATTGTGTTGAGTATCTTGTCACCATCACCCCTTCTAGTGAAGACTGAAGCCAAACAGGCATTAAACACCTCAGCCATCTTGATGTCTCTCCCTCCTCATTAAGTAGGGGACCTATACTTTCCTTTGTCTTTCTCCTGCTCCTAAATATTTAAAGACTCTCTTCTTATTGCCTTTTATGTCTCTTGCTAGGGGTAAGTCAATTAGTGTGCTGACACTTCTACTTATTTAACTAATTGGGATTGTTTCATTGTTTATGTTATCCTCCTGGCACACCATTTATGTCTTATCCAACAGTTCTCATCTCATTGTATGTATAGGTTTTAAGATCTTTTGGAGAGAAACTATTTTTATTATATGTGTGTACAGCACCAAGCACAAAGATCTGATCAGATCCTTCAGGTGCAATCACAGTAACAAATAGTAATAACTTGGGAATGAAGCTATAAAATATAAAGTAATAATTAAATATTATATAGAATCTTTTTTTAGAAATCCAAAACTCTCCAGTGGGAAAAAATAAAATTATAAAGCAACTAAAACAATATGAAAGAATCAGTTTCCTGAAAATATCTCCCAGATCTCTTGCCTTTTCTTTTATAGAAGATAAGCTTTATGTTTGCAATGAAGAAATTGATAGTGCTAAAAAATTAAGTCCTTTATATATCAACAAGCCAGGCAATGTAGCTTATGCAAGCAACAAATGTTTAACTATCAGCATGTAAAACATGGTCAGGCCGAGATTTGAAGAGGCAATAGTAGAACTTCCCAATGCTTTTCCAAACAGCCCCTCCAACAACTTTAAAATACATTTCTACCCGGAAATGTTGTACATCTTATGATTACAAGTAACTGTGACGTTGCACCCCATAATGCTTTATAGAAATATGCTTATTAGTGTAAAGATGATATGACTGGAATATGTTTTATGCTAGATATGCCATGTAACATATCTCTGCAAAAGTTATGATCTACCAAATATATTCATCCTATTTATATGTATATATCATTTGCGTATTCAAAGCTATGAATATTAGCTACATGCTTGTTTGATTTTAAGTAGTCTCAGTGAAGCATTTGGTCAGCTTCTTGAGAAAAAACTATTCTCAGTAAGTGCCCAATCAAGAAATACTTAAGCTGACAATGGACTCTGAGAGACACTAATCCACATCTGAGCTTTCCTGGGAACATTCAAACTCGCATGTGGACAATGTGCGAGAAGTATGGGTAATAAGCAGGAAGAACTGGAAGTGCTAATAAATAAATACAGCTATGACATTGTTGGCATCACTGAAACTTGGTGGGATAATACACATGATTGGAATGTTGGTGTGAATGGGTATAGTTTGCTCAGGAAGGATAGACAGGGGAAAAAGGGAGGAGGTGTTGCCTTATATATTAAAAATATACACACTTGGACTGAGGTGGAGATAGACATAGGAGACGGAAGTGTTGAGAGTCTCTGGGTTAGGATAAAAGGGGTAAAAAACAAGGGTGATGTTGTGCTAGGAGTCTACTACAGGCCACCTAACCAGGTGGAAGAGGTGGATGAGGCTTTTTTTTAAACAACTAACAAAATCATCCAAAGCCCAAGATTTGGTGGTGATGGGGGACTTCAACTATCCAGATATATGTTGGGAAAATAACACCGCGGGGCACAGACTATCCAATAAGTTCCTGGACTGCATTGCAGACAACTTTTTCTTTCAGAAGGTTGAAAAAGCTACTGGGGGGAAGCTGTTCTAGACTTGATTTTAACAAATAAGGAGGAACTCGTTGAGAATTTGAAAGTAGAAGGAAGCTTGGATGAAAGTGATCATGAAATCATAGAGTTTGCAATTCTAAGGAAAGGTAGAAGGGAGTACAGCAAAATAGAGACAATGGATTTCAGGCAGGCGGATTTTGGTAAGCTCAGAGAGCTGATAGGTAAGGTCCCATGGGAATCAAGACTGAGGAGAAAAACAACTGAGGAGAGTTGGCAGTTTTTTAAAGGGACACTATTAAGGGCCCAAAAGCAAGTTATTCCGATGGGTAGGAAAGACAGAAAATATGACAAAAGACCGCCTTGGCTTAACCACAAGATCTTGCATGACCTACAAAATAAAAAGGAGTCACATAAAAAATAGAAACTAGGTCAGATTACAAAGGATGAATATAGGCAAACAACACAGGAATGCAGGAGCAAGATTAGAAAGGCAAAGGCACAAAATGAGCTCAAGCTAGCTATGGGAATAAAGAGAAACAAGAAGACTTTTTATCAATACATTAGAAGCAAGAGGAAGACCAAGGACAGGTAGGCCCACTGCTCAGTGAGGAGGGAGAAACAGTAACAGGAAACTTGGAAATGGCAGAGATGCTTAATGACTTCTTTGTTTCAGTCTTCACTGAGAAATCTGAAGGAATGTCTAGTATAGTGAATGCTTACGGGAAGAGGGTAGGTTTAGAAGATAAAATAAAAAAAGAGTAAGTTAAAAATCACTTAGAAAAGTTAGATGCCTGCAAGTCACCAGGGTCTGATGAAATGCATCCTAGAATACTCAAGGAGTTAATAGAGGAGGTATCTGAGCCTCTAGCTATTATCTTTGGAAAGTCATGGGAGACGGGAGAGATTCCAGAAGACTGGAAAAGGGCAAATATAGTGCCCATCTATAAAAAGGGAAATAAAAACAACCCAGGAAACTACAGACCAGTTAGTTTAACTACTGTGCCAGGGAAGATGATGGAGCAAGTAATTAAAGAAATCATCTGCAAACACTTGGAAGGTGGTAAGGTGATAGGGAACAGCCAGCATGGATTTGTAAAGAACAAATCATGTCAAACCAATCTGATAGCTTTCTTTGATAGGATAACGAGCCTTGTGGATAAGGGAGAAGTGGTGGATGTGGTATACCTAGACTTTAGTAAGGCATTTGACACGGTCTCGCATGATATCCTTATCGATAAACTAGGCAAATACAATTTAGATAGGGCTACTATAAGGTGGGTGCATAACTGGCTGGATAACCATACTCAGAGAGTAGTTATTAATGGCTCCCAATCCTGCTGGAAAGGTATAACAAGTGGGGTTCCACAGGGGTCTGTTTTGGGACAGGCTCTGTTCAATATCTTCATCAACAACTTAGATGTTCGCATAGAAAGTACGCTTATTAAGTTTGCAGATGATACCAAACTGGGAGGAATTGCAAATGCTTTGGAGGACAGGGTCATAATTCAAAATGATCTGGACAAATTGGAGAAATGGTCTGAGGTAAACCAGATGAAGTTCAATAAAGACAAATGCAAAGTGCTCCACTTAGGAAGGAACAATCAGTTTCACACATACAGAATGGGAAGAGACTGTCTAGGAAGGAATATGGCAGAAAGAGATCTAGGGGTCATAGTGGACCACAAGCTAAATATGAGTCAACAGTGTGATGCTGTTGCAAAAAAAGCAAACGTGATTCTGGGATGCATTAACAGGTGTGTTGTAAACAAGACCTGAGAAGTCATTCTTCCGCTCTACTCTGCGCTGGTTAGGCCTCAACTGGAGTAGTGTGTCCAGTTCTGGGCACCGCATTTCAAGAAAGATGTGGAGAAATTGAAGAGGGTCCAGAGAAGAGCAACAAGAATGATTAAAGGTCTTGAGAACATGACCTGTGAAGGAAGGCTGAAAGAATTGGGTTTATTTAGTTTGGAAAAGAGAAGACTGAGAGGGGACATGATAGCAGTTTTCAGGTATCTAAAAGGGTGTCATCAGGGGGAGGGAGAAAACTTGTTCACCTCAGCCTCTAATGATAGAACAAGAAGCAATGGGCTTAAACTGCAGCAAGGGAGATTTAGGTTGGACATTAGGAAAAAGTTCCTGTCAGGGTAGTTAAACACTGGAATAAATTGCCTAGGGAGGTTGTGGAATCTCCATCTCTGGAGATATTTAAGAGTAGGTTAGATAAATGTCTATCAGGGATGGTCTAGACAGTATTTGGTCCTGCCATGAGGGCAGGGGACTGGACTCGATGACCTCTCGAGGTCCCTTCCAGTCCTAGAGTCTATGAATCTATGAATGGCGTCAGCCTGTAGAAAACTGAGTCATGCATGGACATGTGACTCCAAAACTCCATCTTGTAGCTGTGATTCTACACAGGGGAAGAGAAGGAGTTTCCATCCACAAGAGAGACTATTTAAGGCCCTGGGAAACCTCTCCATTTTGTCTTCAGCTGGCTCAAGAGATAGCCTCTCCACCCCAAAGGATGCCTGAAAGAAACTGGAACAAAGGACAGTAACTAAAGGTGTGTGAGTGATTGCTGGACCCAGACTAGGAGGAAGTCGAGTCTGTAATAGAAGCTTATTGGAACATCTCTGAGTATCAGATTTACATGCATTTAATTTCTTACTGTATTAAGCTTCCCTACCGGCCAGATTGGCAGGCAGCAATCGATCCAGCAGGGATCAATGTATCGTGTCTAGTCTAGATGCGATAAATTGACCCCCAAGCTCTCTCCCGTTGACTCCTGTACTCCAGCTCGGCGAGAGGCACAGGCAGAGTCGACAGGGGAAAGGCAGCAGTCGACTCACCACAGTGAAGACACCACGGTAAGTCAATCTAAGTATGTCGACTTCAGCTCCATTATTCACGTAGCTGAAGTTGTGTAACTTAGATCGATCCCCCTCACACACACACAGTATAGACCAGACCTTAGACTTGCGTGTTTTTGTTTTATTTTGCTTGGTAATTTACTGTGTTGTCTGTTATTACTTGGAACTATTTAAATCCTACTTTTTATATTATTAAAATCACTTTTTACTTCTTAATTAACCCAGAGCAAGCAATTAATTCCCAGGGGAGCAAACAGCTCTCCATATCTCTTTATCAGTGTTACAGAGGGCAAACAATTTCTGAGCTTACCCTGTAAAATGGATTTATTTGGGGTTTGAATCCCATTGGGAACTGGGTATCTGGGTGCTGGAGATAGGAGCATTTCTTAAGCTACTTTCAGTTAAGCCTGCAGCTTTTGGGGGACCTGGTTCAGACTTGGAACTGTGTTTGCAGCAGGCAGGCATGCCTGGCTCAAACAAGGCAAGGTACTGAAGTCCCAAGCTGCTAGGGAAAACGGGCTCAGAGGTAGTCCCAGCACATCAGGTGGCAGTTCCCCAGTGGGTTTCTGTGACCCAACCCATCACAGTAACATCTAAGATCACTATAACTGGAACAAGTTAAAAAATATATATTTTTTCTTTCTTAATTTCACTTTCTTTACTTTGTGCACTTGACAGCACTTTGCATATAGTCAGTCAGTTTTCCCCTTGCTGAAAAGACCCTCAGAAATATCATCAGGGAGTAAAAAGATCTCATACAAAAAATTGCTAATGGAATTTTTTTTAAAAGGTCACACTACTTAAAGGATGCTCCATTAGAAACTGATATTTTTTAAGTAGTCAATTTCAAAAATTTCAAACTGACAACACACTTTTCATGTGCATGCTATAAATTAATATTTCATAGCAGAGATTAACAATTCTATGCCTTATTATGCTTTCTGAAAGGAAAGCAAGGAAAAGTCCTCTAACTGTATAACTTAGCAGACAAATGCTTTGCTAAAATGTTGCGTTATTCTCCTTGCTCTGTTGGCTAAAAGACTATCTCTGGCTTTTATGATAAGTATTTTATATCCAAAGATGTATTGCTATAGATGTAATGGACCCAGTCTGCATAAGTCACTTCTTTTTGTGTATGCACAAATGTTCAAGCAACAGGATCTTGGGAACCTCTTGCTCAAAGCTTGCTCTGTTGGCTAAAAGACTATCTCTGGCTTTTATGATAAGTATTTTATATCCAAAGATGTATTGCTATAGATGTAATGGACCCAGTCTGCATAAGTCACTTCTTTTTGTGTATGCACAAATGTTCAAGCAACAGGATCTTGGGAACCTCTTGCTCAAATAACCACATATGTGACAACTGATCCCAATATCTGTGTGCTTAAGAGGTAGAATTGATAAATGAAAACTCATCTGTAAAAATATATCAATTGTGTGTAGATGGATTAATTTTTTTAAAGTGCACACGCAAAAGGAGTCAAGTTGAGGTCCTTCAGAAAATCAGGCCCAAACAACTATTAAGTACTATATTTTGAGCTAGACAAAAAAAAAAAGGAAAATTGATGCTTATTGCATTCCCACCTGTGCATTACTGTGAAGCACTAGCTGTGCTACAGTTAAGGTTGAGAATTCCTTTCTGTTAAAAGGTCAACTCTTCTAAGTGATCTAAACTTCACATGCTTAGTAATATTGCTTTGAAATTTGATGTGCCTCATGGGTAGAATCCTGCAATTCCTGCATCACATCCGCAGATTTCTACATCCACGGATGCAGATATCTGGACCATTTTTGCAGATTGTGGATCAGATGCCAATACAAGTTTTGTATCCATGCAGGGCTCTACTCATAGGGTGCAGGTAAGGTTAGTGGTCCTAAGAGGTTCTTGAGAAACAGCAATTATTAAGGTTGACAGATTCTACCAACTCTTTTTTGCATAGACCTAGGGATCAAACCATGACTCTGATCATCCCCCAATTTATCCCCAGCTAGAGCAAGGCACCCATTCACCCTTTGGGAGAATCATAGAATCATAGGACTGGAAGGGACCTCAAAAGATCATCTAGTCCAGTCCCCTGCATCCATGGCAGAACTAACTATTATCTAGACCAGCCCTGACAGGTGTTTGTCCAACCTGCTCTTAAAAATCTCCAGTGATGGAGATTCCACAACCTTCCTCGGCAATTTATTCCAGTGCTTAACCACCCTGACAGTTAGGAAGTTTTTCCTAATGTCCAATCTAAACCCCCTTGCTGCAATTTAAGCCCAGTGCTTCTAGTGCTATCCTCAGAGATTAAGAAGAACATTTTTTCTCCCTCCTCCTCATAACAACAAGCACAGTTGAAAACAGTATTCAAAAAAAGAGTTTGGCTCTCTAGATAGTTATGTGCCTAATGCTCACAACCCAAACAGATTAAACTGTGCATGTACAGACAGAGTGCTCAAGAGAGGTGCTAGCCAGCCATGTCTCTGAGGACCTGCGTAGCTCATGGGGACGAGCTATAGCCGTTGAACTCAGGCACTGTAAATTGGAACCCTTGACAGAAAGCTGAAAATGAAACCTTGACATGTTGCTACAATCTGCCTCTATCAAAGCAGAAAAGAATCCTGTGGCACCTTATAGACTAACAGACGTTTTGGAGCATGAGCTTTCGTGGGTGAATACCCACTTCCTCAGATGCATCGTATTCACCCACGAAAGCCCATGCTCCAAAACGTCTGTTAGTCTACAAGGTGCCACAGGATTCTTTGCTGCTTTTACAGATCCAGACTAACACGGCTACCCCTCTGATACCTCTGTCAAAGGTCATTTTTATTTTATTTTAGGGAAATGAAATGTTAGTACAGCAGAAAATTCAGAAGGCATTCAAACTTTTTTCTAAAAATAAAATAAAATAAAATAAAATAAAATAAAATAAAATGGGGATTCCTTCCTGGGAAGGGAGGGGAAGTAGGGGGAAGAGAAGAGGAGAGAGGTTGGAGCGGCAGCAAAAAGAAAGAGGGGATAGGTGGTACGGGAGGACAGAGGACGACTCAGGTCAGAGGGAGGTGATAGGGATTAGAGTGAATGGAGGGATCAGACTCTGGAGCGTTGACCTGGAGATAGGAGGCAGGGCAAAACGGAGAGATTGCGGGCAGGGGACATCTGTGCATCTCACATTCTCTTCTCTCATGACAGTGCCAGATCTGGGAGGGCACTGCCTCACCAGGGGTGTCTGAGCCCCTCTCCCTGCCCCCCTGCATGTGATCTGGGTGGCCCCGTCTCCCTAAGGATGACTGAGCCCCTCTCCCTGCCCCCTCATCCTGTGAATGTGCCAGGCCTTCTCCCTCCCTGCTCCCCATGTGATCCAGGATCTACGGAAGACCTGCTCTTCTGGGTGAGGAGCTAAGAACAGGCATGCTAGGAGAGTGCACAAAGAACACACTGTTGGGGCTGGTGAGAGGAATTAAGAACACCCACTGAGAAGAATTTCAGCAGTTCACATGTCTCACAGCTATGTTTCAGGCTGTATTCTTCTCCACAGGGTGTTCTCGTTGAGAAAATCATCATGAGATGAGTGGGCTACTTAACACCTCTCAGAGCCTCCTGTGCTTTCAGGATTGTTCTGTGCTGAGAATCTGGTTATAGCAAAGCAGGTGCTGATGATTAATTTCATACAATGTTATAGTGGAGCATCAGCTCTGCTACGGTTAAAATTGAAAATACTTTGCTGTCTAAAGGTAGATTTTTCAAAGTGCTCTAAAATCCATCAGATCCTCCAGGGGAGGGATAGCTCAGTGGTTTGAGCATTGGCCTGCTAAATCGAGGGTTGTGAGTTCAATCCTTGAGGGAGCTATTTAGGGATCTGGGGCAAAAATCTGTCTGGGCATTGGTCCTGCTTTGAGGAGGGGGTTGAACTAGATGACCTCCTGAGATCCCTTCCAACCCTGATATTCTATGATTGTCTTGAAATTTGCTGTACCTCATGGGGTGATAGGGCTAGTAAGCCACATATGTGGTTATTTGAGCAAGAGGTTCCCAAGGTTCAGCTTTTCTTATTTGATCACAGATTCTATCAACTTTTTTGCACACATGTGGCTTCTAAAGTGCTGACGGTTAGTGGGAAAGAAAGAAGAGGGTGAGGAGAAAATGGTGATGGTAGAGAACTATATGCTGCAGGGGATGATGGGGAAGGTGTGGAGGAAAGAGACACACCTGTCCTCTCTCACATGCTTAAATTATTGTAAACAATATGTAATAAAATTGTTAAATGTTTGGGACACAGATCATGTCTGAGATTTCTCTCACCAGCACTATTAGCAACTACACACACGAAACATTTCAAAGCTTGACCATTAGTCCCATTCCAAAATAACAAAGCATGGGGGAGGAAGTACGGGAGGGACACGCTTACAAACTGCGTAGCCACCATGTGGCCTAGTAGAGAGAATAGCAGACTGGGACTCAGAAAACCTGAGCTGTATTCCCTGCTCACCTGCTGGGAGACCATGACCAAGTCTCTTCACCTCTTTGTGCCATAGTTTCCCTCCTTAATAAAGTTCTTTGAGATCCACTGACAAAAAGCACTATGTAAGAGACAGGTATTCTCATTACCTGGCCATAGTAACATCTCAACTCCTAAATCAGTGGTTCGCACTTTTTTTTTCCATGGACCACTTGAAAATTGCTGAGGGTCTTAGCAGACCACTTCATTATCTTTCCAAATGTTGTTTGTGCCATTAGCTGACTACTGTAAAGTGCTTTGGATAAAAGCGCTATATAAAAAAAAATTATTAATTTTTTTTGTTGTACAAATAAAAGCACACAACTAATATTTTCATCTCAGTAGTCTTAACTTTCTAATGCAATGGATGTGCCCTCTCTCTCCTGCCGCAGCAGCCCCCAAGCTGGGGCTGGGAAGGAGGGGGGTCTCTCCCTCTCTCCCCTACCGCAGTAGCCCCTGAGCTGGGGCTGGGAAGGAGGGGGTCTCTCCCCAGCAGCCACAATCCTGGAGCCAGGGAAAGTCGCCTCTTTCTCTGGCTGCCTCAGCCTGCAGATCCCAACCCCTCCACCACCACCCTCTCTTCTCACCCCACTGCCCCCTCCCACCTACACCCTCTTCCCCCCCAAGGCCACCACCTCACCTTACATGTGTGTCTTCTCCAGGGTCCAGGCACCTAATTAGTGGAGCCACGCCTGTGCAGCTCCACTAATTAGGTGGGTGGCCCTTCATTCTCTCATGTGCGGCCGCACTTGCGCACACCTTAGAGGGAACTATCCATGGACCACCTGAATGGAGCTGGCAGACCACTGGTGGTCTGTGGACCAAAGTTTGAGACCCTCTGGCCTAAATGACCACTAAATCCTACCAACAACATTATTTTGTTTCTGTTCACTAACCAAAAACTTCATTAAGGAAAGTTAAGGTTGCCTGGTGGTGTATCACGCTCTTCCAGGATGCCCACTTGAGCAAAGCAAGGTTCTGAAACCAGGCAATGAAAAGTTAAGATACACACCCATGCAACCTGAACTCTGCCCCCTTTGAGCAATGCCCCAGTATGCAGGATGACCGCCTTTGTTAGAGGGAAATAAGGGGAAACCACATGAAAAATGAGGGACAATGCTTTATTTTAAGGGGCATTTTAGGGAAGTATCCTTTCAATTAGCATATCATGTATTTTTCTCTCAAATGCATGATTCTACTGCCCTCAAGTATACAACGCCATTATCATAAGATTCAATTTAATGTTTAAAATGGTCAAGGGGCATCCCTTAAAATAAGGGATGAGAAATCACCATAAGAGACAAATCAGTGAAATAAGGAATGGTCCCTTAAAATAAGGGACAGATGGTCACCCTACCAATATATGCATAACACATACTTGCACTCAGCCTTCACTGTACAGAACAGGAGTTACCCTACACCTGCTCTACACTCAAACACTTAGTTTATTTAACAGAAAGAACACCACAACTGCTAAATGTTACAATCCTTTCAATCTTTTTATGCTTAGGCACACAATGCCATCTAACCCTATACTTTAACTTACCCTTCATTAAACCCACAGATGACACTCAGTCACAAGCCCGATTACAAGAAGATCCCTGTGCTCTACTACTGACAGTCTCCACAAGGCAGAGCTGAAATGAGGCATACTGACTCATGGTACACATCCCTTTTTCCTTTGATTACACACGAGAATCAGAAAGAGAGGATCACACACACTTCCAGAGGGCCACAGCCCCCCTATATCACCTCATATCACAATCACAGGTCTGGCAAGTTGCTCCAGCTAATTCCTTCACCATTCAATACAGCTAGACCTCAGATAGTGAATGAAGTTGGAGTGCATGCAAATAATTTCCAGTGGCTACTGCCAGCTCCGGGGGGGGCAGGGTTTTATGTTTCTGTCTAACTTCTCTTTTTGTTTACCATGAAACAGAACAGCCAAAACTGGCAACAAGAATGGGATTATTAAAAACAAAAACAGAAACAAAACAAAAAAGAGGAAGAGAGAGTAAAGATAAAATTATTACATATGACAATATGGACAGTTTCTAATTTTACAAAAAAGAGTAAGATTTTGCAACATATATTCAGGGACCTGAACAGTGTTTTTATGCAAATAGTACAGAAGATACTGATTTCCTTTTTAAATGGCTGTTTTCCTAATATTGGTAAACGTTGTTTTTCCCACCATTATTAAACATTTTTGCTTTCTACAATAAAATGATCCAACATATAAGGACATAGGATTCTAAAGAAACAATATGTGCCTACCACAATTTTTTTTTCTAACAGAATGATACAAGTTCCATCTAAAAAAACAAATAGAAGGAGAAAGTATCTCTCAACTTTTGGCAAGCCAGAAAAAACTCTGTTACTTGTTATTTTGGTGCTTCTCTGAAAGCAACAAAACGATCAATTTGGCTTTTGAGTAAAACACCCCAAATTAAGAGAGATGCTATTAGAATATTGTGCATAAGAAGGAATTGTACTAGAGGGAGCAGTGGAGATTGCTCTGTTTGAATCCACAGTGAAAAATGCACCAGCATTTCAAAGATAAATTTGAAATTTGTGAGAGCCAGTGGAAAGGCAAATGGTGAAAAACCCACAACATAAACCTCCCAATTTTTTCTACCCAGGGAAAATAGTATGGGTGCAAAATTACAGGGGTGGGATGAAGTGGCAAAATTGTGTGGTAACACAGATGTTGGGACCAGTGACATATTTCATAGAGGCAAAAGGAGAGATAATGAAAGGGCACACTGATCAATGGTTACCAGATAAAAGCCCATTATGGTTACAGGATTCAGCCCCTGAAGTTAAAAAAGATTAGCTGAAGGTTTTGTTACCCAGAACAGGAGGAGGAGGTGGTGCAAGAAGATGATGGCCAAGACAGAGAGAGCAAAAGTATCTTCCCTTCTTGGGCTTTTGTTACCCTGTGCTCTCCGTATCTCTCCAACTGCTTCCTTCAGTGACTCCTTCCGCTCCTTTTCCCCCTTATCTGTCTGTGAGCCTTAAGTATCTTTGTTCAGTTTCCTCTTTTTGCCTTCCAATTTACCCTAATCATGGATGACCTGATCCACTCTCATGGTTTCCACTCCTACCTCTATACTGATTCCTAAATGTACTTTTCTATCCCAATTTTTTTTCTGTTGAATACTCACATCTCCAGCTAACTCTTGACATTTCATTGCTATTAGATCTCCTGCTACCAACCCAAACGTACCATGATGAAAACTGTACTACTTATCTTTCCCCCAAATACTCCATCATAGATTCATAGAATCATAGATTCTAGGACTGGAAGGGACTTCGAGAGGTCATCGAGACCAGTCCCCTGCCCTCATGACAGGAGCAAATACTGTCTAGACCATCCCCGATAGACATTTATCTAACCTACTCTTAAATATCTCCAGAGATGGAGATTCCACAACCTCCTTAGGCAATTTATTCTGGTGTTTAACAACCCTGACAGTTAGGAATTTTTTCCTAATGTCCAACCTAAACCTCCCTTGCTGCAGTTTAAGCCCATTGCTTCTTGTTCTATCATAGAGGTTGAGCTGAACAAGTTTTCTCCCTCCTCCTGATGACACCCTTTTAGATATCTGAAAACTGCTATCATGTCCCCTCTCAGTCTTCAAACCCAATTCTTTCAGCCTTCCTGCATAGGTCATGTTCTCAAGACCTTTAATCATTCTTGTTGCTCTTCTCTGGACCCTCTCCAATTTCTCCACCTCTTTCTTGAAATGCGGTGCCCAGAACTGGACACAATACTCCAGTTAAGGCCTAACCAGCACAGAGTAGAGCGCAAGAATGACTTCTCGGGTCTTGCTCACAATACACCTGTTAATGCATCCCAGAATCACGTTTGCTTTTTTTTGCAACAGCATCACACTGTTGACTCATATTTAGCTTGTGGTCCACTATAACCCCTAGATCCCTTTCTGCTGTACTCCTTCCTAGACAGTCTCTTCCCATTCTGTATGTGTGAAACTGATTGTTCCTTCCTAAGTGGAGCATTTTGCATTTGTCTTTGTTAAACTTCATCCTGTTTACCTCAGACCATTTCTCCAATTTGTCCAGATCATTTTGAATTATGACCCTGTCCTCCAAAGCATTTGCAATTCCTCTCAGTTTGGTATCATCTGCAAACTTAATAAGCATACTTTCTATGCCAATATCTAAGTCATTGATGAAGATATTGAACAGAGCCAGTCTCAAAACAGACCCCTTTGGAACCTCACTTGTTATATCTTTCCAGCTGGATTTGGAACCATTAATAACTACTCTCTGAGTATGGTTATCCAGCCAATTATGCACTCATCTTATAGTAGCCCCATATAAATTGTATTTGCCTAGTTTATCGATAAGAATATCATGTGAGACCGTATCAAATGCCTTACTAAAGTCTAGGTGTTCCACATCCACCACTTCTTCCTTATCCACAAGACTTGTTATCCTATCAAAGAAAGCTATCAGATTGGTTTGACACGATTTGTTCTTTACAAATCCATGCTGGCTATTCCCTATCACCTTACCACCTTCCAAGTGTTTGCAGATGGAAACATCTGATAATATATCTGTTAAAAACTCCACTATCTTCTTCACTGTCACTCAGACTCACAACTTCAGTATCAAGTTGAACTCTGCCCTCTTCATGAGCCACCACACCCAAACTATCACAAAAATCCTGTATTTTCTTTCTTTCACATCTTTAAAATCTTTCCTTTCTTCTGTGCATCTATTAAAAAAGCTTGCCCATTCCTGGTCATCTCACACCTTGACTACTGCAAACTGTTATCTCTAGCTTTTACACATTACTTCTTGATCATCTACTGTGACATACCAGGGTGCAATCCAGACCAGTGGGGGGCTGTGTCACCCTTGCCCTGCAAGCTGGGGTACCATGCAATGCTCTACTGTTATAGCTCCCAACCTGGACCACTCACAAATAGTTGCCAGAATGCAGGTCATTCCGAGATGTGTTTCTGTAACTGCAACCTTCCAGTCATACCATGGCAGTGACCAGTATTGGTTAGACCTCAGGGTGACCGCAACGAACTCCCAGTGCCATATTTTCCCTCAGATATGTATGTCTTGTACTGCCCAGCCCTCTCCTTGGCAGTCCAGTTATATTAAGTCCATTATTCCTTTAAATAAATAATATATACACAACTTGCTCCCCTAAATGGAGTTACGCAGACACTTTAAGTTAAACACACTGGATTAAATGAAACAATAAAACAAAATCTCTCTCTTTGTAGTTAATAAACTTAAGTGAGTACAAGCAATGAGGCTTAAGAGTCAGAAATGGTTACAAGAAAAATAAAGATAAAACTCTTTCTAGTGCATAACTTAAACTATATTAGATTTAAAGCACAGTTTTTCACCACTTGCTTCCAACAGCATTACTGACCAAACTCTTCAGGTCAAGACCCCTCCTCCAGAGTCCAACAGCCACTGCTTTTGTCTTCTCAGGTGCAAAGAGTAAGATGGGCAGGGAGAGAAAGGATACGTGGGTCTTAGGGAGTGTCCCCCTCTTTTTACAGTTTTAGGGAGTGTCCCGCTCTTTTTATAGTTTCAGTCCCTCTTCAAAAAGCATTTCCAGCTGAAAATCAAGAGACACAGGGTCTAGTGGAAGAAGGAGACCTCATGCTGTTTCTTTGCTAAGATGCAGATCTTTTTGTTTGCTACCCCTTTTATCCTTACCCAGAGACTTTCAACATGTCTGCCTACCACTTCTATCTCAACCTCACTGCAAGTGTATACATCTTTGATACACAAGGCAACACTTCCTCTCTTTTTTCCCTAGCTGTCCTTCCTAAACAAGCTGTAACCTTCTATACTAATATTCCAGTCATACGAATTATCCCACTAAGTCTCTGATGCCCATTATGTTTGTGATTTTTCACTAGTATTTCTAGTTCTTCCTGTTTATTCCCATACTTCTTCCATTAGCATACAGACATCTACGATGGCAATTAGATCATAGAATCATAGAAGATTAGGAGTGGAAGAGACCTCAGGAGGTCATCTAGTCCAACATTCTGCTCAATGCAGGACCAACACCAACTAAATCATCCCAGCCAGTGCTTTGTCAAGCCGGGCCTTAACAATCTCTAAGGATAGAGATTCCACCACCTCCCTAGGGAACCCAGTCCAGTGCTTCACCACCCTCCTAGTGAAACAGTTTTTCCTATTATCCAACCTAGACCTCCCCCACTGCAATTTGAGACCATTGCTTCTTGTTTTGTCATCTGCACCACTGAGAACAGCCTAGCTCTATCCTCTTTGGAACCTCTCTTCAGGTAGTTGAAGGCTGCTATCAAATCCCCCCCCACTTTTCTCTTATGCAGACTAAATAAACCCAGTTCCCTCAGCCTCTCCTCATAAGTCATGTGCCCCAGCCCCTAATCATTTCTGTCGCCCTCTACTGGACTCTCTCCAATTTGTCCACATCTTTTCTGTAGTGGGGGGCCCAAAATTGGACACAGTACTCCAGATGTGGCCTCACCAGTGCTGAATATAGGAGAATAACCACTTCCCCTCGATCTGCTGGCAATGCTCCTACTAATGCAGCCCAATATGTCGTTAGCCTTCTTGGCAACATGGACAATGTAGACTCATATCCAGCTTCTCATCCACTGTAATCCCCAGGTCCTTTTCTGCAGAACTGCCATTTAGCCAGTCGGTCCCCAGCCGGTAGCAGTGCATCTGATTCTTCCGTCCTAAGTGTAAGACTCTGAACTTGTCCTTGTTGAACCTCATCAGGTTTCTTTTGGCCCAATCCTCCAATTTGTCTAGGTCACTCTGAACCATATCCCTACCCTCCAGTGTATCTACCTCTCCCCTACAGTTTAGTGTCATCCGCGAACTTGCTGAGGTGCAATCCATCCCATCATCCAAATCATTAATGAAGATGTTGAACAAAACCAGCCCCAGGACAGAGCCCTGGGACACTCTGCTTGATACCGGCTGCCAACTAGACATTGAGCTGTTCATCACTACTCATTGAGCCTGATGATCTAGCAAGCTTTCTATCCACCTTATAGTCCATTCATCCAATCCATACTTTTTTTTTACTTGCTGGCAAGAATACTGTGGAGACCGTATCAAAAGCTTTGCTAAGGTCAAGGTATATCGCATGCACCGCTTTCCCCGTATCTACAGAGCCAGTTATCTCATCATAGAAGGCAATCAGGTTGGTCAGGCATGACTTGTCCTTGGTAAATCCATGTTGACTGTTCCTGATCACCTTCCTTCTCCTCCAAATGGTTCAAAATGGATTCCTTGAGGGCATGCTCCATGATTTTTCCAGGGACTGAGGTGAGGCTGACTGGTCTGTAGTTCCCTGGATTCTCCTTCTTCCCTTTTTTAAAAATGGGCACTATATTTGCCTTTTTCCAATCGTCAGGGATCTCCTCAGATCACCACAAGTTTTCAAAGATAATGTCTAATGGCTCTGCAATCACATCAGCCAACTCCCTCATCACCCTCAATGCACTGCATCCAGCTCCATGGAGTTGTGCATGTCCAGCTTTTCTAAATATCTTTCCCCTTTATTTTCCCTCTGCCATGTTCCTCATCTTTCTTTTTGTCTGCGTTGAAAAGTTTTTAAATAACACAAATCCATGAAAATAATGAATCACTTTATTTTAGATGTTTGATTATGGGACTATTGCTCAGATAGGAACATTCTCTTTATTCTTAAGAAATTATTTTACTATCTTGACACGTTTTGTCAGTTTGAGGTTAAATTTAGCAGCCTCTCCCCTATTACAGTCCTGTTGTCAGTTCTTAGCATTCATAATAAAGAGCACCAACCTAGGAACCTATTGCCTCTAAGAGCTTCCCAAAGCTTGTTTTTTGAACCATTAATTTTAGTGATTTCTTTTATTACTGGATATAGGTCCCTTAAGTGCCTGGAAAAAGTCAGCGATAGTTACTGAGGCATTCGTATTGAGGAGGATAAAGGGAGACTCATGGATCCCATATTTGTCTTGTTTTAATTTGCTAGGCACCCAAATGTCACGATGATGCTGTAAAAATGCTTAAGTGAATGAGGCTAAAATATATGAGTAATTATGGGCATCTCAGTTGTAATTTATAAAAATAAGTGCTTTATTTTCAGTCATGGCTTTTCCAATATTTGTCAACTTTCTTGTTTTAAGATTTCATTTGTGCACCTAGATGTCATCTAGTCATTTTTTGAGGAGGCTGAACTAGTCATGTAATACTGTTGGAAAGGATTAGCACTAGAAGTGGGAAGTTTCAAAGAAAGTCCAGCTCAGATAAAAGCTGCTAAGTCTGCTGAATGCAAATCTGAACTGTCACAGATCAAGGCTTTAAAGTCAGCATGTTTGGACGTCAGTCAAGTGGAGTTCTCTATCCTTTAATGGCAGATAAATAGCAAGAGAGGGGCTGCTACCGGGGAAAATAGTTGGTCCTTTCCTATACTATCCATCATGGGGATATACTTCAAAAACTTGTGCTCTTCTGATTTGACACCACAATGTGATGTTACAACATAAACATCTTGACAAATTGATGCCACGTGTGCTACACTTGACTTTCATGATGATGAGGTTTTGCTTGGCTGACTCAAACAGAGCTTGCTTGGACATGCTTAGAGGTTTTCCTTATCTGCTTGCCCAGTTATTAGAACCTTTTCTGAAAATCCATTACACCTCAAAGTCCTTGCACTAAAGTTTAAGCATAGTTGTGCTCTTAGATACCTTTCATTTTCCTACCAGTTCTTGAGGGCAAAATATAGCTACCTGAAAAGAACAGTGTATTAGTAACTAAAATTCACAGACTTTCATGGCTGTTATTCTGAGAAACGTTATTATATTGTACATTTTGGGAAACATACGTATACCACTTGAGGTATCATTGGCTAGGCACAGTGGACCCTATTTATAGTTAACTTGGATTACAGTCAAACTCCATTAATAGTGAAGTGGAATGAAAGTCTCAAAATTCTTCAGTGACGATGAGAAAGGATAACATGGAAAAAAACAAAAAGAATCTACGATACAGACTTTGCCCAAACTGGGATCATACTATGTCATTTCACAGGTGTGGAAGAAGAACACGTTCTTTGTTATATGCTGAACAAGAGCTTTGTTTTAAAATTCAAATGACAAATGCTTCAACTTGTACCCCACATCAGACTATGAACTTCTAATCAAACAATTAGGTTTATACACGTTGAATATTTTTAAATGGTTCTGCACAGCTTAATAGCTCAATCCCTCATTTGCATTCAGCTAGCAATCTATAAAGAACAAATTTTTACTCAGGTTTTCCCACTTGTACATTTTAGATTTGCACTCTACTGAATAAAATGTACTACAGCTGCCTTATTTTACTATATTAGCACCCACTGCCACTTATATATATAACATATAGTTAATATTCATAGATTGCTATCCTGAATGCACCTCATTGTGCATAGATATTAAAAGGGCTGGCAAAAGGTGATGAGAGAGCTGCACTAGCATCCTTCAGAACTACAGAAAGCAAACACTTGGTTCTTCTACCTCCCACTGTTGTAAGGTAGACTCTACAGTGACTGAAATTCTACTAACTGGATGGGCCCATACAAAGCCCATACAAAGCCCACCATGTATGTTTCACTTTAGCACCATGTTAAGCATTTAAGTAGGACTTAAGAATTGCATAGGCCAGGGCACTCAACACACGAATGATTTACACTTGGTGAGTGGAATGGGGAGTTCTACTGTAATAGGAGAGAACTACCTTCAGCACCTTGTGATACAGCAATCCATGAAAAATACTGGCAGTAGAGGCCAAATAAACCACATAGAAAGGACTAAAGAAGACATAGGATATGCACTAATCCACAGAGTAGTCAGAAACCAGCTGAAGACGTATTGCCTAGATACTCTGTGATGCCTTTTCAAGTTACAAAATAGCCACAGAGAACAACTGATTTTTTTAAAAGCATAACCATAAAAATCAGAATTTTATTCTCCTTACACTGTTTTGGTGCACATCAGCTAGGATACTACAGAAGCACTATAGACGGCTCTACACAAGTCTGTCAGCTCTTACATGAAAGCTCCTTCTTTTAAAGGGTTACAACTTGGTCATAAAAACCATACACTTGAAACAGATCAACAGAGCCAGACGTGTGCCCAGAAGCCTCTTTCTGCGAGACAAACCCAAGAAAGAAACCAACAGGACTCCACTGGCCATCACATACAGCCCCCAGCTAAAACCCCTCCAACGCATCATCAAGGATCTACAACCCATCCTGGACAATGATCCCACACTTTCACAGGCCTTGGGTGGCAGGCCAGTCCTTGCCCACAGACAACCTGCCAACCTGAAACATATTCTCACCAGTAACTGCACACCACACCATAATAACTCTAGCTCAGGAACCAATCCATGCAACAAACCTCGATGCCAACTCTGCCCACATATCTACACCAGCGACACCATCACAGGACCTAAACAGATCAGCCACACCATCACTGGTTCATTCACCTGCACATCCACCAATGTAATATACGCCATCATATGCCAGCAATGCCCCTCTGCTATGTACATCGGACAAACTGGACAGTCTCTACGGAAAAGGATAAATGGACACAAATCAGACATTAGGAATGGCAATATACAAAAACCTGTAGGACAGCACTTCAACCTCCCTGGCCACACTATAGCAGACCTTAAGGTGGCCATCCTGCAGCAAAAAAACTTCAGGACCAGACTTCAAAGAGAAACTGCTGAGCTTCAGTTCGCCTGCAAATTTGACACCATCAGCTCAGGATTGAACAAAGACTGTGAATGGCTTGCCAACTACAGAACCAGTTTCTCCTCTCTTGGTTTTCACACCTCAACTACTAGAACAGGGCCTCATCCTCCCTGATTGAACTGACCTCGTTATCTCTAGCTTGCTTGCTAGCATATATATACCTGCCCCTGGATATTTCCACCACATGCATCTGACGAAGTGGGTATTCACCCACGAAAGCTCATGCTCCAAAACGTCTGTTAGTCTATAAGGTGCCACAGGATTCTTTTCTGAAAATAAGGTCTACAAGAAAAATCAGATATAAAGTAAGTCACTGACTTTGCCCTTAAGACTCATTAATATGTTTTACATAAGAAACCATATTCTGATGTTGGATTGCTTGCCAATTTCTTCTGTCTTAAGCCCTCCTTTATTGTGGTCAGTAATTTAGAAAGTGATAGCCTTTCATCTTCAGCAGTTCCTTAACACTTATGATATCCTGGGAGTTTTCCCTGAGAATTCTAGTTTACTTCTGGGGGTCAAACCATGTTAGAATGGATCATGAGTAATCTCCAGCTGGTTTAATTAGCCATTTTGGTCAAGCTAGACCTCTCTAATCTCTAGTAAATTTTCAAGACTATTGACTATGGCATGCTGCATCAGAGACTACTGATGTGTCTGAAAAATCCCTCCATTTCCTTCTAGAATATGTAAATAGAGCATTCACACTGGACAAGGATGGAGAATTGAGTGTCTCAACATTGAGAAATTTGAAATGCAACTTCTCCCAAGCTTCTCCTCTATATCCCATTTTGTTCAATATATATAAAACCACTTGTCAAGAGCATTTCTGAATACAATATAAAGTATCATTATCATGCTGATGAAACAACTATACACCTCTTCCTCTTTGTATCTCAATAACTCAATCTCCACTCTGGAGACCTCTTCAGATGACATTGATGACTGCATGAGCCAAACATGCCGAATTTTCAATTCTGGAAAGATGGAAATCTTGCTAGTGGATAAAGGTAATTGTTTCAAAGGGGATTTCTTTTCCTTCAAGTCCCCACTTATTCAGGAGCCAGCAGAAAATCCAGCGTAGTTGTAGCCAGCTAGCCACTTGACAGGAGAGAGCTTGTGGCACCCATAGGTCCATCAACTGCCTCACACAGATATCTGAGATCCTGCCCCCGCCGAAACTGAGAGACTCAAAGCTATTGGTTTCATGGGGCCAAAAACTAGACTTCAGTTAACTACAGAAGGGGGTATTATGAATAATATATGACTTATAAGAAGAAAGTACTATACCGTACTTTCAGTCCTAGTGACTGTTTTACATCTTCCTGTTTGGTTTTTAGACATATTTCTCCAAGCTAAATCAGAGTTATTATTGCTTTTAAGTTTATTATTCAACACGACATATTTTCATTTAAAATTAAAATTGAGGATAGCCTTGACATTTATAAAGTCATAAACGCTAAAGGTGGCCATCAAAGAAAGCACTGAGGGCCAAACACCAGTTCTGACAACCAGTAAAAAAATATATATAAAAAACTGCTGACTCACTGAACGGAATGGGTGTAACCATATTATACCCACCCTACGTTCCTTACATTTGCTGACTATAAAGTGATAGACTTGTGTAGAAAGCCAATTGTTAACACTATTTAGATTTTAAATGTTATTCTTTTGTTTTTTATTTCATTGCATTGCATATTAACTACTTGTTCATCACCCTGACCACTATTACAGAGAGCATGTATAAAATTAAAAGTATTTATCAGCAGCTTAACTTATTTTAACAATTATTTGAGTGAAGTCCATTTCAGAACAGGCTGCAGTTCCATTCACAGCCCCACATATCAGGTCAGCACTGATAACTGTAACAGAACTGAGTTTCTACAACTGTGAACTAGATAGGAGGGAGCACCCACAAGAGACTATAAATGAAAAAAGCAAACCCAACAACCCCTGTAGACTATTATGTATTATAATGTTATCTCTGGTGCAGTTATTTTGCTTCTGATAACCTTAAAAAAGCTCTTAGTGTAGTTTGTTAAGCCATATCAGAAAATCATCCATTGATTACAGAACATGAACCACACTTATTTATTTATTTTTAAATGGAAACACAACCTTTGGGAAACTGCAGTTAACCGCAGATCCTTTTAAGATATTTTCCTCTGTGACACACAGCCATTTCATTCACAGATGAATGTTGTTTACTACATGTTTGTAAAATGCAATTCCTAATGCAAATATTAAACACATGTAGGACTCGGTCTTGCCCTGTGATTATTTGGTGTGCACAAGCTGGGAAATCAGCCACTTGGGCGCACACATTCTCTAGGTGATCTTTGAGGTTGTGTAACTATTTGTTGCGGCACAAATGTGCTTGTATTACAGAATACACATTTTTCTTTTTCAATATTCAATGAAAAACTATAAAGGTACATTATTTCATACTACCTTGCCTGCACTGCTCAACTGGAAAATAAGACCTCAAATTTAAAACTATGGGCCAATGCTTATGCAAGGGGTGAATTGCAACTAATAAATCAGAAACTGGATAATTGGAATAAACATTATTATACAATCCCTTGTTTTATACCTCATTTTAAACAAGGAATTATTTATGTTTAGGATTTCATTCAAAGTGCAAATTTAAACACCAGTTCCTATATACTAATAAAAGTTTGAAAAAAAATCAAAAAGGGGTTAAGAGGTGCAAACTTATCAAAACACTGTAATTCTATACATAAATAAAATAACAGATCAAAACAATAATACTTTCTAATATGCTGCAGAAAAACTTTAATATTCACACTTTACCATTGTTCAACATATATCTTGTGATGGGGGCTTGGAGGTTCAGGTAGCCTAGTGGTTAGTGCACCTGACTGCCAATCCCTTATTACTTTGTCAGGGAGGAAGCGGTAGCAGTGCCTAGTTCCTGACCCCAGGATGGGAGTGTTTGGGCCTCCCCCCTGTTTAAGTAGCACATGGTAAGGGGATCTAGGCCCTCTCTCTTCACCGGGTCCCAGGGCCCTGTGGGAAATAATACTGGCAGAGTCCTTCCTGCAGAGAGTCTAAGTCCACTGTCTTGGAATACTTCCTACCTATGTGCTCCTTCAAGACCTGCTAGTTCTCGAAGTGAGTGGTGGTTAGAGAATACACTTCCTGGGGGCCTTAGCCACTCTGTGGTCCCCTTTCAGGCTGCACTTTCTGTCTGGCTTCCTGCCAAAGGATTCTTTTCTCCAGCAGCCTGTCCACTACCCATTGCCTGGGCTTCTGAGTGCCACTTAACACACTCCTCTAGCTGAAACATGCTCAGCAGACCTGTAGGCCAGGCCTACCTGGGCCCAAGATTGCCTTTTAACCCTTTTGGGCCAAGGGTGGGGTTTGTGTACCCCATCACATACCTCATCAAGCCAAACAGGTTTTTTCCAAGATACAATACATTCCTAGACAAAACTACATGAAACTGGCATTAAGGCTGAGTACATATATGTAACTTAATGTTAAAATTAGGACAAGAAATGTTGTAATTAACCCCCAAACAAGTATTACAAATCCAGGAAATTCAGAGTTAAGATTAAATGGCATAAGAATCCGAACAGGATAAGATATGGAAATGCACAGTTAAAGCACTCAAAGGACCTTAACTCTGCTCTGCCGTAACACCATGCAGTGACCAAAGAACTATTATTAGTGCATAAGTGTTTGTAGTCCCAGACTGATTAAACTGATTTTTAAAGACACATCACTTTTATTTTTATTTTTTATTTATTTATTTTGCTCCTGTTGTCACTACAGCACAGAGCTAAATGTTTGGGTCCGTTATTAACTGTGCATTGCCATAACTTAGCCTGTTTGAATTTCTTGAAATTTAACCTAACTCTAAATCTCCTGGGTTTCCAATGCTTGTTATGGGGTAATTACAACATAACTTCAATGTTGTTACCCTTAAGCTGCTTCTATGTACATAACCTTATCTCCAATTTAATATAGCTTTTATCTGTTAATTATTACACTTTTCATATATGAACATTAAACTCAAAGACAATAAAGTGGTTGAATTCCTGCTTTAAGCACAAAACTCAGCTCAACCTTAATCTGGGAACCGTAACCAGAACTTCCATCATATCTCTAAAAATGGTTCTGTACAGTTTACAGAAACCCTGATATTGCTTCTTAAAGAGAGAAAGTACAAGATATTAATGGGATAAGTTAGGAAACAAAATACAAAATGAAGATTTCTGGGGAAGAAGTGAGGGGGAAAAGGAGAGAGAAAAAATATAGGTGAGGCAGTAGCACACACAATGTAGGGAGAAGGAAAGAAAGAGAAGATATGAGACACAGAGAAAGAAAAGAGGGAACACACCTCTGAAGACAGCTTAGGAAAAGTTACATCATGTGTGTCATAAACAGATAGTTAAGGGTTAATGTCTCTTTTACCTGTAAAGGGTTAAGAAGCTCAGTAAACCTGGCTGACGCCTGACCAGAGGACCAATCGGGGGACAAGATACTTTCAAATCTCGGTGGAGGGAAGTCTTTGTTTGTGTTTGTTTTGTTCGTTGTTCGCTCTTGGGGCTAAGAGGGACCAGACGTGCACCCCAAGTTTCCCCAATCTTTCTGAAACAGTCTCTCATGTTCAAAATAGTAAGTACTAGCTAGAAAAGGCAGATTAGTCTTATGTTTGTTTTCTTAACTTGTGAATGTGTATTTTGCTGGAAGGAGTTTTACCTCTGTTTGCTGTAACTTTTAATCTCAGGCTAAGGGGGAGAAAGTCCCTCGCGTCTATATGAGCTGAATACCCTGTAAACATTTTCCATCCTGAATTTACAGAGATAATTTTTACTTTTTCTTCTTTTATTAAAAGCTTTCTTTTTTAAGAACCTGATTGGTTTTTTTTTCTTGTTTAAGACCCAAGGGGATTGGGTCTGAACTCACCAGGGATTGGTGAGGGAAAGGGCCGGCGGGGGAGGTTAATTCCTCTCTGTTTTAAGATCCAAGGAGTTTGGATCAGTGTAGTCTCTCAGGGTAGCCCAGGGAGGAGAAAGTCTGGGAGGGGGAAAAGAAGGGATGGTTTATTTCTCCTTGTTTTAAGACCCAAGGGGTTTGGGTCTTGGGTTCCCCAGGGAAGGTTTTGGGGGAACAGGAAGTGTGCCAAACACTATATTTTGGCTGGTGGTGGTGCTATCAGGTCTAAGCTAGGAATTAAGCTTAGAAGGGTACATGCAGGTCCCCACTTTTGGACGCTAAAGTTCAAACTGGGGGGAAAATACCTTGACCATGTGTATTACAGGAAAGAAAGAAAAGCTCAGTAAAATCAGTAAGGAAAAGAAGATATGACAAAAGTAAGAGAGTTGTAGGTTGGTCAAATAGTATTTGAGGAATATATGATTTGATGAATTTCTCCAGTATTTATTTAATAATCTATTCAACGCATTTATGGTGGTATTCAATTAGCTGCTCAGATAGTATTGCTGAATATGTTTTTCAGCTAACACCAGAGAAAAATCAATGAAAAAATATATTCAGGCTATATTTTTCCTGCTATTTGACCATTCCCAGCAGTAAGTTAATTTTTATTAATACGTTAAAAATACTGATGCTCTTCAGAACAAGATCTGTGTCTGCCTCTGTGCTTGGATAGTGCCAAGTACATTCTGAGCAATTCCACAATATAAATAAAATAACATCAGTTGATTGGCAACACTACAGTTAAACACAAATGATACATAACTGCTTCATTTCTTTTGGCCCTGATTCAGCATTGATTTTTTTAAAGGGAATACTCGTGGGCTAAAAGTTAGGCACATGCTTAAATACCTTGCTGAATCTGGGCCTTAAATTGCAGGGAATGTAGTCTTGTTAGGGGAAGGGGGGGAGAAACAGCAACTTTTGACCTTGACAGGTTGGTCTTTCAGCTAGAAGATCCCACACTAACTTTTCAAGCCCTGACACTGAATGCAAAGCATAGTACTAAGTTGTGAGATACTGATCTGCCCTAAATAAGAGGCAGCATGTTGTTGCTCTGTCCCAGGAGTAGCCAAAGAAGAGTCAGGGCTGATCTACACTGAAAACATACATTGGTGTAGCTACATCTCTCATGAGTGTGAAAAATCTACCCCTCTAACAGCTGTATATATGCCAACCTAACACCAGTGCAGACAGTGCTGGGTCAATGGAAGAATTCTTCCATCAACCTAGCTACGAACTCCTGGAGAGGTGAATTAACTACAGTGACAGGAGAACGCCTCCTTCACTGTAGTGAGTGTTTACACTGAAGTGCTACAGCAGCACAGCTGAAGATGTGCCGCTATAGTGGCTTAAGTGTAGACATAGCCTGAATTCAATTTGTGACTCAGTCTAGTCACAATCTCCCTCTCAGTACCCTGTTGTTTGGAGAAAGGAACAAACTGTATGAGGTCTATACCTACCACCATGTATGTTGCCCAGTACATTGAGGGGGGTGAGGTCAGACCAAAGCTATGCCCACTCCCCATCCCCACCTACCTAAAAGAAATGTACTACAACGTGGAGCCTACTTTCTCTCCTATGCTGTTATCTGTGAGGCATAAGGACCCCTGTGCTGCCATGCTAACCAGGACACAATTTAACCTATAATGTAGTTTTTCTTTACTATATCAGCACTTACTGGTACCTGTGTATTTGTAATAGCCCATCATATTAACTTGTATACATTGTTAGGCCTGATCCTCAACTACATTACAACAGTTGTATGCAGATAGGACTCTAGTGAAGTCAGTGGAATAGCTCTGGTGCTATAAACTGACGCAGTGGAGAATCAGACCCTATTATATTTAAGGCATTCCACTGAAGGAGTTGCCAAAGAGTGGGTGATTTATATACTATGGTGCAGATTCTCACCTAATTTACCCTTGTACAATGCAAGTAACGTCAATTGAGCTACATGGGTATAACTGAAAGTATAATTGGGCTCCATATGTCCTGTAGTAGTTAGGCACAACACGGCTTAAGTTACAGCAAGTGGAGACACTCAGCTTCTCCACTATATTTTTTTGCTTTCTGAAAGTTTGTTACACTCACAGACTTATCTAAATAAACGTAGGGTCAAATTCATCCCTATAATTTCTTTGAAGGCAAAATGGAGTTAAAACCATCAGTAAAATGGACCCTATTCATCCCAGGTCTATTATATAATAATATGAAATATTATCCTTTGAAATAAAAAATCCTGTGTAAATGTAATTCCTGGGTTTACTTCTCATCCTGACAGGTTATGATTATCAATGCAAGTTTTTGGCCCTTACATGTTAGATACACATCTTTCCAAAACCACTGTCGCAAGCAGCTATTTAATCTTGCTTATCTTTCACTAGAAACAATTATCCCCCTTTATTCCAGAATTTGGAATAAATCTTCAGAGCAACATATATAAATAATCTTCTGAATAAAGATCCTTTTGAATTCTTTTTTATTTTATAAAGTGAGGGTTTCTGCGGTCTGAATCTCCTTCAAGCCTTATTTGCATTCAAGAGGCTGCCAACTGGGTAAAGTTTCTACTCCTTAAGTAATGCTGTTTCCCAGCAACCTGCATTCTGTTGCCAGAGAGAAACCCTGTGGAGAGCTACCTCAGTTATCAGGCCCACCGCAGTCCTAAGGGGGTATGGCTTTGTGCAGGGTTGCTTCATGCCAGTGCACACATTTGAGTGTGAGAAGAATGCTAAGTAGTCTACGATGAAACTCCAGAGACTGGAATGAGGGGTGGGTGGGTTTTTTTGTTTGGTTGGTTTTTTATATTTATTTTGGTTTGGTTTGGTCTTGTCAAGGACTTACTAATGAATGATGTAGCTCTTTGTGGTATGCTGTATTTAGAGATGACAAGGAGGTGAAAGTTTTTCAGCAATGCAGTGTTACCTTGGGAGCTGCATTTGATAGCTGGTTAAACAGTTCTGCAAACCGATACTCTAAGTTATTGATCCACCAATGACTGTTTGTTCCCAGTTGTGTCTCTTTTGCAGACGTCAAATGCAAAATTCACACAAAATTAGATTTTCATAACTTCTGCAACATCTCCTAAAATGGAAAGGTAAGAGTTGGCTAAAGAGTCATTCCTTTTGCCAATGTCAGTCCAATGCTTAATAATTTTTCAGAGTTACATTTTTGGTGTGATAAGAGTTATTTAATGTTTAGATACAATTGCCAAAAGCAAACAAAGACACCCATAAAAATGTAAAAGAAAGAGGATGCATGACATGCATATTTCTACTGCCACCACTATTTTCAAAAGAAAATATTTCATGCATAATTTGAAGAGACATTGCAACCATTCAAGAATTTCAAAAGTCACGTCTTTCAAATACTAAACAATTTCTAAAAATAAGGTGCCATAGCAAAAATGTAATGTCACTTTACATCCTTTCTGGTCTGGATCTCAGCATGCCTGGTCAAACTATAATGTAAATGTGATAAACTTATAGAAATCAATGGATCAAAAATGCAATAAATGAGGGCCATTCCTTAAAGTGAAGAGATAAGCAATTCCCTCTTTTAATGAACTGGAAAGGAAAATTGAAACTTGAGAAATACAATATACAGAGTCTATGAACTTGGTATTCGTCATACCTCTGAATTGTCCCTCCTGTGGAGATATCCCTTCTTTTTTACCTACACTTAGTAAAATCCCTTATAAAAATGGGATGTCAGTTAATTTATTTACATGAAAATAGTGAATCAAGAAACTATAGAAAATGTTAAAGAAATTAATTCTACTAAATCTTAAACTTACGTCATTACTGTTTCTCTTCTGTGCCTGATTCTGAAGCATAATTTCACACTGGAACCTACACTTGGGTCATGACAGGTTGCAAAGTTACAGTATGGCGATACTGAATCAGTGTGTACATTTTTTCCTACTTTTCACATAGTCAACAGGATTTTTAACAATCTTAGGAAAAAATATCAAACATTTTTATTTTCCTTTTCATTGCTCACATTACAAAAGACCATCAGATATATTCACAGACTTCATTCAACAGTTCCATTATAAAATCTTACTTTTTATATAATTTAGCACATTCTCAGAGTTATGTTAACACATTTTACTGATGTTATGAAAAAACATTTATTCATATTTAATTCAGCAGTTCCATTAAAAAAATCTCACGTTTTTATATAATATAACAAATTATGTTGAAGCATTCCCCAAAACTAGCAAAATGATATAAATCTTTACACACTAGATAAGAATGATGGGCCAGATCCTGCTCTATACTACAGCCTCTTTGAAGACCCAAAACAATAAAGCTGCCTTAAATGGGCAGCTGGAGATTCCCTTGACATGTAGGAATTTCCAAATGTCATAAAGCCAGCATATCCAGCTCGACACCAATACTTTCCTACAAAGAGTATGGAGATTTAAGGGGTATTGTCAGAGTTCGCTGAGCTCCAGTGTTCCCTGCAAGTGTAATGGCTCCTATGTCATTACAAGCCAGTGGAAATTAAAGCAGCCCTGAGGACTGAGATACACTCATCTTTACTTTCCTCTCTTCTCAGATGCACTGAGCAGAGTTCTGGCATTTATACTTCAAAACAGATAGGCAATCTTTTGGGGCAAACTATTAATGCAGAAGGATAAGAAGACATGAAATGACCTAAGTCTAAGGAAATGAGGACGGCTTTGTTAAAGAAAATGACATTAGGAAAATTATGCCTTTTAGGAATATCATTCCTCTGATACCTGGTTAATTTCTAGTGATACGTGTTGCTAAAAATCATTTGAACCTTCATAGTTTCTAAGCATGGCATAAGGTAAATCAATGGCACAAAACTAGAACTAACCTTTTAAAATGTAGTGGAATATGTTTTGTTTTTTACCCACTTGTTATAACAGATTTCCCTCTCTCATTTACCTTTCTTTTGCCATCTCAAAATATGTACAATATTAGCTTGCTGATTGGTTGAGTCTGAACTAATCTTTTTTGTTGGCAACTCGAAAAAGCAATGAAAAGTAGGGGATTTGGGCTTTCTGCATTTTCAGCTGCAGGCTTACTTGTAGCATCTCTCTCTTGCTTTCTGATGACACCATCTACAAAGTACAAAAAGTCTCCTTCACATGAAGGAGTTGAAGAGATAATGCAAAGGTTGCCAATCTTTAAATATCAGCATTAAACCAAATAAAATACTACTGACCATCTTTTACAGCTGCTAACAAAAAAAGAAGTTATTCAAACTCAAGCAATCAACAAGCTACATATTCTGAGACAGTAAAAGAAACGTTAACGGGAGAGGAAAATCTGTTATAACAAATGAGTAAGAGCACAAAACAAATGCCACTACATCTTAAAAGATTTAGTTCTACTTTTGTGCCATTAATTTACCTTACAGCATGTTCACAAGCTATGAAGGTTCAAATGACTTTCATCAACATGTATCATAGAGATTAGCCAGCTATTGGAGGAATGATATTCCTAAAAGAACATAGTTTCTTTAAAAATTCCTTATGAAATGAACCAGATCTAAGGAAATTAGTATCTTTTCCTTCTGGATTAAAATGGAATAAATTTGCCCCAAAAATTCAACTATCCGTACTAATGACATCAGTGGAACTTATGTTGAAACACATGTGCAAAATCCTAGCAAAAGAGGCAAAAGAGAGTAACTATGTCCAGCATCAGTCCCAAGCCAAATTCCCACTACTTCTCCAGGGCTGGATGCTAAGGGACCTGCAAACCAGGAATTCAATCCACAAATCTGTGAGATCTTTGTTTATAATCTGCTATTGCTTAGCAGAGTTCTTGGAGAGCCTCCAAATCTTAGGGCCTCGTGGGAAATTTCCCCGTAGTTCTGTCCAACCTTATACCCACAGGATCTGAAGCCTTTCTAAAAAAAATTTAAAAAAAAATTCAGCAAAACAATTACATTTCATTGTCTCTTGAGTTTAGCAAATCAGATTGAGACATTAATTGTAAGCATAATTAGAATTCAGTAAGAATTCATGTGATACACTAAATTCATGCAACACTTGCTGCAACAGCAATAAAGGGACTTTAAATCTGGTTAATTTAAAAAGAGTTAAAAGTAAAGTCAGGTACTATGCCTATCCATGAGTCTCCCTCCCAATTTCTGTGGTCTGGAAATCACATTTTCCTGATTTTTTAAATGCTTTTGTCCCCACTGTTGCTTCAAGAAAGACACGTAGAAACAATAGAAAACTAAATAATTAATTACTATAGAGCAGCAGCAAAACTGCCCAGATGTCAAATCCACAAAGTAAACAAAAGTATGGGGGGGGGGTGAAAAACATTGTCGCTAATTTATATCAGTGGTTCTCAACCATTCCAAACTACTGTACTCCTTTCAGAAGTCTGATTTGTCTTGCATACTCCAAGTTTCACCTTACTTAAAAAATACTTGCTTACAAAATCAGACATAAAAATACAAAAAAGTGTCACAGCCACACTATTAGTGAGAAATTGCTGACTTTCTCATTTTTACTAGATAATTATAAAAAAAATTGATTGGAATATAAATATTGTTCTCACATTTCAGTGTATAGTATATAGAGCAGTATAAACAAGTCATTGTCTTTATGAAATTTTAATTTGTACTGACTCTGCTAGTTGTTTTTATGTAGCCTGTTGATGTTCCCCAAGGAAGACCTCTGCATACCCCCAGGGGGATATGTACCCCTGGTTGAGAACTACTGATTTTTACTAATATTGTATGTTACTTGTAACAATAAGTAAATATTTCTGGACAAATTTGTAATTTTTAAGTTGGTTGTATCCCTTTAAACATTGTATTTCAAATATTTGAACATAGTGTCAAGATGTGTTGCTGATCAGAAGCGTAACTGAAAAATTATATCTTGTTACTACACACTTCTGCTCACAATGGGGTCTATTTTCCTTTCAATGAACACAGTTCATCCCCGGCGTAGTTCCAAAGGGCTAGATTCTCTGTTCAAATATAAATCAAGAGTATGTTCACTGGCTTCAATGGAATTACCCCAGATTTACATCGCTGTAACTAAGAGAATCTGGAACTATAGAGTTATACTAGGGATGAATTTGGCCCAATGTGTGCATACCTGGGTATTTTTATTGTTGTTATTAATTTGTATTACAGTATTGGCTAGAGACTGCCTAGAGATTGGAGTCCTCTTGTACCAGGTCTTGTACACAAGGCTTGACTACACAAAGAAGATGCACCAGTTTAACTAATGGCATGATACTAAACAGATTTAGTTAAACTAGTGCAATTTTGTGTGTTGACCAGGAAATAGTAAAAGACAATCCCTGTCCCAAAGAGCTTACTATTTAAGTGGACATGACAACCAAAGAATGGGAGAAAAAATATTAATCGCCATTTTACAGGTGGAAGGATTTAAAAAGAGAAATTAAGTGATTTTCCCCAAAGTCACACAAGCAATCTGAAGAAAAGCAGGAATCAAACCCAGATCACTCAGGTCCTAGTCCAGTGTCTTAACCAATGGATCACCATTCTTCTCTAAGGTTCAAACTGGGAAAATCAGTTGCTGGAAGATAATGTTGACAGTGAGGGAAAAGTTTTCAAATATTTTTAAATTACTACTGGATAGTTCAATAGCAAATAGAATCACAATCCATCCTCTCTGCACCACTATCCATCCTCTCTGTTAGGAAAAAGACCAAGGTGGTTGCCTGTACTAAAAGATGGATTTGCGGCACATGAAAGATACTAGCCTTAAAACTATAAAGACTGGAATCCTGTATATCCATGGAACAGATTCACACAAGTGTAACTGCAAGATTCTCCAAGACCATCAAGCTAATATATCTCAATCCTAAACTTTTAATCCAGTAAAATGTAGAGAATTAACAGTCTCTGAAGCAAGGACAATTTAGTCTTTGTGTCCATTTAATTCTTGGCCTCTCTAGCGAGATAGCCAAATGTGTCCATAAGCTAGTTAGATGGCTCAGCACAAGTAAAACCACAGAAATCAGTAGAATTTTTCAGCAGGAACAGATCAGAGCAAGTTACCATAGACAGAACAAAAAACATACATAACGAAAGTTTCCCAAAATTGGGGTTCATCATGTTTGGCACCACTCTTTCTTTCTCTCCAGCAGCTCCTCCCAGGACTTTTCCATTGAGCACTCGCGTAAAGGAAGGGATAAATGAAGTTGACATTAATGTCTTGGTATACTGGCAATGAAGTAGTGCAGCTGCTTCCTATATCATATAAAGCCAAGTGTCATGATGGCTTCTGTGATGCAAATCTCTCTCTAGGACCTGGACTGAGACCACAAACAAATGACTAACTAAAAATTATTTCCAGCATTACCTACCTGAACTGATCATAATAATGGAGCAAAAGTCCTACATCCTACCATTTCACAAAATCTCACACTAACTGTATTTATAATTGGGGTGTATGTAAGCATGTGTGTACATAGTGTCAATTAAAGTGTTAACTTCTAATCTACTCATATCCACATTTGATACAATATAGCAACTGAAGATGATTTTAATAACTAAACTTTGGTTAGTGAGGATAGCAGAAAGTGATATTTAATTTTGCTACAGGGCATGACATTATACTCTAGCACATTGTAAAAGTCATGCTTAAAGTACTAATTTTCAAAAATGAATTTCAGTTTCTCTACTGTAGTGAAGGAACACAGCAAAATATCTGCAAGTTCCAAGACTGAGAAAAATTGTTGAAGACCAAATAAATGCAAGTAGATTACCAAAAAACAATACTTCATAGAAATTTACACAAGATTTCCATGAAAGAAATAGGAGAAACTTCAGAAATATATAAAGGTATCAATTACAGTATGATGATTTCATAAGCTTGCCACAATCTATGCTGTTTTTAAAAGAGAAAGAAATCTGAAGCAGAACTCCTTTATTTTGATTTCTGTATACATTATGACAGAACAGGACTAAGCTGAACATAATTAAAGCATCATACTTATCTCCAGGTTCAGGTGACTTCTGCAAAGGAAACCATTTGTACATTCCCCTTGTAATATATTTTGTCACAAGAATCTGACAATAAAAATACATCTTTCTATATCTGGTTGTCAGTCACTTTAGATAAATTAATATAATATACTATCTATACTGATTAAAGTCTTGATCCTGCATGTTGCTAAGCTTCAGCACCTTACAATATCAGGGCCTAAATTAGTAATATCCTTAAGATAAAAAGACAAACATAATGTCATAGACAGGTTCAGTTCTCATCCAGTCCTCATAATGAAAGGCCAAGGAGTTAAAGGGGAAGAAAATAGGGGATGGATTCTCACTTATTAATGAGGAAGGAGACCATGGGTGGGTGAATGGGGAGAGAGAAAGAGACACTGACTGTCAAAATGTACAGAATTTATTAATCAAAAAACCAACACAACTCAACTGGCAGTAGAACCTGGTGACATGCAACTTTCAATGAAAAATCAACTACTTAACAGATTGCCTTAAAATATGGAAAACAAGGCATTTTAAAGTGCCAGTCATATTTTACACTCCGATACCTCCATGCACAGAAATCTGGCCCAAGTAAACTTTATACTAAATTTTAAAACTTAATTTGCACCTAATTTCTAATGGTATTTACCTTGTTTTAACTTTTACAGTTCCTTGTAGGTCAATGCTGTTATTAAGCACACAGGTACCCAGAGTGGATTGATTTAGATCACCAAATGGAAAGCCTTGATTTAAACCATTGATTTTAATCAATTTTTCCATTGGTACTTCAGTTATTTTCAAAAGAAAGGTGAATTCTCCTTGGTTGATATAACCATTAAGCGTGTTGATTTACAACCAAATAGAGCCTTTACACTAGATATGGTAAATCTTTTTGCTACCTAGAAGGATATACTACAACTATATACATTTAGTTAAGCAATTACATAGCATATATTCAGCTTCTTATTAAGTGTACATTTTTGTATATTAGAAAATGGGTGAATGATATATTGCTTATTTATTAACTTTTTGTATATATTTGTCTCAAGCTGCATTAGTAAAGCAACTGGATTTTAATTAACACACAAAATAATCACATAAAATGTATTTTTATTAAAAAAAACCTTTCATGTTCACATGCACAACTAAACAATTTATTAAACAAAGGGATTAACTGTAGACAGTGAATTAAGCTGATTATTTCAGGTCAGTCTTTCAAATATCCCTAAGAGAAAGAGACTGGAGCTTAAGTTCCTATTTGCCTAAGTCTCTTGAAAATGAAACAGTCTCCTAAATTACTCAGGCTGTCCTTCAAACTTTTAAAACTAGTAGATCTCATCCTCTCCCTCATTTTTATACATAAACTGGAAGAGAAAGACAAGTTTTCCTGCATTTTCAACTTCCTAGCTATTTCTCAACTTAGAATATTTTCTTCATTTGGACTAATTCATTCATTCCATGCCTGCAGAAGAGGCTACTGCTCTCAAAAGCTGGTTTAGCACTTCAACAAACTGGTTCTAGGTGCTTAGCTAGTGAATTCCACCAGTTCAGTGGCATGACTTTCTTTAAAACCTCTTCAGCAAACACATATTGCTTAGACAGTTCACCTCCTGCCCTGAAATTTATTATGGTTGGCATGATTGATGGAAATTATTAGATGCCCATGTCATTTCACTTCTTCAGCAGTTAGGCATCCACCATGATACTCTTGGTTGAGAATATTTGCAGTAAGTGCTTGATCCATCCACTTCTTTAGTGCCTGCGATTTAACTTTGTTGGGTTTTTTTTTTCTGTAATATCTTGAAGTTCTTTCCAAATTTCAACAGCATCAGCAATACAGCAGCTATCTCTCTGCAGTTTATCTAAACTATGGAAATAGGTTTCAGTATATTCAGCATATTTTCTACATTTCTCTTCTGCCCAATGATCTTCACAAACTGTCATCAGAATAGGACAGTTCATAATAAAATAGCTCAAAAGAATCAACCTCTGAATTCCACCGTACATCTTAGGGGAGAACTAGTGTTGGACCTGCTCTCTTCAGTGCAGCTGAAGCAAAGTGGTTGTTATGGAAGTATTTTGCAATTTCAACATTTTCCTTTATTCTTGGAGTTGTACTTATGTCTCTACCTAAAAGAATCATCAAATGAGCACTACATCCATATGTTATACGTTTCAGGTTCCCTTCATTCTCTTCTTCTAGATTTCTTCTCATCTTTGCTACATTTGCAGTATTGTCTGTGGCAAAGCTATGCATGTGAATTTTTGTTCAGTTTGTTATATTTTTACTACTGCTTCTTTTAAATATTTTACTGTATATGGGTATTCCCTGGTGTATCAATTGTTTCTGTAAGATAGACAACCCCATCCTCTTTTGTCAGAAAAGCACGTTCCTAGATCATTGTGTACATTGCTCCACCCATCAAGACTCAGATTAATAAACTTTCCCATCAATGCTTCTTGCACACTGTATAATTTCCTTTTCATAAATTGTATCCAGCACCCTTATAGCAATGTCTACTCTGCCAGGTGGTGCATAGCCTGGTCATAATTATTGAACTTGTCAATGAGATGTTTGTTCCAAACAATATGAAAAGGAGAATTTGTTGCATAAATGAACCAAGCAATCTTTTAAGCTATGAAGTTCTGCTGGAATTTGCTTAAACTCATGTCTATAGCAACATACCAAACAGCTTATTTAAATGTTAATATTCATAAATGCTTAATAAAACTTTACTGTTAAACAGAAATTTTCACCTATGATGTTTGATTATACTGAATAAAAAATCATTTCAGAAGTCCAGCAGTAACAATAAAAATATAGTTGATAAATACTTCCACAAACATATCAATTACATTTTAATACAAACATTTGAAGTTCCTAAGTAATCTACCCAAAACACAAATTCATGACAATAACCTAAGTTATCACTTACTAGTAGAGTAAAACATCATAGGCACCCAACAATAAGTTTACTAACCAGTTGATCCAGGTTCTTCAGACATGTTCATATCACCATCTTCAAAGTCATTGACTTCTGAAGAACGTTTTTTATAATGTTGTTTCATTTTAACAACCAGGCCTTGCATCTCTCTGTTGCACTGTTTACATTGGGCACATGTTCCTTTCTTTATCCAGGGGTACAGGAATTTCTTGAAAGTATTCCTGGACAGTGTATTCTTTAGCACCTGCAGCCATGGCAATTTGCCCCCTTCCCTCAGCCCCCCAGCTCCCAGGTGTTGAAATAAATGCTGGAGGCTGCACTCTGAAGAATGTTATCCCTTCTTCCCAGAGTGTCCTGCTTTGACACCAGCATGCTTCTTTCTTATTGCACACTCTGCTCCTGCTCCCTTGTTATATTACTCCCTCGTCCTACCCTTCACTATCCCCAGAAAAACAAAAGAACTAACAACAATACAAGACTTCTTGGAACCCACATGCCTTTGCACTGCACTATTTGTTTAGAGCCAGAGAGAGTGGCAGTTGAGAAACTAATGGATTTGTTTTTGTTTGTAGGTCTGTGTACACATGCAAGCAAACTGAGCACGGCCATTTACCTACAGTTTCCAGAACCATCCAGAAGCAAGGGCTGGTAGTTACTGGGCCCTGGAAAGTAAGTCTGTATAGTGCGAGGAGTCAGTCATAATTTGAAAAATGAGCCAATCAGAACTCAGGTAAGGAGAAGCTATAAAGTAGGAGTATGAGACCACCCAGATGGGCTCAGTGGATAGTCCTGATGAGATCCGTGGTGGTGTCCCCTAAAGTCAAAGGCTGGGTCCCCACACCTGTGATGACTTTGCTAGGCTCTTGCACCCAGAAGCAAGCCCCTGAGTCTCCCACAGGATCAAGCTCTTAACACAGTATACGACCTATTATGCCATACTTATAAAGCTTGACCTTAAAAGTTAGAATCGGGGGGAAAATATCTTTCTTTTTATAGAAAAGAAGCCTTTAACTCAGATTTTTTGATAGAGGCTCATGGAGTCAGCATATTTATTTTTTATTTAAATATTGCACAAGAGTATAAATTCAGGCCTTCTCATACTTTGTATTAGATTCACATTTCATTTTAAAGCAGATTTATTTTTAAAAGGAAATAAAATAAAAAAATCTGATTTAAATCAACAAAATCCAATTTAAATTTAAAAATCAACTTTTTTTTAATTAATTTTTATCCACCCTGCAGGTACCAAGTTTATGCATGGAATACAAAAGCTTAGAGTGGATGGTTAGATTATTTTATCCTTTATGAAGAGCATAAATTTTGCACAAGTGCCCAACTTCTTCTACCTGTGGGATTACAGAATGTAAATTGGTGCAAAATTTGACCCAGTGTATATTTTGTCAAGGTCATTATCATTGCATGCTTTGGCTTTGATTGCTGCAACCTTTCCTCTCTCTAGTTCATGGATCATCTCCATGGTGCATTGCTCTAACCACATCAGCCCCATCTTTGCCTCCTTCCGTTGTCTCCCTTTTTGCCATGAACTCAAACAGAAGCTTTTTGTCTTCACTTTTAAGACACTTTATGATTTAGCCTCCCTCTAATCAAATAGATCATCTTACCATGCCATCAACCCCTTCCTTCCCTCTGCAAAGATGCCAGTCATTACAACCCATTAATACGTTTCTCCCACAAGCACATCCATGCTTTCTTCCACACTGTTCCCCATCAAAATCCATATAGTTATTTAATTCTGCTGCAACTCCTTCCTTAAGACTTATCGCTGCTGTCATACATACCAAACTGCCATCTGACAGTGGCTGAAACTATTGCTTATTATACAAAAACAGGCTTGTTTTACTGCTACCCAATTTCCCACCCTCCCATTTGTCTGTTTCAGCCACCTCCCCATTCCATCTTGTCATATTTTCACAGTGAGAAATCTAGGGCAGATACTTTTATTACTCACTTGTACAATGCTTAGCACAGTGGGATCATGATCCTACCTTGTGGCCTCTAGATGATATATAAATATGTAATAATAATGAGAGTAAATATAATAAGGTTTTCAGTTACACAAAAAGTATGATATGCAGCAAACAATACTGCTTAATCCAAGACTGTTAACTTTTCTGCTGGACAGACTTGATTTGCCTACAAAGGCAAGGAAGGAAACACCCTCGTTGTGAATTAACTTTTAAAGCAAAAAAAATTTTCAGTTATTGAAAATGTTTGTTTTCTTCCAAAGTTATCAAAGCGTTCCACGAACATGAAGGATTTAGAACAGTAAAATGGCGCAGGTAAATATTATTTATCCCCATTTTCTGGGGCCTGGAAAAAACGCATAATAAACAAGCTAGAAGAGTTCTGTGTCTCAGTCATAATTATACAGGGATCTGTGGCACAGCCAGGAGCAGAGAAAGATTACTTTTTCTAATTTTAAAAAAATTCCAAAATAATAGAGAGAAATTACATGCTTGCTTTTGTGGCAAAATGGCGGCAGTCCAACAGGCGCCAATTATGATCTATATTTCTGTGACAATAGTGCACAGGAACCCCGATAAAGGAAAAGACAGCCCCCTGCATCATGCTAGGCACTGTGCAGACAAGTATCACAGACAAAGCTCTGCTCTTAAGTTTGTGAGAGAGAATGGACAAATCCGACGAACAGAAAATGGATGGGCTGGGACTACAGCACAAGAAGACAACAAGCAGCCATCAGCAAAAAATCAGATGTCTCAGCTCACCAAGTGGGAAAAATCTCCACTTTTCCATTTCCCATTGCAGGCATCGACGCCCTAGCGTTGCTCCAGCATGTCACTGACCCCAAATTCATCCCCGTGCGTTTTGTTAGGGTCACACAAGAGACGGATTTGGATTTGGCTCCATGTGTCTAGTCAGCCGCTCACACTCACACAGTTTGCACACTTTTGCCCACACTTATCTAGCGTATCTGTATGGGGGGGGCGGGCAGACAGGCAAGCAGGCTCCCTGCAGCCAAAGGGCATCCTGAGCTGGAACAACCCCAGGTGCCCAGGCCAAGGGAGACCACCAAGCCGCCTATCTGCCAAGCGAGGAGGCCTTCGATGCCTGCCCTCGCGGCTCCTTTCCTCACCACCTCTCTAGGGCGAGGGAGATCTGCTACTGCGCATGCGCTACGAAGAGCGGCCGCCCCCTCACACTGCACAAAAAGGGAGGGGGGTGAAAAGCGGTTCAAGCGCATGCGCTCCAGCCGCCGGCGAAAGAAGGCAAGGAGCGCGCTCGCAGTAAGGGGAGGTCAAAGCGCATGCGCTTACGCCTTCCCAAGTCAGGGGAGAGGGAACATAGTGCGCCTGCGCTCAGGACGAGTAGGCGGGTGAGTGTGCGCAGCGCATGTGCGAGGGCCCCTGTTCCTCTTCAAGTCACACCTCCCCCGCCCCCTACAGAAATCGTCATCCCGGCGGTCTTGGGCGGGCTCCGCGAGCCCCCTCAGCCACCGGCGCTGGGACGCGCCCTACCTGAGACCCGGATGCTCTGGCTCCGGCCGGGCAGGGCCTCCTCTCTGCGGGGCAACCTGGAGCTCGAGCCTCCCATGGCGAGCGGCGAGCCGAGCAGAGTACGGAGGAGGCGGCCTGGCGCCACCGTCATCACCCCGCCAGGGTCGGAGTCCGCCAGCAGTCGGCCGGCGCGCGCGAGCCGTTGGTCGCGGGGGCAGGGGCGCGTGCGGCGGTAGAGCGAGAGACCCGCCTCCTGCCGGCGGCGGCTTGGCTTGCAGAGAGGCGTCGCAGAGCCCGGCTTCCATAAAAGGGGGGCGGGGGAGAGCGCTGAGTGTGCGGCTGCCCGGCGCAGCCCCCGGCTGGGGCGTGAGCACACACACACACACACACAGCCCACGCACACCCGGCGCTGCCCGCGGCTGGGGCGTGAGCGCACACACAGCCCACACACACCCGGCGCTGCCCGCGGCTGGGGCGTGAGCGCACACACAGCCCACACACACCCGGCGCTGCCCGCGGCTGGGGCGTGAGCACACACACCCAGCCCACACACACCCGGCGCTGCCCGCGGCTGGGGCGTGAGCGCACACACCCAGCCCACACACACCCGGCGCTGCCCGCGGCTGGGGCGTGAGCACACACACACACATACAGCCCACGCACACCCGGCGCTCCCCGCGGCTGGGGCGTGAGCACACACACAGCCCACGCACACCCGGCGCTGCCTGCGGCTGGGGCGTGAGCACACACACCCAGCCCACACACACCCGGCTCTGCCCGTGGCTGGGGTGTGAGCACACACACAGCCCACACACACCCGGCGCTGCCCGCGGCTGGGGCGTGAGCGCACACACAGCCCACACACGCGGCACTGGCCGCGGATGGGGCGTGAGCGCACACACAGCCCACACACACCCGGCGCTGCCCGCGGCTGGGGCGTGAGCACACACACACCCAGCCCACGCACACCCGGCGCTGCCCGCGGCTAGGGCGTGAGCACACACACACACAGCCCACGCACACCCGGTGCTGCCCGTGGCTGGGGCGTGAGCACACACACAGCCCACGCACACCCGGCTCTGCCCGCGGCTCGGGCGTGAGCACACACACACACAGCCCACACACACCCGGCGCTGCCCGCGGCTGGGGCGTGAGCGCACACACAGCCCACACACACCCGGCGCTGCCCGCGGCTGGGGCGTGAGCGCACACACAGCCCACACACACCCGGCGCTGCCCGCGGCTGGGGCGTGAGCGCACACACAGCCCACACACGCGGCACTGGCCGCGGCTGGGGCGTGAGCGCACACACAGCCCACACACACCCGGCTCTGCCCGTGGCTGGGGTGTGAGCACACACACAGCCCACACACACCCGGCGCTGCCCGCGGCTGGGGCGTGAGCGCACACACAGCCCACACACGCGGCACTGGCCGCGGCTGGGGCGTGAGCGCACACACAGCCCACACACACCCGGCGCTGGCCGCGGCTGGGGCGTGAGCGCACACACAGCCCACACACACCCGGCGCTGCCCGCGGCTGGGGCGTGAGCACACACACACCCAGCCCACGCACAGCCGGCGCTGCCCGCGGCTGGGGCGTGAGCACACAGCCCACACACACCCGGCTCTGCCCGCGGCTGGGGCGTGAGCACACACACAGCCCACACGCACCCGGCGCTGCCCGCGGCTGGGGCATGAGCACACACACAGCCCACACGCACCCGGCGCTGCCCGCGGCTCGGGCTTGAGCACACACACACACAGCCCACGCACACCCGGCGCTGCCTGCGGCTGGGGCGTGAGCACACACAGCCCACACGCAGCCGGGGCTGCCCGCGACGGGTGTGAGCACACACACACCCAGCCCACACACACCCGGAGCTGCCCGCGGCTGGGGCGTGAGCACACACAGCCCACACACACCCGGCTCTGCCCGCGGCTGGGGCGTGAGCGCACACACAGCCCACACACCCCCGGCTCTGCCCGCGGCTGGGGCGTGAGCACACACACACAGCCCACACACACCCAGCACTGCCCGCGGCTGGGGCGTGAGCACACACACACACAGAACCCACGCACACCCGGCGCTGCCCTCGGCTGGGGCGTGAGCGCACACACACACACAAAGCCCACGCACACCCGGCGCTGCCCTCGGCTGGGGCGTGAGCGCACACACACACACAAATCCCACGCACAGCCGGCTCTGCCTGCAGCTGGGGCATGAGCACACGCGCACACACAGCCCACGCACACCCGGCTCTGCCCGCGGCTGGGGCGTGAGCGCACACACACACACAGCCCACGCACACCCGGCTCTGCCCGCGGCTGGGGCGTGAGCGCACACACACACACACAGCCCACGCACACCCGGCGCTGCCCGCGGCTGGGGCGTGAGCACACACACACATACACAGCCCACGCACACCCGGCTCTGCCTGCGGCTGGGGCGTGAGCACACACACACACAGCCCACGCACAGCCGGCTCTGCCTGCAGCTGGGGCGTGAGCACACGCGCACACACAGCCCACGCACACCCGGCTCTGCCCGCGGCTGGGGCGTGAGCACACACGCACACAGCCCACGCACACCCGGCGCTGCCCGCGGCTGGGGCGTGAGCACACACACAGCCCACACGCACCTGGCGCTGCCCGCGGCTCGGGCGTGAGCACACACACACACAGCCCACGCACACCCGGCGCTGCCTGCGGCTGTGGCGTGAGCACACACACACACAGCCCACACACAGCCGGCGCTGCCTGCGGCTGTGGCGTGAGCACACACACACACAGCCCACACACAGCCGGCGCTGCCCGCGCCTGGGGCGTGAGCCCACACACACACAGCCCACACACACCCGGCGCTGCCCGCGCCTGGGGCGTGAGCCCACACACACACAGCCCATGCACACCTGGCGCTGCCCGCGGCTGGGGCATGAGCACACACACAGCCCACACGCACCCGGCGCTGCCCGCGGCTCGGGCGTGAGCACACACACACACAGCCCACGCACACCCGGCTCTGCCTGCGGCTGGGGCGTGAGCACACACACACACAGCCCACACACAGCCGGGGTTGCCCGTGACGGGTGTGAGCACACACACACCCAGCCCACACACACCCGGAGCTGCCCGCGGCTGGGGCGTGAGCACACACAGCCCACACACACCCGGCTCTGCCCGCGGCTGGGGCGTAAGCGCACACACAGCCCACACACACCCGGCGCTGCCCGCGCCTGGGGCGTTAGCACACACACACAGCCCACACACACCCAGCACTGCCCGCGGCTGGGGCGTGAGCACACACACACACACAGCCCACGCACACCCGGCGCTGCCCGCGGCTGGGGCGTTAGCGCACAGCCCACACACACCCGGCGCTGCCCGCGGCTGGGGCATGAGCACACACACAGCCCACGCACACCCCTCGCTGCCCGCGGCTGCGGCATGAGCACACACACAGCCCACGCAGACCCGGCGCTGCCCGCGGTTGGGGCATGAGGACACACACAGCCCACGCACACCCGGCGCTGCCCGCGGCTGGGGCGTGAGCGCACACACAGCCCACACCCACCCGGCGCTGTCTGCGGCTGGGGCGTGAGTGCACACACAGCCTACGCACACCCGGCGCTGCCCGTGGCTGGGGCGTGAGCGCACACACAGCACAAGCACAACCCTCGCTGCCTGCGGCTGGGACATGAGCACACACAGCCCACACACACCCGGCGCTGCCCGCGGCCGGGGCGTGAGGACACACAGCCCACACACCCGGTGCTGCCCGCGGCTGGGGCGTGAGCGCACACACAGCCCACGCAGACCCGGCGCTGCCCGCGGCTGGGGCGTGAGCACACACAGACAGCCCTCCCCGGCTCTGCCCGCGGCTGGGGTGTGAGCATCCCACACACACACACGGCTCTGCCTGCGGCTGGGGTGTGAGCATCCCACACACACACATGGCTCTGCCCTGCGGCTGAGGTGTGAGCCCACACGCACACACACAGTTCTGCCCGCGGCTGGGGTGTGAGCCCACACGCACACACACGGTTCTGCCCGCAGCTGGGGTATGAGCCCACATACACACACGGTTCTGCCCGCAACTAGGATGTGAGCGCACACACGCACACATCCCTCTCCAACTCTACTCATGGCTGGGGTGTGAGCACACAAACACACCCCACACACACCCCGCCCTGCCTCTGCCCTCTTCTGGGGTATAAGCACCCCATACACACACACCCCTCCTGGGCTCTGACTACGGCTGTGGTGTGAACACACACGCAGCTCTCCACGTCTCTGCCCGTAGCTCAGGTGTGAGCACATGCACACACACCCTTCTCAGGCTCTGCCTGTACTTGGGCAAGTATGCCCAACACCCGACACACTCCCCTCCCTCAACTCTGCATGTCCTGTGGTGAACAACACCTCCCTCCTGCTCCCCTCCCTGGGCTCTGCCTGCCCTGGGTCAGAAACACCCACCTAAATTCCCTGTAACCTGCACAGCCAGGGCTGCCTGGGGAGGAGGGGGCAAGTGGGACAATTTGCCCCGGGCCCCACAGGGGCACCCACCAGAATATAGTATTATATAGTATTGCAACTTTTTTTTATGGAAAGGGCCCCCGAAATTGCTTTGCCCCTGGCCCCCTGAATCCTCTGGGTGGCCCTGTGCACAGCAGCCTATTTAACACTGCACAAGCATCCAGGGAACCTGCCCAGGGACCTGCCACAGCCCCAAACCTGCTGTGGCCAGGGTGGCCAGGCCAGCCCCAGGTGCAGCAGGGGAGGCTCTCCTTCGGCCCAGACCTGTTGGGGCCAGGGGAGAGACACCTATCCTGCAGCTCCAGAGCTACCGCCTCTCCCCGTCAGCCCAAGTGCTGCTGTGGGGAGAGAGCTGCCAGGAGTCCTCTCCCCACCAGAGCACCATCCCCCACCCCAAAGCCCTCACCCCTTGCACCCAACCCTCTGCCCCAGCCCTGAGCCCCACCCCAGAACCCACACCCCGAGCTGGAGCTCTCACCCTCTGCACCCAATGCTCTGCCCCAGCCTTGAGCCCCTCATCCCTGGCCACACCCCCAGCCAGAGCCCTCACACCCCTGCACTCCAACCCTCTACCACAGCCCTGAGCCCCCTCCCACACTCCAAACCCCTAGACCCCACCACAACCACATAAATTTTGTTTTGTGCACCAATATGAAGGTGATGTACTACACATCACTGCCATATTGGTGCACAAAGCAAAATTTATTCCGCACATGGGTGGGAAAAATTAGAGGGAATGCTGATCCCCACCACTCCACACACACCCATGTACTCTCCCTGCGCTCTGCCTGCCCTAAGAGCCAGTATACCTAACTCCCCCAACACACACACGCACACACACTTTGCCTGCCCTAGGCTGTGAGACCCAATCCTCCCCCCGCATGTGCACACACCCCTCCCCAGGCCCTGCCTGCCCTGGGGTATGAGCACCCAAACCCCCACGCCCCATCCCCAAACACACACACCCTCCTGGGCTCTGCCTGCCCTGGGGCCAGAATACCTAACTTGCCACATACAGTCTGCCCACCCTGGGGAATAAGCACGAATGCTCCCCACAAACACACTGTTTTCACCCTGAGGTGTGAAAACCCAACAACCCCACACCCATCCCCAAGCTTTGCCGCCCTAGGGTATGAGCAGCCAACATACATGCACACATACTCCTCCATGAGCTCTGCGTGCTCTAGGCTGTGGACACCCAGCCTTCCCCCCGCCCCTTCCTCACACACACCCTTCCCTGGGCTCTGCCTGTGAGCACCCCTACCCACCTCCCACACTCTCATACTTCCCTGGGCTCTACCTACCCTTTAATCTGATGCCTAACCATGCCCCCAACTCTCCCCCCCCATCTATGCCTGCCTTGGGATGAAAGTACCCCTGTCTCCCCACCCACCCCCTGACACACAGCTACCGGCTCTGCATCCCTATCCCACACACCCCACCCTGAGTTCTGCCTGCCCTGAGCTCTGCATAACCTTGGGGTCTGCCTGCCCTGGAGTTTGCACTCACTTACTACAGTTATACTGGGCTGCTGTTCATATCCCCGCTTGGCTGTGTGTGCAGTGGGATATGCACACACAACTGCGGAAACAACCTGCTACAAACTCTCCATGCTGCATGTGCACTATGGTATAACTCCTGCTTTACTGTGCTGAGATACGGACATGCCCCCAGTTGGTGCTTACATCCAAACTCACTCAGTGTTTGTGCCATAACACTACATCTGCTCACAAAGTAGATGTACCAGTATGTACTAGGAGGTCAGAGCACTCACATTCATCAGTTTGCGTTGAATGTGTAGAGAAAACATGTATACACAGTATGCTCTGATTACATGCAGGCTTATATTACACAGGACTCACACTTACTTTAAACACTAAAGATGTGACAACAGTGGCATACGTTCTGTATGCATTGAAGAAGACTTGTCCAGGCTTGAGCAGTGCTGTCTACTCTTGTTTTCTGAACAGTTAAATAGGACCCCTTGCATAGTATCATTATATGTGATCAACAAATGTCCTATTCAAGGGGGGGAATAAAAAATAATTTCATAAACCCCTCCTTGGAAAGATGATCCACAAACTATCTATAGATCCACATAAAAGAATTCAGGGTTACATCAAGAATATTGCAAGAGTTAAAAGGGCTTTTTAGAAAGATGATGAGACTGATTCAGGGCAAAACTTACATGGAGGGAGACTGAAAAAACTGGGATTGTTTACCTTAATACAGAGCTGAATACAAAGGGACTTGCTAAAAGTACGTAAAATAATGACCGGTTTAGGTCAACATTGTCTCTTTGTTTCCTTGTGCTCAGCCATTGGACTGTATCCATCTGTTGTCTCTTGTCTTCTACTTAGATTGTAAGCTCTTTGCAGCACAGAATGTCTTTCTGTTTTATGTTTGTACAAGAGTGGGGTCCTGGTCCTGGTCTATGACTGAGACTCATCAGCTGTATGGTAATAATAAATCCATATTGAGGCTCCTAACACAAAAATGGGCTGATTTTCAGAGATGCTAAGCAGCCTCAGCTCCCGTTGGCTCCAAAGAGACTGGATATTATTTTAATTAGATAAGTCCTAATTGTTGTTCAGCAAGCTATAGAATGGGTTCTTTCATCCATTCCATGGACTGAAATCTGATGGAGGGATCTAAAAATTGTAGTTCTAATTTAAGTATAATTCCTGGACATAGATATGCAGTTTAACTGATAGCCATAATCATGTTCTCTTTTATTATTAATTATTAAGCTTTTTCTCCTTTTTTTCTTATGATGAGCCAAACAAATTCTGTGTGCTAACTTATAAAGCACATACAAGTGTACTGTACATACTTATACAATGCTTGGATTCCTGCATTTTTGTCATGGTATTCCAAGCACACAGGTTTTTATGGTACATATCAACAACAAGGAAATCAGTCGAGGAAAACGGGCCAAGGGGTAGAGATCCATCTCCTGCCTTTCGTCCAGGCCCACCTGCAGGGAACTTTAGTCGACCAGTTTTAGGAAACTCTCAAATGTACTTAAAATGTTCTGCTGTTTGCCATCTGTTGTATGTGATTCCTTCCTTCCCAGGCAGGTCTGCCAGGACTTTTTGTCAGGGGGTTGGATTTACTTTTCCAAGCTAGTAAAATTTGATGCCTTACAACCAGTAAAGCTCAATGTAACCATCCTCTTTGGTATAACGATAGCCTCCATTTATTGAGTATATGACCCCGTATGCCGGTATCTGCCTTAAGGTTGAGTAAGTCTTTAGGATCATGCAGTGTAATTGTAGCTGTGTCAGTGCCAGGATATTAGAGAGAGGAGGTGGGTGAGGTAATATCAGGTCTGAAGAAGAACTCTGGCACAAAATCTTGTTCTCACCAACAGAAAGTGGTCCAATAAAAGATATTGCATCACCCACCTTGTCTCTCCCTAGAATCATGTTAATTCTGGTTTAAAACAATCCCAGAAGCTTGTAACAGTACGGCATGCCAAAATATACATGCACACCTCCAACACTGATCATTGGGGCTGCTTTAATTTTGTAAGTTCCTTGGGGTGACCAATGCACCCTAAAGACCATTTTTTTTGTTGAATAAGCTGTAATTGGTGGGTCAAGGGCTCTTTAATCTCATACTGCTCTAGTTCACTGTGGGGGTGAGATATTTATTGCCAATTCTTTGTTCCATTTTTGCCTCATTTAGTCTTTATTTACTCAGTGGGTTATTAAGAACACATATAGTGTAGCAGGCAGTTTGGGGAAATAGTACACAATTTGAAGAGTTCTGTGCAGGTGCTTCCTGGCCAGATTCTGCGATGAGCAGGTGACAGAGTTGAATGTTGAAAATTGCAGTAATTGGTAGGTTGTATTGTAGTTGGAGAGACACAAATGGTGTGATCTGGTCTTCAGTTTATATATATAGTTTGCCTCCTATTCAATTTTTCCTTATTCATCATGATAGCATGTTTATTTTTATCAGTTTTATTTTTCCCCAGAGTCAGAGGGGGATAGCTTCCCATTTACCCAGTTCATTAGTGACTTCTATAATAATTGGGTTTAAACTGATTATAATTGTTTGCTTTAAATCATTGGGGATTAGTATTCTTAGATATTGTAATGCCATTGACTGCATTAAAAATCCCACTGACTAAGCAAAGCCCAGTATGTGTATTAAATTAGTCCTAATGTTTGGACTTGCTTCAGGTAGTCTTATATCAGGACAAAGGCCTGAAACATGCATTGAGTTCTTATTGGGTATCAACCTTTGTTAGGGTATGAATGTAGAACCAGTGCATCAGCCGCATGTAACATAATTTTTCTCCTATCTGAGCATCTTAATATCCATTGTATCTGCACAGTCTCACATTGTGTATGCCAGCTTTTACAGCCCTATATTGAAGAGCAGAGGGGATAGTGAGCAGCCTCGACTTGTTCCTCTCTGTACTGAGAATGGTTCCAAAATATTGTACAGTAGTTGGTAATCACCCCAGAGGAGGGGTTAGTGTAGAGTAGTTTAATCTAATTGATAAAGTAGTCACTGAATCATATTCGGTCAAGAAAGGTAAAGAGATAATCTCAAGATTACCCTGTTGAAGGGTTTTTCAGCATTTAGCAGTAATTCTACCAAAGGTTCCTTCTAGTGCTATAAGAGGATAGTTGTATTGATGACTTGCTGGAGATTGTCTGACCCACTAGGTAAATCCAACCTAATTTACATGTACAATTTGAATAATCATTTTTCCAATTTATAAACAAGGGCTTTGGCAAGAATCTTTGCATCACAGTTTATCAGTAAAATGGGCCTGTAACTTGTGTGGTTAGTGAGATCTTTCCATGGCTTGTATAACAAATATAATTGCCTCTTGCACTAGGTGATTTAGGGAGCCACCTTTTTTGTCCTTGTTGAACATACGAAGGAATCTGGAGGATATATGGGATTTTTATTAAACTAAATTGGAAATTCCTCTTGTCCAGGGGTTTACCATGTTCCATTTCTTCCACATTTAGGTCTGTTTCTCTTTAGGATGAACAAGGTGTCTGAGAACTCCTTCTGGTCTTCTGAGGTGCCTGGCAAAGAAACAGTCGTTGAGTTTGTTCAAGGCCATCATAGGACCTGGTGGGAGGATCTGCTTTGTATAATTCTAAATAAAAGAGCCAAAACTGGTTGTTATTGTCCTTCTGTGTCATGCATGTTTTTCTTTCAGCATCGTGTATTAACGTGTTTTACCTGTTGGATTTTTGTTTCAGCCTAGATGCTAGGAGTTTGCCTGCCCTTTCCTCTGACTCCCAAGAATCTTGTTTAAGGTGAAACTTAACAAATTTTGTTCTTTGTATATGGTGTTTGTTTAAGTTAAATCTCATTTGTATCAGGCTTTTTAGGTTGTCAGGCTTGAGTTCTTTGGCATAGTCTTGGTCTAAACTTTTTATATATACTTTTTTTTAAACAAGGGTTTAATAGCCTGGTTATCTCATGTAGTGAGCAGTGATGCCTATATATCTCTTACACACAAAAAATACAACTCAAGCACTCAAAAGTTAAAAAATGCTAGAAGTAGGGTTGCCTATGCAACCTTAATGTTGCCTCCTTGTGCGTGTACATTATGATACAGTAAATACATGTTCACATATTTTTTCCACAGGTCGCCTGCCCTTTCAGGGCAGAAAATGGACAGTGCTCATTTAATGACCAGCTTTCAATATTTTGTTTTCTCATTCGTATCTAGCGCAGATCCTTCTCTGAATGCAGAATTATTAATTTCTTCATGGCTTTTCTCTAGCACTCATCAATATGGTAAACAATATTATTTGTTTTCACAACACCCTTGTGAGTGATGATATCTTCCCTATTTTACAGATGGGGGAACTGGGTTGTGGCAGATGTGGAACTGTTACGTAATCATTTTACGAATACTGTGACCTAGTTAGTTGGATAGTCACTGGATAGCTATATTGGGTTGTTGGAATTTCCTGTATAAATTTATACAATAGCACTAGATAAACAGCCTCCGAACAAACACTTCGGGGCAGTTACAAAACAGTAGCTGAGCTATTTGCAGTAAAGATGATACTTCCAGTCTCTAGCCAAAGATACATGGCCATTTTACTAAGGCTTGGCGTCCAGAGATCGAAGAGATACCAAATGGTTTAAAAGATTCTGGAGAGAAAGACTGGGAGTTGCCAGTGAGCTGTTTGTAGTAGGAACAGACCAATATGGACACCAGCAGAGATCCTACAGGAAGCAGTTGGGGATTTCCCAAGCTTCAAGGGAATGGTATGCCTTAAGAAAGACAGGCATGTGTATAGGCTGTTTATCGTTTTAAAATCTCTTGCTCTGAAATTACTTGGTTCTAAATAACGCTTTGCTTTAAGAAGGCTGGTGACTGGATGCCACTAATCATAGCTCCCAATGAGCAGAACTGTAGGTACTGAACCTAAGTCAGGCTTGCTGAGGAAATTGTGGTTAGCATAGACACCGACTCTCTGGGTGCTCCGGGGCTAGAGCACCCACCGGGAAAAATTGGTAGGTGCCAAGCTCCCTGACCCCCCTCCCTAGCTCACCTCCGCCTCCTCCCCTGAGCGCAACATCCCCACTTCTCCTCCCAGTGCTTGCTTCCACAAAACAGCTGTTTCACAGTGTAACAAGCTGTGGGAGGGAGGGGGGAGGAGCAGGAACACGGTGCGCTCAGGGGAAGAGGTGGGGCCGGAGCAGGGATTTGGGGAAGGAGTCCAATAGGGGCAGGGAGGGGGCAGGGACTTTGAGGAAAGGGTTGGAATGGGGGCGGGGCAGGGCAGAAGTGGGAGGGGGCAGGGCATGGGGTGAAGTTGAGGCAAGGGCAGGGAGGGGTCGAGCACCCACCAACGTCAGGAGAAGTTGGCCCCTATGGTAGTTAGTACCAGGGGAGTGTTGCTCAAAACCTTTTGGAGAGTAGGAGAAATGCATGAATCCACCCCAGAGAGGTGACTGTTCAAGGCCAAAGACATGAGGGGGGACCCTTTTATAGACCAGAAAGGGTCAGAGGTGTTGAGAACCCCATTAACTGTAAGATGAGTCACAGAGAATTTAAGGTGTCAAAATTGCTAATTTTCAGTGCCCAATATCAGGCCCCTAGATCCTGATTTTTCAGAGTACTGATCCCATTGACTTCTGTTGCACATGTCAGTGCTCAACACTTCTTCAAATCACACGAGGTCTCAAGTTGGGCACCCAGAAAATGAAGAACATACAATTGATGACCACTTGGAAAAAAAATTATTGTAAAGGATTTGACTAGTATTGCACAGGAACTGTGTTGCAATGGCAGGGATAGAATCTGGTTCTTCAGGGAAGTATTCAACAGTCTTAACCATGAAGCCATCCTTGCTCTTTCTGGAGTCACGTAGCTCATTCACCACACACCTTCCAGCTTCGGCAACAAATAAGGAAAACATTCTATAGACAGCTTCCTTCACTACACAACCCTGATTCATCCCCAGAGCACAGTCCATCCTGTGCACTGCATTAATCTGCATCCTAGTGGGCAGCATTGAGAGCACAGGGCAGACAATTCACTGGCAATTCTGGTGCTCAGCACCACTGCAGCTATAAGTAGCAAGGGACGTCCTGCTCAGCCCCTGCAACCCTGGACTTTAGAGCATGCTCAACACAGACAGAAACTTCAGAGAATTTACCTGTAAACTCAGATCTCTGAGTTCATGTAAACTGAGATTTTTCTAAGGCTTATAACATGGCCAGATTTTTTGGAGGGGAGGTGGGTCTTTGTTTTTAATTTAATAAGAATGTTAAAAGGCACATCCCTGACACAGAGGCACCCCCTGCCCCGGTTAAATTTCAAGTCCCTGCTCCAAAGCACGGAGGTACTAGAGCTGAGGTGGACAAACTACTGCCCGCTAGACCATCCTGACCGGCCCTTGAGCTCCTGGCCAGGGAGGCTAGCCCCCAGGTGCCCCCCTGTCCCATCTCCCCTCCCCCCCCCCCCCCGCAGCCTCAGCTCACTGTACTGTGAGCACTCTGGGCGGCGGGGCTGGAAGCTCCTGCTGGGCAGCACAGTGGCGTGGCTGCCAGTCCTGCTGCTTTGAGTGACATGGTAAGGGGGCGGGGAGTGGGGTGCTTGGATAAGGGGCAGGGGGTCCCAGGGGGCGGTCAGGGAGTAGGGGGCAGTTGAATGGAGCAGAAGTTCGGGGGGCGAAGTTGGAATGGGGAACGGGGGTGTTGGATAGGTGTGGGAGTCCTGGTGGGACTGTCAGGAGTTGGGGGTGTGGATAGGGGGAGGGGCAGTCAGGACAGGGAGCGGGGGGGTAGATAGGGGGTGGGGTCCCGGGGGGGCAGTTAGGGGTGGGGGGTCCTGGGAGGGGTGGTCAGGGGACAAGGAGCAGGAGGGATTGATGGGTGGGGACTTCTGAGAGAGGCAGTCCAAGGGTGGGAAGTGGGAGAGGGCAGATAGGGGGTGGGGGCCAGACTGTTTGGGGAGGTACAGCCTTCCCTACCTGGCCCTCCATGCAGTTTCAGAACCCCCATAGGGCCCTCAGGCCAAAAAGTTTGCCTGCTCCTGTTCTAGAGCTTCTCAATGAAATGGTTGTAAGAATTTATAACATGGCAAAACAATGTACTTTTCACCTAATTTTGTTTTAAGAAATATATTAACCATTTCTGCTTAAACTTTCTAAAACGGTTCAAACTGAGGCAGACACCTTGCATGGAAAATTTGAGCCTGAAAAGTTAAAGTTAGGCAAAGTTATAAGCAACTAGGGAAAAAAGTGTCAGGCAACCCTAAGTATAGATGATGGTACCAGAGTCACCTATAATATGTTTAGCTCATGTGACAGCTTGCCTCTAAATGACCATCGAATTATGCCTTGCACCACCAACCAGCAAGACCCACTGCCCCTAAAAAGTTTAATAGTGGCATTAACAAATTCTAAAAAGAATCTCCAGTCAAGGAGGCAAGAGAATTTTATCAGCCATAAATTTCAGCTGTTGTCAGCACTAGAACAGAACTGAACTTCATCAGCAATGGTGGTGTAGATTACCCCAGAAGAATCACAAAAATAGATAAATTATCCACACCATCCATTTTCTGGAGAAGGAAGAAAAGTGTAACCAGTCACGCATTTCCCCTAGGCATTTGTGGTCTAGATGAGCATTCAGACACAGATAAAGCTATATAAATTATACAAAAAATTGAGTGATCCAGGGGGAAAAAATCAGTTGTTCTTCTCCCATGGGTATTCACTGGGTGCAGCATTGTACAATACAGCAGTATAATTATTCAGTATAGTGCAGTGAATTGGGATTTACAGGGGGATGTCAAAAACAATGGCCAATTTAATATAATAGAGCCTCTACTGTACATGTGAGGACTGTTTTATCTTGAAAAAGATAATAGGGAGTTGGACACCGTGGAAAGCAACATCAAGTATGTAGCATATAGAGAGATTTGTTAAAGTGAAAAATTGTCAACAGTATGTAGTAAAAAGACATATGGCCTCTCTCACAGCTCCAGAGTTATTGTGGCCTCTCCATCATGCCCTTTGAGATTTTATCAAATGTTTTGGCATTTCATCTTTTGGAAAGTAGTTCTGCTAGCACGGATTCCTCTCCCCATATAGCAATCAGATCCAGTACCTCCCGTACGGTCCATGCTGGAGCTCTTTTTCGATTCTGAGACTGCATGGTTACCTGTGCTGATGAGCTCTGCATGGTCACCTGTGCTGATCAGCTCTCCATGTTGGGCAAACAGGAAATGAAATTCAAAAACTCGTGGGGCTTTTCCTGTCTACCTGGCCAGTGCATCCGAGTTCAGATTACTGTCCAGAGCGGTCACAATGGTGCACTGTGGGATAGCACCCGGAGGCCAATACCATTGAATTGCAGCCACACTAACTCTAATTCAAAATGGCAATACCGATTTCAATGCTACTCCCCTTGTCTGGGAGGAGTACAGATATCGATATTAAGTGCCCTTTATATCAAAGTAAAGGGCTTCGTTGTGTGGATGGGTGCAGGGTTAATTTAGTTTAACGCTGCTGAATTTGAGATAAACTTGTAGTGTAGACCAGGCCTTTGACTCCTCACTCAGTCCTTCCATAGAAACCCTTTTCAAAAGACAGGCCCAGCACATTCACCTCTCTGAGTGGAATCCTGCAATTTACCTCACTGTTAGACAGTGTCTCCTGGTTACAACACCCCTGTTTGCCAACCTCAGCAGGTTAATACAACCATGATGGCTAAAGCATATCATCTGGAAGCTTCTGATAAAATTATCAGCAGTAAAATTATTGTGTAATCATTATACACCTCTACCTCGATATAATGCTGTCCTCGAGAGCCAAAAAATCTTACCACATTATAGGTGAAACCGCGTTATATCGAACTTGCTTTGATCCGCTGGAGCGTGCAGCCCCCCCCCCCCACGTGGAGTGCTGCTTTACCACGTTATATCTGAATTCGTGTTATATCAGGTCACGTTATATTGGGATAGAGGTGTACGTCTGAATCAGCATCCTACTGGGATTAACTAAACAGCTCACTCCTCTCTCAAATATACTGATTCCGTCTGTCAGAAGATACCTTATAATTGGATCACATTTTGGAAGATTTTCTTCAAGAGCAGGAAGGTTAGATAAATAGATATTTAATGGAAGCTTAAATTATGCAGAAAACACTGGAGATTCTCAGACTCTGCAAATAGATCCTTATTCTAAATAAATAGTGCAAGAATTTCAGAGTGAGTGTCTCCCATGGCCTTACTCATAAGATAATGGTCCTCTCCTTGAACCATTACCTTGTTGTGGTGGAGAGGCCTGTGTCCTTCAATGACCCTCAGAACTATGTTGTCCAGAGTCTTGTACTCCTGGTAGGGTCACCATTGACGAACAGTTCTGAGGTGAGGTTCCAGGTGAAGCACAATCCAAACTTCCCAATGGTGGAACAGGTTTATTTGAGGATTTGTCAGTTCTCTACAGATGAGGGCTGCAGCAGGACATAGTCTTCCAGTTGTCTTGGACTGCCCTGCCACCAGGTCCAGGGGTCCTTCCTGTCAAGTTTTGTGAGGTTGCCGCCTGCGCACAGCTCCCCCATCTTAAAAAATTTAATGCATAGGTCTCTGTCAAGGGTGTAACATCTCCTATCCCCGCCCCCCGCCAGACATTGTCCTTGTATCGAGGGATAGCGGATGATCCATAAGATACAGGATACTGGGAAATACGCTGTGTATTTCTTGATGTGTATAATTGTATTGTTTTTCTCCATGTTCCCCTAAGGCGCATAGACATAAACCTGATAAAGCAGCATGGAATTCTTTGAGATGCGGTTCTCATTTAGAAGCAAAAGCCACAAAATAAAAAGAAGCTGGTGGAATCATTAAGAAATTCTTATGGGAAATTCTGTCAGTGGAAGATTGCAACTGCTGCATTGATCACATCCATGAGATACTCCCAGTGGTTATTCAGGACAAAACGGAGGCCTTTGGAATATGGATGTGGGCTGCCAGTATTTTGTGAATGCGTTTTGCAGTCTCAAGGAAATTCTTTGGCTTTGTCAGTTAATGCTAGCTTGCATGAAATGGTGGTAAGGATTTTATCAAAACAAATGACAATGCTGTATACACTTGCCTACTAAAGGAAATAATCATTTTAAATAGCACTGGTTTTCAATACAGGGCTGAAAAACAACTCTACAATACGCTGTAATAAGTTTTCTATAAATATCCACCTGTGGTGCTCAGTAGAGCCTGCCGTGCTGGTGCTGTAAAACTGAAACTGGAGCTTCATAAGGTTTAACAGCTATGGTACATTACTGAATGGCAACAGTTACTCTTATTAGTAAAGTTTATAAGACACACAAGCAAAGGATTAAAAGTACGCGTACACAGTAATAAAGGCTCATGTTGCTTGGATTACTTGTTTATTTGTTTACTCTAGACTAGGTATTTTAATGATTACATTGAATAGACAATTTTCTCCACTGGGCTTACTTCCCTCCTCCCTCCTCTTCCCTCCCTCCTCCCAACATCTTAGTAATGAAATTCATTTCCTTAAGCCATCTGTAAAAGCAGCAAAGAATCCTGTGGCACCTTATAGACTAACAGACGTTTTGGAGCATGAGCTTTCGTGGGTGAATACCCACTTCCTCAGATGCATCTGAGGAAGTGGGTATTCACCCACGAAAGCTCATGCTCCAAAACGACTGTTAGTCTATAAGGTGCCACAGGATTCTTTGCTGCTTTTACAGATCCAGACTAACACGGCTACCATCTGATACTTAAGCCATCTGGTGGATTTCATCTGTAATCGCAGCATGAAAGTCCATTGCTGCTACAAACAAGTGGCTTAACATGCCATGATAAGATGATATTTAAGAAGTTAACAGGCTTTCTTGGTTCTAGCTAGAAGAAGCACTTGTGAAAGAGGGACAAAAACAATTTCTCATTAAAAACAATGGGAACTTTTCATGTTTTGACAACAGACTTACTTTGCTATAGAGCCATACAGCAATTATTGAATGGCAACAAAGCAAAACTCTTCTGAAACTAGGACTGTAACACAAACTAACACTTCTTGGCAAAAAGCATTCAGATGGCAATCTATATGGATATTATAAAGTCTGCATATTTGGGATAGATGTGATATAGATATCATAAAATGGATGAAGGGCTTCTTACATTTAAAAAAATGTGGAAGTCTGGAGCAATTTCCAAAGGTATTTACAGCTACAAAGGAGATGAAAGATCAAATAATAATAATAATCTCTGTCTGAATAGCAGTAAATGAACAGCACATATAAAATATATCTGCCTGGCTACTTAAGTAGCCTTCATCCTGGCTGAAGCTTGCTAGATTTGAATTATTTTACAATAGACAGAAGACGACTCAGTTCCTGCCCCATGGATCTTACATTGTAAATTAGACAATGCCATTCATCATTATTAATATTATTATTATAAGTTTGTTTTCCTGTCGCATTTATGAGCCCTAGTCATGCGTGGACCAGGACCCCACTGTGCCATGTGCTGTACAAACACAGAACAAAAGGACAATCTTTGCCCCAAGGAGCTTACAATCTAAGTATAAGACAAGAGGCAAAAGATAGATATAGAAAGATGGGGGGTACAAGGGAACAATGAGACATTATTGCTTAGCATGATTGGCAGTGGTCTCTGCACACCAGCAGCCTAACCATTGTCATGTTATTGTAGGCTAGGGTGACCAGACAACAAGTGTGAAAAATTGGGACAGGGGGTGCAGAGTAATAGGAGCCTATATAAGAAAAAGACCCCAAAATCGGGACTGTCCCTATAAAATCAGGACATCTGGTCACCCTATGTAGGCATCATGACAAAAAGAGTTTTGAGAAGGGATATAAAATTAGAAAATGAGGTGGCTTTGCAGATGTTTGTGGGAGATACCTCTTAAGTATGAGGGCAGCAGAGGAGAAAGCACAAAGGCTCCTGTTTGGAAATCTAACAAGTGGGCTGTGGAGGCTGGTGTCCTGGGCTGATCAGAGGTGAGCACTGGCAGCTCAATAGCAAATGAGAAATGAGAGCTAGAGTGGGATGCTGGAAAGTGAGTACAAGCAGCTTATGTTTGATGGGCTAGAGAAGGAGGAGACAATGGAGTAATGCAAAGACAAGGGCTATATGGTCAAAGTAACGAGCTAGGGAAATTATCTTTGCAGCAGCATTCTGAAGAGGTATTTACATTTGTCAAGGCCAGAGAAAAGGATGTTGCAGAACCACAATGGAGCCAATGTAAAGAGCAAAATGATGCAGATATTTTTTCTAAATGTATTTCTTCACTGGTGTAGTAAAATTGTTACGTTCTGTGGCAGCTGTGTGTGTTTTAAGAAAGGATTCAAGTAAAAAGATGGCGGCATAGGTGCTGATCAGCTCCTCCCACCCACCAGTGGGCCCCACCAATTAGCTCTTCCCCCTCCCCCCAGCACCTCCTGCCCACTGGCGATCCGCTGTTCAGCGGCATGCAGGAGGCCTTGGGGGGGGAATGGGAAAAGCGGTGGCAGAAAGAGGTGGAGTAAGGGCAGGACATCCTCAGGGAGCGGTGGAACAGGGCAGGAATGAGGCAGGGTTGATGTGGTGTCAGGAGGCATGGAGGAAGGGGTGGAGTGGGGATGGGGCTGGGGCATAGTGGGGGTTGAGTACTTCCAAGGAAACCAGAAAGTCAGTGCCTCTGGATGATGGCATATAGCAAAGCAATTTAGGAGGAGTACAGACAATGGAAAAAGGAGTTAGGAAGATTAAGGAGCTGCTCTGGAAGCAGGAAACCATTCCACCTTGCCTCTGTGGGGCATGCCCCCAGTACCAGAAGCATTCCAAAGAGAGAGCAATTGAGTGCAGCAGCCTCCTGCCAGGAAGTCACTGAGTCCAAGCTGCTGGGACTGGGCCTCATAGCCAAGCTGCTGGAAGCTCTTCAGCCATGGGAGCTGAAGGTGACTTCTCACTGTCACCAGGGGAAGGAGCTCCGGAGACAAACCTGGGAGGAAGCCAGGAGGGATCCCAAGACACAGCTGTGATGCTGATGGACGTACAGAAACAAGGGTAGGAAGTCACCCATGGAACATGGGTAAGAGTTCCAGACCCTGGACCCTTACTGTTTTGAAGGATTCTGGGTTGGAATCTGATGGAATAGGATGGGTCCAGGTTCCCCTACCTCACCCCTTTGATTGTAGCAGCTAAGCAGAGTGGTCTTTGGGCTGTTGTCACTGGGCGATGCTACCATTGACTGCTATAGAGTGAGCTTTGGACTTGCCATTAGGCAACGAAGTCCAGAGTATTGTCATTAGGTGGTAGTGCCAACCTACGGCACATGGTCCATCCCCGACACTCAGTAATTTCAGTACCATGGTATCTTCTATTCTGAGCATAGGGAGATAGCAAATGCTGAATATTCAGCAGAAATTGTAGTATCAGACTTCTTGGTCTCCACTAGTCATCTTTGTGCTACTTAATCGTGTTCTTATTTTTATTGGCCTGATCCTGCTTTCCACATGAAGTCAGTGGGAATTCTACCACTGATTTCAACAGAAATCAATATAAATAGAAATGTGGATCCTTATTTTGTATGGAGGGTAAAGAGAAATGTCTTTCCCCCTATTAATTAAAAAACAGAAGAAAGCAACACTAGCACAATGTGATATAAATTATGACCTGCCTTTGGAAAGTGCACCTTGTATTAGGTGTCTTGTGCGTAGTGCAGATCTGAGAACTACAGATTGAGGCTGAGCAGTTCTGGTGTTTACACCAAGAGACAACACAACTGTCTCTGAGATACCCCCCCCCCCACATAAGTAATAACTTACTATACGTCATGCCATCTGCTCTCAGATATGTGCAAGCTGCTTCCAAATAAGTCAATGGGAAATGCATATATTTGTTTATTTATTTATTTATTTTATAAAAGCTTCCCAAACCCTGGGCACCTGATATAATTTAATTTCACAAAAATTATACATCAATCAGTTGTCCCCAGAGTAAAATCAATCCCTACCAGTAGATAAAAAAACAACCACTGCAAGCACCCAAACCTGTCCTCCCTCACCCCCTGTAAACTCGTAGAATCTCAGGATTGGAAGGGACCTCAGGAGGTCATCTAGTCCAACCCCCTGCTCAAAGAAGGACCAATCTCCAGACAGATTTTTGCCCCAGATCCCTAAATGGCCCCCTCAACGTTTGAGCTCACAACCCTGGGTTTAGCAGGCCAATGCTCAAACCACTTTACAGCTATATATTTAATTGCTTTTATTGAGTCACCTAATTTTCCAAGGGCTTTATGGAAATTAGAAGGGAGGGTTATAGGTTTGATATTCATTTTATATCAACGATCATTTTCTTTTCAGGCTTTAGCTTCTTCCTCTTTGAATGGTAGTTGTACTGGCACTTGCTTTTTGTGTTCATTGCTGAAACTGCTGATGTGTAATGGAAGAAGATGACAAAAACTGTTGTAAAAGACAAAAAAGAAAATACACACTCGAGGGCCAAATTTTGCACTGTCAGATTCTGTAGAACCATGCAGAATTCCTTATTTGGTCATCAAAAGAAAATGATTTAACCAATTACTCTCCCTTACATTTTTCCAGTTCTCTCATTTGCATATTTAGACATGGTTGTGCATCTCCACTGATTTCAATAAGTAGCTCAAGGCATAATTAAAATTTTTATATATTTTTTATTATATGGAGATATATTTATCTCATAGAGCTGGAAAGGTCCTTGAGTTGAGTCCAGTCCCCTGCCTTCACAGCAGGACCAAGTATTCTCCCTGGCAGATTTTTGCCCCAGATCTCTAAATACTCCCATTAAGGACTGATTTCACACACCTGAGTTTAGCAGGCTAATGCTCAAATCACTGAGCTATCCCTCTCCCAAACTGAGTAGCATTCTACCTTGATTATCATTCAGATATGTGCACATACTAGCAGACATCAAGAAGATGAGGTAATAAGATGATGGACAATACACAGGACCAGTCCTGCAATCTTCACTCATGCAAGTTATCCCAATGCACACCAATAATCTATTAAACTCAGCGGGCCTGCTGCTGGAGGAAGATGGTCTTGTGGTTAAGGCAGTAGAGTGGGGCTCAGAAAGTCTGGGTTTGATTATTGTCCTTGTCACAGATTTCCTATGCAGTTTGGGTAAGTAGTAATCTCTGTGCCTAAGTTTGGCATCTGTGAAGTGGGGATAATCATCATTCCCTACTTTACAAGAGTGAGGGGCACTGTGAGGATAAATTATTAATTCATGTTTGTGAAGTGCTCAGCTACTATTGTGGCTAGGGCCTATAGGTACTTACACAGACAGGAGTGAGCAAAGGTTAATTGTGGCGTGAATAAGTGTTGCAGGATCAGTCCCAAGCTGGTGAAAAAGAAAGATCCATTTCACTACTAAAGCTAGCAGGGAAAAGCAATGTAGTCTGTCACTTTTGAAGAGAAATTATGAACAAAAGAAGATACAGGTTGGTAGAATGTTACAATAGTCAGAACCAAAAGATCCTACTCATGCTCTCTAGCAGGGGTTCTCAAACTGGCAGTTGTGACCTCTCAGGGGTTCAGAAGGTGGTTACATGGGGGTTGCCCCCCATTAAATTAAATTAAACTCCCGCATTTTTAATTTATAAGGCGGTCACGCTCAGAGGCTTGGTGTGTGAAAGGAGTCACCATTACAAAAAGTTTGAAAACCACATCTCTATAGGAGGAAAGCCACGAGGAATTGGTGATGGGAAAGCCCATATGAGAAGAACAAGACTAACTTCTGTCTGACCGACTGTGTAACAATGCTATTCTGCTTCAGGCCAGTCATACTCACAGGATAGTATAAATATAAAACTGGAGAAAGGTAAAATGACTGTCAGGGAGAATATGAAAGATTCCCTTAGGCTGCCGTGAGGAAAAGACAGAATTTGGGTTCAAGTGGGAAACGTGATTTCAAGCTTTGTCAAGATAGGCCAGAAGGGCTAGACCTGAATGAGAGGTACACATTCCCGGGTACTAGACTGTGAAGTATAAAAGGAAGTTGCACTGTAGTGAGGGGATAACACATAGCAGTGCTGGTGAGGAACTGGTCTTGATTGCCTGGCCTCAGTCACATGACATGACAGGAGTCATTATCTTCTGACTCCAGTGGCTACATGATATACAAAATCATAAATGGTGTGGCGAAGGTAAATCACAAGCTCTCCTATGGAACAACTTTGAAATTTCAATTTTTTGGTGGAAATAGGTTTCCATTTTTTGGCCAGCTCTACAGCAGGTACCTTGGCCAAAGGATGACTGGGAGGGGAGGTGATAACCATCTACCAGCATCTGAAGAATACAACTGCTGAGAGACGAAAGCTAGTCCAGTGTTTAGGGTACTAGTCTGGGACCTGAGCCATTAGGATTCAAGTCCCTGCTCTGTCACAGACTTCCTGAGTGAGTCCCTTAGGGTATGTCTATATTGCAGCTGGGAGCATGATTCCCAGCACAGGTAAACAGATACATGCTAGAACGCTTAAAAATAGCAGTGTGGCCAGAGCAGCTTGGATTAGCTGCCCAAGTACTTCCCCAGCGGATTGGGCATGGTAATACTTTGGGTGTAGCCACACTGCTATTTTTAGTACACTAGCTCAAGCAGAACTAGCATGTGTCTGTCTATCCATAGTGAGAAATACAGTCCCAGCTGCAGTGTAGACATATCTTGATTCTCTCTGTGCTGCAGTGTGAAAAGGTGATCGTACTTCCCTCCCTCACCGCAGTGTTGGGAGTATAAATTTATTAAAGATTGTAAGGCACTCAAATACCGTGGAGATGGGTACCTCAGTTAGGAAGAGGCATTATTTGAGTTGAGCAATGGTATAATTAGAAGCAGTGGTTTGAAAGTGAGCGGATGAAAATTGAGTCTGAATAATAGAAATATTCTTTGTGCTCTGGCTCCTTTACCCCATTCAGACAGCGCAAGGGAGCTGGAATTTGTCTGTAGCTGGCCTCATGAGTACTCCCCTGGCAGAGGCAAGATTTGCCAGCTTGGCATAGCAACCATGTTGGTGAAGGGGCAGGGATGGGAAGCATGGACCTGAGCTTGGCCCTTTCAAGTCTCCACTGATTTATGGTCCTTTAGGGCAAGGATGAGACTGCTTCAATAAGGTCTCCTGTTTCAAGGGGCCACTCTGTGTCCCTGCATCAGTCTCCTGTAAGGGTGCTGGGATCAGGGCCAGTTTTATGATCCACGGGGCCCAATTCAAATACTCAGCGGCAATCGGGGGCTTTGGCAGCACTTTGGCGGCAGGGGGGTCTGCTCCGGGTCTTCCGTGGCACCGAAGGACCCCCCACTGCCAAAATGGTGCCAAAGACCCCCGGAGCAGGGCCCCCTTAGGTGGGGGGCACGATTCCAGGGAATCAACCTAAAGCCAGCCTTGGCTGGGATGGTAGAGGCCACGGAGAAGGGTGATGGTGGAATTAAAGCCAGGCTGGGTGTGACCCTAGGCACCCCTGTGTTCACACCCTACACGCTACTGCAATAATGTTTGTACAAAGTATGCCTTAGGAGGTATCATATGAATGGTAATAACACGCTGATAATGCACATGTTAATGTTATAAGTGAAGTTATTAATTCCCTCTGTGTGATGTTACTAGAACATGTTTTAGACCAGACAGCCTAGCCTAGGTAAAAGTGATAAACAGGTCTGTCCTAGACAAAGGAATGTGGGTTTACTTCAATTTACATATTAGCAGTAAACAAAACCATTGAGGTAAACTGGCCGGGCTTATCCGGATCCTGAACTCAAGAGACAGAGAATTAACGTGGCACCTGTACCCCAGAGAGACTTAAGACACTGAATCCCGAGGATGCATTCCTAACTTGGGGATATAAGGAACAGAGAGAGGCTCCATCTTTATTCTTCTCCTTAGAAGACAAAGAAGCAAAGTGATTTGATCTCTGTGATGGACCCTGGCTGGTAAAAGGCTAGAAAGGGGACTTAGGACAAGAGAAACCATTGTGAACAAAGACTGTATCTTGATAGATTAAGTTTTAGATTTTTAGATGCATGGTTTCACTTTTGTTTGCTTGTAGCCATTTCTGCCTTTATCTCTTTTACCAGCTATCACTTCACCCCTGCTCTTTTGTTAGTAAACTGGTTTCGCTTTCATTATAAATGACCAGGGCAATGTAAGTTCAGTAAAGTGTGTGCGTCTAGCTGCTAACAGTGTTCAGTGAGGAATGTTTTACTGTCTCTGAAAAGGCGCCAATCCTAACACTTTCTCTTTGAGGGTCCAGTAAGAGGGATTAGTCCCTGCAATAGGATGATTTTGGGGTGAATTCGGGTCTGGAAGAGTACTGAGGTCAGCCTACAAGGAGTAACCAGGTTGGAAAAAGTCAGGGTGAGGCTTGTGGATCACAGTGAGTCATGAAGAAGGGATCTGAGAGGAGCAAAGCTGGGGTGAGCAGAGAGACTGGAGGTGGCAGAAGCTGGGGAGAGATGGGAGCAGTGCCAAAACTAGGCATTTTAGCACCCGGGGCGAGCAAACATATTTGTGTCCCCTAATAGAGCCCTGCATGAGACTATTTTTTAATCTCACTCCCATCCTGCCCCGCAATACCCACTCCCACATTATTGTTGAATCTTCATCCCACTCCCACTACTCTGGCAGTGTGTCCTGCGGGACCCATGGGATCTCAGTCCTGCTGCAGGGCTCTACCACCTACCATTTTTTCCTTCTACCCCGTTTTTCCACCTCCAAAGCCCCCCCCTTTGGCTTTGCACCATAGGCAGCTTGTGCTGCTCAGGCCACTTGTCCCACCCGGTTACAGCTCTGGACGTGAGCTTGGGAGACAGAGGCTGAGAGCGGGGGAAAGGAGAACAGCTTGGATTTGGGGCACTGGTAAACCATTCAGTGGTGCTGTAGACCCTCACGTTTGTATATGCAATGATGTGATGAGAAAGTGGTGGCACTGGGTGCATTTGAGATACAAAATATCCATATAGAAATGCAAATCTCCACATCATCGTTTTTGGACATTTTGCTGCAAACTCCAATAGGGTCCCATTGATGAGAAAAATGCCACCTAGATCCAAAAATTCTTCTTGAGAGGAAACCACAGAATCATAGGAATGCAGGGCTGGAATGGACCTCGAGAGGTCATCCAGGCCATTCCCCCATGCTGAAGCAGGACTGAGTATACCTCTGTCATAAACAGATAGCTAAGGGTTAATGTCTCTTTCACCTGAAGCACCTGACCAGAGGACCAATCAGGAAGCAGGATTTTTTTTTCAACTCTGGGTGGAGGGAAGTTTGTGGCTAAGTCTCTGTCTGTCTGCCTGCTTTTCTCTCAGCTTTGAGAAGTGATTTCTGTTTTCTAATCTTCTGTTTCCAAGTGTAAGGACAAAGAGATCAAATAGTGAGTTATGTGGTTTCTTTTCTTTGGTATTTACATGTCTATAGTTGCTGGAGTGCTTTGAATTGTATTCTTTTTGAATAAGGCTGTTTATTCAATATTCTTTTAAGCAATTGACCCTGTATTTGTCACCTTAATACAGAGAGACCATTTGTATGTATTTTTCTTTTTTTTTTTATATAAAGCTTTCTTTTTGAGACCTGTTGGAGTTTTTCTTTTCTGGGAAACTTCAGGGAAATTGAGTCTGTACTCACCAGGGAATTGGTGGGAGGAAAAAGTCAGAGGGAGATCTGTGTGTGTTAAATTTACTAGTCTGATTTTACATTCCCTCTGGGTGAAGAGGAAAGTGCTTTTGTTTCCAGGATTGGAATTACAGAGGGTGGACTCCCTCTGTTTAGATTCACAGAGCTTGTGTCTGTGTATCTCTCCAGGAGCACCTGGAGGGGGGAAGGGAAAAGATTTATTTCCCTTTATTGTGAGACTCAAGGGTTTGGGTCTTGGGGTCCCCAGGGAAGGGTTTCGGGGGGACCAGAATGCCCCAAAACACTCTAATTTTTTGGGTGGTGGCAGCAAGTACCAGGTCCAAGCTGGTAACTAAGCTTGGAGGTTTTCATGCTAACCCCCATATTTTGGACGCTAAGGTCCAAATCTGGGACTAAGGTTTGACAACCTCTACTATCCCTGACAGGTGTCTGTCTAACTCAGGGGTGAGCAAAGTTTTTGGCCCCGAGGGCCACATCGGAGTTGCGCAACTGTATGGAGGGCCGGGTAGGGAAGGATGTGCCTCTCCAAACAGCCTGGCCCCCACCCCTATCTGCACCCTCCCACTTCCTCCCCCGACTGCCCCCCGTAGAGCCCCCAACCCATCCAACCCCCCCTGCTCCTTGTCCCCTGACCACCCATAACCACCCCCGGGACCCCACCCCCTGTCCAACCCCCCCTTTTTCCCATCCCCTGACCCCTATCCACACCACTGTCCCCTGACAGGCCCTCCAAAACCTCTGCCCCATCCAACTGCTCCCTGCCTGCCCCTGCAATTTATCCCTGCCCCTTATCCAATCCCCCAGCCCCTGCCCCCTTACCATGCCGCTCAGAGCAGCATGTCTGGAAGCTGCGCCACTCAGCCAGAGACAGACACACTGCTGCACTGCTCAGCAGAAGCAAGCAACCCTGCTGCCCAGAGCACTGCCAGCGTGGCAGTGTGGCCACAGGGGAAGGAAGCAGTCGGGGAGGGGCAGGGAGCTCATGAGCCGGGCAGGCCAGGCCCACGGACTGTAGTTTGCCCCCCTCTGGTCTAACTTGTTCTTAAAATGGATTATTATGAGTGAAAATAAGTTTGCACTGAAAACATGCAGATATCCATTCATTTGAGGTTTTATTTATTTCAAAGCAAAAAATAGCCATTTCCTGGAAATTTCACACAGCGTTGAATTTAGGGGGTGTAAAATTTTCAAGACACTTCATACATTTTTACATCAAATTCTTCTGAGTTCCATGCAAATCTAGTTGTAGGCCAGTTATTATGGCTCTAATTCAAAATGAAATACCACAAAATAGCAGGGAAGGTGACAACAGCAAGTTAACTTTGTAGGGTAAGCCACATGCTTTTGCAGAGGGTTCAAGAATTGGGTGAACTCACCATGAAGGAGAGAAGTTTTCAGACTGACTTCTCAAATTAAATTGCAAAATGTCACTCTAGTCGATACTGTGTAAGATTTGCGCAGGATTTTTTATTGTATATCTTAGTCAAAGAATGGGAATTAGAGTCAATGGGGATTTGTAGAGTTTAAGGTCAGAAGGGACCATTAGATCATCTAGACTGACTCTCTGTATATCACAGGGCAGAGACGTTAACACAGTTACCTCTGTATTGAGCCCATAACTTGTGTTTGTGTTTGGAAAAAGCTTCTCTTCCAGAAAGGCATCCAGTCTTGATTTGAGGACATCAAGAGATGGAGAATCCACCACTTCCTTTGGTAAAGTTTGTTCCAACATTTAATCGTCCTCGCAGTTAAAATTGCACCTAGTTTCTTATTTAAATTTGTCTGTTTTAAACTTCCAGCCATTAGTTCTTGTTCTGCTTCTCTCCAGTAGATTAAAGAGCCCGTTAGTACCCACTATATTCTCCCCATGAAGGTACTTATAGACTAATCAGCTCACCTCTCAGTCTTCTTTTTGATAAGCTAAACAGACTGATCTCTAAGTCTCTCATTGTAAAGCATTTTCTCCAGCCCTCAAATCATATTTATGGCTCTTTTCAGCCCCATCTCCAAATTTTCGACATCCTTTTTTAAAATGTGAACACCAGAGCTATATGCAGTATTCTAGTATCAGTCTCACCAATGCCACATACAGACATAAAATCACCTTCCTACTGCTCACTGCACCCTTCTTTATACATCCAAGGATCACACTTTTTGCCGCAGCATTTCACTGGGAGCTTATTTTCAGTTGCTTGTCCCCTATGACCTCTAAATCTCTTTCAGAATCACTTTGCAAAATACAATCCTCCATTCTGTAGGCATGGCTTGCATTCCTCGATTCCTAGATTTATAACCTTGTATCTGGCTACATTTTCCTGGAAGGAGCCCAGTTTATCCAGTGAACCAGATCGCTCTGTCGGCAGGGCCGGCTCCAGGCACCAGCCGAGCAAGCTTGTGCTTGGGGCGGCAGATTCTAGGGGCGGCATTCTGCCCAATCCTAGGGGGTGGCACGGCTGCCCTTTTTTTTCTCTTGTTTTTCTTTTTGTTCGCTGCTCTGGCAGCCCTGTAGGGGGTGGCGGCTCGGAGGAGGGAAGTGCCCTGTTGGGAGATGGCTGCGCGCTCCGTCTGCCCCAGCCAGTGCCACGTCTGCAGCAAGCCCGGCAGCCCGTGTCCTTCCCTCCCCGCCAACCAGAGCAGCGCGGAGCTCTCCTTGCAGGCGGCACGGCAGGAGGGGCCGAGTGGTGAGCACCCTGGCTGAAGGAAGCCCTGGCCACCCCGCTTCTCTCTCACCCCCAGGCTCCCTCTCCCTCCCTGCTGCTAGCCGGGGTGCACACTCCACGGCCAGGGGCACGTCTGCAGCACAGGGAGTCCCACTAGCCAAAAGTTTGCATCCTGGCTCCAGCCACCCCAAAGGCGGGGGATTTTTTTCCCTCCACTTGGGGCGGCAAAAAAGCCAGAGTCAGCCCTGTCTGTAGGATTGCCTTGACCTCATCATTATTTACTACTCATCTGCAATGTTTACCAGCAGAGATTATATACATAACTTCCAGATCATTGATGAAAATGTTGCATAGCATCAGGCCTGGCACCGATCCCTGTGGAATCCCACTGTCCTTCTGTAGCAGTTAATATCAGTTCAAATTCTGTGCTCTCAAGGAATGCCTTACTACTAGTGATCCCCTGGCCAGCTCAGCTAGGAAGAGAGAGCTTTGACAGGCTTTGAAGAGAGTCCATTTTATCTTCTTTGGCTAGATAGTTGCTGTCTGCAAGGTGGTGATGTATTTGTATGTGATGTAATGTGATGTAATTAACACAATTAACACAATTCAAGCATCTGGAAATGAGAGAGAAAAATATCAGTAAATGATAAGAGGGAGAAGTTAATTCAGTAGCATCAACAGGAAAGAGAGAACCTTATTCAAGGTTGAAAGGGCTAATTCAGACCATTTCCAGAGAAAATCACCTTCATAACTCCCCAAAGCAATACAGTAAGCTTCTTCTTGGCTGAAGTCTTAGCCATGGCGATCCACACTTTTGTCACTTATCAGCAGAGTTGCTAGGATTTTCTCTAACTAAGGAAACATTTGAAGCTGCAGTTGGTTCAACATGCATCAGCCAGTCTCCTAAATGGAACAGATAGACAAAGGCATGCCACAGCAGTGCTCCATATTCAATAGTGGGCCCAATTCAAGGACCAAGTCATCATCTTCAGAGTCCTCAATGGATCCACTGCCTTCAGGACTGCCTCTCTTTCAACATCACTCCAAGATTACTCTGATCAACAGGGGTTGGTTATCAGATCGAAGATCATGTTAGCGGGAAACAAAGTGCAAGTCCTATTCTGAGGACATAAGTGGGGATTTAATTGGAGTTCAGACTTTGTGTTGGGCCTCTGTAGGGGGTGAATTTCACCCTTAATATGTATTGTATATATTTGCAGTATTTAATGCTGAGTTCTTTTTATCTGACTTTGAAGCCATTAGGGTGCTCTTGCTGCATTTTCAAGTTCCTCTGCAATTTTGAGAGCCAGAAGCTTACTCCTTTTTTTAAAAAACGAAAGCTGCAATTCTCATGTACTAGCATGATTTCAGTAGTTGGAGTTTTAAAAAAAAAAACGCTATATGTTGCAAGGTACGCACTAAAATCTCATGAGAACTAGCAAAACTCCATTTCAGCCTGGGCTAGTTTTGCTTTTTTTTTTTAAATATACTTTAGGGTCTAATGGCAAAATATTTTTAAAAGAAAATGAACACAATCTATTGGTAATTGCTAATGTGATTGGGAATGTACATATAAGAATTGTAATGATATAAACCTGAAGAAATCTAATTTTAAAAAGGAAACTAACTTTAGAGTGATATAGTACTAGTTAATCCATTTAGAATTCCACTCTGGTTTCAAGTTTAAGAATTACTACACAGAGGACTGCCCTGGCTTCTGAGAGACAAGCCAAATGAGCGAATTTTTTTTTGCTATCAAGTAGGAACAGATATCCCAGATCATCTCAGCAATGGAGAAATCATTTTAAGTTAATTTTCTTTTAATTAATATGATCAGATGTCACTGTAAATGTGTCTCGTTAATTGAGAGTTAAATCCTTTAGGCTTTACTCAATCAAGTGTCCTGTGACTGCAGTGAGGTTGTTGTTTATATCAGACCTTCAGTGATCAATGGCATAAGTCAAATCTGGTTTAGGTCACAAGTGAAATGGGTTTGGTACACTCTAAGATCTGATCCAAAGCCCATTGCTGTCAATAGGAGTCTTTACATTGGCTTCAATATACTTCTGGTTTCTAGGCTTAAAACCTCTCCCTAGTGGACCACATGGTGACCTGTCTGTGTGCTGGGGATTGTCGCATCAGGAGATGCGGAGAAGGGAAAGGAATCCTCCCCTTACAGATAGGGAAGCAGCAACACACTGCTCTAGCCTCAGGTCCTGCGACCCTGCTGCCCGCATTCCCACTCCACGCAGAAAGATAGACAAGGAATCCACATAATGGGAGGTGCAGCCAACCCCTAAGTCTCCACTGTAAAGCAACATGCTGACAGATTCCTTATTCAGCCACTGACTGGATTCGGGAATCCTGCCTGTCTCCTCCTGGCCTCCAAGCCATGGTGTTCTACTGAACTCAATGCCCTCTGCTGTCGAGGGTGTCAAGGTTTTTCCCCCACTTTGAACTTTAGGGTACAAAAAGGGACATGAACACTTTTAAGCTTGATTGCATGAACACTTTTAAGCTTAATTATTAGTTTAAATCTGGTATGCTGCCACCAGCCAGAATTTAGTGTCTGGCACACTTTCTGTTCCCCCAAAATCTTCCCTGGGGAACCCAGACCCAAACCCCTTGGGTCTTAAAACAAGGAGAAATTAACAATCCCCCTCCTTTCCCCCCCAGACTTTCCCCTCCCTGGGTTGCCTTGAGAGGCTTCACACTGATCCAAACTCCTTGGCTCTTAAAATGAGGAATTAACCATCCCCTCTCCTTTCCCCCCACCAATCCCTGGTGAGTTTAGACTCAATCCCTTGGATTTTAAAACAAGGAAAAATCAGATTCTTAAAAAGAAAGCTTTTAATTAAAGAAAGAAAAAAAGTAAAAGTTATCTCTGAAAAATCAGGATGGAAAATGCTTTACAGAGTGCTCAGATTCATATAGACCAGAGGGACAACCCTCAGCCTTAGATTCAAAGTTACAGCAAACAGAGGTAAAAATCCTTCCAGCAAAAAGACATTTACAAGTTAAGAAAACAAACGTAAGACTAATCCGCCTTGCCTGGCTTTTACTTACAATTTTGAAACATGAAAGACTGATTCAGAAAGATTGGGAAAGCCTGGGTGTATGTCTGGTCCCTCTTAGCACCAAGAGCAAACAACAAACAACATAAAAAGCACAAACGAAGACTTCCCTCCACCAAGATTTGAAAGTATCTTGTCCCTCTATTGGTCCTCTGGTCTGGTGTCAGCCAGGTTACTGAGCTTCTTAACCCTTTACACGTAAAAGAGACATTAACCCTTAACCATCTGTTTATGACAGAGGGGATAACAGCATTTGCCCCTTCCTGGACACTTTCCCGCCTTACAAAACCACCAGGAATGTCTGGCAGGATTAGCAGCATCTCCTGAGGACAAGGGCCATGGTTACAATGAGAGAGCTGAGGTTCACAGGCAGAACTATGCAGGAATAGCTTGCCTGGCCGTTGGCCACTCCATACTGCTCTTTCGTCTGTTACTTCCATGTGCAAACAGAAATTTAAAAGCAACTAAAGCCATTGGGACCATCATATAATGGAAACAGACCCAGAATTCATGAAAAAAAAATTGTCTTCAAACTATTACAGTTTCATTATAAATAATGCAGCAGAGAACAATGAGATTCCTGCTGTTGAAATTAATAGATGGTGATGAAGTCTACTTAATTTAATGGCATCAAGTCCTAGCCTCCTTTCTTTCTGAAGGTACATGAAGAATTTGACCCATTAATCCATTATTCTCACTTAGTTTTGTTCCTTCCCCTACACTCACTCATATCAAGGACCATAAAAATTTGTTTAAATATTAAAACCACTTAAAATTTGAACCAGAAAAAACAATGAAACATTAAAACCTCCCCATACACACAAAACATGAGGGGGCAGAGCTAAGCCATAATAAGTAGACTGTAGGAACTCGGGGGTGGTGTGGTGAGGGAAGATGGCAGAGGACACAGGTCTCTCTGGCTGAGAGCAGACGGGAGTAGGGTACAGACAGACAGACAACGGAGGGGAGTGTACTACATGAATATCATGGGGTCTTGCTAGGGAAGCCCTAAGATGGAGTTTGTAAGAAGAAAAGACTTCAGCAGCCCAAGAGGGTAGAGGAACTGTTCAGTTTTGTTTGGACTTGTTTATGACACTCCAGAAGAGGTCTGACCGTAGGTGACTTGGCCGCAGGGCTGAGCTACAGAAGACCTGGCGCCAATGGCAGGCAGCTATCAGGAGGTGCTGGAGCTGAAAATAGAGGCAACCTCCTGCACTGACACAAGGGGGCACCCCAAGGGGGAGGGAGCCCTGCTTCAAGCACTCATACTTTTTTATGATAACAGCATAAACCAAAAGCATAAGAAACCAGTTGGCTGCCTTAGCAAAGCAGCCAAGGACTGAACTCCCCTCTTAGCTCTAGAACCAAATTAAAACACGTCAGTGTGGAAGTACGAGGGAACCTTGTGCAAAATCATCCCATACTAGGCTCTCTTCTGCAGTTATATAGAAAACTATAGGGCCAGGACTTGAAGTGCTCCTTTATTTGGGTCTGATTGATCCCTTCCCACAAATGTATCCATTCAAGGCAGTCGGATAGAAATTAAAATTCCACAAGGTTCTTCTCAGGGGGCGTCCTATTGAGGGCAGAGGTCTCTCTCACACAGATACCCACATCCCACCATTGAATTGGCAGCAATTCTGCTGTTAGAGCATATGTATCCCAGAAGATCTGGGCCATCCATGCAGAAGCCCTGAGCTTACTTTATGAGCCCACAGAGTTACTGGGAATATCCACACTGCAATTTAAAACCTGTGGCTGGCCTGTGCCAGCTGACTTGGGCTCGCAGGATTCAGGTTAAAGGGCTATTTAATTCCAGTGTAGACTTTTGGGCTCAGGCTGCAGCCCAAGCTCTGGGATCCTCCCATCTTGCAGGGTCCTAGAGCCCAGATTCCATCCAAAGCCCAAATGTCTATACCTCAGTTAAACAGCCCCTTAGCCCGAGCCCCACAAGCCTGAGCAGGCTGGCATGAGACAGCCCTGGATTTTTAAACTGCAATGTAAACATACCCTTAACTACACTCCGGCTCCTGAACTACCAGGCATTCCTGAACCAGCAGCTGGACCACATGTACTGGGAGGTTCCAAAAGACAGAGGGGACCTCATACATATACTAGTGCAGCATTTGGGGGATATTGCATGGCACTATTATCCTGACCCTTCCTCTCCTGGACCCATGTAATTCCCATGCATGGATCCTGTACTTGCAAAGAGCCCTCTGTGGGAAGAAGAGGATTGTGCCATGCATGACCTCTGGTTTGGTATGAGAATGGCTAGCTACATCTGGAAATGGTTCCTCTGCATGTGGATCAGAGGTGGACAGTCAGGCCCTCAGTATTTCCTTTGGCCAAACTCCCATTGACACTAGTGAGTAAAAACTGAGACCTGGATGCTGCAAAGTAATCAACCTTGGCAGAACTATACATTCCCAAAGAGTCAATGTGGCTCTACACAAGCATATGGGTCCACCTACATGGATCATTTTTCAGGGAGGGCCCAGAGCATGGAATTCAGGATTTGGAGTTATGGTCTTGTAAGGGTGCAGACTCACCCCTGCAGCACCTCCTGCTGGTTATCCTCAGGAATTGGCTCATTTTCCAACCTCAGGCCAGTGATCTGCCTTACCTCACTCTGGCCTCTGTGTCCCTCCCAGGACCCAGTGCCCCTTTACTGGGTTTCTGCCCAGCCTTGCAGAATCCCCTCAGTCTCAGGGTCTCCCCCTCCCAGTTCACCTCAGTCTTAGGCTACTGCCAGTCCCCATCTAGCTCACTGGGGTGGACTTCAGTGTAAGCCACACATCACAGGCAAAGGGGGTTCAGACCTGCTGCCTCTGGCTACCCATGGGCTGCCCCTGCAACCCAGTACCTAATAGGCCTTACCAGGCCTGCAGATTTCCTAGGCCGGAGCTCCGCGGCTCCCTTGGCCTTTCCCCAGACCTGCTCCACTCCAGATACCTGGTTAAGCTCCCTGCAGCCAAAGGCCTTCTCTCTGAATGCAGAGAGAGACTTTTAGCTTGAGCTCCTGGCTCAAACCTTTATAGGGCCAGCTGGGCCCTGATTGGGGCATGACCCCAGCTGAGCCTGCTTCCTCCCAATCAGCCCAGTCATCTTGCCCTTCCACAGCCCTCCTCCAGGGCTGTTTTAAACCCCTCAGGGGCAGGAGTGGCTGACCCCGCTACAGGTCTGCAGGGCAATCACTTCTGCACCTGCTAAATTCACTTTTAGAAAAATTAGCTTCCAAGAGCAGTATGTATATTATATTATTTAGTTATACAGTACCCAAAGAACTGATGTAAATCATTACTGAAGTCAATAGAACTATGCCAGTTTACTGCATATGTGCAAATGACAAAGCAAGTGAAGTGGCACAGAGTAGTAAATCATAAAACGTAATGTCAGTTGCACAGATTCGGTGGGATTATGTAATTATTCTTAAAACGAAAAGTATTTCAAGTGTTTAATTGCCAGCACTGCATAACAATCTAGAGTAATTATATAATTAGTAAAAAATTACTGATCCTATTAGGTACTTAGAACAAGTCAAATTTAGTTCTGATTTTAAAAAAAACAAAACAGGGAGGGACATTTTGTCCATGTGTTTTTCCGCATAACGATAGGGCTTATTTGCTTACTGACAACAGTTTTTTCAGTAAATGAAAAAATTCACAAAACACTTGGAAAATGAGTTCAATAAAATTTGTTTAAAACATCCACTACACACGTTCAATAGAAAAAAATCAATAATGTTGAATTTTTTTGGAAAAAAATAATTTTGGAATAAAAGACCATTTTTGGTTGAAAACCTTTGTGTGAAAAAATGCTGACCAACTCTGATGATGAGGTCACACGGCTGGTTTCTGGGGGAAAGGGGAAGAAAAACCACGAGACCTAACTCCCATGCTTGTGTTTTAACTGCCAGATCATACTCCTTCCCTTCTGGGGAAAGATGTGCCGAGACATTGTAGTGTTGCATGCTACGTAAGAACATAGGTCAGATTAGATAGAAAATAGTAGCCATAGCCAATTCATATTCTTAATGCTACTGTGACAGAGCCCTACACTGCACCCATTTAAGTCAATGAGAATCTTGGGAAATGAAAACTGGAGCCTTGTATGAACTTCGGAGTCGCCAGACCATAAACATCTTTACTGCAGGAAAAGAACCCTTCCGAGGCTCAGGTGAGAATAATGTCCATGTATGTTAATGTCTACAGAGACTGTCTACTCTAGAGGTGTAAAATGAAGATCCTGCCCAAGTACATAAGAACATAAGAACGGCCCTACTGGGTCAGACCAAGGGGCCATCTAGCCCAGTATCCTGTCTTCTGACAGTGGCCAATGCCAGGTCTTCAGAGGGAATGAACAGAACAGGGAATCATCAACTGATCCATCCCCTGTTGCCCATTCCCAGCTTCTAGCAAACAGAGGCCAGGGACACCTTATTTGTTGTCAGTAAGTAACTTATTTTAGAGTCTCAAGCAGAGCCCATGCGATATAATTTATTTGGATTTTAAAATGCGTTTGCCAGTTTCATCTGAACTACATCTTGTGGAGCTAAGACCCACAGGAAGTTGGGATAAAACAGTGGAATGGCCAAGCAAATAAGCAACTTGTTACAGGCAGCAAAGAGTATTTCTAACAGGATCCGAAAGTATGCCTGCCTGGTGCTGGGTCAGAGAAATCAGCTCTAAAAGTGGACTGATTCTAGACTGATTCTTCCTGCATGTATACCTCTGGAAATTTCCACCACATGTGTCTGAGGAAGTGGGTATTCACCCACGAAAGCTCATGCTCCAATACGTCTGTTCGTCTATAAGGTGCCACAGGACTCTTTGTAGCCATAAAATTGATTTAATTTGGCAATAAAGCACAAATGAAATATTAAAAACAAAAGTGAGGCAGGAGATATAGAGCTACATGGACTAGACAGGCTGAAAATAGCTGGATGTAAAGCTTTTGGAGTTATATTGTGTTAACTTTGCAAATATATTGTTGTGTGGAAAAGGGATTGTAAATTATATATATTGACATGATAGGTCAGATGATGATCTCAGTTAAACAAATGTACATTGGGATCACCTCCATTGACTTCAGTGGAATTATTCCAGGTGTGCTCCAGCAAAACCAAGAGCAGAATCTGTCCAATGTCTCTTGTAGCTGAGCACAATTCTAAAGGGTTTGGGGGAGAGCAGAGCAACAGTGGTTTCAAACACCATTGCAAATATTCTCTCTCTGTGCATGTACAGTACAGGCACCTGAACCTGCAACACTGACTCACATGAGTCACACTGGGCCAGAATCTGATCTCAGCTCCTTAAAGCAGGGTTTTATTTCACTCTTTCTTAGCCATCCTCCACGCTCAAGGGACAGTATAACCTACCCTACTTTGTGCTGCTCTGGCTGAAACCATCCACATCTTCCCCAGCTGGAAATCCCTCCAGTGTAGAAGAATCACCAATGGGCACTATGCCAGTGTAGCCAGCTACTATGCCACCCCACTTCCACAGAGGTTGCATTGGAGACATCAGAGAGAAGGTGGTCTGGAGTTTGCTGTACTCCAGCTGTCCCCAACTTGCTAATGATCCCTTGGGAACTTCCTCCATGGTATAGATTAGAGCAGTTCCTAAGCTCTCCAGGAATCCAGCCATACAGTGCTGTAGCCACAGCAGAGAATTTGACTCACAAACTCTAACCCACACGTGCGCACACGAGGTTATCATAAGGCAATCAGGGTTTGTAGACCTTATGGAAGAAGGATGTTTTGAAGAGAGGCTAGAAAGAGGAGATGTTTGCAGTATGTTGGACAGCATCCTGGAAGAGGTTCCGGGCATAGAGAGATGAATGGAAGAAGTCACAAAGATGAGACATGAACGCCATGAAAGAATGATTAGCTGTGCAGCATGGCTGGAGTAAAGGGGGCAAGGCAGGGAGTGAAAAGAGACAACTGCAGAGAGAGCTAAACTGGGCTAGGTTGTGAAGGTGAGGACAAAAAGTTTGAATCTGATCCTGCACATGGGAGGAAGCCAGTGAAGGAATTTGAAGGGGGCCTGGATGTTGCCAGAGCAGCAGACAAAGTAGCCACAAGCTTTGCAGCTGAATGGATTGGAAGACGTGATGGAAGGCCAGAGAGGAGGAAGTTGCAATAGTCAAGGTAAGAAATTATCAAAGCCTGGACAAGGGTTTAGTGGTGAAGTTGAAGGAATAGGGACAGATTTTGGAAATAACCTGAGCCTCAGCTGGTGAAAATGAGCATTGCTGGAGCTATGCTAGTTTACACCAGTGAGGATCTAGCCCATTGTTTCAAACAGATGATAGGATTAGTGAAAATCGAAGGGAATAAGAAACAGACCTCAGGGAGCTCCATTTCACCCAAAATTTAATGTATGCGCATATAAAGAATAGCCAATCCAGGCAGAGCTGTGGAGATAAAAGACAGTAGGTCATTCAAGAGCAAATGTCACCTCAATGGAAAACAAAGTAGTAAAATGAACAAGCCTCAGTGGGCCAAGTGGCTTTTCAGGCAGGCTCCAGAACTCATGTTCCGATAACAAAAATAAATGTACGGAAGAATTTTTTTTTTCTTTGCAGCAATAAAATCAGCATATTTGTGTCTGTGCGGCAGCTCCTTGAAATAAAGCTAGAACACCGTTTATCTCTTATCAGCACTCGGGATTTGCAATAATGAAAAGATTTGCATAACAAATGCTCTGCTGGTTGTTCCTCGTTAGGGTGAAAGTATTAATTTCTCTTGCTTGCTAGCGTTATTCATTAATTTATTTATTTTTAATGCATCTGCTTTGGAGCTGCAAACATATATTCCTTTCCATTTAACTAATACTACTTTTTTTAAAACACCTTCTTATGTTGACTTTTTCACATCGCAGATTTTGGATTGAAATGTAGGTCGTTTCCCCTTACACATTATTAATGGCTTGCATACAGTGTCGTCGTGCACACAGATGGGGAGCCTGATTCTCTTTGTTTATGTCAGCTTTCCCCCAGTGTCACTCCACTGACTTCTGTGGAGAAACTCCTGATTTACACCAGGGGAAGTGAAAGAAGCATCTGCCTCATGGAGTCAATTCATTTTTAAGTCAATCAGGAGGTGAATATATGCACCAGCACTGGTGAGGGCTAGAGGGGAGTCCAGCTGTTGCATGAGAGCATCCTTATGTATGTCAGTCTCCTCTGCCTTTTGATCATTTATACCTGCAGTTGTGCCACCTTTTGTGTGATCCCCTTAAAAAAATTTTTTGCCCCCTTGGCCCTCTCCTGAATGGCTGTGGTGCCACATCACCCCTTGCACCTATGTGTTTACTCTGATGGGGTTCACACAGGGCCCAACGTATGGCAGCCCAGCTATCCCTGCATGTAGGAAGTGCAAGGCAGTCATATTGCCCCACCCCAAGCAGTACACACAGCCAGGGAAGGGGGACTTCCCTTCTGCACCTGCCCTGCTCCGAAAACCCCGTGATTCAGGTGGCAACCAGGAAGTGTTCTGGGGATAGGATTGGGTGCGGCTAAACAGCCGTGGGCCCCAGCTATTCCCAGCTGCTGCAAAGTGTTGTTATTTGCATTAAAGCAACATGAGCTCTTATATTACCAACTCAACTCTTTCATTAAAGATTGCGTGATGAACACAACAGAAAACAGAGCCTGCTGTTCCCCACCACCTGCAGCTCCATCTCTGCCTTGGCCATCCAGGACCCTGCTTTCCAATATAGACAGCAATGCCTTTGCTCTCTACAACCTCCCCCCACATCCTTACACAGAGGCAGCTGCTCCACACAGCCCATAGGGCCTTCGGTCAGCCAGGCACAATTTAGTCCAGTTTGCTCCATTGGCAAGTGGAGTTTCAGCCAGTTACATACACTGATTTCCAAGGGGAACATACCATGTGACTACATGTTCAGCAGCTGGCCTCTTCTGAATTACCACAACACCGTTCTCACATGCATTACGAAGCACATGTTATCTTTGTGCAGGGGCTGCTGGTGGGTATTCAGTGAAGGGCAATATGTGGCACCTCTGCCTCCGCACACACATGTCCCATGTTCCTCCCTCCACATTTGTGTGGAATCACTGCAATTTTTCTGTTTCATTTCAGGTTAAAATGTAACAGCAAACAAAGAACAAGTATATCTTGGCGGAGGCCAGATAGCCTGGTGTGTTGTACTGTGACATTCTGCATCTGAATTAAAATACCAAAATGGCATCTATCTTCATCTTAAGCAGGCAGGGAGAGTCCTGTGCATTTAAAAGATGAAGTATAGCGATAACAGTCACATCATCTCCTTTCTGTTCTGCTACAAACACCATATGCGCCTGTCCACCATGGGCGGCAGAGGAAAGCATATGGGCAGTAGGTTGTAAACTATTTGGGGTACAGAAATAAGGAAAGTGTTGAAATTGTTATTGTTGTAGCACTTAGGTGATGAAAGTATTAGCTAAATTATATTGAACAAGAACATGAATGACTGATAGCCTAGTTAAGAGAATGGCATAGACGAGTAAGTTTCCCTGTTGTAACCTAAAGGATTAATCTGCTTGCTTACATATATATATCTTTTCTTAAAAGTTTAAGTATTTCATGTATTGTAATAGGTTTATAGATTTATATTAAAAATAAGTTTAGCTGTAATGCAAGAGACCTGCAGGCCAAAAATCTGTATGTTAAGCTCAGGCAAAGTTAGCATATCTGTATTAAGACCTTTTATCCAGAAAGTAAAGTTGACCTACATCTTGTTACCTAAATAGATAAGTACCCACATCTGTGTCTAAGACCTTTTACCGAGACCAGTGGTTCCCAAACTTTAACAACCTGTGAACCTCTTTCACCAAAATATCAACTCTCGCAAACCCCCTCCTAAAAAAAAATATTTCCAGGGATTTTCTCCTTTACCCGAGTGTAAATTATAAAAGCAGTGATCTTGGAAATATAAAATTTGTTTTTATGACATGCTTATTACACACTATTTATTATTAATTATTATTTATCATTACAGTATTTTTATTACATTATGCGAACGGCAACACTTTTCCAAGATCTCCCTTTCGTAGCTTGTATCACTATGAATAAGCCTTTTATAACAAGGCTCCTATGTTTCATCAAGGAGTATCAGATGTGAAACAGCATGAAGGTATTCAAGAAGCCAACTCAAAGAGTTCCTCCTACACAAGCATTCAGGTCTTGAGCAGTCCAGGCAAACGGTGCACATTATAACAAAGCTTAAACTTGTTCTTCATCATAATTTAAAAACAATACTAGCAGCCTATTTAATTTTAAAAAGAGCAAAAAATATCCACCTCCCTTTCTATTTCTTATAAGAAGTCTTGAATTTTAAATCTCCTGTGTGTGTAAGATAGGCTTGCTTTGATCTGCTTAGCTCTGGGAAGTCCAGGGGCTCTGGGCTGCTGGTCTGTGCTGTCCGGGGTCCCTAGGGACAGCTCTGTCCACCATTAGGGATTTTTTTCCTGAGAACCCCCTGTAACATTTCACGAACCCCCGGGGTTCATGAACCCCAGTTTGGGAACTACTGACCTAGACTAATAGACAATAAAGAATGGTATGGGGGGGGTGTCATAAACAGATAAGTAAGAGTTAATAGAACAAAAGTACTTCATATCTCTTTCGCCTGTAAAGGGTTAACAAGATCAGTGAGCCTGGCTGTCACCTGACCAGAGGACCAATCAGGGGATAGGATACTTTCAAATCTTGAGGGAGGGAAGTTTTTGTGCGTGCTGTTAGATTTTGGTTGTTGTTCTCTCTGGGTTCTGAGAGTGACCAGATGTGCAACCAGGTTTCTCTCCAATCTCCCTGATACAGGTTCTTATAGATTCAAAATAGTAAGTACTAGGTGATAAGGCAAGTTAGGCTTATGTTTGTTTTCTTTATTTGCAAATGTGTATTTGGCTGGGAGGAGTTCAAATGTGTATTTGGCTGGGAGGAGTTCAAATTTGTATTTTGTTGAAATGATTTTACTTTGTACTTGTATACTTAGGCTGGGAGGGTATTCCCAGTGTCTATAGCTGAAAGACGCTGTAACATATTCCATCTTAAATTTACAAAGATAATTTTTACTGTTTTTTTCTTTCTTTAATTAAAAGCTTTTCTTGCTTAAGAACCTGATTGTTTGTTTTTTTATTCTGGTGAGACCCCAGGGGACTGGGTCTGGATCCACCAGGGAACCGGTGGGGAGAAAGGAGGGAAGGGGGAGAGAGAGACTAATTTCTCTCTGTGTTAGGATTACTGTCTCTCTCAGGGAGAGTCTGGGAGGGGGAGAGAGAAGGAGGGGGGAAGGTGAATTTTCCTCTCTGTTTTAAGATTCAAGGAGTTTGCATCTCAGTGATCTTCCAGAGTAACCCAGGGAGGGGAAGCCTGAGAGAGGCAACAGTGAGGGAAAGGGTTTACTTTCCTTGTGTTAAGATCCAGAGGGACTGGGTCTTGGGGTTCCCCGGGCAAGGTTTTGGGGGGACCAGAGTGTACCAGGCACTGGAATTCCTGGTTGGTGGCAGCGCTACAGGTTCTAAGCTGGTAATTGAGCTTAGAGGAATTCATGCTGGTACCCCATCTTTTGGACGCTAAGGTTCAGAGTGGGGAATTATACCATGACAGGCGGTTTCAAAATTGTACGCACACACTTAACAGGTACACCACAAGGAAGCTTTTGTGTGCACATACATGTCATCAATACACACATACATACTAGCCTATGGGGTAAATGTACTGTAACATTTCTGTGGGTGAGGAATGAAATTTGGGCATAAGAGGAAGGATTTCTGGCACTTGTGCCCTATAAAAAAGGTACCCACCTTACTATCTTCATCTTCTAACTACCGATGCTATCCATCCACCATGGCTATTAACTATTAACAGGCCGTACATATATTCTTTTCAAACTTTTAAGTTCCAAGGGGACTAGGCTAAGCTTGGTTTCCCTAAACTTTTATTCTTAGTTTTGCTTATTAGGTTTTAATTATAAGTTTAATTTAGTTAAGCAAACTCTACGTTAGCTTTGCCAGCTCTTCGCATTAGTTTCCTCTGCACACCTCTGCAAGAGGTGAGAAGCCTGAACCGCCAGAGGCGAGGTCCTGTGTCTTTATCAAGACAGGGTGTGAGTATATTAGCCAAAGTTTTGCAGCACATAGTATTGTATTATCATATGTATCTTTTGTAAAACAGTAATACAATTACAACTTTGTAACTCTGACTATTTTACCATTTACTTACTAGTTCATTGATTTTAATAAAAAGTCTTTATGACGATATCTGGCTCAGTGTGAGCTTCCTGTCACACCCCCGAGGGTCTTTTGTAAATTCTATGGAGCCTGATTCAGGACAAGAACTTTTATCTTCTGATCAAACAGATTGGCAAGCCAAAAACCCTGCTAATTAACATTAATAATTATCTATTGATATTAATTAATTGAAATTAATTATAATTAAATTAAGTTGATAAATTCAATCAATATTATTAACACACCCTAGATCAGGCTACACTGTTGGTTTCTGCCAATGCAGCTCATTTCTGGCCTTTCCCTTTTAGTGATCTGAGGCATTACCAGTTTAAGTAAAGAAAAACATTTTAATCAGGGATTTTTATCCCATTGGCACTGCTTTCAACTGTCCACAAAATATTGATATAAAAAACAATGGTGAATTTTGGACAAAAGGTTGGAAAAAAGGTCCAGCACATGAATTCTGAATTACATTTGTAATTAACCACAAAACCATACTATTGCTACCAAATAGCAGCAACTGTGAATTTATCTCATTTTATAACCTACAGCAGCTAAATTGTCTTCTGGAATTCTGAGCCATTGTTCCCTCGGAATCTTTTAAGAAGCATCTATGCAAGTTACTCTGGTAGACTCATTAGAATTTGGATCATGAACATTGTTTCCCTAGGTAATCACATTCTATTCTAACATGCCAGCAAAATCTAAGATAAAGTCCCGTTTCATGTTGACCAGAAGTCAATGCATTACCCATGCGGACATTAATATGGTAAAGCAACTATTTCTGCTGAAGAGAGGAAATTAAAAAAAATTACCATTCTTTCCAGTTCATTGTGCTGGAACGGTACCCATCGGTCAAAAATAAATAAATATATAAAGATGCTTCCTTATTCATGGTATCGCCATCAATGGACATCATGTAGAAAATTTAACAGACACTATACTTATTTATTTTTCTTTATTTTAAACACTCATGCATGACATCTCCCTTTTCAGGGTGATATGCTTTTTAATTAGGCTGTGGGCTGCGGAATAAGTGCATTTAAGAAGTATCACTAAAGAAACTAAACCAGAAAGACAAGGAATTAAAAACACGATTCCCATATTTTCCCTCAGACTTTGGTGTGAGATTATATGAATCATCAGCATGTTTTTTTTTTTTACTCTGATTAGAAGAAACTTTGCTTCCTATCCTACTGGGGAAGGAGAGTTCTGTGAAAAATAATTGATTTACAGGCTTTTAAATTCCACATTTATCTAACAGATTTTATTTTGTCAGAAGATGAAATTAAAGTCTAATTTAATGCAGTACTCAGTCAGCATTCTAAAATGTTTGTCTCAGAGTGAGTGACGTTACTTCCTAACCATTGCAACATGGTTAGATATTCCATTTTAGCTGTAATTATTTGAGTATAAAAGGAGTGATGTCCATCTTGCTTCTTTTTAACACCTGCTTTTTAGGAGCAAAAGAGAACAAGAAAAGCAGGAATTAAAAATGGATGGCAGAAAAGTCAAGAGCTCAGGATTTCCCCGGTTGTTCATGGCCTAGATACTACAATAATAATGCTTTATAAATGCAGTGTAGAGGTATCTTTAGTCTGCATTTATCTATATTTGAAGGTATGATTGCCGCACTTGTAGGCATACTCGAGCTAGCTCTGATCTAGCTAGCGTGAGTACCAATAGCAGTGAAGCCACGGCAGCATGTGCATCAGCCTGGGCTAGCCATCCAAATAAGTCCCCAGGATCTCGAGCTTCTACCGTCACAGCTACCCTGCTATTGGCACTTGCACTAGCTAGAGAAAAGTTAGTTAAGATGTCTACCCATGCTGCAATCACCCCTCCAGTTGGCACAGGCATATCCTTACTCATTGTATGACCTCGGGCAAAACACTTAACCATGCTGCTCCTCAGCTGTCCCACATATGAAAACATTATAAATATAGTTTGCCTGTCTCTTCAGAGACCTAATGACTATATAACTGTGACTCTGGCAGACCGGTTGCCAGCTCATGCCAAGGCCCCTTGACCTCACTGAACACTGACAAATGCGTAGCTGGAAACCAGTCTGGCTCACCTGTGGGTTAGCATTGTTAAAAGAGATGTTGAGTTTATAAGAATGTGCTTAGTGTTTAGACTTTATGAAATGTTTGAAAATTGCTGCATGCATTAATCTTACTTATAACATCTGTATCCTATGGTACAAGATAATATTTAAGTGTTCACTCTGTAATGATGAAAGTGTTTGCTATGAAATTGACTCTCTCTCCCCTACCCCTCGTCAGGAGGGAAGCATCACCCACTGTGAAATACTAGTTTACCACAAGAGTTGTCATCTCCTGCCCAACAAAAGAAGGCCTATAGACATCAGACAAGCCATAGTGGAACATCAGTGGACAAAAGTCTTTGCTGATTGCTCCCCTCACACCCATGAAGTGGAAACATGGGCAAACCCTCTTCTCATCAGCTTGAACTCTGGGGGATGAGGATAAAAATCCCTGTCAAGAAAAATTATTATTCTGCTGCTTGGAATTTGGAGAGAGTAGTATTTATAAGCATAAACAGGGATATATAGAGCTTGCACATAACAGCAGTTAATATTACTTTTTAAGACTGTGTGTCTCTGTCATTTGTGTGTCTCTGTTTACCTGCTTTAACCTTGTAAATAACTCCTATTTCTTCTTCCTAGTTAATAAGCCTTTAGTTAGTTTAATACAGGATTGGCTACAAGTGTTGTCTTTGATGAGAGATCTAGGATACAAACTGACCTGGGATAAGTGACTGGTCCTTTGAGACTGGGAGTAACCTGAATATTATTATGATTTTTGGTGTAAGGAACCATCTAGCACATAGGCAGGCTTGCCTGGATGACAAGATAGACCCGAGAGCCGAAGGGGAGGGCCTGGGATTTAGTGTTAAGGTTGTCACAGTGCTTGAGTAGTTCACACTTGACTCTTAGTGAAATCTAATTACAGAACACCCAACCAGTTTGGGGTTCATGCCCTGGTTTGTGACAGTCTGCCCCGAGGCTGGCATCCACATTTGTGAGCCACTCCAGTTCTTTTTTTAACCCTGTTATAGTCTTGGCCAGTGTTTCCCCAACTTGGGATGCCGCTTGTGTAGGGAAATCCCCTGGCGGGTTGAGACGGTTTGTTTGTCTGCCGCGTCCGCAGATCCAGCCAGTCGTGACTCCCACTGGCCGCAGTTCACTGCTTCAGGCCAATGGGAGCTGCTGGAAGTGGCAGCCAGTATGTCCTTCTGCCTGCACCGCTTCCAGCAACCCCCATTGGCCTGGAGTGGCGAACCGCGGCCAGTGGGAGCCATGATCAGCCGGACCTGCGGACACGGCAGGTAAACAAACTGGCCCGGCCCACCAGGGGCTTTCCCTACACAAGCGGTGTCCCAAGTTTGGGAAACACTGGTCTTGGCCTTCACAACATCCTCTGGCAAAGAGTTCCACAGGTTAACTGTGTGTTGTGTGAAGAAATACTGCCTTTTGTTTGTTTTAAACCTGCTGCCCATTCATTTCATTTGGTGGCCCCTAGTTCTTGTATTATGAGACCTTCTCCTCTCTCACATCCTCCCTCCCCGAGAGTGTTTTTGTTTTTTTTAAAGGTCTCAGGCAGCCCTTAATTGGACTCAGGTATCCCTAGTTGACCTCTTTTCAGCTTATAGGGAAAAGGGCCTTTATCATTCTAGGGTTAATATCTCTGCCTTCCCCCACTCTTACAGTTGTCCAGCCTGACCCATTTCTGAACCACAACAAAGCTAAACAGAGAGAGCCAGACTATTGCTTTTCCCTCCCTACCTGGCCCTGGATTTAAAGCTGTGCCATGGTTAGAGGTTCTGTATCTTTAGTCCAGTACAAATCCTCCGAGCCATCCAATCCCTCCCTTCAGTGTTAATCTTCCCAGAACGAAAAACCAGAGAAATTTAAAACAAAATTAGCTTATTACTTAAAACTGTCCTTTAAGAACTGTGGAGATGGCACTACTGCTGGACGGCTTAGATCAGGTGTAAGCCCTCTGAAAGGCATCCTGATTTATTTCAGGAGAGCAATTTGTAGGCCTCATGCCCATAAATATGACACTGGAGGAAAGATTTAGACAACTCCAAAGACTAATCAATTTAATAAGCTTTAAGGGTTATACCTAACGTGCCAGCTGCCAATCTGCAGGCACTGCGGTCAGCTCTAGACATTAGCATGCTTATGCAGGGTGCTCCCCATTACAATTGCAAATGGGCTGTTCTGCTGTTTCACAACATTAGCCTAGCAACAAATGAGCAGGGAAAAACATTTATATTGTAGCTTGCTTGGAAAGGGATTTCATATGCATTTAACAAACAGCCCGATGCAAAAAACTATATACCGTGTACTACGAGGGGACACCTCTCCAGAAACTTCATCGTGTTTCTGTTTAGCCCTAAAACAGGCAGCAGATGAAGTCAGGGCTTCGGATCACTTCCCAGTGTCCAACCTCCACCTGTGAAACTGATCGTCTGTCTGCTCTGTTTAGTTGAAGAAATAAAAATTAGAGATGAGCCTGAGGCAGAATAAAAAGACGCTCCCTGCTGTAAGGAGCTTACAATGTAAGTCATTTTGGAAGGGATATAAACCCACTGTCTTCAGAGTGTAATTATTATTATTTATATGCACTATGGTAGCAAGTAAGCACTCCAAACAGATATCATTGCTCAGCTGAGCTGGACAGGGATTATCTTTTTAATAAATGTCTGTAGGTGCCTAGTACAACCAAGTGCTGATACCTGTTTGGAGACCTTATGTGCTAGCTACTATAATGCGAATAAATGATCATATTTATTCTCTGAAGACTGAGGGTTTAGATCCCTTCCACACTGACAGAGCCTTACATTTCAGGTTACAACCGAATGCAACTAGAGTGACCAGATGTCCCGATTTTATAGGGACAGTACCGATTTTTGGGTCTTCTTCTTATATAGGCTCCTATTACCCCTCCACCCCTGTCCCGATTTTTGCTGTCTGGTCACCCCAAATGCAGCACGTGAACAAAACAAGTGGCGGCAAAAGGGGGAGGAAATGAATGAGGTAATAGTAAGGTCTTGTCTACACTGGCACTGTACAGCGCTGCAACGTTCTCGCTCAGGGGTGTGAAAAAACACCCCCCTGAGCGCAGCAAGTTTCAGTGCTATAAAGCACCAGGGTAAACAGTGCCCCAGCGCAGGGAGCCATGCCGCCAGCCCTGGAAGCCACGCCCCTAGTGGAGGTGGGTTTTTTAGAGAGCTGGGATTGCTCTCTCGCAGCGCTCTGCCGCGACCACACAAGCCACGTTAAAGTGCTGCCCCGGCAGCGCTGCTGCTCCAGTGTTTTAACATTGCCAGTGTAGACTAGCCCTAAAACAAGCCTATTTTACTTCTCTATCTCACAGGGGGTCTTGAGGATAAATACATTTCCCTATGTTAAGTTCTCCCCACACCTTCTATGGGTCATCTTAATTATCACTTCCAAAGTTTTTTTCTCCTGCTGACAATAGCTCATCTCAATTGATTAGACTCTTCCTGTTGCTATGCATACTTCCACCTTTTCATGTTCTCTGTATGTGTAAATATCTCCTGTCTGTGTGTTCCATTCTGTGCATCCCAGGAAGTGAGCTGTAGCTCACAAAAGCTCATGCTGAAATAAATTTGTTAGGGCTTGTCTACACTCAAAACTCCAAAGCGCTGCCACAGGAGCGCTCCCGCGGCAGTGCTTTGAAGTGCGAGTGTGGTCGCAGCGCCAGTGCTGGGAGAGAGCTCTCCTAGTGCTGCACGTACTCCACCTCCCCGTGGGGATTAGCTCCCAGCGCTGGGAGAGAGCTCTCCCAGTGCTGCACATACTCCACCTCCCCGTGGGGATTAGCTCCCAGCGCTGGGAGAGAGCTCTCCCAGTGCTGCACGTACTCCACCTCCCCGTGGGGATTAGCTCCCAGCGCTGGGAGAGAGCTCTCCCAGTGCTGCACATACTCCACCTCCCCGTGGGGATTAGCTCCCAGCGCTGGGAGAGAGCTCTCCCAGTGCTGCACGTACTCCACCTCCGCGTGGGGATTAGCTTGCAGCGCTGGGAGAGAGCTCTCCCAGTGCTGCACGTACTCCACCTCCCCGTGGGGATTAGCTCCCAGCGCTGGGAGAGAGCTCTCCCAGTGCTGCACATACTCCACCTCCCCGTGGGGATTAGCTCCCAGCGCTGGGAGAGAGCTCTCCCAGTGCTGCACGTACTCCACCTCCCCGTGGGGATTAGCTTGCAGCGCTGGAAGCCACGCTCCCAGCACTGGGGCACTGTTTACACTGGCGCTTTACAGCGCTGTATCTTGCAGCGCTCAGCGGGGTGTCTTTCACACCCCTGAGTGAGAAAGTTGCAGCGCTGTAAAGCACCAGTGTAGCCAAGGCCTTAGCCTCTAAGGTGCCACAAGTACTCCTGTTCTTTTTGCGGATACAGACTAACACGGCTGCTACTCTGAAACCTGACTTTAAAGGTTGTGAAGCACTTTGAAATCTACTGAATAAAAGTGTTATGTAAGAGCTAGGTATTATCATTATTAATCATTATTATTATCATGACTATGAGATTTGCTTATGGCTCACCACCTGACTAGCCATTAGCTGACCTGTGACTGAGAAGGTGAGAAGAAAACTTTTCCTTTGGGTAGGTAATTCTGTTACTACCTAGTTCAGTGTTTCTTATACCTCCCTGTGAACAGTCTGGCAGTGAGAACGGCTGGGGCCAGGATATTGGGCCAGTCAGGGATTGTAGTTCATACGTTCCTCAGTTAAAAGACAAAATGCAATGTAAAGGATAGCCCATCCCATCTTTGACACGTAAGTAAATATCAGCCAGGTAGAATGAGGATAATAAATTAAACCCATACTCCTCCAATTGTCAATCCAACCTCTTCCCAAAAGTTTGGTGCAGGGGAAGAGGAGAAGGAGATGGTATAATGGGGATAAACCAGCATCTCTTCTGTAAAAGAAAATAATACCTTTCCAATCTGCTAGAATTCTTTAAGAGAGTCAACAAAATAGTGGATAAAGGGCAGCTAATAGATGTGGGCATGTTGATGCATCGCTGTTTACTGTGAGTCTGTCTTCAGAAGCATCTGCTGCTGGCCACTGTCAGAGGCAAGATATCAGGCTACGTGGATCACTGGTCTGATCTGGTATTGCAGTTCACAGCCATTCAGAGATCCATTAGAGATTATTTCATTATGCCATTCATTATGTGTTATGCTGGGGGTGTTGGTAGCTGCCAGCAAGCCTGACTTTGATATATGGGTCATCACAGATCTCATGCTACTGCCCTTCATTCTGGCTCAATAAAATAATTAATTAAGCTCCTCTATGGAATAAGATAGCTGAAACAATAGAAGCCACCACCCAAAGCAATGGCCACATGGAAGGCCTGTACTACAACTAAGTCGGAGAATTGGAGGAATTTCCTTGGGACCTGGCTGCAAATGCAGGGGCTGGGGCGTATTGGAGTGTAGCTGTGTGTGTCTGTGTCTGACAGAAGCAGAAAGCAACCGGAAAAGATAGGAGAAAACCAGAAAGCACTGGCAATGCAGACCTGAGAGGAAGCCAAGAGAGAGAGCTTCTTTGGGCAGAGTGCTGGCTGGAAAGGCAGGCTTGGAACTCTGAGCAAGGAAACTGCCTCCTTTTGTTTGTTCCTACTGTGTTCAGGGAAACTGGACTGTATGTCTCTCCTTGTAAATAAATAGGATTGCAACAAAGAAATACCCGACTCATATCACCAATTTCTCCTCCTATAGAAACAACCCCTCAGGGCCCCAAACATTGGCTAACCACTTGGGCTAAAGGGAAACACTGTTATTAAGGGTCAGATTTTTTTCAGGGTTATTTTTAGTAAAAATCATGGCCAGGTCAGGGGCAATAAACAAAAATTCACGGGAGCCGTGACCTGTCCAGTAACTGCTACTAAAAATAACTGGGGTAGAGAGGGCTGGGGGAGGAGCAAAGGAATGACAGCCCACAGGGGCTGGAGGGGAGGGGGCACAGAGCCCGGACCAAAGCCGTGAGGTGCGGGTGGGGGTACACAACTGCATCTCTTGCTCCAGTCTCAGCCGAAGCCATGGTGGGGGAATGGGCACACAACCCCAACTCTGGCACTGGCCGAAGCCTTAGGAGGCAGGTGGGCACACAGCCCTGGCTCTGGCCCTGGGTGAAGCTACAGGGTGTCAGAGCCCCTACTCCGGCCCCATCTGAAGCCACGGGGGGAGTAGAAGGGATGCAGAGCCCCAGCTTCTTCCTCAGCTGCGAGGGGGGGTGCACAGCTGAAGCCAAAGTCACGGAGTCCTGGTAAAGTCGTGGAACCTGTGACTTCTGTGACCTCCCTGACTAAACCGTATCCTTAACTATTATTACTCATGTAGCACTGTTGTGTAACGGTGTGACCCAGGCACCTCTTGGTGTGAACTGGCAGAAGGCACGAGAGGTTGCACAGGGTTTTGCTGATGGCGTGTCCACACCACACAAGGCTGGAAGGGGTTAAGGTGGCCAGGTAGACCAATTACCTGCCCAGGCTGCACCTGAAGGAGGAGCCAAGGAGCAGGAAATTATTTAGACATGAGGCTCAGCTGGACTGGAAAAGGAAGGAACCTTCTAAAACCCAGGAGCTGGGAGCAGAGAAGGACTGCACGGGAAATAGTCTGCAACCACACTCCCTGGGAGAAGGAAGGTATGTTTGGAGATAAAGATAGGTAGCCTACAGTTACTCCCTGGGAGGAGAGAGTTTGGGCCAGCGAATCCAGAAAAGTAGGGGAGAGCTGGTAAGGTAGGAAAGGCTCTGGGGGAAAGCAGTGAGGTAGGATAGTGATGATCTTGGCAGCTGATTGGAGGGGCCCCTAAGCCAAAACCCAGAGCAGACCTGGGTTCCTATACTGGCCACTGAGAATGTGGCATAGGCCAGACAAAAGATAGTGGACTACCTAGGATGATTTGTTCAGGAAAGACTTTGATACCCACAGGAGGGGAAACACACATAGTGACCTGGCTGGAGGGCCAAGTCACCAAGAGGGAACCCCCTGAGTTGCAGAGAGTGTGAGAGAATGATGGCAGAGACGCTGCTTGCGGAGGGTGCAACACTTGACCAGAGCTAATCCCCACAGTGGCGAGGAGGAGGCACTACTAGTCGTGAGTGGACCCTGTGACCATTTTATAGGGACCCCCTCTCAGATATATGCATAATAGTTCACAAAAGGGTGACATGTGAGGTCTCTACCTAGAGCCAGTAGCCCACTGGTCATCATAACCCTTGTGAGATATTTAAAGAGTTATGTGTCTAGACTGAAAATTATGTTCTTACGGTCTTAGTGTTAAGGCAGGTCAACAAGAGGTGACATACCTTGGACATGTTCCTTTCAGGGAAAAAGTTACAGAATCTTATCTCCCTGTCTGGTAATTTGTGTATTGTACACCTCACAATGGAGGCCTGTTTGCATACTGAGCCAGGGGCCAACTGAAAGGCTGCAAAATCTACAAGACAGAAAATCTGCAGGAAGAAACAAAACAGCACTGGGAGGTGTTCTGTTTATGAATGAAGACAAACAACGGGATGTTTATTTCCTGGGAGGCAAAAGAACACACTTGGTCCTTCACCTGAGAGGCAAGCTGACAGCAAACTTGTCCCATGAAAGGAGGATCACAACCAGGGCCGACCCACAACATTTTGGCACCTGAGGCGGGGAGCTCAAATGACACCCCCAGGTCCTCTCGCTTGGGCGAAAACTTTGAAAGGTCTCAATTCTGCCTTTTTCCTGTTCTACTCCGCTCATGGTACTCTGCTCTGCTACCTACCCCAATAAAGGAGAACTAACAACTTAAAATGCCTTGTTCAAAAATTTTAAGTAACACATAACTTTCAAACGCCTAAACAGCAAATGTAACTTTTCTTGTCTGTATAGTAAACACTGGCTTTTTTATCTGTTTGAATAATCAAAGTGGTGCTTTCCATGCCTTCTTGGTTGCAAAGATTTGAACTGCTTCCTGCAGGTCCACAGTATGGGCCAGCTCATGCTCTGTTGAGATTGTTGAAAGGCCGACCAGCCTCTCCTGTGTCATTGTGGAACATAGATGTGTTTTCTATTAACTTTAGCTTGGAGAAGCTGTGCTCTCAACTGGCAACTGTTACAGGAAGTGTTAAAAGTATGCGCAGAGCAACAAAAGCATTTGGAAAGAGGGTGGTCATCTTATTAAAAAGTTTGGAAAAGAGAAGACTGAGAGGGGACATGATAGCAGTTTTCAGGTATCTAAAAGGGTGTCATCAGGAAGAGGGAGAAAACTTGTTCACCTTAGCCTCCAATGATAGAACAAGAAGCAATGGGCTTAAACTGCAGCAAGGGAGATTTAGGTTGGACATTAGGAAAAAGTTCCTAACTGTCAGGGTAGTTAAACACTGGAATAGATTGCCTAGGGAAGTTGTGGAATCTCCATCTCTGGAGATATTTAAGAGTAGGTTAGATAAATGTCTATTAGGGATGGTCTAGACAGTATTTGGTCCTGCCATGAGGGCAGGGGACTGGACTCGATGACCTCTCGAGGTCCCTTCCAGTCCTAGAGTCTATGAGTCTGTGAGTCTATATATTCCAGAACAGCCTTTGGAGTTGATCCTGCTGAAATGTATCCTGAAAGGGCTTTCAGTTCATCACCTAAATCACTCGCATCAATATTGCGCATGTCATCATGTGTCAACACTGTCTCTAATGCCCTGCATTGCTGGTGTAGGTCTTCTTCAGGTATAGAGAGGAGTTTTGGAATATCATACAACATCCCAAATATACTGCTGTGTTCCTTGAGCTGCATGAAACGTTCTTCAACTGACTGATTGCACAATCTAGCACCTGGTTAAAGAATTCAACTTTGAATTGTTGTTTGGGTCTCTTGTGGGATTATCCCATGCCTCGTAATCAAAATGTCGTCTTCTTCAGTGACTCTTGTATTCTTGAATTGGTGGGAAAATAGCTTCAGTGTGAAGTTCTCTGCCAACTTCTGTGTACTCTTCAGAATGTTTTGAAATCCCTCATCTGACCAATCAGGCTGTAGGTATGACTTTGCTTTGTCCAGTTGTTCCATTGCTCCAGATATATCAAAGTCAACACCTTGGAGTCTCTTGCTTACAACATTTCTTTCAAACAGTATGTCATGCCACAACACTAAGCCACACAGAAATTTGAAGTTATGTATGTTTCTGGTGATTCCATTTCCCTCTGCCACTGTTCTCCCATGAACAGTTCCTGTCATAGCATTATCCCCCATAATGGCAACTATGGCATCATCTGTCTTCCCAATTTGGTGTTTGATAGGCTTTATCGCATTCACTCGACTTTCCCATCGTGTGGCACTCAGTGGTTTGAGAGTGAGAAAGGATGTTCCCAGATGTTGCTTCAAAATTTGCCATTGATGAGTTGATGCAGAGAAAAATACCGAGATGCTTTGAATTACATTAAAAAATTCAGCAGCCTCACTAGAAGCTGATGCTGCATCACTGACCACCAAGTTCAAAGAATGAGAACTGCATGGGATAAAAAAAGTTCGAGGGTTTAACTCTCGGATCTGTGTCTGCACTCCTCTGTTCTTTCTTCTCATGTTGGCACCATTATCGTAGCCCTGACCTCTCATGTTAGCTATCACAATTCCCATACCTCCAGTGCTTTAAGAAGCACATTTGTCATACCAGCTCCTGTAGTATCATCAATGTCAATAAATTCTAGAAAATGCTCTCTGACAGTCACCATTGCAAGGACATTTTCACTAGGTTCTGTTGTTGTTACAAAACCAGGGCCAGCTCCAGCATTTTTGCCACCCAAGGCAGAAAAAAAAAGCCGCGATCAGCACTTCGGTGGCAGATCTACTGCTGCCGCTTCATTCTTCGGCAGCAATTCGGCGGCAGGTTCTTCCCTCCGAAAGGGACTGAGGGACTTGCCGCCAAAAAGCCAGATGTGCCGCCCAACCACCTGCTTGCTGCGCTGGTGCCTGGAGCCGGTTCTGTACAAAATACATCATTCAGGTCATTTGTTCTCTATGGCTCATGTCAGGCATGCAGTCCAGAATAACAGTAATATCTTGCTGACTTCAGATCTGCCACAATCTTCTGTTTGACTTTTGTTGCCAGTAACTGTATGATCTCATTTTGAATTGTTTTTCCAAGATAGTGGTGTCTGTATATGTCTTGGGTGGTGACTCTTCTTAGATGCTCCTGGAGTACAGCATCAAACTCAGCCATCAACACCACAATTTTAAGGACGTTTCCATCATTTGGCCCATACAGCTGATCTGAAGTGACACGCAGTGCTAAGTTTTGGGTAGCAAGCATTCTCACAATGGCAATGAGCCTTTTCAAAACATTCTGCCAGTAAAGAGACTCTGATGCAATCTTCTCGTGATGCTGATCATCTGTGGTGGCCTTTAACCTTAGTCTCATCTCAAGCTCTTTCCACCTATGGAATGCTCTCTGGCGATTTGCTGCCTTCTCATGGCATGCCAGATTTCTAGCCAGATTTCTCCAGTCCTTTGTTCCTGTAGATCTCAATGTGGCTGGAACATTAGATTGGAAGAGTTTGCAACAAAAACAGTATGCAGCATTCTGGGGTTTGGAGTACATAAGCCATGCCCTCTCCACTTTGTCACCATTGGGGATTTCACACCAGTAATGTGTTGGATGGAAACTTCTATCCAAGACGTGACCAGCCCAGCCATGGTGAGCGCACTTTATGGCTACTGACTGGGCTAGGGGTGCTCCCCCATGAATGTGGGCCTGGCCATTGGCCTAGTTTGTTAATCTGGCCCTAGCAAGATCCCGAGGCTGGGATTGGTTCCCATTATCCCATCCTGTGAGAGGTATCCCTGAGGCTAGCAGAGCTGTACAAATGGCAGTCCCTGTTCATGAAAGTGATTCCTTGATTCCAAAGCTTCAACTACCTGAAGGGGGCTCCAAAGAGGATGGAGCTCGGCTGTTCTCTGTGGTAGCAGATGACAGAACAAGGAGTAATGGTCTCAAGTTGCAGTGGGGGAGGTTTAGGTTGGATATTAGGAAACACTATTTCACTAGGAGGGTGGTGAAGCACTGGACTGGGTTACCTAGGGAGGTGGTGGAATCACCTTCCTTAGAGGTTTTTAAGGTCAGGCTTGACAAAGCCCTGGCTGGGATGATTTAATTGGGGGTTGGTCCTGCTCTGAGCAGGGAGTTGGACTAGATGACCTCCTGAGGTCTCTTCCATCCCTGATATTCTATGATTTTCATTGTCTTTGGGGAACATGAAATTTTTCACTTGCTGTGGCCCATGCAGCACAAGGAAGACCCCCTCAGGCTACTGCTCAAGTGTGTCCGCAGTCCTGGATCATCTAGACCTAAGGAACTAAACTCAGCAGAGTATGTCCCTAACCTAGAATAAAATTTTCAACTGAGGGCGGGTAGCGGAAGCCAAGCACTATTTTCACTCGTGTCCACCTCTTTCCACAGCTGCCTGGCTGTTGGACATAGGGTGACCAGACAGCAAGTGTGAAAAATCGGGATGGGGGTGGGGGGAAATAGGAGCCTATATAAGAAAAAGACCCCAAAATCAGGACTGTCCCTATAAAATCAGGACATCTGGTCACCCTTGCTGGACAGTCCCATCACCCATGCATCAGGCTGGCTTTTTCTTTATTCCAGCACTGGAACAGGCCTCCCTCTGCCCCTGTCCTCTTCCCTGCGGAAACTGCATGGAGTCCACCAGATGTGCTCTCAGTGAAGCTTTATTACAAGTCCCCTTCACCAATATCACCACAGTCCCCTGTGCTCCTACCTATTTACAGTGTTTGCTGAGGTTTATGCCCTCTCAGCAGGACCTATGGGGAACAGAGGTCTCCCTACCCTGAGCTCCATGCATGCATGCTTCCCCAACCCTTTTGTGCTGCCTTCCTCTGTCTCTTTTATCAGCCTTGGGCTGATGGGGCCAAGTGAATGTTTACTCCACCCAACCCATTAGCCGGATTAGATCATTACCCCAATCAGCCTCTCCTGGGACACTAATTAGCCTCCATGTTATCAGAGTGCAGGCTCGCTCCCCACACTCTCTCACAAGCACCAACAAACTTCAGAGGACAAGGCCCCATCTTGCACCACTGCTCCACCATCCAGTACATTTTGAGCATCATTTTTTTGCTGCATCAGGCATAGCCTGAGAGCCACAGAAGCATTTTAACATCCCATAATATGATCTGCCACTGGGGTTATTTTAAGGACTGTGATAGTTCCCCTTCCTGTGCTTTCACAATGAACTCCAGACCAATGGATTTCTTCTTCATGAGCAAAGTATACATAGTGGACATGGGCCTGGGGAGTTTATGAAGCATTTGATTCCCTATATTTTAATTCCATGCTTCCTGCTAGTAATTAACCAGCCTTTGGAAATGAAGTACTGACCTACCTGGCGTTGTTTTTTCATCTTCCTCCTCCTCCTCCTCTTCCCATCTTTATTATCAGAGAAGTCCCTTTGGAGAATCAGTGTTTGCTTGCAGCATGTCATAAAAAGACATGTTTTCCCAGAAGCTATTGTAGCATGCATGGTCCTGATACTGTAGCTTCGGGATGCCATATGGTCTCTTTGATAGATCTGACTGAGCACTATCCTACATTGTAGCTCTGCTCTGCTGAGGAAGAAGACAAAGGGATTAATCAGAATCATTGGGGTGTCTGCAGTCTCTGGAGAGACACAGTGGAAGCATGGCTGCAGCAAAACTATGCTTACAACATGCCATGGCAAAATGTACAGAAAGTGAGAATTAGCTGCTGCTATCCTTTGGGAGAGCAGTAAAAACATCTGTGTTATTTGGGACTGTTCCAGGATGAGGGAATCACAGATGAATCCTGGAAATCTGCCTATTATCCTAATGAGGATGTTTCCATATCATGGCATACAGTTCACATATGGGCTGGAAGACCTATAGATGAGGAGACTGGGGGAGGGAAGGATGGTGTATGTGACCTTCCATGATCCCCAATGGTGGCTGCTCACATTGAGCATGTTCCTTTGAGGAATCAGTGTCTGACTCAGGCTGTGTTATTGCCTGTGTAACTTCAGTCCTCAGGAGGACTTGCCCATAATAAGAAAAAAAGGGGGGTGGGCAGGCTTTGCGTGGGCTTTTAAGCAAACAAAATACAGAACATATGTGCACAAGAAATTTCACACACATGCACAATTTCCCCTCTTAAATCTCAGATGGCTCATGTGCTAGGATCTGGCATAGTGCAAAGATACAACCTCTGTGGACGTTCAAGTGGGATACATGCAACTAGGAATAATAGAGTGAAATAAAACAACGAAAAAGGTAGATCAAATTTTAGTTAAAATTTCCTAACGGAGAAGTCTTAGGCTGTGGACCAGCAGTAAAAAGCCCCATTACATGATCAGTATGGACAACTTAGAATCATAGACTATCCTGGTTGGAAGGGACCTCAGGAGGTCATCTAGTCCAACCCCCTGCTCAAAGCAGGACCAGTCCCCAGACAGATTTTTACTCCAGTTCCCTAAATAGCCCCCTCAAGGATTGAACTCACAACCCTGGATTTAGCAGGCCAATGCTCAAACCACTGAGCTTAAAACTCAGCAAGTAAGCTCTTCAGGAAAGAGACTGTCTTGAACTATACATTTTTTATGGTGCCTAGTATAATGGGCCCTTGATCTCATCTTGCTACAGAGATGCAAATAATAATTAAAAATAACAGTAGACACCATGCAAAAGAGAACTCCCATCACCGCTAATAAACTATTTTTGTCCAGACCGTTTAAAAATCATTGTTTGGTGTTTGTTAGCTTCTGCTTAACTCAGAAATGTGGGATGAGCTCTCTGTTAAAGATTTGGCACACCAACTCCTCAATGAAGGACTGAGAGAGCTGCCAGTCCATATTTCTGAATTTCCAAGACATTCCCCCTCCCCCCACCGCCTGTGAAACAAAGAAGATAAGCCTTGACATTCCAAATATTTCGAAGGTTAAAAAGAAAAAACAGAAAAAAGTCAGGCTGATTATGCCTTAACTGGAGTATTGTGTCCAGTTCTGGGCCTCACATTTTCTGAAAGATATGGACAAATTGGAGAAAGGCCAGAGAAGAGCAACAAAAATGATTAAAGGTCTAGAAAACATGACCTATGAAGGAAGACTGAAAAAACTGAGTTTGTTTAGGGGGGAGAAGAGACGACTGAAAGGGGACAGGATAACAGTTTTCAAGTACATAAAAAGGTTATTACAAGGAGGAGGGAGAAAAATTGTTCTCCTTAACCTCTGAGGATAGGACAAGAAGCAATAGGCTTAAATTGCAGCAAGGGAGGTTGAGGTTGGACATTAGGAAAATCTTCCTAACTGTCAGGGTGATTAAGCACTGAAATAAATTGCACAGGGAGATTGTGGAATCTCCGTCATTGGAGATTTTTAAGAATCGGTTAGACAAGCACCTGTCAGGGATGGATAATATTTAGTCTGACCTTGAGTGCAGGGGACTGGATCACCTCTCAAGGTCCCTTCCTGTCCTATGATTCTATGATCATAAAGAAAAAAGGCACAACACCAATTTTTTTCCTCTCCCGGCCACCTCTAATTACAGAACAGCCAGTCAACCGGTAATGACAAGTCTGGTGAAAGTTTGTGAAGGGTCTGGATTGATACACAAAAGAAGTACCACTGAACTCACTAATAGCAGGAAACAAAATTCATTAATATGTTATAATTCACATATATAGAAATTCCTAAAATAAAAACCATGCCAAGATTGTGATGCAAAGCAACAAGATCAAGAAGGTGCAAATTAATACCAATCCTCAGGGTCGGTGCTTCCATTTAGGCAGCCTAGGCTATCACCTAGGGTGCCAGGATTATTGGGGGACGGCATTTTGCTGGGGGGGGGCTGCAGGGGGCAGCTCCGGTGGACCTGCCGCAGTCGTGCCTGCAGAGGGTCCGCTGCTCCCGCGGCTCTGGTGGACCTCCCGCAGGCACGGCTGCGGCAGCTCCACCGGAGCTGCGGACCAGTGGACCCTCTCTGCAGGCCAGCGCGCAGGACGGCGAAATGGCCGTGCACCTAGGGTGCTAAAAACACTAGAGCCTGTACTGCCAATACTCCCATCTCTAACTTGTCGTATGTCTGATCATTACAAGGGTGTTGGATCAGTACATGCTGTCACTTACTTTGTGCACTACAATACCCATACAGCCATGGCAGAGTGTCTGTCTTCCTTAATGTTGAATTTTCCTGCATTGGCTTGAGCGTTGTCACAACAACCTTGACGTTGCTTCAACTCACAGTGCTTCTTGTGTGCTAAATTATACCACGCACATGGCATCACTTTAGCGTTTTTTATTTTTATTTTTAAGAGCACAGCATCAGAATCACAAATACGCTGACACGTGCTCTGCAGCCATTAAAACAGATGCTAATATAAGATTTGATTTAAATTGCAAATAGGGCTGACTGTTACTAGTAAGACACAAGAAACCAACTACAAAGATCTGCATTCCTAAAGATCACCTTTCACTCCTAAGGGGGAAGCAAGGTGTATTGAGGGGGGAAATAATCTTCCACTCAAAATGCTGCTGTTACGAGAAGGTGCTCCAGTGCTGTCAGGTGTAATTCATTAATCCACAACGGCTACACCTTTGCTTCTGGAATGGGTGGCTTCTGTGATCCAGGAAAAGGGCCCCATGCCCATACTAGCAAGGATGGTGTTGATTCACCACCCCAAATAGCTCACCGTCCTCTGCACTCTGCTAATTAGCGTGAGTGGATTAGCAGCTGCTCTTTGCAAGGAATGTTGATGAGCCTCATTAGCAGCAGGCAGAAGTTATAAAAAGCCACAGGGAAGGAATCGGCTGAAAGTAGAAGAAGGCAGGAGATTTTGTCTCCTGCTCCTTCTTGGGGACGTGGTTGAAACAAGCTAGACTTTTTGAACTGAGCTGTTGCAAACTGATGAGCTGAAGGGAAATACTGCTGTGTCTGATTTGAGTTTTAAATAGGCAGGGTGATATTGACACTTTGTTTTGTTTTAATATTAAACCCTATCATCGAGGTGCTTAAACGCCACCAAGCCAGGCGTGTGGAGTCTTTTGCTTGGGCCAGAGTTTGCTAAAACAGGAAACTGACCCCTGGGAGCCTCAGTGAAAAGCATCATCATAGAGCAGTACCTCTGGATTGTGCCAGTGGGAGCTAGCTGAGCAGCTGCTAGGGGCAGTCTCTAGGTAATGGCAGCCATCTGGTGGAGCGCTGCCAGAGGGCAAAGACTTCCACTAAGTAGGGGCAGGTGACAAGACTGGCATTTTGATATTAGTCCCAGCAGACAGTGCCCAACCAGGAGCACCAAGAAACTAAGGGAAAGGCAAGATCTCTCTGCAAAAGGCAGGCACAGAAGGGGGGCTTGCCTAGAACGGTGAGGCACAGCTCGCTGCTGGAATAGGGTGGCAGCTGGGACTCGGCCACGGGAAGGTAGAGGTTGCCAGCTTACCTTCAAGAGTGACCTAGAGCATGAGAATTGCCATAGCAAGGGTGTCACGGTTACAGGGCTAGCTGTGCTCTAGATCCCTCTCAGCTCAGTACCCCCTTCCGGCAGCAGGCCTAGCTCCCTGCAACCCCCTCAATCGGTGGAGCCCAACTAGGGTGACCAGATGTCCTGATTTTATAGGGACAGTCCGATTTCTGGGTCTTTTTCTTATCTAGGCTCCTATGACCTCCCAGCCCCGTCCTGATTTTTCACATTTGTTGTTTGGTCACCCTACCTTTGACTGGGTCTCTGAGCTGCAGCCCCCTCCCAACCCCCAGGCTGAAGTGGTTTTGTCATTTGTAAGCTCTTACTTCAAGGACCTGTGACCAACAAGCTGCCTGGAGTTTCTCAGGAACAGCTTCTTCGGCACAAAGCGTTCTTTACTCACCTGGAGGGACATAGCAGGCAGAGTGAAGACAAAGAGTAAAATAGAGCAAAGTCCCTATGCATGGGTCTAACCTACACCTTAATCTTTCCTTGGAAACTTTTGAAAGTTCCCTGGAGCTTGGATCCTTCCATCTCTGGACTGGGGGAAGCAGACTGCTCTATTGCATCTTCTGTATCTCTTTCTCTCAGCCAGAGACACCCCTCCAGCCACTGCTCCTGAGACCCCACTCAACCCCCCTTCTTCCCCTGGGGATAAGATCTTTATGGTTTAAATATTCCCTTCTGAGCTGGGTTTCAGCCGGAGCAGCCTGGATGGAGCCCAGCAGGGGCACTCCTCAACTAAGAGCTTTCCCCACCCGTCCACTATTGTTCCGTAAGGAGCCTTTGTATTCTCAGTAATAGTAGCTGCTCTTTGCCATTGATTTGCCTTTTCTGCTTGGTTCCTTTAACAGACCCTTTTGATCTCGCTCCATAGCAAGTGACCCATCATAATCAAACACACGGAGGCACGATATTTATTTAAAAAAATACAGGTATTTCCCAGTCTATCAGAGGGACAATATAGGATCCAACAGAGGCAGAGATCTTGTGCTCTACCTGTGGTAGGCCTGGGTATATCAGCTGGGTGATGATTTGGGGACTCTGTATAATTTAGGAATTCCAGGTTGACTTTATGACCTATCTACATGTATCCTCATGAACGTCTTTGGCTGTGTACTGCCTCATGGTCCTTGTGAGAAGGATGGAGGGGAATGACGCCTGCACATCTGTTCACGAATAGGTCAATCATTAAAGACTATCAGGATCTGAAAAGATCTCTCCTGGGGAGACCAAAAGAAAAGCTGCATCTGAGGTCTGGTCTACACTGCTAGACCTACATTGGCATAACTAGGACACTCAGGGGTGTGAAAAATCCACACCCCTGAGCAACCGAATTATGAGGGCTTTACACACCACCACCACCACCCCCAGTGTAGACAGCGCTATGTCAGTGGGAGAGCTCCCCATCTTAATTAATTAAATTAAAGCTCTCCAGCTGCACAGATGCATTGGTGCAGCTGTGCCAATGCAGCATTTTAAGTGTAGACACTTGCCCTTAGATAAAGCCAGTTTTCTCCCAATTTCTCTACCACGGAGAGTAGGATTTGAAGGAATGGAAAATCTCCAAACAGGAAAACCAGTCAGGTAGAAATACTTGCCTTTAAAAACACATGGGGATTTACAGAGACAAAGGGAGCTTGGACAGGATAGAGGGATGCTTTCGTAGCAGAGGGGTCCTTTATGACTCCTGGATCAGCTGAGGTCAAGGGAAATGGGTCCTAACCCATGAGCTACAAAAGCTTGAGCTAACTAGCCATACCTCCTTCAGCTTGTGGCTGCAAAAACTCTTGTCTTCTGCAGATCAGCACAGACGGGAACCTGTAGCACCCACTCACCAGTGGCTTAGACAAGGGAAGAGCAAAAAGCCAAGTATCACTGAATTTAGACAACCTGCTTCATGAAGAGACATAAGCATTAACATTAAGACTAATAAGGATAGTGTACTTGAGAAAATGTACCGGGGCTCATCTTATTGTGCTAGATGGCTCTGAGAAACTCCTTGATATATACTGAGAGCTTTTACTATATGAGATTTTATACATTAATACTGATATGGATAATACGCTATGCACTTCAATAAACAGGTGAAAGTACTTGCTACGCTTTAAGGGATATTAGTGACAAATGTATTTATATGTAAGAAGAGGCTGTCCACAGAGCTCTCATAGCATGTGTTTTTCATGAGAGGTTTTGAATGAATAGTATGACCGGCTTAGAGATTTAAGTTAGCAGTAACATGAAGATGAGAACACATTGTTCGACAACCTTCAAAAGTTGAATAGGATCCTAGGATGCAGCAAAACGGAAAGCAAACAAAGAAAATTTTTCTGTGAGTCGAGGACACAGCACATTACAGGATCAGGTCTTAAAGGGACACTGACACCTCAAATTTTACTCAAATGTTAGGCTTTATAAACACAAATGTACGTATCATCGAGGCTCAATCAGAATGTTTCCACATTTAAAAAAAATCTAACTGCAATAGGTTTTTAAAGAAATAGTTAAACCAAGCATATTGTCAGGTGTGTATCTTGTCAGTTCCTGTTTTATTTTACTTTATTAATATATTAAAATTTGAAGACATGTGAAGCCTTCAGTAAGGGGGCCAGCAATGGGAAGATAACAGGGGGTGGGGAAGTGAGTTTGGAGGATGGATACAAAGGAGGGACCAGACGTGGCTCAGCACAGAACATCATGGAGGAGGAGAACACACTCACTGCCCAAGGGACAGCATGAGAACTAACCTACCCGTATGAAGGAGGAGACTGAGGTTGAGTGGCACAGAGGGACAGGGACACAGTTCTAGATATAGACAGGTGTGGAATGGAAATAGGGAAACAGTGAGGTATGTTGCCAAAAGCAGAATGTAAGTGGAGAGTCGTAGTGAACTAGGATTGAGAGGCCAGTGGTGTAGGAGACAGGGCAGAGAAGTGGGAGTTAGGAGTTCTGTTTTCACATCTCCTGGGTGCCCTTGTACAAGCACTTCACTTTCTTTCCCCTCCCCTCTTATGTCTCTTTAGATTGTAAAGTCAGGTAGTGTCTCTTACTCTGGGTGTGGACAGCCCCTAGTGCAAAGGGTCCTGATCTCAGTTGGGACTCTAGTTGTATCTACTGTCAGCAAATTATTTTGTAATCATGGATGAGATAATAAAGTGATGGGGGTCATATAGGTACACAGATAAATGGAGGCAGCTGTAGAGACGCTTGAAAGTGAGAATGAAAAGTTTGAATATGATACGGAACAAGATCCGAAGCCAAGGGGAGGTTCCAAGGAGGTGGGGTGGAAACAGGTGGAGGTGCTAACACAACAGATCATTGTAATGGTAGTGTGTTGTATAGGCTTTCTGGGTGCAATATGAGATTTGGGGAGGGCAGAGAGGAGGAGATGGAACCAGTAAATAAGACAAGAGAACGCTACACTTTTCTGTGGTTTTATCTGTTAAAACTATCCAGCACCATTTGTACACAGTAAACTCGCCACAGATATTAATCCTGGACTGGCAAATTGTATGTCATTCAGTGCCCCTCACCCAGTGTTGCTAGAAAGATGACACTTCGGCCAACATTAATATAACAGATAAATTGTCTCAAAGTCCTTACGCAATCAGCCTGTGCTCTTCTGAGTGTGAGCACGTAAACAGGATGTGCAGATCCCCCATACAAAGATTTGACAGGGTAGTCATCATCATTAGCAACCTTTCAGATGTTCTGGGGCTCATTTACCTTCCGCCTGACATTGAGACCTATGCAGAGACAAAAGGATCCACTTATTGGAGTTCTTATTTAATATTTGTATACCACACTGTAATGTTTTCCTTAAATGTAGAGATCAAATCAGCATTGACAAAAAGTATATGCCTGTCAGCTTCCATTAAGCTCTTATTAAATGTTGCAGTGTTCTAGCTAATAGTTGTGAGGACAATTCAGCCATGGAGCAACAGACACTTGGTACAAACATCCTCTGTAGTTTAGAGCAGCCCTAGGGTGGCTGTAAAGCTGCAGCAGCTGCCAACAGCCCCCCCAGTACATTCTGTTCATCTATGGAGGCAGAACAGGCTTTCCTCTCATTCCCATGAGACCTTTTATTTACTTCACCAGCAATGTGCTCTATCGGTTTTTTGCTGGGAGTTAGAAGATGGGGGTTCTAGTCCTGAATCTGCTCATGGCATGCGTAAGGCTAAGCAAATGAGGGAATGGAGAAGAAGAGTTCAATCCTATAGGGGGCCACTTAGGGACCTGGGGCAAAAATCAGTACTTGGTCCTGCTAGTGAAGGCAGGAGGCTGGACTCGATGACTTTTCAAGGTCCCTTCCTGTTCTAGGAGATTGGTATGTCTCCACTTATTACTTACTTACTAAGAAAGGGTTGAATATAGACAGGGGATGTGATGCTGCAGTCTGAGGAGGTGCTTGGAGGAAGCTGGGCAGATCAAGTGAGGGAATTATCCAGGGATGAGAAAAGTATGTTGGGAACAACATGAGGTATATTAAAAAAGGCTGCTCTCAGATGATGGGTGTTGTTTTTGGCATGTGGTACCCAGCTTTTCTTCAGCACCAGAATGATGCTCGAATCCTACACTGACGGGGATGATATAAGAACCTAAATAGAAATTATTAGAATAGAACAAACCAGAATGAACATGATTCCTAGAAAAAGTGTACAACTGGAGAAAGGAATCCCCTCTTGCCACCAGTCACTGGAAGTGACTGAGGTTCACTCTCTTTGTTGAGTCTCTGTTTTCTGAGCTTGTCAAAAAATGCTTTATATTTTCACGACTTCATTTCAATCAACTTTTTTTCATCAATTTTTTGGGCGTTTTTGACAAAATGAAAACCAAAAAGTTTTCAAACTGATATATACCTGTTTTTCATTCCCTTCCCTTTTTTACTTTTTCCCTTTTTTGAACAGGACATTTTTTTGGTTTTCAGTTTTTCATTAAAAAAAATAAAATTTTCAACAAACATTGGTTAGGTCAAAAAGGTTTTTTTGTCAAAACAATGTTTTCGTGAGAAAATTTTGACCAGCACTATCTATTTTATAGTTCATATAACAGGCTACAAGTTGAAGCTAGAAATAAGGTGCAAATTTTAAGTTAAGGTAATTAACCATTGAAACAACTTACCAAGGAATGTGGGGAATTCTCCATCACTTGGAGTCTTTCAATCAAGCCTTTTAAAGATATTGCTACATGACCTCAGTCATCTTCTTGGTGGGTTAACACAAGCAGGGAAAGTTTTTGGAATGATGACACAGGCACGAGCTTAATAAGCAACAGACCAATATGTGTTTATTATTGGAGGAAGATACAGAGGCTGCTCCCTCGTGCTGCTGACCAAAATGCAGTTTGGCTTTCTCCCCCAGGCAGAAATACACCTGTTCTGTGTGTGAGCCTAGAGAGAGATACTCAAGACAGTGTAACATTCAGGCTTCATTCTTTCCTCCACACATAGTGTTGTCTCTCATCAAGCACTTCCTGAAATAGGAGTTCTCTTCAAATCCCCAGACATGACCACATGGTGGCACCGCTACTGGGAAGCAATGTATACTGACAACACCCACACTCCAAACTTCCACTCAGGGTCCTTCCTTCCCGCACTCTTTAGGGACAGCCTGGGGATGTGCCAAAGATTCAGACCCAACAGCACAATAACTCTTACAACGTGCTCGAGTTCCACTCCAAGGCATTGAGTTTGAGGCAGGGATTACTGAGTTAAATTTGCAGGAGATCAGAGCAGAGAATCATAGTGGTCCCCTTTGAATTTAAAATCTATGGGTGAAATCCTGGCCCCATTGAAGTCAATGGCAAAGCTCCAAATGATTTAAGGGGGTGCAGAATTTCACCCTATGCATCTATTACTCTAAGTAATTCAGAGAGAAACCTTCAAGGACATGTGTAGGTTTTTGGTCAATTAAATATAAAACACCCTAACATTTAGTATAAAGCCAGAAAGCCAATTAATCCCCCGGCTGCCTTACGCCTAGCAGAGTAAAACACTACATGAGGCTTGCCTACACTACCCTAGCGTTGGCACAGTTAGATCGGCATAAAGGGGCTTTATTCCAGTATAGCCATTCCTGTACAGGAAGGGGACTTGCTATTCTGGTAGAAGTCAGTCTTATAACTGCACCCACACTTTGGCCTGGTCTATACTGGAGGGGGAAGTCGATGTAAGCTACTCAACTTCAGCTATGGGAATAGTGCAGCTGAAGTCAACTTATCTTATTTTGACTTACCTCCCACCCTCATGGCGCGGGATCGACGGCTGCAGCTCCCCCGTCGACTCCGCTTCCACCTCTGGCTCTGGTGGAGTTCTGGAGTCGACGGGGAGCGCATTCGGGGATCGATATATCGTGTCTAGAGGAGATGCGATATATCGATCCCTGATAGATCAATTGCTATTCACCGATGTGGCGGGTAGTGTGGATGTACCCTAAGGCTTCTGCCAGTATAAGTATTTGGTGGGGGGGAGGGAGAATCACACCCTTAGCTGAAATAGTTACTGATAAAATTAGAAGGGATGGGCCAGACTTAAGACACACAATTATTATGAGCAGTGTCTTGCTGACAGAAGGGACTGTTTGCATTGAAATCCCCTTCAAATCCCTGTCAGTTCTTGCTCTACTTCCACAACAGTAAATTAAAAAGAAAAAGAAAAAACAGCTGGTGCTGAACCAATGCCAGTTTCTTTTTACTCTACATCAATAGAATCTAGTTATTAGCTGAGTGAAACCTTGGGATTGAGACCAATATGTTACTTGAAGGGTGAGTTCACACCTAATTGTAAGTATAAACCCTGCCTAAAACAAAAGAAGTGTGTGAACCCACCCAGGAGCTTTGACTGAGTATTTTTTTGTGTATGGGGAGGGAGTAGGCAGAACAAACAAACCCCTGAGATTATGTCTACACTACATAATTTACAGCAGCGTCACTGCGCCACTGTAGCACTTCTGATGAAGATGCTCCAAGCCGACTGGGGAGAGCTCTCTCATCGGAGTAGTTCATCCACCTCCCGGAGAGGTGGTACCTATGTTGAGGAGAAGCTCTCTCACTGACAGAGCAGTTTACACCAGCAGTTTGGTCAGTGTAACTACGTCACTCAGGGGTATGGACTGTTCCTTCTAAATACATCAGCAGGGTAAATACCAGGGAGGGAGATGAGTTATTTAAATTAAGTGCCAATGTGGATACAAGAACAAATGGATATAAACTGGCCATCAACAAAGTTGGTCTTGAATTTAGGTGAAGATTTCTTCTAATCATCAGAGAAGGGAAGTTCTGGAACAGCCTTCCAAGGGGAGCCTTGGAGGCAAAAAAAACCTGACTGGCTTCAAGACTGAGCTTGATAAGTTTATGGAAAGGATGGGATGATGGGACTGCCCACAATGGCATGTGGCCCGTAAGCAACTGCCAGTAGCGAATATCCCCAAAGGCCAGTGATGAGACTCTAGATGAGGAGGGCTCTGAGTTACTACAGAGAATTCTTTCCCAGGTATCTGGCTGACGGGTCTTGCCCACATGCTCAGGATCTAAACTGATTTTCATATGTGGGGCTGGGAAGGAATTTTCCCTGGGTCAGATTGGCAGAGACCCTGTTGGTTTTTCACCTTCCTCTGCAGGAAGGCACAGGCCACTCGCAGGTTTAACTAGTGTGAATGGTGAATTCTCTGTAACTTGAGGTCTTTAAACCATTATTTGAGGACTTCAGTAACTCAGCCAGAGGTTAGGGGTCTATTACAGGAGTGGGTGGGTGAGGTTCTGTGGCCTGCAATGTGCAGGAGGTCAGACTAGATGATCACGATCAGAGGCGTAGCGAGTGCCCTCCGTACCCTCCGACCGGATGGGGCCCCGCAAGGAAGGGGGCCCCTAAAAGTGGCAAAAAAAATGTAAGGTATAACTAGGTAAGTGACATTTATTGACTCTATTGCACAATCCATGTCGGTTTTACTGACAAAACCGTGAAGTCATTATGATACATCATAATGCTATTGGCTACATCAGTTGTCTGTCGGTCAGTTTCGAATTTTAGTTGGACCCATTCAAAGAATGTGTATTTGCGTTCATAATGGCGGTCAGCGGATAAATGTTATTAATTTCGTTGTTTAGTTTTTTATCATTTCCAACGCAGAAGCATGCTTTGTGATGTCTAAGAGAATGTATAAGAGCAGAGCTAGTAAACGAAAGGCAGCAAAAGATGCCGAGAAGGAACTTGAGAAAATTCCAAAGTTGTCAACGTATTTTGCGCTGCAATCCAACGTACAGGTACAGGCACATGAAACGGACAGCGCTAGCAGCAACGAATCGTATCCAGAAGTATCCAGAAGTGCTTCAAGTGAGGTCGAAGGTGAAGCCAGTTGTTCTACCAAACAAACTGTGACAGATATTCCAGCTGCTGCCGGGAAAGAAGTATCTGAATCTGAACCACTGACTGATGATCCAGGAGATTGGCCGTCTATAATATCAGACAGGCACGTGAGTGACATTGTTGCACATGGCCCACCGCAGCAGAATGAAAGTTACGAATTTCCATTTAACGAGGAAAGACGGAGGTTCACAAGTACTCATTTCTATCGAACCATGGCAAATGGCGAGAAAATAAGACGTTCATGGTTAATGTACTCAGTTCAGAAAGATGCCATTTTTTGTTTTTGTTGTAAATTATTTGGCACTGGTGACATACCGCTACGTCGTGGAACATCTGCTTGGAAAGCACTGTCAAAGAGACTTCAGCAGCATGAAACAGGCAAAGATCATCAAGACTGTATGGTGAAATGGTTTGACTTTCGGTCAGGCATAGTAAACCATACATCTATTGACCAACTCGAATTGCAGGCTTTTCTGAAAGAAAGAGATTTCTGGAGAAATGTTGTCAAACGCATGGTTGATGTCGTTATTTTCTTGTCTGAAAGAAACTTGGCATTTCGAGGAAGTAATGAAAAGCTCGGCGATCCTTCGAATGGCAACTTTTTGGGAGTGTTTGAATTGCTTGCAAAGTATGATACTGTCCTCAGCGAACTTTTACAGAGGTTTAAGAAGGCAGAGACACATGTTCAGTACTCAGTCCACAGATCCAAAACGAGCTGATTCAACTTGTTGCCAGTAACATTCAAGAGGCCAACATAGCACAGCTTAAAAAAGCAAAATATTATTCAGTTATTTTGGACTGTACTCCCGACGTGTCACATGAAGAACAGATGTCTGTGGTGTTACGCTTTGTTGAATGCAACGGTGAAGATGGTGTCAATATTCGTGAAGCATTTGTTGTTTTTCTTAATGTTCATGATACAACTGGCGAGGGCTTATTGGAAGCGTTTCTTGAAAAGGCAAACAACTTAGGAATAGACATTGCTGACATGAGAGGCCAAGCTTATGATAACGGCACAAATATGAGAGAAAAGAATAAAGGAGTTCAAGCCCGCATGCTAGAAATAAATGACCGTGCCTTGTATGTACCATGTGGAGCTCACACTTGGAATCTTGTGATCTCAGATGCAGCAAAGTCATCAAAATATGCCGTTGAATTTTTCAGTCTGTTTAACAGAATATACATTATCTTTTCTTCTTCACCTTCACGTTGGGATATACTTCAAGAACATATGCCAATATCTGTTAAAGGGTTATCGGACACTCGTTGGGAGTCGAGAATTGCTGCTGTGAAGCCATTGCGTTATCACCTTGAAGAATTGTGCAATGCTTTGTCATCTTTGCGAGAATATGCGCTCGAAAAGAAAGATGGCAATACAGCAACAGAAGCCGGTGCGCTTTTAGACCATGTTACGACGTGGCCTTTTGTTCTGACTGTGTACACGTGGTACGATATACTATTTCACGTCAATAAAACCAGCAAATTAATTCAGTCACCAGATGTGTCAATTGACATACTGCAGGCAGAGGTCGGTGCTACAATGAAGTTTTTGGAAGACTATCGAAATACAGGATTGTCATAAACAGATAGCTAAGGGTTAATGTTCTTTTACCTATAAAGGGTTAACACAGGGAACCTAAAACATCTGACCAGAGGACCAATCAGGAAACAAGACTTTTTCAAATCTGGGTGGAGGGAAGTTTTGGGTGTGAGTTCTTTGTTCTTTGTCTTGGGTCTGACCCTCTCGGCTCTGAGAGTGATCTTTCTATCTCCTGCCTTTCTAATCTTCTGTTTCCAAGTTGTAAGTACAAGGATAGTAAGACCATAGGTTTATATTGTTTTCTTTTGTATTTACATGTGTATAGTTGCTGGAATGTGTTAAATTGTATTCTTTTTGGATAAGGCTGTTTATTCATTTTTTTCCTTTAAGCAATTGACGCTATATATTGTCATCTTATTACAGACACTATTTTTAATGTCTTTTTCTTTCTTTTTTTTATATAAAGCTTTCTTTTTAAGACCTGTTGGAGTTTTTCTTTAGTGGGGACTCCAGGGAATTGAGTCTGCAGCTCACCAGGGAATTGGTGGAAGGAAAAAGTCAAGGGGAAAATCTCTTTGTGTTAGATTTACTAAGCCTGACTTTGCATACTCTCTGGGTGAGGGGGAGAGATTAGATCTCTCGGTACTTGTGTTTCCAGGACTGGAAGCAGGGAATCTCCTAGGGTCGTCCAGGGAGGGGAGCCTGGGAGGAAGTACCAAGGAAACAAGGGGAGGGGGTTATTTCCCTTTGTTGTAAGACTCAAGGCATCTGAGTCTGGGGGTCCCCCAGGGAAGGTTTTGGGGAGACCACAGTGAGCTAGGCACTGTATAATTCTTAGCTGGTGGCAGCGATACCAGGTCCAAGCTGGTAACTAAGCTTGGAGGTTTTCATGCTAACACCCATATCTTGGACACTAAGGTCCAGATCTGGGAAAAAATGTTATGACAAGGATATAACTCTGTGGTCACAAATGCACGTGAAATAGCAGAACATATGGGTATTGAGCAGGTGTTTCCAGAAACCAGGGTGCGACGTAAGAAGAGAATGTTTGATTACGAATGTGCTGATGATTCGAGTCATCTTTCTGCTGAAGAAATTTCAAATCGCTGTTCTTTCTTGTTCTCACTGATCAGGCCATATCTTCTGTTTCATCGCGATTTGACCAACTAGTGGAGTGGTATAAGTTGTTTGGATTTCTGTACAACGCTAACAGCCTGAAGCAGTTTCACAGAGAAAATGAACTGGAGAATCACAGCAAAAATTTTGACAGAAAAATGGCAGACATTGATGCCAATGAACTCATAATGGAATTGAATCGTTTTATTTATGTCATCGAGAAAGAGAGAGGACTTGTCACGGCAAACAATTTTTTAACGTACATATACAAGAACAACCTTCAGGAGATATATCTGAATCTTTGCATTTGCATCAGAATTCTTCTGACCACACCAGTTACTGTCGCTGGTGCTGAAAGGAGCTTCAGCAGAATGAAACTGATCAAGAATATCCTTCGCTCAGCCATGACAGATAATAGGCTTTCTGTGCTTGCAGTTATCTCAATCGAAAACAAGATTGCCAGATCTCTGGATATGACGCATTGATTAACCAATTTGCGAAGAACAAGGCTCGAAAGAAGCGCTTTGCGTAAATACGGAATACATGTACACTGTAGGCCTATGTATACATAATGTGAACCCTGTATATTGTATAAAATACCGCATTCCAGTTTCTGCATTGTAAGAGGCCCCGGACATATGTTCAAAGGGGGCCACGTTCTTTGTTGCTACGGCCCTGATCACGATGGTCCCTTTTGACTTTGAAGTCTGAGTCTATGTTTGCCCCAGTGCCAGCACAAGGTGGTGCACTGGATTGTACAGCACCATGGGGCTGCCCTGAAAGACCCAGAGGGGGCATGGCAGAATGGGGTTCCTGCAGAGATTCCCTGGGTGGATAGCTCCTTACAACCCTTTCTAAAGGTATAAAAAGGTCCACTGCTTTATGTATACCTACAGCTCAGCTGGAAGTACTGTGTCTCCAGCCACTGCCACCTGGAGGTGCACCCGCCCTTCAGCTCAACTCATTCTAGGGCCCAGATCCTGTAAGATATTCCGACTCTAACCCCCACTGATTTCAGTGGAAATTAGGAGCTGAAATATCTTTGAGGATGTGGGTCCAGGGGTCTAATTGGCCCATAGCAAGCATATGGTACTCACAGGTACAGAAGAGTCAAAAATTGTGTCTGAAATTTTAATAAGACTGGATAAATTTATAACCAGTAACATATGTGTTTCTGTAAAAGGAGTTAAGGGTAATAATCTCAATACTCCAGGGCTATTCACTGTAGGGGTCAGGAAGGAATTTTGCTGTTTCTAATATATTTGCTACATTTTGACAGCGTTCTGCATATAATGTTTGTCAAGTGCTTTGGGGCAAAAGGTGCTCTGTAAGTGTAAAATATTATTATTACATGTTCCGGCTTAGCTGGTAATTATATTTCAAGTTACCAACCATATAATTAGCAGTTTCCTGTCTTCATTGCTCTATAGGGAAAAAAAATCAGATAATTACCCTGTAACAACATAGTACTTTCCTTACATTGATATGGCCAGTGTAACAATAGTTATTGTACATGAAGGTACACAGAATTCTGCAATGGAGATCTTACTTGGCCACCTTGATAACCTAAGTTGCCAACAAGCCAGCTGCAGCAAACCATATCTATATTTCAGATGTGATACATTCATACTGATTACTAAGGTTCATTACCTGTGGCTAAAATTTTAACACTACAGAACACAGCCTCGCAGATCTACAATGGACTGTGTCTCACCTGGAGGCCTAGATGAAAGAGAAAACTGGCTAAGTGGACCTATTTCACATCCCACCTGCTAAACAAGAAGCTGATCTTAGCTGGGTTCTGGAAACTTTTGTTTCTGTTTGGAACCCTGGAGCCCTCCAAACCTTTTCCTTCATGAGGTACTGGATTTTCACCACCTAATGTTGGCCTAGAAGTAACAGATGAAGATTCCTTCCCTTCTAAACTGAACCACCAGGCGTCTATTCTGTTTTGAACCTTGAGTCACACCAGTCCCTATACAGTATTTGAGCCTGCTGCCTCTCCAACATTCCCAGAACATACTGAACCTGGGACTGAGCCTGCAATGTTCCATTTACAACATTCCCTGAAGCAGTCGAATAGACCTTTTTTTCCGTCCAAGCATGCAGCATTTATATATCCAGTGCATACAGGGGGGAATCTCACTTGTATCTCATGCATTTTTCTGATTACTCATTAAAACAGGATTATGGATTTGTATATCATGTTGATCATTTTCTCCCTCCTATTATTTTGGTTTGACTCCCGATTCATGTCACTGAGATCTAGATTCCCTATAATAAGCTTCCTAAAAGTTTGGGCTTGGTGGGATCTGGGGTCATAGTTCAGCCTGTGAGAGAGAGTTAAAAGTCCACTTTTTTTTTTCCTTCATGGTACTGAGCACTTTCAGTTCCCATTGGCTTCATGGGAGCTGAAGGGGCTCTGCATTTCTCAGGATCAAATGCAGCAGCCCTGCATGGCTCTGGATTTTCCCAGGCTTCAGAGGATCCAGGCTCATCTCTCATATTTACCATCTTCAATATGCTTTACAAACAATAACTCCTTCATCCCCACAGTACCACTCGCGGTATGGCTGTATTTGTATTACATCCATTTTATAAATGGGAATGCAGAAGGCAAGAGATTAAGTGACTTATCGCCATGAACAGAGGGAATCAGTATCTGAGCCGGGTGGGTGTCCTGACTTCCTGTGCTGAACTCAGACACCTAGGCCCTTTTTGCTTGCTAAGTACACTCTTGTTAGCTTAGGTTTTCTCTACATCTTCTGTTCATCTTCTTTTTGCATGTTTCCTGTTATCTCATCTAGTCTTTTTCCTCTGGCTTGCTGACCTTTAATCCTATTACTAGGAACTATTTTAAAAGGTCTGTTTGCAAGTGATGCTTTAACAGCCTTTCCAAAGTTCTACCTATTCTTACAGTTTGCTGAAGTAAATAAGCAACCTACCCTTCATCTCTAGCATTGGATCTTACTGGGTGTTATTCATTTCTTATCACTGGGGTAAACCTTAAATCTTCAAATTCATTCTAGTCCTTATTCACTTTTGACTCAGACAAAATCTCTATTGGGCCTGCTCCTCTGAGGCCTCTTGACACTGTTCTAGTAATATGAAGGGGCTTTAAAGTGTGAGTAAATTACATTCACGCCCACTTTATGGCCTTTTTACACAGCTAAAATAGTGTAAAAGGGCTCGGTGTCAACAAGAATCAGGCCCACTGACTTCAACAGGCATTTAGCCTGAGTAAAGACTTTAGGAGTTGATTCGTTGTTATTTAGTCACAGTTTTACCTGCCCTGCAGCCACTAATACTTCTTATTTAGATAAGGCCTGGTTTAAATTTGATCAAATCAAATTCTGTAAACGTTTAAGCAAAAAATGAAAATGAACTCAAACCTTTTTTGGAGGTTCAAAAACCTTGGGTGAACTTAAAGAAAAAAATTCCCCACCCCCGCACTCTGGTGCCAGCTGGAAAGGAAAAATTCTAAAACATGACCAGAAAGGCTCCCCTTCCAGTATTAGAACCACATGATAATGGAAATTTCACGAGGAAGTCCTCATGGCATGATTTACAGCCTGGCTTTCAGACCTCCATTAAGATTCTTATCTCTTGTTGTACAGTGTGGTTGTAATCTCTCTGAGTGTAAATCTGAGGATTTGCTTCAGACTATTCTACAGAGAAGGGCCAATTGCACGATTCAGATTGCAAATCCAACCAGGGGCGTTTGGATCTGGGTCCCTCGGAACTTTCCAGTATTATTTTCATATCTTTGCTCTGCTGTTCTGTAATGTCCCTTTGGGACCTGATCCTGCATAGTGTTAAATACCCTCAAACCTTAATGACATACAACCAGGGCTGAGGATGCTCAGATCTGGTGGTGTTCAGCACCTTGCAGGACTGGGACCTTCATGTATATTCTGGTCCTTTTGTTTTTCAAATGTTAAAGGTACAGCTCCTGATGCACCCACCAACTCCCCTTGAAGTCAAGAGACTTGCCCAAGGTTACATAGCAAGACAGTGTCGGGAGGACGAGCTTTGGAATCCAGGTTACTTGACTTTGCCTCATGTCTAACCAACTAGATCACAACTTTGTCATTGACTCCAATGGGGGGTGAGGTGGGGGACAGGACTCCACATAGTATTACCTTTCCCATTTGTAGGGATGGATAATGAGGATACTAACATTTACCTACCTAGCTACGTGTGGCTGCTGAAAACGTAAACCCTATTTATTTTTGGATTTTGCTTAAACTACTACTGCCCGTTTTACAGATGACCAGGCTATGGCACAGAAAAGTTAAGTAACTTGGCTAGTAGCCAGCATGATTTGGTGGATTAAGCATAGGGCAGGGTGTCAGGCTATCTGAGTCCTTACCCTGCTTCTGACACTGACTTGGTATGTGACCTTGGGCATATCATTTAACTGCTCTGAGCCTCGGTTTTCCTGTCTGAAAAGTCAGGAAAATGTAATTTACTTTCTATATAAAGCATCCATGTTTGTAAAGAGCTGCATAAGTGCTAAGTCTTGTTTAGGCCAGTCATATCTGGAGAAAGAAATCAAGACCTCCTAGCTACCAGCCATGTGTCTTTCACATGCATTACTGTGAACAATTTTCAGTCTCCCCCAGAATTTCATAATAGATCAAAATTTCAAGGAGTTAGGATTCATATGATATGTCCTGCCGACATACTCCACAGGAATTCTGTTGAAAAAATATTCACCAGTTTCACCCCACTCTATCTGTAACTTAGAAGAAATAAGGCATAGACTGCTTGAATGTTCCTGGTTGTTGTTTAACTAATTACTCATTTTCGAGGCAGAAATCAAAACTAAAATACTCCCCAAATTCTCCTCCCACAATGACTAATTTTCTGCCGACGCCACTTACTTTTTCAGATAAATGATACCCAAAATAGCAAACTTCTAATCACATAATCCAAACAAGACAGGTTTTAGCTCCTCTTGCTATAGATTTTCTTTCTGGTCTCTCATGAGAATCAGCCTTTTAACTAGTCTCGTCTCCATTAGAGTAACATTTACTTTATAAATTTTGGTTAATGCTTATTTAGTTCAGCATGGTATGTTGCAGGGCTATCTGAAGCCTCCTCCACAGCAGGAAAAGAACTGTTGCTGTCTGAGAACTGTTTTCAGCAAAGCTCCCTCCTGCGGTGGCACTGAAAACAATTTCACTGCAGCAAGTGTAGGACCAATCCATCCTCAGTGAAGACTGGAGAATTTAGCCATAAAGCTCCTTTGGGTCCTTCTGGGGTGGGGTGGGGTGGAGAGAGCTCTTCCCAGGGCCAGAAGACATGATTTGTTATACCAGGCCATTTAGAAATAGAGCAAAATCTATCACAAGATGAAACGCATTTACAAGTATTAAACTCTCCCCATTAAACTGGCATAGAAGTCTTTTTGCCAGCTGTGGAAGCAACTCTGCTTAGAGGAGGTTTTGATTATACTTATACGCTCAACTATACCACAGTTGAGCCAGAATGTGGCAGGATCCTAGCACAGGTAACTAGAGTACTTCAGGGATAACAGCTCCTTTTTCCCCCCTTCTGCAGTTTTCTCTCTGCCTTCAGAAGACCCCCCACCCCAGGAAAGTAGGTAGTCTAGTAAAGTAAGCATTTTATGTCTGCTAATGAGCTCATTTCCTCTCTACTCTCCAGCCTGGTTTCTCCTCTCCGACCCCATCAGAGAATCCAATAAGGCCCAATCTAAAAGCTCCTTAGAGCATTTTAATTGCAAAATTGATAACATCTCATGCCAGTAAACTTGGCTCCATTAGTGAGGGAAGTGCCTTGTGTGGAAAAATGAGGTCCTGGAAAGACATGATGGCCAAATGCACTTTACCACCCTGCTGGAATGGCAACACTTACTCTCTGTATAACTATAAATCATTTACAAAGCCATGAAACGGGACGTTGACCCGATGGCCTAATTTTTGAAGGACAAGGTTATGCAAGGTCATCAATATCAACCATAGCAATTGCTCTCTTTCCTCATTCTTCAGAGTGCTTATAATTTACCTTGGTATTGTCTGGTCCATAGGGGAAGCAGTTGCTCCATCCTTGATTCAGTGCAACTTCTGATGCCATGTAATATTTAGTAAGAACTCAGGAGTCAGGCTGCTTGGAGAGAAGACAGCGTTTTTATTAATGGCATGAGGGCTCAGCTCATCTTCAGTCTCCTCAGGCTTCTGGAAATACCTCGTTGGCACGGAGCATGTTCAGAATTCTAACCCAGGAAATAGCATCGTTATTTCTGTATTAACATTACATCATCTAATTTCCATAGCCATGCACCTACCAGACTCATATGCTTAAACACATCCTTAAATGTTTTGCTGGACCTGGGCCAGAGTGCTCGACATCTTGCAGAATCAAGCCCATAGTACCCATGGGTGAGGTAATATCTTTTACTAGGCCAACTTCTGTAGGTGAAATAGACAAGCTTCTGAGCTCCACGGTGCTCCTCTTCAGGTCTGGGAAAGGTATGAGAGTGTCACAGCAAGATATGACCTCGTCCACCTAGTCTTTCTCATATCTTTGAATCAACACAGCTACAACAACCCTGCAAACATGATTTAAAGAGCAGTTTTAATCAGCAAAGTGGTTATATAAAAATGCCTCATATTGGTTTAATATATCTGTTCCGTATGCATCTTCCAGTCATTAACATCAGCTTATTTTACTAAATTGTTAGCTAAATGCTGATGATGGTGCAGCCTGTGTTATGACACGAGATGATAGAAGTGGCAGAAAGAGAACCGGTTGATTTTTCAGATCCCAGAACACTTGATTTGCAAGACTTGCAGTTAGAAGAAGGATTTTTTCCCTTTTGAGGGGAATCATTACAGACCTCCGATGTGATTTTTTAGAGTCACTTTGTTTTTTTAGTATGTAGCACTCACAGCTTATTTTCCATTTTCAAAGCCCTTTGAAAATGCTGGCTAACTAATGCTCACTACACCTATGTGAGGTAGGTAAATCAGGATTCTTATTCCCATTTTACAGATGGGGAGACTGAGACACAAAGCTGAGAGTCTTGTCCAGCACATCAATGGTGAAGCTGAGATTAGAAATCAGGAGCTTCTGGTGCCCAGCCCACAGCTCAATTCTCTATAAAGTGCTGCCTTTTTAAATTGGAGCTAAAACTACACAGAACAGTTTTTAATGGAAAAATAATTTCAACTTTCAGGGAAAAAAGATTCAAGATAATAATTAAATTTCAAACATTTATGAGCCTAAGTCTCCTTCAAGTATTCAAAAGCTTCTTTCATTTTCCACATCTTCAGTATTTCCCTGGACAGCACCTCCAGTGCCACCAAATTACAATTTCTCTTTTTGTCTCTTACATACTGTAATGCATAAATCAACAAGCTTCTATCCAAAGATGCACACTACTCTATGCCGTTCTAATTCAGTTCTCATGCCATGTCCATCACCAGGGTATCAGAGTGCCTTACAGAGCCAGAAAAATTCAAGCAGGAGACTGATGCCTGCGAGGTGGGGTTAAAAAAAATTGCATGTGTAACTTTTTAATTATCTTAATTATTTTGTTTTCCTTTATTTTTAATGAGCGGGTTAATGTGTTATTTGGGAAGCAAGTGCAGTCTGCATTTGGAATTGATTCTTATCATGCTTACGTTGAAGTAAATCAGTAGTAACTTCATTGGAGTTACATCTAAGTAAAATCTGAGTAAGTGAGATCAGAATCAAGCCCAATGTGTATGGATCTACTAACAGGGATACAGCAAAATCTTCCACTCCTGCATCTCGTGACAAAGCTGTGAATGTAGACTCATTTGTATTCTCTCTGCTCTGCAGATGACACTTTTTTTTGACTGACTGCTCTCTTGCTATCACCTGCTTCTGAAGAAAAGCTCCTAGTGAAGAATGTCAAAATGCAGTCACTGTTAAATATGCAATATAATATGCCCTCATTTCTTTATAGGTTTTTTTAAAAACATGTCAGTTCCGAAGGAGGGGCCAGCCAGGCAATACTAGAGAGTCTTCTGGCTGCCCACATAACAGTTACAGCCTGGCCATCAGTAGTACAACCTCTAGAAGAGGAAAGGGAGTTTGTTTTTCATGGCTCTTTCAACCCCTGGCCTTTGGGTTGATTTCAGTGGCTGGTAATTTTTGCCCACCCCAAACTGGGCTGAAATCACTAGCTTATTTCACACATCCTGATGTTCCATGTCTGTATCTAGGAATGTATTTAGCACCCATCGCTGTATTATCTGAGCACCTTACAGACACTGAGGGGCTTATCCTCACAACACCTGCATGAGGTGGAGAAGTATCCAGTTCGACAGAACCAAACTTTCTGTCGAGCACAGTGGTCTTTGCTGTCTGTCCTAATTTGCTTTACAGGGTTGTTTGCATGCTGTTAAGTGGTTGTCGGAGTTTAACCCAAAGGCAGCTACATTTCCACATTACTGGATGAAATGGGTGGAGCGCTCAGGAGCCAGGTTTGTCAGGACATGGCTCTTTCGTGAATTGCCTGAGCATTCAGCACAGCCTGGGTCTGCTCAAGCTTCTGGAAGAAGAACATGCAGAACATGCTCCCATGCTGATATTATATCCTCTCATTTGCATACTCACTCACATATGAGTAATGTGATACATTTATAATCCCTATGGCCTGAAGTTCCAGAGGGAAAAGTATCAGAAGGGTAGCAGTGTTAGTCTGGATCTGTAAAAAGCAACAAAGAGTCCTGTGGCCCCTTATAGACTAACAGACATATTAGAGCATGAGCTTTCATGGGTGAATACCCACTTCGTCGGATGCATGCATCTGACAAAGTAGGTATTCACTCATGAAAGCTTATGCTCCAATACATCTGTTAGTCTATAAGGTGCCACAGGACTCTCTGTTGCTTTTTACAGAGGGAAAAGAGTCTCTTGGAAAAAAGGGGAAAGTGCTGCCATAGATTTATTTGCATATGCTACCCAATTCCCACAATTCCTCTAGTGACAATTGTGGAATCACCATAACTAGACATGAACATGGCCAGTCATGGGCTCACAGAGAAGGGAAAGAGCTCTGCCTGTGCAGAAAAGTAGGATTCTACTTAAGAGCATGAAGTGCTCTTGGTTCCCCTTCCATAGGGACTTAACTGCAAGAGATGATCCAGAGGGCAGCAGCAGAGCTAAATGGACTCCAGTTGCATATTTAACAGTGACTGCATCTTGACATTCTTCACTAGGAGCTTTTCTTCAGAAGCAGGTGATGGCAAGAGAGCAGTCAGTCAAAAAAAAGTGTCATCTGCAGAGCAGAGAGAATACAGGTAGCATCTGTGAATGGGGACGTTCTACTCTCACCGCCACAGCATCTTAATAAAGCTGAATCGCTATGCTGAGTTAGATGGTGGTACTTCTGCATGGGACTAAGCAAGCATCTCCCTTCAGACTGGAGACAGACCTCCACAGGGATACTTGGATGCTGCTACTTGCTGATCCAAACCCTGGGTGGGTTTTGGTGGACGGGTAAGGTGGTGCTGTCAAGGGACTATCTTAGAATCATAGAAGAATAGGGTTGGAAGAGACCTCAGGAGGTCATCTAATCCAACCCCCCCTGCTCAAAGAAGGACCAACCCCAACTAAATCATCCCAGCCAGGGCTTTGTCAAGCTAGGCCTCAAAAACTTCTATGGACGGAGATTCCACCACCTCCTTAGGTAACCCATTCCAGTGCTTCACCACCCTCCTACTGAAATAGTTTTTCCTAATATCCAACTTATACATCCCCCATTGTAACTTGAGACCATTGCTCCTTGTTCTGTCATCTGCCACCACTGAGAACAGCCTAGCTCCATCCTCTTTGGGACCCCCCTTTCAGGTAGTTGAAGGCTGCTATCAAATCCCCCCTCACTTTTCTCTTCTGCAGACTAAATAAGCCCAGTTCTCTCAGCCTCTCCTCATAATCATGTGTCCCAGCCCCCTAATCATTTTTGTTGCCCTCTGCTGGACTCTATCCAATTTGTCAACATCTTTTCTGTAGTGGAGGGACCAAAACTGGATGCGGTACTCCAGATTTGGCCTCAACAGTGCCGAATAGAGGGGAATAATTACTTCCCTCAATCTGCTGGCAATGCTCCTGCTAATGCAGCCCAATATGCCATTAGCCATCTTGGCAACATGGGCACACTGCTGACTCATATCCAGCTTCTCATACACTCTCATACACTGCGGCTGAGCCAGTCGGTTCCCAACCAATAGCAGTGCATGGGATTCTTCCATCCTAAGTGCAGGACTCTGCACTTGTCCTTGTTGAACCTCATCAGATTTCTTTTGGCCCAGTCCTCCAATTTGTCTACTCTGGATCCTATCCTTACCCTACAGTGTATCTACCTCTCCCCTCAGCTTAGTGTCATCTGCGAACTTGCTGAAGGTACAATCCATCGCATCATCCAGACCCTTAATGAAGATGTTGAATAAAACCAGCCCCAGGACCAACCCCTAGGGCACACTGGTTGATACTGGCTGCCAACTAGATATCGAACTATTGATCACCACCCATTGAGCCCGATGATTTAGTCAGCTTTCTATCCACCATTCATCCAATCCATACTTTTTAAAACTTTCTGGCAAGAATACTATCACTTGTGGGATATTCTCACTGGTGGAAGGGAAGGGAGTTAGACAGATTATTACCAAAGTTACCAGAAGAGGGGAAATATTTTACTCTTTATCTGCATATATGGACTACTTCTGGGTTTTCCTAAATGTATGACTCTGTTCTTCCCCCCCATGAATGCTTCTTTGTTTGTACACAGTCTTGGAGCATCTGTGAATGGGGACGTTCTACCTCCTAAGGGCACCAAGGAAGGATGCATTTTGTTTTTCCCAGTTTCTGGATAGGTGCTTGAGCTGGGTTAGTTATTTGTCAAAAGGAATCATAGATATATTGAACCCAACCCTTTTAGCTGCTGTTAGCCACTTGGCAGGATGATTACACCTACCTTTATAGAAGTGTGCGTAGCTTGTATGCTAGTGTCATGTCTACTGGGATAAAGCCTCTCCCTATAGGTACAATCATGAGTATTTCCATTTCTCTTTAACAAAAGCTATCAGAAAAGAACAGCTGAGCATTTTGGAGCACATTGAGTTGAATTCTGCTATCAATTACATTGTTCATGCAAACCTATCTGCTTCAGTGAGGCTGAGCAGGTATAAATAGGAGAGCAAAATTTGGCTCATTGTCCCTAGAAATATTTCTGATGATGTATTTCAGAGTTTAGGGTGTGTAGGGATTATCCTCTAATCTCTTTTTTTTTATTTTAAGGAGCATTTTCCATGAAAACAGGAGCAGTTTCATTTTTGCGTTCATCGCCAGCTATTTACTCTTCACCTGAAGTCCTAAACTTCTGTAATATCATGGCCATCATCATAGCAACCAATTATGATGCTTCTAAAAGAACTATTATTATTTGTAACATTACCTCTTAGAAACACATTGATGGGGTCTGTCAGACTTTACAATCTAAATAAGCAAGATGGGCAAAAGGTGGAGGAGAAAACAGAGAGATGAACTGACTTGCCCAAAGACACACCGCAGGTCACTGGCAGAATCAGGCATAGTATGCAGGTCTCCTGAATTCTACTTCCATGACTTCCCCACTAGAGTACACAACCTCTCGAACTACGACTTTAGCTGAGGAATAAGCAGCAGGAATCTAGGAAGCTCCTACTCAATGAATATCCTGTTTCCTGCAAATGTCCCTTAGCAATGCCAAAAGTGCAAGAAAAATAGACCTATGTTGTCCGGAAACAGATTCGTGTGAAGGGAATTCACAGCCAAATAAAAAAGGACTCAGCTTTGTTAAAGTAGCGATAAATGTCCTGATTCTCGTTCACTCTGAGGCTGCTTTCCACTGCTGTGGTGCTGTAAAGAGACCTTACAGTGGACCTACATTATATGTACACTCACTATAAGTGCCTTTATCGTGTCAGTGAGGCATAGAGCAGCTTTAGTGTAAGTGAGAATAAGAACAAGGTTGTTAACAGACTTTTCACTGAGAACAGTCTTGTTCAAACATTGTCATTATTTTTAAAACAAACCACTGGACCCAATATAAAAGACTTAAATCTGGAGTAGGGTGACCAGACAGCAAGTGTGAAAAATCAAGGCGGGGGTGGGGGAGTAATAGGAGCCTGTATAAGAAAAAGACCCAAAAATCGGGACTGTCCCTATAAAATTGGGACATCTGGTCACCCTAATCTGGAGCTACTAGGAGCGATACGTGCTGGTGTTGTCAGGAAACGGATGCCAATTCGGTTCATATGCTTTGGAGTTGGCTCAATATAATCTGATTCTGGAAGAAGGTCAATAGTAAGCTTAATTTTTTTATGTCATCTGACATTGTGCTTAAAGGAGAATATGCTGTTTTGGGGTTACAAGGTACCGTGTGGAATCTTGATTATTCCAAAAAGTTCTGGCTGTGCAGAGCCCTGATAGCAGTTAAAAGATTTACTCTTCAGTATTGGAGGTCAACATCCAGTCCAATGATAGAAGAATAGTATACAGATATAGCTGTGCTGGCATGCATGGCAACGATCTCCTTCTGCAGTAAAAATGAGAAGTGAACAGACTTTGTAGAAATGGTGGATAAATTGGTGGGCTGGGTTATGACTTTCTTCTGGTGCCCTCTCTCCTCCCTCTTCCTTTTCTTCTTTCTGCTTTTTTTCCCCCCTTCCCTCTGCTTGTCTCCTCTGTATTTGTATTGCCTTTTATTTCATTTGTATTTTGTTTTGTTCGGAAAAGCTAATATGATTGATAGTTATATCTTCTGTATGGTAACTTTGACAGTAGTGTGGGGGGAGGGAGGGGTATTATGTTTTGCTATATAAAAATTAAATTTTATAAAATGTTTAAAAGACAGGATGTTCTGTGGAACTCGTCACTAAATATAACCAAAGCCAAAAGCTTAGTACAGATTAGACATTTATATGAATGAAAGGTTGAAATTCACTCCATGGAAAGGAGAAGCACAAGGTCCATGTGCCACGTAAATCCTCCAAATATGGCTTATATAGTGCATAGACTTTTTACATTACAGTGGAGCTCTAAATTCCAGCCACACAACAGTGTCTGGGTTAGAAGGTGCACAAGAGAAAGGGAGGTCACTGGCAGCCCCCCACCAGAGCCCAGGGAGTTGTCATGAAGGCCTCAAGTCAGAAAAGCGTCCAGCACTTAAGTACATACCTAACTTAAAGCAAGTACTTAAATCCCATAATGACATTTAAGCAATGCTTAATGTTAAACACATGCTTAAGTGCTGTCCTGAAGAGGGATGGATTTATGCACTTACTTAAGTGCCTTGATCTAGTGTGGAGGAACCTTGACCAGCAGTCACAAAATCCATATTTTGAGGCCTCAACTCAAGTGGGATTTAAGTGGTGCACAGGCCTTGTGCTTGTCCTGTGCCCCGCAGCGAATTTCACTCTGGCAAATGAATAGTTGCCACCACCATCTGGTACAGCCAAGATCTTAATCTGATGAACTGGTACCATTGCCTAGAAAAAAAATTGGGAGACACTGATATAAAAGTGAATTGTAGGTTTGCAGGGTTTGAAGGTTTTTTACATTAAGGCAAGAGTGTTGCTAATAATAGAAGCCAATACTAAGTCAGTTTGATTGTAAATCGGCTAAATAAACAGACCTACTTTGTTCGGTTTGTCATTATAAGGGATGTAACATGAAATCCTGCTAAACAAATAAATGATAGAGGTATAAACCTGTTAGAAAGAATTAATGTACTTCACACCAAGGCTATGCATTTCAGCACTCTTCCCTGCACTTCCAGAATTGATCACCACTGAAGTAAGCATTACCAGTCATGTAAATTTAAGATTATATCATCCGATCCAACTGAATTATGTTTACATAACCCCCTTTAAGCACCCTGAGAAAATAATAGCTCAGGGAAATATCCTCTCCTTAATTTTAAGATGCTTGAAGGAATCTATGCATTACAACTCCTTCTGATAGAACTTTGGCTTTGCAAGATTTGTCTAATCAATTGGAGACAGTCGTATATAGATTTTCAGATTTATTTCTACTTTGAAAGCAACCCTCCTATGAAACAAATCACCCTACTGAAAAGGTGGCTCTTGAATGATGGTGCATATTATGTCTGAGGATTCTATACATGGCATGTTTCCCCAGTTCACCAGCAGCTTTTTATCTGCTACACTCAGCATTTTAGTATTGGTACAGCAATTAAGGAGCGGGCATGGAAAGAGGAATCAAATTGCACCATTTCTACTCATGCATTGTCATTTAGCTTTGACAGCAGCCACCTTGCAAGAAAAGAGAGTCCTGAATCTAGAATGACGAGGTATGTGATTTTAAGGATGGTGAGTACAGCAGCAAAACACAATGCTGGTTTGATTTTTATAAACATTAAAGTGAGGGTCTTCAGAGAGGGATAAAATATTCACGTACTATATTTGTTTCCCACCCGTAAACTGCACTAAGATGACATCAAAGCTTTAGGTGGAATTAGTACATGCACAATGTCTCTTCATAAAGTTATTTAATTCACTCGAAGGGACACTTTTCATGCTGCAGCATCTTATTGACAGTGAACTACCTCTTTATGCTTCCTGTAAACATCAGAAGCAATTTCTGATCAATTAAAATCCAGGAGCAGCAAACCAACCATATCACCTGAGCTGTTTAAATGAATTCATTATAAAATAGACTGCTAGTTTTCCTATGATTTTCTTCAGATCACATTTGGAATCATTATTCTTGTGAGTTTTCTTTTCAGGATTTTTTTTTTTTAAATCTCCTAGGAAGAAGAGGCTGTGGCTATTTTTTTTTTTTTTTTTACTTTATTGGCCTTGACCTGGAGTACCTTTGATTCTATTGTACTTCAGTCTTTGTTATTGTATATCACTAACTGTGATAACACAACCAGTCCAAGCAGCAGGTAAGAACTAGTTTAAATTCAGATCACAGGTTTATCAATGTAACTGTTTGAAAAAGGAACCCATAATTTTTCTATGACCTCTGGGCCTCTCTTTACTGGAATGGATGCTTTCCATGAAGTAGTAGAGAAAATGAAATATTGTTTGCCATTTTAATTGAATCTACTACTGCCTCGTTATCAAAGGGATTGTCTCTTGCTGACCGCATATAAAACATAGCACAAGAACTGACATTGGTCATTCAAAGCATAAAATCCTGCAGTGCTGGAAAGGTGATTTGAGATGTAACAGCAGTTAGCATATTTTCTTGTTTTCAGTTTTAGATGCTGGAAATGACTGTGAAATAGTTTATTTGGGGTGGATCTGAATTTGTTTGAGGAGGCCTCTGTCACAGTCAGAGGTCTACTTAATGTACTGTAATACAACTCCTAATGCAATGCAATGGGTAGTAATGAGACACTTTAGATATTTGTTGGAAAAGTAACATGGCAAAACACAAAATGTCCAGTAAGTTCATGGAATGTATGAGACAACTTGTGGGAGGGTCATGAAGGGTCAAGTCCCCCCCACACACACACCCAGCAGTCAACTGCCACCCCCCAGCAGATGAGAAGGGGCAAGGCCAGAGCCAGAAGTGAAGGGGCGGGGCCATAATCTTTTCCAGACATGCTGCCCAATGCAGCACATCCCTCCGGCTGCCTGGAAGCAAGCCTGGCTGCTGCAGCAACAGGAGGCTGTCCCCCTGCCCAGGCTCAGCTTCTGCAGACAGGAGCCGACTCTGAGCAAGCCAGGGGTCAGGGGGGCTCCAACTTGTTCAGCCGCTATCCCAGAAGCCAAGCCTAGGCAGGAGGCAGCCCACTGCTGCCACAACCAGCCACTCTCCCAGGTGGCTGCCTGCACTGCACCAGACAGCTTCCGGAAGTGGCTCTGTCGTGCTCCCTGCCCGGCTGTTGCTGCCAGGAAGAGCAGCTGAATGTGCCAGGAGGGGAGCTGGTGCAGCGGGCCCCGCCCCCACAGACACACAACTAACGTGAGGTGGGGAGGGGATGGGGAGAGGACAGGTGGGGAGTTCACGTGTCCTCCCCTTTAGCTGGGTGGGGAGGGCACCAGTTGTTGAACTAATTTTGTTGCAGAAGGTGGAGGAAGTAACCAGAAGTAGTCACTTTAGACTTGATTCAGACTAACGGGGAGGAATTGGTTGGGAATTCGAAGGCAATTTGGGTGAAAATGATCATGAAATGATAGATTTCATGATTCTAGGGAAAGGAGGGCTTGAGAGCAGCAGAATAAGGATAATGGACTTCTAAAAAACAGACTTTAAAAAGTCATAGGAACTGGTAGATATGGTCCTTTGGGGAAAAAAAATGTAAGGGAAAAAGATGTGCAGGAAAGCTGGCAGTTTCTCAAAGAGACAATATTAACAGCACAACATCAAACTATCCTGTTGTGAGGAAAGGTAGGAAGAATAGGAAGAGGCCAATATGGCTCCATCAAGAGCTCTTTAATGGCCTGAAAATCAAAAAGGAATCCTACGAAAAGTGGAAAAGTGGACAAATTGCTAGGGAGGAGTACAAAAGACTAGCACAAGCATGTAGGACAAAATCAGAGAGGCTAAGGCACAAAAGGTATCTACAACTACCACTTTTGTCAGTAAAACTTTTGTCGGTCGGAGTGTGGAAAGAAAAAAAAGACCCCTGACCTATGTAAGTTTCACTGGCAAAAGTGCTGGTGTCAGCTCTCCTGATAACATACCTACGCCTGCTCTCTGGAGAGCGCTCTCCTGCCAGCAAAGAGCGGCTACAGGGGAGACCTTACAGTGGTACAACTCTTTAGTGGAGACATAGCCAAGTTACACCTAGCAAGGGACATAAAACACATTACGAAGAGGTTTTATGAACACATTAGGAGCAAGAGAAACATGAAATTTAGGTCCTCTACTTAGTAGAAAAAAGAGCTAATAATGGACAATATCAGAAGGCTGAAGGTTTAATGCCTATTTTGCTTCACTGTTCACTAAAAGATAAACTGTCACCAGATACTTAACCCAATTGCTACTAACAAGTAGGGGAAAGGACAAGTTAAAACCTATTTAGAAGAGTTAGATATATTCAAGTTGGCAGGGCCTGATTCATCCTAGAGCAGGGGTTCTTACCCTTTTTCATTTTGTGGCCCACCCAAAATACAATAAAAACTCCTCGGCCCACCTATGCCACAACAACTGTTTTTCTGCATATAAAAGCCAGAGCCAGTATTAGGGGGTAACAAGCAAGGCGATTGCTCACAGCCCCACACCACAGGGTTCCCTGTGAAGCTAAGTTGCTCAGGCTTCGGCTTCAACCCCAGGTGGCAGGGCCCTGGGCTTCAATCCCACGAGGTGGGGCTTTGGCTTTCTGCCCTGGGCCCCGTTAAGTTTAATGCCATCCCTGCTTGGTGGACCCTCTGAAACCTGATCGCGGCCTTCCAGTGGGCCCTGGACCCCTGGTTGAGAATCACTGACCTAGGGTACTAGCTGAAGCAATCTCAGAACCATTAGCAATTATCTTTGAGAGCTCATGGAGGATGGTTGAGGTCCCACAGGACTGGAGACAGGCAAACATAGTACCAATATTTAAAAAGGGGAACAAAGAGGACCCAGGAAATTATAGACCAGTCAGCCTCACTTCAACACCTGGAAAGGTACTGGAACTAATTCTTAAACAATCCGTTTGTAAGTACCTAAAGAATAATAGGATTATAAGGAATAGCCAACAGGAATTTGTCAAGTTAGATCATGCCAAACCAACCTAATTTCCTTCTTTGACAGGGTTACTGACCTAGTAGATAGGGGGAAACTATGAACGTAATGTATCTTGTTTTTAAAGTAAGGCTTTTGACACAGTCCCAAGTGTTATCTTCTGTCTGTGTGTTCCATTCTATGCATCAGAAGATGTGGGCTGTCCCCCATGAAAGCTTATGCTGAAATAAATTTGTGAGTCTCTAAGGTGCCACAAGTCCTCCTGTTCTTTTTGCGGATACGGACTAACATGGCTGCTACTCTGAAACCAGTCCCACATGACATTCTCATAGGCAAGCTAGGGAATTGTGGTCTGGATGAAATTGCTATAAAGTGAGTGCACAATTGATTGGAAGACTGTAGCCGAAGAGCAGTCATCAGTGGTTTGCTGTCCAACTGGGGGGATGTATCTAGTGTGATCCCACAGGGGTCTGTCCTGAGTCCAGTCCTAGTCAATATTTTCATTAATGACTTGGATATCGGAGCATAGAGTATAATTATAAAATTTTTAGGTGACACCAAGCTGGCAGGAGTTGATAGCACTTGGGAGAACAGGATTAGAATTGAAAAGAACCTTGACAAATTGGAGAATTTGATCTGAAAGCAACAAGATGATAGTCAATAAAGACAAGTGGAAAGTACTACATTAGGAAGAAAAAATCAAATACACAGATACAAAACGGGGAATAACTGGATATGCAACAGTACTGCTGAAAAGGATCTAGGGGTTATAGTGGATCATAAATTTAATGAGCCAAGAATGTGAGGCAGTTACCAAAAAAGTTAATGTCATGTTGAGGTGTATTAATAGGCGTGTTGTATGTAAGACGTGGGAGGTAATTGTTCCACTGTACTCGGCACTAGTGAGGCCTCACCTGGAGTTCTGTGTCCAGTTCTGACCACCACACTCTAAGAAAGATGTGGATAAACTGGAGAGAGTCCAGAGCAGTACAACAAAAACAATTAAAGTTTTCAAAAACATGGCCTATGAGGAAAGGTTAAAAAAATTGGATATGGATAAGAAGGCAGAGGGAGGACTTGATAACAGTCATCCAATATGTTAAGGGCTGCTATAAAGAGGACAGTGATCAATTTTTCTCCATGTCCACTGAATATAAGAAAAGAAGTAATGGGCTTAATCTACAGAAAAGGAAATTTAGGTCAGATATTACGGAAAACTTTCTAGCTATAAGTATAGATAAGCACTAGAATAACTCTCCAAGGGAGGATGTTGGATTCTCATAACTTGAGGTTTCTAAGAATAGTTTAGACAAACAGGAATGGTCTAGGTATACTTGATTCTTGCTCAGCACTGGGCACTGGACTAGATAACTTCTTGAGGTCCCTTCCAGCCCTAGATTTCTATAATTTGAGGCCACCCATGAAAATTCTTGAAGCCAGTCTGTAGCCTGTGATTCCTGAAAACAGATAATTCTCCCATGCAAAAGGCTGAGGACCTCAGTGATATGATGGAGAACCAGAGTGAGCAGCTTTCCTCAGCATTGGTCTGTTTTCTTAGGAAACTCCTCCAGGTCAGGTGTCCACAGGCATCCCCATTGTTTACTACTGAACTCAGAGAATGAAAGAGCACAGAAGAGAACCAGCGTATGGAAGATGAAAAACTGGATTCAGTGATGACAGAGAGCTCCGTCGGGTCTTGTGATGTACCACAGAGCTAGAGTGGAGCAAAGAATTACTTAGTAAAGCCATTCAAGGTAGCAATAAATAGAATAGTCTGTTTCAGCCACACTTCCTCTCTGTCCTTCTTGGGAAAGCAATGGGCAATATTCCATCTTCCTTGTTGATTAAAATCCTTTGCAATCGATCCAATTTCCTGTCATCCGGGAAGCCAGTGTCAGAGCAAGAGGCCACAAATGCACCTGTGCTCTCACTCAGTCTGCAGATGATCATGAGACACAGCCTGTGTGTAGGAACCAGGCTTATGATGGATTCAGAAACCCAGTGGTGAAGCACTTCTCCACGTGGGTGGGAGTTATTGGAGCCTGGTTAAAGCAGAGCACTACCTCTCCTGAAACACACCAATGTACAACCCCTAATCAAGAAACCATCTTTTGATGCTAACATCCTATCCAGGTTCAAACCTATCATTTCTTGGGAAGATGATCAAGAAGGCGACTGCCAGTCAACACCAGGTACAGTTGGAAAAAGTGGAAATGGTCAGTACCTTCTGATCTGGTTGCAAAACCCAACAGATGCTGAGATTGTGAGCTTGTCAGATAGATAGCCTCCTTCAAGTTACAGATCCAAAACAGCTTTCCATGCTGACGTTAGATCAGTCCGCCTGCATTCAGTATCTCTAACCACAAAATGAGTGGCTGGAGGGGAATGGGATTGAAATAGTGGTTTTGTTCTCTCCGCTGGGGCAGATTTAAATCAGTAGGTGCACTGGAAGATTATTCATCAACCCAGAGAGTTCTGCCAAATGGAGTCCCTGTGATTCCGGTTTTATCCCTTTGGGTGTCTGATGCACATGTGAAGCCACACCAAGTACCAGTAAAGAGGTACGAACTGAAATACTATGAGAACATTTCTGAATTAAACTAGCACCGAGCAGCCCATTGTGCAAGGTGCTCTCTACATGCACATCGTACGGGAAAGGCTGCCAATCTACACAGAAAAGAGTGGGGAGAGGAAACGAAGGTGTAGTGACTTGCTCAAGTCTATGGCAGAGTTCGCAGTAGAGACAGGATCTCCTGTGCCCCAATCTAGTGCCCTACCCACTGTCTCCACGCGAGATTGAGATGGCAATGTCCTCCCACTGTCCCAGATCACAGACTGATGTGCAAGTCAGTGAAGGCTCATATGGGTTAAGACATAAGCATTAGGAATTGGGCCGATGTTCCATTTTGAGATTTTCACCTGTTCTTTGGTACCCTAGTTTACTGGGGCACTTATAAGGTCATCAACTAGTGGGAAGGAATAGCTCAGTGGTTTCAGCATTGGCCTGCTAAACCCAGGATTGTGAGCTCCATCCTTGAGGGAGCCATCTAGGGCAAAAATTTGTCTGGAGATTGGCCCTGCTTTGAGCAGTAGCTTGAACTAGATGAGTTGCAGAGGTCCCTTCCAACCCTGGCATTCTATAAACTTTAAAGTCATTTGGGGCCAGGTTTCAGCAGTGATCAAGAACAATTTTGATCCTCTCCAAAATATTTGGGAGCAGCAGCCTTTAATCACAGATGCGGACACAGAGACCCAGGCCTTTATAACCCCAGTGCTACATTGCTGCAGCACTCTTTAGCTGGGATTTCCCTTCAGAAATCGCCCCCAGATTGCAGCTGTTGCAGAACATAGAAGCACGCCTGGTTAGGGGCCTTTACAAGAATCAGTAATGTTGTCACTCCATGACTTCTACTGGCAGCATATAGGCCAGCGAGGGTGCTTTAAGGTTTCACCACAGGTGGAATTCACCTCTATGCAGACAGCTAATGCATGGCTTGTGCAATGCTTTAAACCCACAAAATAATGCTTAATAGGACTTAAGTGGGGCATAGATCTCCTGTACCCCCTTAGTTTATAAAGATCTAAATAATATAACTCTGCCTAAGGAATTGCCTATTTTTCTATGTCCTGCTATGCTTATTGAGATCAACAAGATTGGAACTGGTGACCCTTCTTAGGTAACAGAGACTGTTTCATTACCTCAATATAAATTGAGAGTAACTCCACTGACTTTCTCAGACTTAGTCCTGGTTTATTCCCATGTAACTGAGCTCAGAATCTGGCCTATAACCCTGAAAGAACAGGAGGCAGTTATCTCTGCCATTCTTCATCCTAGTATCTGTTAAGGCAAGGCTGAAAAATTCACATTAATTCCAAACTTGTTTTGTTAGTCACAATGGAATGAGACTTAAACAATTGTACTTTTCCCTTTCTGACTATGTACTGGGGCATGTTTCCATCTCTCTCTCTCTTTCTCTCTCTTTTTTTAATCAGTAAATTGTTCAATTAACATGATATTTGTTGTTAAATATGCATTAATGAACTATATAGAACTGAGGAGCATTTGACTAAGGGAAAGGATAGATTAGTGCTGGTTAAAGCAGCGGACTGAGATCAAGGAGATTAGGTTCTATTCTTGGTGGATTCCCTGGGTCATCCTAGATAAGTAATTTAACATCTGTGCCTCAGTTTCACATATGCAAAATAGGGATAATTCTCCCTTCTTTACTGTGGTGTTTGACTTAATTAATGTCTGTGAAGAAGCACTTTGAAGTCCTTAGATGGAAGATGCTAGAGATGTTTTTGAGCAGCTGCCATTCCCACGGTCTCCCAAACACAGTCTACCTACTTCATAGAGTCCAAACTAATCTTCTCCTTGGTTTTATTAGCACAGAAATGAATGAATAATAGTAACAACATAAAATTCAGCTCAAATAATCTCCACAGGTTTATCTGCTCCTAGGGCTGCTACCCCAACTTTTCTCAGTCCACATCCTAAGTCCTGTTTTTCTAGAGATCCACATCCGTCTCTCCTATAACTGGGTGGGGTAGTGAGCCTCTTGCCTCAGTGGGTGAACAGCACCCCCCTTAACCCTTTCCTAGCAGGCTAAAAGAGAGAAGAGTGTTTTGTTGCTAACCCACTGGATTGTGAGTTAGGTGCTCTGAGTTCAATTCCTGTCTTTGCCACAAGCTTCTTGTGTGACCTTGAGTAAACCACTTAATCGCTTTGTGCCTCAGTTTCCCACTTGTCAAATTGATATGATTATAATATTTCTTTTCACCCATCATATTTCTTTGTCTTACTCTATTTAAAGTATTGCCAAGAGTTCAAAAATTGTGCCTCAGGTCCACAGAAAAATCATGAGATTTTAAAAATAGTAAATTGTAGGTTCTCTTTATTTGCCTTCTGGTTTTGAGCTTTTAAGGTTCACGTTCCCAAGCTTTTCTCTGTGAGAACTAGAGCTAGAAATATACTTTGATTCTCACATAATCACATTACTTCAGAAACTGAGATTTTAAGGAACAGTAGAGACTATCATGAGACTCATCATAACTTTGAGATTTATGTTGATTAATCAGTAAACTCTTCAGAGTGTGGACTGTCTCTTAAAACGTATAGCATTTAGCACAAAAGGGATATTTAGCTGGGACTTCTAGGAATTACCATAATACCAGTAACATTAATAACAATCAACAGCGGCTAATAGGGTGAGAGATTTCTGGCCAGACTGTCACTGATTTATTTATTTATTTGTGTGCTTATTTCTTGTATTAGCCCATCTTATTAAGTTCTTCCTCTATACAGACTTAACTTTTCTGAAGCTTTGTCACTTTAATTTGTAAATGATACCATTGCAATATATCACTTACGCTGAGTTACATGGGGTTGAACCAAATGTCAGTGTAAAGCAATGAACCATTTTTGTTATTTGTTACTGTAGGTTAAGTTTATGTTGATTACTCTAAGTATCACTTTTGAAAGTTAACTAGCATTAAAGTGTTGATAATTCCCCACTTTTGCAATCATATTTGCATAGTGTACAACAGAGTTGAGGAGAAAAAATTATCTTAAGTGTTGTTTTTCATCAGCCCTGTCAGTCTCTTACTGTTTGCTTCATCTTGGTATATGGGGCATTCTGTGACAAATGATTATGACATTTTTCATCTAAGCTTTGCATTATTATATAATAATCTTGTTCTTTCTCGTGAGTGCACCCTTTACATGTAGTGGGGGAAGGGGGGCAGAGATCTGTTTTACAAACATCTTGCCTACATTTATAAATCCTTTCCCTCCTGACCTTCACAAAACAGTAGCAGCAGAAATGTTGCCGGTTTTCCTATGGGCTCAGTCCTCCCCTCATTGAAGTCAATGACAAAATTCCCAATATATCAAATCTAATATATAAGAAGTGTGGGCCCTTTTTGTTCTTCCCTCATTGTCTGTCAGAATATTACTGAACAGAACACTTACAATTATTATCACAGCCCTGATTCTCCCTCATTTATCAATTCAGTGAAGTCCCGTCCCCCCCCGATTTATACATAGGGTGACCAGATAGCAAGTCTAAAAAATCAGGACACTTCTTTGGGGGGGAGAAGAGGGGGGAACTGTATAGTTGCAAATATAAGACACAGCCCCTAATACAGGGATGGTCCCAATAATATCAGGACATCCGGTTACCCTATTTATACCTGTATAAGTGAGAGGACAATTGGGCTTTACCATTTTATTGCAGCAATACTTGTAAAAGATACTGAAATAATTCCTAAGCATTAAAAGCCAAGAAATTAAATCCCCAGCATTCAGAAATGCAGCATGAATAAGATATCTCTGTAGCTATTTCTCCCTCAGTTACATTTCACCTTGGTTTTGTAACCACATTTAGGATCTAAATTTACTCCTATTTATATTAGTAAATACAAGAATAATAATAGTGCCTGACATTTATTGAGAGCTTTTTTACTTTCAATACCTTTTTTATACATTTTCTAATTCATCCTTAGTCCTATTACTAATTAAAATTTTACTTTATCGTGTGTGTGGCATCTTGTATTTTGCAAAAACAATTGTACATGAGTTACTAATTTATAGTAAGTACCTACCTGAATTCAGAAGATTTCAAATTTGCTTCTAGGAAATATTACATTTTTGAAATGTTTGGCTTCTCTGCTAGTATTTATCTTTCTGCTTGCCTCACACTTCTTGCAAGCAAGTACAGTATAGAACATGTTATGCTTTGCATTAATAACAGCCCAATAAAAACAAACAATATTCTTAGTTAACTATGTGTTGAGTTATGTAGATCCTAATTCTACTGCATAAGCAACGAAAGAAAAACAGATATTTTGTCCTTACTGAAAAACAAATTCTGTGATACAAATGCAAACCGACATATGGTAAAAATTGCCTGCAGCGCTGCTGATTTACAGCACTGTCTTCACTCACAGATAATTCATTAAAAAATCAATTTCATACTCTGTGTGTATTGTGTGTGTGTGTATGTGTATATATATAAATTAAAAAAGGACTTGTATAAATACCAGTCTATGAAGGTATTACATAGCTTTTCATACAGATGAGAGGGGTTAAAAACCCTAAAATGTATGGTCACCAGAAGAAAAAGCAAAGGTATCATTAGAATTCATCCTTCAATACAGGTCATGATTGTGGGTTAGATAGCCCAGCTCTTAAATCTACTACCTGAACCATCTGCTGTGCAGTGCAAGTTGAATCTGCTTATGTGAAACACAACTATGCAGACATTTATATTGTGGTATACAGCACAAAAGGGAATAGAAAAGTGCCTGATTCAGGGCTCTCTCACTGATCATGGGAACAATGGGAGTAACTATAATGTATACTTCTGGAGATAGCAATATAAAACCAAAGGATATCAAGGCCATTTGCACTGTAACCAGTGCAGCTTTCAAAACAAATAGCAAATTAAAAACAAAGGGGGGGTTGAATTTTGATATTTTACCACTATTTCATAAAATAATGATCGATTTAAAAACCGTAAGGAGGAAAAAATACCCCTGATGAAAAATGAATTTGGGCAACATCAGCCAACTTCAAAATATTAATAGTCAGCATATAGTTGGCTATTTGGATTATAAGGGGAAGCCCTGAAAGCTCTCCCTTGAATCCCATACCCTCTTCTCCAAAGTATGTGTTACTAGGACCAAAACGTTCAGTGACTTCCTAGTCAGAGAATGGATTTGTTCCTTTTTCTAGTATTGTTTACTAAATGTGATGCACTGGTTGCTTTGATCCACAGCTTTGAGATCTGTGCACGATTTCTTCCTCTCTAGGGAAATACACAAATCAATCACCACATACAAGAGACAACATTTTTCCTCTGTGGCCTCTCTACAGCAGGTGAAATATTGTTGAAAATGACGGGAGGGGGATAAGTATGTGGAATAGGGAAAGTGCGCCATCATCTCCCTTTCAAAGTAAAATTCACTAGTAAGACCAGATGTAAACAAAACTAGAGTGTTTGCAAAAAACGTTAAGATGAAACGGCTGCTACTCTATTTGAAAATATTAGAAGAAATGAGAATCTCCATCTGTTCATCCTGATCCGACTCCCATTGAAGTCAATGGCAGAACTTCAAGGGGCCAGGCTGGCCCATTTTCAATGGCAATCTCAGAAGATGTTGTGCGTTGCTGGCAAGGACACACGTCTGTCGCTGTTCAATCCATGTGAAATTTTCAAATTAAGTATGAACTAAACTGAAAAGTGAGAACAAAATAAACTTTTATTCCAGGCTCAGAGTGTCCACATCAGGGGTTATACTGGGACAATTTAGCAGTATATTTATCCAATATAATTATGCTGGTAAATTTTCCCATGTAGAAAAGCTCTAAGATTGAAGTCCCAGTATCCAGCCTGTTACCACAGATTACAGAGCTTTTCTTCCTGTAGCTTGGACTGGAGTCAGATAGTTTTGTATCTATATAACTTCTTTTCCCCCTTATTATTATTTGTAAGGGCTTTGCTTCCCTCCCCCGCCCCCTTACTGGTCAATTTACCTGGCTTCTGAATAAGAAAAGCTTGGGGGTTTTTTGTTGTTTTGTTTTTATTTTTGACCTTGTTTGTTTGTTTGTTTGTTTTCCCTTGCCAAGTTATATGCCTGGCTCTTTACATGGTCCCTAGAAACTCTGCAAAATTAAAATGTAAAAATTACATGGGTGAATTTTAGGTTACCGTTTCCAGAAAACAGATCCTTATGTCACATTGAATCAGCCATCTGAAGGAATTAACAATTTAATATGTGATCAAGGGACACATGTTACATCAGAATAACACATTTGCTCAAAATGGTTGAAATGTTCACTGTTATGCTAATTCCTTTTACAGGATGAATCATTAATTCTAAATACAAAAGCTAGCATAGAGTATGTTGCTACAGGATATGTTTTTTATTTTAAAATATAAATCAGTTGCACCATAAGAGTGCTGGCCCCTAACTTAGAAGCCAATGGATCATAATCATCCTCTCCTAGGGATGCTATTTGTTTACAGTTCTACCTCTGGGCTTAGATCCCTTCCTCCAAGTTGCCCAGTGCATCCTGCCTAGTCCGTTTCGGTCCTGTTTAGATTGTAAACTCTTTGGTGATCAGATTGTCTGTATTGTGTTTCTTGTGCAGCACTGAACACATTCCAGGTGTTTAACAAAAAATAAAATAAAAAACAATTATAGAGGTTCTGATTCTGCACTGCTTATACACCCAAAATTCCCAAAGACATCAGTGGGAAATCAGGACCAGACCCATCTGAATTATTATTTATTTTTAGGGTACCGTTTCTGTTTATAACCTGGCCCAATCCTGCACTCCTTACTCAGGCAAAACACCCCTGGATGCCACGTGTAAATTGTTAGCTGTAACACAATTTATAGTTCATGGGGCAAAACTATAGCATCAGCTGAAGTCAAGTGGATGAAAAGAAAGAGAATTTACACATTGCCATTGATTCCCTTCACATTCCCGGTGAATGATTCCTCCAAAGTCATCGGCACTGTGGATACTTACAGAGCTCCTCTGACTGGGTTTTGTGTGTGTGTGTGTGAATTGCTCCTGTATCATTCCAACAGGGCCAAATCCTGCCATCTTCGAACTGAGTCCCCTGAACTGCAGCTGATATTCCCTTGCAGGATTGGGACATTGAGTCCCGTTTAGTTAGAGGATTGATATTCAGGGGATATATCAATTGTCCACAAATCACAGATCTGGCTTTGCATGTGGGGGTGGGGGTGGGGTTGCTAGTGTCATTAAAAGGAGCAATTCTAAACCCATCTTAACTCACTTTGAAACCCTTCCCCAGCCCACCTTGTGTTAATACATAGGTCATGTATGAGCCCTCAAGGGATAGCCGGAATTAGGCTTGCAAAAGGGATGCAGCATCTTTTCGCAGAGAATCTACACAGATGTCGTGCCATATGGACCAAGAGAATTCTGGCCAATTGGGTCTTTAGGAGTTTTATTGTGTAATTTCTTAATGTGTTAATATTTTGGGGCCCAGGGAGAGAATGGATCATCACTTAAGCCCCAAGGATTTATGTTTTAAAAGACCATAATGTATTTTCAAGCACATTTTCAGGGTAGGCTCTAAATATCCACAGAAAATACGATGAGGCATCAGAGGAGGGGAGTTAGCTAGAAAAGTCCTTAGGGGTACATTTTAGCTATTAATTGTGTTGGTTTATAATCTGAGGCATTCCACCTAGAGCTGCAAAATAGAAACAAGTAGAGCCAATGACCAGCCCAGGACTAGTCATGTGAGTAAGGGCTGCGGTCAGCCTTTGGCGGGCTGTTTAAATTTTGGGTGTCATTTGATCGCTCCGTCCTTCAGTTTCCCTACCTGTAAAATGGATTTAATCATACTTACCTTACTGCAGTGCTGTGAAGTGCTTGAGACAAGGTGATCCAGTATGGCAGAACATCGTGGCTAAAAGGAGCAGAAATGGTGATTTGGGGGAGAGTTGTCTGAAATTAAACCTTCCTTTACAGCCAGGCAGACAGTAATCTCACACACGATATGTATATTTATTTTTAAGGAATATAACCCAGCTTTGTACAAACTGTGTGAGAGCAGAATTATGCCCTTGGACATCAATTGGAGCTAGTAATGCAGCATTCTCATCACATTGCTGTTACTGCTGGCTTCTGATACTCAAAACCTCAGATTGTGTAGGTGTGGTGTTCAATTTGTTTGAATTGTGAACAGCTTAAAGCAGTCTTATGAAATTCTACTTGTAACTTCTTTTTACCAGGCAAATACTATGTCATTTGTTTCATCATCTGTCATTATGGTAAATGAGAGACAAGATGGGTGAAGTTGTATCTTTTACTGGACCAACTTCTGTTGGTGAGAGAGACAAGCTTTGGCGCATACATGGAGCTCTTCTTCACTTTTAACAACGCTGTATAGGGTATGATAAATGGCAGACAAATAGACTGTGTGCCTAGGCTGGTAACTTTTTGTAACCTTTATCCAAGTCTGATTACAAGCAAACTCTTCTGACTTATCCGGCCAGATGCAAGTGCCAGCAACTTAGGTATCATTATAATTATATTTATTATTAATGGAAACAAAATGCCATTTACAGCAGTGAGGGAGAAGGAACCAAGAGCTGTAGGTCATCTGTCCATGGTAACTCTGTGTGTGTAGTGTTGTATTCCGGATGTGCAGTGAATGTGCGCGGGTAACCCACTGGTTACCTGCACCTGCTTGTGTATTCAAGGTGTGCAGTGCTTGCTTGTGTGTTTTCTGTAGTATTACTGCATGCATCTTCCAGGCCTTAACTTTAAAACAAAAATCTATTTGGGCTTATCTAGCGAAAGAGGATATGTTGGTGATTCAATGCCAGACACATGTTTTAAATAAGTTGAATAACAGAATGACCCCTGCTTGTGCGGCTGGATCCCAGTAGCTGCCTCATGCCTTTTATACGCTGTGAATGGTGAGGGGTTTCCTGTCTTATTTAGAGCCTGTTTTACCCATTCTGGGTTCCACTGCTGGATAACGCAGACAAGGTTCTAAGCCAGAACAGGACACACAAGAAGGATCAGTGATTCAGTGTAAACACGTGTGTGTTACTTATCTCCAGGATACATCTGGAGCTTATCGTGAGCCAAAATGCACCCTTCTCCTTGAAATTCACCTTCAAGGCAGTGAGATGGAATATTTCTTCCCTCCCTTCCCTGACAATTGTCAGTGGAAAGGCTGCAAAAAAAGCTAAAAAAGCCACTGCAGCCTGAATGCAGCCCTGGCAGCTGGCAGCTCTACTCTACTGCAGTGATGTCAGCTGCAAAACCCGGCCACCTCCACCCCCACCCCTCAGCCCCCCGTCATGAGCAGCAATCAAACTCCCATCCGCACACACACAAAGTCACAAGAATAAGAATAATGACAGCAGCAGGGCAATGAAATCAGCCATGGATGATGAGTGGAGGAGGAGGAGGCTGAGCTCGAACCAAAACAAAATCCTCAACATAAAAATAAACCCAGATCTCCACAGCTGCGTCAAACCCATCCCAATAAATAAAATCAAAAATTAATGGGGATCTGTGAGGGAAATTCTAAAGGCTCGGTGCATTCATTTGCCTCAGTCAAGGGGCTGCAAACTCCCCTCTCTCTCAGAGTGGGTAGCTGAGTAGGTGGGACATTGCATGTGACTTTCTTACAAGGTGAAACTGCAGGAGAGTCAGTGGGGATGGCCTCTCCTAGGTTGCTGCTGGGGGCCGGGGAGGAGGGGAGATGGGGTGGGCTGGAGGATCTTTCCCTCGAATCTGCTCTTTGATGCTCTGTTATCTCCTGGTTTTAAAACCATCCTTTCCATGGACAGCACCCTGGGCATAAAATAAAGAAAGGAGCGTCTGCCAGCTCGGAGCACAGAGAGGAGGGATGCACATGAGGGCAAAGGAGTGTGAGGCGCCTGTGAGTGATGGAGGGGGCGGGGGGCTGGAGGGGGCGAGGAGGGGGGATTTTTTTATTATTATTTTTGATTGTGAGGATTATTTGCGGTTTGCTTTCGGTGCAGGGAGTCCGCAGATGTGGGGGGGATGTTGTTTTGGGTTTTTTTTGCTGAATCCTTTCAAGGGGAGAGAGAAGGGGGGGAAAAGTGGATCAACATCACGGATGGAGGACAGTGAGCAGACAGGGATGGCTAAGGATTAATGGGATGACACCCCGCCCGGCTAGTCTCTTCTTTGCCTCTCCAAAGCGCCGGTCCTCGCTCAGGCTCCTCTGCGGGCAGCTCCAGGCTCTCAGTAGGTTGCTAAATGCGCCACGCAGCCTGGTGACTCCCCCCCCCCCCCCGCTTTAATATAGATTCTGCTTCTGTTTTGCAGCCTTTTGCCTTCCGATCCAGGTCTTCTCCCGCCTCCCTGCATGCTAAGATTTAACCAGAGGCTGCTCTTGTACCTAGGGGGATGGTCTGCACCTTGGAGAGCATCTTTCCTCTCTCCCTGGCTCAGGGTGGAGTAACTTTCCCTTGGCTTGGCTTAGCTTCCGTGGTTTTTTCCTTTTCCACTTTCTTCTCCATGTAGCTGGCTGGTTTTAGACTCTGTCCCTGCTGTAGTTTGCCAGCTGCACACAACCTACCCACCCATGTCTATCCCCCACCCCCAAACAGCCACGGGATTATGCAAGCAAAGATACCTGGATCGCCTTCTGGATGGAGAATCTCAGAACATGCGTCGGGGCACGGAGCGGTGTGAGGAGAGTGTTTCGCGTGGGGCTTCGTTTGCTCCTCTGTGTTTGTGGGTTGCATGGGGGGGGGATGCTGAATTGACGGCTGGGCTTGCTTAAAACTGTGAGACAAAATGCATTTGGTTTGCAATAGCTCCCTCACCCACTTAGCCAGCCAGTCCCCCTCCCACCCATCCATCCCTCTTCGGGCGCGGGCTGGGAAGAGGGGGCTCTGGACCGGTGGGGAAGGGGAGCTGCTGAGATGCTGCGCCTGGGCGAGGAGGCTCCAAAGAGGTAAACGCTGGTCCGAGGTGTGGGTGTGAGGAACTGCTTGGTTCCCCTCTCCCCCACCACCCCAGTTTGTATAGAGGGGAGCGCGGGGCAGTGGGCGGTCGGGGGGGGGGGGGCGAGGGGATGGAGTGGAGGGGGTTATAGACAGGATGTAGCGGTGGGATACAATCCCCCCCCCCATTCTTCTTCTGAGCGATGGAGGAGTATTTTGCCTTAGGGAGGTATGTAGCCAGGGTGGATGGTACAGAAAATGATTGTATTTCATTTGTCTATTTCTATTTCTTTCTGTTGGTCTCTCTCTTAATGATCTGTGCGCATTATACTTGCGTGACCTTTGAAATCAAAGCCCAGTGTATTGCTCCTAAGGTGCATTGGCTGGAAAGGGATTTGGAGAGGGTGTCTGTGATGCACCCTGGCAATCTCTCTCTCTCTCTCTCTCCCTCCCTTCTTCCCTCCCTCCCTCCCTCCCTCCCTCTTTCTCTGCTGCATTTTGCATGAGCTATCTAGGTCATTAGCATTTTAGCGTATGCAAGACTTGACAAAGCTGATGAGAAGCCAGATGGGCCCCTCTCCTATTTTTTTTGCACCACTTGGGACCTGAGCTAAAGGATTGACTGCAGCAGGCAAACGGGAAAGGTTTATTACTCTCACCCAGGCCCCTTTATTCCAGCACATCGGCTTTGCGGAAAAGCAGCAAAGCGCACGCGATGCCTTGCAGAGGGTAGGTAACGGGACCAGCCTGCGGCCACCGATCGCTTCCTTCTTTCCCCCTTTTTTTCCTTCCTTTCTCCCCCGTTTCTTTTGCACGGCTGGCTGAGTGGGTGTCTGCAGCCGTGCAGCAGCCATTGCAGGGCTGGTCATTGTCTGTGTGTCTGGGGGAGCAGGGTGGGTGGGAGAAACAGGGGAAGGAAGGCTGACACCACCACCCCCCCGCAATTGAAAAGAGACAGAGGCTCGCCGCAAACAGGAGCAAGGAGAACAAAGACAACCATTCAAATTCACGGCATGTTATCCCATTGTCTGTGTGTCTCCCTTGCGCGGGGGAGGCGGTGGGTGCGAGGGAGGTAGTAAGGGGGGGGGCTGTTGCTTTTCTTTTTCTCTCTCTCTCTTTTTTTTATTCTCCCTCCTCCTTTTTTTTTTTCCTTCTTCCCCTTCCTTCCTCCCGAGGAAAGGCCCCTCTCTCCGTGTTCACAGCGGACCTTGATTTAAATGTCCATACAATTAAGGCACGCGGTGAATGCCAAGAACGAGGCTGAATAGCATCGATCCGAAAGCAGAGGAAAAGACAGCTGCAGGATGCTGCACCAGGGTTCTGTGTGTGTGTGTGTGTGTGTGTGTGTGTGTGTGTGTGTGTGTGTGTGAGAGAGAGAGAGAGAGAGACACTGATTTCACCGAGTCTGTCTAATCTAACTGTAATGCAATCTCAGCTGTGCTTTGCAAATAAATTATACATCTATATGCAATACAATATGCATATGTATAAATATGTGTGAGCATTATACATAGGTAAAGTGTGTGTGTATATGTGTGTGTGTGTGTGCAATACAGATAGACAGAGATGCGATTATGTATTTGTATGTTACATGCGGTTTTTAAATTTGCAAATAAGTTTCCATTTCTGCAGACTAGGGGACCTTTTTGGAAAAAAAATCAGCTCATTGACCATGTTTCTATGGTGAGGAGGTATCTGTCCCTTCGCCATCATCTCTCTCACACACACACACACGCTCTTTTACTGCAGATAGCTCTGTTGGGAAATCAAATATTCTGCTGTCACAGAGATCTGGATGTGACATGCATCTAGTTAGGAAAGAGCTGCTCTGTGCAATGCCCCCCCCCCTTTGTTTTAAATAGTTTGTTTTAAAATGTTACTTTGATCTTGATCAGTCTGACTTGCTGAAAATACATGGGGGTGGGGGGGAGGGACAGCCGGACTACTAGTAAAGCCTTTTTCGTTGCCTGTTTTTGTATCTTCCCCTTTAATCCTTATAATGTAAATCATAAGTGTCTGGGGCAGATTTATGTCTGCAGGATCAGGCTGTGTGTAAATCTCTTGGAAGGATAAACATGTCATTTGTCCCCTTTGTATGGTAATGCTGCCCCCCCCCCCAACAGCTGCCCCAGCCATGCATCCTCTCTACAAAACGTCCCAATTACGCTCCAGAAGTGACCCATCATCTACCTCATTATTCCCTAGCCCAGACCCAGGGAAGGAGAGGGCTGGGGGTAGTGGGAGGTGGTGTGTTTATGTGTATGCGTAGGAGTGGGGGGGGGGACGCAAAGCAAATGATTTACAGGCTAAGAAGAAGAGGAGGCTGGAGAAGACCAGGGGAAGGCGGATGGAGACGAGGGATGAAGAATTGCCCAGGCAGAGGCGGGAGGACAGGACGCTTGAGGGCGCAGGGTCAGCACAGTGGGCATAGAGCCTGCATGAAATTTGGGTATCAGCTAGTGAGGCCTAGCGGGGGGGGGGGTGGATAAGGGGGCGCAGAGTAGAAAGGGTTTGAAGCGTGGGTGTGGGTGTAAATCTCTTCATCATTCAGAAGGATCCGCCCCCCTTCTATGCCCCACACAGGGGCAGCAGCAGTGAGGGGCTCCCCAGCTTTGGGGCTGTTGAAATCATTCAATCCAGAGCGATAGACAGACAGAGGCTTTAACCCGGCTGCCTGTGCGTTACCGATCACTCTCGCCATGGCAGGGCTGGAAATCTACAGCCTTCTCGCTAGACACCGCCAGAGCTTTGGGTTTACCAAGCGCCCTCCAGCTCCCCCATCGCCCTGCAGAGAAGGGCCCCCCGCTAGCCCTGAGCAGGTCTGGAGCTGGTTGGTAGGTGGGGGGGCAGGTGCCTCTGCCAAGCCGACCGGACAGAAAGAGGCTCCATTTCTTTGGCAGGCTCCAGTCCTGTCTCGGCCGTGGCCAGAGCTGGGTCCTTCGCCGCGCGCAGCGGCTCCCCCATTCCCCTTCCCACGTCCAAATCGTGGGTGTTGCTTGTTCCTCCCCAGGCTTCCAGACGCATCACAGATCGGTGCCCAGGAGCGCTCTTGCGCACAGCTCCGGAATGGGTTTCGTTTGCTGTTTGTTTGCTGTTATTTCTCATTACAGATGGAGGCCCCTTGCCTAGCCATGTGAACGGGAGTTCTGGCTCCTTCCTGGTGCTGCCTGGCTGCGGGGCTCAAAGGCAGTGCTCTGGCATGTCACTGGTTGCACATTACCTGCCCCAGTGTCCCCGCGCCCCAATAATTAGAAGGTAATTAAACACACACTCCCAAATGATACCTCACACCTTCAAGGAAGGGCCTTGCTGGGGGAGGAGGTGTCGGTTTGCTGTTGATTAAAGACAATTAACAGCGACAACAAATATCAAAGGGGTAGCGTGTTAGTGTGGAGCTATAAAAAACAACAAAGAGTCCTGTGAATACCCACTTCCTCAGACATGCTCCACTATATCTGTGAGTCTTTAAGGTGCCACAGGACTCTTTGTTGCTAGAGACAACAAAAAAATCCTCTGTGCATCGGACAGGTTTCTGCAACACACGTCTGCCCCCCTCCCACTTTTTCTATTAGTGGCAAAAATGCCAGGCTGGGCCTTAGGAGGAAAGGAAATAGTTCGTCTGCGTGGCAGGAAATGCACGGGTAAAAAACCCTTCTCCTGGCAGGCACTGGAAGATACTTGCTCCAGGATGGAGTGGGCGAGGCCGGCGTGATCGACACAAACGGGAGTGGACTTACCTTCTGGGGCAGCGCTCGATCTGAGGGAGTGTTGTACGGGGACAAGTGGATCAAACGTGTGTGTGTGTGTAAAGAGAGCCTGTTAACACACAGCCACGTCCATAGCTATACAGTCCGTTTATGACCATAGAACACCAGCGGGGATTGTCTCTGCTCACCGCCTTGCGTTCGGGCTATGCCTGCTCTATAAACGCTTTAAAGCCCTTAAAACTCCACGTCCTCTTTTGCAACTTTTTTTCAAAATCCCTCCCTGTATTTAATATGTTTTCAGTCCATGGTGTGTTGTGTGTTTTGTTTTTTGTTTTGTTTTGTTTTTAATCTTTTCAGCAAAGCCGTTTGCACCTTTGGGGGTTTTCACATTTGGTTTGGTTCATTTCGGCTGTTGTAAACGAGGCACGCCAATAAAAACCGGTTCAATTGTTTTCTGTGTTCCTTTCCTTTGTTGCAAAAAGAGACTTTTCGCCCGTGTTTGTTTTCTTTTCTTTTCTTTTTGTTTTTTATTTTAGTTTACAGATGTGTCGCGGTTGGCTTGGGGAAGGCGAAAAGGGCTCAGATAAGCGGAGTGAAAGGCGGAAGGAGCCAGGTTTAGATACCTATATATATGTCTATATTTTAAGAAAACCCAAACCTAGATCGCTTAAAAAAAAACAAACCTTCTCTCCCGCGTAGATCTTTCTTTCCCAAATATTTGGGCGGGGACGGTGACGCAGACAAAGTTCAAACCTATTTTTCATGGGGAAGGTAAAAGCGCCGTTGGAAGTTGGTGTCAAGGTCATTGGGGCAGGATTCACACCAAACATTTTTGTGTTTCTTGTAGAGGCCACAAAAATACACTCACCCCCTCCCTTGACAATGAACGAATTTCTTGGTACATTTGGTCTCTAGATTATTATTATTATTATTTTATTTTATCGCAATCGGTAAGCTCTAGTGGGTAGGTAGAAAACGGCCTTCCGATGTAATTTAACCTGGGATTTCTGTCTCGCTGTGGGGCTGTATTTCTGTCCAAGTTTTCTGGGAGAGAACGGGGATGAGCGAGCTAGCCAAGGTGTCCCAAGAATGGGACTTCATTTGGCGTATTTCAACTGCGGCTAGTTTACCATTTATTTTTGAAATTCCTTTATCCTTTACAGGGGAGTCTCTATCCCTTTAAAAGTAAACGAAATGTTCCTCCATGTTGCTAGGGCTGGCTTCTATCCTTGCTGGGTGCTCACTTCCCCTCCTTTGGGTACCAGTTAGGAAGGCAGGCGCGTTTCCTAATAGCACGAAATCATTTCCAGAAAGGCCTTTTCAAAGGGGAGAGTTTGCGTTTAAAGATGGAGAAGGAAAAACCCAAGTGGTGCTAAGACTGATAATGTTGCGAGTTGGGAACTTTTAACTCACAACAAGGGAAATTGACCTGTGGAAGAACTTGGCATTTGGAGACCAAATTCGCGGGTGTCTTTTTTTTTTAAAGTTAAAACAAAGCGAAAGAAAACAAATCCCTCCCCATCGGCTAGACCCTTGCATCTGGCTGTTTCTCTGGGTGAAAAGTGCGCTCTTCAGGCTAGGTTATGGCTAAGACTTCAACCCAAGGAATACACACAACGGGTTCCTCCCCAGAATGGACACAAACCGGACGCGACTGGGGAGGGGCCCTGGATGACTGGGCCAGCGGGCAGAATGACTTGTTTCCATTGCAGGGCGAAGAGCCCCCAAGCCTGGCAGCGGCTTCTGGGAACGCGGGTTTCCCTTGGCTCACGCAGTTCCTCTGACACCTGCTTGACTTGACGCTCAGCCCTGAGAACCCCTGTGGGCGCTGGGGAGGGGGCGCTCCAGTGACCCGAATGGGGGGCGAGGCAAGCCCTCCGCTCCCGGCCCTGCTCCCCGCCTGGCTGCTCCCCCGGGGGGAGCCTGGAGGCTTTGGCTGCAGCAGGAGCAGCAGCTTCGATGTACTCCCCGCCCCTGCGGCTACACAAAGCCCCCTACTGCTCCAGTGATGCTCGTCCCCCCCCCGCACCATATAGTCCCAAGAAGCTCCATTATAAGCACCCCTCCGCCCCCAGCACCCCAGCAAGCAGTCTCTGTAAATCGCCTTCCAGTTCCCATTCCCGGGGCCCGATCCGAAGTCCGGGGAGTGAAGTCATCCCGCTGACTGCAGTGGGGCTTTCGACCCGACCCCCAGCCCACCCCCTATAACCCTCCCCAGCCCCGCCCCTCCAAACGCAGAGCCCTGCTCCCTTGCAGGAACACAGATCTAGGGGGAAAATCATCTCAACCCAAAATATCCCCCTCCCCCCAGAATAAGTAAATAAATCATTATCCCCCTTGAAATTTACTTCAACCAACCCGCAGGAACAAAGATCCTCCCACCCCCTTTCTGGCCCCCCAAAGCTTATTGTCCTGCGTGGACCGCTCCAGAGAGACTCGCAGCTCTGCCGCTCCAGGACGCCTGGCTCCAGCGCTGGGGTGGGATTCGCTCCTACTGCGGCGGGGACAGGGTCGGTCCCCGGTGCCAATCCCTGCAAGGCAGGGTCGCACCCTCCCCCAAAGTTGCTAGAAACCCGAATTGCGGGGAGCGGTGCTGGTACTAGAATAAACCTGGCGGGGTTTAGAGACTCCCCCCCCCGCGGACCTTGGGGATGAGCCGGACCCTGCTGCCTTTCTTTTCTTTGCTGGAGGAGTAAGGTATAGAAATGGGCGGAGGGCACCAGGAGATGGGCTGGGCAGGGGGGAGGCGAGAGTCGTTGCAATTTTATTCCAAGCACGTCAGATTTTAACGCCCCCCCCCACACACACACACACGCCCTTTCGATGTAAACATAACGGCTAGAAACCTGCCAGGCTCCGTCCCCGCTTGGATTCGACGGGAGAATCAAGCCGCTTGCGTGAAGAGTTGATGCCCCGGAATAACCTTCAGGCGTCTGGCTCCAAGGTCAGTTTCCTCTGGGCGCTGTGCCTGAGGCTGCAGGCCATGGGGGCCCAGGGGGCGGAACCCGTGGATAAATAGGTACCGCAGATGGCGGGGGGATGGTCGAGGGGAAGATAGATAGGACACAAACACACTTTCAGCTACAATATTCCTCTCCACCCACCTCCGCCCTGGGCACAATGTATGTTGTATTGAGTGACCGGTTTGACCTCAAGATGATCTCAGGCCTCAGTGGGGTTTGCCCCCAACTCTTTCCCTCATAGTCCCCCCAGAGGTTTAACTGCTCTGACTAGCCCCTTTTGAGGCTCTGTTAGGATAGCCAGTCAAGAAGGATCAATGCTCTGCCCTGGCACTGGGAGCCTCTGTTCAAGGTCAAGTTCAGGGTTCTCCTCCCTGGAGCCTGGTTTGCCCATCTTTCAGTTTATTGTTGTTTCATGTCTCTCCCCCCACCAAAATCTCACACACAAAAACATAGACCTTGGCCACAGTAAACTGAGAGCATTCTAGGCGCCTTTCGCTTAGATTTCAAGGGAAATCCTTTTGTAATATCTTGGGCACAGTAATTTATAAATCAATTCATACATTAATTAAATTAATTCGAATTGCTTAGATCTAAAACAAGGCGAAGTCTGGTTTTTAGCCTTTCCTGGACAGCACCTTCATCCCAGCAGAACTCCCTCTGTGTGCAAAGCAAGACAACCCTCAGTTACCCATGATTCATATTTCACTCCTGCCTTGCCTCCCTGACTTCTCCCTTTCTCAGCAACAGAATTGCAAATCATCTTAAATACTCTAAATTTAGAACTCCAGAGAGACTGTGAACAGTTGTTTTGATGATCTCATTGCTTTAAATAAAGGGGGCAAACAGAAAACCTGCAGTTCTTTCCACCACCCTGGAACGTCTGCTCACCCAGGTACACCAGCGCGTGGCTTTACCCGTATGCCTTTGCTTGGGCCTATTGTGGAGAAAGCTATTCAGACACTTTGAAAGGAGAGAAATCCTGGATTTTAGCAATATTATTTCTACTGTCATCAAAATGCCCAGAGTCTAAAGCAGGGATGGGCAAACTTTTTGGCCCAAGGGCCACATCGGGGTTGCGCACCTGTATGGACAGCTGGGTAGGGAAGGCTGTGCCTCCCCAAACAGCCTGGCTCCCGCCCCCTATCTGCCTCCTCCCACTTCCTGCTTCCTGACTGCCCCCCTCAGAACCTCTGACCCATTCAACCCTGCCCTGCTCCTTGTCCCGACTGCTGCGACTCCTATCCACACCCCCGACTCCTGACAGCCTCCCTGGGACTCCCACCCCCTATCCAACTGCCCTTTGATCCTTATCCTCTGAATACCACCCCCAGGACACACACCCCCGCCCCTAACTGCCCCCTGGGTTCCCAACCTCTTATTCAACTCCCCCTGCTCCCTGTCTCTGACTGCCCTCCCAACCCCTATCCACATCCCCGCCCCCTCACAGGCCCCCTGGGACTCTCTCCCAACCCTCCCTGTTCCCCATCTCCTGACCACCTCCCCCAGAACCTCCACCCCATCCAAATGCTCTCTCCTCCCTGACTGCCCCCCAGAACCCCCTGCTCCCTTACCCAACCCCCCCTTCCCCACCCCTTACCAGCAGCAGGAGCTCACAGCCGGTGGGCCAGAGCGCAGCCCATACGGTGGCATGGCTGCGGGGAAGGGGGACAGCGTGGGAGGGGCCAGGGACTAGGCTCCCCAGCCAGGAGCTCAGGGGCCAGGCAGGACAGTTCCACAGGCTGTAGTTTGCCCAGGTCTGGTCTAAAGAATAATCTTCAGCTAACTCAATATCAGGAGCTGCAATTACAGATCAGAAAGACAAGGGGACTCAACAGAGCCAGGGTCTTCTGTTTGCATTTGTTTATTGAAAGCCTCAAGGCCTAGATGAAAAGCTTGTATGCAAACCTATAACCAAGCTGCTTCAAGCTGGCTGAACTCTTTTTCACTGACTGAACAAGGCAAGGGTGTACGTGCAGGGGAAACATCGTTTCCCACGAACAGGGCGAGAGGAGGGGGAGAGGTTTAGATGAGCGATTTCTCCTCTTGTCACTTATGTTTCACCATTGGACTTCTGGAAAGAGCCTCTCACTTTCTGTATGCTCACTTTCTACCTACTGTGCATATGTGTATGCATATGGCTATGAACACAAGAACGGCCATACTGGGTCAGACCAATGATCCATCTAGGCCAGTATCCTGTCTCTGATAGTGGCCAGTGTCAGATATTTCAGAGGGAATGAACAGAACAGGGCAATTTTGAGTGATCCATCCTGATGTCCAGTCCCAGCTCCTGGCAGTTGGATGTTTAGAGACACCCGGAGCATGGGTTACGTCCCTGACCATCTTAGCAAATAACTGTTGAATGGATCTAATTCTTTTTTGAACCCATTTATATTTTTGGCCATGTGAATGAGTTGCACTGGGTGACTGTGTTTTGTGTGAAGAAGTAGTTCCTTTTGCGTGCTGCCTGTCTGTACACACTTGTACATATACACACTAGAGCTGATTTCCATTGCCCTGCATGTGATGTTGACATTTATACCAAAGCAAAAGCAGTGTAAAATGCTGTGATTTTGATGTGGTAGCATTTCACACCCCAGCTGCACCAGCACAAATGGTGCCAGAAGGTGGAGTCCATTCTGTAGAACTAAAATCAATCACAAACAGATTTATCCAAGTTTGTATAGACCACTTATCACCACTGCATCTAAACACATCCTGCGGAACTATAATTTTGATACCATTCTTCCCTCATAGAGAAAAAATAAATATACGGTAATATTCAGGCTAGTGAGGCTAATACTTTAGCAAAACTCCCATTGACTTTAATATGAAAAAGGACCAAACAAGCAAGTCCATACTGCAGAGGGAACAATCTTGTGCTGGCAGGTGGATGGTCTATGCAATTGTTTGGTGAGGAGGCCAGTTAGGAACTTCTCCCTCCCACCAAGCTATATTTCATGGTTCTCATTGTGCAGTAAATTCCCCGTGCAGGAATGTATTGTTCTCCCTCTTCTATATACTTTTCTGGGATCTGCTAAATGTGTCGCGACATCTTGTTGACCTTATTCTCCAGATTTTATGTGTGCCTTCAGGGTTTTCACAACTAAATCATTGTGATCTCCATGACATAAGAGGGAATCTCCATCTCTGATATTTATGATGACATTTTTATAAACATTTTTCTCTTTGTTTGGGGGAAAGCAAATTTCTACAGCTACTGAACTGATTCTTTTATGCAGCAGCTATACAAAAGAGCTAATATCTGGCTGGATAATCTCACTTTTAATAGGGATTTGCCTGGGTGAAGTTGCTCTACTGATAATATCTTATATGGGGAAGACAGAAGTAATGTATATGTGTGTGTGTGTGTGTAGTTTTCTGTGTCAATTTGTTCCACTGTTAGTGTGAACCTTAAAGTTATTTTATTTATTACAATAACACATAAAGCCTTTTAGAGCTGCAAATTTAGAAGAGGAAATTATGCACATAGGTTAATAACCTACAGTGATATGACTGACAACTAAAATTAGACGAACACGGCAGAGGGATATGCTAAAGGTGGTCACATTATGAGGGTTCAAATCCAGACTGGTGGGGGTTAGTGTCACTGCTTCCCCTGCAACCCTGGGTGCTTTACAATACTTGGCTGCTGTAACTCTCTGCCTAGGACATTCATAGGCAGCCTACACAAGCATGCAGGTCAGGTCACATCCTGAATGGTGGACAACCCTGGCTCAGCAGATCTGACACCAGCAGCAGACCAACTCTCAGGCTTCCACCAGCCTTGGTTGCAAGGAGCCCAACGCACTCTCAGTCCCAATTCTCCCCAAAAACATTCAGCCTGAAGTGTCCAGCCGTCTCCTGGATAGCTCAACATAATAAGGTTCAATGATCCCGTAAAGAGTCAATATACACAGCACCGTATCATTTTAACTAAAGTTAATGCTCACTTAAGTTAAACAGCACTGCGTTGGCTCATAAGAAAAAATAAACAATTTTATTAACAAAAGAACCTGGATTAAGTGGTTCAAGTATAAGGAAAGAAACAAAACGTGCTCTGAACGGCTGAGACTTAACTTAAGTTACTGTCTGGGTTCAAAGTAAAATTTTATTACGTGCTCTCAGCAAGATGACTCAGAATGACTGACCACACCTTTGGCGACAAGGACCTCTTCACAGAAGAACAAAGAGCTGGCTTCCCTTGTGTCCTCAGGTGAAAGATCTTGGGGGCTCTCTTCTCCTTATTCTGTAGTTCAGTTCCCAAAGACTCCAGCCCCCTACACACACACACTTGGGCTGAAGGACCCATCTTTCTCAGCTTGCAAAAGTGCTCCCCTCCTGCCTCTGTCCCATGATGGATGCCAAAGGTGGCTTCTGTCCTTCCTTGTAATATCTCCCAAAGTTCAATGCCTTGCTGCAGGAGGCAGGAAGCTCTCCTGTGTGCTCAGCTTGCTGTCACCACCAGGAAGCTGGCCTCCCATGCTGTGGGCTTCCCATGCCCAGGCATGTAAATGGAGCATCCATTGATTTAATTCTGTCATGCTTAATTTACACAGGAGACAGGTAAATAGCTGCCCCCCTCCTGTCTGAGTGGGAATTGCTCCTTTCTTGGTTTGGCCACACACTTTCAAACATAGTATCAGTGAGTATTTCTAATTCCTCACATAGTGTTAATATGGACATTTCACAGTGAGATTAATCACCAGCGTTTACAGGCATTCATAAATAGAGTCCTGCACGGATACAAATTTATACCTGCAGATGCGGATATCCGCAGATAGAAATTGGTATCAGTGGAACCGCAGGGCTCTCCCGGGAAATGCAGTGGCAAAAGAAGCCGAATGTGGGGCCGCCACTCCCAGGAGCCAACGCCCCATGCCAGCAGCTCCTCCAATGCAGCTGTACTGCCCGCACTGGGGCGGGCACCAGGCTCACCAGGAGCTCCTGTGTTCAAACAGCGCACACGCCCCCAGACAAGAGACACAAATAGCTGTGTGGAAGGGATGGGGCAGGGCTGGGCGCGGTACAGCCGTGCCAGAGGAGCTGCTGGCTCCTGGGAACAGCGGCCCCACATTCTGCTCCTTTCGCCGCTGTGGTTCCCGGGAGAGCCCTGCTGTTCCATGGATACCGATTTATATCTGTGGATATCCACATCCGTGGGTATACATTTGTATCCGTTTAGGGTTCTATTAATAAAAGACCTTACATGATACAATAATATTGTATTCAATCAGTTGATTCAATTGCTTATTATGTGAGGTTTAGGCCCCCTGGTTTCTCTTCCTTTCTGGGGTGTCGCCACACTGCCCACCTTGTTAGCTTGCTGGCTTTGCTGATCCAATATGTAAATACATTGTCATTGTCTTACAAAGTGCTTTGGAAGTAACTGTCCTTAGACAACCACATTCCCGTGTTTATGGTGGGGTAACTTCTCTTCGACTGACATTCAAACACATTAAGAATTTTAAGAATTATAATTTCAGTCTGTGGCCATAACTTTTCATCATTTGCTTGCACCTACCTTACCAGTGAGATGCTCTGAGAGAACCTATGTCAAAACAGAAATAAAACCCACTCCAACCACTAGGGTGATCAGATGACCCAATTTTATAGGGACAGCCCCAATATTCGGAGTTTTTTCTTATATAGGCGCCTATTACCCCCTCACCCCCATCCTGATTTTTCATGCTTGTTATCTGGTCACCCTACCGACCACACACCCCTACTTACCACCTACCACCCTACACTGGAACCCCTGTGGGTTATCATCAAACAACTATAACCCATGCCCACTGGGGACCTCATCCTTAAAGAAATCTTTCCTGAACCTGCACTACTGGCCTTCAGACAGACAATCCCCCACCCTCTCCAAGCTCATCATTAGAAGCCAGCTCCCACAGACCAGGATACACCCGCTCAAAGTGGCATCAGACCCTGCCAGAACAACAAATGCAAAACCTGCAGCTCAGAAACATAATAAGGTTCATATTTCCCGTAGCTCCAGTGCTACAATGATCGACACCCCTCCCAAAACACATCTTTCAAGATGCATGGGTGCTACGCATGTCTATCACAACATGTGGCAGAGGCAACCTGAGGGAGGGTCCTGGGAGGGGGGGTCAACTGTCCCCCCAGATTGGCCTGCCAGGGGCAGGGAGGGAGAAGGGCTCTGTCCTCCTCTCCCTGTGTTACCCTCCCAGCATGTTTGGCCACTCTTCCTGGCAGCAAGGTGGGGAGTGGGATGAAGCCACTTCTGCCTGGAAGAGCCTGGCTGCGAGGCAGCGGTGGCCCACTCCCCACCCAGGACCTGCTGCCAGGTACAAACGAGTTGGATGCTTGGCCCCTGTCATGGGTAGCCAAACCCAGGCAAGGAGCGGGCCACTGCGGCCTCCCAGCCAGCAGGGCGAGGCAGGGGTTACTGGGCAGAGGATACGTGGGGCAATCATAATGTCATCCTCTTTAGATTGAGCCCTCCCAGTATGAGGAGACCCCAGTTGTCTATAATATATGGTGTACCTTATCCAGTGAATTAAATACCTCCAGAACAGCTATGTGGGTGAAAGGAGACAAAAACGCCTTGTCACCTGGAGGTGATCAATCTACATCTGACCTCTCAGTCCTCATCCTCAAAGCAAACCTGCACTACGCTTTCAAAAGACAAGCCTGGGAACTTAAATTCATAACATTGCTAGACACTAAAAAGCATGGGTTTTAATAAAGGTTCTGGATTTATAGCTTATTACAACTATCTATAACACACAAATCCCCCTGCCCCCCCCCCATTTTGTGCTATGACTCCAGGGATGTTAAAGGGCCACTTCACCTTGAATGGTCCTTTCAGAATAACTACTCATGGTCTACAATTTGTTCCACCTTGTACTTAGCCGTGACTTTGAGTTTCTTTCCCAGACCTGAAGACCTCTGTGTAGCTCAAAAGCATGACTGTCTCATCAGCTGAAGTCGCCCAATAAAAGATATTACCTCACCCACCTTGTCTCTCTAATATCGTGGGACAGCTACAGACACACTGCATATGACACCTTTTAGATATAGATTCTAATAGTGAGTTGGGGTACACCAGGCTGGTCAGGCCAGCTGAAACTAGAAATCAGGCTGCCTCTTGCTCTCAGCCCTTGGGCTGTTCTTAATGTCACAAAGGCATATTACTAAAACTGTGGCTGGGGATTTGTTCAAAATACCAGTCACATACTTTTCCTGGTCAAATATTTATAGATCATAGAATATCAGGGTTGGAAGGGACCTCAGGAAGTCATCAGGACCAATTCCCAAATGGCTGAATACTGTGGCCTATTCTATATATTTTTTGTTGCATTTCCTTCTCTCCTCCTCTCCCCTAACATTGAGATTTTACATAGCAAAGAACTTATATGGTCAAACATTACCAAGGAGAAGGCAAATGCTCTGCTTTAAAGAAAAAGCCTTTGTCGGCTTAACAAAAGACAGATAGGAACCAGGTCTAGATGAATGTACAGGGCTACTACACCAATTGTGTTTTCTTAGCCCTGGTCTACACTGGGGAGGGGAGAATCAATCTAAGTTACGCAACTTCAGCTACGTGAATAATGTAGACTAGACACGATAAATTGATCCCCACTGGATCAATCGCTGCCCGCCGTTGCTGATCTGGTGGGTAGTGCAGACTTACCCTTAGGTTGGTGTGAAATTCACCTGTAGTGTGGAAGTTCAGGGCAAGCCCTTCTCTGCTATTTGAGCACAGCACACAGGCTATGAAAGGGGACTGTAGGTAGAACCAGCTGTGGAGAGGTACCTGTTTGCCATTGAAAGCATGCCCATGCTAGCACTGCATTGATCAGTGCAGAAGACTGTTTGTTGGGGTTATGCAGAGGGCAGACCAAGGGAGGAGCCACAGGGCTGGATCCAAGAAAACACATAAAAATGTGCTTTTAACTTTAATTACATAATAGCCTCATTGAAGTCACATTCTTAAAGTTAAGCATGTGCTTAAGTGCTTTGCTGGATTTAGGCCTTACAAGGATTCATTGGCTCCACAACCACTCCTCTGCTGGTAGGAGGAAATTTGAACTCTATTTTGGCCTTAAACTAGAATAACAAATGCAGGGGGCAGTGTAAAAAGGGCTGCATAGCGGTCTTGTGCCTTGGGCCTGTACTGCGGAAATTTCACTTCTCTCACCTAGCAGCATGTCACCCTTAATATTGCCCCCAGAAATAGAATATAAATACTATTGATAGCCTTGGGAAAATCTAGATCAAATTCATTAAGTAATTGGTTATTTAATTAATAATTGACTGTCTGGCTCACTTAAGAGACCACTGTCAGGTTTGTCTGTCTAAGTATATATATGCCCCCTACTCCTTGGGGAATTCTGCGCCACAGAAATGGGCTGCAGTGCTGCTAGCCACCACTGGACTCAGAGCCCAGTTTGCACATAGAAGAGATTGCTGGGGTGAGAGAGAGGGAGTTAGAGTGTTCCTTGCAGCTGCAGTTCCCAGCATGCCCCAAGGGAATGCAGTAAACTCTGTACAAGCCTGGGACCAAGCATCAGGCTGTTTCTCCCTCTGGATCCCTAGTTTGGGGGGAAGAGGGAGAAGATGGGTGAACGGATGTCTGGACAAGGGGAGGCCACGCAGTTGGGCTCTGGGGGGCAACGGGGCAGAGAAACAGGAACTGAGTTGTCATAGAGGTTTCTTTAACGCTCTACTCCCAGGGGAAATTTTGTGTGTGTCTGTAATGTTACAGACATACTTGCCAACAGTTATTTTGAAATCAATTACCAAAATAATTGAACTGGTGTGATTATGTACATTAGTTTGACAAATAGAATTTGCAGAATTTTAAAATATTGTGAACAGAATTTAATTTTTTGGTGCAGATTTTTAAATATTTTGGCACAGAATGACCCCCCCTGAGGAGTAGACCCCCCCCTTAATTAGTGTAGTAGTTGAATGCTGAAGTTAAGGTAATATATTTGCAATAAACAATGTTGCCTATCTATGCAGCAAGTTATACCACAGAGTCGCAGTTCTCAAACTATGGGGGCACCTCCCAAGGGAGGCATGGAAGTGTGTCAAGGGAGATGTGAGCTGTCAGCTTTTTAAAAAAAAATTGTGAAGCGCTCCAGCTGTCAGACCCAGTTGGCTGGGCCCATGCAGAAGGGTTGTGCACACCTAGGAGGTGGGGGGAGAGGGGATAAAGGGGACAGACTGGAGAGACAAATTGGTCAAATAGGAAAGAGAGAGTCCAACAGAGGGCAATGAAAATGATTAGTGGGCTGGGGCACATGATTTACGAGGAGAGGCTGAGGGAACTGAGGTTATTTGGTCTGCAGAAGAGAAGAGTGAGGGGGGATTTGATAGCAGCTTTCAACTACCTGAAGGTGGGTTCCAGAGAGGATGGTGCTAGGCTGTTCTCAGTGATGGCAGATGACAGAACGAGAAGCAATGGTCTCGAGTTGCAGTGGGGGAGATCTAGGTTAGACATTAGGAAACATTATTTCACTAGGAGGGTAGTGAAGCACTGGAATGGGTTACCTAGGGAGGTGGTGGAATTTCCATCCTTAGAGGTTTTTAAGGCCTGGCTTGACAAAGCCCTGGCTGGGATGATTTAGTTGATGTTGGTCCGTGTAGAGGGGCTGGCCGGGGCTTGACCGTCTTTGGGGCAGCAGGGAGCCACACCAACTCACTACACACAACTGAGGTTTGGGGAATTAGTTCAGCTGCGGGAGTCTTCCTGGGCAGACCTTGTGGAGGCAGAAATCAGTACAGTTATGCCGGGGCCCTACATCAGGGTGGGCAACAATGACTCAGGCCTCAGGCAGGGGCTGAGCAACAACAGTAGGCCCAAGCCTCCAAAAGGTCTGGGAGAGGGGGGAGATGACCACCTGCAAGTGGGGTTGGGGGTGGGGGGCATAGGACCACGCACTCCACTGCGTCCCAGCCTAGGGCCCTAGCAGTGGCAGAAGACCCGCTGCTGTGTCAGTGAGGATCCTGGCCACAACACACTACATGGGCTCTGGCAGTGCTGCAGCCAGACAAGGGTGGACTGTCCCGGGCTACTTCCTAACTCCCAGGTGTGGCTCCAGGCACCAGCGCAGCAAGCGTGTGCCTGGGGCGGCAAGCCGCAGGCGGCGGCCTCCAGTTGCTCTGCAGGCAGCAGTCAGGCATTTCTGTGAGAGGTCCCCCAGTCCCGTGGTTTCAGCGGCAACTCAGTGGCATGTACACCGAAGGCACAGGACTGGCAGATCACCTGCAAAATCGCCGCCGAATCCGCGTGACCGGCGGACCTCCCGCAGAAACACTGCCTGAGGCTGCCTGACTGCCATGCTTAGGGCGGCAAAAAACGTAGAGCCGTCCCTGCTAACACCCCCTCGGGTGGTACCTGGGTCGGAGTGGTGTCCTCAAGGGGGTCCAGCACCCTGGGTTCCTCCGGGTAGCGGGCTCAGGGCAGGCCCGGCCAGTCCTGGTGTGCACCTTGGGCCGTGGGGGTTTCCCCGTCGCAGGCTAGGCTGGAGGCATCTGGCCTCCCCGGCAGCTGGCCCTCTAGTGAGCTTTGAGGTCGAGCCTTTATACTTCTGGGTCTCCGCCTGACCCTCTGAGGGGTGGGCTCAGAGCTCCCTAGCTCCGCTCACCCCAGCCTCTGGATGAGCTCATCCCTCTCCAGGCTGGCGGGGAGCCATACCTCCTCACTACATTCCGGCTTTGAGCAGGGGGTTGGACTAGATGACCGACTGAGATCCTTCCAACCCTGATATTCTATGATTCTATGACAGCCGGAACCACCTCACCTGGGACTGACAAACTAGAGCCCCACCACTGGGGGCTGACAGGCTAAGCCCCACCTCCCAAGCTCTGGCTTTGCTCCCTCATCTCTCAGTCCTTCACCAAGAGGCAGCCCAGGCTTGGGCTCTCCTTCCCTCTTCTCCCCCAATCCCTCATCAGGAGGTGGCAGTGGGACTCTGGCTGTCAGCCTGAGGTGGCAGCAGCAGTGCAGAAGTAAGGGTGGCAATGGGGCAGTAAGTCTGCTGTGAAAGGTGACCCTTACTTCTGTGCTGCTGCTGGCACAGGGCTGCCTTCAGAGCTAGGTGCCTGATGTGTACTTGTGTGGGAGGGAGCACGTGAAAAAGTACAGACACAAAGAAGGGAGGCACTAGAAAATAAGTGTGAGGACCACTGCCATAGTGTATTGAAACAGAGAATTTTGAAAGCCACAATTGGGGGTCCTACCTGAGCCTGCAAAGAGCATTTGCTCTGGGAGACATATATGACCACACAACATCCCATTGACTTCTATAAGACTCTGCCTGCCGGGATCCCTTTTTACTGTTGCTGTGTGTTTTCCTTCTGCCTTTTTCTCAGATTGGACATTAGTCAGAGGAGCTCCCGCACCTCTTTCAATCCTTTTGCAACCAGCTTCAAAGGCTAGATCCTGGACTGGACAGGGCACACCAGCCAGTCATTCACCTGGGAATATGGCCCCTAGTTTCTAGGACAGTGGCTCTCAAACTTTTTTACTGGTGACCCCTTTCACATAGCAAGCCTCTGAGTGCAACCCCCCCTTATACATTAAAAATACTTTTATATATTTAACACCATTGTAAATGCTGGAGGCAAAGCAAGGGTTGGGGTGGAGGTTGACAATTTGCGACACCCCCTACCCCCATGTAATAACCTCATGACCCTCTGAGGGGTCCCGACCCGCAGTTTGAGAACCCTGTTCTAGGAGGTTATTATCAAAAAGGAAAAAGTTGTTTTTTCATTAAACACTTTAGGGGGGAAAGCCCTTGCCAGTTTCCTTTATACAAATAAAGCCGGAACCAGTGTCATGGTCTAAACATCACGTTATGAAAGCTCAGAAACTTTTTGGCAGTCTTCCACTCTGCCATGTTAGGGAGGACACCAGACCTTGAATTCGTTCCGGGAATACCAGTCAATGAGTCTGATGCTGCAGACCCTTATTAATGGAAAACTCTAATTGACCGCAAGATCAGGCCCCTGTCTTGGGTCTTGGCATATCGCAGAGCTGGCAGCACTCATGGAAAGGGTGTCACCCCGCACCATTCTGCCAGATTTACAGAGCAGCAGCACTGATGGCAGCTTGGGAGGAAAAAGTGCCAAGACATCAATTAACAAGAGGAGTGTGTGGAGGACGCATTATGGGCACGGAATCAACACCGGGCCACTCACTTGGTTAAAACACCTGTGGGACAAGAGGAATTTTTTTTTTAAAGTCAAAGTTTTATAATAATTTATTTGTCAGGTGTTCACTGTGTGATTGATACATTCACAACGAGAAAACAATTCCTGTAAAGGATCAGCTTTTAAGGCATGACAGAGGAGAACTCTGAAACCGTTTGGTGAAACATAGAAGTCCAGTCCTTGGCCTCACCCAATCTCATTTAACAAGATGTGTGTGTGTGTCAGCAAGTGTATGTACATGTAAAATCCAGGAGGCTGGTCATATGAGGGATCTGGAATGACAGTGCTGGTTAGCTGAGCGAATGTTTGCCCTCTCACTCCCAGAAACACAACAGCCGTATACATTGGGGATAGGTGGTGTGACAGGCTGTATAGACCCCATGCTGACCATGAAGATGTCGGAGGAGTTCTAGGGGCAGAACTAGCCTCACTGCTCTCGCCCTGTCAATCAGGTATGGTTGGGAGGAGGTCTTTAAAAGAGAGGAAACTGCAGTCAGCTGTTGGGGGAGTAGCTGCGGCTGCCATGGCCTAAGCTGCAGACTGCTGGAGTGACTTCTAGAGCCACAACAACGTTGTGAGGATGTGAGGGAGATTCCCAAACCTGAACAATTCTTATTAGGTGACAAATCTGAGGAACTGCCCCAGATTAAGATGTCATTGGAGGAGGTTTTGGAACAAATTGATAAACTAACAGTAGTAAGTCACCATGACCAGATGGTATTCATGCAAAAGTTCTGAAGGAACTCAAATCTGAAATTGCAGAACTACTGACTGTGGTTTCAAGTATCAGAGGGTAGCCGTGTTAGTCTGGATCTGTAAAAGCAGCAAAGAATCCTGTGGCACCTTATAGACTAACAATGCATGCATCTGAGGAAGTGGGTATTCACCCACGAAAGCTCATGCTCCAAAACGTCTGTTAGTCTATAAGGTGCCACAGGATTCTTTGCTGCTTTGACTGTGGTTTGTAACCCATCATTTAAATCAAATGACTAGAGGATAGCTAATGTGACACCAATTTTTAAAAAGGGCTCTAGAGGTGATCCCAGCAATTACAGGCCGGTAAGCCTGGCTTCAGTACTGGGCAAAGTGGTTGAAACTATAGTAAAGAACAAGATTGTCAGACACATAGATGAACATAATTTGTTGGGGAAGAGTCAACATGGTTTTTGTAAAAGGAAATCATGCCTCCCCAATCTACTAGAATTCTTTGAGCGGGTCAACAAGCATGTGGACGAGGGGGATCCAGTAGATATAGTGTACTTAGATTTTCAGAAAGACTTTGACAAGGTCCCTCATCAAAGGCTCTTACACAAAGTAAGTTGTCATGGGATAAGAGGGAAGGTCCTCTCATGAATCAGTAACTGGTAGGAAACAAAGGGTAGGAATAAATGGTCAGTTTTCAGAATGGAGAGTGGCAAATAGTGGTGTCCCCCAGGGGTCTGTCCTGGGCCAACTCCTATTCATCCGATTCATATATGATCTAGAAAAAGGGGTAAACAGTGAGCTGGCAAAATGTGTAGATGATACAAAACTACTCAAGATAGTTAAGTCCCAGGCAGACTGCGAAGATCTACAAAAGGATCTCTCAAAACTGGGTGACTGGGCAACAAAATGGCAAATGAAATTCAATATTGATAAATGTAAAGTAATGCACACTGGAAAACATAATCCCAACTATACATATAAAATGATGCAGCCTTAATTAGCAGTTACCACTCAAGAAAGAGCTCTTGAAGTCATTGTGGATAGGTCTCTGAAAACATCCACTCAATGTGCAGCTGCAGGCAAAAAAGCGAACAGAATATTGGGAATCATTAAGAAAGGGATAGATAATAAGTCAGAAAATATCACATTGCGTCTATATAAACCCATGCTACGCCCACATCTTGAATACTGTGTGCAGATGTGGTCGCCCCTTCTCAAAAATGATATATTGGAATTGGAAAAGGTTCAGAAAAAGGCAACAAAAATTATTAGGGGTATGGAACAACTTCCATATGAGGAGAGAGTAATAAGACTGGAACTTTTCAGCTTGGAAAACAGATAACTAAGGGGGGATATAAAATCATGACTGGTGTGGAGAAAGTAAACAAGGAAGTGCTGTTTATTCCTTCAAATAACACACAAACTAGGGGTCACCAAATGACATTAATAGGCAGCAGGTTTAAAACAAATTAAAGGAAGTATTTTTTCATACAACATTCAGTCAACCTGTGGAACTACTTGTCAAAGGATGTTGTGAAGGCCAAGACTATAACATGGTTCAAAAAAGAACTAGATAAGTTCATGGAGGATAGGTCCATCAATGGCTATTAGTCAGGATGGGCAGGGATGGTGTCCCTAGCCTCTGTTTGCCAGAAGCTGGAAATGGTTGACAGGGGATGGATCACTTGATGATTACCTGTTCTGTTCATTCCCTCTGAAGCATCTAGCATTGGCCACTGTCAGAAGACAGGACACTGGGCTACATGAACCTTTGGTCTGACCCAGTATGACCATTCTTATGTTCTTAATACTGTCATTTGGAAAAAAACAAACAACACAGAAGAGAAAGAACAGGAAACATCAGCTGAATGGCCATTCAAACTTTAGGGGTCTCACTTCTGTTCTTTAGCCCTTTCACACGCAGATATCCTACATGGCATAAAGGGACCCATTATCTGCCTGTTATTCTGTCTCTCTGACATACAAGCCCCACTAGCATATAGGGACATTGTAGCGAGGCTACAGCTTACCCACATGGCGCCTTCTGCTGGCTGTCCTGGGAATTAGCTCTCCAACTCTGGAGTGCACTCTGCTGTCCGATGTCCCACTTGCCACTGGCCCCTGTGTCCCTCCACTTCAGGGTTATGCCCTCTGCAGTACCCCCACAGTCTCTGGGTCTCCCCTCCCCAGGTAGGGTGACCAGACAGCAAATGTGAAAAATCAGGATGGGGGGTGGGGGGATAATAGGAGCCTATATAAGAAAAAGTCCCAAAAATCATGACTGTCCCTATAAAATCAGGACATCTGGTCACCTTATCCCCAAGGAACCTCCAACCCTCTATCCCCACCTTGCCTCAGTGGCTGCTGCCAATCATCATCTAGCCTGCAGTCTGTACCACTCATCATTGGCAAGGATGGTTTGGATCTGCTGCCTTTGCCTACCCTGGGCTGCACCTCTGCAACCCCCGAACCTGGTCTGGGCCTTCAGCAAGCTCTGCAGCCTGGAGGTTTCTCAGGCTGGACCTCGCCAGCTCCTCTGGCCTTTCCCCAGCCCTGCTCCACTCTAGGTACCCTGCTGAGCTTGCAAGCAGCCAGGCCTATCGCTATCCACAGCTAGAGAGAGACTCTCTGAGCTCCTGATCCACAGCCTTTTATAGGGCCAGCTATGGTCTGATTGGGGCATGACCCCAGCTGTGGCTGCCTTCCCCATCAGCCTAGTCTTTAGCTCACAGCCCCAGTCCTCTCCCAGGGCTGGCTGTAACCCTTTCAGGGCTGGAGCGGGTAACCACCCCACTATAGACATTTACAGAGTAGTTCCATTCTGGACACACCTTACTGTCCTTTTGCTTACCCCTTTCTAGATTTGGCCACACAGAGCAGATGATCAAAGAAAACTACATGATTTTTCCTCCTCTTAGTAGAGGGCACAATACGTGATCCCCACAGCATCTCTACCATTAGGATCACTTTCTCAGGATGAGTCCTTCCAGCTACCCGTGGCCTCAGCCTTCAAATCCTCACATGGCCTGGCTATTACAATGCCTAGATACAGTGACTGAGGAGCACTGTGTGTAAATACCTGCAATACAAAGAGAGAGATAGACCTGTTCATTGACACAGCTAACAGTGGGCCTGTACCTCTAACCCTCCATCGCACAAATAGTGCCAATGGGATTACTCATTGGACTATGAGAAGTCTGCAGGATCAGGCCTATTATAACACTTTGCACTGATATAACACTTTAAACCCAAGGATCTCAAATCACTCCACCAATGTTAATTAAGCCTCACATCACCCCTGTGGATACTATTAAAACATCCATTTACCAGCTGGGTAGACTGGGGGATGGAGAAGTTATGTGACCAGCCTAGAGCCATGCACAGAAGCAGTAGCACCGGGAATGGAACCCCAAGATCCCAGCTCCCAACAGGTCACAGACCCAGGAAATAACATTCCTAAACAGAGAGCCAGGTCACTGCGACAGGGTATATAAACCTGGTCATGCCACAGCCACTAAGGCAGTGGTCCCCAACCTTCTCGTCTGGCACCCGCCAGACGAAAGACCGTGGCGGCAGTGGAGCATCCGCTGAAATGCAGCTGAATTTCTGCAGCATTTCGGCGGCAATGCCTCTCAATGACGTCACTTGTCCACGGCAAGCAGCATCATCAAGAGGCGTCGCCGCCGAAATGCCGCAGAAATTCGGCTGCATTTCAGCGGATGCTCCACTGCCGGCCAGGGTGCATTTAGATGTCCCCGCGGGCGCCATGGCACCACGTTGGGGACCCCTGCACTAAGGAGTGAAGAGATGGGGTAGATACAGCCTCAGCAGCCAATTGGCAGACCATCGATAGCTGGGATATTAGCCTGCACACCCAGCAGGAAGGATAGCCAGGGAGTCAGTAGAGGATTCTGTATCCGCTGCCGGCAGGTTGGAGGCTGCTCGAGGAGCTGGAACAAAGCACTAGAAGAAGTTGCTCTGTGAAAGCAGCGGTGGGCAGTCAATAGCTGCTTACTACAGAGTCCTAGTAGGGCTGATTCTAGGGACAAACAGGGTGCTGGTCCTGGGCACCAGCTTACAGGACCGTCTGTTTGTTGCACTCTTGGCTATTCTAGGAGGGTGGGGACTGAAAGTGACCCAGCTCTGGGGCTGAGTCGTGAGACGGGGCAAACCACTGCAGGCTAGAAGGTGCTGTTGATAGGGGCCATCAGACTTAAAGAGGCTGCTGTGCCATGTCTGCCCATGAGGGGGAGTACTGGCTAGTGAATGACCCCTTTACAGGGGTGCCCATTGTTAGTACCAACAGAATGGGGGAACCCCCTCTGATTGGCTATTTGCCCCACTGCCCTGCCTCTTGGGGAGAGCAGCCATTCAAGGCTGCTGCAGGAGGCAGGGAGAGCTCTCTCTCTCACCCCTCAGGAGCTGACACCATTTTCACAAGAGGGGGCAGGGGAGAAGTGAGCAGAATGAGCCCAGCAGCTCAGGGTGGCTCTGCTCCCTCTTCCCCCCATCCTGTGAGCAATGGGAACAGTTTATCTGCTCTTCCCCCCTTGCCTCCCCCAACCCCTGGCCTGGGAAGGAGGAGGGGGGAGGTGAAGAACCCCAGGAGCTGCACAAGCGGGGGGCAGTAGGAATGATGTGGGGGCTGGGGAGCAGAATTGATATGGGGCAGAACTGATGTGGGGTCTGTGGAGACAGGTTTGCTTTGGGCCAGAATTAATTGCTGGGTAGGGAGATGGGCAGATGTGGGGTGCTGCTAGATTTCACACACACACACACACACACACACACACACCACATTTTTTAAGACCACTTCAAGCCCTGCTCAAGCACTGTTATTGTTATTGGCTCAGATCTATTCTACACGGGTTTTTATACCACACTCATCACTGTGGTGTCTGAGCGTGACTACACATCTGTCACATGTTGCTTGTTCTTTCATTGTCTCCCCAGAGAGAGAGGAACGTGTGCAATGGAGTGTCTTGTTTTGGTTTTTATTAAATAAATATACCTTTCACTGCGTGTGTGTATTAGAGACAGCAAGATCAAAGAAATACACCTTGCACTTGAAGCAGAAAGTGTTAAGATTTGTGATGGCTGTTGGTTCCTGGGGTAGGTCACTCCACAGCCTCGGACCACCTCTGGGGAAGGTTCTGTCTCCTGCATGGACAAACTTTACTCTTATCATTGCAAGTTACACGGTGCCAGAGAAGCAAAGTTGTCAACCACGGCTTTTGTCCTCGACCTTTAGATAGTCTTTTAGGTATCCTGAGCCCAAGCCATGGACTGCTTGGAAGATAAGGACCGAGATCTTGAACTTGATTTGAAATTCTGTGGGAAGCTAGTTTAGAGAGCAGAGGACAGGTGTGATATGCTTACTACATGTTCTTGAGTGCCATCTAGAAACAAACACTTTAACTATATACACAGATACAGACAGCGCACTCTAGTAACAACGCCAAAAAGCAGCATCGCTGTCTAGATCTGACAGTAGCAGAGAAGGTGGGTGTTTGGGTTTTTTTTAAGCTTTCTCCACTCCCAGCAGAAAATGTGCTAATTTTAAAGGAAAGTTGCTAGTGCATAGATACCCATCATGCTTCCTTGTGGTCACACTGGTTTTTACTTCCTACTTTAAAAAAGCCAAATTGGGGCTATTGTGAACTACCAATTAAATAACTTGAATAGAAGGAGAAAGCATAAAGGCCTAAAAGACCACAGGGTGGAAAGTCCTACTGAAAATTCCAGTTGGAAGGCAGTTCCTCTTTTAAAGGCAAAGCATCAGATGAGGAAGAATAATGTAATATAATCATTTATAGTATCTTTCAACAAATATGCCTATTGGACCATTGCAGGGCCTGGTTATACTCTTAGCCACACTGGTATGAGTTTGGAGTAACTCCGTTAAAAGTCACTGGAGTTTCACTAGTGTAAAAGCAGCATGAGATCAGAATCAGGGCCTAAGACAATAATTCCATTTTGCAAGTCTAAAGCTATTAATCAACTAAGCTGTAACCTCCTGTAGATTACATTCTTTTCTGAACCTCTTCAGTTTTGAATACAAATTTCTGTAGACCCAAGTTTGACTTGATAAGGTTGGCCCTTTAAAGAGTGTGGGGCCCAGGCTCCCCTCTGATGGATCAGTGACCCTCCTAGCTGAAGTCAGATGGGCTGTTTAATTATTAGGCCCAGCTGGGAAGTGGTCACGAGATGCTTACAAAAAGGGTTAAGTGTGGTGAATTGTGGAGAGGCGTTGCTGTTAGTTTGATCTCTCTTATCACATGAGTTGTCCTGATGTAGAAGGAGAGGGCTGAAGAGCGAAAGGCCTATGAGATCCGCAAAACTGCTTTGATTGTGAGTTTTGTATTACCTTGTGAGTTTTTGTTTGAACTAATAAAAATGCGTCCTGGAAGAAAGGCCTAAAAGACTGGGTATGGTAGTGAGACCTTCATGGTCTGGGGAGACAGGCCAGCTGCCTACAACACATCAGTGAGATTCCAGGTGTGCTGTTCTAGCTCTAAAATATTGAGACAGACTTAAAGAGGGGGGTGTCCAGCTCTTCACTTGTGTAACTGGGAAGAGGAAATGACAATGGGTAAACTTACAAACTAGTTTAAAAGCAGGAAAACCAATGAAGTAAGGAGCTTCTCTGTAATTTTAATATATATATATAAATTGTGACTAATTTTTTTTAGTTGATTGTATGAGTTAACGGTGATTAATTTATATATATATAAGGGCTGCTGATTAATTGCACTTTTAGTTGCACTGTTAAACAATAGAATACCAATTGAAATTTATTCAACATTTTGGATGTTTTTCTATATTTTCATATGTATTGCATTCTGTGTTATAATTGAAATCAAGGTGTATATTATTGTTTATTACAAATATTTGCACTGTAAAATGATAAACAAAAGAAATAGTATTTTTCATTTCACTCATACAAGTACTGTAATGCAATCTTTTTGTTGTGAAAGTACAACTTACAAATGTAGTTTTTTTGGTTACATAAGTTCACTCAAAAACAAAGCAATGTAAAACTTCAGAGCCTACAAGTTCACTCAGTCCTACTTCTTGTTCAGCCAATCGCTCAGACAAACAAGTTTGTTTACATTTACAGGAGATAGTGCTGTCTGCTTCTTGTTTACAATGTCACCAGAAAGTGAGAACAGTAGTACTTTTGTAGTCGGCATTGTAAGGTCTTTACGTGCCAGATATGCTAAACATTTGTATGCCCCTTTATGCTTTTGCCACCATTCCAGAGGACATGCTTTCATGCTGATGATGCTTGTTTAAAAAAAATGTATTAATTAAATTTGTGACTGAACTCCTTGGGGGAGAATTGTTTGTTCCCTGCTCTGTATTACCTGCATTCTGCCATATATTTCATGTTATAGCAGTCTTGGATGACCCAGCACATGTTCTTCATTTTAAGAACACTTTCACTGCAGATTTGACAAAATGCAAAGAAGGTACCAATGTGAGATTTTCAAAGAGAGCTACAGCACTCAACCCAAGGTTTAAGAATCTGAAATGCCGTCCAAAATTTGAGCGGGACAAGGTATGGAGCATGCTTTCAGAAGTCTTAAAAGAGCAACACTCCGATGCGGAAACTACAGAACCCAAACCACCAAAAAAGAAAATCAACCTTCTGCTGGTGGCATCTGACTCAACTAATGAAAATGAACATGTCAGTCTGCACTGCTTTGGATTGTTATCAAGCAGAACTCGTTATCAGCATGGACGCATGTCCCTGAAATGCTGGCTGAAACATGAAGGGACATGAATCATTAGCGCATCTGGCACGTAAATATTTTGAGATGCCGGCTACAACAGTGCCATGAGAACGCCTGTTCTCACTTTCAGGTGACATTGTAAACAAGAAGCAGACACCATTATCTCCTGCAAATGTAAACAAACTTGTTTGTCTGAGCAATTGGCTGAACAAGAAGTAGGACTGAGTGGACATGCAGGCTCTAAAATTTTACATTGTTTTATTTTTAATGCAGTTCTTTTTACATAATTCTACATTAGTAAGTTTAACTTTCATGATAAAGAGATTATACTACAGTACGTGTATTAGGTGAATTGAAAAATACTATTTCTTTTGTTTTTTTACAGTGCAAACACTTGTAATGAAAAATAAATATAAAGTGAGCACTGCACACTTTTCATTCTGTGTTGTAATGAACATTAATATATTTGAAAATGCAGAAAACATCCAAAAAAACACAATAGTATGTATATGAACGTATGTATATACTAGTGTAGATATGTTGCATCCTAGTGATACAAGGCTTGCACCCATGTAGATTATCCTGGTTTCAAACCAGTGTCAGCTATATCTGTGCAAGTCACTTTAGATGCTGGTGCAGCACACCCCTTCTAGGGATTGCACTGGTACAGCACCATTGTAGCTAGATCTGTATGTGCAAAAAAACAATGAACAAAAAACTACTGTAGAGACTCCCATAAAGGACTGAAAGGCAAAGCCAAACTGTTACATGGGATTTGTCCTGTGAGTAAAGTTAATTGTGTGTAAATGTTTGCAATATTAGGTCCTTAGGGCTTGCTTGTATGGGAAATCTTTACCTGTTATATCAGTGCAGTTAAACCACAGTTATACTGGTATAACTCCCCATGTGGACACTCTTATTCTGGTATAAGAGTGGGGTTTGGGGGTTAGATTAAACCCCTTCAAACTATGTCAAAAAAGACATCAGAATAAGGGTGTCAATACAGAGTTAAGTTGATATAACTCATCATTGGCAACTGGGTATCCAAATTGGATTATGGTATATGCATAAGAGCTCTAATCAGTAGTAAACTATGTAGGTTCAAATTCACACCTGAATTCATAATGGTATAAGTTTCCTGTATAAACAAGCCCTTAAGTTGTAAACTCTTCAGGGTAGAGTCCTTGTTTGTTGTTCTGAAAGGTGCTAATGGCTGGCAGCAGCTGTCTAAATCAATGGCTACACTTGCCCAGGTAGTGCTCCAGGAGTTAAACTGCCCTTGGAGACAGCAGCAGGGAAAGTGAGCAGTGCATTGTGGTAGCTATCCCAGCATGCAAGTGTCTGCAGCATGCTTTGGAAAGGGTTTGCAATGCGTAATGGGAAGGCACAGCATCACATGATGCAGGTTTCCCAATCCCATTGTTCCCTGGGCATCCTACTAGATTGCCAGCTGTTTTTCAAATGAGGGGGTAGGGAGTGTGACGGATTGTGTTGTGTGTATGTGGGGGGAGAGACAGTGTGTTTTCAGGGGGAGAGTGTGTCAGCATGCTACCTTGTAAATTCAGACAGTGGCAGGGGGCAGGGAGAAGCCCAACATCAGCCCCCACCACCCTGTCTCTCTCTGTCACTCACACATACACACATGCATGCACAAACACCTGCCTCTGCAGCAGCAGCATTCCACAGTAATGGTTTGCTTTGTGTCCTGGGGCAGATAAGCATGCTGGCTGTCAGAAACAGAGCTCTGAAAGGGGATATCAGCATGCTGGCAGCCAGTTCAAAACAAAGACTAGAGTGGCCACTTGACTTCAGGGGATTATGGGACATTTCCAGTGGCCAATCACAGTGCTGTAATGCAATGCATCGTCCACACTGACACCCTGGTGCTCCAACTGGAACACAGCAAGCTCTATGCTTCTCGTGGAGGTGGATTACCAGAAGCGCTCCAGCTGCAGAATCCAGGCGCTCTGCGTGCCTTGCCACTGTGGACACCTCAGGAGTATTAAATGGTTATAATGGAATAATACGTGTGATCTTGATTGTAAGGGGTCTGTTATCCCTTAGATGGGATGTGTGTAACTTCTACTAGAGAGAATCTTTTATTTTTTTAAAAGCTACCAGTTTGTCAGAATTTTTTGTGTGAATCCCCACTAGTCTGATATAAACCAAAAAAAGTCTGAGCTCCCCCTTCTGTCCAACAGCAGCAGTGCACTCAGAAGCACAGCTGGTATGATTTTTTTCAGAGGTACTATGAACTCTCAACTTCTCCTGGAGTCAACAGAAAGGCGAGGGTGCTCAGCACCTCTGGAAAAACAAGGGCCATGTGTTCCCAAAGCTGTGCACATCCTCATTAAGCACATCAGGGATCCCAGGAAATAAAGAAAAGGCAGATGTGTTGGTTTCTGCTGCACTATAAAGATGGCAGCAAAGAACTTTTTTAGAGGTCGTCCAGTAATAATTCTCTATAGAACAATATACAAAACCGTGGAAACTAAAAATGGAAGAGAAAAGATCTGAGGTAATCTAAGGTCTGGTCCAACTCCTACTAACTCTCAGTGGGAGCTGGGAAGTCCCTAGCCCATCCCTCAAGCTGTTTTTAGGAAAACAGGAGAAGGTGGGGAAACAATTGGCTCTTTGACATTGTTTGAAAGACAAAGTAGATAAGGGCAGAATGAGATCCAGTGGCTGGAAGCTAAAGTTAGACAAACTCAAACTGGAAATAAGGCACAATGTTTAAGAGTGAGAAATTAATCATTTACCAAGGGATGTGCTGAATTCACCATCACTCGAAGTCTTCATGTCAAGATTGGATGTCTTTCTGTAAAATGTGCTTTAGCTCAACCAGAAGTTATGGGTATGAAGCAGGAATCAGTGGGTGAAATTCTAGGCTGTGTTATAGAGCAAGTTGGACTAGATGATCGTAATGGTCTCTTCTGGATTTAGAACAGAGGTGGGCAAACTATGGCCTGGATCCAGCCCATCCAGCCCAGGGGCTGCAGAGACATGGTGCCAGCCGCTTCCGGGAGCAGCGTGGGGCCAGGGCAGGCAGGGAGCCCCAGTGCATGCCACTGCCACCCCGGAACTGCTCCAGGTAAGCAGTGCTGGGCTGGAGCCTGCACCCTGAACCCCTCCTGAACTGCAACCCTCTGCCCAGGGCCCCCGCCACACCCTGCCTGCATCCCAACCCTCTGCATCCCTCTTGCACCCCAACCCCCTACCCTGAGCCCGCTCCCGCACTCTGCATCCTCTCCTGCACCCCAACCCTGTTCCCTGAGCCCCTCGTACATCCCACACCCTCTCCTTTGCCCCAACCCCTTGCCCTGAGCCCCTTCCTGCACACTGCACCCCCTCCCGCACCCCAGCTCCCTGCCCCAGCCCTACATTCATGGTCCTGCATGCAATTTACCCACCCAGATGTGGCTCTCGGGCCAAAAAGTTTGCCCACCCCTGATCTATGGATCAGTTAAAATATTTTTCTGGTACTAGGTGATTTATTAAGAAAAATCCTAGGATCTCTTAACGTGCAGATAAACGTTACTAACCAATTTCTGCCCTCAGATAGATGTGCACCATTTGTCATGAACTGAAATAACTTGTGGGGTAGTGGTGGCGGGGACTAGATAAAGTACTTGGCACACTACAGAGCAATCTTGCACTAGCCAAGCAGTGATGGACTAAGTAGGGGTTAAAAGCAGCTTTCAGTGAAGTAAATAGGAAAAAATCACATTGATTTAAATGTGAATTGGATCAGATCTTTGGGAACCTATTGGTAAAGTATGAGGCCTTTCTTGTTTATTTTTAAATATTTTTATAACAGATTTAGTCATTCCAAAATGTCCTTTTCTAACAATGATTCTACACTTGGGATTTGTACTCTCCAACCACTTAACAACTATTCAATGCTTCTGTGCTTCATCTCTTAGATCACAGACAATGGAGGGTGAAGATAATTCTGGAGGAAAGCTGATTATACAGTTGCTATTGGTTTCCCCAAACACCATCAAATTCAAAATTTACCAAAGGAAATACTTTTTCACAAAATGGGTAATTAAACTGTGGAACTGATTGCCACAGGATTTCACTGAAACCAAGAATTCAGAGGGACTGGGAATTTACATAGTGATTACTAACAAAAAGAGTGTTGGAAGGGAGATAAAACCTCATGTTTCAGATCTGAAGCCATCTTCTAATCTCTTCAAGAAGGGGGGGCAGATTATTCCATATGTGCTTACTGTGGAGTTCTTGTACGTTTCTTTGGAGCATCTGGTACTGGCCACTATCAGATGGACAATTTACCAAAGGAAATACTTTTTCACAAAATGGGTAATTAAACTGTGGAACTGATTGCCACAGGATTTCACTGAAACCAAGAATTCAGAGGGACTGGGAATTTACATAGTGATTACTAACAAAAAGAATGTTGGAAGGGAGATAAAACCTCATGTTTCAGATCTGAAGCCATCTTCTAATCTCTTCAAGAAGGGGGGGCAGATTATTCCATATGTGCTTACTGTGGAGTTCTTGTACGTTTCTTTGGAGCATCTGGTACTGGCCACTATCAGATGGACCGCTGATCTGATCTAGTCTGGCAATTCCTACGTCCGTCACCGGAACTGGCTCTCTGGACTCATTCCTGCAGTACAAAAGGACAGGAAGGAGGTAAGTGCTAGACAAGTGGCATGGGAGAGTAGAGGCAATTCCCACTAAAATTGTGGTTTACATCTTCCTGAGCCTAAATAAATATGAACTAATTCAGATAAGGGCTGAACAATATTAGAACTGGATCCCAAAGTAAATTGAAGTATAGTTGCTTGATACATAAAAATCATGCAGTGCCCACATCTGCACTAAGGATGTGTTTCCTGATGACTCTTTTCACATCACATTTTTTGTGCCTCTTTTCTATATTATAGGACTATATATATTTATTCCAGGAGCTAAACAGAAGAATAAATTGTCTAGGGAGGTTGTGGAATTTCCATCACTGGAGAGTTTTAAGAGCAGGTTAGACAAACACTTGTCAGGGATGGTCTAGAATTCAGAGTTCTCAAACAGTGGTTCAGGAACCCACCATGGGTCAGGACCCCATTTTAATGGAGTCACCAGGGTTGACATTAGACTTGCTGGGGCCTGAAGTCCGAGCCTCTCCGCCCAGGGCCAGAGCCGAAGCCCAAGGTCTTCAGCCTGGGTGATGGAGCTCAGGTTACAGGCCCCCACCTAGGGCTGAAACCCTTGAGCTTCTGCTTTGGGATGGTGGGTCTTTGGCCCTGATGTGGAGCGGTGAGGCTTGGGAAGGCTCAGGCTTCAGTCCCGACCTCCTGGGGTCGTGTAGTAATTTTTCTTGTTAGAGGGGGGTCGCAATGCAATGAAGTTTGAGAATCCCTAGTCTAGATAATAATTAGTTCACCATGAGTGCAGGGGACTGGACTAGATGACTTCTTGAGGTCTCTTCCAGTCCTTTGATTCTATGATTTATATTCGGCACATGATGGAAAGGATGATCTTGTGGTTAAGGAACAGGACAGAAAGCTTGTGTACAAGAACACTTAGTTCATGTCAAGCTGGAGTATGAATCAACCCCACACTAGCCTCCCTCTGATGAACTATCCGGGTGCACCCTGCTGTTAATACAGTTGGTTAATGCACTTTGAGGTACTCCTCTTTCAAAGAGGCCTAATCAAAGTGCATTAACGAACTATGCACTGGACAGCTGGTCCAAGGCAGGCTCATGAGAAGGAGATTCACATCCCTGCTTGCCGTGAACTAAATATTTATGTAGACAAGGAGGACATGAGTTCTATTTCCAGCCCTGTTGGATATTTGCTCCATGACCCGAGGATGAGTCATTTCCAATCTGAGCTTTCCACAATGCAGAGTTTTGGCTTTTCTCTGCTAATAACATACAATGAGGTGAAACTGTTAAAAGAGAAAAGTCATAGAACGACTAGAACCAAACTTCCCCATCCATATACCTCTGAACTTTGTGACATTTTGGATCTGGATCCAGATTTAGTGTCTCAGTCCCATCCCTACTGAGCATCAGGAACAACATTGTAGCAATAATACATATTTGGCTGTGGAATAGTCTCTCCAGGGAGGTGGTAGAAGCCCCATCTCTTTAAAAGAGAGACTGGAAAAAGCAATACAAAGATATATTCTCAGGAGAAATTCTGCACCAGGAGGTTGAGCCTGAAGTGGGATGGACTAATGACGTGAAGATAAGTGAATAGATAACCTTGTGACTCTGGCATCTACCCCAGCAGCACTATTTGCCTCTCTGGCTGTCTAGTCCTGTGCAATGATAAATAGCTCCACCAGAGGTCAGTAGCTGACTTATTTTGCTCATTGTAATGTGGTTGCTTTTCTTTTCGAATGCTTTGGAAATTAAATGAGAGAAGGCCAAATCTCTCACTCTTCCCATGCCAGGTGGTCCTATTTAGGAGGGACACCCATTTATTTTTTAATATTTATGCTTTCATAGTTTCTTAATATTTAATATTACCACCCATCACCATCATGTCTGAGCACATCACTATCTCTCCAAAAAGGTCCCACACTACTCCAAACTGTTTCAGTTAGACACAGTGGATTAAGCAAAACTCCCAGACACAAACTCCAGTGAGGAAGGAGATTGGGATTGGAACCAGGATCAAGATGTGAATTTCAGAGCCAGGCCACAGCTCTACAATGGGAGTTCAGATCTGGATCAGAACTAGGCTACGAACTCCTAATTCATTTCAATGGAATTAAAAAAAAAAGAGTTCCTGTTTCTTCACTTCCTGCCCTTGTCCCTAACTCCCCCTGTTTAACGCATCCAAATATTGGCCGGTACCTTATGGAACTGGTAATATCAAGGATCAGTTACAGAGGAAATGTCATGAGGGCTTTTGACTTTTAGTAACCAAGCTGCTTTATACTTTAGGAGATAGGGTAGGGCTGAGATGCCAGCTTCCACTGGCTGCATTGCCAACTCTTATGATGTTTAGCATGAGTCTCGTGGTGTCAGGCATCTTTCTGAAAGCTGCAACTCCTGAAGTGACGTTACTACACAAGCATCTTAGCTATCATTTTAAAAATACAACACAAGTGATTTCTAGCCCTTATGATTGTGGAGGAAAGCTAGAAAATGTAAATCCTGAAGGCTTAAAAATCAGAAGGCAAATAAAAGGACCCAAAATGTATTGTCTTAAAGCCAGTCTCATGACTTTTGGGAGCCTGACTCATGATTTCGAGTGCTTCAGGTTGGCAGGACTGCAGGAGGTGTCTAAATAAACTTTTTTAAATGTCCAGTTAATTTATTAACAATTGACTCAAGGTAATTAACATGTTTGTAGAGGCTGGTTAATAATTATCCATCAATTAACTCAGTGCTAAGAATTGGGCATTCTTGGGGCATGTCTATACTGCAATTAAAAACCTGCAGCTGTTCCATGCCAGCTGATGGGCTCACAGGGCTTGGGCTGCAGGCTATTTAATTGCAGTGTTGATTTTCAAAGTTTTAGGCTGCAGCCCAAGCTCTGGGACCTTGCCACCTCTTCGAGTCCTAGAGCCTGGGCCCCCGCCTGATCTAAGAAGTCTACGCTGTAATTAAACAGCCCCACAGCCCAAGCCCTGTGAGCCTGAGTCAGCTGGCATGGGCCAGCCATGGGTGTCTAATTGCAATGTAGACATACCCTTGGACAAGGCAATGGGGGAACCTAGGGTTTACTGCTAACACAGGGTAAAACTACCACTGCCTTGTTCACCCTGGTAATTTACCATGTGTCAGTTATCGTGTTAGCTAAAACATGATAAAAAAAACCACCGTTTTGACTTGTGAAGACAAGGCCCAGGTGTAGACAAGCCTAGTGAAGCTCACTTAAGTACTGTAAGTGAAACCTTTTCTCCACTGAAATCTAGGGAAAAACTCCCATTGATTTCCAGGGGGCCAGGATTTCACCCTGTGCATCCAACTTGCCTTCAGCAATTTGGGGAGTTACTTTGCATGGAGTTTAGACACAGGACCCCACATTGGGTGTGTCTACGCTGCAATTAAAAACCCATAGCTGGCCCATACCAGCTGACTTGGGCTTGCAGGTTTGGGCTTAGTGGACTGTTGAACAGCAGTGCAGACATTTGGGCTCAGGCTGGACCCCAGCTCTAGGACCCTGCAAGGTGGGCATGCATGCTGGCTGTGGTCATGGGTGTAATTTGGGTGACATGGGGGGCATTGCCCACCCAAACTGCAAGCCTTGGGCAGGCATGGAATTTGCCCCCTTCCCTCACGTGTGGCCTCATTGGCCTGGCTGGAGCTCCCCCCACCCACAAATATAGAAGCCAAATTACACTTGTGGCTATGATCCCTTTTCTCTTTGCCCTTTCACAGGGAAGCGAGGAAGAGCTCACTAAAGCCAGCTGTCCCAGAGCAGAAAGGTGCTGTTTATGTTACAAGGAAGGGAGGCAAATCCCCACCTGACTTTAAAAGTTTCCCCTCTCTATTATTTTTGAAAATATTCCCTGCCAAGCAAGGGAGCTGTCACTCTGGCCCATAGCTACAAGGAGAGTCAGTTACCCTTTCCACTCCATCAGGAAACAAACCTAACACAGGCAGGGTTCAAATGAGAATCACCTTTCTCCCCTCCAGCAGTAACTTTGCCACTTAGGTGTGTTCTGTTGCTGATGTAACATCATGTGCCTAAAACAAGAGTAGATTTGTCCTTCTTTTGCTATAAGGTTTGTGGAAGATGTTTATTTTCCTTAAAAGAAGCTAATAAAATGATAGTATTTAAAAACGGAAGAAGAAAAGAAAACTGCAGGCACCAGAGACCTGAATTCACTCACCCATGCTCCTCAGCCACTAGGTGTCAGTCTTGTCTGCAGCTGCCGAGTTTGCTATTGGCCATTTTTAAACCCTGAATTTATTAATAAATTCTGTAACTTTACCAGGTGAAGGTAACATCAATGTTTTTAAGACTCTCCTAGGTCTGAAAGTTAAACCACCAACCATCTAAATGTAATGGTGTTTGGCTCTAGTGTTTTAATCTAGCCCATTATTTGCTATATACATGCAACATATTATTAATACAATATTATTATTCATTAATATAGAGGCAGCTGGAAAATTGAGATCTGGATTTGGACTTTGAGCTTAACATCCCCTCCAAATCCTGAAGGTCTTTGAATCCGGGGTTTTAGTTTGAGTCTATCTCTATTCTGCAAAAGAAACCCTGGCTCTTGCAAGTCGTTCCTACTCTGCTGATGTGAAACAATAACGTGATTCAGCAGATAAGGCTATAAAATATGCCAGTCTTTGGTGGCAAGGGAATTCGTCTCTCACAGAAAACCAAGGAAATAAATGCTGCAAACTTTGGCATAATTTTAGAGAATCGTTCATTCACTTGTTCTATGTTTCAATGGGTGTCTTTGTGCTTTCTTCTTGTGTTTCCAGAATTGCAACACTTCCCATCACATAATTTTCTGCTAATTCTGTTTTTTTACTGTCATTCAAACATCTTTAAAGATACCAAATCCAATTTATCATCAAATGAATCAAATCAAAATTTCAAGCCTTTAATGGAAGAAAGAGAATAATTTCTAACAACATCTGAGAAACCAGTTGTGTTGAATAAGAAAGCTTATCAGCAAATTGAACAGCTGATAAAAACAAAATAATTCTTGAGCCACAAAGTAGAGACATTAAATCTAACTCATAAGGCCCCCTCCTTCAAACACTTAAATGTATCAACTACATGGGGGAATCTTAGTTAGTGAATATACTTTAGTGATAGGGTCCTGTATTGCTATTCAGAAGGCTGGACTTGTATTAGAAGTTAAAGGGCCCCAATTCTGCAATGGGTCAAAAGGACCCCATTTCTGCAAAGAGTACCATCATACCAGAACCCTGGACCCATGCGGAGTCTCATTGGCTTTAATGGGGCTCCATTTAGGTGCTGGGATCCACTTTCATGGTTCTTTTTGCAGGAGACTGAAGAGAAGAGTGAGGGGGGATGTGATAGCAGCCTTCAATGACCTGAAGTGGGGATCCAAAGAAGATGCAGCTAAGCTGTTCTCAGTGGTGGCAGATGACAGAACAAGGAACAATGGTCTCAAGTTGCAGTGGGGGAGGTCTAGGTTGGATATTAGGAAACACTATTTCACTAGGAGAGTGGTGAAGCACTGGAATCAGTTACCTAGGGAGGTGATGGAATCTCCATCGTTAGAGGTTTTTAAGGCCTGGCTTGACAAAGCCCTGGCTGGGATGATTTGGTTGGGATTGGTCCTGCTTTGAGCAGGGGGTTGGACTAGATGACCTCCTGAGGTCTCTTCCAACACTAATCATCTATGATTCTATGACTGGAGCCCACGTATGGATTTTGGGATTAATTCTGGATAATCATCCAAAATATAGGATTCTGTAATGCTCTGGATATACCCCCCTCAAAATTCCCGATGAGGACTTTGGAATAAACAAAGAAGGGTGTTCTACAGATAATGCATCTCAGTTTTTGCTCTGAACCCTGTGAAGGCTGCAACATAAGTTCAGTTGTTTCATTGTATTACCCATGAAATGAGAACATGATCAATAAAGCTCTGCACTACGTATCTCCCTAGAGCGTCTCAGTGCCTTGATTCTACAAACCTCCCCATGACAGGGAACACAGGGAATGCTTCTCCAAAGCATACCTGAACCTCTTGAACCTGTAAACTTGTACAAATTGTGTCTCATGAAATTTCTAGCGTATCTGCTCGTGAATTGGCCAGAAATGTTGCTACAAGCTGACTTTTTTGCGGGACTTTGGTACATAAATACATAACAAACTTGTCTTCAAGAGATTTCAGGGTTTTAGAGTTATTTCCATTTGTTTGTCACAGAAAGATCAATTACAGTATATTTATATCGTCATATCTCCTTCAAATCAGACTGACGAATGAAAGGAAGATAAATTGCATATTAGAAGCTAACTTCAGAGTTGGTATAATTACCAGTGCACTATCCTAGGAACTGCATAGAAAGCCTATGACAATATTCACAGCATCCAGATGTCTTATCTTATGAATGTTTTATAGTAAGTCTTTTGTTCTGACTAAAGGTTTGATCCTGAAGGATGCTGAGTACCCCCTGAGGAGTGCTGAAAGCCTTTAACTCCTGCTGATGTTGAAGGAAACTGATGAAGGGTGCTCTGTAGTTGGCAGGACTGGGCCCCTAATGATGTTTAACAGTGTGTATGGCACCAACAAGATCCTCTGCTTTAGCTTTCCAAAGCCTGAATGATTTATGGACAGGAACTAGGTCTATAGCATATTAATAATTGATGCTGCTCTTTTGATATGCGCTGTCACAAATTATGATGTGAGTTTAAAATAGGCCTGACGTTTTTTTGGTTATATTTCCACTCTGGATGAGGACAGAAATCTGCAGTGTTTTCCACTGTGCAGTAAAATATAATTCTGTCCAATCAAAGAGGGATGCTAGTCCCCTTTCATAATCATACAATGACTCTCTGAAAAATGAAGGGCTCTCCCTCCTTTTGAACAGATTGCTAGGATGGGTCCCAGGCAAATCTGCAGATATTCTCACCCTATTCAACATGGCTAGTGTGGATAAAGGGGGACCTTGGTGGTGCTTCAATTGGCTCAAAACAACCAGTGTAACTTTGTCCCTGTTAAAGCCATGGGCCATGTCTACACTATGGGCACAGTGCCACTGTAGTGCCCATAATGTGAATACTTCCACAAGCAATGGAAGGGGATTTTTCATCAATTGTAGGTAACCCACTTCCTTGAGTGGCAATAGCTAAATCAACGGAAGAATTCTTCCATGACCTAGACTCATCTGTACTGGGGGTTAGGTTGGCTTAACTTTGGTGCTCATGGGTGTGAATTTGTCACATCCTTGAGCCAGGTAGGCCAGGCTTTGGACAGTCCAATCGCAGTGATTAAAGCAGCTTGTAATTAGGTGGCATAACAAGAGCAATTGGGTTCTTTGACTTGAGTATGATAGGGTTGAAGACAAGAGTTAAATAAATGAATGGGAGGGGGAAGTAATGTCTTCCACCGATGGTTGTTTGTTACTTAATTACATTAGTATTTAAATAGCTGGAGCTAATCCTTGAATCATTATAGTGAATAGGCTGGGGAAGGAGTATCATTCACACATTTGCTATTACTATTGTATAGTTACAGACAATTCTCTACAAAGTGAGGCTAAAATGTTTGTCCTGGGTTATATCTACACTATGGGTGCTACAGCAGCTGTGCTACTGTGGTGTAGACACTTCCTACATTGGTGGAAGAGATTTTTCTGTCAATGTAAGTAATCTACTTCTCCAAGAGGCAGTGGCTAGGTTGACAGAAATTATTTATCATAGAATATCAAGGACCTCAGGAGATCACCTAGTCCAACCCCCTCTTAAAGGGGGACTAATCCCCAGACAGATTTTAACCCAGTTCCCTAAATGCCCCCTTCAAGGATTGAACTCACAATCCTGGGTTTAGCAGGCCAATGCTCAAACCACTGAGAAGAATTGTTCCATTGACCTAGTTGTGTCTACACTGGGGGTTAGGTCAATCTAACTATGTTGCATAGGGCACAATTTTTCACAGCCTTGAGCAATGTAGCTAGGTCAACCTACATTTTAAGGGTGGACCAGATTTAGATTAGGGAAATTCTCGGTGGTACTAGATTAGGGAAATTTTCACTGGAGTAATTACATTGATATAACTGTACTAGTATAAACCCCTAGTGCAACTGAATGTTGTACAGCATGTCTACATTAGGGAAATTTTGACAGGCGCTACTGCAGAGAATCATAGGGCTGGAAGGGACCTCGAGAGGTCATCTAGTCCAGTCCCTTGCAATCATGGCAGGACTAAATATTATCTAGACCATCCCTGACAGGTGTTTGTCTAACCTGCCCTTAAAAATCTCCAGTGATGGAGAATCCACAGTCTCCCTAGGCTATTTATTCCAGTGCTTAACCACCCTGACAGCTAGTAAGTTTTTCCTGATGTCCAACCTAAACCTCCCTTCTGCAATTTTAAGCCCATTGCTTCTTGTCCTACCTTCAGAGATTAAGAAGAACAATTTTTCTCCCTCCTCCTTGTAACAATCTTTTATGTACTTGAAAACTGTTATCATGTCCCCTCTCAATATTCTCTTTCCAGACTAAACAAACTGGAGAGCGGAAGAATTACTTCTCGTGTCTTGCTTACAACACTCCTGCATAGGGTGACCAAACAGCAAGAGTGAAAAATCGGGGCAGGGGGTAATAGGAGCCTATATAAGAGAAAGACCCAAAAATCGGGACTTTCCCTATAAAACTGGGACATCTGGTCTCCCTACTCCTGCATTGGTAAATACAAGATGTAATTAAATCTTCCTAGTCTAGAGAAGCCCTGGTCATTAAATTTGTAAAGGTTCTTTTCAGCCCAAAAGACTAGACCCTGCATTGTCTTTAAATAAACCTGCAGAAAACAGCAAATACATATTATATAAAAGACCATGCTCTCCATAATGTGGATTCAGTTTCTCCTGGGTTCCTGGCAATTAAGATTCTGATGTAAGATTGATTGGGAGGTTTTGCAAGTTTTAATAAAAAGTTCGGTATTCACAGGAGCACAAATTGTAGCAAAATATCAATTAAAATATTTCATGCATTCATTATTGTTAGTTATACAGCATCCAAAACATAATGTTCTTTTCACAACAAATAATAAGACAGTATATTATCCTTGCCCTAAAGAGTTTACAATCTAATTTTACCTATGAAATAATGCGTGAGTGACAGACAATGGAAAGGAAGATGGGGGAACGAGAGACAAATTACTGTTATTAGATAACTCTGTCAATCAATTTTGGTATGTGAACATCTTGGTAGTCCCTTTAAATTTATTTAAATCAGGTCTTTAGAGTCTCACATTGGACACCCAAATACTAAGGTACTTTGAATCACTGGCCACTTTCCCCATGTGTAGAGTGGGGGTAATATTTATCTTAACAATGTCTCGAGGTTCAGAAAATGTTTGTAAAGTATAATACTTAGCAAGAAAATACCATAGAAGTTTAAAGCATGGTCCCATTGGAGCCACTTGGGAGGGCCATTGCTCACAAATGTAGGGAGGGACCACCTGAAAAGATCAAATTAGCAGTATCCCCCTGGTTTGGCAGTCTGCTATGCAGGGGCGGCTCTATGTATTTTGCTGCCCCAAACATGGCAGTCAGGCGGCTTTCGGCGGCATGCCTGCAGTACATCCACTGGTAACATGGACTCGGTGGCATGCCTGCGGGATGTCTGTCACTCTCATGCCTTCGGCGTACCTGCCACCAAATTGCCGCCGAAACCATGGGACCAGCGGACCTCCCTCAGGCATACTGCTGAATGCAGCCTGACTGCTGTCCTCACAGCGACCGGCAGGCCAGCCCCTGCGGCTTGCTGCCCCAGGCATGTGCTTGGTGCGCCGGTGCCTGGAGCTGCCCCTGCTGCTATGGCAAATTGGCCATCTCTTCGTGTAGCCGTATGATTTAATCTGAACACAGCATGCTTGGAGTTTGGAATTCCCCTCTATAATGCAGCAAATCTCTCTAAATCTTGTTACTGTTTTTTCTTCACTTCCCTGATTGGTATGACCTGCTAGCCCTGTGGAATTATTTATAGTCTTTAAGAAAGTGAGAAAACCAACATCTTGATCCTTATGGTCAATTTCAAGATGCCATGGCATTTTTTCCCAAGAGTAGATGTTAGTTCCAGTGTATGTTAAATGCCAATCTGAATATTTGTATTCTGTCTACCTGGACAAGCTATTCTTTGGGTTCATAGGGGTGAAGTGATATATTTTAAGCTGGGGTCCCAGTCTTCTGGATGGAAAGTATGCACTTAAAGTAAATCTTATCTTGAAACCATTTGAACCTGAGTTTCGTTTTGTTTTTGAGTCTCTATTATTCTGTTACAAAGCCTTGTCCCTGACTTCCATGTTGAAGAGCTAAAGTATTACAATTCTAAGAGATTTTTTTTCTGCCCTTCTGCAGTGAGGCGGTGGGATACCCCACAGCCCCACTGAGGGACGAACCTCCCCTAGCCCCAACATGGGCGGAGCCAGTGGTCCTGCGCCTGCCCCCCAGAGGTCACGGCGTAGGACAGGAAGTAGAAAAGCCCCGCTGCGAAGCTCAGTTGAAAGCCAGCCGCCAGAGAGGCCAGATGCCTGTGGCCTAGCTCCGGGTTGGTGAACGCTGGCAGGCTGCAGCTGACCCGAGGACTGGCCTGGCCAGCTGCACCTACCCCTTGCCAGCTACCCCGAGGAGGAGCCGCGCCTACCCCTCGCCAGCTACCTGGAGGAACCGATGGTGCTTGAAACTGCTGAGGATGCCAACCAAACCCAGGAACCTTACAAGGGGGAGTCTGGAAGTAGCCCGGGGGCAGCCAACTCTGGCCTGGCCACAGCAGAGCCAGAACCAATGTCAGTGTGTTGTGGTCAGGATCCCCACTGACTCAGCAGCGAGTCTTCTGCCGCGGCTAGGGCCCCAGGCTGGGATGCAGTGGAGTGGGTGTGCCTGCGCCCCCCCTGCCACCCCACTCATGGGTGGCATCTCCCCCTCGCCCCGATGCTCATAGGGCTGAGCTCCTGACTGTTTGTTTACTGGCCAGCCCTGACTCGGGCTTGGGCCCAGAGCGAACTAGTGCGAGGCGGTGGGATACCCCACAGCCCCGTGGAGGGATGAGTCTCAGCCGAGCCCTTCTACACCTCCCTGCAATCTGGCCTTTCAGAGAGACAGAGAAAGAATCCTTGTTTTGAAAAAGAATAGAAACTACAGAGCTGTTCAACCCTGACATTTAAATGAGTGAGATTTCAAGGCCTTGTATGCACTGGTTCCCAAACAGGGTTTTAAAAATGGTATCTGGAAATACAGTTGAACCAGCTAATGTAGCTAGGATGTAACATTGTTAAAATCACCTTTAAATATCATTAGTGCAATGCTGGGTCTGTCTTCATTATAAAACACGTTGTGTTTGGACAGTGCGTGTCATGGTAGTGCCCTGGCAGAATAACACAGATTGTTTTTTTTGCGAAGACAGACCTAATTCTTCTTATAACCATATTATGGAACTTTATTATAGTACCTGGTCTTTAACATGGTCTGTAACATGGTGATAACAGAGCTTGATGCCACAGACAGTCTGTAACAAACAATTATTACATGGCCAAGGCAGTACCATGTTGTTATATGTTTTCTCTTGATTTAGTAAATCTTGTAGTGTAGTCAGGCCCTTTGTTTCACCCCTATCTCTAAGCAGCAGGCATATGCCAAAATATTTCCCATATATTCTTTATATTGGTGTCCTTCTCCTTGGAACCTTTATGTGAAGCTATTATACACCATTTATAAATCATTGGCTTCCCATGTTAAATGTTATAATAAAAAAACCCCATATTTGTATTTGTAAAGATTTTTTATAGGAAAACTCAGAAACTTTGCAACCTCTCAGAAAGATTCACTGGGATATTGCTGCCCCCAGATGGAGAATTTATTTTCTAAACAAATATGACTAGTAAAAAGAGCATACAGGAAGCACTTTATAGTCTATAATGTGCACATTTCCTGGTGCTTGAAGGGAGTGAATATGAGGTGAAGCAGGGGAATACAGTGATATAAATAATTTATATTTTTACATTTATTATCATTTGCATTTCCATAGTGAGTAGGGGCCCTAGTCATGGACTGGGAGCCTATTGGGCTAAGCACTGTACAAAAACAGAAGAAAAAGACAGTCCCTGGTCTAAGGAGCTTACAATCTAAGTATAAAACAAAAGACGACAGATGGATGTAGACAGACAGGGGAGTACAAGTAAACAATGAGACAGCGTTGGGCAGTATAAGAGGTAGTGGTTTCTGCACAACAACAGCCTAATTGTTGTCATGTTTTGTAGGCATCACAGCAAAGGAGAGTACTGAGGAGTGATTTGAAGATGGATAATGAGGTGGCTACATACTACAGCCGTGGATCTCTAGCTTGAGGTGGGCAGTATGTATTATTATATAGCAAAACACAGAGAGGTGGCGCGACACTCCGAAATCAGGTGTGCAGTCACCACCACACCACCTGGTCCTTCCAGAGCCAGGAACACCACTCAGCAGCAGTTCTGATCTTCTCCCAGTCTCTTGTATCAATAACCACTAGACCAGGGGTCAGCAACCTTTCAGAAGTGGTGTGCCAAGTCTTCATTTATTCACTCTAATTTAAGGTCTTGTGTGCTAGTAATACATTTTAACATTTTTAGAAGGTCTCTTTCTATAAGTCTATTAAAAAAACTAAACTCTTGTTGTATGTAAAGTAAATAAGGTTCTTAAAATGTTTAAGAAGCTTAATTTAAAATTAAATTAAAATGCAGAGCCCCCAGGACTGGTGGCCAGGACCCAGGTAGCATGAGTGCCTCTGAAAATCAGTTTGCGTGCCGCCTTCGGCACGTGTGCCATACGTTGCCTACCCCTGCACTAGACTGAATGTGTTTTCCAGAGCTGGGAACAGAGCACTGTCTATTTAGGTATGTGCTAATATGGCTCTGTTCTTGTCTGAGCTTTTCATAAGCTTTCAAAAATACAAATAAGTTCATCACTCTTCCCCACTCCCCCTTCATCTTAGCCTGTAGGCAAAATAGCCTGATTAATTGAGAGGGGTTATTGCTTGCTTGTTTGTTTGTTTGAAGTGGGACAGTTGTATGTGTCTGAAAAACTACTTGAGAATAAGATAAATTGAAGAAATTTTGGATTAATGCAGTAAGTGGTATTGTTCTGATGTCCTGCTCCAACCAGTAGACTGTAATCTCCCCCCAGAAGGAAGTACTAGTATTATCCATGTACTTTGAAGAAGGGTGACTTTTATTCTCCGTGGTATAGACAGGGAACTGAGATACAGAGGGGTGGAAAGGCTTGCCCAAGGTCAGTGCCAGAGCTAGGAATGGAGCACAGCTGCCCTGACATCTCGTCCTCGACGCTCACCACTGAGGCCCATGCCGTACACCCCGCCGAGCTAGGAATGGAACCCAGGAGTGCTGATGCCTCAGCCCCCCAGTTCCCACCAAGGGACCCTCTTTCCTAGAAATGAGGCCCTGCTCTGCCCGTTGCAGCACACCAGCTCAGAGTTGGGCAGCCATCACCCCAAACCTCTCACATGTTACCCCACAAATCTGCCCAGAACCCGCTGGCTAGATGAAGCCAGAAGGCAGGGGGCGCCACCTACTATGGTCCCTGAATGTTCAAGGGACTACATGTCCCAGCATGCAACGCTCTACGTTGAGTCACAGGGATCCGCGGGACTACGCTTCCCAGCACGCATCACGTCCCGAGTGTGGCGCGTTGCCCGCTGGGGGCTGTAGTTCCGTTCCCTCCCGCATGGAGTCCCGAGGCTCCTCCCTCCGCTTGCCCCTGCCGGCAGGGTGTCCCGTGCCTCCTTGGAAGACGGAAGCCGAGGAGGAGGGAGAGTCGGACGAGCGGCGGCGGCGGGATGGGTGACTCCAAAGTGAAGGTGGCGGTGCGGGTCCGTCCCATGAACAGGAGAGGTGAGTTCGGCCCGGCCCGGCCCAGCCCAGCCGAGGGGGGGAAAGGGAGAGAAGTGGGGAGAGACACCGACCGACCGACCGACGCTGCTCCCTGCCCCTCGCTGGGGGAGAGACACCGACCGACCCCCCCCCTGTCCCGAGTGGGGAGAGACACCGACCGACCCCCCCGCCCCGAGTGGGGAGAGACACCGACCGACCGACGCTGCTCCCTGCCCCTCGCTGGGGGGAGACACCGACCGACCCCCCCCCTGCCCCGAGTGGGGAGAGACACCAACCAACCCCCCTGTCCCGAGTGGGGAGAGACACCGACCGACACTGCTCCCTGCCCCTCGCTGGGGGGAGACACCGACCGACCCCCCCCACCCCGAGTGGGGAGAGACACCGACCGATCCCCCCCTCCCCGAGTGGGGAGAGACACCAACCGACCGACACTGCTCCCTGCCCCGAGTGGGGAGAGACACCAACCGACCGACACTGCTCCCTGCCCCGAGTGGGGAGAGACACCGACCGACACTGCTCCCTGCCCCTCATTGGGGGGGGAGACACCGACCGACCCCCCCCTACCCCGAGTGGGGAGAGACACCAACCGACCGACACTGCTCCCTGCCCCTCGCTGGGGGGGAGACACCGACCGACCGACCTCCCCCCCGCCCCAAGTGGGGAGAGACACCGACCGACCCCCCCCCCACCGCCCCGAGTGGGGAGAGACATCAACCGACCCCCCCCTTTCTGGGGGGGGAGAGTCGTGGCTGGCCAATGCCCCCCCTTTCTGGGGAGGAGAGACCGTGGCTGGCCAATGCCCCCCCTTCGCCTTCTGAGGGAGAGGAGAGATAGTGACTGATCGACACCTCCTGGGGGGAGAGAGACACCCCCCCAACACACCCGGGGGAGGGAGACACTGACCCACCCCCTCTGCCTCCCCCCACATTCCGATCGCTGATGGCGGAGCGACACCCCCGCCGACTGACACCCCACAACAAACACGGCTTGTTGGGGTTGGGGGAGAGGCCCACCTACCCCACCCAGCTCCCTGCAGGGCTGGGGAGAGCGGGAGATGGTGGAGCGCACCCTCCCCGAAGAGAGAGGGTCACCCTTCGCTGAGGAAAGCCCTGCACTGAGCCAAACACTGTATGGGGCAGGGATTTACTGCCCTTCTCCCCCAGGGAGCCTGGCCGCAGGTAGCACCAGGGTGAGGGGGGAGCAGACCCTGCTGTTGTGGAGGTTGAGGGGGTTAAGCAGCCTCCACAGGGAAGGAGTTACCCTCCCCCCTGACTAATTCACGTCCCCCCCTGTAAGTACCCGACATTTCTGTCCTTTATGATTCACATTCCTTCTAAGGTCTCCCCCTTCATAATCTTCCTCTCTTCTCTTCCTGTCTCCATAGAATCCCCCACCTCTTGCACCCATTTTACAATGGGGCTCCTTCCTTGTCTCTTCGCTTCCTTCCCCTCAGATTTCTTCCTTCTCTGTCCCCCCCTTCTCCCTTCCACGAAATGACTCCTCCCCCCACATGTGAGAGTGACCCAAAGTGTCCCAGACTATGGGGACATAAGGATAAAAGCAGCTGGAAGAGGAAGGGTGAATCGATGGGTAAATTTTTAAAAATAATACACCCCATAGGCAAGTTTCAATTACAGACTAGGTATTTCTCTTTTCTTTTACTTTTTTTTAATGAGAAAAATTCAGTTGCTGCAGCTGTTTGAGAAACAAATTTACAAAAGGAAATATAGCATTAAAAAAAACCCAGGAAATAAATTAAGGAAAAAATATATGTGCACACACAATTAGTATCTGAATACAACACTTCTGATGCACCTGTAACTTACTGTAATGAACAATGAGGTAATGCTAAGTTTGTGTACTACTGAGGTAAATGAGGGTTGCCCCTCATAATGTTGCAATTAAGGTATGTGTTATGCAATCTTAAAGTCTGACTGTCTTAGGGATCATACTCTGGTAAGGCAAGAGGGTGATTTTTAAAAACCTGTGTTGTAATTTGCATTTAATTTTTAGTAACATTAGTATGAATCTTGGGAGATCTTTGGATGTGAAATGAGACACCTGAATTCTGTTCAGGGTCATTGCTCATGGACCCCCAAAAGGAGACTTTAAAGTATTATAAACCTGTTCCTGACTGACTGTAGACACAACCTTTGAAATATTCTCAGTGTCTACATACTGTTATTGTCTTTGGACTGTAAATTCCTCAGGGCAGGGAGCTTTCTGCTGTAGAGCTATAAAGTGGCATATAAATCTGTTTGTTACACTTCTATGCATTGTATAAATACGTAGTAATTATTTGCAAAAGTAGTACAAGGATCTCTGTGCTGAAAAGGTTACCATTTTATCTATGGTACTACTGGACCGATCGAGCTCCCATTATAGCTAATGGGAGTTGGATTGGGCCCCATGTAAATAACTACATCTGCCTCCTTGCAAGACAGGTTTACCACACTAACTTCTTACACTGAAGTGGAGGTTTGAGTAAACATTCTTTGGTCCACTTATGTTGCTCATTTGTTGCCTCTTGTCTCAGATTGCATCCCAATCCTATAAACACTTCTGTGTGTAATCTCATTGAGTTCTGTGGAACTACTCACATGAGTGAGGACCTGATGGTCTTCTGGGCAAGAACCATATCTTCATTGTTGTGTATTTAGCAACTAACATAATGAAACCCTGAACCTTTTTGGGGTGCTACCAAAGTATCTAATTATTATTATTATTACTACTATTATTCGCAGCTGTTTTCTTCAATAGACGAGAACTATGTTGGGATGTCTTGGTTCCAATGCAGTTCTTTTTACTAAAGAATATTCACAAGCTCTCAATTTCATTATGATGCCAATCAGTAACTTCAAGTGAAGTGACATGTACTTTTATGGTAGCTAGGGTGAGTGCTTTACTTCACTTTATAAAAGTATGTGATGTGATCCAGTTAAATGTCAATTGCACTCATGAAAACAAATAAGGGAAATCTAATGGCAGACAATTAGAGCTCTTAAAATTTATTTTTACACTTCTGTCTTCAAGTTTATTTTCCATTCCAAATAGCATTGATAGATGCACTGATGTTTGATTCATAAGTGATGTACCATACCTATATATTAGTGTAGGGGGATCTTAACTATAGCATACCCTTGTTCATCTTAACAACCACCTTAGCTGGAGAAGATGGTTTAGTGATCTCTGCTTCAAGTTTGAATTACCTAGATTCTTTGGAACCATGTGTTTAAATCTCTGTCATGTTAACTCAGACCTTCCTCTTTCCAAGGTAGAGAAATTGAGTACCACCCAGCTTGTTGAATGTCAGAACAAGGATTCTTGCGTTAGCTTGGATATTAAGGCCGCCTTTTCAAGAGAAGGAATTTTCCTTAGAGCTTGTCTACACTGGCAGTTTACAGCGCTGCAACTTTCTCGCTCAGGGGTGTGAAAAAACACACCCCTGAGCACAGCAAGTTTCAGTGCTGTAAAGCGCCAATGTAGACAGTGCAGCAGCACTGGAGGCCACGCCTCTCATGGAGGTGGGTTTTTTTAGAGCGCTGGGAGAGCTCTCTCAGAGCGCTCTGCCGCAACCACACAAGCCACGTGAAAGCACTGCAGTGGCAGTGTAGACTAGCCCTTAGTGTCCTTGCTGTATATTTTCTACTATTATGCAATGTCCTGTGCACCAACTTTTTGTTGCCCTGCACTTTGGAGGGGTTGCATTTCCACTATGTTATGAATATATTGTTTGTGAAATGTTCTGGATGGAAGGTGCTACAGAAATATAAAAGATGTATCTGAGAATTGAAGTTTATTATGCATGATTAATCTTATTGTTATAGCATAACTAGTTTCACAAATGAAGTGGTAAATGTCACATCTTGATGACAGTATGTGAAGAACAATGCATTTTACTCTCCATTATCCTTTTAAAAGTGAATGGTTAGAGTATATTAATATTAAACTCTCATAGTGTAAACAATAATAAACCTGAGTATCACTGTGGAAAACTATGCAATGACACATAGATAAAGCATGTGATTCTAGTTTGTTTCAGCTTGCTTAAAATATAATTGCATAACTGAGAAATGCTTGTAACACGTTGGGTGTGCTTAGCATTTACTCTCAAAGAGGGACAATAATTATGAGTGTGGCTCAGAATTTGTCACAGATATTTTTAGTAAAAATTGTGGACAAGTTTCAGGCAATAAACAAAAATTCAGGGAATCCTGTGACCTGCCCTTGATTTTTACTAAAAATATTCCTGACAAAATGGGGAGGTTCCAGCTCCCAAAGGGGTTCTGGGGCCTGCCCACCCGCCACAGCTGGGGCGCTTTGGGGGAGGGCAGAGAACCTGACAGCCGCAGGGGCTGGGAGCTCCGAGGTCCCTCTGTTGCCTGGCAGCTATGAGCTGCTGGGGGCCTGTTGACAGCAGCAGCTGAGAGCTGCGGTGCTGCTTGCTGATAGTTCCAGCCCCGGGCAGAAAATGTTACAGTCGTCTCTGGAAGTCACAGATTCTGTAACTTCTGTGGCCTCCTTGACGTAATCGTAGCCTTAATTCTGAGCAATCACAGTTGAGTCAAATGTGTATACTGCAAAGGAAAATAATTTGTTAAACTAAGTAAATGTACTCTTAAGCCTAGTTTTGTATGAGATTACCTTGATGTTTTGGCTTTATGTTTACCTGATCGTTTTGAAGTCAACAAATGATCAGATATAGTCAAAGTGTAAACTCTGCTAAAACTGGTTTCTGGTTAGCATGTTTATGGGAGAGTAAACACCATTGCACTAAGATTTGAGAGTAACTTTAAAGCAGCCATTACTTCAATGGAGCAGAGAAGTTATGCAGTTTTGCACACTATATACTTCCACCAGAGTACTTGCTGGATCAGAAACTTTCCAGACTAATTAATTTACTTAAAATATTTGTGCAATGAACAGTATATGCAACAGCAGAAATATCTGTAAAAAAGAATGCATAGCCACATGGAATGCCTTTATGAGGAACATTTGGCAGGCTTTTTTTTCTTGTATATCAGATTGAACAGCAGAAGACAAAAGGAACACTTCCAATGGGTTTTCAACAACTTGTCATTAATTCTCGTGATGTGCATGTGTACTATATGTGCATGAGCATCTCTATGATTTCTAACTTATCTAGCTGATGTGATCACAATACAGTATTGTGCTCTTCCTGATGCACTTGTACTTATTAAACAATCTATAATTACTGCAAACTGAAAATTTTACGAATTGTGCTTACACAGTTATATAGCAGAGGAAACTTGAAAGAGGACTGTCTAGAAATAAAGGGATGTTAGGTTGAAGGGACATATCACCTTAGATCACGCTGCTGTCTGTTTTAAATAACTGTTGTACAAGGAATTCCTACATTTGCTATAACTTTGCGCACATTTTTTTCTTCTTACTTTGTGCAGTTGACAGTACTTTGTATATAATCAGTTGGTTTTCCCTTTGCGTGGACCTTTCACATAGCAAAGGGAAGAAATAATGACTTTTCAGATTTTTCTAAAACAAAAAATGGCAGAGAGCATATGTGATATCTGAAGCTACTTTCAGATTTAAAAAAAAACCTAACTAATTTTTATGATGATGGTGCTTTTTTAAAATTTTTAAAACTCTTTTTGTGTTATAAAACTTCAAAATTTAAAAAACAAATGCTTTCAGAACTCTTCACATTTAATGCTATTTAGATTTCTGCATTTTTCTCAGCTTGGACAAGCTTTAGTAAACAAAAATCTAACTTCACATTTAGATTCTCATGCAGTAACATAAAACCACAACGTACAGTTGTAAACTCTGCAGAGTAATGTTAATCTGTTTTAAATTGGAAAAAAGAAATTCCACTGGCATTTAAAAAAAGAAATCAGGTAAAACTTCTATTAGTCTCAAACTTTGTGAAAGCTTATTTTGAACTTATATATTTTGGGCCAAATTTGACGTGGAAATGTTGCATTTTTAAATAAAAGCTTTAGTTATTTATGCAGTTAATACTATTTTCATGTTTCATAGTTTTCATACTTCAGTTATTCAGTGTAAACCACATAAAATATACCTTTTAGTCATTATAGCCAACAGATTTCATAAAACTGAAATGGTTGGTTTTAAAAGGCAACATAACTCCTCAATCTTGACCAACATTTTGATAAATTGCAGACATACAAGTTTTATTTTAGTATCGCACTTTTCCTTTAGAATTATCACAAAGCACTTCTTGCAAACTGTATATTAGAATCACTTTGTCTACCATTGAACTATAGCCACCTCAGAGGTAGCTATTTAAAAATACCCCACATCAGTATCAGAAATTTCAACATATGCCTGATTTCTTGAGTCCCAGATCCAATCTATAAAATCCCCTGAAAGTTGTATCTGCCTTAGAACTGGTAAGTTAGGTGTGGGCCTAAAGTTGTATTTATCTACAAAATTTGAGGTGAAATTGGACATGCCGTTCCTTAATTTTCACCCTAAATAAAGAAGTAGAGTTTATATAACCCCACAAGGTCTTTGGGCTAGTCACAGGGCTAAAAGCATAAGGCCTGTGTATGGGATCTCTTATCAGACTCATAAGGGTGCCAAGGGGTTGATGCACTTTAGTGAAGCCCCACTCCAATGCAGCTTCTTAGGTCTTCAGGACCTGGACTCTTCTTCTAATGATTTTAAGAAGATGAGTCTTCCCGTCATGCACACCTTGGAGGAATCAAGAAAAAGGTCAGGAGAGAAGAAATGCCCACCATTTTCCTTCATGACTCAATTGCACAGTAGGAATTCATTCATTCAAATGAAACTAACATACTAGCACGTATGAGTGGTGAGTGCACATTATCTAACAATTATTCACATGACTTTGTTAAACACCTGATGCAAGTCCAAAAGGTACATTTGGATATGTGGCAAAGATATTTTTTATTTCTTTTGTTTTCGGAGTAGATGTCCCAGTTCCCATGCTCTGCAGCTCTGAAATAGGCTTTTGTTACTCTATAGTAAATATTTTCCAAGATGATGAAACTGTGAAGTCTCAAATTCTCCAAAAGTAGTCAGCCGATTACTGTATCCTGATAGTATTCTTCTGCCTTTAGTGAAACAAGTGGTTGTTGATTGTGCTTCGTCCGTTAATGCTGTATCTAGTCCCAGTAGATCTGGTAGCATTAAACAGTATTGCCAGCCCCAAGCAGTCAATCAAGAGTCAGACTTTAAAAAATAATCATAAGATTGGTTTAAAAATCATAAGACTTTAAAAAAAATAGTTTTTGCTCTTTACATTCTGGTGTCTGAGCCTTCACATCCGTCATAGCACATAGGCTTTTACATATTGTAAACAAAATAGAATTAATGTAATATGAACGTGATCTACTTGAAGGCTGCATTCCAGCCACACTTAGGGTTAAGGTGTAGGCTATCATATACGCAAGGCAGGTTGGATAGGTAGCCTTAATGGCCTTAATTTCTCCTTCCAACATATCAAATAATGTATAATTGTTTCTCGAGGTCCTGTTTGCCTGTCTAACACATGCCAATCTGTCTGCAGGATTTCTAGCAGAGAGGGTGGTTTTACGATATCTTTGTAACTGTCAAAAGACAGTGCGTATAATATGTGCTAAACCTGCTGGCAGGTTTTTTTTTCCTTCCTTTTTCCTGAAGACACGTGGTTTTGAGGAGCTATCCCATCTTCCTTACAAACTTGCTGAATGTACTTCCCAAACGGATCTCTCTAAATTTCACAGAGACCCCGAGCGAGTGGGGAGCCCCAAACAGGAAGCACTTCATTGCCCTTTAATCTCAGGGGCTAGAGGAGGACTATTGGCTCCAAACACAACATTGATAGACCTACTGTCCAAGGCTGGGTTGAACATAAGTCATCTCTTATTCCACTTTGTGCTTTACACTAGAAATGTAAATATTTTTCATAATTGTGAGGAGTAAGCTGCTTATTCAAAATCTTGAAATGCAATTACTAGCCAACCAGACCAAGAAAATTTGGCATGTCGTGGCTGGAGAGCATAAATATAAACTCAGTTAAACTGACAGTACTGTATAATAATGATAGGCAAGCTGATTGTCAGTATGTGGAGGAAGAAGTCAAAACTAATATTAGAAGAGCTTCAGAAATTTGCCTGGTTGAACATTTTTCAGAACAAAACTATTTCTCTGCTCTTTACTGGTCTTTATATAATGCATTCGACAGGAACAATTATACGGTTGGGTCACATTAGATTAATTGCAACTAGCGCTCTCCAAACAAATAAAATCTGGTTCTTGCACCCTTGCACCTGGGCTTTCTGTTTTGTGCTTATTCACAGGATGACAAAGACATTGGTCATTCTCACACACACATGCATAGGGTTGTTTTTAACCTTTTTTCGATAAAGTAAAAAACAAATCTATTTATAGATGGCTACATGGAAAATGAAAGAAACCTGCTTCTACTATGTTACTTTTGTAGTGCCCAGAAATGCTAGGTGTTTCACAGAATAAAGTGAAACATATGGTCCTTGCCTCAAAGAGTTTACAGTCTAAATTTGAGATGTTATGCAAAGAGTGGAGGTGGGGATGAGGATTACAGTAAGCATGGTTAGTCAGTTTAGGCATGAACACATCTTGGTGACTCAAATAAGGTTTTTTTAGCATGTAAAAGTGAGGATATTCTGTTCAGGTTCAGCTTTCATCATCGTAGTATCTGAGCATTTTTCAGAAGTAATTTAAGCAATATAATTAGTATTTGTCATGAATATAGAAAATATTGGCCTCGGGGGAAGGATAGCTCAGTGGTTTGAGCATTGGCCTGCTAAACCCAGGGTTGTGATTTCAGTCCTTGAGGGGGCCACTTAGGGATCTGGGGCAAAAATCCGTACTTGGTCCTGCTAACGCAGGCAGGGGACTGGACTCAATGACCTTTCAAGGTCCCTTCCAGTTCTAGGAGATCGATATATCTCCAATTATTAAATTAAATACTATTTACTCATTTTGGGCCTTGTAAAAGTGGGTTTTCTTATATACTGTCATAATATTGCTCCTATGTCACCCTATCGACGACTCCACCTGTTGGTTAGTAAGCGCTTCAGTCTTGCTTCACTTCTACCAAAAACTGGTTTAGTACTTGAGGTGGAGAGTATTCCCATACTCTCCTAACGGTTTTATTACTCACACCAGCTAGCCTATTACTTCCAGGGATGTCACCTCTCTTGTCTCTAGTAGTTGGTCTGGAATCTGCTGGTGTCTCAGTGCTGGCAACTGGCACGAGATCTCTGTGCCACACCAGTGGATGAGTACATAACTGGAAACTTGCCTTAAACTATGGGCAGCCTGCCTCCGACTAGATATGCGGAACTGTGACAGCAGCATGGAGAGCTGCCAAGATGGTACTATGCTAATGGTTACTTCCCTAAAAGAAGTCTCGTATTGCCTTCAACAAAACTTAACCACTACTTTCATTTTGAAAAGAATAAATGCTTTTAAATCAGACTAAATCAATCACAATAGAATATCTCTGGCACTGAAGTTTAACACTAGTTCTCTTTTTATTGTGTGGCTAGTGGGGAGCTTGGTGACTAGAGGAAGCAATAGTGCATAAAATCTGGTACATTAAGAATAGCATTTGATGCTTTTTTATTTCTTTACAGAGTTTGATCTGCATACAAAATGTGTGGTGGATGTGGACACAAACAAGGTCATTCTTCACCCTGTAAACACCAATCTTGCAAAGGGAGATGCCAGGTAAGACTTTTAAACTAAGAAGCACTCATCTAGTACATTAGGTATGGACCTAGCAACTGGGAGAATTTGGTTCCAACATGTGACCTTGGGCACATTTCCTAAATTCTCCAATATAATTACCCCCATCTTTAAAATGAGGCCAATAATGTGTATCCACCTCAGTAAGGTACTCTTGAGATCTACAGATTTCAGAGTAGCAGCCGTGTTAGGGCTTGTCTACATCAGAAAGTTGCAGCGCTGGTGAGGGAGTTACAGCGCTGCAACTTTGAAGGTGTACACATCTGCAGGGCATCACCAGCGCTGCAACTCCCTGTTTGCAGCGCTGGCCGTACTCCCGTTTTGTCTCGGGTGTAGAGGATCCAGCGCTGGTGATCCAGCGCTGGTAATCCAATGTAGTCACTTACCAGCGCTTTTCTTGACCTCTGTGGAAGGAGGAAGCCTCTGGTAATCAAGCTGGTCTCCTTCCCCGGTTTGCGCTCTCGTTCCCGGAACCCCGAGCAAGCAGGTCTCCTTCCCTGCGGTTTGCAGGGTGGCTCCGGGAACGCGAGAGCAAACCGCAGCGAAGCTGGTCTCCTTCCCCGGTTTGCTCTCTCGTTCCCGGAACCCCGAGCAAGCAGGTCTCCTTCCCTGCGGTTTGCTGGGTGGCTCCGGGAACGCGAGAGCAAACCGCGGCGAAGCTGGTCTCCTTCCCCGGTTTGCTCTCTCGTTCCCGGAACCCCGAGCAAGCAGGTCTCCTTCCCTGCGGTTTGCTGGGTGGCTCCGGGAACGCGAGAGCAAACCGCGGCGAAGCTGGTCTCCTTCCCCGGTTTGCTCTCGCGTTCCCGGAACCCCGAGCAAGCAGGTCTCCTTCCCTGCGGTTTGCTGGGTGGCTCCGGGAACGCGAGAGCAAACCACGGCGAAGCTGGTCGCCTTTCCCGGTTTGCTCTCGCGTTCCCGGAACCCCCCTTGAAGCCGCCCAACAGCGCTGCAGTGTGGCCACATCTAACACCACTTGCAGCGCTGGTTGCTGTAAGTGTGGCCACTCTGCAGCGCTGGCCCTATACAGCTGTACTAATACAGCTGTAACAACCAGCGCTGCAAAATTTTAGATGTAGACAGGGCCTTAGTCTGTATCTGCAAAAAGGACAGAAGTACTTGTGGTACCTTAGAGACTAACAAATTTATTAGTCTCTAAGGTGCCACAAGTACTCCTGTTCTTTTTGAGATCTACAGGTGATTCTAGAGTGAATACTTTCTCACCACCCTTCCCTAACTAATATTTCAACCCAAATGCCATTAGTTACCTTTTTATTTATTCATTTCTGTACTCCTGTCTGGGTTGTTTTAGGTGTGACAGCTGATTTCAGAGCAGGGCAAAGTCTCCCTCATTTTTGGAAGAAGGAAATTTGCTCATACTTTTTCATCCAACTATGCTTGTCTGGTCAGTAAAGGAAAGGGCATGTAGGCATATTGGAGAGATCTATAGCTATAGTAGGTGCCTAGATATTGAGAGTATTAGATGCATTAGGAATCCGTAGCATGGAGATGACAGTTGAAGGCAGGAACTAACTTTTGTGTAGAAAATGTCCAAGAGACTGCAAATTTATTAACCCCTAAATGCCAAAGGTCCTGGTGATGTTTGAAAGAGAGGGGGAGTGACTAGCTCATTTCTTGTTTGCTCTCAGGAGAAGAAAGGAGAAACAGAAAACAAAGTGGGCTGAAAGAAAGAAGGGTGAAGTGTAGAGAGAGACCAGTGAAAATGTACTGAAAACTATACAGCAAAAGAGATGACATTATCCATTATTTAAAAAAAGAGCAAAACCAGGAGTTAGGAAGTATATTGATGCTAGGAAGGTAAGGAAAGAATAGCAGGTGAGAATTATAGTTCTTTACATTTCAAAAAACTTACTTAAAGTTGGTTGACAGTGTTAAATACAATGCATAACTACTTTTTTCTTAAAAAATTACCATGGTTTTGGGAGTGCAGTGGTACAGTAATTCATCCTGTCCAGTAGACTTAGTCTTTGGGCTAGATGATGTCATGTAAACTTCTGAAGCCCTAAGTAGCATGTGGAAAAGTGAGGCAAGGGGAGATTAAGGAGACCCTGTGCAAACTTCCACTGATGTCAATGAAAAGGCTTCTACTGAAGTCAGTAGCAGCTGGTTCAGGGCTTTTGTGACTGCCCGAAGTCAAATAGGAAGTCTGGCAGAGCTAGGTATAGAACCCATATTATTTAGCTCATGACTCCAGTCCTCGGCTCTAGCCACAAGACCAACTAATTCTGTCTTGAAAGTTGTCTAAACTGTTCATGTCACTGGTAGTGGGTAAGGAACATGTCGTTAAAATACCTGTTGTGGGTGAGGAATTCAGTCACGAGGTGGAAGTGCTTTCGCTTCCCTGGACTGAGTCAGCTCACTAAACAATGGGCAAAGTTCAAATTTGCTAGACTGTTATATTGGAATTACAAGGTGTGTATCACCTGTGAAAGGAAAACTAGTATTCCTCCCACTTCTAAGTAAAGAGACTGAAGGGCCTATGTACAAAACTGAGAACCATATAATTAGAGCAAAGCCAGATGGAGGTTGGGGGTGTGAACACAGGAGCTCATATTCATTGTTGTTTTTTTATGGATTATGTGACTACCTCATCCCTGTCCTTTACCTGTGACATTGGCCAGTCTGATTAAAGTTCTGCATTACACATCCCTCCATCCACAAATGTCAGAAAATCTGGTACTGTGGCCAAGTCAACAGGCAAGCATTTTCCGTTTCTCAGTTTCCACAGTCTGTGAAATATTACTTTAGGACAAATACAGTCCTGCATAACTGAAAATGGTAGCAGAGAGTCAGAGAAATTTGTCTGTGGCACGATGATTGAGGGAACATATCTGTATCTAGCAGATTTATGCCAAAACATCTGCACTGTCCCTACATCCTCCCCACACACATTCCTCGAGGCCAGACCCATGAGTTTGTGGAAATTCCTCACTGCTTTGTTCAAGTTTTAGGTAGAAGATTTCAGGCAGTAACGAAAATTCAGTTGATAAGGTGTCCTCGTTTGGGGTAAGGGACCATGAAGTGAGGTTGTACGTGAACGAGGCAATTTATAATTCAGTTATTAGTAACACTTGGGATCCTTGTATTCTGTATTAAAGGAGGCTTCCTCTCCACTTGCCTATCACCTGCATCGCAAAATAATCAGCTGTAGAGCTTGGAAGGTTTGACTCCCTGTCTTGTTTTGTTTTTTCATTTTATTTTAAGCATTAAACAGTCCAGCAAGTCAACCGTTCTGTCTGCTCTATGGCTTTACTTACGTACGGCTGGATGTTCAGTGACTAATCTTTTAACGATATTCTAGATTTGTAAAGCAAAACTTCATAGTTAGGAGTGTTGTTTAAAAGAAAATTTGAGACTCCTGAGTTCTATTCCAACTCTTAATGGATATCTTGAAAACTTGGACTTTAACATCTCTGCTTCTGGTTTTCCCCATCTGAAGGATGGATCTTGTATTTACCTACTTTATTAGAGATGGTGAAAATTAATGAATGCTACTCAAATGATTTGAAAGCCTTAGATGAAGTGTGTCTGACTGTGTGTTTCTGAACAGGTTACACCTTGAAGACACTTATTACCCCTGCTAGCCTTCCTTTACCCAGGAGTGGTCTTACATGGGACAGAGAAATCTAGTCAGTTACTGTATTGAGTAGCCCTTATTATGGCTTTGCTGGTAGTGTCAGTAATCTGCTCATGTAAAGTAGATCAACTTCAGAATCTACAGAATAACCTCCAAGCTGGTATGGTACAGTACTGGCTCCAATCTTACTTTGGTTTTGGGTGTGTTCTTCCTCCCTTGACACACACACACACACACACACACACACACACACACACACACACACACACACACACACACACACACACACACACACACACACACACACACACACACACACACACACACACACCTGTTCCGTAACACTGTCTGCAAATTCCTATCAAGAACAACTTCTCTAAAGCCGCTGTCATAAGAAATGCTTTGCTATAGATCCTTAGAAGTCGATCTTCTGTTTCACTCCTCTCATCTCCACTCCCATCTCCACCTCTGCACTTACAGCACTGCAGCGGCACAGCTGCAGCACTTCGTGAATACACTACCTATGCCAACAGGAGAGTTTCTCCCATCAGCATAGGTACGCCACCTCCCTGAGTGGCGGTAGCTACGTCAACCAGAGAAGCCTTTCCATTGACATAGCACCATCTACACTGGGGTTAGGTTCACAGGCACTGACTTTTGTTTTTGCTGGTGGATTCCCCACCCCCACCCCATCCTGCCACTTGGCCTCTTCCTGCTCTGCCCCCTCCCCCGAGACACCCCCCCCAAGTGCCTCTGTCACTCGGTCCTCTCTGCCCTCTTCCCTGAGCGCCTCCCACCCACTGTTCGTTCCTTTCTGCCCCCTCCTGTCTTAAGGACGAATGACGGGAGAAGGGGGCAGAGAGGAGCAAATGGCCATGGCCTGGGAAGAGGTACAGCACGGATGGGGCCCAAGGGGAAGAGGTCAAGCAGGGGTGAGGCCTCAGGGCAGAGTGTGGGAGCACCCCCGATTTTTTTTCCCATGAGTGCTTGAGCCCTGGGGCACTCACAAAGTTGGCGTCTATGGTTATGTTGATATAAGTGTGTCACCTGAAAATCCCACCCCTGAGCGCTGTAGTTATACCAGGATAAAGTTCCTAGTGTAGACCAAGCCTAATTTTATTTTATGGAGCTGTTTGTGTTCTCTCTGTTGCAGAAGGCCAGAGCTCATATTTCCTCACCAACATAAAATTTTACAGTGCACTGCAAGCATTAGTCAAAAGTTTATTAGTTTTGTGGTTGGTATGGTGTTCGGGTGTGAATTCATTCTGATAAGGGTGAAAAGATGATAACTGCATAACAACTGGGATGTCTGTAAGAACTAAGTTTTTGAATAACCCATAAATAGATGGCACTTCCTGAAGATTCTAAGGCTTCTTGATTCTAGACTTTTTTGTTTTGTTTTGTTTTTGTTTAGAAAACAGAGTATTTAAAAAGACTGAGATTATTTTTTTAAAAGGCTAAAAATTAACTACTTTTGACCAATTAGGGAAAGGAAGTTAAATTACAGGGCATAATATAATTGTGTATAAATGATAAACCCTTGGTTAATTTGCATAGTGGTGAAACCCAGGGTTATGAACAAAGAATGATGGTTGTAAATTACAGCACTTACTAAATCTGTCCAATAGAAGCCAGCATTACAAAGAGTATTGTACTTTTTTTTACCATGTGCCTTTATTAAGCGCTAAAAGTACTTTCAGATACTATGCATGTTCTTTAGTTCCAGTCCCTATTTATGGTTTCATAGTCACATTACTGTTTTCAAAATCCCCCCCCTTCCCTATTATTGTATGACAGACTGATAAACAAGGGACCTTCCAGGGTAAGTTGTGCAACTGACTACTTTATGCATTTGAGAATTTTTGTATATAAACAAAAAAATACAAACAAAAATGATCTTTTGGCTATACTAATATTAGGTAAAAACTGTTCAGTTAGAAGTGTCTTTGACAGTGACCCTCAAATATCTAACAAACAACCCTCAAATATCTAACACTGCTCTTAGTAATAATACATAATAAATTAATTAATAAATTTAAAAAACCTAAATCATGGTTGGTTTGTTTTTAGTGTTCAAAATGAGAGCAGAGTCTGTTGCTAGGGAAACTGGGTTGCATAAAGAATTTACACAATTTTCACTATCCCCTGAGGATTTTCAGAAAGCTAAATATGGAATCAGCTGGCATCTTATTCAACTGAGATTTTTTGCATCCTCAGTATAAATGTTTGGAACTCATGGGTTACCTCTCCTTTGCTCACTTGATAAGCAGCAGCCCAACCAATTATAAGCAAGAATGTTTTAGTGCCTTTATAGGATTCTTCAGCCACTCACCTTCCGCAGGTTTTTCTGAGGCAGATGTGGCAGCCCCTACTGAGACTTGAGCTGGAGATGGCAAACAATTATGGGCTACAACCTTTGCCAGTAGAGATTCTTAACAAGCTCTACTCTGAGAGTCATGGAGACATGGCAACTGGATCATTATGGCTACCGCTAACCACTGGGTAATATCCCTTAGGAGATAAATCTTATCTAGGTGAACTTGACAGGGTATTGAGAAAGCAGAACTAATTTCCATGAAGCTCAGCAAACAGCCTAGCTGTTCTGGAGCAGGGTGAATTTTTCATAGACCGCAGATTTGAAATGAGTGGCTGATTTAATAAGTTTGAGATGAAACAGTAGATAATCCAGTATGCTGAACTCTTCAACTTTCTCTGTGTTGGAACTGATTGTTTTTAATGAAGTTAAGAGCTCTTTGTTCCTGTTCCAGAAGAGAGGGCGATGGGGTTTTCCCCAGACCTGCTCTTTTCAGGTAATAAAGATGAGATAGTGTAAGAGATTGATGTATCAAAAGACATAGTGCTGGAAAATTAATGATCTTTGAGTCCAGAGTACTAAGTAGCATACAACCAAGAGTTCTAAAGGGACTACAGAGTGAAGTGGCTGAACTGCTAACTAAAATATGCAATCTGTAGCATAGTAATTGATTTGAACTTGTCCACAGAATAGCAGAATAAGGAAAACTAGCTGATATAATATTATTTGGATTTTAAAAAAGCCTTTGGCAAAATCCCTTAAGAAATTAAGTAGTCAAGGGGTGAGAAGTAATCGCTGTTCTAAGTTTAAAAACCAGCTAAGAGATGAGAGAGTAGGAATAAATGGTCAACTTTTTCCCATATTGAATATTGACATTGAGGTGCCCTCAAGATGCTATTAGAACCGGAATTTTACTTTTATGAATTACCTGGAAAACACCTGAATAATGAGATGGCAACATTTGCAAATGAGAAGAAATTATTTAGGCTAGTCATGACTAGAGAAAACTGAGGAACTCCAGAGGGACCTAATACATCTATGTGAACTAGGTAGCATGATGGCAGATGAAATTTTATGTTGACAAATGCAAAGTAATGTAGTACTCAGGGAAAAGGACCTGAGAAGTTCAGTGAAAACATCTGATGGTTGTTTAACATTGGTTTTAAAGGAGTGTGAATATAATGCCATTGTGTATTTTTTTTTTTTTTAAAACAACAGTTCATCCTAGCATAAAATAATGAAGTCTTCAGTTCTGGTCACTCCATCTGAAAAACTGAGCAGAAACTGAAGATTTCCAGAGTTGGGGTGCCAAAACGATTAGAAATGCATACACGAAGGTGAAAAATTGGGACTGTTTAGAGAGGAGATGGAATGATTTGTAAAATAATGAATGGTGCAGAAAAGGCAAAGTGCGACTTCTTATGTACTCTCTCATAATATAAGAACAAGAGGTCATTCAGTGAAGTAACAGAAAGGCAACACAATGCATAATTACTTTGTAGATTTCATTACCACAATATATCACTAAAGCCTAAAGCTTAATAGGATTCATAAAAGGATTATCCATTTATATTGATGATGGGAACATACACAGTTACATTAAGTAGGATGACTTATGACTTTCTTTTAGAAAGCATATCAGCCTCATGATTCAGGGCATAAGCCGTGACCACTTGTTTCTTGAGATTACGCAGAACCTTTCTTTATTGGGCAGGTTCCATAACTATTCAGTATGTGGTTTCCTGAACTTAACTCTGAAGCATCTGGTGCTGAATGTGGCCAGAGACTGAATATTAGACTAGATGGATCACTTTTCAGGTCTGGTCCTGCAATTCTTATGTTACTATTTGCCCTCAAGCCTGCTGGGGAAGGAAATATTTCTGTGCCTGAAGATGAAAAGAGAATAAGTTACAATTTACAGCCTTTTTCTTTCCCCTTTCCTCCCTGTTGCTAGCTGTTTTACTTTTGCTTGGGATGGCATCAGTTCCCAGTTGATGTTCTGTGGGTGTAGAAACAGAACTTGTTAGTTAATTGGCTCTGTGCACATCAGTATGCTGTTGAGGAATTTCTTGCCTTATGGATGAATGTTCATATTCACTTCTAAAGCTCCAATTGTGAGTGGAATTTGAGTTACATATTCAGTTTAGTCTTACACTACACAAGTCTTCATACTTTCTCTTGTAATATGAAAGCATCCACTAAGGAAGATGGAATGGACATAGCATTTATGAAAAAGTTCCAAAAAATCCTGGACTGTGACTGGTTGGCCTGTTGACAACGAGCTGAGGGGAAGCCTGTAGCACATAAGATCCATGTTGGTGTACTGAGGGTGTGAAAATACAGCTAACCGGTAATTCTAGTGAGCAAAAAGAGCCTTGTGAGACTGATGTTTCCTGTATTACTAGTACTGCCTGTGTAACTCTGTTGCCTGAGTGTTTGAAAACAGTATTTAACAGATGTGTTCAGTAAGATCACCAGGAGATCTTTCTTATGAAATTCTTCCATGAAAACTCTTGCTGACTTTTATAGATCAACTTCCTAAGCAAGCTTAAAGTTTAGCTGTAAAATAGTTCCTCTAATCCAGGCCTTTGTCATTTAAAATTATGACTTAACTATTTGAATGGTTGCACAGATTTTTGGCAAAACCAGTTACTTTTTAAGTCAGTTATTAGTAGGACTTATTGTATTACAAGGCATATTAGACCTAAATTACGTAGCATATTTCCTGATTTATGCAGTAGAGCTGAACTGTATTTTGTACTCAGAAGGGATCTTTAATTTTACTGAAATAATTCTGACTGTGTGCGCGTGCGTGTGTGTGTATATGATCTCAAATCCCACAAAAATTCCTCAAGAGCTTGTGTGGACTCCTGAGATGCTTGGGCACTCTGCATGGCAGCTGACTACCCATACTGCATGGAACTTAAGATGGGTAAGTGTGGGAACAGGCAGAGGTAGAAGAATTTGAAATACTATCTTGAGGACAGCAGAAGGAAGCTTCTAAGAGTATGCAGCTGCCATCGAAGACTCATAAACCACACAGAAGTGGAGGTTCCACTCTTATGTGGTTTAGGAGTTGAACAGCCTGGGGAGGTGGCTGCCATGTGAAACACCTATCACGTGCAGGAGTTGGACATTTAGGAGCTGTGCCAGAAAGGAAGGTGGCTGTTGTACAGAAAATGGTAGGTGTCTATACTAAGGAACTGGAAGGTGACAGTAACATGAGAATTTTTGTGGATTTGTAATGTGTGGATTAATGTAGCATCCTGGCAAAAATGTAAATATGTTCAGCCATTTGGGAGACTAAAGAACTGCATAATGTCCAGGGCCTTAAGTATTAATTTATGAAACTAGACAAATATGGTCATCACATGACAGCCTATGAGCTGGAGAGCTCTGTCTGGTGTGAGACATAAAACAAGGATTCAGAAATTCCTACAGTTGTCAAATGAAACCTACTATAATTATTTTAATGTTCTTTTTTGTTTTTAGAACAAAAAGTTGAAATGACAGTTAAATGTGTGACTGGAATAAGAATCTTCTGATTCTGCATTTGAAAGACAACCAGTTTGGGACTGAGAATGTAATCAGGCTGTAAAATAGTTTCATACTAACTCAAAGACTAAAAATGAAAATGCAGAAACTAATCAAAAACTCTTGCTATGGAGCAAATGTAATAAAGAGAACCTGTAACTATCCCTGCAGGCTTGTGTGCATAATAAGGCTATAAAAAGAAACTGCTGTATTTTCTCAAGCAAAACAGGAAATAAATTTAGTTAAAAATAAAATTTTACTATTATGTAAATGTCTAAAGGATAAATATGTTCTTCCCATCCCTCTTTCCTCCCTCCAGTTTGGCTCTTTGCTAGTCAATCTCCCCTTCATTGTGACCATCCAAATCAGAGCTATGAAAAGTTTTGTAAATTCTATAATGTGGACTATAATGTAAATGAAAACTGTTTTTAATTAGAGCCAGGTCTTGAGCACCTCTCAGCTCCCCTGTTTTCACTGGGAGTTACAGGTGCTGAGCACCACTAAGAATGAGTTCTTGAATATGCCAGTTGTCTTCATGCAGCTCCGTAGTGTGTCACAAGCTATAGTTTTTGTCACTGAGACTCACAAATAAAATGTATTTTGAAGGCAGATTGTAATAGTATAAGTTTGCAGTCTACAGTGGGAGGTAAAACAAATTTGTTTTTAGTCTTGTTAATCTGGCAAAATCTATAATAACCTATGCTGTTTGCAAAGAAGGCAAGGTATGGTGGCATCCATATGTGAACAATTATAGTCTGAGAAGTGCAACCCCTACTCTGCATTTCAGATGTTTTTTTCTTTTTTCTTACACTACTTTTCAGGATGTTATGGATATCATCAAACCACCTGTAATATGCCTGCAACCTTAAGTTCACCTTACATAAAGGTGTGTTTGTTTTTTACAGGATATGTAATACAGCTTCAAGTTATGGAATATCTTGTAACATTGTTGACCTACTTGCAAACTGTCTTCTGCTTTCTATGGCCTGGTGGTATTAGCTGTTAAGCATCTTGCTATTCAGGCAAACGTCTCTCAATAGTTGAAGTTTTTTAATTGAGGAACTAGTCTACTTGTAGATGACATGCAAAAAGTATATCGTTCGTAGACCAGTCTCAGTGCAAACTGACAGTAGTAAAGATGAATCATCATTTATGATTTAACAAACAAACAAGAGTCTTTATATATGGCATACGAAAGCTGGAAAAATCATCTACATGGAAATATTCAAATGGGAGTCAGGTTTTTATGTCAACATAGCAACTTACAAAGAACTGCCACAGCTTTTTTTTCCTTTGGAAAAGTTAGTCTACATCAAAAGCTTAGTATACCAGGCCATGGATTTCCTTTTAAGTCTGTAAATGTAATACAGATACAGTCATCTTGGTGTCTTAGCATGTTTTAATTTGCCATTTCCTTCAGTAGTTTCATTTAATTAATATCACTGTCCTGAAGTCCAAGCAAAATGTGTGAAATTCTGGTTTCATTTGTCAGTTTGTTGCAGTGAAGGTAAAGTGCCTTTCAAGGAATCCACATATTTCTAAATAAGAAAAGAATGAAAATGTTCCAGCTTGACTATGAACCACTTACAACTACTCTCTGGTAACTGTTTTCCAACCAGTTATGCACCCATCTTATAGTAACTCCATCTAGGATTTATTTCCCTGTTTTGTTTATAAGAGGGTTGTGCGAGACGCTATCAGAAGTCTTACTACAGTCGAGATATACCACATCTGCCACTCCCCCCCCCATTCCACAAGACTTGTTACCCTATTGAGAGTGGTAGTCACAATCCTCCCAGCCTTGGAGATACAGAGCTTCCCCTCCACCTTTGGGGGCAATTCCTCATCCCCTCTTGCAAGGGCAGCATAATGGTTCTCCATCATCACTGTGGTAGTTGTGTTATGAGCAGGGGTGGAGCACTGCCTGCTACTAGAGGTAAGTAGCAGCCAGTGTCCTCCCTGTGACAAAGTTGCATCCTCTTCCCCCAGTGATGTGAGAGCAGGCCTCTCTAGGTGGATATTTTCCTTAACCTTGGAGGTCTCCATATGACATGGGCACAGATGCTTATCAACCTAGCCATCTCCTCCTGTTGCTTTCCCACCTGTTTCCTGAGAGATTCCACCAGCAGACTCCTTTCACGTTGGATAGTCTCCCCGGCTTGGCTTTCTGTGAAGGCAAATACAGGCCACAGTATGTGCAAATCCACGTCTGGGTAGAGGCATCCATGGTCAGGTTCTCTGTCTGGATACAGGTGCAGGTGAAGGAGACAGGAGCAGCACTGGCACTGTTTATGCGGCCTTTCCTAACCATAGTGATTATATTACGTCTCCCTCCTACAAACTTACTCTCAAACTTCCCTGTTTGCTAGTTCCCTTCGGTCGCTTAGCCTCTGGCTTTTAATCTCTTCTCTTCTAGGTCAATCCTACCCACTTGTTAATCACACAGGTGATCATGAGGCTGATTGAGGATGACGAAGGGAACAAAGGCATAAAAAATATCCAGACACGCAATCTCAACTGACACTGTGACATTAACCTAAAAAACAGAGAACCAAACAGCCAAACAAGCTCACTCACCTCAAGATAGTACTCACACCTTGCTCAGCAGGGAGTTGTCCTTCTCTCCCTCTCAAACTTCCCTGTATGCTAACATGACCAATAATTGTAGTTAAAGAAGCTTTGTGCATTCTTATGGGGGTTCATAGCTTTTTGGTGAGGAAGGACTGAAGTATGCACATTGAAATATTGTATATAGTCTTCTAAATATTATTCCATACCTGCTGTGGAAAGGAAAGTGCCTATGATTATTTTCTACATTGTTTGTAGTCTCATTAAGGGATATTGAATCAGAGATGAATTTCATATACACCTCTACCCCGTTATAACGCCACCCAATATAACACGAATTTGGATATAACACATTAAAGCCACGCTCCGGGGTAGTGGGGCAGTGCGCTTCGTGGGGGTGGGGCTGCGCGCTCCAGTGGATCAAATCAAGTTCGATATAATGCTGTTTCACCTATAATGTGGTAAGATTTTTTTGGCTCCCGAGGACAGCGTTATATCGAGGTAGAGGTGTACGTTAATGTGGTGGTGGTGTCTTCATTGTTCTGAGGAATTTTAAACTCAGCACACAATATAATTTTAGAATTTGTAACTCTTAATTTGAGGTGTTTGGAAGATTCCTGGGGAGGTGGTAATTTTATAGCTCTCAAAAGTTAAATTGTCTCTTGCAATTTGATCTTTGATGTACTTAATTCTCCATTACATCCAGACAGCCCAGACAGCCCAAGTAAGGGTCATTGATCTGATTCTGCCGTCACTTACTCAAATGTAAAATTGGTGGAAAACAGATATGAGATCAGAACTGGGGACTTTTATTTCCAACCCTTAACTATATAGGGAAGATCTTAATTAATGGGAATCTTGAGTGAGTAAGGTACTCTTCTTGGTTTTGTTGTTCTAGCTTTGTCAATCAGGGCTCCAGCTCCAGGCAAAAACCTGCAGCTCCACTGCTCCGGAGCTGCTCCACGCTCCATTCCGGGCTCCTCCCCAAAGCCCTGTTGTCAATGACCTTTAAGCAAAAGGCAGAGGAAAAGACCATTTTCTCTCTTCCTGCCTACATAATCCAGCATTTTATAGGTGTTTTTGTTGTTTTTATAAGCCTGTTATACAGGAATGCAGTATCTGCTGTTAATTGTTCAAAAAGCAGCACCCTTCCTTCTGAGCTGGAATATCTGTCCTCACAGTAGAAAAAACAGTAAAATTTGCCACTTCATGGCACTCTTCTTTTTAAAGGGACACACTACAGTTTTTAAACTGATGGTTTAAAAACATACTTTACCAGCTGCAACTGAGATTATTACAACTGAAAATTTGTAATCCAGTTTTTGTTGCTTTTATGTAGTTTTATTGGCATCCCTTCAGCATGGACAATAAAAACAAATTGGCCGTATTAGCTTTGTTTCTTGTGCACTAGTATTGTTGTGCATTGAGAATTTACACACAGTGCTTGGGAAATGTTTAAAATCAAAACAATGTTATTTTACATTACATGATTAAAAATCATGAACTGCCTTATTAGGGCATGAACTGCTGGAAAAAAAATGTAAACATTAGCCCACAGGTGAGTGTCCCTTTGAGAAGTGGTGATGCTAAAGGAACTAGAGCAAGCCACAGTCTTCCCTTTTATTCATTCAGCTATAATTCTGTATGTTTTTAAAAAACAGGTCACCACAGAGAGGAAGGGTGTTCTTGTGGTGGAGGCACTGGCCCTCTTGGTAAATCTGGATTCAGTTCATAGCCCTTCCACATATTTTCTGTTTGACATTGGGGAAGTCACTTAATCTTTCTGGCTATATCTACACTATTGCTGGGAGTGAGACTCCCAGTGCAGGTAGACAGACTCAAACTAGTGGGGCTTGAGCTAGTGTGCTAAAAATAGTAATGTGGGTATTGTGGCTCAGGCAGCAACTCAGGTTCTCAAGCCCATCTGGTCCCCTGGGTTTCAGCTTGGATGGCTAGCCCAAGTCTCTGCTGGAGCCACAATGTCCACACTAGTATTTTTGGCATGCTAGTGTCAATCTGTATACCTGCAAGGCTTATTCCTGACTGCGTATCCTCTGTGCTTCAGTTCCCCATCTGGGAAATGAGTCTAATGTGGTTTTTTTCCTCTCTCTCATTCTTTGTCTTGCCTCTTTAGATTGTAAGCTTTTTGAGGCAGGAAGTATCTTCAACATCTAGCACAATGAGACCCTAACCTCGTTTGGGGGCCTGTATTTGTATTATGTTAGCATCTAAATAATAATCATAGGAACCAATTGTGACGATATTGATATAATCTGGGACCATATAGAACATAGTTGCAACCAAGGTCCTGTAGTGGCACCAAATCTTATGTAAAGGGGGATCATATAAGGTGTCTAAGACCAGATTATGGATTGCTGGTTGTGATTATGCTGTCTATATGTATGTATCATTTTGTAGTTGAAGTTATGAGTATTGGCTCTATACTGTCTGTATTTCAAATTTGCTGTGCTTCTGGGTGATACCACAGACGAGTTGGTGTTAGCTCTGTCTAGCCTGCTTGATGGCTCATTAAGGACCATCAGCTATACTATTGACCCATTGAGAGAAGGCAGATTCGCCTTGTAACTCAGCAAAGTATGCAGGAACTTGCCCATGTGACTCCAGACTCCATTTTGCTGTAATTTTCCACAGCAAGGACAAAGACATTCTTACACCTGGAAAAAAAACTGTAAAAGGCTGATGCCTCATCTCCATCTGGTCTTCAGTCCTGCTTCTTAGCTCTGGAGGGACTTTTCTACAAACGGAAGCTCTGAACAAAGGACTGATGACCCATCCCAGCGGGGGATATACTCCAGAGACTTGATTTGAACCTGCAGTTTACTCCATCACTGCTGCAAGCCTGAACTAAGAACTTTGCCATTACTGTATGTAATTGATTCCATTTAACCAATTCTAGCTCTCATCTATATCTTTTTCCTTTTATGAATAAACCTTTAGATTTTAGATTCTAAAGGATTGGCAACAGTGTGATTTGTGGGGAAAGATCTGATTTGTATATTGACCTGGGCCTGGGGCTTTATTGTTTGGGATCGAGAGAACCTTTTTCTTTTGATGGGGTTGGTTTTCATAACCATTCATCCCCAGGACGAGTGGGACAGGTGGTGATACTGGAAAACTGAAGTGTCTAAGGAAATTGCTTGTGTAACTTGTGGTTAGCTAGTGGGGTGAAACTGAAGTCCTCTTTGGCTGGCTGGTTTGGTTTGCCTTGGGCTGTAATTGCCCTGTTTTAAGCAGTTGGTCCTGCATTGGCAGTCTCAATTGGGGCCCGCCAGAACTGGATCGTCACACCAATTTACTTAGCATTCTTTAAAGTTCCCCGTCTAGTCACTTTGCTATTTGAATTCTAACAGTGGACGCAGTAGTGTCTGTTTTGGAGTCTCTCCTCAACATGCATATGCATGGTCTCCCTGCCATGCTTTCTCTGTTTACCTTTCTGCAGAAATAGCCCTATAAAGTTTTCAGAACCATAAAGTGACCAGATTAGCAAAATGAAGAAAAAGTGGAACATCTGTCGCTCACCTGTGATCAAAGGCAGAAAGGAGCTAAGAATCAGAGCTTTATAAATAAGCAAAAAAAAAAAAAAACCTCCCAAGCCCCCCCCTTTAGTTTATAACCTACTCTTGGGGGAATACTGTACCACTGTGCAAGCGCAGAATTAATATCCCCTGTAGATTTCCCCCCCTCCTCCCCCGGCAGAATAATTGATTCTGACAGGGAGGCAAAGGGAAGCTACAATTACACATTTTTCCCACCAGCAGCTGATGTGACACCAGAAGAGAGGGCAGCTGACTCATGGGCTGGAGTAGCCAGCTGTGGAGAGGGAGGGGGCAGAGGCTGCCTGTGTCCCAGTGCCCTATCCATGGGGCCAGGTGAGGAGGCATGGGATAAGGGGAAAGGGGTGTGGACAGAACAGGACACATGAGGCTGCTGGGGGGATCACACAGACTGGGGTTCAGAAGGGCTAGTGGAGGGGAGAGACCGACTGGGGCACAGGCATAGGAACTAGGGAGGTGACAATTTTGACCGGGGCTGAATGGGAGTGGGGATCTGGGGCCACATGGGGATGGGGGAAGAGGGTGCAAGGACACATGGGAGTGAGGGGGTAGCTGAGTGTGGGTTCAGGGACACATGGGAGTGAGGGTGTAGCTGAGTGTGGGTTCAGGGACACATGGGTAGCTGTCTGGCTGAGTGAAGATGCAGGGATAGATGAGGATGTGGGGAGTGAGGGTGCAGGGCCACATAGGGACAGGGGCAGATACGCCTGGTTGAATGGGAGAGACTAGGTGTCCGCCAGGGTGTGGCGTAGGGGACGCTCCCAAACTACCGAACAATCTCTCCACCTCCTCTTCCCCCCCTCTCCAAAAAAAAAACCAACAACAAAAACCAACCAAACAAACAAAAAACCCCCAAACCCTGTTCAATACTTCTGCCCACACCCAGCAACCCTCGAGGTTCACTTCCAGGCTCGTTCCCAGCAATTCTTCCCTCTTCCTCAGCTTCTCCGTTACCGGACTCCCCAAAGCATTTGCACTGCTTCTGAGGAGAGTGGGAAATACCTTTCTGTATTGTAGTTTAAAGGAATTATTACTCAAAGTTCTGTACTAATATTCCTAGTAAGGAATGTATTGGTCAACAAAACATTTTCTGAATCTTTTTTGTTGTCTGCATTGTTACAGACATACTTGTTGACAGGTATTTTGAAAGAGATTACAAAAAAATAATTGAAACTGTAATGATTATATTGTTGTTTTGACAAATAAAATATGCAGAATTTTAAAATATTGTGTGCAGAAGTTTTAATTTTTGGCACAACATTTTTAATTTGTTGGTGCAGAATTCCCCTGACAGTAATAAACATTGATAAAAAATGTTTTGTAACATAGATTTCACAATAAAATTAATAACATGTAATTAAAAATTCAGCCTAAAATAATGAGTAATCCTATAATACAAAATACTAAATTACAATAAATTGGTCTTTCTCAACTCCCACTACTCTTCTCTCCTGCCTGCTCTTTCCCTTCCCGGTCAGGGCCCTGGGACCTCTTTCTGTCCACCCTGTTACCGCCACTGCCCAGGTTCCACTCTGCCAGCCTGGATGGTGCTAGCTTTTGCCTGGAAGTGCTGCTGGAAAGAATGGGTTCCCAGGGCCTGCAGCACCTTCAATACTGGAGGAGTGTGGGAAGCCGTTGAGTATAAAATGGAACATAAGGTGTTCAGTATTAAGCCTTCAGACTTCTGGAGAAAGATGGGGACTGTTCTGGGAGGACAGGACGATCGTTCTACTGATTCACTGAAAATTATTTACTAATACAAAAGTAGCAGCCAAGAGCTGAGTGGTGAACTCCATTTAGCTTGGAACTCAAACTGCTATATAACAGCTAATGGCTATATAGCTGACTCCAGAGTGGTGTCTTACGGCCTGTGCACTTTGACCCCAGTAGCAGTCATCTGCATGGTTTCCCTCTACAAAACGTCTTGTCTTTCTTCCTGCCCCTCACTCCAAAACATGAATTCCTTTGACCGTAATTTCCTATCAATAGCCATTGCAGAAGTAATACTGTTAATTCTTAGCACTCTATACAAGAGCTGTGCCAAACTGATATGCTGTTAACTTTTCAGGGCTGTAAGGCACAAGTAGGTGTAGCATAAAAGACGCACGTTACTGTATGCTGAATCATAGCTGCAATATGTCATGATAGTGCCTTGGGAGTAGGCAGAGGACAGCCCTTCATGACCCAACCTCCGCTGACTGCAGCAGTAAATACAATAGCGTAATCTCATGCTAACTACTAAGGGTATGTCTACATTACCCGCCAGATCTGCAGGCAGTGATCGATCCAGTGGGGATCGATTTATCGCGTCTAGTCTAGACACAGTAAATCGACCCCTGAGTGCTCTCCCTTCAATTCCTGTACTCCAGCACCAGGAGAGAGAGGCGCAGGCAGAGTCGACAGGGGAACGGAAGCAGTCGACTCAACCTGGTGAAGACACCGCAGTAAGTCGAGCTAAGTACGTCGACTTCAGCTACGTGTAGACCAGGCTAAGGTGCTTAACTTGTGAAATCAGTTGCAAGGTGAAACTGATTAGGATCACCAATAGTCTGACACATTGATGTTTAGTATCAGAGGGGTAGCCATGTTAGTCTGGATCTGTAAAAGCAGCAATGCTTCCGACTAAGTGGGTATTCACCCATGAAAGCTCATGCTCCAATATGTTTGTTATGCCTGGTCTACACTATGCTGTTAAACCGATTTTAACAGCGTTAAATCGATTTAACACTGCACCTGTCCACACTACACTGCTCTTTATATCGATTTAAAGGGCTTTAAATCGATTTCTGTACTCCTACAAAATGAGAGGAGTAACGCTAAAATCGATATTACTATATCGGATTAGGGTTAGTGTGGACGCAAATCGACGTTATTGGCCTCATTATTTTACAGTAGCTACCCACAGTGCACCGCTCCAGAAATCGACGCTAGCCTCAGACCATGGACGCACACCACCGAATTAATGTGCCTAGTGTGGACGCACACAATCGACTTGATATGTTTTATAAAATCGGTTTAAGCTAATTCGAATTTATCCTGTAGTGTAGACGTAGCCTTAGTCTATAAGGTGCCACAGGACTCTTTGCTGCTTTTATTGATGTTTGTGATTTCTTTTGGATCTTTGAAATGAGAATATTTGACTACTTTTTGTAGTCTTTATTCTGGCTCTGTCTGTCTAATCTTATTTTTCTCCTTTTCCTCTTCTCCAGCTCTTGTTGCAGTTTCCCTTATGGTACTTCACTGTTATCAGGTGGTCACTAGCCCACTCCAGAGGAATTTGCATACTAACAGGGAGTTCTTAGGACTTCTGTGATAGCCGGATGTTCTGTTCACTAGAGTGGTCAGCTGGCTTTTTCCATCAGACTATTTTTTTTTTTAAAGAACTACTTTCATGGGTATAATAAGCTCACCAGTTTCAATACTAGGCCATAGTAATATATATGCAACTCTGGTATTACAGCCTTTTCCTTTCCTCCCTCCCACCTCCTTCAGGTTCATCTTCAGAAGGGGAAGAAGTAAAATAGTTTTAAAGAAATATTTCACTCCCCTAAAATATAGATTGCTGTAAGTTTTATATGCAGGTGTGCTCAGAACTACATTTCTTTTGCACTTCAGTTTCTTTTCATTCTCCAGTTTGCCTGGAGTACACAGATATGAATGAAATTTTGGCTTTGTACAATGAAGGCAGTAACCTTATTTGGAATTAAAGCCTTTGGAAAACATTCTAGGCTCTAAGTTGCAGTATGTGACTAAGGGCTTCTGGACACTGGCACTTTACAGCGCTGCAACATTCTCACTCAGGAGTGTGAAAAAACACCCCCCTGAGATCTGCAAGTTTCAGCACTGTAAAATGGCAGTGTAGACAGCGCACAAACGCTGGGAGCTATTCCCCTTGTGGAGGTGGGTTTTTTTTTAAATAAAAACCCAGCACTATGCCACAACTAGAGAAGCCATGTTAAAGCATTGCTAGTGAAGAGTGTCTAGACTGTATTTAGCATAAACACTAACTAGAGGTCACTGTATTATTGTGTCCATAATTAATGTGCTTGCAGGAACATGAGACACAGATTAATCTGCAAGGTGGTAAGGAAGTCAGCACCCCTATTCTCTTGTGAGTTAGGCTTATTAATAAACAAATCGGAGTTCAGTATCATCTAGAAGAGATGTGAAAGAATGAATAATGGCCTTAAAGACGGATTTATAGAAAGCATTCCATATGTAAGGGGTAGTGTCAGTGAAAGCATGATGTTGAATAGAGATTAAGGTAAAGCAAAACTATTTAATTTCTAATTTATATTACTTACAGTACAGTTCCTGAGGCAGTGTTGTCAAATGGTTGAGTAGACAATTAGAAGTTAGGAATTCCTGGATCCTGGTCCCACCTGTGTCTTAGATTTGCTGTGACCTCAAATTTGAAATTCTTCATTGACATGACAAGCTATAAAAGTCTTGCAAAAGTGATTACATTAACCTGGGTTTGTCAGGCTTAATATTTGGAAAAAGCCTGTAAGATCCTTAGTAAAAAGAGTTTTGGGGAAGCACATGTGTTGTGAAAGATGAAGCTTATTTTCTCATCACAAATTGGGCTTTAAGTTTGTGATGCTTTAATGATTAATTTAGGGTGTTTGTGTCTCCAGACAAACAGCAACTAATTGCAATATAAATGCTCTTATGAAGTTGTTTAGTATCTTCCTCTATGTCTGCATTTAGAGACCTATGGAATATAATAAAAACAATTCAAAAGGACACAGTTTACTTAAATCAAGTTGCTATTTGAAAGGCTAAACCTAATAAGATTACTAGGACTAGCTGAAAAATTAGTTGAAAAGCATGTATATTTAAAATATTCTGTTATAGTGAGTTCAGTTTCTCTCATTTAAAAAAATCTTTTAGAAAATGTGTATTAACCCCTAGACGGCAACAAACCCCCCCCCCATTAAAACAATTTCTAAAGGAATTTAAAAAATAAAAACCTCACACTGTTATTTAGAGTGCTGTCAGAAATTGATTATTTTTCATATTTAGTCAATTAAAAATACAGTACTATAACCACCATATAAAATTTAAAACAGATAAAAACAGTCTGTGTATAGAAGATCTTCGTCTCTTTTAAAGAGAGCCTATTACAGGTATATTATAGCTTAAATTTTGAGCAGCTGTGGGGTATTCTTATGTATGTCTTTTTAGCCTTGGTCGGTTTGTATATAAGCTGTAACTGCGTGTTTAATATTGTGAGAGAATTATAGCAGCATTGTTTTGGATGGGGTTTTTGTAAATCTGGGAATCTATATGCTTCTCTAAACTCCTGCTGTTTGAAATTATCGTGAGTGGCAGACCTGAAGGGAAGCCCAGGAGGTTCTTAAACTAACCCCAGTGTGACTCTGCACAGTTGCCATGGTATTGTCTTTGACAAGAAGAGTGTTATCACTTGGCCACCTACTATACACAAAGCAAACCTGTAATGGGTGATTACCTTGTAGCTTAATGTTGCTAATCCTTAAAAAGAAGACAGCTTGTAGCAGTTGTGAAGCAGAAAGTGATATCTGTTTTCAAAGGGGTTTGTGTGTGTGCACGGTATCCTGAGATTTACTCCAGAGAAACTTTTTTCCTCTCCCCAGTCCTCTCCTTTCCATTTCATCTGGATGGGATGCTTTATAAATATCATAAAGCAGACTGTTAGAACAAAACATTGTTTGTTTCTTTGCATTGCAGCTGTGCATAAATTGAAATTACTCATTCTGGAGACATAGGATTTAGCAGATAGGTGCCAGATATTATAGGTGGCAGATGGCATTAATATTTTTGAGCCTAACTATTTTGTACTGTAATTATTTCATACCTGCAGAAACTACTGGTGAATGAACTCAAAACAATGATGGTTCTGAGTCAGTGAATTGGTAATGGGAGACAGAAAAAGTGCTTTCCTTTTCAATATGAATTTGCTGGTAGCATTAGCAGTGAATACATCCAGTTCCTTGCACAAGAAAAAGCAACTTTGCAAACATGGTCTGTTCCAGATTGTAAACTGATGTGTTTGGGTTTAGAATTCTCAGTGTCATTGTCGACGATCCCTCAAGGTCGAGGATGATCTCTTTCACAGGTTTTATTTTGTATGGGTCCTTTGGTGACTGAGGGGTTCGATCCTTGAGCTGCAGGCTCATTGGCAGATGTTGCAGATGGTAGTGGAAGTCAGGGTTAGGCCATGATTGATGTGTGACAGTTGTCTGTCCTTTCTCTTCTGGCATTTTACTGTGACCAGGACAAGGAGATTTTCCTCAAAAGTGGACCTTTCTTCTCTGACAAGTCTTCACCAGTTATCCCTATCTTGGGCTACCGTCTCCCAGTGTGTGGTGTCGATGCCACATCTCCTGATGTTTATCTTGAGGAGGTCTTTAAAGCGTTTCTTTTGAGCTCTGTGTTTCCTTTCTCCTTTGGTGAGTTGAGTGTACAATTGTTTTGGTGAGGGTACATCAGGTATGCACACACAGTGCCCACTCCACCTCAGCTGTTGCTGGATAATCAGGGCCACAACACTGAAGATGTTGGCCTCTATGAGGACACTGACATTAGTGTGGCGATCTTCCCACTTTATGTTGAGGATCATCTGAAGAAAGTGCTGGTGCTTGGTATCTCAGGTTTTTCAAGTGTTTTCTATAGGTCACCCAAGTCTTATAGCCGTAGAGGAGAGTTGGGATTATCATTGCGTTATAAACTAAAAGTCTAGTGTGTGTTCTGATGATGTGATTGTTGAACACTCACCTGGCGAGACAGTCTGCCAAAGGAAAGGCTGTCACAGCGGATTTTGTGCTGAATCACGATGTCTATATTTGCCCTCTGTGAGAGATGGCTGCCAAGATAGGCAAAGTATTCTATGTTTTCCAGTTCTTCTTTGTTGACATAGATCTTCCTTTCTGGGACTGATGATTGTCTGGGAGCTGGCACATGAAGAACTTTTGTTTTGCCGATGTTCAGCGTTAGACCTAGGGTTTTGTAAGCTTCAGAGAAGCAAGTAAGGGCTGTTTGTAAATCCTCCTTTGAGTGTGCAACTTCAGCACAATCATCTGCATACTGGAGTTTGATTGTTGTTGCTGATATAACTTTAGTTCTGGCATGGAGACGAGAAAGGTTGAAGAGGTTGCCATCAGTCCGATATTGGATGCCAGTGCCCTATGGTAGACAGTCTTGGGTTAGCATTTTCATAGTTGCTAAGAAAATGGAGAAAAGGATGAGTGCTAGTACACAACCTTGTTTTATGCCAGTTCGGATGACAAAGGGCTCAGAGGTAGAGCCACTGCACAGGATGGAGGCAGTCATCTCATTGTGGAGTCATCTTACAATGATGGCAAATTTGCTTGGGCAGCCAAACTTTGACATGATTTTCCACAGAGCGTCATGGTTGACAGAGTCAAAGGCTTTGGTCAGATCGATAAAGGCCATATACACTCCTGGTGGTGGTGTTGACAATCTTGCTGGATCTGTCTGCCTGCAAAAATCATGTTGGTGGTCTGAAGCCATGTGATGGTCTGAAGCCACACTGGGACTCTGGAAGTACTTCCTCTGCAAGAGAGAGCAGGCAATTCAATAAGATTCTAGCAAGAATCTTCCCAGTGATGGAGAGGGGGGTAATGCCTTGATAGGGCCGACTGTGGCAACTATCTCCCTTTTCGAAAATGATGACAATGTTAGCGTTACGTAAATCAGCAGGGATTTCTTCGATGGGCCAGATTTTGAGGAGCAACAAATTAAGCTTATTATTCAGTGTCTGTCCTGTCCTCTGTCTCTCCCCCCGCCCATTTTCATACTTCAGCTGTTATGCCATCAGGACTTGATGCTTTATAGTTTTTCATTTGCTTAATTGCTTTGCAAATCTCCTTAGGTGTTGGTTGGTTGGCAAGAGTTTCCCAGGTTGGGTGCTTAGGGACAGAGTTGATGGTTGTAGTCAGTCACAGCCGATTCTTGATTTAGAAGCTTTTGGTAGTGTTCCTTCCAGTGTTCTTTGTTGGATTCATTATCTTTAAGAAGGGCACTACCATTTTCAAATCTCAGATGAGGCCACATGAGCTTGGCCGTACAGGGTCTTTGTCTCAAAAAAAGCTCTGCATATCATGTCATACGGCTCTCACTGTGTTGAGTTAATGTACCACACCGTCATGCTGGTCTTGTAAGATCAATATTTTTTTAGTGTGTAAACAGTATCCATTTTAGTAAAGATTCAGATTCTTCCAAATATTCAGAGTAGAACAGCTTTTGACATTAGAGTTAAAACAAAACAAAACAAACCCACAGCCCTGTTAAATCATCTAGTGCATAATTGTTCTTAAGTATTTTCTCTAGTGCTTTCTCCAGTATGCTTTATTTGCAAATTTGTTTGCATGTATTAAATAAAGTTTTCAGTAATACAGAAACATAGTCATTTGTACATTGGTTATTTGACCCCAGAAAACTGGTGATCTGATGTTTCTCTTGTATAATTATGTGTGCATGTGTGGGAGAGAGGATTCTGAGCTGGCACGTGTAAGGGAAGAGCTTGTTACAGAAAGTTTGCAAGCAAAATATCTAGTCTTCAAATTAAGAGGGACCCCTTTAGGCCCAATCTGCCTTGCAAATTTAAATGTCAGGTAACCTGATTAAAAACAGTTCAAAATTTGCTGTTATAAGTGGGTTAATGGCTTGCATATGTAGCATAACTATTGAATCTGGAAAGAGTTGCACACTTTACTTTTCTGTTACAGATGGGATAGACTCATCTGCAAATAAGATGGTGATTATTTCTCATGGACTGTTGAGAGTGTTCAGTAAATTAGATTAGCACCTGCGAATGCTTTCTCTGGAGGAGTGTAGTCCAACGGTTATTACTTATTCAGTATATCGAGGTAGCCAACCTGCGGCTCTGAAGCCGCATGCAGCTCTTCAGAAGTTAATATGCGGCTCTTGTATAAGCACCAACTCTGGGGCTGGAGCTACAGGCGCCAACTTTCGAATGTGCCGGGGGTGCTCACTGCTCTGTCCCAGGTCCTGACCCCACTCCACCCCTTCCCCCAAGGCTCCTGCCCCTTCCCCCCTAGCCTGCCGTGCTCTCGCTCCTCCCCCTTTCCGCCCAGAGCCTCCTTCACGCCATGAAACAGCTGACTGCAGTGGGCAGGAGGCACGGGGAGGAAGGGGGAGGTGCTGATCGGTGGGGCTGCCAGCGAGAGGAGGCACTGGGGGTGGAAAGGAGGAGCTGATGGGGGACTGCTGACATATTACTGTGGCTCTTCGACAATGTATGTTGTTAAATTCTGGCTCCTTCCCAGACACAGGTTGGCCACCCCTGCAGTACATGGTATGCCAGTTTTTAACTATGAAAAATAATCATTTAAAACAAAACAAAAACCCAACTCTTTCCTACCGAGCCAGATTAACCTTTTGTGGGCCCGGCGCCAAACATATTAGTGGCCCCCCCATATGGGCAATGGAGCATGGCATGGGAAGGTTGGTCCCCGGAGCAAGGAGCAGGCCAGGGGCAATGGGGCATGGAATGTCAGGGCAGCCCCGTTCAGCTCAGGCCAGCACAAGGGCATTGTTTACAAACGGCAGTCACCAGATGTGCACTGGCCAGCCAGGCCTTGTGCTGCCAGCATGCCCCTTTCCCTTGGGGGTAGGCCTGTGCTGTGCAACAGAGCCCCCCGCCTAACACCCCTGACTCCTTATGTCCAATGCCTCCTGTACCTGCCATGCCCAGTGCCCACCCCCCACAGATCCCCCTCCACAAATACACAGTGACCTGCACACCACCACACCTGCCCAGTGCCCCCAGGCCTACAGCTCCATCACAACTGCCCAGTACCTCCCCAATTACACAGTGCCACACACAGACTCTCCACTAGCGCCTCAACACGCACTGATCTCCCCAACCCCTCAGTGCTCTTCCCCACAGCCCCATCACCCAACTACACAGCGCCCCACAGACCTCCCCACTGCCCAGCACCCTAACACACACACAGACCTTCCCCACTGCCTAGCACCCCAAAACACACCAACCTCCTCCAGTGACCCCCACCCCCTCACAGCTCAGCACCCTATATACCCCCTTCAGACCCACTTCTCCACATTCTGCACCCTGGCTGCACTCACTGGCCCTGTTGAGCCAGCACAGAGCATGGATTCCCCCCTCCCAGCAGAGTGCTAGGAGACAGGACAGCTGAAGCTCAGAAGCACAGAGTGACCACAGCCCCGTTCCCCAGGGGCCCACCTAGCCCTGTCCACCTGGCACTGGTGGTGCCCATGGCGGAGAGGAGGCATTTCCTTGCAAGGGTGTGGGGGGAGGCTCAGAGTGGCAGCGGCTCAGCTGGCCGGCTGCTGGCCAAGAGCAATGAGCAGCTGACCGAGGGGAGGGGCCGTGGGTGAGGAGGAGCTGGTGGGCGGGGCTGAGAGGTGGAGAGAAGCCCTGGGCTAGCTGGCCCAGAGGAGTGATGGTGGAGAGGGAGGGGTCGGGGGGTGGATTGGAGCCAGCAGCTTGGGGTGCAGCACAGGAGCAGCAGGCCAGGTCAGGCTGGGGCTGCCTTTGTGGGCCGGTACTGCTTTCCTTCAGTAAGGCATGGTGTCCTACACTTTTTCCTTTCCCTATTAGTTTGTGGATCCCAAGCATCAAACTACTTCCAGTGTTGCTGTGTGTTTTTTTTTTTCTTTAACTACACTATGAAGGCTGCCATTGGGAGTTTTATGGAGACCAGGGGAATACAGCTTGCAGTTTCGCTGAGAACAGGGTTTTTATCTGGCAGATCATCTTACTGCTACCAAGGCTGGAATTAAATACATTAGTGGCTTTGTGGTTTATAGCTAGCCATAGAGTGCTCTAGAACATTTTGGAATTGTGAGCTCAAATTGGTTTGTGAGCTGTTTTCAGTAGGTTTTTACTGACTCCAAACTTTATCCTCTTGATGGGGGGAGGGAATTCTAGGCGTTCTGGCTGCAGCCATAACCCTTTAAATGTAATGCTGTTGTGAAAAATGCCTTTCAGACAACTTTTAGTAAAATGTATCAATTATGCATTGTTTGTCTTAGTCATTGTGACATATATCTGTTGACATCCAGTGCTTACAGTTTTAAACTATCAAACATCTTGCAAAAGTTTGAGCCTACGCTGAAACAGCACAAACAATTCTGGGACATGGAATCAAAGGAGAGAGAAGCGGGTATGTGACAGTTCTCACAGCTTGCTGGTGTTCTTCCACTAAGTCATATCACAGTTGTAAGTCTTCGAGCTCTATTTTGAAACTCCATGGAAGGTTTATCTTGCCTCAAAATGTTCCTAGTTCTCCAGGGAATGCTACAACCACACTGTCCCCAAACAGTCCAACTTCAATTATTTATCCTTCATATTGCTGTGGTCTGGGCAGAGCATGTTTCTCCTTGTGAACAAAGATCACTGCCAAGACTCAAAATGTTCCTTTTTAGAGGCCTACTTAGGCAGAACTGTCAGCCTTTCCTTCCAAGATTTCACAGCTGGTAAATCCTCTAACGGCATGACAGGTGCTTTTCTTCACTTCCAAAGAAGCTCAGCTCATTTTTCCTCTTACACAGGCATGGGAAGGACATGACAAGTTAATACTGTAGTTACTTGTTGGGGTTTTCTGTACACTCATTGTTAAAGCTGCGTGTTTGTCATGGATTCTGTGACTTTCTGTGGCTTCTGCAGTGGCCGGTGCGCCTGGCTCAGGGGCAGCTCAGGCAGCTCCTGTGTCAGGCGCACCAGTCTCAGGTCCCCACGTTCCCTCTAGCAGCAGAGTTTGGGTGTGGAAGGGGGCAGGGCTCTGGGTGGCACTTACCTGGGGTGGCTTCCTGGAAGCAGGGACATCCGCCTTGCTCAGCTGCTAGCTTTGCATGCTGCCTTTGCCAAAAATGCTGACTTTGCGTCTCCCATTTGCCCATTTTATTTATTTTGACCAATGAGTGTGTGTGACCTTCCTTGTGACTATACAGTGAACCAACCCTGTAGATACAGTGTGTGTATCATGAGTCAGTGCCTTGGAGGAACTTATGTGCTGTTGTTTTTTTTCAAGAAGGGTTAGTACAATGGATGTGGATTCATGCACTGATGCTGAGCGCCCTATGCAGGTGAAAAACAAGTCTTGGGTTGTGTGTGATTGACCAAGATTGCTTATTGCAGTGGAAAACTTCTTTCTCAGCTGCAGCTTGCTATGATGGAACAGAAAGCTGAACTGGTATCAGTAGGCATGCAGGTGATTGCAGACCATGCCCACTGAGTGTTGCTTATCTGCTGTTATCAGTCACGGAAGAGAGACTATAAATAGGAGTGTATGAAGTTGGTAAGAATGGCAAGATTATCTTATTCTTCTTTCCCACCTTGTTCCATTTGCAGAGTAATACTGGTATCTTCCTATGTATCATTACCTGGGACCTTATCAAAGAGGTTTTAATTCAGCATAATTGCCGCCATAATTTGGGATTCCCTTGAGGGGTTCATGTGTTTTTACATATTGAAAATTACACTTTCAGTTTTCACAATAATAGGCTTCCAACGTGCACCACTTTTTTCTTACAGTATATGTGATTGTATAGCCAAGTGGTTCCTAATAAGGTGTGGTAATTACCTAATGTTGGACTGACGTATGTCATCCCTCTTTTTTAAAAGAAATTGAATTGTCTGATTTTTATCACATGCCAAACAAATTCTGACTTTCTTTTACTCTGATCTTGAAAAATGAGATTTCTCCACAACCATTCTTATTTCTGTATAGTAAAGAGTTCTTGAAAGCAGGACCATTGTCAAGGCTGAAAACTGATAGTCCTTATTCTTTGCTAGGAATTTTTCTTTCTTTCTGTGACTTGGCTTTTACAGTTGTAAACTACATTTGTTCCCATTAGCAACAGAGTTGTTGGTCATTCAACTTTAACAAAACAAAATATATTTTATAATTACTTTATCTGGCTTATTCCTTGTTTCTTAATTCATTTAACTGATTTTGTTAGTGTAGTGAGCTCATTACATAATGGTTAGGATGTCTGGAACAGCCTATAGTCAAATAAGCATCATCTTCTACTTACAAACAAAAGGCCTTCTTTGTTGTGCCTAGATACCATGGTGACTTGTACCTTTATGCATGTAGACTTGAGCTGTATTGTGACCATATGTGCATTTAAACTGTAGGCCCTTAAGGCAAGGGGTTCCGTTATTTTGTGGATCATCCAACTTATTGTAAAGCATTCTGCACACCGTAAAGTACTGCATGCAGCTGTGGCACTATAAAGAATGCAGCCAGCTGCAAGAGTTGAATGGTGGGGAGAAAAAGATACAACAAGAATGAATGACTGAGAGTTTAAAGCCAAATTCAAATTGGAAGTAAAGCACAAATTTGGAATAGTGAAGATGGAAAAAGCTACTGGAGCAAACTACCAAGGGGCGTGGAGGATTCTCCATCTGTTATGTCTTGAAATCAAGACTGGATGCCTTTCTGGAAGATGTATACTTTAATGAAACACATATTATTGGACTGAATTGAGGGGCAACCAATTGAAATTTGGAACCCTGTTATACAGGAGATCAGACTAAATGATGGTCCCTTCTGGCCTTAGAATGAGAGAGTGGGTATTCATTCATCCGGTACTTGAATATCAGCATGGTGGGCGCAGTATAGTGATACATTTCAGTGGTAAAGGATATGATGATTTGATTCATTTTAGGAGATCTGGATTTGTCTTTATCTCCTGTTCTAGGTAATCTCATACTACTGCTTGACACAGTAGCATCTAAGTGCTGCTTACACAGGCTACACAAATGATTGAGTTTGGTAGCTTTCTTGTTATCTCCATTTGTGTTTATTCCAAAACCACTATACAGGCTCGCATGATTGTTAATGCAGGACTATCGGATTGATATGGGGAAGCTGTGAAGAATTGCACCATGGCTATCTGCTCTAACAGGTAGCTCACTGTCATGAGCTTGAAAAATATAGTCTCTACCCCTCTACTACTGCTTAATCTATTCCCACCGTTTATCTCCTGTTGTTTCCAAATGTGCCTCCTTTTACTCTCAGATAAATAGTGCATAAGAGCCTGATCACGCTGCCATTGCAGTTAGTTGGAGTTCTGCCACTGAAAGCAGGAACAGACCCAAAGTGACAGACCGCAATCAGACTTCTGACAAAATTATGCTGGTAGCTTATGGCAATGGAAGGAGTCTTTCTTAAGTGAGCAGAAGAAGCAGTGTGTTTGTGGACTGAGCACAGGGCCAGATGTCAGGTCTCCTAAATTCTAATCAAGGCTGTGCCACTGATTTGGGGGTGTGGCTTTTGGCAAGTTATTTAAAATCTGTTTATCCAGCCCCCCCCCCTCCCAAAAAAAGCGGGGGATTGTATGGAGGTCCCTGGTGTCTTTTTTTTCTTTTCTCTTGACAAATGCCAAACCCAAACTTAAATCCCATTGAAACCCAAACGCTTTTGTGTCATCTTGGCCTGAGAGTACAGCCTTCATTGAAAATGCAGGTGGTGCAGTAGCACTGCTAATTACTCGACACTGTCAGTCAAGATGACTAGCACGCTTATCAATGCAATTATTGCCAAATCAAGGACCTGTTAGATTTTAATTGAATTGCTGTGCACCTAGATACTGTAGTGATCTAAGATACTGAACACACCTAAGCAATAGACTTTACTCTTCAGTGTATCTAAATCGCACTTTAAACAAATGACTGTAGTTAATCTTGTATACAGTTGCCTTTCTCTCAATTTTACCAAGATTTTGAAATGAAGCCCATTAAGAGCTTTGTAAAATCAGGGTTCCACTTCTACTTAGCAAGTGTGTTATGAGGCTTAATGTATATTCAGTGTTTTGAAAACTTAAAGCACTTTGCAAAAAGCTGAGTAATATAATAGGCTACCTTTAGGCCAGTGGTACTTGTTGTAAATTGCTAGTAAATATATGTGGTTTCCAGGCTGAGGTCAACCCAGCTGGTTTACTCTACGATGAAAATCACGTGTTGATTGTATATGGAATTAAGCAATATCAGTATGTATACTTAATCGTGGATTCATTCACTGATATCCCAGATATGTACCGAGAGAGACTTCACACCTTAGTTGAAGGGGCTGTTTGTTGAATCTTTCACAAAGGCATCCTTTCTACCAAGTGTTTATAAGTCATTGGAGTCAAATAGGTGTTGAGCGAAAAATAATTCTTTAAATATTTTGTCTAAAAACCCCTATCCTCTTTCAGTGGCTAGAGCAATGGACTGGGACTTAGTTCAATTGCTGACTGCCATTGGCTTGCCTGGTGACCCTAGACAAGTCACATCACTTCTCTGTGCCTTAATTTCCCCCTCAAAATGAGGATAGCTGCCTCCTTTGGTAAAGTGTGTTAAGATCCATGAACGAAAGGTATCAGGAGCTAGGTGATGTACTAATTTCTAATGAATTCTTTAAAAAAAATAATCTTTGATGTTGTTGTTGATGTTGACAGTCTTTCAAGCCAACTTTTATACATCAGAGTTTTAAAACTCTTATCTTATCTTTCCCTTCCCCCTCTCCTGTGTGTGGTATGTGTGTTTTATCCAGGTTTTTTTTTTTTTTTCTTTCCCAGTTTTGGCACTGGATACAACTGATTTTTTGTTTTTTGTTTTTTTGTTTGTTTTTAATGCTGTGCTTTGTTTGGAGCAGCAGTATTTTTCCATTAGTCCTGTGGAACAATTAATGGAAACTTGTGTGTCTGAATTGCACAGCCCAACTCTTCCTCTGGCAGCATTCAGTCATTAAATGGCTAATGTGAAAATTAAAGTTCAAGGGGAAAAAATAAAGTCGGGGCTGAGGATACTTTTGACAACAGTCATTTTCTGAACTTTTCTGTTGGGGCGGGGGGAATCTGATTAATTCTCCCCCGCTCCCCATTCTTGAAGGCCTCAACTTCCAGTCTCACATCAGCTGTGCTACTCTTGCATAAATGTTAATTTGTGGATTGTCTGGGAGTAAAATGCATGGCTGCTTTTCCTTGGGTTTAAAATTCTAGTGCTTACATAAGGTGCTAGATGAACATTGGAAACTGACATCCTCTCTCAGTGGAACCAGTAGAGCGGCAAAAGGGCTTCAAATGCTAGTCCATATACATGTTCCACATTAGGAGGTTGAACCTGCAGTACGCTTGAGTTGGAAAATTTTCCAGTCAGCAATATCTAATCAGGATGGTGCATGTGTCCTTCTTGTCCTTGTGCATGCTGAATGTGTATAAAGGGCAGAACCAACCCACAACATCCAGTTCCTTCTTGTGGTATATGTCAGAGCAAATCTCTCTTCTCCAGTGATTACTTAGACAGACATTTCAAGTATTTAGGTAGGTCTTCACCACCTTTAGAGTAGAAGGGCTCTTCTCTCTCTGTGGTTGTCAGTGGTGCCAGCTGCCATGGCTGACTTCAGCAGATTCCTGGTTTTTAAGAACTTGCTGTCCTGTTTGGGAGTAATAGCAAAGCACAAGCTGTCTGTTTAGCCTCAGTGAAGGACATGTCCCTGAGCACTCTGAAATGTGCAGGTCTTTCTCAAAACAGACCTGGTGCTTAAGGGAGGTGTGGCTGAGGGCTTTCCTTATGGAGCAGGTGATAGGATCAGTCTCCGAACCAAAACTCCAGGTATATAGGCCCTTGGAAGACTGAAGGATGTCGAACTGTGCCCCAGCTTCAATGTCCAAACTGGCTGAAGAGTGCCTCAGGTGGACTCTTTCTTCATCTGGGTAGCATAGGAAGAGATTGGAAAGATTGGTTCTGACCTCAAGTCCTCAAAGGAAAAAAGGTGAAAATCACTCTTTCCAGATCTAGCTTTGAGGCTGCATAAAGCCACCAGACAATCAGACATTAAAGGTACTTCAGAACTTAGAAAAAGTTCTCTGAGCACTGGATACCCACTGAGGTGGTACAGAATGTGCTACACAAACTCATTATTTTACATTCACCATTACTGGGATGCATAGTCACTCTGCATAGGCTCTTCTTTGTCTTGCTTGCTTTTAAAGAAGCCAGATATGGAATTATGGATTAGATGTTAGATAGTAAGTGATAAATGCCATAGAAATGAGGTATTTTAATGTGTCCCTGTAGACACGCCCCGGGGCAGACTTCAGTATCAGCCATTCATCATAGGCAAAGGGGTTTGGACCTGCTGCCTTTGCCTACCCCTGGGCTACCCCTCTATAGCCCCAGTACCTGTCCTGGCCTTTATCAAGGCCGCAGCCTGGGGCTTTCCCGGCTGGAGCTCCCCAGCTCCTCTGCTTTTCCCCAGCCCTGCTCCACTCTAGGTACCTTGTCTCTAGGTTCTAAGCATCCAGGCCCTTCTCCCTCTACAGGCAGAGGGAGACTGACTGGGATTCTGTCTCACTGCCTTTTATAGGGGCCAGCTGGGCCTGGTTGAGACCTGGCCACAGCTGAGCCTACTTTCCCCAATCAGCCCAGGCTTCTTGCCCCAGCCACAGCCCTCTCCTAGGCTGTTTTAAGCCCCGAAGGGCTGGAGCAGGTAACCACCCCGCAACAGTCCCATTGATGTAGCATCAACTGGCATAACTGAACGTACAACACCTGCTGCATAGACTAGTTTAGTCAGCTGCATGGGTGAATACTTAATGATTTTATTAGCCATACTGTGCAGGTTACGGTAATTGGACATCTTGTCTATTTTGTCATCTTTGCTGCAGAACATTGATGGGTTTAAAGTAACATTGTCAAGTTAATTAGGGCACAAAATTGACTTACCTAAAAAGTTGTCACATATTATATGCTACCTTGTACCTCTGAATATTTCCTGATGTGGCATTAAAAAAAAAAATCAATGTTCTATTTGCATGTGTGTTCTTATTTGCATGTCATTCAAACATGAAATATTCCATACATGTGGAATAGTGCAAGTGAAAGGCATTATGTAGGACCTACAAGAAGTTAATTGCACATCAATAAGTGATATGGAAACCTCAAAGCAATCCATTTGATTTGTTGTCTATGGAAATACATGATGACTTCCACTTGTGATGGAAAATATAGAAAACTTATGTGAAACTGAATTTAACAGGGGAGTAGCAACCAGTTGGTCTCAGTTCAAGATATTGTGGGTTATGAATTCTTTTTTTAAATCCTGGTATTAATCTGCCTAATTTCTAGTTCTTCCTAAAAATAATTCCATGTTTGCCCTTTCTTCTTTGTGTTTGATTTAAAAACCTCAATGAGCTCAGCCTGAATGGCATGGTGATTGTGAGACACAATTGCTCTCTGCAGTGACTTTGTCATCAAGGTTCTCCTTGATGCCCTTGTGAAGAGACTCTTTTGTTAACGGTGTGTGTATATGTGAGGAAGTGTAAACTAAGACATTTTGGTGAGTGAGAACTCTTATGCTATAGATCCCCATATTGGAAGCACCTTTAGTGAAAGATTGTTATTGGATTTTATTTTCTTCTTGAGGCCATTTTGATGCTGAACAGTTTAGGCTTAAAACTAGACCTGCGTTCAAAGTGAAACTGACACTTCTTTAAAGCAAATCACATTCTGCTGAAGCTCAAGGTTAATTAACTTTATTTTTAAGATCAAATGTTAGAAGTTTAGTAAAGTTCCTGTCATTCCCTTTTTCTCCTATGTGCTTTAACAGCCAGAACTTTATCAGCTATATATAGCTCCTCGTTGTTGCTTGCTTTTTTGTGGAAGTCTGATAATATTTAACATGTGTTAAGTGTTTTAATCAAAGTAGAAATCAGATTGCTTCAAGATTGGAGTGGGCTTGGGGCATAGAGGAGGACATCTCTTATTGCACCCGCTATATTCTTCGATGGCCTGAGTTGCTGGGAAAAATCTGTGAGCTAGTTGATCCTTTTGGAATATGAATGTCATCCTGGAGCTCTAGACGACTTGCATTGTCTGGGCTCATTGCTTACCTCTATATTAGCTTTTTTCCTTCAGACTTTCCACTATTTTATTACTACAGATTTAGCACCATTGTTAGTGGTGTAGTTGAAGCACTAGTGTAGACTCCTCTTTGTTTCTGTTGCTTTAAGTACCACGTCTTGTAACCCTGAACAGGTCTAGCTGATATTGCTGCTAAAATATATTTGTGTCTGTGTTACACTAGAGCTCCACCACTGCTAACAATGGTGCTAGCAATGGTGGGAAATCTGAAGAAAAATGCTAGTGTAGGCAAGGATGTTTAGGTGGCCTGTAATTATGACATTTGTCTGGTACCTTACTCTTAATTTTCTTGTCCAAAATTCTTTCCAGTAATGATAGAACAAATGGAGAACAACATGCTAGTTGGCCAAGATCATCTTTGCAAGCTGACATAGTAGCTGAATTTCTGTCCTGTAGAATGCAGAGGAAAGGGAGAACCAACTGTCAACTGTGTTTTTGTTTGCCTGTTTTCTTTGTTCATGCTTACGCTTAGTCATAGAAAGTAGTCATATTCCTTCTCAGCCTTCTTTTTGCTACACTAAACAAGCCAAGCTCTTCCAATCTCCTCTCAAAAGATAGGCCCTCCACTCCTCTGATGATCCCAGTAGCTTTTTCTCAGCACCTGTACTCATTTAAATTTATTTTTCTTGAACATGCATGACCAGAACTGTACACAGTATTCTAAACTGGGTCTTACCAGTTCTTTGTACAATGGTATTAATACTTCTGTCTCTACTAGAAATACCTTCCCTGATGTATCCTAGAGTCACGTTTTCTTTTTTCACAGACGCATCACACTCGCTCAGTCATCCTGTGGTCAACCCACAAATGAAGTGGTCTCTCTCCTCCTCTGTCACTTCCAACTGATGAGCCCCCAGCTTATAGCAGAAATTCTTTTTATTAGACTCTGTGTGCATGACCTTGCACTTTGTACTCTTGAATTTTACCCCATTTCTGTCACTTCTGTCTTTAATGTCAATCCAGATCTTTCTGTATAGTCTGATCCTTATCCACTTTACTATTCTTGTCCTAGTCCCCCATCTTATCCAATTTAATTAATAATTTCCCATGTGGTACCATGTCAAATGCTTCACTGAAGTTCAAGGGTATTAGATCTACTGCATTCCCCTTATCTAAAAAAATCAGCTATTTTCTCAAAGCAGGAAATCGGATTAGTCAGGCATCATCTACTTTTGGTAAACATGTAGCATTACACCCCTTTATCATGTACCTGCATGAACTTAATTATTCTTTCCTTCACAATTTTGTTCTAAAGTCTTGCAAACTACTGAAGTCAGACTAATAGGTCTGTAATTGCCCTGATCACTCTCTTCTCCCCTTTCTTAAATATAGGTACAACATTAGCTATTCTCCAGTCATCTGGTACTTCCCCTGAATAGATAATTCATGAAAAACCCTTGCTACCAAACTAGCAAGCTTATGTGCCAGTTCTTTCAGTAGTATGGTGTGGAAATTATCCAGTCCCCCCAATTTGAGTGCATTGAGCTCTTTGTTCTTCTTTGAGGAGTGTCCCTGTGAGCGCTCCACTTCAGGTGTTGGTGCATCCCTGTGCGTTTGACTGGAAAATTTCAGTAGCAGTCATCACTAAACTCCGTTCAGATGTTAGACTTCATTGGCGCCCATCTTGACTCTCTGGAGAGTCATTGCCAACTAGTGCCAGAGTGTCATTACCAACTAACAGGTTCATCACTCTAACTAACCTCATTTCTTCGTCACTGAACTGGTCACCCATATTGGCACGAACCTCCCTCCAACTATTAGCACATTTATGATACGACATGCATGTCTTCACATGTGCTGTCTTCAGGGCTGGACAAGAACTGTGTACATACCACACAAACACAGCCTAAACAGACAGCTTGCAATGCCTATCAAAATCAATCTCTACACTGGTGGACGCAACCCAACAGTGCATGTCCCTTTCACCCAGACTCCCATCTTCAATAATAATCACAACTGATGGTTCCTTGATAGGTTGGGGAACCCATCTGCAATACCACTTGATTCAGGGCTGGTGGTCTTTTTCTGAGACTATTACACATAAACTGATCAGGAAAGAGAATATATGGGTAATGATGGACAGCATTGCCTGTATGTTTTATATAAACCAATAGGGAGGTGCACATTCACACTCCTTAGGCACTGAAGCCATGAAACTATGGAACTGGTGTATCCGGCACAATGTCAACATCTCAGCCTTGTACCTCCCAGGTCATCAAAATACTACAGCAGATATGCTGAACAGAGAATTTTCCTAGGATTACAAATGGGACCTAAACAATGCGGTCCTACAAAACTTATTTAGACTTTATGGTCACCTATCGATTGACTTCTTCGCAACATCCCAGAACTACAAATGCCCACAGTTCTGCTTGAGAGCAGGTTTGGGACCCCAATCCCTGGGGGATGTCTTCCTCCTCAAATGGGATGCCCATCTGTTATACACGTTGCCTCTGACCCCCTGTTATCGAGGGCGATACACAAAATATGTATTGACAGAGCCAAATTTGTATTGATAGCCCCAAAGTGTCCCAGACAGATTTGATACCTATTGCTGATGGACACACGCAGTACTCAGTATTACATATACTAGACATCAGCCGTGCACTAGCGTTCTACCTCGACAGAACTAAGTCTTTCAGAAACTCTCTGAGGCTTTTCAGTTCCACTACAGAGCATTTTAAAGATTCCACTATCTCTACGCAAGAGACTATCTAAATGGATCTCTGGGTGTATCCATCTCTGTTATCAACAAAAAAACCTGCAACCCCCGCCAGGGATCAGAACTCACTCTACCAGATACTTTTCAACTTCAGTAGCCTTTCTAAACAATACATCAATCATGGACATATGGAGAGCAGCCACTTGGGCTTCCATACACTCGTTTACAAAACACTACACAATCAACCAGAGTTCAAGATTGGATGTATTGCTAGGTCTTAGTGTTATCACTTACATAGGCAACTCCGAAGCCCCTTCCATCCAATGTGGGCACTGCTTGACAGTCACCTGAACTGGCGCTCCTACAGGCACACTCCTCGAAAAAGAAGAGAAGGTTACACACCCTCTGCAGTAACTGACATTCTTCAAGATGGGTGTCCCTGTGTGTGCTCCATTATTCACCCTTCTCTCCTCTACTTTGGTTCAATTTCGGAACTCTGTGGTAGAAAAGGAACTGAGGTGGGTCAGGTTGTGCGCACTAGATAGGTGTCAACAATGGCATGAGACTGGGACAACGCATGCATGACCTGGATGGACACTATTGCTGAAATTCTCCGATCAAAGGTGCAGGGACATATCTCACCTGAAATGGAGCACTCACAGGGAGAACCGTCTCGAAGAACTTCAGTTACTGCACAGGGTGAGTAACACTCTCTCTTTTTTTTTTTTTTTTCTCTTTAACTTCCACCTCTGGTATGGCAACTTCCATTTCTTGACACTGTAATGTTATTGATATAAACTGGGACCATATAGAACATGGATTGCAACCAAGGTCCTGTAGTGGCACCAGATCTTACGTAAAGGGGGTCATATAAGGTGTCCAAGACCAGGTTACGGGTTACTGGTTATGATTATGCTGTCTGTATGTCTGTATCATTTTGTAGTTGAAGTTATAAGTATTGGCTGTATACTGTCTATATTTCAAACTTATGCTGTGGTACTGGGAAAGATCCCAGACAAGTGGGTGTTAGCTCTGCTTAGCCTGCTTGATGGCCCATTAAGGACCATCAGCTACACAATTGACCCACTAAGAGGAGGCAGATACGCCTTGTGACTCAGCAGGGTGTGCAGAAACTGGCCCATGTGACTGCAGACTCCATTTTGTTGTAATTTTCCACAGTAAGAACAAAGAAGTGTTCTTACACCTGGAAGTGCCTATATAAGGCTGATGCCTCATCTCCATCTTGTCTTCAATCCTGCTTCTTACCTCTGGAGGGACTTTGCTACAAACTGAAGCTCTACACAAGGGACTGATGACCCATCCCAGAGGGGGATCTACTCCAGAGACTTGATTTGAACCTGCAGTTTACTCCATGACTGCTGCAAGCCTGAACTAAGAAATTTGCTGTTACTGTATGTAATTGATTCCATTTAACCAATTCTAGCTCTCATTTCTACCTTTTTCCCTTTATGAATAAACCTTTAGATTTTAGATTCTAAAGGATTGGCAACAGCGTGATTTGTGGGTAAGATCTGATGTGTATATTGACCTGGGTCTGGGGCTTCGTCCTTTGGGATTGAGAGAACCTTTTTCTTTTACTGGGGTGTTGGTTTTCATAACCATTCATCCCCAGGATGGGTGGCACTGGTGGTCATACTGGGAGACTGGAGTGTCTAAGGAAATTGCTTTTGTGACTTGTGGTTAGCCAGTGGGGTGAAACCGAAGTCATTTTTGTCTGGCTGGTTTGGTTTGCCTTAGAGGTGGAAAAACCCCAGCCTAGGGCTGTAACTGCCCTGTTTGAGCAATTGGTCCTAAATTGGCACTCTCAGTTGGGTCCCGCCAGAACCACATCGTCACAGACACTCATTTCAATCAGCCATCTCATCTTAATGCCCATGTTCCATATTATCATCCCTACTGAAAACTGAGGCAAAGTATTCAATGACTACTTGATTTATTCTGCTTTTTAAAAGGTACCAGTGTTGGGTCAGTGAGTACAGTTTTGAGTACAGTTTGTTGCAATTCTGTAGTCGCTATTGCATTCTGCACGGCATACATTACTCTATCAAGCAGGACAGGGAAGCACATTTGGTGCTGTTTTGATCTCTACCCTACATCATAAGGGAAAAGGGAGATCCTAATTTAGCCCAATCATCTGAATCTGTTGCCATTTGCATGGAAAACTTGCACCTGTTAAAAACGACATTTGCTTTGTGGCTCAGTGCACACAGCTGACTTTTATTATTAAAACAAAACAAAACTTTTGAAGCTAGTTTGTCTGATTTCATATTTCCAAACTGTAATTAAGCAATACGCTTACTGCTGTTCATATAATCTTTCCACATATTTGCCTGCATGTTCTCTTGCTAGAACAGGGAAGGGGTGTGTGTGTGTGTGTGTGTCTCTATCTGTAGGTAAAATTCTTCTAGAATCTAACTTTTTTCTTTTTCTGTGGCAGTCCCAGTGCTATGCCAATCAAACTATTAGCTACAGTAAATGCCAAATGACTAGTACGTTAATTGGTAGTACTCCTGGGTTTGTTGGTTTGTTTGATGTTCTTTTTGTGGGCTTTTTTTTTTTTTGGTAGCTTTTTGTTAAGGTTTTTTGTTAGCTAATCCAAACACTCTTAAAGAAAATTGCTTTAGCTTTGTTTTTGAGAGTGCTTGTACTTTTTATAGACTGGACAGCTGACTTTCTTCCCCTGCCAGCACATGACCCTCTTTCCTGTTTTCACAGTTAACCTCTCTTCTGAAGGAGTGAAAACGTAGATTTTTTTTTTTCATTTTTCAGGGAAACCTTTTTCTAAAAGAAACATGAATTGTCTCATCCATCTACATCTGTCTGAGTATAGTTATGATCAGGAATATGACTATGATCAGGAATTAGACCTATGAATTCAACTGTTCTGCTCCCTGTATCTATTAAGAATTGGACCTGCTGTCTTTCCTCACAAAAATAATTTTCTTTTCTGATTTGTGCATCAACAAAATTAACTACACTCCTATTGCAAAATTTCTGACTGATAGTGATGCAGGAGTCAGAAACAGAGCATCTCTGCTTTTGAATTCCAGACTGAGTTTGTTGGACTAGCACTTACATTTTGCGTGTGTGAAATTTTATCTTAGGAACTATCAAATGGGATCCCGAGTAACCAAGACAACAAACATGGAAACTGATAAAAGCCACTCTAAAAATGCCTTTCAGAACAGAATTTTTGTGTGTGATTAGTGGATCGTGGTTTAATATCTATGATCACATTTCTAGCATACCACTAGCTATGCTGCATGGTTGAGATGGGGTACAGACATGATTAGTCTGAAAGATTTCTGGAACTATCACCATATGGCGTGAAGCTTCTCAGCATAGGAATATTTTGCAATATTCCTGTGCTGAGAATAGAATAGATGCAATTTAATTCACCAAGAGGATTGACTTTTTTTTAGTGTTAAGCATTGGGGTAGAGGATGCATTTTTCATAAGCTAAGAATTTTTTTGGCCGTAATTCTGCACAAGAATCATTCAAAACTGTTTTTGTTTCTCACTGAAGCTTGGCAGAAATTTTCTTAAGTGCCTTTGCCATGTTTCAATTTGATTCACAATTAATAAAATTAATGCTTTCATAAGCAGTGTGCTGCTCATGTGCAATATAATTTTTCTTCTCAAAAATACTTTGAGATGCTATTTTCCAGATAAATACACATTGAAACAAACTCTTCTACATTTATTATTTACTTGCAGTGCCATAGTACTGTTCTTACAGTACTTATTCAGTCACACTTTTGAATGTAGAATAGAATGTCTTTGAATATGGGATCACTTGTGAATATGCAGTCAAACAGCGCAATGAATCACATCTAAAAGCAAGGACATTTTAAATGGAAGACTAATTTATGTGCCGACCGTAGAAATTCAAAGTTGTGGTTTTTTATAGACAGTGTAACTTGGCTCCCTTGGACCTACTGTGTATTAAGGGCTTAAATTTCAATACCATTATATGAATGCAACATACTGTGTGTACAGCCTAAACTTGTGGAGTGAAAATATCCTGTCTACCAAGGACAGCTGGAACAAATAAGTTATAAACTATTTAAGATCACCCTTGCATACACGTTACCAAAATTGATGGTTCTTCAACATGGATAAGCCCCTACTGGATTTATGCTTTGAACTCTCATGTTGTCAAGGAAATGATTTTTGGCCCCACAAAATAGTAAACATCTCTCTCTGTGGTGCAAAGTACTGCAGCCAAGTAAATCAGAATAGCGAAAATTTAAACGAAGCCAGCTGACTTCTAGTACTATATATCCAGTGGTGGGGGTTATAGTGTGAAACAATGAAGCTGAGGCTGGAGCTGAGATTTAGTTCAAATTTCAGATCCAAGTTCTCATTTAAATTCTCTTGAAAACCCAATTAGAAGTTTCAGGTTTCAAGGACTCATTTCCTGCAAAGAGTGGCGTGCCAAAAATATAGCAAAACCCACACTGAAACGTTTGACTGCATCCTCCTCCATTTAACTTCATTAAAGGCAAAAACTTACCACTGCAATTGGTCCCACTTGAAGACTTTGATAATAGTACTCTAAAAACCTGCTTTAAGCTGCCCAGTTAGATGCGAAAGTTATTGATAGCTATGAACAAGAGACTTCACCAAAATTAAGCATTGCAATATGACAGCTTGATTCTTTGGCTTGTTTTTTCTTTACTTACAAAGTTTTGTACTATTGTGAGCAAAAATGAGAGTTGTCTCTTCAGGAAATGTTATATTCTGTGGAGTTTAGTAAAGAGACCATATGTGTAGTAAGTCCAAACAAAAAAGGTGACTCTTAAACTCAAAACTGGGGGGCTGGAAGGGACTTCTAGGTCACTTAGGCCATTCTCCAACCCCTGTTAAGACAGGATTAAGTGTACCTAGACTGTCTCTGACAGGTGTTTGCCTAATCTGTTTTTAAACCTCCAGTGATGGTGATTCCATAACCTCCCGAAGTAGCCTGTTCCAGTGTCTGTCTATCCTTACAGTTAGGTTAGATATTAAGAAATTTTCTAAATTTTCTTGGCTGCAAATTAAACTGGTTAATTTTGTCTTCAGTGAACACAGAGAACAATTGATCACCATCCCCTTCCTTACAGCGTTTTACATATTTCGCAACTGTCATCATGTCCCTCAGCCTTCTTTTCGCTAAACCAGCCAGGCCTAATTTTCAGCCTTTCTTCACAGGTGATGTTTTTCTAAATATTTTATCACCTTTGTTACTGTCCTTTGGACTCTCTCCAGTTTATCCACATTTTTCTAAGTGCGGTGCCCAAAACTGATACAATGAACCAGCTGAAGCCTCACCAGTGCCAAATAAAATCAAACTGTTACCTCCCATTTCTTTCTTACGACACACCAGTTAATACACCCCAGGTGACATTTGCCTTTTTCACAACAGCATGACACTGACTCACATTCAATTTGTGATGTATTATAATCCCTAAATCCTTTTCTGCTGTCCAGACATCTATATTCCCATTTTGCATTTGTGCATGTAATTTTTTTTCTTCCTAAGTGAAATACCTTGCACTTCACTGAAATACATCTTGTTGATTTCAGACCATTTCTCCAGTTTGTCAAAGTCCTTTTGAATTCTGATCCTGTCCTCCAAAGTGCTTGCAATCCCTCCCAGCTTGGTGTCATCTGCAGATTTTATAAGCATACTCCAGCATCCAAATTATTAATGAAAATATTGAATAGTTCCAGACTCAGGACTCCACTTGATATGTTATTCCAATTTGATAGTGAATTATTGATAGTGTGACAGACCCAGGCCAGTGGGGTGCAGGAGTCTGGTAGAGGGCAAATATACTGGTCACTGGGTGAGTAGTTTTCTGTTCCCTGAGTGACCAGAGCAGGGTCTGCACTAGAGTAGTCAGGAACTTGCTAGAACCAATTAAGGCAGACAGGCTGATTAGAACACCTGCAGCCAATCAAGGCAGGCTAATCAGGGCACCTGGGTTTTAAAAGGAGCTCTCTCCAGTCAGATGGGGAGGAGCTAGAGGAGAGGAAGTGCGTGTGAGGAGCAAAGAGACACAAGGAGCTGAGACTGAGAGGGTGTACTGCTGGAGGACTAAGGAGTACAAGCGTTATCAGACACCAGGAGGAAGGTCCTGTGGTGAGGATAAAGAAGGTGTTTGGAGGAGGCCATGGGGAAGTAGCCCAGGGAGCTGTAGCTGTCATGCAGCTGTTACAGGAGGCACTATAGACAGCTGCAATCCACAGGGCCCTGGTCTGGAACTCGGAGTAGAGGGCAGGCCCAGGTTCCCCCCAAACCTCCCAACTCCTGATCAGACACAGGAGGAGTTGACCCAGACTGTGGGGAAGATCATTGAGGTGAGCAAATCTGCCAATAAGCGCAGGACCCACCAAGGTAGAGGAGGAACTTTGTCACAGCTGGTGTTAGGAGTGGGATCTGGTGTGCACAGTGCGACAGAAGGAGGAGGGTGATTTAAAAAAAAAAAAAAAAAAGGTAGAGGGTTTATTTTTTTTTCTTCACCACAATGGATGACTTAGTATGGACATTGATACAAGCTACAGCAGCCCAGCAGGAGGCTACCCGTGTCCAGGCAGCTGCCCAACAGGAGGCAGTGCGGCTGCAGCAAGAGACTAATCGCCTGCTGATGGACCAGGCTTTTCAAGACCGAGCTATGTTGCGAGAACTGGTAAACCAGGTAAAGACCCTTACAGAGCTGAACCACGGCCATGAGAGGACGCAGATCATACGGGCCAGCCATTGGCTGCAGAAAATGACCCGGGAGGATGATGTAGAGGCATGCCTTCTGGCCTTTGAGAGGACAGCCCTACAGGAGGCCTGGCCTGAAGATCAGTGGTCTGGCATCCTTGCCCCATTCCTGTGTGGGGAGGCCCAGAAGGCTTACTATGATCTGCCTGAAGAGGCTGCAGCAGACTACCCCCAGCTGAAAGCAGAGATCCTGGCCAGATCTGGGGTAACAACTGCAGTGCGGACCGAGCGGTATCACGAGTGGAGGTACCAGGAAAATAAAACCCCGCGGTCCCAATTGTATAACTTCATCCATCTCGCACGCAAGTGGTTGCGAACGGAGTCCCGGAGTCCAGAAGAGATACTAGAGGTTCTGGTCATCAACCGATACATGAGGGGACGACCGCCAGACCTTCGTGCCTGGGTGAGCCAGAACGAACCCTCCATCTATGATGAGGTTGTTGCACTGGTAGAAGGGCGAAGGACGGCGAGGGAGCTGACCCGACCAGTTAAGGAAGAGGCTCCCCGGGTTAAACTAGCAGCACTAAGCCCTAGAGCTGGGTGACGGGGCCACCAGGGAAGCCCAGGTGGAAAAAGAGAGGGGCTGAAGGCTCACCAGAAGCCGCAAAGAGTCAGAGCACCGAGAGAGAAGAGGATCGAGAGGTTTGACTGCCCAGACCAAGAGACCGGGGAATGCCCAGGGCTCCATACAGATGTTGTGCCTTGCGGGGAGTGGGGACATATAGCTGCACAGTGTCCCAATGCTGAGGAGCCGATGCAGTGTAACCTGGGGAACTGGGCAGACCCATGCTCCCTGATCCACCTTGTGGGGGTCTCACTAACCCCACATATGTACACCGGACCAGTAAAACTAAATGGGGTAGAGACCACAGCACTGGCTGATTCGGGGAGTGCTATCACGCTTGTCTTGGGGAAGCTTGTGAAGTGTAGTCAGCTGCTGCGGGCTAAGCGTACGGGAATAACATGCATCCATGGGATAGTTGGTTATTACCCCACCATCTCAGTAAAACTCGAGATTCAGGGGAACACTACTGAGGTAGCAGCAGGTATAGTCCCTAAACTCCCATACCCGGTGCTCATAGGGAGGGACTTCCCACTGTTTGGAGACTTACTCCCAGTAGGAGGATTGGAGAAAGAGGGGAATCCTGAAGTTTGTGAGGCATCCACAGTAGACTGTCAACCCCCAGTCTTCTCTGAAATATCTCCAGATTTATTTTCCATTCCCAGACATGGTAGAAAGTCAAAAAGGGAAAGGAGGGCAGCTAAGGCCTTGGGAACCCGAATACTGGCCCAAAGCCAGAGGGTTGCTCTCGTAGGTAGGCGGACCCGAGCAGCTGAAAAGGAGGCCACCCAGGAGGGAGAAGCTCCTGAGTCTGGCCCCCAGCCTAACGCTTCTGAACCAGTAGAGGCAACAGAGACTGGACCCCTAGATCTTGGTCAGATTAGCCCCGGAAGAGGAAATTTTGGACGGGACCAGGCTGAAGACCCAAGGTACAACAGCATTAGAAAGGAGGTGACTGAAATAGATGGGGTCCCCGTGGAAGGGAGAACACAGGGACCAGGACCCTACTTCATAATGAAGAAGAATCTCTTATACCGAGTTGTATCAGTACAGGGGCAGAAGGTACAGCAGATCTTAGTACCTCAAAAACACCAGAACGCTGTATTAAGTCTTGCGCATAGTCATCTTTTTGAGGGGCACTTGGGGGTAGAGAAGACCCTGGCACGAGTCCTACGACGGTTCTTCTGGCCTGGAGTACATGAAGAAGTGCGAAGGTACTGTGCATCCTGCCCGAAGCGTCAGCTGCACAGTCCCCGTCCCCACCTGAAGGCACCTTTAGTATCCCTTCCCATCCTAGAGGTCCCCTTTGAGCGAATAGCCATGGACCTAGTGGAACCCCTGGAGAAGACGGCTCGGGGCCACCAATATATACTTGTTGTTTTGGACTATGCTACTCACTACCCAGAACCTGTCCCCCTGCGGAACACAGCCTCTAAAACGATAGCCAAAGAGCTGGTGGGGATCTTTGCCTGAGTGGGGCTACCAAAGGAGATATTAACAGACCAAGGAACCCCATTTATGTCAAAGCTAATGAAGGACCTCTGTACGCTGCTCCATACACATACCCTGAGAACTTCAGTTTACCATCCGCAGACTGATGGGTTGGTAGAAAGGTTTAATCGAACCCTCAAGGCTATGATTAGGAAGGTGGTAAGTCGAGACGGGAAGGACTGGGACACCCTACTGCCCTACCTTATGTTCGCTATCCAGGAAGTACCTCAGGCCTCAACTGGGTTTTCCCCATTTGAGTTATTATATGGATGTCACCCCCGTGGCATACTAGATATCGCCAAAGAGATTTGGGAAGAGGAACCCAATGAGGGGAGGAATATAATAGAACATGTAATACAGATGCGAGACCAGATAGCCCGTGTCAGCCGTATTGTATGGGAACATTTGGAAAAGGCACAGGAGGCCCAGAGAACCTATTACAATCACCAGGCAAAAGTCTGACAGTTCCAACCAGGGGATCGGGTGATGGTGTTGGTACCCACGGCAGAAAGCAAGCTTCTGGCCCAATGGCAGGGGCCCTATGAGGTGATTGAACCCATGGGGTAAGTAACCTACAAGGTGCGGCAGCCAGGACGCTGAAAACAAGAACAGATTTATCAGATCAACCTTCTGAAACCCTGGCATGCACAAGAGGCATGCATAACTATCCGAAAAGACCTAACCCAGGAAAACAAGCCTTCCAAACAGGTGAGAGTGTCTCCTGATTTAACACCAGACTAGAAGAATGAGGTGTCTGAGATGATCTTCCGGAACCAAGATGTGTTCTCGACAAAACTGGGTCGAACAACCGAGACATATCACCACATCGTCACAAACCCTGGGGCCAGAATAACAATGAGGCCTTATTGGGTGCCAGCGACCGAAAGAGAGGAAATAGAAGCAGAAGTAAAAAAAATGCTGGAGTTGGGGATCATTGAAGAATCCCACAGTCAGTGGTCCAGCCCAATCGTGCTGGTGCCCAAACCTGATGGCACCACAGGGTTTTGCAATGACTTCCAGCGACTAAATGAAGTATCCCAGTTCGAAGCGTACCGCATACCTCGCATAGATTAGCTCGTGGACTGTCTGGGGAATGCCCAGTACTTGACTACCCTAGACTTGACAAAGGGGTACTGGCAGATTCTCCTTGCAGAAGATGCAAAGGAAAAGACTGCATTCTCTACACCAGAGGGTCTTTTTCAATATACTGTCCTCCCTTTTGGACTACATGGGGCCCCAGCTACTTTCCAGCGCCTCATGGACAAGCTATTACACCCGCATAGCAGTTATGCTGCTGCCTACTTGGATGATGTGGTCATTCATACCCCAGACTGGGAAACCCACCTAGAGCAGGTGGAGGCAGTCCTTGATACCTTCAGGCGAGCTGGCCTTACAGCAAACCCTACCAAGTGCGCTGTAGGGTTTACAGAGGCCAAATATCTTGGCTACATTGGGGTTTTACCAGACCTTCTCCCACAAGTGAACAAGTTGGAGGCCATCCAAAATTGGCCTTGACCGCATCACAAGAAACAAGTTGGGGCATTCCTAGGTGTAGTGGGGTATTACCGACGATTTATCCCTTACTTTGCCACAAGGGCAAGCCCCCTGACAGACCTAGTGAAAGCCCGTGGACCTGATCTGATGAGATGGTCTGACACAGCAGAGGAAGCATTCACAGACCTAAGGACTGCCCTCTGCAGTAACCCTGTACTGATAGCCCCTGATTTCACCAAGGAATTTATCCTGCAGAAAGATGCATCGGAAGTAGGGTTGGGGGCCGTCCTATCACAGATGGTCAGGGAAGAGGAACACCCAATTCTCTACCTCAGTAGGAAACTCCTTCCGAGGGAACAAAAATATGCAGTGGTGGAGAGAGAGTGCCTCACTGTAAAATGGGCCATGGAAGCATTGCGTTTACTACTTGCTCGGGTGCAAATTTGTCCTCATGACTGACCATGCCCCTCTTCAATGGATGCAGCAGAACAAGGAGAACACAAGGGTGACCAGATGCTTCTTATCCCTCTAAGCTTTCCAGTTCCATGTGCAACACAGAGCAGGGAGCCATCACGGTAATGCTGATGGCTTGTCACGTGTGCACTGTCTGGCTTCCCAAGCTGCCCAACCCCTTGGTGTTGAGCAGAGGGGAGGGATATGTGACAGACCCAGGCCAGTGGGGTGCAGGAGTCTGGTAGAGGGCAAATATACTGGTCACTGGGTGAGTAGTTTTCTGTTCCCTGAGTGACCAGAGCAGGGTCTGCACTAGAGTAGTCAGGAACTTGCTAGAACCAATTAAGGCAGACAGGCTGATTAGAACACCTGCAGCTAATCAAGGCAGGCTAATCAGGGCACCTGGGTTTTAAAAGGAGCTCTCTCCAGTCAGATGGGGAGGAGCCAGAGGAGAGGAAGTGCATGTGAGAAGCTGGGAGCAAAGAGACACAAGGAGCTGAGACTGAGAGGGTGTGCTGCTGGAGGACTAAGGAGTACAAGCGTTATCAGACACCAGGAGGAAGGTCCTGTGGTGAGGATAAAGAAGGTGTTTGGAGGAGGCCATGGGGAAGTAGCCCAGGGAGCTGGAGCTGTCATGCAGCTGTTATAGGAGGCACTATAGACAGCTGCAATCCACAGGGCCCTGGTCTGGAACCCGGAGTAGAGGGTGGGCCCGGGTTCCCCCCAAACCTCCCAACTCCTGATCAGACACAGGAGGAGTTGACCCAGACTGTGGGGAAGATCATTGAGGTGAGCAAATCTGCCAATAAGCGCAGGACCCACCAAGGTAGAGGAGGAACTTTATCCCAATAGCTGCACTTTGAGTATGGTGTTTTAACCAGTTGAGCACCCACCTTATAATAATTTCATCTAGACTGTATTTTCCTAGTTTGTGAGAATGTCCTGGGGATTGTTACAAGCCTTACTAAAATCAAGATACCATGTCTACTGCCTCCCACTAGGGCAGTTACTCTGTCAAAGAAGAAATTTAATTTTTCCTCTGATTAACAAATGATTGTTCATTTTGTACAGTAACTTGGTTTTACAAAACAAACCCCCTTATTAAACATATGTTTAATAGGCACAAATGCTAGTTCTGATGGCCTGTATATGTTTGTATTGGGAAATAAACCATGTTTCAAGAAAGGAGTACAAATGCATAACTTAGTCCTATATATACTGGCTTGTGTGTTTAAATCTTATTAAAATTGGTTCATGGTTGGCAGTCTGAACATGTGAAACGTGAGGTTTAGGATACTTCAGTGAACAGTCAATTTATGGCCCACTTATAAATCCTTTGAAAATAAGTGTTTTGTAACTGAAACAGCACTACGTGTAGTCGTGTTTAATTTGATCACATACTGCTGTTCATGATGAAGTTATTTGTAGGCGCTGGTGTTGAAATAGTTCTGTGATTTGGGCGTATACAATGTAATCAGCACTCTACAAGTCAAATATTTGGTGCCGCAGATGATCTTTCAGAGGGATCTTTGAAGGACTTCTAATTTTTTAAAGGAGAGATTTGAAAAGAGAAGGTGTTGTGATGTGTAAGAGGCAGTTCGATGTATAAGGAGCAGCATAAAATGTGAAGGTGTTATTTTGGGAAGGAGGCTTGAGAGGAGTATAGAGAGAAGAGTAGGAGCAGGAAGAAATTAAGAGTTGGCGGCTATTGTGTATTCATCAGTAACTGAGGGCTTGTCTACATCAGAAAGTTGCAGCGCTGGTGAGGGAGTTACAGCGCTGCAACTTTGAGAGTGTCCACATCTGCAGGGCATCACCAGCGCTGCAACTCCCTGTTTGCAGCGCTGGCCGTACTCCCGTTTTGTCTCGGGTGTAGAGGATCCAGCGCTGGTGATCCAGCGCTGGTAATGCAATGTAGACACTCACCAGCGCTTTTCTTGACCTCCGTGGAAGGAGGAAGCCTCTGGTAATCAAGCTGGTTTCCTTTCCCGGTTTGCTCTCTCGGTCCCGGAGCCAGCCAGCAAACCGCGGGGAAGGAGACCTGCTTGCTCGGGGTTCCGGGACCGAGAGAGCAAACCGGGAACGCCGCGGTTTGCTCTCTCGGTCCCGGAGCCAGCCAGCAAACCGCGGGGAAGGAGACCTGCTTGCTCGGGGTTCCGGGACCGAGAGAGCAAACCGGGAACGCCGCGGTTTGCTCTCTCGGTCCCGGAGCCAGCCAGCAAACCGCGGGGAAGGAGACCTGCTTGCTCGGGGTTCCGGGACCGAGAGAGCAAACCGGGAACGCCGCGGTTTGCTCTCTCGGTCCCGGAGCCAGCCAGCAAACCGCGGGGAAGGAGACCTGCTTGCTCGGGGTTCCGGGACCGAGAGAGCAAACCGGGAAAGGAAACCAGCTTCGCCGCGGTTTGCTCTCTCGGTCCCGGAACCCCGAGCAAGCAGGTCTCCTTCCCCGCGGTTTGCTGGCTGGCTCCGGGACCGAGAGAGCAAACCGCGGCGTTCCCGGTTTGCTCTCTCGGTCCCGGAACCCCGAGCAAGCAGGTCTCCTTCCCCGCGGTTTGCTGGCTGGCTCCGGGACCGAGAGAGCAAACCGCGGCGTTCCCGGTTTGCTCTCTCGGTCCCGGAACCCCCCTTGAAGCCGCCCAACAGCGCTGCAGTGTGGCCACATCTAACACCACTTGCAGCGCTGGTTGCTGTAAGTGTGGCCACTCTGCAGCGCTGGCCCTATACAGCTGTACTAATACAGCTGTAACAACCAGCGCTGCAAAATTTTAGATGTAGACATGGCCTGACACTGTGACCCATAGGCACTTAAAATCTGTTGTTGTGAAAGGCTATGCTGCTTGAACTGCCGGGGTTGTCCTTAACTCCTCTTGAAAAAGTGTTAATGACCTACCTCTACCAGAGACTTACAAGAAGGTGTTGGTGTAACTTCTCAACAAAACACCATTTCTCTAGAAGTCCAACACCTGTTGTCTCTCAATGCTGCTCAGTAAATATCTGGGGTATAACATTTATACATGAAAAAAGAACAGGAGTACTTGTGGCACCTTAGAGACTAACAAATTTATTTGAGCATAAGCTTTCGTGGGCTATAGCCTACTTCATCGGATGCATGCAGTGGAAATTAGAGTAGGAGGATATATATATATATAATATATATACACACACATACACAGAGAACAGGAAACAATGGGTGTTATCGTCCACACTCTAACGAGAGTGATCAGTTAATGTGAGCTAGTTATACATGAACGTTTTAGTGAGGGACTCAAATCTTCAAATTTCTAGCTGCATGTCAAATATACCAGCAACTATGCTATGTGAGTTCTTTCACAGAAGGCTGGAATTGTACCCTGCTTGCGAACTGTTAAAGAACAACATGACCTACCAAATGGTGGAGCAGGCGCAGAGTCAGCAACAAGGTGTACACCATTGGCTGAAGCCCTGATGATGTTTGGCAGGAAAGAGAATGGGGTTTCATTTGACAGTTTGTTTAGACAAAATGGATACACACCACCTTGCTAAATAGCTGAAACCTACTGCCAGAGCTGTAACGTATCTTGGCTGATCAATTATTTCTCTGCTATGGGCAGTAATCTTCAGAAGACGGGTGTCATATTCTGCCAGAATTGATCATTGGCAGCTCAAGTTTGCCATTTGGGATATCCAGTGTAACTTTAGAACTGAAGTCATTTGTCGCCAAATACTCTTTACCTTGTCTACTGTACAGCTTCTGCAGTTGCTATCACTAGTTGAATTGCACGTGTATAGAAACATGCTTCCCAATTTTTATAGTATGAACACGACCTTAAATAGTTACTTAGTGTTAAACAGTTGTCAAATTTGTTTTTAATTGGCTGCATTTCAGTGTGTGTGTTTTTGCGGGGGGTGGGGGGGTTGTATGTAAGTGTACAAAGAGTTTTGCAATAAGAGGTACAATATAAAAAACAAGTTTATCAAAATGAAACTTTCTCCTTTAAATGTTTTAAGTCTATCTTATTACATATTTCCCAAATGAGGGCTTTCAGTGGACTACAATGGACAAAAGAGCATATATGAGAACTACTGTGCTTCAGAATACTAAAGTTATGTAGTATGCTATTTTGAGTTGAGTATTTCAAAAAATTATTCAGATTTGAAAATAGCCACATGGTAACTGTGGCTAGAGAGAGACTAAAAGATGCTACTCAGGCAAGGGTTGAAATTAGGAAATTACTTAATTCTAAGGCTACAAGAAAAGGCCAAGGTGGGATGGTGGTAAGTAAATCCATTTATTGGTGTCTGAATATCTGTGACCTCAATGCAGAATTTTCAAAGCCTTTGTGATCCATCCCTAACTTTGAGCAGTCAGCAGCTGAGCTTCCAGTGATCTGCCCTACGTCATCCATCCATTTTCATGCTCATTGTCCCCTATTACAATGACCCTCCACCAGTCCTCCCATAGTAACTTTCTCAAGGTTATTTCCCTCTCTATGCCTAATGTGACCAAAATATGTTCGTTTGCGCCTGTTGATTTCTGATTGGAGAGTCTGCTTCTCTCCAATAATATTTCTAGCCCAGGCATTTGCCTTTTTGTCCATCAAGGAGATGTGTGAGAGTCTTCACCAGCACCACTTTTCAAAAGCTTCAGTTTTCTTCTTGTCAGCAGCATTAACTTCCCATGATTGACATCCATAAATAGGTATTGAAAAAGTTAGGCTTTTTACCAGTCGCACTGTTGTACATTTCAAGATGCCACATTTTTTCCATGCATTCTTAAGGAAGGCCATAGCTAAGTGAGCCATCCCTAGTCGTCTTCCCATTTCTTTGGAACAGCCTCCTTGGTTGTGGCTTGTGTAGTCATGGCAGAGCGCTGGGAGAGAGCTCTCCTAGTGCTCTAAAAAACTCGCCCCCACGAGGGGTGTAGCTACTAGTGCTGGTGCAGTATCTACACTGGCGCTTTACAGCGCTGAAACTTGCGCTCAGGGAGGTGTTTTTTCACACCCTTGAGCGAGAAAATTGCAGCACTGTAAATTGCCAGTGTAGACAAGCCCTAGAATGACAGCAATGGGAGGGTTTCTTCCATCATTGTAGTTAGTCCGCCTCCCGGAGAGGTGGTAGCTTGGTCAATGGAAGAATTCTTACGTCTGCCTAGTATTGTCTACACTGGAGTTTAGTTTGGCATGGCTACGTTTCTGAGGGGGGATGGATTTTCCACTTGCCTGGGAGACATAGCTATGCCAGTGCAAATTTTCAATGTAAACCAGCCCTTAGTAGTTGTAATGGGCCATAAAAAGTCCATGGTTTTTAGTGTCCAGCGGAGTTGTGAATTTAAGTTCGCAGACTTGTCTTTTTTGAAAGTGTGCAGGTTTCCTTTGAAGATGAGTACTGAAACCGCTGATATGGAGTGAGTGCTTGTGAGAAGTGTTCACTCATGGGTAATGGAGTGTTTTTCTTCTCGAATGGACTCTCACAGGGAAAAGTTGGAGGTTTTTTGAGCCCTTCAGGTACAAATTAAATTGCACATGGATTCTTTATTGTAGCATACATAGACAGGCTCTGTGTAGTAGTAGGCACATAACCTCATTTCTGGAGGTATAGGTTGTTGAAACAAGAGCAAGCAGCAGGCACCATTATTGATAAATGTCATATTTAATACAGGAACCATACATAGCACAGTGCAAATGATGGATTCTTTATTATAGTAGCTAACATCTAAAATTATTGTTTTGGAGTAGCAGGAGGAAATGGAGTCTGTATCTGAAAATGGGTAATCTGTTTCAAATAATTGAACCCAAATTAATGTTTAAATATTTGCAGGGACAGTTTTTTTCCTTCTAAGCTCTGAACTCTGCTATACTAGTGCTTCTCAAACTCATTTGATTGCACTCCCCTTCTTTGCGTCTGTAGCAGTTTATGCATCCCCCTTCTGCCACACAAGTACATATACCGATATATGCGGCGGCTGTGCTTCACTAGAATCAGTTTCAGCTTCTTTGTTTTTCACTTGTTTTTTTTTCTGTTGCACGAATGAGCCAACGATGCATTGTAATAAGAGCAAAAGCAAAACTACAATTGTGGTCCATGCTTACAATTAAATGTGCACACCACGTCGTAGTGAATGGATTAAAGTACAGATGGCAATGACTTCGTATAATGCTTTGCAAACTTAACAGAAATCTCTCAGAATACACAGTGCCATCTGAGGATCTGATATTTCTGGAGGAATCAACGTTGCTAGTTATTCATTGTGGTGGGTAAAGTGTGTGCAGTAAAAAAAATTTTTTTTACCCTCCAAACGTTTCTCACAAGCCCCCCCCCAATACATGCCATGCCCCCCCTGCAGGGTCCTGTTCCCCGGTTTGAGAACCTCTGTGCTCTGCTACCCTTATATGTACCATTAAATGCTTGTGAGCCTGACAAACCTTGCACCTACCCCCACCACCAACCACTGCTACCTCCACACAATTCCTTCCTTTCTCTCCCATGCTTCATTTGCCAATGTGGCATCTTTAAGGGGCTTACCCTCCCGTTCACTCTTAAGCAGACCAGCTTGATTTGAGGGGCAGCTTGTCCTTTGCAATTTCTACCTGATATCGGAAGAATGATCTTGGGCTTAAAAGTATGCAGTTTGAGTTAAGAGATCTGGGTTATATTCCTGACTGTGTCACACAGTTTATTTTTTAGATGATATTTTCAGGGCCAAATCCTGCTTGCCTTTTGAGGGTGTCATACCTAATTTCAGTAGATCAACTTACGTGGATAAGGTGAGAAGGATTTGGCGCCCACTCTGATGCCATATTCATGGCATCAGAATTCTTTACCTACTCAAATGAATCATGCTGGTCACAAAACAGATTTTTATGTTACATGGTGATGCAAATATCTTGGTAATCAGCAATGAAGGGAAAATAAAAACAGAAGCTTCATGGCACTTTAAAGTGAATTTAATACACTTGCAGGTTGGGATAAGCACATTTAATAAACATTGTGTTTGGAGGGTAAAGGCACTTATTAAATGGTGGCTGCTTTTTAAAATGCAAAATAGTTCGTCGCAAGTCACTCAGCGTTACTAGATGTCTCTGTGTTCTGTTGGGTTGTAGAGTCCTTGGTGTAGTTTCTAGAATAACTTTCCATGAATGCAAAAAGAACAGGAGTACTTGTGGCACCTTAGAGACTAACACATTTATTTGAGCATAAGGTTTCGTGGGCTACAGCCCACTTCATCGGATGCATGCAGTGGAAAATGCAGTAGGAAGATATATATATACACACAGAAAACATGACACAATGGGTGTTACCATACACACTCTAACGAGAGTGATCAGTTAAGGCGAGCTATTACCAGTAGGAGAGAAAAAAACTTTTTGTAGTGGTAATCAAAATGGTCCATTTGCAGCAGTTGACAAGAAGGTGTGAGAAATGGGGGGGATGGAGAGGGGGAGGAATAAACATAGGGAAATAGTTTTACTTTGTGTAATGACCGATCCACTCCAAGTCTTTATCCAAGCCTAATTTAATGGTGTCCATTTGCAAATTAATTCCAATTCAGCAGTCTCTCGTTGGAGTCTGTTTTTGAAGGCTTTTTGTTGTAATATTGCGACTTTTAGGTCTGTAATCAAGTGACCTGGGAGACTGAAGTGTTCTCCGACTGGTTTTTGAATGTTATATTTCTTGATGTCTGACTTGTGTCCATTTATTCTTTTACGTAGAGACTGTCCGGTTTGGCCAATGTACATGGCAGAGGGACATTGCTGGCACATGAGGGCATATATCACATTGGTAGATGTGCAGGTGAACAAGCCTCTGATAGTGTGGCTGATGTGATTAGGTCCTATGATGGTGTCCCCTGAATAGATATGTGGACAGAGTTAGCAATGGACTTTGTTGCAAGGATAGGTTCCTGGGTTAGTGTTTTTGTTGTGTGCTGTGTGGTTGCTGGTGAGTATTTGCTTCAGGTTGGGGGGCTGTCTGTAAGCAAGGACTGGACTGTCTCCCATCATCTACGAGAGTGATGGATCATCCTTCAGGATAGGTTGTAGATCCTTGATGATGCACTGGAGAGGTTTTAGTTGGGGGCTGTAGGTGATGGCTAGTGGCGTTCTGTTACTTTCTTTGTTGGGTCTGTCCTGTAGTAGGTGACCTCTGGGTACTCTTCTGGCTCTGAAAATCTGTTTCTTCACTTCAGCAGGTGGGTATTGTAGTTGTAAAAACGCTTGATATAGATCTTGTAGGTGTTTGTCTCTGTCTGAGGGGTTGGAGCTAATGCGATTGTATCGTAGAGCTTGACGGTAGACAATGGATTGTGTGATGTGGTCTGGATGAAAACTGGAGGCATGTAGGTAAGTATAGCGGTCAGTAGATTTCCGGTATAGTGTGGTGTTTATGTGACCATCGCTTATTAGCACTGTAGTGTCCAGGAAGTAGATCTCTTGTGTGGACTGGTCCAAGCTGAGGTTGATGGTGGGGTGGAAATTGTTGAAATCATGGTGGAATTCCTCAAGGGCTTATTTTCCATGAGTCCAGATGATGAAGATGTCATCAATGTAGTGCAAGTAGAGCCGGGGCGTTAGGGGGCGAGAGCTGAGGAATTGTTGTTCTAAGTCAGCCATAAAATGATGGCATACTGTGGGGCCATGCGGGTACCCATAGCAGTGCTGCTGACTTGAAGGTATACATTGTCCTGAAATGTGAAATAGTTATGGGTGAGGACAAAGTCACAAAGTTCTGCCCCCAGGTTTGCCGTGACATTATCAGAGATACTGTTCCTGATGGCTTGTAGTCCATCTTTGTGTGGAATGTTGATGTAGAGGGCTTCTACATCCATAGTGCCTAGGATGGTGTTTTCAGGAAGATCACTAATGGATTGTAGTTTCCTCAGGAAGTCAGCGATGTCTCGAAGATATCTGGGAGTGCTGGTAGCGTAGGGCCTGAGGAGAGTCTACATAGCCAGACAATCCTGCTGTCAGGGTGCCAATGCCTGAGATGATGGAGCGTCCAGGATTTCCAGGTTTATTGATCTTGGGTTGCAGATGGTCGGGGGTTCTAGGGGTGTGTCTGTTTGGATTTGCTCTTGTGTTTTTTCAGGAAGTTTCTTGAGCAGATGGTGTAGTTTCGTTTGAAATGAATGCGTACTTCGTTTGAGAATGAAAAGGTTGTGTCTGCTTAATAAGCCTTGTGCATATGTTTGCTAGCAGTTTTCTTTTTGCTTTCTTTTGAATGGCTGTTGCTCTTTATCCTGGACTGTTTTTCTCATTTCTTTGAAGTGAATTGATGCGCAAACTGATTTATCTTTCTAGTGTCACTGTAGTGTATTTTAAGGGAGGAAAATAAAGAGAGAGTAGTTAGCAAACCACTCCTGCCCCCCCCCCAAGAAAAACAACAACAGAAAAAAAACTGTTTTAGCTAATGTGGTTTTTACCTTCAATGTGAAAGGGTATAATGTAAAGTGTTTTCAAAAACTATTATCAAGACAGTTAAAATGGGAAACTATTTAAAAAAATCTGTTCTTAAAAATGGTTTTCTCACACACTCTCCTCTTTGTATTGTGTTTATAGGGCTTAATTAAAATAAATCAGTCATGGGATAAGAGGGAATGTTCTCATGGATTGGTCCTGTTACTTATTCCTTGTGACCTGCGGAAAATGAGGGATAGATGTTGAGTTCCCCAGTTTGTAAAGTGAGGATACAGCCTGGTGTTTCCTGGGGGTATCTAGGGTTCTGAGGCACCTCGGTACCACCTGGCCTTGGAGTGAGGAAGCCTTGTCTGTGCTTGCCATGGGTCAGCTCCCCAATTTCACTGGCAACACAAATGCTCCCCTTTCAGCCTATGCAGGCTTTGTTGTCCCTCTGGAGGTAAGTGACCTCTGAGTGTCCACCTGGAATGTCTAGCCCCTCTACCACTAGGCACTCACAGTATTCATAGATTCACTTCTCCCAAAGGAACAGTACACCCCAGCTTACTAGATATGGCTCTGTTCACTGCTCTGCGTAACCCTTAGCACTTAAGAGCAGTTGACAGTGAAAGCAAATGAAAATTTATTTAACAAAATGTAGAAATTCAAGTGATAGCAAGCAGAAATACTGGAAACAAACGGTTACATATAAAATAAAGTCATAACATGCATTTTAGAACCTAGACTTAACTAATTACTGTCTTGTCTTGTAGGGGAAGCTCACTTAAAATCCTTTCAGCATATTACAGCCAGGCTTCCATTCATGAGACAAGCCACGCTTTCAGCTTGCTTCCTCTGTGGAAAAGATTTAGGGTGCTTCCCTATAATCCCAGTTATACTCCCCAAACCATTCTTTACTTGGAAACAGGATGCCCCCCTACTGGCTATCTTTTCCTGCATGCCTCTTGTCTGTTTCACTGCTCAGACAGTAGATAGGCCTCCATTGTGAAGCAGATAAGATACATGATCAGCCCAGATACATGACGGATAAGCGTCTCTTCCATCTTACTTCACCAGAGCATGTTTATCAGCTTCTGTTGACCTGCCATAACTCACATACTTTAAGAACATAATTATCAATACAGATACATAATTCCTTAAACATTATCCGTACATACATTTCTCAATTATTATGATGACCAGTGGGTTCTTGGGTCTTTGAAGAGACCTCATATGCCGCCATTTGGTAAATTTAATATGCATATATCTGACCCAGGGGATTCCTGCAAAATTCTATGACACCCTGTGCCCTCTGCCAAGAAGGTCTTGAGTCACACCTGGCTCTTTAATAATAATAATAATAATAATAATAAATAATAAAAAAGAGAAGTTATTTGAATGAAGAGTGTTATATAAATGTATTTTACTAGGAAATAATCCAGTTACAGGAAACACGTTAAGCATTATATTCTGGTGTCAAAAACAAACAAAAATACCATTTGCTTTCTTGGGAGGAAGGGAGAAAGGCATAAAACAAGTTCTTTTAAAGCAGTGTCAGTAGGGGCAGGCTTCTGATGTTGAACAGCGAAAGAAGTAAAAACATGTTGACTGACTTCGTGACCTGCTAATCTTTCCTTCCATTCTTTCTGACTTGGCAATGAATGAAAAACCTTGACACTGCCTTGCTTAGGCCTGGGCCATGCGTTATTTTGTACTGGTATAACTATTTTGTTTAATGTGAATGTTTTTTAATGGAACTAGGTATACTGGTACAACTGCTAGCATGAATGGTTATGTTGGTGTAAATGTTCTATAAAACAATATAATTTATTCCCCTTCCGTTACATTAATAAGTTATACTGGTGTAAGCATCTTTATCCTTGTATAACGATCTACACTAGGAGGGTTGTACCGCTTTAACTATACCAGTATAGTTAGTAGTGCAACTTTTGTGTATAGACAAAGCCTTATTTTTCCTTCTTAATGATTTTTCAGTGATGGTTCTTGTGGTCTACGTTTTTTTTGGTATTCTGCAATTTAGGCCTATGTGCCAGTGTGGCTTTTGTATGTGGTTAAATGATTGCTTTAATTTAAACTAATTGCTTTATATTTTAGTGAGCAGTTATACAATTACATTACAGAACACTCTGGGCTAAATCCTGTATATTAAGGAATTTTTTTTTTCCAAGATACCATTACTTCACCAGTATTGGACTCTCTAACCCATTGCTTTGAATGACATTTTATGTTGATTTCATGTATTGTGCGCTTAGCAACTGTAGTAGTTGGTAGTGTATTGAGAGATTGTCAGATTCCTCCAGCATTTCCCTTTTGTTCTCATCCCCACAAAAGTCTTGTGCAGTTGCTTTTGGAGCTGAGCATTGCCGCTGGTGGGTTGGCTAAAGGACATCACTTCTGAGTAAAGTAATCTTTGCAGTTGTCCCAGAGACAGAGTACACTGTTTGTGCCAAGACCGAGGCCTGGGGCCTTTTCATTGCCAAGTGGAGCACTGTCTAAATATGAGATTTCATACATGTTTTTAAAAAAATGTTAGTCACATCAATATTTATGGAAATTTGGGATAATTCACAATAAAACTGTAAATTTGGATTGGTCCTCTGAGGCAGTGGCTCTCAACCTTTCCAGGCTACTATACCCCTTTCAGGAGTCTGATTTGTCTGGTGTACCCCCAAGTTTCACCTCACTTAAAAATTACTTGCTTACGAAATCAAACATAAAAATACAAAAGTGTCACAGCACACTGTTGCTAACAAATTACTTGCTTTCTCATTTTTACCGTATAATTACAAAGTAAATCAATTGGAATATAAATATTGTACTTACATTTCAATCAAGTTTATAGAGCAGTATAAACAGGTCATTGTCTGTATGAACATTTAGTTTGTACTGACTTTGGTAGTGTTTTTTATGTAGCCTGCTGTAAAAATAGGCAAATATCCAGATGTATTTGATGTACCCCCAGGAGTATGCATACCTCTGGTTGAGAATCGCTGCTCTGCGGCACAGCAGTGCACCAACATGTAAATGTCTACTGACAAAAGGATAACATTTTAATCTTTTTAACATAACACAAGCTTTATGGGATACTCCAAGAGCTCAAATGTGACGAGGGACTAAGCAGATTACACCATACTGAGACTGATAATTCAGAAAATTTATCTTCAACCAGATAATACTAAAAGCCCACAAAACTGCTCTTCAACATCTGACTTTGAAAAATGAACCAGCAGAAATTAGTCCTCAGTAGAAACTAAGTAACTTCAAATTATGCTTGGAATGCATTGCAGTTATTAAGGAATTTAAGTAACAGTGATTTCTTTTGTTTTTGCTAGCTAAACAGTTTTAGGATTTGAACTGCATATAAACTTTCACATTTACTCTGGCTTTTTTGCTTTAAAGAGAATATTTAGTTCTAAAAAGGAAAACTTTGCCAAGCTTATGGAAAAAAGAATCTCCCAAAATGTTCAGTATTAACATGAAGCTATATGTGGGAGGGAGTCTAGGGTACTGATAGCCAGGATTCTGTGCAATACTATTGTGCCTTAGTTTACCTACGTGTAAAGAGGAGGAAAGTTTATAAAAATTGAAACCTAGCAACACCTTTAAAGCACTTTGCAATCCTCTGAAATGTGCTAGGAAATAAGTGTTAAATGTGGTAGGCTACAGAAACCTAAAGTGAACAGAGTTTCCTTAGTGGACACTTCCTATCTCAGGCATATCTTACTGCAGTTACGCCTGGTCTACACTACGCGTTTAAACTGATTTTAGCAGCATTAAACCGATTTAACGCTGCACCCGTCCATATCGATATAAAGGGCTCTTTAAACTGGTTTCTGTACTTCTCCCTGATGAAAGGAGTAGCGCTGAAATCGGTATTACTATATCGGATTAGGGTTAGTGTGGCCGCAAATTGATGGTATTGGCCTCCGGGTGGTATCCCACAGTGCACCATTGTGACTGCTCTGGACAGCAATCCGAACTCAGATGCACTGACCAGGTAAACAGAAAAAGTCCCACGAACTTTTGAATTTCATTTCCTGTTTGCCCAGCGTGGAGCTCTGATCAGCATGGGTGGCGATGGAGTCCCAAATCCAAAAAGAGCTCCAGCATGGGCCGTACGGGAGGTACTGGATCTGATCGCTGTATGGGGAGACAAATCTGTTCTATCACAGCTCCGTTACAGAAGACGAAATGACAAAGCATTTGAAAAAATCTCCAGGCTATGATAGACAGAGGCCACAGCACGGTGCTGCGTGACAAGCGTAACGGAAAGCCAAAGAATCAAATGGACGCTCATGGAGGGAGGGAGGGGGGACTGAGGACTCCAGCTATCCCACAGTCCCTGCAGTCTCCGAAAATCATTTGCATTCTTGGCTGAGCTCCCAATGCCTGTAGGATCAAACACATTGTCCGGGGTGTTTCAGGGTATATGTCGTCAATTTACCCCCCCTCGTGAAAGAAAAGGGAAAAAAATCGTTTCTTGACTTTTTTATATGTCACCCTATGTCTACTGCATGCTGCTGGTAGACGTGGTGCTGCGGCAATGAATAGCAGCATCCTCTCCCCTCCATTCCCCTCCCCTCCCCTCCCCGATGGCAGACGGTACAATATGACTGCTATCCATCGTCATCATCATCCTGTGAGTGCTCCTGGCTGGCCTCAAGTGAGGTCAGCTGGGGGTGCCTGGGTAAAAATAGGAATGACTCCCGGTCATTCCCGGTAGATGGTACAGAACGGTTGGTAACCGGCCTCGTCATAGCAGCTGGGGGTTGAGTTCCATCAGCCCCCCCCCTTTCATGTCTAAAGAAAAGATTCTGTACTACCTGGACTATCATAGCAGCAGGATGCTGGGCTCCTGTCATAAACAGATAGCTAGTCTCTTTCACCTGAAGCACCTGACCAGAGGACCAATCAGGAAACCGGATTTTTTCAACTTTGGGTGGAGGGAATTTTGTGTCTGGGGTCTTTGTTTTCTGGCTGCCTGCTTTCTCTGAGCTTTGGAGAAGTAGTTCTGTTTTCTAATCTTCTGTTTCTAAGAGTAAGGACAAAGAGATCAGATAGTAAGTTATATGGTTTCTTTTCTTTGGTATTTGCATGAATATAAGTGCTGGAGTGCTTTGATTTGTATTCTTTTTGAATAAGGCTGTTTATTCAATATTCTTTTAAGCAATCGACCCTGTGTTGTGTCACCTTAATACAGAGAGATCATTTGTATGTATTTTTTCTTTTTTATATAAAGCTTTCTTTTAAGACCTGTTGGAGTTTTTTCTTTACTTCAGGGAAATTGAGTCTGTACTCACCAGGGAATTGGTGGGAGGAAGAAATCAGGGGGGAGATCTGTGTGTGTGTGTTGAATTTGCTAGCCTGATTTTGCATTCCCTCTGGGGGAATAGGAAAGTTCTTTTTGTTTCCAGGATCGGGAACAGAGAGGGGGAGTCACTCTGTGTAGTTTCACAGAGCTTGTGTCTGTGTATCTCTCCAGGAGCACCTGGAGGGGGGAAGGGAAAAAGGATTATTTCCCTTTGTTGTGAGACTCAAGGGATTTGGGTCTTGGGGTCCCCAGGGAAGGTTTTTCAGGGGGACCAGAGTGCCCCAAAACACTCTAATTTTTTGGGTGGTGGCAGCAAGTACCAGGTCCAAGCTGGTAGCTAAGCTTGGAGGTTTTCATGCTAACCCCCATATTTTGGACGCTAAGGGCCAGATCTTGGAATAAGGTTATGAGCTGGGCTCCTCTTCCCCCCACACCGTTTAATGTCCTGCCTGGACTATCATAGCAGCTGGAGGCTTCTTCCCCCTCATTTTATCTCACTAAAAAGTCAGTGTTTCTTATTCCTGCATTCTTTATTACTTCATCACACAAATGGAGGACACTGCCATGGTAGCCCAGAAAGGTTGGGGGAGAAGGGAATCAACGAGTGGGGTTGTTGCAGGGGCACCCCCCGTGAATGGCATGCAGCTCATCATTTCTGCGGGATCTGACACAGAGCGGCTGTGCTCTCTGTTTCTCTGATACACTGGTTCTCTAGTACACTTGACCCATATTCTAGGCAGAACTGATTCTATATTTAGATAAACCATAAAGGAGGAATTGACTCGGGGAGTCATTCCCATTTTTGTCTTTGCACCCCCAGCCGACCTCAGCTAAGGTCAGCCAGGAGCACCCATGACAGCAGCAGACGGTACAGAACGACTGAGAACCATCATCTCATTGCCAATTTACAATGGCACAGCAGACAGTACAGAACGACTGGTAACCATCTCTGCTACCTTGCAATGGCAAATGAATGCTGCTGTGTAGCACTGCAGTAGCACCTCTGTCAGTGGCATCCAGTACACGCATGGTGACAGTGACAAAAGGCAAAACGGCCTCCATGGTTGCCATGCTATGGCGTCTGCCAGGGCAATCCAGGGGAAAAGGGCGCGAAATGATTGTCTGCCGTTGCTTTCACGAAGGAAGGAATGAGTGACAACGTTTACCCAGAATCACCCGCGACACTGTTTTTACACCATCGTGCATTGGGCTCTCAGCCCAGAATTCCAATGGATGGGGGAGACTGCGAGAACTATGGGATAGCTACGGGATAGCTACCCATAGTGCAATGTTCCGGAAATCGATGCTAGCCTCGGTACATGGACGCACACCGTCGAATTAATGTGCTTAGTGTGGCCGCGTGCACTCAACTTTATACAATCTGCTTTATAAAACCGGTTTATGTAAAATCGGAATAATCCCGTAGTGTAGACGTACCCTGAGATGCAGCACTAGTTGTATACCTTAAGTACCATGAAGAAACAAGAGGAAAAATCATCTTAATGAAATCCTCTTATATATGCTGGGCATAGCCAAAATATCTTCTCAGTAAGCCAATAGATTTTCTTGGGGTAAATGATTTTGAAATATTTGGAGAAATCGTTTAACCTGATCTGTTGCTTGCTTTCCATTTAAGCCTGGAAACAGAGTCTGCAGCTGGTGTCTAGACCATGAAGTTTTGACATGAGAATGTATCCTCTCTCTGTTGGGACTTCTAAACATCGTGTACGCTTTTTTCTGAACTTCATCTGTTGATTACTCAGAGTAAGAAAGGGCAGAGTGAACTTAATCTTGGTACTAGATGGACCTGATAAAAAGATCTGCTTGAGATGGAGTACAACCAGCTCATTTATCTCAAGCAAGTGCGAGGGCTTCTCTTATACAGGCTGTGGCTGCATCCTAGTCCAACACAGCTCAAGCTATCTGCATGGTTTGTGATGGGGCATCGCTAGTGATGTTCAGTAGCCTCCTGGATACCTTACCTACTTTTTGTAAGCGAGAAGCCTCTGTAGTATATAGTGATGGTGAAATATAAACTTAAACCCCACAAATCCATTGTCACACCCCTCAGCGAAGTACCTGCAGAAAACAGTTCAGTAAAGTTTTGCCACTAATGTTCTAAAGGTGTAGGATCCATGTCTTAATGTCAATAGAAGAAAAACTGACATGAACCAAGCTGCACTAATCCTTTAGCATTTGGATTTCTGTAGGGCTGACCCTGAGCTTCTCCCCAGTACTGTCCAAGAAAACACCTTTGGCCAGTGTCCAAGCTTGAAATTCACCTTTCAAGCTGAAATGCTTCTTAGGTCCACAGGAGATCCTTTCCCTTCACCTTTGGACCCACGGTCCCTCAATCTGGGCTTTATTTACTCGTTCGCTCCCTTATAGTTCTAGGTTAGCTCTGCTTGCTGTCCTTTCCTGGAAGGTGGCATTCCCAGTTTCCTTTTCACTGGCTTTGAGGATTAATGATATGGATGATGGGATGAATTGCACCCTCAGCAAGTTCGCATATGACACTAAACTAGGGGGAAAGGTGGATATGTTGGAGGGTAGGGATAGGGTCCAGATTGACCTAGACAAATTGGAGGATTGGGACAAAAGAAATCTGATGAGGTTCAACAAGGACAAGTGCAGGGTCCTGCACTTAGGACAGAAGAATCCCATGCACTGCTACAGGCTGGGAACCGACTGTCTAAGCAGCAGTTCTGCAAAGAACGACGTGGGGATAACAATGGAGGAGAAGCTGGATATGAGTCAACAGTGTGCACTTGTTGCCAAGAAGGCTAATGGCATATTGGGCTGCACTGTTAGGAGTATTGCCAGCAGATCCTGGGCAGTGTTTGTTCTCCTCTATTTGGCACTCATGAGGCCACATCTGGAGTATTAAATCCAGTTTTGAGCCTCCATCTACAGAAGGGATGTGGACAAATTGGAGAGAGTCCAGCGGAGGGCAATGAAAATATTTAGGGGGTTGGGGCACATGACTTATGAGGAGAGGTTGAAGGAATTGGGCTTATTTAGTCTTGAGAGGAGTGAGGGCGGATTTGATAGCAGCCTTCAACTACCTGAAGGGGGATTCCAAAGAGGACGGAGCTAGGCTGTTCTCAGTGGAGGCAGATGACAGAACAAGGAGCAATGGTCTCAAGTTGCAGTGGGGGAGGTCAAGATTGGATATTAGGAAAAACTATTTCGCTAGGAGCGTGGTGAAGCACCAGAATGGACTACCTAGGGAGGTGGTGGAATCTCCATCCTTAGAGGTTTTTAAGGCCCGGCTTGACAAAGTGCAGCCTGGGATGATTTAGCTGGGGTTGGTCGGTCCTGCTTTGAGTAGGGAGTTGGACTAGATGACCTCCTGAAGTCTCTTCCAACCCTAATCTTCTATGATTCTTGGCCTTTGCTTTGCCTTTTTTCCTAAGCTTCTATCAAGATAAGGTGGACCTATGTACCTGACTTAGTCTTCTGCTTAAAGTGGTTATCCAGAGGTCCAAAGACTTACAGGAAGACCAAGCTGCTGTTTGGGAATGCAAAGCAAAGGTCAGCAACATCTAGGTTCATGCTGAAGACTGAGACGGCCTTGCCCAATGAAAATCTACACATTCCACAAAAGCTTTTTTTTTTTTCTGAAAAAGGGAAATTTACTCAAGATGGCCTTCATAAACAGCCACCATTTGTTCCCTGTATAACTTCTCAAGCCATTGCAGACTCAATGGCACAGGCTTAGCTTGATATAGATTTGGCTTCGTGGCACTTACGCAAGTAGTCATAGAATCCCTTTCCTTGCCCTGGAGCACCACACAACTTATTTTCTGACAGAGACTACTGAGAGGATAGGATAACAAGCCTTGTTGATAAGGGAGAAGCGGTGGGTGTGATATACCTAGACTTTAGTAAGGCATTTGATACGGTCTTGCATGATATTCTTATAGATAAACTAGGAAAGTACAATTTAGATGGGGCTACTATAAGGTGGGTGCATAACTGGCTGGATAACTGTACTCAGAGAGTAGTTATTAATGGCTCCCAATCCTGCTGGAAAGGTATAACAAGTGGGGTTCCGCGGGGTTCTGTTTTGGGACCGGCTCTGTTCGATATCTTCATCAACGATTTAGATGTTGGCATGGAAAGTACGCTTATTAAGTTTGCAGACGATACCAAACTGGGAGGGATTGCAACTGCTTTGGAGGACAGGGTCAAAATTCAAAATGATCTGAATAAATTGGAGAAATGGTCTGAGGTAAACAGGATGAAGTTCAATAAAGATAAATGCAAAGTGCTCCACTTAGGAAGAAACAATCAGTTTCACACACACAGAATGGGAAGAGACTGTCTAGGAAGGAGTATGGCAGAAAGAGCTCTAGGGGTCATAGTGGACCACAAGCTTAATATGAGTCAACAGTGTGATACTGTTGCAAAAAAAGCAAACGTGATTCTGGGATGCATTAACAAGTGTGTTGTAAACAAGACACGAGAAGTCATTCTTTCACTTTACTCTGCGCTGGTTAGGCCTCAACTGAAGTATTGTGTCCAGAAATGCGGTGCCCAGAACAAGAAAGATGTGGAGAAATTGGAGAGGGTCCAGAGAAGAGCAGCAAGAATGCTTAAAGGTCTTGAGAACATGACCTATGAAGGAAGGCTGAAGGAATTGGGTTTGTTTAGTTTGGAAAAGAGAAGACTGAGAGGGGACATGATAGCAGTTTTCAGGTATCTAAAAGGGTGTCATCAGGAGGAGGGAGAAAACTTGTTCACCTTAGCCTCCAATGATAGAACAAGAAGCAATGGGCTTAAACTGCAGCAAGGGAGATTTAGGTTGGACATTAGGAAAAAGTTCCTAAGTGTCAGGGTAGTTAAACACTGGAATAGATTGCCTAGGGAAGTTGTGGAATCTCCATCTCTGGAGATATTTAAGAGTAGGTTAGATAAATATCTATTAGGGATGGTCTAGACAGTATTTGGTCCTGCCATGAGGGCAGGGGACTGGACTCGATGATCTCTCGAGGTCCCTTCCAGTCCTTGAGTCTATGAGAGCATCCCCATGACTGAAAAAGGGACTTTCTTGTAGAAAATAAGAGAGGCTAATTTTAACCAGGTCCTGACATACTTCTCTTGAGGTAGGGGAGGTGGATTAGGTGTTGGAAAGATTGATAGTAGGAATTTCTTGTAATTTATGTGGGCTTTTTCTCCATGTTATGTTTGTCATATGATTTGCTCTTCTCCCCCAACCCTCTATCTTGACTCACTAATTGTTACTGTAACTTAACTTTGGAACAACTTTTACAAATTGCCCGAATGACTAAATGCTCTGATCCCATACATTCAAGCACTTTGATACCTTGGTCTCACTAAGCAGCAGCAACAGATTGGAAACTGAGGGCTTGTCTACATCACAAAGTTGCAGCGCTGGTGAGGGGGTTACAGCGCTGCAACTTAGGAGGTGTACACATCTGCAGGGCATCACCAGCGCTGCAACTCCCTGTTTGCAGCGCTGGCCGTACTCCCGTTTTGTCTTGGGTGTAGAGGATCCAGCGCTGGTAATCCAGCGCTGGTAATCAAGTGTAGACACTTACCAGCGCTTTTCTTGACCTCCGTGGAATAAGCAGGTATCCCAGCATACCTGAGGAAGCCTCTGGTAATCAAGCTGGTTTCCTTCCCCGGTTTGCTCTCGCGTTCCCCGAACCCCGAGCAAGCAGGTCTCCTTCCCTGCGGTTTGCAGGGGGGTTCGGGGAACGCGAGAGCAAACCGCGGCGAAGCTGGTCTCCTTCCCCGGTTTGCTCTCGCGTTCCCCGAACCCCGAACAAGCAGGTCTCCTTCCCTGCGGTTTGCAGGGGGGTTCGGGGAACGCGAGAGCAAACCGCGGCAAAGCTGGTCTCCTTCCCCGGTTTGCTCTCGCGTTCCCCGAACCTCCGTGCAAGCAGGTCTCCTTCCCTGCGGTTTGCAGGGTGGTTCGGGGAACGCGAGAGCAAACCGCGGGGAAGCTGGTCTCCTTCCCCGGTTTGCTCTCGCGTTCCCCGAACAAGCAGGTCTCCTTCCCTGCGGTTTGCAGGGAGGTTCGGGGAACGCGAGAGCAAGCCGCGGCAAAGCTGGTCTCCTTCCCCGGTTTGCTCTCGCGTTCCCTGAACCTCCGTGCAAGCAGGTCTCCTTCCTTGCGGTTTGCAGGGGGGGTTCGGGGAACGCGAGAGCAAACCGCGGCGAAGCTGGTCTCCTTCCCCGGTTTGCTCTCGCGTTCCCCGAACCCCCCTTGAAGCCGCCCAACAGCGCTGCAGTGTGGCCACATTTAACACCACTTGCAGCGCTGGTTGCTGTAAGTGTGGCTACTCTGCAGCGCTGGCCCTATACAGCTGTACTAATACAGCTGTAACAACCAGCGCTGCAAAATTTTAGATGTAGACATACCCTGAGCCACTTACAATCTGAATGTTGCATTCAGCACTGGTTTAGGAAGTGGCCTAAAGAAAAGGAATGTGATTCTAAGATGCTGCCAAAATGAGCAAAGATAACTTTTAAAATGTCACTGCTGATGTCAGGTTAAGTAGATGTAAACTTTAAACATGATTTAATTTTCTGAGATTAGTAATTTTAACGAATGGGAATAAGAAATGCAGGAATCTAATCTCATAGGCATATACTCTGACCCCCAATGTTGGAAACTAGGGTCTCTTTTGATTTGATACTTAGTGTGCTAAATATCTGTGTAACCTGCCTTCTCTCATTTCTAGTGAGACTAGGTGCATGTGGGTCAAGAATCACATATGATGCAAAGATTTTAGGTTCAAAATAAATGGTTATGCAGGGCTGCAAGTCTTTTATCATTCTCAAACACACAGATTCCCCTGCCTACAGTAAATAAAACTAGTAATAAACAAAACTGTCTGGTGTAACAATATATTTAATAAATATAGATAAATTTAGATAAATGGGTATGGAGTTGCTAGGATTTAGTTAATTAAAGATATAAAGAATTTGTGTAGCACATTCACCAAGCTGTAGCATACTCGCTCTAAAGTCACTCCGATGCAGAGCAGTTACTAATACCTAAAAGTAAATGTGAAAAAAACCTCTGCTTATTAATTTGAGACAACCTGGACTATCTAAGGTACATTTCACTGTTTTATGTATAAGCACAGTAGCACCTGATCACCACTCCGTTGCGCAAAGGTTCTGAATCCCACTGCATTGAAGTTGATAATCTGTGGATTCAGGGTTTTTTTGCTCACTATATGGTCTTCATGACAGTGCGCGCCAACCTCATTTTATGCAAATGATTCAGCCCATCTAATGCAGGAAGACAAAAATCTCTTTTGGTCTTTATTCACTGCAGAGCTAGCCTGTGTGCCTGGAGCATCCCCATAGCAAAGCCCTACCCATGTTACTGTATCCTTGCAGTTTCTGCACTTGGTCGTCAGAGTCTGGGGGCATAACCAATGATTGTTTGTGCTGAGACACTGTTGGTTTTTTCTCCAGTCGATTATGTTAGTTGCAGGAGAACATGTTGGTCCTCCAGGAGGAAGGGCATTGGAGGACTATCAGCACCAGAGTGATTTTTTTGTTTTTTTTTTGGCCTGTCTCTTCACTGCAAAATATCTGGTTCCAGCCATAGCTGAAGTGGAGCTTATGCTCTAACCTATCCCCCCCCAGCTGAGTAAACTAGCCCAGGCTTAAAGCACTCCAAACCTGGATCAGATGTTTTCTATGTGCATGGTGGGGGAGGGAGATGGGGATTGGTTGGGGGAGGTTGCGCTAAAACCTGAGTTAACATTGTAATGTAAGCAGTGGTGAGCTGGAGCCGGTTCCCACAGGTTCCCAAGAACCGGTTGCTGAAATTAGACCTCCGTGGAGAACCGGTTGTTAAAGGGCCAAGGGGTGAGCAAAGAACTCCGGTCTGTGGGCCAGATCATCCTGTTGCTCCCAGGAGTCCCAGCTGGGGAGGCTGAGGCTCTCCTGGCCCTTCCCCCGCTTCCCCCCAGCTGCAGCACCAGCTGGGCAGCTCAGCTGAGCTTGGGAGTCATCCTGCTGCCACTTTTTGAGTGACCTGGCAAGATGGGGGGGGGGTCCTGCTGCAAGCTCCAGGGCTGGCCAGAGGGGAGGGGGCAAGTGGGGAAATTGGCCTGGGCCCTGCAGGGGCCCCTGACCCCACGAGGATGTCTCCCCCGGGCCCTCCCATGCTTCCCCCACCTCGAAGAGCCGCAGCATGGCCAGCAACTGGGCAGCTCAGTTGGGCAGCTCAGTTGAGCTCTGGGCCGCTGGCGAGGTAAGGGGGCTGCAAGCTCCAGGGCTGTGGGGGTGGCAAGTGGGGCGATTTTCCCCAGGCCCTGGCCCCACGAGGATGTCTACCCTCAGCCCCCCTGCAGAGCTGCAACATGGCCAGCAGCTGGGCAGCTCAGCTGAGCTCCTGAGTCGTCCTGCTGCTTTGAGCTGCTGGCAAGATAAGGGGAGAGGGGGCTGCAAGCTCTAGGATTGCCGGGGAGGGGCAATTGGGGCAATTTGCAGGGGAGCCTGGCCCCACGGATATGTCTCCCCCTGCCCTGGCCCCTCCCCCACCCACCCCTTAAATCAGAACATTTTATAGGGAACCGGTTTTCGCAGCTCATCACTGAATGTAGGCCTATTCTTGCATATGCTTCAACAACATTGCAACTGATACTATCTACAAATTTAGCTGTGAAACTTGTTTGACTGCTCTTATGTCTCTTCCTGCTCTGCTGCATGTGTACTCTGCTACTGCAGCATTGGATATCTTAAAGCTACACGCCACAAACAAATATTTAATTTAAAACAGAGATATAGAGATAAGGGTTTATAGCTGTATAGATTTCTCTGTGCTGGATTGTAGTGTGACGCAGTATAATGCAAGAATGCAAAGCAAGCTTGTAAATGAATAGGCTACTTCAAATAGTAAATGATGTGTCTTATGAGTGGAACTGACATGGAAGGAGCAAAGAAGAGGTCCAGTCATGAAGACAGTCTTGAAGTGAGGATAGGGAATTCAGTGAGTGTACAAGAACAAAATTGGAGTGCCCAGCCACGGGAAAGTATGGCAACGTGGACAGAGGGGTATAGAAAACTAAAAACGTGTCGGTTTTTTTTTTTTTTCTTTTTCAGGGAAATAATTCCGTGAGTTCTGGTAACTGCAGAAACAGCTCAAACTATGCTCTAGAGCAGTGACTTCACTTTCAAGAGTCTGATTTGTCTTGTGTACTCCCAAGTTTTACCTCACTTAAAAACTACTTGCTTATAAAATCAGACACAGAAATACAAGTGTCCCAGCACTTTATTACTGAAAAATTGCTGATTTTTTCATTTTACCATATAATTATAAAATACATCAATGGGAATATAAATATTGTACTTACATTTCAGTGTATAGTATATAGAGCAGAACAGACAAGTCATTGACTTCATGAAATTTTAGTTTGTACTGACTTTGCTAGTGCTTTTTATGTAGCCTGTTGTAAAACCAGGCAAATATCTAGGGGAGTTGATGTACCCCCTGGAAGACCTCTGCGTACCCTCACGGGTAAATGTACCCCTGGTTGAGAACCACTGCTCTAGAGGTCTGAAGTCCACAGAGCCAGGGCTAAAATTATGGCTCCAAACTTTGGTTTCTTTTCTAGATGCCTATGTATACTCTGAATGCAGTATACTATGGTCCTATGAGCCGTTCTCAGTAGGTAGTGAAATATGCTTTCTGTTCTTTGATTTAGGTCTTCTCTTTAGGTACAGCCAGATTAACAGTAACGAAGGCTACAAACATTACAGGATATAATGTGCATATGCATATCTCTGAAGAGAACAAGATGCTTATTTAGTATCAAGCCTTTAGTCCATATTAAATTTGATGTTTTATGCAGCCTATTGTAATCCCGATTCTGAAAACTACAGATGTAGTGTATGACTTCTGAGATTATATCCTTTATTGCTACTTTAATCCAAACACTGAATAATATGTGCTTCAACAAGGCCTGAAAGTTTAAGTACCATGTGATAACATAATCTTGCCTTGAAATTCAAGACAGGTTAAAACAAACATAAATGCTTCTGGGTTTACGGTAGAGTCATTTCTTCTCATAAATTCAAACTCAGTGTTCAGATTTGCAAAGAAAGTGAGAAGTTTTGGGTGGCCCCCTTTAGAAACCCATTATGCCTTTAGTGTAAATAAGAGTTCCTACAAAAGCCTATGAGGAATCTCCAGTAAAATAGCGTACAGATTTTAGAGGCCAGAGAGCAGAACTGTAAATGTGCTTTGTTTACTTTTGAACATTCCAAAATCTGTTATGAGGATTCTAGAGGATCACTCCCCATAATTTTATGCCCTCTCTCTGATCTTGAATCAGTTTGTCCTATGTCAGGCTCCCCTATCTCTGACCAACTGAAGAGTGATATAGGGTGACAAGTGCCACTATCTACCCGTGGGTCTGATCATGCTTCCTGTGATGAACTCTATATCTAAGCTTTGATTTTTGTTTGGCAGACAAACTGTTACTGCTCTCTTGCATTATTATCTTGTTTTTGGTGCATATTCTACTGTAGCAGGAGTGAGTAATTCTCTTGACTTGAACATGCACCAACCTGCCAGAAGGGTCACACTGACTCTGCTCCTGACCCAAGGTTGCTGTCACTGCTGCTTGGTCGGAACAAATGCTAATATTTGATCTGAACCAGAGCCAGATAGAAAAGTTTTTCTCCATGATGGACTGATAAGCAAACCTTCATTCTTTGAGGCAGACCCAGTGACACAAAAATAACCATGAATCTAAATTAGCTTCCCAGCCCAAATTGACCAGTAAAAATATATAACTTATTCTCATCTCATTACCCGTCCCTTCCCTGCCAAAAGAAATAAACGTGGTGTGTCAGAACAGCTTTCTGATTTCATTTGTGAGGTTCTGGAGATAAGGAGACTGGCTGTTTCCAAAGTTGTGTATTTTCTATACTTCTCAAGTCTTCTGTATAGTGGGTTGTGGGTGGGGGAAGAGTCCTTAAATTGATGCCAGTCTACATATTTACATTTTTTAATCTGATGGTCTTATTTACTATATTGAATAATGTGGTACAATGTTTTCTGAATTGACCAACCTTCTTGAAAACATTTATACCATCATTTCTCCCCTGGAGAAAAGTGCCAAGAAGAGTCACTCTGGATCTTGTTGTTGTGTATAAAGCCCTTAACCTAAGTCTGAGACACCTGGGAGAGTGCTCCTTTTCTCCACTCACCCTTTCAAGGCAACCTAGATCGGCTAGGTTGTTGATGGATTCTTGAGACTGAGATCAGAACTGGGTATAGGTAAAAGCTACCTTTGGTTCATGGACAGAGGCTGTGGGCTTGGCTACACTTGAGAGTTACAGCGCTGGTGGTGGCTTTACAGCGCTGTAACTTACTCCCCGTCCACACTGGCAAGGCACATACAGTGCTGTATCTCCCTGGCTACCGCAGTGCATGTACTCCACCTCGACGAGAGGAATAAAGAGAACAGCGCTGGGGTGCCAGTGTAAACAGTGATTAATCTTACTACACTGTAACTGACCTCCGGAACCTTCCCATTATGCTTTGAAGTAAAGATAACACTCTTTCTTTTGTTGTGATGCCTCTCTTCGTTTTGTTGTGAACTCGGAGCTGCTTATCTATCTAAAAAACAAACACAGCTATTGTTTGCAGTGAATGAGCAGAGGCAGGCAGGGGGATCCCTTTGGAATGCCCACAGCTAGCGTTTGCTTGAGGAGAGAAGCAGCACGGCGGGGGCGAGGGGAGAGTCCGTTTCGGAGCAGCTGCTTATCTGGTCTGTGAGGAAAAAAAACAAAGAAGGCTATTTGCATTTAGTAAATGAGAGAGCGGTGGGGGAAGTGATTGGAACTTGCAAGGCAGGGAGCTGACACAGTGTCAGTTCCAAAAATCCACTCTCTCTGTCTCCCCCACGCTCTCTGTCACACTCCACCCCACCCCCTTCTTTTGAAAAGCACATTGCAGCCACTTGAATGCTGGGATAGCTGCCCATAATGCACCACTCCCAAAAGCGCTGCAATTGCTGCAAATGTGGCCACACTGCAGCGCTGGTAGCTGTCAGTGTGGCCACACTGCTGCGCTTTCCCTACACAGCTGTACGAAGACAGCTTTAACTCTCAGCACTGTACAGCTGCAAGCGTGGCCAAACCCTGTGTCTATACTTAAACCTGTACAGCACTTCAGTGTAGACGCTTACTACAGTGGTGGGAGGGGTTCTCCTGTCACTGTAGTTAATCCACCTCCCTGAGAGGCAGTAGCTAGGTTGACAGAAGATTTCTTCTGTCAACCTAGTGCTGTCTACATTGCGGATTATGTCAAAATAGTCGTGTCTTTCGGGTGTGGATTTTTCACACACTTGAGAGACATAGCCAATATATGTTTTCAGTGTTGACCAGTCCAGAGTCTGTGCAATTCCTTCTTAGTCTGTCTGCTAGACTTCATTTGCAACTATTTTCACGGCTTACTAAAAGGCACTTCTGTTTTGGTATTTATAACTAAGGCCCTACCAATTTCATGACTGTGAAAAACATGTCACAGGCCGTGAAATAAGGCCTTTCCTGGGAAATCTGATCTCCCCATGATTCTGGAGGCTCCTAGCTGCTAGTCCAGGCTGGGCTGAGGAGGGACAGGACTTGTTCTTCTCCTGCACGGTCTCTCTTGGTGAGGAGATCAGACATACCTCCAGAGGCAGCACAGAAGTGAGGGTGGTAGACCCTCACTCCTGCGCTGCAGCAGCCCTGGAACTGGGCTTGGGGCTCCCGCACTCCCCAGCTCCACCCCAACCCACGGCTCCTGCTGTGGCTCAGGGCGCCTGGTCATGGGGTTTCTGACCCCTGCGGCTCCCGGAGTCCCGATGTGCTAATCCACCACTGGCTGGGGCTAGCAGCTAGGAGTCCCTGGCTGGGGTGCTCACAACTACACAGGCAGATCGGCTTCACATCCATCTCTGCAAGCCTCCTGCCACTGCAGGAACCTTCGGGGCTGCTGCGCAGCTGTGAAGGCATCTCAGAACTGAGGTGGCAACCCCATGAACCCTCTGTAACCGCTTTGTGACTTTCCCCTCCCTCCCCCCATGATCACCTTTTGGGTCGGACGCCCATGGTTACAACATCGTGATATTTCAGATCTAAACAGCTGAAATAGTGAAATTGACAAAATTTAAAACCCTCTGAATGTGAAATTGACCAAAAATGGACCTTGAATTTGGTAAGGCCCTACCTGTGACCATATTGTCCCCATCCCTATTTGTACTATCATAGTGCCTACTAGCCCTAGTTATTGACAAGCACCCTATTGTGCTAGGTATGTCCTGAGAGACTTCTGCCCCATTTTGTTTTATGGTTAGCTCCTTTAAGAATTAAGCTTAGTTTAATTTGAATTTTTTTTTTTAAAGTTAGGTTACTGTGGAAAATATCCCAGATGCTGCTTTTGGAAAGGGTGCTTCATAAGCTTTAGTTCCTATATTTGAAAGTGATTTTGAACTTGAAGCTGAAAGGGGAGTTATGGGGAAAGTTGAAGTTTCTAGTTAACATGTAATCTTCAATTTCATGTTTAATTGGTTGTATTATCATTAACTGTATTTTTGTCTGTTTTTTTCTTACATGTGCCCCTTCTCATTTGTCCCCTGATGATGATTCCTCTGGGAACTGCAGGAGCCAGCCAAAGGTAAGTTTTTGGTTTCACTTTAAACCAGTGTTGTGAAAAGCTGTGGTATATTACTTGTTCAGCCTTCAAATATCCAAATATTTACTATCTTTTTAAAAAGTGCAGTTGATCAGCTATTGTTTCTCAAAAGAAAAACAAAAAAACTCCAAACCACACATTCCTCAAAGAATCTCCTTGCTGCAGAAGACCATTGCGTATGTCTAGCCAAAAAATGAGTCTCAGAAACAAGTGAGAGCATAGTTGCGTATTAGGCATTGAGGACTGTGAATGAGTGAGCTGTTTGTTTTAAAGCATTTTCTGGTCTCTTCATTAGAGCAAACCCATTGCTGCTGATTTATGTTCCTTTCATTTTTTTGCATTTTATATGCACATGCCTCTTATCTCCTTTTCCCACCTTTAAAAATGTAGTTTATTGGCTTGTTTATATAGTCATGACTTATTGTTTTAAACAACTTGTAAATAGGACTGATAGAATAAACCATATAAAAATTACAGTAAAGTAAATTAGCTTGAATTTGATTAAGCACAAAAATAGAAAGCAAATAAAGGTGTATACATCAGCTAACCATCGCTAACAAAATAAGGATAAATTTTTTGGTTTGTTTTGACTGTAGTTTTGTATAAGATGTCCTGTTGGTTTGTTTTACTACAGGTGTTTGCTTACGATCATTGTTTCTGGTCTTTGGATGAATCTGTAAAAGAAAAATATGCAGGTAATATTTACTGTAGTTTTGTGATTGCACTCTGTTTACATGACAGCTATGAAAAGGAAAGTATCTAACGTCTGTTCCTGGAAAGATAATGCAGCAAATAATTAAGAAATCCGTTTGCAAACACCTAAAAGATGATGAGGTGATAAGGGACAGTCAGCATGGATTTGTCAAGAACAAATCATGTCAAACCAATCTGATAGCTTTCTTTGACAGGGTAACAAGCTTTTTGGATGGGGGGAAGTGATAGATGTGGTATATCTTGACTTCAGTGAGGCTTTTGATACTCTCTTGCATGACCTTCTCATAAACAAACTAGGGAAATACAACCTAGATTGAGCTACTGTAAGGTGGGTGCATAACTGGTTGGAAAATTGTTCCAAGAGGGTAGTTATTGGTTCACAGTCATGCTGGAGGGGCATAATGAGTGGGGTCCCTCGGATCGGTTCTGGGTCCAGTTCTATTCAATATCTTCATCAATGATTTAAATAATGACAGAGAGAGTACACTTATAAAATTTGCGGACGATACGAAACTGGGAGGGGTTGCAGGTGCTTTGGAGGATAGGATTAAAATTCAAAATGATCTGGACAAACTGGAGAAATGATCTGAAGTAAATAGGCTGAAATTCAATAAGGACAAATGCAAAGTACTCCACTTAAGAAGGAGCAATCAGTTGCACATATACAAAATGGGAAATGACTGCCTTGGTAGGAGTACTGTGGAAAGGGATCTGGGGCTCATAGTGGATCATAAGCTACATATGAGTCAACAGTGTAATGTTGTTGCAAAAAAAGCAAACCTCATTCTGGGATTTATTAGCAGGAGTATTGTAAGCAGGACACGAGAAGTAATTCTTCTGCTCAATTCTGCGCTGATTAGGCCTCAACTGGAGTGTTGTGTCTAGTTCTCAGTGCCACATTTCAAGAAAAATGTGGACAAGTTGGAGAAAGTCCAGAGAAGTGCAACAAAAATGATTAAAGGTCTAGAAAATATGACCCATGAGGGAAGATTGAAAAAATTGGGTTTGTTTAGCCTGGAGAAGAGACGACTAAAAGGGGACAGGATAACAGTTTTCAAGTACATAAAAGGTTGTTACAAGGAGGAGGGAGAAAAATTGTGGTTCTTAACCTCTGAGGATTGGGCAAGAAGCAATGGACTTAAACTTCAGCAAGGGTGGTTTAGGTTGGACATTAGGAAAAACTTCCTAATTGTCAGGGTGGTTAAGCTCTGGAATAAATTGCCTAGAAGGGTTGTGGAATCTCCATAATTGGGGATTTTTAAGAGCAGGTTGGACAAACGTCTGTCAGGGATGGTCTAGATAATACTTAGTCCCACCTTAAGTGCAGGGGACTGGACTAGATGATCTCTTAAGGTCCCTTCCACTTCTGTGATGCTATGATGATTACAATCCTATATTTGGCAAGGGGAAAAGACCATATGGCATGGAAAACCTTTTCTCTATGTGGTTGCCCATTGTCAAGAGAGAAGGCAAAGTCTAAAACTGCTATCTTAATCCTTCCTTCTTTCTAGTCAAACATAATATTTAGAGTAGTGGCAGCCAATAAACATTCATTACAATCTATATACAGTATAGGTAATTATTGATGAATGTAACTAATTTGCTGTTTTGATTCATACAAATATCTCCATTAAAATACTTAATCCAGATATATGAATTAAAAGATTTCTATTCCTATTTCTGTCCATAATTTGAGGATTAATGCCAAAGTTCACCTTTGTGGTAAAGCTTGCCCCCACTCAGGCCAGTTCAGCAACACATGAGTAATTTCGCTGTAGTACCTTTCAGAATTGGGACCTAATTCTTTAGTGGTTTAGGTTGCAGTGGTTTAAAAGGTCCAATCCTGCTCCCACTGAAGTCAGTGTGAGTTTTATTGATCTGAATGGGAGCAAGACTGGGCCTTGTACACGCAAACATAGGCCCTGATCCTACAGTTCAGTGCTGTATGTGAAGAAAAGCTCTTAGATACTTTTGAAAATTTTACTCATAGTCTGTAGTCAGGCAAAATTCCTGTTAAGTTCAAATGGAATCTTCTGTGTGTGATTGAAGAGCGGGCCTTAAATTTATAGCAGTACAATATAACTAAATTCATGGACCACTTTGGTCATTGAGTGAAAGACATTTTTCAGGGAAGGGGAAACTTTTTGAGGGAAGAGTTCTGAATATTTGATGTATGATTTAAAGTATCTTGCCATCTGTCTGTGTGTTGTATAATTATTGGAATGACACATTCGTTGACAGGTTAACATGACTTGTGGATGGAGGGAAGCAGTAGATGTGATACATCTCAAATTTAGTAAGGTTTTTGATAACTGTCTCACACGACCTTCTCATAAACAAACTAGGGCAGCATAGCATAGGTGGACAAATGATTGCAAAATCGTACTCGAGAAGTTCCTGAGTGGGTTCATAGTAAAGCTGGAAGAGCATATCGAGTAGGGGGCATCTCAGGGATCTGTCCTGGTTCCAGTTCTAGTCAATATCTTCCAAAATGATTTGGATAATGGCATCGGCAATACCCTTACAAAGTTTGCAAATGATACCAAACTGGGAGGGATTGCACATATTTTGGAGAACAGGATTAGACTTCAAAATGGATCTTGACAAATTGGAGAAATGGTCTGAAATAAATAGGATGAAATTCAATGAGGACAAATGCAAAGTACTGCACTTATGAAGGACAAATCAGTTGCACAAATACAAAATGGAAAATGACTGGCTAGGAAGGAGGACTGCAGAAAAGGATATGGGGGCTGTATATGAATCATCAGCAAAATACTGTTATAAAAAACTTATCATTTTGGAATGTATTATCAGTAGTGTTGAAAGCAAGACGCAGGAGTTCTTTCCACTCTACTCAGCACTGACTAGGCTTCAACTAGAGCAGGGGTAGGCAACCTACGTCATGGGTGCCAAAGGCGGCACATGAGCTGATTTGTAGTGGCATTCACACTGCCCGGGTCCTGGCCACTGGTCCGGGGGGCTCTGCATTTTAATTTAATTTTAAATGAAGCTTCTTAAACATTTTAAAAGCCTTATTTACTTTACATACAACAATAGTTTAGTTATATATTATAGACTTATAGAAAGAGACCTTCTGAAAACGTTAAAAATGTATTACTGGCATGTGGAACTTTAAATTAGTCAATAAATGAAGACTCGGCACACCTCTTCTGAAAGGTTGCTGACCCCTGAACTAGAGCATTGTGTCCCATTCTGGGCAGCACATTTTGGGAAAGATTTGGAGAAAGTCAAGAGGAGAGGAACAAAAATGATTTAAGGTGTAGAAAACATGACCTATGAGGAAAAATTGAAAATATTGGGCTTGTTTAGTCTGGAGAAAAGACGACTGAGGGGGTACATAACAGTCTTCAAGTAGGTAAAAGGCTGTTATAAACAGGAAGGTGATAAGTTGTTCTCTTTAACCACTGATGGCAGGACAAGAAGTAATGAGATTAAATTGCAGCGTGGGAAATTTAGGTTAGGCATTAGGAAAAACTTCCTAACTGTAAGGGTAATTAAGCATTGGATTGAACTACCTGGGGAGATTGTGGAATCTCCATCATTGGAGGCAAGTTTCAGAGGGGTAGCCGTGTTAGTCTGGATCTGTAAAAGCAGCAAAGAGTCCAGTGGCACCCTATAGACTAACAGACGTTTTGGAGCATGCATCCGACAAAGTGGGTATTCACCCACAAAAGCTCATGCACCAAAACGTCTGTTATACTATAAGGTGCCACAGGACTCTTTGCTGCTTTTACATCATTGGAGGGTTTATTAACAGGTTAGACAAACCCCTCTCAGAGTGGTCTGAGTAATACTTTGCCCTGCCTCAGTGCAGAGGACTGAATTAGATGACTATCAAGGTCTCTTCCAGTCCTAAATTTCTGTGATTCGCTGTATTACTGCTTTAAACAAATTGACAAACATCAGAGGGGTAGCCGTGTTAGTCTGGATCTGTAAAAGCAGCAAAGAGTCTTGTGGCACCTTATAGACTAACAGACGTTTTGGAGCATGAGCTTTCGTGGGTGAAAGCTTGTATCTTGCATCTGAGGAAGTGGGTATTCACCCACGAAAGCTCATGCTCCAAAACGTCTGTTAGTCTATAAGGTGCCACAGAATTCTTTGCTGCTTTTACAAATTGACAAACGTTCCTTCACTCTAGTTGGAAAAGAGGCAAGCAAAAATGTTAAGGGTGGCTAGGTATTACAGTAGAAAAACTATCCTATATTTTGCTGATCCACATGCCTTGTACTGTAATTCTCTCCAACATAATTACGCTCTCTTCTCAGCAAATATTTAATAACAGTGATATGGCAAAGTCTATTGCTATATTTTCACTTATTTTACAGAATATTGTAAAGTACACTTCCTAGTAGACCATGAAGTATTACCTTAAATTTAAAATTAAACTGCAATTGTCAAAATAAATGAATAAGGTACATTTTGTGGGTCTTTCTTTGTTTTGCTGATGCACCCAATTTTGTGATTGTCAATAGGTGGTAGTTGAGGTTCTAGTGGGTCTGTGGATTGCTAGTATTGTGTTCATAGAAAACACAGATACAGAACCAGTTTCTGGCTTAATTTGTAGCACTATAAATAAGGAGTAACACCACAGACTTCAGTGTAGTTATTCTAGATTTATATCCATTGTCCCTCTCTCAAACACCCTACTATCTAATTGAGATACACTATGAAAGATGTAAATCTTTCATACAGTTAGTTCTTTTCGCCTGATTTGGAGTCTGAAGGGCATGACTGCAAAAGCAATTGTTATTTTTCCCTGAACGTCAGCTTTTATTTTATTTTTAGGTCAAGATGTTGTTTTCAAGTGCCTTGGAGAGAATATTCTTCAGAATGCCTTTGAGGGCTACAATGCATGTATCTTTGCCTATGGACAGACTGGTAAGTCATTGCAGAGTGTAAAAAGTGCTGTTGATGAGAAATGTGTTGTGACAGAAATAATTGTTCTTGGGCTAGATTTTGACATTGCTATATTGGGAAAAACCTAGCAATGTAGATAAGATGTGGGCTTTTTTCTGTTTGTTTTGTTAGGGGGCTGAGGTGAGAAGGCATTTTGGAATAACATTGCTAATTTCTGGTGCCCTGCTACCCTGCTTTCCCACGCTGTGGATAAGTGTCTCCTGAATGTTCTGTGTTCATGGCTGTGTCCTTGGGTTTGTTGTATCTTTATATTCTGTAATGGAAGATCCCTGACTCTGCATTTAGATAGTCATTGCTCATCATTTTTTAATTTGATAAACAAAGATGACTTGGCTCATTCAGTTGGCTTACTTGCACTGTGTAGGTATAAAACTCAGGTAGGAATTAAATTGACGTCCATGATAAGGATGCATCTCTCTAAGTGCTTTCAATCAATTTAAGTAGCTTGGCTTTTCCTTTTCAGCTTGATTTAATAAGTAGGCTGCCCTTTTTACTTTGTCCTTTACTTGGTGTCTTGGTTCCTTTATATCTAGAAAATTGTGTTTAAAGAATATTCAGTGAAAAGTTCCAAACCATTCTTTGCCCTTTACTTCCCCCTTATTCCCATCACCTAAAAAAATCAGTTGTAAAAGCACTAACACTAGTTTCAAATGCACAGGGTCTGGAAAATCTTACACAATGATGGGTACAGCCGACCGGCCTGGATTAATCCCGAGGCTCTGCAGTAGTCTCTTTGAAAGAGCACAGAAAGAGGAAAATGAAGAACAGAGTTTCAAAGTGGAAGTTTCCTACATGGAGATTTACAATGAGAAAGTTAGAGATCTCCTTGACCCCAAAGGGTAAGCAGTATACATATAGAGGATGCTTGACCTCGGACAGTGTAACATGATCTTGTTTCCATGAGCTAAGGCTGACTTCCTACCTTGCCCTAATGGACTCCCTCTCAGGCATAAGGGTACAAGACTTATCCCTGTTGTGGGATAGTGTTGTCTTCCTTCTGCCCCCTAGACCCCGACAAATAGCTGCTATATTATTATTTAAAGGCCTAATATGTGCCAAACACTTACTGTCATGCTCACATTGATTTTCATGAAGTGAGGTATGGGGAAATGCCAACACTGTATGTATGGACAGGTGGTTTGTTTTGTGTAGTGCACTATAACACTAAACCATTCCTGCTTTGAATGCTAGAGGGCCTCGTCATCTTGTCTATTGCTTTGAATGGTAAGTTGATAAAAATTGTGGTTTTACTAAAAACGTTATTGTACTCGGATTACTTGGATAGCTGCACTTTTATAAGTACAAATCTTTTTCTTTCTTTTTTTTTTTAAACAGAAGCCGTCAGTCATTAAAAGTTAGAGAGCACAACGTCTTTGGTCCTTATGTAGATGGACTATCTAAACTGGCTGTCGCCAGCTACAAGGTAAGGGACAATTTTAGGGACGGAATAGATCTTGAAGCTAGTAATTCTTATAGTCACTGCTCAAGTGTTGTTTATAGTAGCGAGATTATTTTTATATTATGTTTCTGTAATTAAGGGATTAAGAGAGAATATGCTTAAAGATATCCCTTATGAAAGTCCTAAACATGTGAGTACCGCTCTTACCACCTAACATTGGGACGAGGAAAAAAAAAAAGAAAACGGGAGATTTACAAGGCTGGTTTAATAGTTCTTCTTTACCGCAACCTTAACTTGTAGTCTCAGTAACCTAGGCTATACAAACAAAAACAGTTTGGACATGTAACAGGCTCACAGGGAAGGTTGGTGCATTGCCTTTGCTGGAGAAAGTAAAGACCAGATACCCAGCTATGTGCTTTGAGGCTTGGTTAGGTCATTTCATCTCTCTGTACCTCCATTTCCTCAGATGGGAACAGAGGATTAACTAGTTAGTATTTGTAAAGCACTTAAGATCCTTGGATGGAATGTACTGAATAAAGGAAGAGTATTATTAATAATCATGTAGCAACCCTATGTTCAACCTAAGTAATTCAGATTCTAAGGATTGTGCAGCACAATGTCTTCGTGAAGCTGTTTGATATGCTGTCAGAAAAGCTAGTAAATATAAGATGGAATTAGAGAACTCTTATGCCTCTAAGCAGACACATTTGCAATACAGAGGGTGGTTCATGAGTACTGTTATGAGCACCCTGTTAATTCTTCCAGTCCTTACTACTAGTTTCTATAAATAAAATTATTTCATATACATTTTCCATACACACTACACAGCAGTCTTGCAAAATTCCACACACACAGCACAGGAAAGCATTGTGGTTTTGTTTTGCTTTTTCCTTCCCCAGCATCATCCTGCTAAAGGTTGGGTGAATAGATTTTGTGTAGGGGCAGAAAGTCTGTGACCTGTGACCATTTTGTAAGATTGATGTACAACATACAGCTCCTATGCCTCAGTGTCTCTGAGGCCACTGATGAATTATGGCATTCTAGGACTTCCCAAGCTTTTGTCCAGGAGAGAAACATCATAACCTGTTCTGTTGATTGTTTTGCTTTTATAAAATTTAACGTTCTAGGCATGAATTAAAATGCATGTTAATGAAAAGCTCTGACTACTGAGTGAGCTAAAGTGCTGCAGTATTGGGGGGAAGGATAGCTCAGTGGTTTGAGCATTGGCCTGCTAAACCCAGGGTTGTGAGTTCAATCTTTGAGGGGGTCACTTAGTGATCTGGGGCAAAAATCTGTCTGGGGATTGGTCCTGCAAAGCAGGGGGTTGGTCTAGATAACCTCCTGAGGTACCTTCCGACGCTGCTGATCTATGATTTCACAAATGAAATGCCATTTTACTTTGTTCATTGCAGTAAATTAATGTTTTGTTCAGCCAGCCAACCAATAAAAAGGAATACAGTATCCCCTACCTTGAGACCCAAATAAAGTTAACGGATAACATACAAATAGTGATATTGTTTAAATTGAGTTAGGCTCAGTGACTGTTTACTGCTTACTCTTTAACTTAAAATAGCACAATGTTGTGATTTAATCTTTAGAGACTTAAACAAAAAAAAATCAAACCCAGGGAGAGAGTTGTCTATTTTACATTTAACAAAATTATTTTTACTATCTGTTGAAGTAGTTTAGTGAAAGTAATGTTTGTGCAGATAGTGCCTAGTACATATTATTAAAGGCCTTACGATTTTATTTAGGACATAGAGTCTTTGATGTCAGAGGGTAACAAATCTCGAACAGTGGCTGCAACCAATATGAATGAAGAGAGCAGTCGGTCACATGCAGTCTTCAAGATCATCCTCACACACACACTGTATGATGTACAATCAGGGGTAAGTAATAGTGGGAGATTTGCAGGTAGAGACTTTGACCTCTGATGTCTAATCCAAGCTACAGATTCTAATCATGGCTTCTGTAATGTTTCAACAGACTGCTGTGCTTGTGCACATATGTAATGAAGCTAGGTTTTTCTAGATGTTTGGATGGACATGTAAGATTGAAATGTGGCTTTTGAAATGCAATGATATAAGGATGCAAGCCCAAAGCTGCGGTAGATTTAATGAGGATTCCTCAATCCTACTATCTGAAGCAATAAAACATGTATTTTAAAACAAGAGTTTGTAATATAGATTTGGGGGCTAGATGGAAAGTAAAACTTTTGCAAAACTGACTCAATATCCTCCAGATCCCTCCTTAAAGCACCCCTTTGCCACGGTACCTATAAAAAGCTTGACTACGGTCAGGCTCCTGATGTGCTGAAACCAGTGCCTATCACTCTAACCAGTATTGTCTGTTTTTTTGTACTTACCTATTGGTCAGTCTGTATCCGTTGCCTCTTTTCTTATATTCAGATTGTAATCTCTTTGGGCACAGACTTGTTTTGTGCTGTTTTTACTGCACCTAACACAGTGGGGTCATGTTCCATAACTGGGGCTCCTAAGTGCTACAGTAATACTAATGTAATAATAATAATGTGGGGGAGTGGGAAACTGAAGTGTTGGAAGAGTATTTGAATGTAAAACTGGCTTTGTCCTTTACGAGAAAATATTTGATGGAGATATTTTGTGATGGTAGACTTCAGAATGAAGAAACCTTTGTGCAGGTATGAAGATTTCAGGTTGTAACTTTTTCATGGACTATTTCCAAATGTATGTTTGCTGAAAATGTTGCAAAGATTTCACCTTCTCAGTCAGGAATACTTTCTTTCCTTTAATTTTGTTTACCTGTTTTTGATGAGAAAAGTATTTTCCGTTCCGTTTTCTTAACCTCTGCAACCTAGCAGTGACGGCATAACAAATTTAACTTGAAAATACAAAAATTTGAGAGAACTTTTGCAGACAGACTTAAACAAGTTTGGTTAATCTTATTAAGCCACATTTGTCTTTTTCCTGTTAGCCATATGGCCTTTCTAAAGGCAAAGCTAAAAATGATCAGGTAACCAGTCTTGAGACAAAAGGAATTATGAAGCTTATCAGTCCCCAGGAGTCAGTGAAATAATCAGATGTAGGAATAGAGAGCATACTGATCAAATTTTCAGATAACACAAAGCTGGAGGTGAGGGGGTTGCAAACACTTCAGATGATAGAGCAAAAATTCAAAGGGATCTTGATAAATTGGAGAACTGGGCTATAGACGACAAAATGAAATCCAGCGAAGACAAATGTAAGGTGCTACACTTAAGAAAAAACAAATGCACAAATACAGAATGGGGGATAACTAGCCTGGCACCTGCCCTGCAGAGAAGTATCTGGGAGTTGTGGTTGGTCAGTATTTCAACATGCTGCTGCAAAAAAAAAAAACAAACCAAATGCAATTTTGGGTTGCATTAACAGAGACTTAGGATGCAAGTCACAGGAGGTGATGGTACTGCTGAGTAGACCTCAGCTGTACTACTGTGTCCAATTTTGGTCACTGCGGTATAGAAAGGATGTAGAGAAACTGGAAAGGATCCAAAGGTGAACGACAAAGATGGAATGCAATCTGTATGAGCAAAGGCTGAAGGAACTGGGTATGCTTAGTTTGGAAAAGAGGAGATTAAGGGGGATATGATAGCGATCTTCAAATACCTGAAAAGCTGCCAAAAAAAGATGGAGAAAAATTGTTCTCTCTTGCCCCAGAGGACAGGACAAAAGTCAATGGGTTCAAATTACAGCATAGCAGATTTAGATTACAGCTCAGGAAAAAATTCCTAACTGTAAGAGCAATAGGACAATGGAGCAAACTGCCTAGGGAAGTTGTGGAAGCCCCTTCCCTGGAGATTTTTCAAGAAGAGGCTGGCTAGCCATCTGTCATGGTTTGTTTAGACACAAGAAGTCCTGCATCTTGGCAGGGGGTTAGACTAGATGACACTTTTGATCCCTTCTAACCGTATGGTTCTATGAGTCTGATTCTATGAAAAGTGAGAAATGTAATGCCAGCTGAGCATCCAACATCATTGATCAAATTCTCCACTCACTTTGAGGAGAGTGTGGAAAAACAAATTATAATGAATTTAGCTTAAATGAGTTTTATTCTTTGGTTTCACACATACCTCCAATTTGCATCCCCCGTCCCCCCAAATGTGGGAGTGTGTGGGATCTGGGAGTGATGGGTACAAGGCAGGAAATAGGTCTTTTCCGCTTGTGCTCTGTTTGCAGCCCCCATGGTTAATGGCTGAACAAGGAAGAACCAGAAAAAAAAACAAAAAACAAAAACTACTAATCACATTCTATATTTTTTTGTTGATTAAGCTATTTTGGGTTTTAAATAAGGGTTTTGTCCCTCTCAGCTCCACTGCTTTTATCTGATTCCCTCGATGAAATTTGAATTCTGGGCATATTTTACCAGTTTGTTGTGGAAATATGTCACAGATTCAGTGTTATGACTCCACTGCTTTATCTAATATGGGTTCTTAAGTGTGTGTGTGTGTGTGTGTGTGTGTGTGTGTGTGTGTGTGTGTTCACTTCACCTGCATAATTTAGTGAGATTTTGTCTGTCTTATATTTGCTGACTATTGAGTGCCTGAAAGTGGTATTCATCTCAACAGCTGATCTATACAGTAGTGTTTCCCCCAAAGTGCTCTCCAACTCCTGTTCTCCATTTCCTTATTTCTCTCTCCTCACATCTTTAATTTTTTTCTTATTGTCTAACCATTTTCTCTTTTTCATTCTTTAACTCCCCTCATCCCCACCCACCATGCTATATTTCTCTCTCAATTCTATCTTCCCCCCCAATCTCCAGATCACTCTCTTTGCTAAGTCACACTCCCTACAAAGCTGTACTTTTCATGGTTCTCTAGTTTTTCTGTTGCTACATTGCATTTCTGGTTTCTTTGATGCTTCTGGTTAGGCTTGGCCAAAAATAGTTGTTTTGCTTTCCTCTTTCCCTTCTTGTCCTCCAGTGACCACCCTGCTGACTATGCAGCTATATGAATTTCTGAAACACTGGGCTTCTAGCCTGGCTTTTTTTTTTCTGCTGTCTTCGGGTTCTGAAATTAGATGATCCAACATGCTGTGCTATGAGATAGAAGTGCAACGTGCTTTGAGACAAAGTTACATTTTCAAAAGTACCTATATCTCAGTGGAAAAAATTAGCCTTCCCCCTCCCCCCCATGAGACACAGGTACTTTTGAAAATGTAATTATACTCTTAGCACTTGCATACTACGGTGATGGGAGCTAAGGAACAGCTTAAGATATTTATTAATTTAAGGGAAATCAAAATCCCAGGCTGAATGTTTGAAAAATTTATTTTTGTTCCAGCTATAACTGGCAAGAGTAATAAGAATTTATGATAAAATTTCTGTTTGGGTTAAAGTTGAGAGTTGAAAGTTTTTTAATCAGCTTGAAATTCCTTCTTTAGGGAGAAGATCTTTGGGAGGGATGTCAGAAAGTTTCCCTGTCATCTTAGTATTTTTGTAAATATCTGCCCTTCGTAAAATGTGGAATTATTACATACTTCCTGCTTTGCTCATTCTTATTTTCAGAGTGATGCAGTCTGAGCACTGGACTGGGAATCAGTGTCAAAACTGAGGGGCTGTTTGTGCTACAAGCACTACAGCAGCACAGCCATGGTACTATAGCTACGTTGCTGTAGTGTGTGGGTTATTTATGTCGCTGTAGTAAATCCACCTTCTTAAGAAGCAGTAGCTAGGCTGATGGAAAAATTTATTTGTCAACTTAAAGATGTCTATAGCAGGACTAAAGTCAGCCTGTCTGTCTCTCTCAAGGGTAAGAATTTTTCAAACCTCTGAGTGGCATAGCTAAGTCATCCTAAGGTTTAAGTGTACAGCAGACCTGAGATTGGCATTCAGGAGTCCCTGACTCCCACTGTCTCTTTGGACAAGCAAAAGTTTTCTCATCTTGAAAATAGGAATTGAATTAGAGATGTTGCCCCTGATTAGATTGAACATCCTGATCTGTGACTCCTGGTCCATTGCCTGTGTTCCCTCTTCCCACTCTTCTTGCTTTATACCTGTCTGATACTGGCTGCATTCCTCCTTTCTGGTACTTAGGTGTCCAGCCAGAGGTCTTGGAGTTCTTGATGCATCCCACATTACCACTTTTGAGCAGCAACTAAAGTAATAGAAGGATTATTTTTGATTCAAAACGCTGTTTTAATGTTTAGTACTTGTTATAATATTTATTTTAAAACGTGTCAGATAAAAGGTGGGAAGTAAGGAATACAACCTGCATTCTTGTTTGAAAATGTGGCAAACTGTGAAACTTAACTAGAAATGTGAGTGAGTAAAATCTTTTAACAGTAACTCTTCTCTTGTCCGTTCCTCAGACATCGGGTGAGAAAGTGGGCAAATTGAGTCTGGTGGACTTAGCGGGCAGCGAAAGGGCAACTAAGACTGGTGCTGCAGGTGACAGGCTGAAGGAGGGAAGCAACATAAACAAGTAAGGCTTTTAATGATTTTTCTGGCTGCTGTTTTTGTTAAAATAGGCAATAAAGGAAAGCTACATCAAACTTCTAATGCACTGTTTAATCAATAAGATTTTTGCAAGGTACGTGTTGTAACTAGTTCAGGCTTTTCTGAGGTTGTTTTGTATTTCAGTGTTATTTTTATAGAAATTCTCAAGTGACACATTTTAAGTATTTAAGATGTGTTTTATGCTGGTTTATACTCCCTGCAACAGTTATGCATGTAATTTGTGTTGCAAGGACATGATTATAAAGGCTGAAAACTTTTTATCTTATGAGTTTCTCACATAGAAAATTGATACATTGCTAAGCAATGTAGCTTGTTTTGGAAGAGAATATTAGTGGAAATGCCACTAGCTAACTTTTTTTTTATAGCTGCTTTTTTGGAAAAGCAGGGTCTTGCCTTACTTCTGACACTCCTGCACTTGCAGTTATCTTCAGAAATAGAGACTAATAATTATGGCAAATTGATGCAAAAGGGGACTAGATGGAGACCACCAAACTAAATTTCATTTGTCTGAAGTGGGTGTTGGATGGGCAAGGGCTGTTACTGCTTTAGGTATTTGTTATACTGAAGATGTAGGTACTATTCAGATAAATATTAATTCCGTGAAACTGAGATAAAGTTACACTACTGAAATAACAGTGGTTGGAAGGCTTTTGTTCTTCTTTGAGTGATTACACATGCATTCCACTCTTGGGGTGTGTGTGCCATGAGCACAACGGTCAGAAATTTCCCCCTTGGCACTACCCATCAGACCAGCTCAAGTGCCCTCTGCTGCCACACAGCACCACATGCACCCTCGATAATCCATATATTATTCCGTGTTAACCAGAAACTTCTGTTCTTAAACTCTGTACCGTTCTTTTTTTTTTTTAACATCATCTTAATAAAGGCAAAGCCACTCCTGGCCCCCTCAGTTCCTTCTTGCTGCCCATGACAGTTGTTAGAATCTGGTCTTGCTTTAGCGAGTTCTCAGTGTGTTTTTCTTGTATATAGTTACCTAGTTACATAGTTCTTGGTGTGTGTTAGTGATAGATAAGTTTGTTTAGTATCCATTAGTTTTTTTCTCAGTTCCCCAATTTTGGGGTTCCGTTTGTCAGTACCAAGGAATTCCTCAGTCCCAGGCTTCAGGCCCTGTCTTTCTTACTCAAAGCTGATGCCTACGAGCAAGCTGCGCTCTAGTTCTTTAAAGTGTTTTGGTGAGAGTCACATTAGGGATCTGTGCCAGATTGATAAGGACCTCAAGCCAAGAACCAAAAGAGATGGAGAGGCCATGCTGAAGTATCTTTTGATGGAGGCTGCTCTTAGCACACCTTCAGAGTCTTCTCGGTCAGAGAGGGTACTGAGCACTTTGGCATGTGTGAGCAGTACACCTCCATTGCTGACTGAGTCCCAGCACCGCTCATCCTTGTGGGTGCCCAGGAAGAAACAGAAGCCTTCCAAAGACCTTGCTGAGAGAGGTAGATCTCTGATCCCTAAGTCTGCCAAGAAGGGGGCAAAGTGTTGAATAGAGTGCAATCAAAATTGAAGCACTCTTCCACTCGCTTTTTGGATAAAATGGCACCATTGATTCCGGCATTGAGGCAGACAACATTGAGTCCAGGGCCCAGCGCGGCACATTTATCATCTGCAGCATCATCTTAGTCTCTTGTGTACTGGTCAGTTACTGTTCCAGTACCATCCATGCCAGAGGCATTTGCAGCTGCAAGGAATTTGTTGAACTTACCGGCGCTGCTGTCCCCAGTGGGGCAGGAGATCTCTCCTACAGTATAGGTAGACTGTTCAGCATCAGCCTCTTCAATGCAGCACTCAGTATCAAATCAACCTCCCATGTCCCTAAGCTATCATCTGTCTTTACCATCCAGAGGGAAGCCAGTGATGATGGCTCCTCTTTGTTCTTCTCTTGGCAACAATCTCCCAGCACCAACTGAAGTGGCCCCTCCATGGTCAGGAGATGCTGATTCTTCTTACTTGGAGGTTGGCTCTTATGTCTCTCAGCCACAGTGTGTGGCTCGCCGCTCCTCTCCTATACTTTATCAGCGAGGATACTGTGGAACAACTATCAGAGGGGGCCCAGCCTTAACCTGTGCTAGCTTCCTCCCATCCCCCCCACACACCCCATTAAGCAGTTCCTCAGGAGTGTCTTTACCCCCTCCTGATGACTGCGGGGCTCTCCAAGAGATCCTAAAAAGGGTGTCCTCAGCATTGGACATTCAAATAGAGAAGTTAAGGAGTTTTCTCACTGCATCATTGACATTCTGGCCCCAGTTATGCCATCTCAGGTGGCACTACCAATTGATAAGGTGATTTTAGCATCCATCAAGGTTCTAGAACATAAGAATGGCCATACTAGGTCAGACCAAAGGTCTATCTAATCCAGTATCCTGTCTTCCGACAATGGCCAATGCTTGGTGCTTCAGAGGGAATGAATAGAACAGGTAATCAAGTGATCCATCCCTGTCGCCCATTCTCAGCTTCTGGCAAACAGAGGCTAGGGACACCATCCCTGCCCATCCTGACTAATAGCCATTGATGGACCTATCCTCCATGAACTCTATCATATCCTCCCCCCACCCCTGTCCCCACTTAGGCCTGGGCTACACTAGCAGGGTGTTCAAACTAAGATATGCAACTTTGAAGTATCTTAGTTCGACTTACCTTGCCGTCCTCACGGCAGCGAGTTGACTGCCGCAGCTCCACCGTCGACTCTGCGTACTCCTCCTATCGAGGTGGAGTATGCGCATCGATTAGCGGATTGATTTATCGTGTCCAGACGAGACGCAATAAATCAATCCCCGATACATCGAGCACTACCCGCCAATCCGGCGGGTAGTGTAGACGTACCCTTAGTCGTCTCTCTTCCAAGCTGAAAAGTCCCAGGCTTATTAATCTCTCCTCATATGGAAGTTGTTCCATATGCCTAATCATTTTTGTTGCCCTTTTCTGCATCTTTTCCAATTCCAATATATCTTTTTTGAGTTGGAGTGACCACATCTGCATGCAGAATTCAAGATGTGGGCATACCATGGGTTTATATAGAGGCAATACGATATTTTCAGTTTCATTAACTGTCCCTTTCTTAATGATTCCCAACATTCTGTTCGCTTTTTTGACTGCCGCTGCACATTGAGGGGATGTTTTCAGAGAACTATCCACAATGACTTCAAGATCTCTTTCTTGCATGGCAACAGCTAATTTAGACCCCATCATTGTGGCTGTGGCAACTCCTCCCACATCAAAACAAGTGGGAAGGAGCTTAGATATTATGTTCCCTCACAAGGCTTTGAGCATTTTTATTCCTACTCCTTTCTGGGATCGCTCATTGTCTCAGCTGCCAAAGAGAGGGAAGTCATGGGGCTGCAGGCCACTATCCCTGAGCCAAAGGGTGCCAAAAAGCTGGACTTATTTGGCAGAAAACTTTATTCTGTGGCAAGTGTAGAATTGCCATCCAGCTGGCCTTATTGGGCGATATGAGTTTAACATCTGAGATGTTGTCCTGAAATTTATGGAAAAGTGTCTGAGGACACTAAACAGGAGTTCCTTTCACAGGTGGATAAAGGGAAGTTAGTGGCAAAAATATTGCTTCAGGCTGGTTTGGATGTCGCTAACTTGGCTGGTAAGATCATGGCCTCTGCCACAGCCGTGCTCTTGGTTACAGTCTTCAGGGCCCCAGGAAGCTCAGCAGGTTCATCCCTCTTTCCAGCTCAGACGGATTATATACTTCACAGCTTAAAGGACTCACGGACAACTCTGAAGTCATTGGACATGTATACTCTTGCCCCTTCGAGAAAGCATTTTTGTCCTCAGCAGTCCCGCAAATACCCATTCTTGCACCTCACCAGTACCTGCTGAGGAAAAAGAATAGGAATTATAGGTGCAGGCCAACTCCTTCCTCTCCTGTTCCTCCTGGTCCCTCTAGGTGCCCAGGGGGTACTAAGCACCCGTTCTTATATTTCAATCGAGGGTGCCAGATCAGGCTTCCTGATTCTAGTCTCTTCTTCCCCTTTGTTTGCAAGCCATCTCTCCTATTTCTTCAGTGCGTGGTCCCAAATTACTTTAGACCAGTTAGTCTTGTGTACCATGGAAGTAGGATACACTTTGCAGTTTGTTTCTCTCTGTATTCAGGGATCACACTCACTAGGTGCGCCTCCTTCAGGAGGTTCAAACTCTCGTCTGGGTGGTAGCCATAGAAGAGGTTCCTCAATGTCACAGAGGAACAGGGATTTAATCCTGCTGTTTTATAATACTGAAAGCAAAGGACATCTCAGGCCAGTTTTAGAACTACATCAGCTCAACAGATATCTTAAAAAAAAAAAATTTTGTATTATGTCACTAGCTTCCATTTTCCCCCTCTCTGTATCCTGGAGATTGCTATGCTACCCTCGACCTAAATGATGCCTGTTTCCATCTGAGGATTTATCAAGACCATAGGAAGTATGTCAGATTCTTGGTAAACCAATCTTTCTACCAGTTCACAGTGCTGCCTTTCGGCCTGTTGGCAGCTCCCTGGATTTTCACAAAATGTATGGGACTGGTAGCTGCCTTCCTGGGAAAGATAGGAGTGTATATCTATCTCTATCTGGACTACTGGCTTGCGAGAGGCCATTTCAAGATTCAGACACTATAATTCTTATCCAGTCAAATTGTAAGGCACTGGGACTGTTGAGCAACTCAGAAAAGTCTGTCCTCTCACTCATTCAGAGGACAGAGTTTATAGGGGCTATACTGGATGCGCATGCACCAATCAAGAGTGGAATGGATATGTGCAACACATCTCCAAGAACAACAGTTACAGAACAGATAAGGAAGCTGCTTTTTCGGGTAGTATCCCTATGGGTGCTCCACTGTAAGTGTGCCGGCATCTTTGCACTGTTGATCAGACAACTTTGGTAGCCGTCTGTCCCATCCATGCATGCACTGCTCCTCACCTGCCACTAAGCTAGCCAGCATGTGTGAGCAATCCCTCCGCAGTTCCTTCTGAACAGCCCCTGGCAAGGATGGAGCTTCAGCTGTCCATTCATGGATCTTTAACTCCCTTTAGATTTGCTAATTTTAGCTTCCCTTGAAGCTTTTTTTCATTGTTACTTCATTTGTATTTTTGTTTGGCCATGTCTAAAAGAAGAAGGAGTTTGCTTCCCACCAACGCTGGTGGGGGTGAACCCCCGGACAAGGGTATGCCCGGCTCCCCGGGGTTCAAAAAGTGCCTCAGTTGCGTGGAATCTGTCCCAGTGACTGATGGACACTCGCAGTGCGTTCACTGCCTGGGAGAAAAGCGCATTCCACAAAAGTGTGACTTGTGCTGGCAGCTGAAGCCTAGGTCCTGGAAAGACAGAGAGTTAATTCTCAAACTCCTGCTCATGGAATCAGCCTTTCAACCCCTGAGTCCCTGCAGGAACTCTCACCACAACCATCTACATTGAAGGGAGCTGAGCCTAGAGAGATGAGCCACTCACACAAGGCCTCTAAGAGAAGGTCTGTGAGTCCCCGTAGCAAGCCCTGATGGAGCTGAAAACTATTTCCAGCTTCATCAGTATCATTGGTACCAATAGCACCAAAGCGATCTAAAACTGGTACCCAGGGTACAAGCGGTACCATATGACAGAGAAAATTTGGCTGCCCAAAGACCCAATAAGCATGGGCAAAGAAGCATTGGTACTGCAGGGGTATGAAAAATATAGAAGATCCGCCCTGGGGAAGGCTTCATCGGTACGGATATCAGCACCAGTACCAACTCCAGTGCATCTGGCATCAATGGACTTTGTGGCCAAGTCCACATCTCCAACTCCGTCAGTGCAAGCCTCTCTGCACTAACAACTACCGGCAGTACCGACGCCATCTCCACCACTGGCTTTCCAGTGCATGACAGATCTTTCAGTATCCAATGCACCTGACTCTCCCCTACTCAGTATCGGGGCCCCAATACCAAGTTTGCCCAGAGCCCTGGACTCACTGACATCTCCCTGCCATGCACCGCTTTTCTCATCATCAGAGTCAGAAAGTGAGTGAGAAAACATGGGTTCCCGCCACTCTTCTCACCTGTCATATGGGGTTCAATTTTACTATGAGCGTCAGGCATATTATCCACTCAATGCACAGCCTCCCTGATTTGGTCAGCCATGGTACCAACCAGACAAGATGGTGATGCCCCCTCTGCCATCGGTGGCTGATTTCACATTTATTCCAGGGCCTGGCACAATGGGTGGCAGAAGCCCTACAAATACCCTTGCAGGAGAGTACCAAATCTTACCACAACCTGGTGAACATTTTACATTCCTCCACCTCCTCCATAGTGGCCCTCCCTATTAATGAAGCATTCCTGAATCCTGCCAAAGTCATATAGAAGACCCCTGCGTTTGTCCAGCCAATATGCAAACGGGTGGACAGAAAGTATTACGTGCCAGCAAAGAACATAAAATTTCTCTTTTCTCACCCGCCTCCTAATTCCATCATTTTGGATGCAGTTAACTGAAGGGGCCGCCAGCACCAGTTCAGATCCACCCCTTATGACCGAGACTGGAAATGTTTGGATCTGTTCGTCAGGAAGACCCATTTATCAGCTGCTACTCCAGTTCTGTGTAGCAGACTACCAAGTCTTATTGGCAAAGTGTGACTACCAAAACTACACGAAACTCAGTGCCTTTGTTGAGCAACGGTCTGATTCTCACAAAGAACAATTCAAGCCAGTCGTCAGTGAGGGCCAGCCGTTGGCTAAAGTGTCCCTCCAATCCATGCAAGATGCAGCTGACACCGTGGCGCACTCGATTTCTATGGCTATTGTGATGACGTGCTTTGTGGTGTTACTTATCTGGCTTCCCTGAAGAGGTCCAAACTATGGTGGAACGACCTTGCTTTTGAAGGGACAAGTTGTTTGATGAGAAGACTGGTGCATCCCTTCACACGTTGAAGGATTCTAGAGCAATTCTTTGATCCCTTGGGATCTGTACTCCTGAGGAGGGATTTCCCACACATGCTGGCTAGCCTTGTGGCAAGTGAGGAATAATGCATGACGAGTGGAATGGACTGCTACCAGAGTTCTCCGATCAACAGCACAGGGACGTAGACACACCTACAGTGGAATGTCCATATGGGGACACATCTTGAAGAACCATAGTTACTGCACAAGGTGAGTAACTTCTTCAATTTATTTGGGCATCCATCACATTTAAAAGGGCTTTTTGAATTATCGAGCTCTTCATTTGTTCATGGGTTGGTTACTTTCTCCATGCAGGTCTCTTACAACTCTTGGGCTGGTTATTTCTGCTCTAGCAGATCAGGCTGCTGGGAAGAACAAGAACAAGTTTGTTCCATATCGTGATTCTGTGCTCACTTGGTTACTTAAAGTAAGTGAACTTCTCATACATCTTTTGGAGTGGGTGGCATGAGGACAGAGAGAGAGAATTTTTCCTTCGTAATGTGTAAAATACAGTTGTTCCATCATCTTACCCTAGTTTTATATGCAGCAGCCTCATCTTTGAAGAATTAGAAGGGTATTAGCCATTAGTGTCTCTACAGGACACATTCTATCTCCTGTGCTTATTGGGAATAACTCTGATGGCCAAAAGTATAGGGCATATTTTTTTAAGTGATCTAATAAATATTTCGGTCCAGCTTTTTGAGTTAACTCACTAACAGCTACACTTAGAACTCGGGCTGATTTAGGCTTGACCATCTCCTTATGACCTAAGTTTACCCAATGTCATGGGTGACACGATTAACTTCAGAGATTTTGGATCAGATGTTTAGCCCTTTGCTTCAACTCAGCAGAGGTGTATTCACAAAACATATCGCAGTCTGCAGTCCAATTGCAGTCATATTCTCATGCTCACGTGAAATGAGCAGTTATGGAGTCAGTTTCTATACTGCAAATCATTCTGATTTGAAGTTTACTGTTGCAAACAGAAACTGGGAGGACTTTAAATGAAGCTCACTGATATCTAAATGTTTGTTTGTTTTGGTTTGGTTTGGTTTTTTGCTCCTGCTGCCTCCTTTTATATATAGTGGTTATAAAAGGACTGTAAGCTGCAGTTAACCAAAAAGAGAGAAGTTTGAGCAGTGACTTTCACTTAAGGAAGATCCTGTTTTCTCTTGGTCTTTGAATATGCTACCTGTTTGCTTTCATGTCTAAAGCCAAAGAGGCAAGTGCTTTCCTTATAATGAGATGGATTTTCCTTCCATTGGTACAGATCGAGTGACTGACAGGCAGATTGGCTAGGTTTTGAAATAACTACATTATAGAGATGCAGACCTAATAGGGGCATCAGGACTAGAGTATCCCATAATGTTTATTACTTTTTTTTTCTGTTTTTCCACATCAAAATTGTGAAGTTCAAAATGTTCCCGTCATACTTAGTTATGAATCTTGGCAAGCTGGTATCTCCTTCTTCCATACCTTTTTCTTCTGCTTCCTTGCTATCAAGAGGTAATTGTGATATTTATTGGTATAAAGAAATAAGCTGGAAAAGAAACAGATTTCTTCAGACCCACAACCATTTATGTCAGCTCTATTACCCGGTGATTGCTAAAGCTAGATCCTACCCTTTTGTAGACTGCACCCAGCCTAACCACCCGCACAAAATCCCTAGGTGATCTCTTTAAACATAATGTGATGTGAATCCTCCATTCCCATAGTTTACTTAGAAGTGTAAAAAAAAAAAAAAAAAAAGTGAACTGCAGGATATAGAGGTACTTAAAATGTTTAAACCTTTTCCTATAATGAAATTTGGAAAAAACAAAAAAAAAAAACCCCCTCCCTCCAATAGTTGACCTTCACTGCAGTTCATTACCTCTTGGGCTAGATACAGTAGGGAAATAAAAGGTCAACTGATGTAGCCTCTTAGCACTATGAGTTTTGATTTTCCCAGTAGTTACCTTTAACAAACCTTCCCACAATATTGTTTTGTAATAGTTAACGTTGGGAAATTCAGTTAACAAGTGGCAAAGATTTCTGTGGCATCTTATAGACTAACAAACGTATTGGAGCATGAGGTTTCGTGAGTGAATACCCACTTCGTGGGATGCAAGTTAACCTTGTAGATACTAAGATTTTAAACATCACATACTGCGGTGATGAAGCTGTATAAAAGTTTGAATAGAATAGCAGAAGTGATAAATTTTATTTTTCTTATAATATAGTAAATCTTCTTTTCACAATGCTGCCCCACACACTTCTTATCTATGCTAAAATATAGCCTTGCCTTTATATTCACTGTCTTGAAGTTTGTTGAAACAAATGTACTTTGCTTTTCTGTAGTGTTGTAATCAACTGTGCTTGGTTTGTTTCAGTTTACTGTAGTAGTGAGACCTATGTATGTGTAACAGAATCTGAGGAAGCAGAAACAGAAACCTTTTCAGAGGCTTTCCCATGTTATTGTTAGAATTAGTTATGCGGATCCTTTTCTAAACATAATCTAGCAAATAGATTGAGATTCATGTTTAGCGCCTGCCCGATACATTGTCGCAAACATGACAATGGCATGCATAGTAAGCGCTGAAGCTCAGAAACACTTTTGTTATGCCTTTCTCCAAGCAACTCATTTCCTTTGTCCTGTTCCCGTTCAGCCATGTTAAAATCCTAACAAAGGCTTAATTTCAAAACCAAGCTCATTTAAGTGAAACTCAAGAACAAAATTTTTAACTAATACTTAGTGAACAAGATAATTTGATTATATTTTAAAGAAAGCTCAAATTAAAAATTCATCAATTAAAGATATCCAAGCTTGTTTTTAAACTCTAAGCATTTGGGGATTGTTGTTATACAATGTGCCACTCTTTTTCAATGTGGTGCAGTAGAGAGAATGTATTCTAGGATACTAGGAGTACTTAGGAATAGTTTATATTTTAGAACAGTGGTTTTCAACCTATTTTCATTTGTGGACTCTTAGAACATTTTGAATGGAGATGCAGATCCCTTTGGAAATCTTAGACCTAGTGTGTGGCCCTCCAGGGGTCTGTGGACCACAGGTTGAAAGCCACTGTTTTAGAGCAAATTTGAATAACCATTGACATAATCAAGACTTTGTATTGCAAGATGGGTCATCTACTAGCTTTACTACTTGTATGTTGCCTCTGTCCCCTTTCCATCTATTTTCCTGTCCCGGTCTTTTTATCTTGGATTCTAAACTCTTGAGCAGGGACCGTACTCTCTTATCTTCAGAAAGCTCCTTGTGAATTGTGGACACTACTGGAAACAAACTTTAATAACAATGCCAGCTTCTGGGTTCTGTACCCAGTTGTGTGACCTTGGGCAAGTCCATTCAGTATTTCTGTGCCCATCTTCCCCATTGTAAAACAGATATTACAACAATTGTTTATATCACAAGAATGTTATGAATCTCAGAACCAGCTCAGAATCTGGCCCTTCATGTTTATAACTTACTTGAAGATCCTTGGATGACAGATGGTAGGGGCACAATTCTGTTCCCATTGAAGCCATTAGGAGCAACACCAGAACCTGAATGCCAGTGAGAACTTGGTCAAAAATAATACCCAATCTTTTTACCAACTTATCAGGCTTTTGGTGTGTTTTATCAATTATACATTTGTATTTACCCTGCCTTCTGTATGGGTGTTCTGCAGTTTGAGGCACATTAAAATGAAAAAATATAGGAGCTGAGAATAGTGATCATCTCATAAACTATTTTCTTGTTCTAGATGTTGGTTAGGAAAATCATGTCTAAATTTTCACATTCCAATAGTGTTCTCACAATAATTTTAGTGCTAACACATAGTTGGCTGGTTTTAGTCTTTTTTTTCCTTAGTTATTTCCATTCTGTTCTTGTCTCTGACATACTAAGCCCCCCACCTGTTGCAAACTTACTCTTTTTCATTATGAGAGTCTAGCTTATTCTCCATTCACCCTTCCTACCGTGCAATAAAGGAACCAATGCCGTTACACAACGGAGAATTATTTATACAAATAAATTGGATGCCCTCGAGCTGGGTCTGAGCAGTCAAGACAGTAATGGAGGGACTGTTGGAAAATTAATAATGGATAGGTTATGAACCATGGTGGAGTATCACTAATAGCAAGCCCAGCCTCCGATGGAGAAGAGTTCCAATTTAGTGGTTTTAGTATAAGCCCTGCTTTGGAGCTAATTGATGCCATGGAAGTTCTCAAAGGGTAAACTATGAACACTTTCTTTGGATTCCAAAAAGTGTCTGATTTTGGCCATGCTGTATATACAAACCTGGGATCATTTGCCAGTTGCTTCACATTTTTGAAAGTGTTTGGGAGAGGAAAAAAGTCCCTGGCTCCAGGAGAAACCCCCACATTGAACAGGACCAGTTCACACTGGATCCCATATTGTCTTCAATGGCTGTGATGTGAGTACCTTGCTATTTTATTTGGAGTGGGCCTTGCAAGACACAGTAATTTGCAGACATGTAGGGATGGGACTATATTGTGCAGACCGAAAGTGTATTCCCATAAGCTAGTGATATTTATTCTGTGAGTTTAAACACGTTGAGGATTGTTATGGAAAGCTTCAGTGCGTTCTCCTGAATGAAAGGATTAGACAAATAGTTTTAATGATGCCCAGTGGCAATCTTTGACCTACATTTCATGGATTATTTAAGATTAGAGCTCGTTGGGAATTTTCCATCAAAATGATTTTCTGATAGGAAAATATAGTTTCCACAAATTGTAATTGTCCATGGGAAAAATTAAAATAAATATTTCATTTTCAGATCCGTTCCACCCAAATTGGAATATTTAGTTTTTTTTTTAACAGCTCTGAAATATTGTATTTCTGACCAATTCAACAAAATATTAGACTGCATTTCTCTATCAGGGCATTGCCTTATGGGAATTGTAGTTCAGGCCCCCATTCTGTTACATGGGCCAGGCTCCTAGAGGACTACATCTCCTATAATGCAATCCAGATTTCCCTCTGACTGATCTGTGTGGTGAGTCATGGAAGTCCCATGTAGAAGTATTTGCCACAATCACAAATAAAATCAGTTATACTGTTAAACTCTAGGGCTCTGTCTACAGCAGTGCATTTAGCTGTTAATATAAAAGAGATGGTTTGTGAAAAGGCCTGTATTCCTTTAAATGTAAAGCTAGTATATTAAAAAGTTAACTGTCATTCAGATTCAGACCTAAAAGTGCCAGCTGGAAAAAACTGGTAGACAAGTGAAATGGTGGCATCACAAAACACACAGTGATAATAGACCTATTAAGAGCGGATTTTTTGGTGAAATTGTTCTAAGCTGTTTGATTTTAACACCTATTGTAAATGAGTAATATTTCTGGTAGAGAAAACTAGGGCTGTCAAGCAATTAAAAAAATTAATTGTGATTAATTGCACAATTAAAAAAATTAATTGCAATTAATCACATTAATCGCGCTGTTAAACAATAGAATACCATTTATTTAAATATTTTGGATGTTTTCTACATTTCAAATATATTGATTTCAGTTACAACACAATATAATGTGTACAGTGCTCACTTTATATTTATTTTTATTATAAATATTTGCACAGTAAAAAACAAAAGAAATAGTATTTTTTCAATTCACCTGATACAAGTACTGTAATGCAATCTCTTTATCGTGAAAGTTGAATTTACAAATGTAGACTTATATACAAAAAATAACTGCACTCAAAAACAACACAATGTAAAATTTTAGAGCCTACAAGTCCACTCAGCTCTACTTCTTGTTCAGCCAATCACTCAGAAAAACAAGTTTGGTTACTGTGACAAAGTTCCTCCTCTACCTTGGTGGGTCCTGTGCTTATTGGCAGATTTGCTCACCTCAGTGATCTTCCCCACAGTCTGGGTCAACTCTTCCTGTGTCTGATCAGGAGTTGGGAGGTTTGGGGGGAACCCGGGCCCACCCTCTACTCCAGGTTCCAGCCTAGGGCCCTGTGGATTGCAGCTGTCTATAGTGCCTTGTGTAACAGCTGCATGACAGCTACAACTCCCTGGGCTACTTCCCCAAGGCCTCCTCCAAACACCTTCTTTATCCTCACCACAGGACCTTCCTCCTGGTGTCTGATAATGCTTGTACTCCTTAGTCCTCCAGCAGCACACCTCACTCTCAGCTCCTTGTGCCTCTTGCTCCCAGCTTCTCACATGCACTTCCTCTCCTCTGGCTCCCCCCCGCCTGACTGGAGTGAGCTCCTTTTTAAACCCAGGTGCCCTGATTAGCCTGCCTTGATTGGCTGCAGGTGTTCTAATCAGCCTGTCTGCCTTAATTGGTTCTAGCAGGTTCCTGATTACTCTCGTGCAGCCCCTGCTTTGGTCGCTCAGGGAACAGAAAACTACTCATCCAGTGACCAGTATATTTGCCCTCTACCAGACTCCTGTACCCTACTGGTTTGGGTCTGTCACATTACAATTTGCAGGAGATAATGTAAGGTGACATTGTAAATAAGAAGCAAGCAGCTTTATTTCCCGTAAATGTAAACAAATTGTTCATTTTAGCAATTGGCTGAACAAGAAGTAGGACTGAATGGGCTTGTAGGCTCTAAAGTTTTACATTGTTTTATTTTTGAGTGCAGTTATGTAACAACAACAACAAAAATATACATTTGTAAATTATGCTTTCATGATAGAGATTGTGCTACAGTACTTGCATGAGGTGAATTGAAAAATACCATTTCTTTTGTTATTTTTACAGTGCAAATATTTGTAACAAAAGAAAATATAAAGTGAGCACCGTATACTTAGTATTCTGTGTTGTAATAGAAATCAATATGTTTGAAAATGTAGAAAAACATCCAAAATATGTAATTTGAATTGGTATTCTATTGTTTAAAAGTGCAATTAACTCAAAAAAATTAATCGCAAGTTAACTGTGATTTATCGACAGCCCTAGAGAAAACCTCTGTAGAGATTCATCACCGTCACCCCTTTAGTGAAGATGAATTGAGTTCACAATTAACAAACTTAAATCTTCTGTGATCCTTGAGTAAAATCCAGGAAGATCTATTTCTAACTTTAAAAATCAAGCAGAAGAATAGGTAAATAAATCTTTCAAGACCTCTGTATAAATCACAAAGAAAACAAAGACAAAAAACAAATTTATATAAAAAAAAAAACTTTGCTAGTCATCTTTCAAAACAGATGGCCTAATTTTCAGAATTTTTAGGCAAATCACTAAAGTCAATGGATACTAGAGGGTGTTCTGTACCTTCATAAATTAGACCACAAAATTCTATCTCCAAAGAATCTGTTGAACACTGAATTCTTAATAAAGTAAAGGTGAAGAAGTATAGATTTTTTTGCTTCTTTCTTGAGTGAGATGCCAATATCTATCTATCTATCTATCTATCTGTCTATCTAAATATATATAAAATAATGTGATTTCTGAGGACAACATAAAGCTTGGGGATAAAGTCTGATAGTAAAAGATTCTGATTAGATGGCTGGAGTAAACCTATACATAAAGTGGCAAAATGGTTAGTAATGACCAAACCTACATATTCAAATAATTATGTTAAATAATTAGCATGATGATGAACGTAAACCACTTCAAATTAGCGAAAAAATGTGTTTTGGTTCAGCAAGACAAAAATACATTTGTTTTGGTTAAAGAAAAGAGGACCAGAACCGAAAGTTTTTTCTGGTTTTCACTTTGGGTCATTTTCAGATGTTTCACCTTTTATTTAAAAATAACTTTATTTCAAAATGAAAAACTGTTTTAAATGAAAAGTTGAAACATTTCATTTAAAAATGGCCAAAATGAACCATTTAAACTTCAATTCTCCCCACTCCCTAACTTTCGGGCAAAACTGTATGCTGAATTTGACCCAAATTAATAGTTTTGGTGCAGAAAAAAAGCTGATTTACTATTTGCTGAAATTTTTTTGCACCGTTTTAGCCTGAAGCTATGAAATAAACTCATTTGAAATATGATTTCACTGCAGAGGTAACTCTTACTTGGATGTCAAGTATCAGAGGGGTAGCCGTGTTAGTCTGGATCTGTAAAAGCAGCAAAGAGTCCTGTGGCACCTTATAGACTAACAGACGTTTTGGAGCATGAGCTTTCATGGGTGAATACCCACTTCGTCAGATGCATGTAGTGGAAATTTATCCTCTCACACAACTATTTCAAATTTGATGACAATATATATCTCCAGATCAGTGGCACAGCTATGGGCACCCGCATGGCCCCACAATATGCCAATATTTTTATAGCCGACCTGGAACAACGCTTCCTCAGCTCTCGTCCACTCACGCCCCTTCTCTACCTACGCTACATTGATGACATCTTCATCATCTGGACCCATGGGAAGGAGACTCTGGAAAAATTCCACCACGATTTCAACTGCTTCCACCCCACCATCAACGTCAGCCTGGACCAATCTACACGGGAGATCCACTTCCTAGACACCACGGTGCAAATAAGTGATGGTCACATTACCACCACCCTATACCGAAAACCTACTGATCGCTATGCCTACCTTCATGCCTCCAGCTTCCATCCCGGGCACATCACACAATCCATTGTACAACCGCATCTGCTCTAACCCCTCAGACAGAGACCAACACCTACAAAATCTCCACCAAGCATTCTCAAAACTACATTACCCGCATGAGGAAATAAGGAAACAGATCAACAGAGCCAGATGGGTATCCAGAAGCCTCCTACTGCAAGACAAACCCAAGAAAGAAACCAACAGGACTCCACTGGCCATCACATACAGTCCCCAGCTAAACCTCTCCAACGCATCATCAGGGACCTACAACCCATCCTGGACAATGATCCCACACTTTCACAGGCCTTGGGTGGCAGGCCAGTCCTCGCCCACAGGCAACCTGCCAACCTGAAACATATTCTCACCAGTAACTACACACCGCACCATAGGAACTCTAGCTCAGGAACCAATCCGTGCAACAAACCTCGATGCCGACTCTGCCCACATATCTACATCAGCGACACCATCACAGGACCTAAGCAGATCAGCCACACCATCACCGGTTCATTCACCTGCACGTCCACCAATGTAATATACGCCATCATATGCCAGCAATGCCCCTCTGCTATGTGCATAGGCCAAACTGGACAGTCGCTACGGGAAAAGGATAAATGGACACAAATCAGATATTAGGAATGGCAATATACAAAAACCTGTAGGAGAACACTTCAACCTCCCTGGCCACACTATTGCAGACCTTAAGGTGGCCATCCTTCAGCAAAAAAATACTTCAGGACCAGACTTCAAAGAGAAACTGCTGAGCTTCAGTTCATCTGCAAATTTGACACCATCAGCTCAGGATTAAACAAAGACTGTGAATGGCTTGCCAATTATAGAACCAGTTTCTCCTCTCTTGGTTTTCACACCTCAACTGCTAGAACAGGGCCTCATCCTCCCTGATTGAACTGCCTCATTATCTCTAGCTTGCCTGCATATATACACCTGCCCCTGGAAATTTCCACTACATGCATCTGATGAAGTGGGTATTCACCCACGAAAGCTCATGCTCCAAAACGTCTTAGTCTATAAGGTGCCACAGGACTCTTTGCTGCTCTTACTTGGATTCTGCCCCTTAACACACCCCTTCTATCCATGCACACAAATCTCTCACCTGAGTTTGGTACTTCAAACCTGGGGCTAGCTGGTCTGGCTGGGGCTGAGAGTTAGCGCTTGGGTGCAGCTTTCACTCTGAATGGTAACTCACCCACTTTGTAGTGAGGACCCAGGCTAAATCACTCAAGTGCTGATAATCTTCCAGTGGTTTCCTACGGTTCCCCGATGTGCTCAGAAAGGGCAGAGAAATTCTCCCACAAGTCACTGGAAAGTAGTCAGAGTGGCTCAGCTTACTTCAGTACAAAACCCCATAAAATATACCCTCTGAAGTCCTACTCACACCCAGGCTAGGCTAACCCACATGCTCAGATCCACCTAAGTTAAATCTGTAGTGAAGATATACCCTAAATGCTTTGTGTAGGTCACAGGACTTCAAATGATACAGTATTTAGGAAAAAAGGCTGGCATCTGCTGATTTCAGATCAGCCAGATGTGTCTGATGAGGGCACATTGGTCAAGTCAGAACCTAGACCAGATAGAGACTTTTTGGCTAAGTCCTCTTAGAGTCTCTGGTGTTCAGCTCTGCTGTTATTTCAGCCTAGGTTGATGGAAGCTGAGTGTTGTAAAGGTGTTGCTTGTAAAGAATAACAAGTTGGTTTGATATTATTTTTTTCATGTTGAGCCTATGCATTGAGAGAGTCAGTCCCAGGATTCCACATTATGCTTTTCTTAATGGGGCTTCAGGAAAACAATGTATGAATATCCAAGGGATTGTGGGGAACAGAGCCAAGGATAGTGGAAGATTCTGGAACAGGTAATTGGATTAGAGCTGGTATCCTCCTCTGTCTCCTCAAATAGTAGTTCTGGTGCATCAAAAAGAAAAGCCACTGTACCAAGCTACCATTTCTTCCCATCAGTCAGTCGGGCAACAATGTTTCCTATTTGCATAACTCAGATCCTTCTGTCTTTACTGAACAGAAATGTTCTGCAGAGTTTGGGGTCTCCCTGAGTTCCTGCTTGGGAACTTGCAGTCATTACAAGTACTACATTTTCACATTTATGATGAAAATTAAACTGATCCCCAAATCACAGAATTGCATTTCCTAGTGCATATATTAAAATTTGGACTGTCGATTCATCGCAGTTCATCCATGCGATTAATGCAAAACAAATGAACTAGATTTAAAAAATAGTCGCAATTAACTGTGGTTTTAATTGCACTGCTAAACAATAAACGAATACCAAATGAAATGTATTACAAATATTTTTGGATTTTTTTTCTACATTTTCAGATATATTGATTTCAGTTACAGCACAGAGTACAAAGTGCACAGTGCTCACTTCATATTATTATTTTTGAGTACAAATATTTGCAGTAATGAGTTTCACTAGAACACTAGGCCAGCAAAGTGGACACAAGAATGGATAAACTGCATCATCTCCTGCCTGTCGCATCATATCCATTGACTCAAAGTTTAATTGCTGTGGATGGCAGGAGATGCTACTGCTGGCTTGCTTCGCTGAAGTTGTCCCTGTGATAGGAAGCAGCTTTAAATGCTAGTAGAACAGTTTTGAAAAGCTGCTGAATCAGCAGTTCTTGCTATATTGGCTTACGCCTCATTTAGAGCTGGGTTGCATTAGTCTCTTATGATCTCTCTTCCCTTTCTCTCCCCCTCTCCCCCCAAATGGGGTCATAGCCATTTTGTGCCACTGCAACATGCTTGCTGCATCAAGGGACCTCTACCAGAGCTTGCTGATGTAAACAACTACTGAATGTAACCTACAAAATACATAGATTGGATGAGGTCCTACATTTCTGTCTTAAATAGTCCCTGACAATCATCCCTGGCATGCAATTGCTGATGTGAGGTTTCCGGATACATTAGAATTACTATTTTTTAAATCTACACTCAGTATTTGTGAAAGTTGCCAGACTATTTGTGAACATGGAATGGTAGACAGATCTCACTAAAACAATAAAAGTCCCATGCCCTCAGATGAGTGGAGGCCACTGATACCCCAAGATTAACTTGACAGCTCTGAAGATTAGTCCTCTGTGTCAGCCATAGAACAAATACAGCATAGATAACAACAGTGCAACTTTCCCTCACCCTTGATCAGGAGGGACTACATCTAGGGACAAGAAAGTAGCCTAGCCTCCATGATACAGTCCTTGGCCAATCTGTTTAAATGAACAATGATGGTGTCAGCAATTACAGGCCTAACTTTTCAGAAATCTCAATCAGGTTGGCTTAATCTACCTGAAAGATGGGGTGTCTCTCTCCTTCCTGCCCTCTCTTGCTTCATTCTGCTTTAACACTGACACTCTGGACCAGTGAGGAAAGCTCATGACTGCCGGAAAGAGAACATTTACAAATGACTTCTTTTCCTGGGGAAGGCACTCAGATATTATAGAGAGAGGTACCAATAGAAGACATAAGGAGGCCACCAAATAGCCTTCAGATGCAATAGCCTTCAGATGCAAACAGCTTTTAGTTACTACCTACATGGACTGGAGTTGAACTGGTGGGCTTGGAGTGAAAGGCTTTCTCATTACCAGTCCCCTCCTTTATTATTCGGTGCTCTTTTTAAAAAAACAAATGAACAAAAAATCCTGCCTGAATTTTTTTCCTTTGCTTTCCTACAGGACAGCCTTGGTGGTAACAGCAAGACTGCTATGGTGGCAACAGTCAGCCCAGCAGCAGATAACTACGATGAGACCCTTTCCACATTGAGGTACGCAGACCGGGCCAAGAACATAGTTAATCATGCCGTGGTGAATGAAGACCCCAATGCCCGCATCATCCGAGAACTCCGAGAAGAGGTGGAGAAGCTCCGAGAACAGCTCACCAAAGCAGAGGTACAATATACTAGCTGTTCAAGGCTCCTTTGGGGGTGTTCTTCATGCTGCTGCAGTCCTGTGAAGACACTGGTTGGATATTTTGTCTGGGCTTGAAGATAAACATCAATAAGGCAATGCTAGACAGTATTTATGAGAAAAATCCACGTCATCTTTCTTTACCTCAGCTTTCTTCCTCTCCCCATTTTTCCTCGTATCTGTATGAGGCTGTTGAGTGTTGACTAGTGGGGGTGGTAATGTGAGAGGCAAGCTTCCCTTGGAATGTTTCATTGAGTGGTCACGTTGTAGTGTCCGAGCTTAGGCAGAGATCAAGGAGGAAGGAAGACATAAAGATAGAACTAAGGACACAGACATCTGCTTGCTATTGGGAGGGCTTTACCTAACTACCCAGGAATACAGCAGAATTACAACACTTTCTTCAAGATGTAAATATATTCACATGACTTCTGTTTACCTTACAACTTTCAAAAACATTTAACAATATTTATTATGAATTTATCCCCTATTTCAGGTTTTGAAGACAAGATACTTGTGATTAATTTGTGCCTCAACTCAAAATCATGTGCAGGAGCATGATCTAGTGGTTAGAAAACAGGGCTAGGAGTTAGGATAGTTTTTCGGTTCTCTTCCCAGAACCGCCAAAGAAGTTGCTGTGATTATGGCCCCAGCCAAGTTATTTAATCTGTGTCTGTTTCTCATTCTGGAATATTGGGATGACAACACTTCTCTGATGGAAGTAGTATGGGGCTCAATGGTTGAGGCTTTCAAAAGTAACTTGTGATTTTTTTTGTTGCTTCAGTGTTGGGGTGTTTAAGTTGAGACACGTGAACTTGCTGCGCATCGCCCCACCCCCTCTGAAAATTAATCCCTTTTAACGTATCTCAAGTCAGGCACCCAAAATCAGTAGTCACTCTTGAGAACAAAAACAAACACCAACAAAAAACGCACACATGCCAAAATTTTCAAATCATTGGAGATCCTTTGAGAAGTGCTATGTGTTTATTTTATGGTTTTGTTTTCATTTTCTAGCTGGTTGTTGATAGAAAAGGATTAGTACCCAAATAATGGAAGCCAGCTCTCTAAAACAATGTAACATAAGTGATGATTCCTTTCCTGTGTGTTAAATCCTACCCCCACCATCATCTCAATGGAATTGACACAAAATACAAAAATTCTATTCAGCTTGTAGCTAGAAGTCTGCGCTGTAAAGATCATAAGCTGTATTTGTATCCTCTCTTCCCCTCTAGCTTATTTCATTTGTATGTGACTTATTTATCTTCAGAAAATAATCACTTACACATATTTCTAAAAAAAAAAAAATGTTTAGTGACCCATATGGACAGTTGCAGAATTACATTCTGAAGTTCCTGTCTAAATTTAGACCTTACAGTGTATTTTTCCTCTTGGCGTCAGTGTCTCTCACTTTCTCTCTCAAATAGCTGTAAGCGGAACAATATCTGACACTTTCATTTTTTAGTGGACAAATACGATTCATTCCTCTTTTGATCTTTTTATTTTATCTATACTAGTTGAGTCAAGTTAACCTAACTCTTCTGGAACTAATTCCAAAATGTGGTACTGTGTCCACACTAAGTCTACCAACATTTCTGTGCTGATCTTGGAAACTAAACAACCAACTAATTTAGACTCTCTGGGGATGTGCCTGCTTTCCTACATTCTGGTTTTGGTCCTGTGTATCTGAGAGTTTTGTATTTTGTTCTAATAAATACGCAATATTGTGTCATCTGGGTGTCAAAATAAGGTTAATAATGCTTAGCGCTAATTTTATATATCTCATGCACATATGCTATCAAAACAGCAACCAAAAAATTCTCCTTCTGTAGATATAATTGATATCCAAGCTGATGGAGAAGCAGACACAGATGTTAAGTGATTTGTCTAAGATCATATGAAATAACCAAAGCAGATTTAGAAGCTGAAAATAACCTATTTCCAACTTTGTGCTTTGCTCACTAGATCCCATTGCCTTTGCTTAATCAATACTTCATTAGAATTAGGCATATTAGACCTTTGTTCTAGAGACTGCACTGGCTTCCCTTTCCTTCACGGATAAAATCTTTGCTATTGGTTTATGAGCTATGAATTCCTTATGATTTAGATATTTAAAAGGTGGCCTTTCTGCAGGCTTTATCTGGACAGTTGATCTGCTGAGATGCTCCAGCTGAAAGTCCCTAGACTAGTATATCTGGGGGCTGGGGAAACTCCAGTACAGAGGAGGAACCTACACTCCTAGCTCTTGCTTCTGCTCTTGGTCAAAGAGATCTGGAGTCTGTTCAAGGCATGCAGCAAAATCTCTGTGCTTATCTTGGATTTTTCTTGAAGGAATTATGGTTGTGGGGTTAGGAAGTTGGTCCAACGAGGAGCTATGTTTCACAGAATCATAGAAATGAAAGGTCAGAAGTGACCTCGAGAAGTCATCTAGTCCAGACCCCTCTGCTAAGGCAGGACTAAGTATACCTAAAGCATCCCTGACGGGTGCTTGTGTAACCTGTTCTTAAAAACCTCCAGTGATGGGGATTCCACAACCTTGCTTCGAAACCTATTCCAGTCCTTAATTATCCTTATAGTTAGAAAGCTTTTCCTAATATCTAACCTAAATCTCCCTTGCTTGCATTGATTGACGTTGTGTAAACGCCAAGTGGTTGATAGTATTTTCATTTTGTAAATGGAAATGATACACAAATAAGCATAAATTATTATAACAAATCTACTTCTTATCGAAGATAGTATAAGAATACCCCAGTACTAGTACTGGTGGACATTACATATGAGACAGAAACATCAGCCCCATGCCAATCTCATGGGGAAAATATCTATCCACTTGCCTCCTTGAATAAGCATGAGGCTCTAACTCAGTCGTGAAGGCCAACAAACTTAATGAATTGACAAAGGGATAGAATTGCAGTGTTAAGCATTAAGTTAGGATCACACTGCCTGCAGCTTTGCAAAATACAAACAGCAGTGTTTCAGCTGTCTGAGTGGTCCATGTGGAGAAAAGTGGTCTCTTAGGAGCTGAACCCTGGACCATGCAAAAACAAATCTCCGCAATTATGATCATGTTAATAATCATTGAGACCCTAACTGCCCTTTTGTGGGGAAAATCATTGAGAAAGTGATGGCAGGCCAACCACAGCATTTCTGACAGTCTCTCTGATTCTTTTAGATACTCTCTTTTTTGACAGTTTGTGTTTGGAACTAGCAGTACATGAGAAAAGTGGTGGTGATAAGTGATTTGGTTAAATGTGTCGAGGGAGATGAATTCTTTCTGTGGTAGGAGTGTGGGTTAAGTTTCCTTTATTGACCTGTCAAATTGATGTCTAATCTATAGGGATAATCTAGGTTCTAATATCAAGGAATTCAGTGTCTTGTTTTTGCATTTACAGGCGATGAAATCACCAGAACTAAAAGATCGGTTGGAGGAATCTGAGAAATTGATCCAGGAAATGACAGTCACCTGGGAAGAGAAATTAAGAAAAACAGAGGAGATAGCACAGGTTTGCATTTTCTTTGATTTTGGCAGTTAGGAAGAAAATCTTATTACTTAGTTCCTTTGTTTATCTCTTCGTAATAGTTGTCAGGATAGCCCTTCACGTTTATGGGTAAGTAGGTCAAGTTCATTGCTCTTTTAAAGGGCTTCTGCTTAATTCCTGGGATAGCAGGTTACATCACAGATTACTGCTCTGGGGACAATAATAAACCTTCAGACTCTATGTAAATTGAGAGATTTGCTTTGAAAAAATCCATGAATGTAGAGGATTAGAGGGTTTTTATACCTTTCAGACAGTGAAATCGTTGACTGTGATTAAAGATAGAGTATGACTGCATTAAATACAGGGTTATGTGCTGAATACCTCAAAAACAAAGTTAAGGAGCATTCAGAATATTAAAAAATAATTGAATCTGTTTTTTTCCTTTTTGTAACTTCAGAATCCCCCTGTATGCTCAATAGCTCTTATCCCTGATGTTTAGAGCATTCGGCATATAACAGCAAACAGTAAAGTTGAAAGTTTGTGCAGTCCACCACAACATTTCCCATCCTTACCAAACAAGTGTTGATGTAAGCACGTGCACTGAAAAACATATTGAAAATTCTTGTAGATAGCATATTAAATAGTGAGAAAATATAACCCTGTGGTACAAAAGTGCTGTTGTGGGTGACGTGATCAGAAACAAGGTTAGCCTCAGACTTCTTGAAATAAATGTTATTTACCTTTTTTTCTTTCTGCTCCTAAATTCTTGACCTGTTATAACATGTTTACAGAGCTGAGATCTTCAAGAGCTTTATCATAGTTTCTGGAGAAAAAAAAGTGAAATGTTGGCAGTGAAAGAATAAGAACTAGTGCTGTGCAATGCTGAGTTTAAAAGGTTTAATTGTTAAGCTGTGTCAAGTGGAGTGATTTATTTTTGGTTTTGTGGCTTATGTCCAACCTGCATTTTAGAGTGGGGGGAAATGTAAATGTGCAAAAGCTCACTTCCATATCAAACCTTTTACTGACTATCTTGGTTTGCTAAAGATGAATACTTTTGCTTTTGCTGCATCAAGTCTTTTAATAGTAAAGTCTTAAGGTTGTTTGCTCTCTTATGGTAAAACCATGTTTTCAGCTGCTGGAATTCTTTTGTAAAATGGTGTGAGGTTTTTTGTTTGTCTCAGTTTTTATTAGAAATAAAGTGCTAGCTTATCAGGTCATTTACTACAAACTTTACATCTTCACCTACCGTAATATTTCTTTCACACCAGGAAGCATTAATAATATAAATGTACATCTCCAGGAACAGAGATGATTACTTAGACAAGTTAGATGTCTGCAAGTCACCAGATTCTGATGTAATATCTTAGAATATTCAAGGACCTGACTGAGGAGATATCTGAGACATTAGCAATTCTCTTTGAAAAGTCATGGAAGATTGGAGAGATTCCAGAGGACTGGAAAAGGGCAAATATAGTGCCCATCTATAAAAAGGGGAATAAGGACAACCCGAGAATTAGACTAGTCAGCTTAATTTCAGTACCCACAAAAATGGAGCAAATAATTAAGCAATCAGTTTGTGAACACCTAGAAGATAAGGTGATAAGTAACAGTCAGCATGGATTTGTCAAGAACAAATTGTGTAAAACCAACATAATATCTTTCCTTGACAGGGTAACAAGCTTTGTTGATAGTGGGGAAGTGGTAGATGAGGTATATCTTGACTTTAGCAAGGCTTTTGATACTGTCTCACATGACTTCTCATAAACAAACTAGGTAAATGCAACCCAGATGGAGCTACTACAAGGTGGGTGCATAACTAGTTGGAAAACCATTCCGAGGAGAGTAGTTATCAGTGGTTCATAATCAAGCTGGAGGGGCATATCTAGTGGGGTTCTGCAGGGATCAGTTCTGAATCCGGGTCTGTTCAATATCTTCATCAATGATTTAGAAAATAGCACAGAAAGTACACGTACAAAGTTTGCGGACGATACCAACCTGGGTGGGGTTGCAAGTGCTTTGGAGGATAGGATTAATACTCAAAATAATCTGAGCAAACTGGAGTAATGGTCTGAAGTAAACAAGATGAAATTTAACAAGGACAAAGTACTCTTTAAGAAGGAACAATCAGTTGCACACCTACAAAATGGGAAATGACTGACTAGGAAAGAGTACTGTGGAAAGGGATCTGGGGCTCACAGTGGATCATAAGCTACATATGAGTCAACAGTGTAACACTCTTGCAAAACAAAAACAAAAAACATCGTTCTGGGATGTATTAACAGGAGTATTGTAAGCAGGACACAAGAAGTAATTCTTCTGTACTGATTAGGCCTCAAGTGGAGTATTATGTTCAGTTCTGGGCGCCACATTTCAGGAAAGATGAGGACAAATTGGAGAAAGTCCAGATAAGAGCAGCAAAAATTATTAAAGGCATAGAAAACATGATCTGTGAGGGAAGATGGAAAAAAATGGGTTTGTTTAGTCTGGAGAGGAGAAGACTGAGAAGGGGACATAACAGTTTTCAAGTACATAAAAGGTTGTTACAAGGAGGAGGGAGAAAAATTGTTCTCCTTAACCTGCGAGGAATGGACAAGAAGCAATAGGCTTAAATTGCAGCAAGAGCAGTTTAGGTTGGACATTAGGAAAAACTTCCTAACTGTCAGGATGGTTAAGCACTGGAATAAATTGCCTAGGGAGGTTGTGGAATCTGTCATTAGAGATTTTCAAGAGCAGGTTAGACAAAAACCTGACAGGGATGGTCTAGATAATATTTAGTCCAGCCCTGAGTGCTAGGGATTAGACCAGATGACTTCATGAGGTCCCTTCTGGTCCTATGATTCTATGATTGTTTGTTTTACTATTGAAGATTTTAGTTTAATTTTTTCCCTGGGCCTATGCACTTAATTTTTTTTGCATAATAGAGAAACTCTGGCTCTCATATTTTTTTTAAGAAAATCTTGCATGTTCAGACCAGGAAACAACTCTTTCTTTGGCCTATGGGTCCTGTGTCTACCAAAAGGTTAGAGAGAACGACAGCCTTGAGTTTATAGAATGGAATTGAGTGAGGAAATAGCGATTTTAATCATGGTACTGCTGTGGTCTTCTTGTGCAAGTTACTTAACCCTTCTATTTCTCCCTCTGCTTAAAAAAAAAAAATAGGTAGGGGAATTACTTCTTTTGCTCACATGAGGCAAGACAATAACAGTTCTAAAAAAGAACTAGGTAAGTTCATGGAGGATAGGTCCATCAATGGCTATTAGCCAGGGTGGGTAGGGATGGTGTCCCTAGCCTCTGTTTGCCAGAAGCTGGGAATGGGTGACAGGGAATGGATCACTTGATAATTAGCTGTTCTGTTCATTCCTTCTGGGGCACCTGGCATTGGCCATTGTTGGAAGACAGGATATTGGGCTAGATGGACCTTTGGTCTGGCCCAATATGTCTGTATTTACATTCTTATGAGCGCTGTGGGACAACTCTGGGAAATTCCTTGTATTACGGTGGTGGGGAATTCTCTCCTTTGCAATCCTAGCTTTAGTAGATGATGGACTCTCACCCGATCCTCAGTTTTCTGTTTAATTTCTGAGCTAGGTGGTATTATTAACCAAACTGTGGCCATTCTTTTAGGAAAGGATGGCAAGATAGAAAGATATCTGTCCACTACAAAGTCAAAAATGTTTGGGTGAAGAGTGGAATACTGGGAGAGAAACTTTTAACATTTCCCTGTAAAAGATGTACACTTTTAATAAAGTACTGCTTTGTTGTTGCACTCTTAAGAAGTCAATTGATGAGAATAATATACCATCTTAAATGCTACTGTTTTTGTTTAGCAGGAAATCTTTCCTGCATTACTTAAATAGAATTTCAAATTTTTTGGTGTTCAGTTTCTAGGAGACAAAGATGAACGGAGTTTGACTTGGCAAGGATTTGGCTGAATTTGTTGCCTCCTAGCTAAGAATGGGAAACAGAAGGCTGAAGAGATGGCTTTGTGTTGCTCTTTCACTATTTCAGGGAGGCTATATTGAAGCCCAGGCAGATCTACAGTGTGATCCCCACAACTGTACTGGTCTTTCGCTAACAAGTTGTAACCCTCTGAGACTATAGGGTTTCAACATGCAGTGGCAAGAGGCCCATCAAAATTAGTTTCCTGGATACCTTGTTTAATCTAATAAATTGCTGCCTATTATGTTGATTTGATTTCTTAGCAGGTAGTAATGTGCAATGTAATATATCTGTTTCTTAAACATTAATATTTTGGAGGTTTCTCTTACAGGAGCGGCAGAAACAACTGGAAAGTCTTGGCATATCTCTTCAGTCTTCTGGAATCAAAGTTGGGGATAACAAGTGCTTCCTCGTTAATTTGAATGCAGATCCTGCTCTCAATGAACTTCTGGTCTACTACTTAAAGGTGAAATAACACTTTGTTTCAGCATTTTAGGTGGATCATTTAACCCTGTGAAAATGCATATAGGTAGAGAGTACCTTATGAGAAACAGACTATAGAGACGTTGTTTAGTGTCCAGTGGTTAGCAAAAATGGCACAACTACAGCTTTTTTTAAATTGCAGATCATCTTTACTGTTACAGAGAACCAGAAAGCAGTGTAAATGTGTCTTAGTAGCATTTTGTATCTTTAGAAATTTTCCCTTTTGCAAGCAGTTATCTGGCCTTTACAGCTGTCTTTGTGTAGCTTTACTCAGAAAAGTGGTTATGCAAAAATGGGGGCATTTTACTAAATCCGTTTGCTTTTCCATGTATGTTCACAGTTATATCTACTGACTTCGAAAATGCGTTCTGTTACCACTGCAGAATCAATATGGCTCTGGGGAGAGAGCTGGGTTCTGCTGCCATGCAACTTGCGATTGTAGAACTCTGTATTATTGGTGATGGGTGCAAAAGAATAATCCAGCTTAAGTCTTGGATTCTGAGCTAGTTTGTGAATTGAGCAGGTTTGGTCTGGAGGCAGAGTGACAAAACTGCAGCATAGATTCCATTTAATAGATAGATAGATTCCACTGAAGTGGAATACAGTAATTTGTCTTGAGGCAGCCACATGATTAGCATTTGGGCTAGAAGTGGTTTTGTGCTGCCTCTCTTAGGAGATGTATCTTATCTTCTTTTTACATCAGTCGTATATCACAAAGCAAACCGCTACCCAAAGAATTAAAACAAAAGAAAAAAACCCTTATTCATCACTGCCCCTTATAACCCTTAATAAACAACAAAAGAGCTGATTCAGGATTTTTGGAGAGGAGTTAAAGCATTTCCAGGCATCTTGTATGTAGGAGTCTGGATTCTGATTCATACTGCTAAGTCAGCCTCAACTCTGACAGCTATTGAGACTGTGGTGATTTCTTTGTTGCCTAATGTGAATACATAACAAGAACACATTAGTGACAAAGCACATTCAGAAGGATGACCTCAGACCATGTGCAAAATGCACTCATTGTTATGTGGTGTAGGATAGGGAAACTAGTAAAAATAATACTCAATGTTCTTGCAATTCCCTTTCAGATAGAACCAGAACTATCTATCTTAGAGTTTTATTTTGCTTCTCATTACTGTTACAGTCACTAAAAATCAAATTTAGAAGCATGTAATGCTCGACTTCTCCCATTTTGGGGTAAAAATCTCGGCCTGGGCTAGGGTTTGTGTTTGGGTTGTTTTTTAGATTTTTTTTGTTTTTTTTTAATTTCGGATTGATGTGTTTCAGACTTTCTTTTTGGGTAATTTCAGATTTCTGAGTAGAATGGGGTTTCTGTTTTATGTCATTCTTGTGGAGAAAAGGCTTTTTCAAAGAGAAGTTTTTGCAGAATTTCCTGAAAATAGTTAGAATTTGGATCCACCAAAACTCAGAGCCAACTCCCTTTAGTCAGACTAGCAATCATCTTCGACCTCTTTTGTGTTGAGCCATTTGAGCTCTGCAAGAGCACTGTAGCACTGTCTGGAGCAGGGGTTCTCAAACTGGGGGTCGAGACCCCTCAGTAGGTCATTAGGTTATTATATGAGAGGGTCACGAGCTGTCAGCCTCCACCCCAAACCCTGCTTTCCTCCAGCATTTATAATGGTGTTAAATATATAAAAAAGTGTTTTTAATTTATAAGGGGGATTGCACTCAGAGTCTTGCTATGTGAACGGGGTCACCAGTACAAAAGTTTAAGAATCACTAGTGTAGAGCTCCCTTTGGTTGATGGAGAGCTCTATTCTAGGGTATAAAGAGAAGTTGTGCCCAATTGTTCTGGGTATTACACATGTAGACTTGCAGCATACTATAAGTGGTCTGTATGCCACCATTATCTGTTCTTAACTAATAGTCCCTTGTTAGCCTCTTACCATTGCTACTGTCACTTCTTTACCTTGAAGGTACGTCTGCCTGCTGCCAAAAGAAGCTTGCAGTGTAGAGTACACACCCGTGTAGGTGCCCTAGCAGGGATATAGGTGACATTGTAGCTGATGAGGCATGGCTTAGGCAAGTAAAGAAACATCTGAAGGGTGGAGGTAAGTAAGTAGGGGAAGACTCTGGTAGCGGGGCAGGGCTCTCCCAGCTTCCTGTTGCTGGAGCGTTTCCCTGCCGCAGAAAAAAACTCTGGCAGGGGAGGCAGCAAGGAAAGGCTGAGCCATTCCTGTCTGCCTCTCCACTGCCAGAGCCTTTCCGAGGCAACTGTAGCTACACACTGAAGTGTGGATGCAGCTTGCTTTCCACTGCGGCATGTAGCTACACGCTGCTGCTGGTGTGTGGTGTAGTGTAGATGTAGCTCCGCATAGTACTTCTCAGTCGCTAAAGGATTCCAGAGTGTGGGCCTTGTTCACTCTTTGACATGAAGGTCTAGTTCAATCTAAAATTTGTTGTTATTAATGTCACTTATAAATCAGTTCAATTCCATTTCTCTGTTTCTAGTTATGTCTCCTTCCCCTTTTTTAAAAACTACTAAGTAGCTTTCAAAACTTCAATAATGAAGGAAGTGGGCATGTCCAAAAGGTAAGATGTAAGATTATGAGGTGTGCATGCACTATAGAGTAATCAGAGGGAAATTTCTGCTACCTGTGGCTAACATCTGAATTTGATTCTTCCACAGGAACACACATTAATAGGGTCAGATGACTCCCAAGATATCCAGTTATGTGGAATGGGAATTCTTCCTGAACACTGTATTATAGAAATAACATCAGAAGGACAGGTTATGCTAACTCCTCAGAAAAATACTAGGTAATGTTATAAAATATTGTAAAGTCAGTTCCATAACTTTAATTTTAGTAAATATATTAGAGTGAATGATGCATGAAGATGGTTTCTAAATAAGCTTTTTCACTTAATCTCAAGATAGAATGCTACTTGGCTTCTGTTTAGATTTTAATTAGCTTGCTGTGTTCCCCATGAACAGCTCTGTCAGTGCACCACATTCCTAATATATAGTATCCTTGCTCTTCCAGTTCTGGGTCTTTTTGGATTAGATTTCAAACAGAATATCTGGGATATGTGTGTCTTTTTTCTTAATGATGATACAGAAGTAAATTATAGTTTCAGCAAATGTGCTAACTTATTTGCACTTGTCTAAATTTAGCTGTGAATGTCAAGATTTAAACTAATCTTCTGTAAACACTGTTCATATGTGAAATTTTATTGAAGCACTTGCTACGTTGTCCGATTAAGTAACGCTGTTTGGAAAGTAAATGCTATGTTCTAACGAACCACAAAATGCCATGCACTTTTGGGGTCTCTAACAAAAGCTTGATGTTCCATATAATTTGGTGATGAAGATGTAATGGGCATGAAATTCCTGTACTTTCTCAAGGTTCAGTATGTGCAGGCCTAGGAGCATGTACTATTTTAGAAATCAGCAGTATAAAAGTACAGTTTTTGCCAGTATGAACCATAACACTGGAGTTGATGATGTCTCCAGTAAACCATACATATAGCCAAGATCTTCAACATTTTCTTTACGTGGTGTACCTTTATTCTCCCTGTATTTCTAAACAATGTAAAAATAGCTGTGTTTGCTTCCAATAGGCTATATTCAAAGCCGTACACTTTTTTAGGCCCAATAGATTTGTTTTCAATAATGCTCTTCAAATACAGTCTGTGTGAAAAAATACTAAATATTATGAAGCTTAAATGAGAGTTTAAATCAGTTCAGGGATTGATGAAACAGTGCCAGGTTACAGGAAACATGCTTGCATATTAATTTGTAATCCTCAAACCTGCTTTCCTCCTCTAAACTAAATGAGAGAATGAAACAAACTCTTCTCTCCCCACAAAAAATAAAACCTATCTGGATGTATTTGTATTAGCTTTTCTTTTTCTTCTCACAGAACATTTGTAAATGGTTCTGCTGTTGTGGGTCCTACACAGCTACACCATGGAGACAGAATACTGTGGGGAAACAACCACTTCTTCAGGTATAAAAGGTCTTAATTCAGTTATGAGCTTCAGCCAGTTTTGCTTTAGCTTCAAGCACAAAGAATAATTATGGGCCTCTACCCAAGCTCTCAAGATGCAGATGGACCATCTGCTGCCCGTACTATGGGTCTGTAGAGGCAATGCTGGCTAGAGGATGTTTCTGAATGACCAGTGTCATAGCCACTGTGCACAGTCTTGGCTTGGTTGTAATGTGCTGAGGATGATTTTAATTTATGTATTTCCAGGAGGATGTGGACCATACTGCTGTCATTAGCACCTTTGTCACCTCCAGATTAGATTACTACAGTGCACTGTATTTGGGGCTACAGTTCACATTTTTCTTAAAGCTGAGGTTGGTGTGGAATTCTGAAGCATCCTTGGCAAACAGTATGTCCCGTGAGCATATGACGTTGATCTGCAGTGTCTGCATCTTGGTTTCTAGATGGAGTTTAAAGTGATTGACTTGACTTGTCATTTTCTAAGTGACATGGGACATACCTACCCAAAAGAGCACCATGCTCCATAGCATATTTCTGCAGTTCTGGTCATTGGAGACCCTCAGAATGGAATTCCCTCTGTTTAAAAAAAGAAAAATGATGATTGCTGGCAGGTGTTCTCTGGGAAGGGCCTTTCATCTTTGTAACTCGCTCTCCACCCTGGGTCTGAAATGGCCCAACTCTTTTGACCTGTAGGGCATGCTGTAAAACCTAATTATTCTCCTTCCCTTTCGGAAAGAGGGAGGCTTGTGAAAGGGGAAGAAGAGGAAGATAACTTCAGTGTCACCAGTTTGCTGGTTAATGAAATTGTAAATTATATCTGTATTTTTAAATGCTGTCAGAGGTGCCTAGGGCCATAGATAATCAGTGAATTATCAGATGAACACAGGCTCCCAATTTGACACTGTGGCCAAAAGAGCTAATGTGATCCCGGATACATGAACAAGGAAATCTTGAGCAGGACTAGAGAGATTATATTGTTTCTATATATGGCACTGGTGAAACTGCTGCTGGAATACTGTGTCCACTTCTGGTGCCCACACTTCAAGAAGGGTGTTGATAAATTGGAGAGAGTTCAGAGAAGAACCATGAGAATAATTAAAGGATTAGAAAAACATGCCTTATATAGTTATAAACTCATGGAGTCGGTGTACTTAGCTAAGAAAGACAAGGTTAAGGAGTGACTTGATTACAGTATATAAGTATTTGCATAGGGAACAAATATTTAATAATAGGCTCAGAGAAAGGTGTAACATGGATTTTTTTAAAGTGTATGCTCTTGGAATCATTTGGGGTAAATTCTCTGGCCTGTGTTATACAGGAAGTCAGTCTAGATGATCCCAATGGTCACTTCTGGCTTTAGAATCTATGAATAGATAAGTGTCCATCTGTTATAAATGCCTGTGTCTGAAGAAGAGGAGAGAAAGGCAGTTACGCTTCCAGTGTGATGTAGTGATCCCGGTTAGGGTGCTTTGAAACCTTTATTTTAACTCTACTGAGGAAGGTACCACCTTGAGCCACACAATATTTTAAAAGGAAAATCTATGGATTGTGGGGACTTGCCTTCATTTTAAGAATCCTGTAAAAGAAACAGTTTTATTACTGAGCAGGGGATAAAAATTGTTTGTTTGTTAGACATTGCCTTTCTCCCCCCTCTTTTTTTAAAGATTGAATTTACCAAAAAAGAAAAAGAAAATAGAGCATGAGGATGAAGAGCAAGACAATTCTATGGGGTGCAGCAACAGTGTCGAGCAGCTAGATATAGATGGAGACAGTTCCAGTGAAGTGTCCAGTGAAATGAACTTCAGCTATGAATATGCCCAAATGGAAGTTATCATGAAGGCACTCAGTGGCAATGGTAAGAGGCAGCAGATATATTAAGAATACAAGCAGGGAATAGGATTGCATCCTGAGTACCTTGTAACGCAGGAATCATTTTCCTTTATAGCTTTCTACTGAAACACTTTCTTCTGTTAGTCACTTTGCTCTTGAAGGGGAAAAAAACTACAAAACTTGTTAGGATTCATAGTTTCTGTTCAGGCGAGACCCAGAACTAGAACATTGGGGATATCATGGTCTAACATTGAGATATTTGAGCAGAGCTGAGTACTGTCTGATCCTGCAACTGACTTTGAAGTCAAGTTTTTTGGTTTCAGTAGCCTTATATAGCTGCCGAAGGTGTCCCACTTTGCAAAGGTGAGAGGAATTGATTCAACCTGACCGTGTCCATCTCTAACTTCCATTAGATCACCTACCTATTCCTCTCTGATTTCTAATGCTAAACCATAGAACAAAACGCTTGGTTTATTATACTCTGACAAAATATAATAGTCCATCTCTTCTAGTTATTTTTCACCTTTAGAGTATACTTTGTCCATTGAGCTGAGAGCCTTACAAAGGCAGAGAACTGGCAGTATCCCTGTTTTGTTGATGAGGACTGAGCCATAGAAAAGTGATAACTTGTTCAAGATCATGTGATAAATTCACGGCAGAGCCAGGAATACAATCCAGGTCCCCTTAGTCCCAAACTCTGTGCCCTGTTCACTGGATCACTGCTTCCCTCTAATAGTTCTGCACACAATGAGAGTCCAAACACTTCACTACTAGCTTCTTTATTTTCAACACCTGTTTAGATCCGATGCAGTCAATCTTGCAGAGCGTGGAACAGCAGTACGAAGAGGAGAAGCAATCCGCACTGGAGCGGCAGAGATTAATGTATGAGCACGAACTAGAGCAGCTGCGAAGGCGGCTGTCTCCAGAGAAACAACACTTCCGCAGCATGGACAAGTTTTCTCACTCGCCCAGTGCTCAGCAGCGCATACGCCAGTGGGCAGAAGAGAGGTGGGTGATGAGAACCTACAGCATTTCTCAAGCAGTGGTGGTCAGGCTTGAGGTCCTCTAATGCCAGTGAAGTCTCTTATAGATTTAAGATACATTTGACTACAACACACGTCCTTGGCTCCCCAGAAGGGCCCTGCAGAGAAGCGGCAATGTTGTGGGGATACCATCAGCCAAGACGAAATGTCAGTGTAAGGATTATCAGATCACGCAGTTTGTTCCAATAAGTCCTCGAAAATAAAGGTGGAAAAGAACTATTTTGTCACCTTATCTAGTTATGTAGGAATGCTACCTGCAGTGTATTCTCAAATGGCTCATTCATTTTAATTTTAAGTAAAGAGTAGGAGATGTGGGAAGTTTATGGACTCTTCTATAAACTATAGCACAGGGTTGCCAATCTTATTGACCTTTCAAGCCGCACAGGATAATCTTCAGAAATTTGAGTTCTGGGTCATGCCGGCTGGGGCTCAGGGCTTCAACTCTGCAGCAGGGTGGTGGGGCTAGAGGCTTCTGTCCCGTGGGGGAGGGGAATATTGGGGCTTCTGCTCTGCCGGAGGTGCCTACCTGGGCTTGGGGCTTTGCAGCTGAAGCCCCAAGCCCTGACAGGCACTTCCTGGGGGGTTGAAATCTCGAGCTCTCGCAGAATCCCTGAGCTCCTCCTCCACAGTCTGGTAGGTGGAAATTGGGGGAAGCATGGGGAACTCTATGAGCTTCACTTTAACTGTAACAGAGCCCTGTGCAGCTTGCGAGCCATGGTTTGACCATCCCTGCTATAGCAACAGTTATCCCAAGATCGTCCACCCTGGAAGCAACTCCTTTCAGAGGCTGCAAACCTACCCTTACAGCCACTGCATTTATTCCACTCATGTTCAAATATCTGACCTGAGCAGTCCTAGGGTAGAGAGCGGAATAGCACTAGATGAAGGGAGGATTGTCCCACAGTCCCTGCAAGAGTTGGTCGCTGGCTCTAGTAATTCATTTTAGGTCTATGAGGGGGATCCTCCTGCCCCTTCCTAGAAAATTAGAGTGATGGTGCTCAGGACTTCTGCCTCCTGTCATAACAGAATCACTGACAGTGTTTCTGACAGTAACAGCAGCCTTATGGTGAAAGTGGTGCTTTGCTTAAAGCAGAGAGTGAGGTGGAAGACACTGAATATAGTAGTAATTAAAACACACACACAGGCACAACCCAAAAAAACCAATAATTCACTGTTAACTTAAACTGCCAAAGAAACATTTTTTGCAGAAATAAGTATTGTAATGAAGGATGAGCATTTCATCTCTAGGTCACAGGTTCAAATCCACACCAGATCAGTTGTGACCATCTCATAATATTTTGGTGGCTTGTGTAGAAGGACTTCGATGTCAGCATATATCCGTGTGAAGAGTTTTCTGTATCACAGTAGGCACTAATTGTTGCAATCTTCTCAGAGAACAAATGTTGACTGGATCATGGAGACTGAATTATCCTTTCATCTTAATGCAATTCTTCCACCTCTGGGTGGGAAAGGTGTGGAATAGCTCACACAGATGCTGCCTGTTCTATGGATTCAGAAAGAGGCCTTTGGATCTCTAGACTTGGCAGCCTGGCAACTTTTGTATTCACTAAATTCATATAAATTTCAAATATCTTTTTTTTCAAAAAGACCAAGTTAGTGTTTAACTAATCTTTCTATTTTAAAATCAGCTTCTTTGGATATTGATTCCTATGAATACACTACTTACATGGTAGTGATCAGCCCCATGGTCCTTTGTGTTCTGCTGCAAATCTAGTTAAAAGTTTCCTCACTAAAATAACTTAATGGTTGTCCTCTTTTTTCTCCCCCCTTTAAAAGAGAAGAAATGTTGAACCACAGCCTGAGGAAGCTGAGAGAGCAAATTGTTAAAGCTAATTTGTATGTGAGAGAAGCCAGTTTCATCTCAGAGGAATTGGACAAGAGCACGGAGTATAAGGTCACTCTGCAGATCCCAGCTTCAAGCCTTAATGCTAATAGAAAGGTGAGGCAGCAGCTCACTGAGCTTAACCATTGTTCAATAAAGGGTTGCCTCCTGGAGTACTTCACACTGTGATCCAGTGGCTCTAATGATCCAGATAATTTGCCAACATGTTCACACTTATGAATAGTGATTTTGGAAGAGCATGTGGCATGTTTATTGTATCTGATAACATGAAAGTATGGAAATATGCCAGTTTATGGAAATATGATGTGGTGCAAATTTAACATCAGTTTCTACAGCAATGTTGCCAGAGTTTAAAAACACCAAAGATCAATTCTTAAAAACAATTAAACATGCTCTTAAGTTTGCTTGCTAAACATGGTCATTTGACCCAACTTCCCTACTTAGTGGAAAAGGAGAGCTAACAACTAACTGTGCTAATAATTGATTGGTCCTGCTTTGAGCAGGGGGTTGGACTAGATGACCTCCCTTCCAACCCTGATATTCTATGATTCTATGATCAGGAAGGTTGAGGTGTTTAATGCGCATTTTGCTTCAGTTTACACTAAAAAGGTTGATGGTGACCAGATACTCAACCCAAGTAATATTAACAACAAAGAGGGAAAGAACATAAACCAAAATAGGGAAAGAACAGGTTAAAGAATATTTAGATAAGCTAGGTGTAGTCAAGTTGGCAATGCCTGGTGAAATTTATTCTAGAGTACTTAAGGAACTAGCTGAAGCAATCTCAGAACTGTTAGCAGTGATCTTCAAGAATGGATGGAACAGTGAGGTCCCAAAGGACTGGAGAAGGGCAAATGTAATATCTATCTATGAAAAGTGGAACAAAGAGGACCCTGGGGAATTATCAACCTAACTTTGATACCTGGACCTTAACAAATCATTAAAGAGTTTGTAAGCACCTAAAGGATAATAGTGTTATAAGGAATAGCTAACGTGGATTTGTCAAGAACAAATCATGCCAAATCAATCTAATTTCCTTCTTTGACATTATTTGCCCAGTGGATAGTGGGGAAGCAACAGATTTGATATATCTTGATTTGAGTAAGGCTTTTGACACAGTCCCACATGAAAGTCTCATAAGCAAACTCAGGAAATGTGTTCTAGATGAAGTTCTAGATGAAGGGACCACAGCTGTCTGAAAAACTGTGCTCAGACTATTTATCAATGGTGTGTTGTCAAACTGGGAGAGTTTATCTAGTGAGGTCTTACAGGAGCCATTCCTATGTCCAGTACTAGTCAATATTTTCATCAATAGCTTGGATAATGTAAAAAGTATGCTTATAAACTTCGGAAGCTGGGAGAGTTTACAAACACTTTTGGAGAACAGGATTAGAATTGAACATGACGGTCACAAATTGAAGAATTGGTCTGAAACGATGAAATTCAATAAAGACAAGTGCAAAGTTTTCACTTAAGAAGGAAGAATCAAATGTACATCTACAAAATGGGGAATAACTGGCTGTGTGATAAGGATTGGGGGATTATAGTGGGTCACAGATTGAATATGAGTCAACAGTGTGGTGCAGTTGCAAAAAACGCTAATATTATTCTGAGTTGTATTAGCAGGAGTGTTGTATGTAAGACCCAGCAGGCAAATTGTCCTACTCTGCTTGACACTGGTAAGGCTCAGCTGGAGTGCTGTGTCCAGTTCGAGTGCTACACTTTAGCAAAGATATGGACAAATTGGAGAGAGAGTCCAAAGGAGAGCAACAAAATGATAAAAGGTTTAGAAGACCTATGAGGAAAGGTTAAAAAAAAACAACTATCGTGTTTAGTCTTGAGAAAAGAAGATTGTGGGAGGAGGTGGACCTGATGAGTCTTCAGATATGTTAAGGGCAGCTATAAAGAGAACTATAATCAGTTTTCCATGTCCCCTGAAGGTAGGACAAAAAGTAATTGGCTTAATCTGCAACAAGGGAGATATAGGTTAGATATTACAAAAAACTTACAAACCATAAGGGTAGTTAAGTTCTGGAATAGGCTTCCAAGTGAGGTTGTGGAATCCCTGTCATTGGAGGTTTTTAAGAACAGGTTAGAACAGTGGTTCTGAAACGTATTTGATCACGCCCCGCTTCTTTGTGTCTGTAGTAATTTACTCTCTCCCTCCCACCACACAAGTACATATACATTAAAAAAAAAATCAACATGCAACTCTCGCTGCCTATTAAAAACAGTAAGGCAGGCATTGATTCAAACAAGCCATTGATCCATTGTAATAAGAGCAAAAACAAAACTGTGATTGTAGTCAGTGCTTACAATTAAATGTGCACACCATGTTGTAGCAAAGGGATTAACGTACAGATGGCAACGACTTTGTATAATGCTGTGAAAGTTTAACAGATCCATCAAAATGCACAGGGCCATCTAGAGTCAAATGTATAGCACCATCTGAGGATCTGATATGTCTGGAGGAATCAGCTTTGCTAGCAATTCATTGCTGTGGGTAAAATGTGCACAGTACGTTTTTTTGTTTGTCCCCCCCCCCCACAAAAGCTTCTCTCTCATTACACATTCACTCTCTCTCACACACCCAGGGTCCTCTCCTCATTTTGAAAACCTCTGGGTTAAAACACCCATTAGGGATGGTGTAGGTTGGCTTGGTCCTGCCTCAGGACAGATGGCAGGACTTAAGGACTTCTCAAGGGACCTTTCAGCCCTACATTTTTATGATTCTGTGTTAAACATTTTATTGTAATTTTGCCTTAATAAAAAGTTATAAGGAAATAAATAAAAGCAAGGAAATGATTAAGCTACTGCATGTGTTTGGACACTGTAGGTAGAAATAATCTTACTTTGAATTTACAGCCTCTTTCATTTGAGGCTCTTTATGAAATGCTTAAATATTCACCTTGAAACACTTTTTTGTAAAAGAAGGGATCTATGAAATCTCTGCCATTGTTACTGGGATAAAATGTGACCGTTTTATAGGACATGGCCATGCTATGTTGACAGTTGGACTTGGATTCTACTGTTCCAAATTTGTCTGCTTAAACGAAAGGGTTTTTTTAATCAAAAAGTTACTTTCTGTTTAACTGTGTGCCAGTTGTCATGACATGGATTCCTTACTCAGCCCGCCTTCTCTAATGGTTTTGTTTCTGCAGCGAGGTGCAGTTCTCAGTGAGCCTGCTATTCAGGTGAGAAGGAAAGGGAAAGGTAAACAGATCTGGTCACTGGAGAAATTGGAAAACCGGCTGATAGATATGAGGGATCTTTATCAAGAGTGGCAGGAGTGCGAGGAGGATGATCCAGTAAGTAAAAATGGGGGAGAGAGACCAGTAATGTGGTGATAAAATTAAGTGCCTGTTATGTTTTTTAAAAAATAGGATGGGAAAATATTGGGTGAGTGGAGGGTTGGCAAAAAGTTGCCAGTTATTTTGAAACCTTGTTTATTTCTAGTATTGAACAGAGACTCTGTTCTTTAATATTTCATTAACCTGCTGTATCTTATCACTTTCATATTTCTTTCCACTTGTGGTTTGACAGTGGATGCTAGAAGGAATAGGATTACGAGGAGAGAAACTAAGTCGAGAGAACAAGGGTTGTGCTCCTGGTCAACTTTTGAATGGTGTGAATTTAAAATGGTTAATATAACCTGGCTGAAGATAGGCCCCAAATTTATCTTACTGTAAGCCTTGGTCTACACTACAAAATTACTTTGGTATAACTACATTGCGCAAAGGTGTGACTAATCCACCCCCCTGAACGAGATAGTTCAACCAACCCTATGCACCAGTATAGAAGCACTATGTTGGTGGGCACATAGCTACTGCTTTTCGTGGAGGTGGAATTATTAAATCTATGGGAGAGCTCTCTCCCTTAGAGTGTCGTCACCAGAAGTAGTACAGCAGCACAGCTACAGATTTGTACTGTAAACTTGCCCTGACAGTTACCATGGTTGTTCGGACCACTCTGATCAATTTTCATTTCTTGCCTATGTCAGACACTCTGGAAGAAGAAAACAAAAACCTGTAAAACCTCACCAGTTCATCGGTGCTATGAAAATGACATTCTATTATAAACGTAGTTTTTACATTATTTTGAATTTGATTCGAGTTAACTAGGTCTTACTTCAAGCGAGCTGATCCATTCTATGATGAACAAGAAAACCATAGTCTCATCGGAGTGGCCAATGTTTTTCTTGAGTCCCTGTTTTATGATGTGAAGCTGCAATATGCTGTCCCTATCATCAATCAGAAGGGAGAGGTTTGTCATTCCTATACATCATACTTTTTAGCTGTTTAATGGAAGTCATTAGGGCTTTTCAGTATTGTACGAAAGGTGTTCCCCAGCCACTGGCACAGGCTACTAATGATATTTCAGGATTGAGTAGCTAGTCCTTTACCTCTCCCTCTGGTATCTTAGTGATGCACCTGTGTATTACTTGGGCAGCTATAAACCCCAGTCTCATAATAATGATGGATATGAAGTCGTGTAAGCTCCAGTTCCAGGTAGAGCAGTCATAAATGAATGGGAGGCAATTGGGTACAGCCAAAGTAATGCCTTGCTAATGGTAATGCTCAGAGGTCCCAACTGGGATTGAGGCTCCGCTGTGGTAGGTTCTGTACAAGCTCATAGGAAGGCTGTCCTTTCCCCAAAGAGCTTATGGTCTAAAACAAGATAAGTGAATGGGACAAAACAATAGAAGGGAAGCTGAGGAGGGAGGAAGAGGTCCCATGATGACAGATTAGGTATGCTTATAACATAGTGCACTAGCATAGATACCTGAAAAGGTTAGAAACCATTGTCTGGTGGCACCTGATAATCTTTCCCACCCACCCTTTTTCATTAGGTGTCAGGCCGTCTTCATGTCGAAGTGGTGCGAGTGAGTGGAGCGATTGGGGAGAGAATCGTAGGAGGTGATGATAGCACAGACTGTTCAAGAGAGAACGACATACAGGAGAACAAACTAGTTTGCATGGTGAGTTCTAGATGCATTCAATAAAAGCTATTGTCACATCCTCAATATTGAGCCAACTTCTTCCTTTCTGTTACTACCCAAGTGTAAAAAACATGATTAAATGTTTGTGGTGCATTAGCTTCCATGTTGATGATAAATTACACTGTATATCCTTTTGTTTACCACCTATGTTCAGTTATACTATCATTATCCTACCTTGTGAATTGATCAGTTTATGAAAGAATCTTGGTGTTTCAAGATTTAAAGAAAACAAATAGCTATGAATGCTCAGTGATGTGTGCAGTCTAGTACTCTGGTTGTATTTTTCATGAGCTTGCTTAATGCCCTGGAGTTCGTAATTGGCCCTGAAATATCTCTGTCTTGTCTCCTCTCAAAGAATTTCATTTTCTGAATGGTGGAAATAATGCAGGAAGACTGATCGTTGGTCCAATAATGGCATTTTTCTGGTCCCTATGGCATTTATTAAAAATCAAAACAAAAAAACTAAGATTAACCCTCAAACATTTTTATCTGCCTTATTTGGGGCCCTAATAAAACCAAATGTGTAGTCTTATTCTTGTATTCAACTAAAAAAAAAGATTTTGAGTCAAATAACCCTGGTGTCTCGCGTATATATATGAATATATGAAAGGTGGGGAAGGCGGGGGGACCTGTTCTCTTGTGCGTGGTTGAGGTGGGACAGGAGGGAAAGCATGGTGGATGCCAGAAGAAGGAGCTAAGTATGCAGCAGCTCTAAATGGTGTCTGTGTGCAAATGGAAGGCACTGGTGGCCACTAGCATGTCATGATACATGCAAATTACATGATCCAGAAATTAGGAAGCTACAATTATCTAGAAAATCTTAATTCAGTTGAACTTAGTTCTACTAGTAAAAAGGGAAACTTACTTTGCAAAATGTTACAACCTGATTAAAATAATGGATTGTACATTTAGAACAGAATATGAATTTGAAGTTAAGGTTCCACTGGGCCTTGGTAAAACATGCAAAACACTTCAAGAGAGGTGGCAGTTTTTCAGAGAGACATTACTAAGGGCACAAGAGCAAACTCTCCCACTGCATAGGAAAAAAAGAAAGTATGGCAAGAGACCACCCTGGCTTAACCAGGAGATCTTCAATGATCTGAAACTAAAAAAGGAACCCTACAAAGAGTAGAAACTAGGTCAAATTACAAAGAATGAATATAAACAAATAACATAAGTTTGTAGGGACAAAATTAGAAAGTCTAAGGCAAAAAATGAGACTAAATTAGTTAGAGACATAAAAGGTAACAAGAAAACATTCTATAAATACATTAGAAGCAAGAGGTCCCGGGGTGCACAGGGGCTTTGCCCCGTGCTGCTTTTTTCTACTGGCGCCTCTGATAGGAGCCTTGTCTTGTAACAGGCTTAATCAAAAGTGATGCAAGCTACAAAAGTGAGATCTTGGAAGAGTGTTGCCGTTTTCATAATGTAATAAAAATACTGTAATTATGATAATAAATAATGTATAATAAGCATGTCATACAAACAAATTTTATATTTCCAAGATCACTGCTTTTATAATTTATGCTGAGGTAAGGGAGAAAATCCCTGGAAATATTCATTTTTAGGACAGGGTTCACAAGACTTGACATTTTAGTGAAAGGGATTTGTGGGTGGTTAAAGTTTAGGAACCACTGGCCTAGATAATACTTAGTCCTGCCTTGAGTGCAGGGGAGTGGACTAGATGACCTCTCGAGGTCCCTTCCAGTCCTATGAGTATATGAGTTCTTGGGTGGGCATGGCTTTTCATTTTATGCTGTTCCTAGCATCCTAGAAGCAGTTGTGCTGGAACAATTTGTATTGTAGGGGGGCTGAGAGCCATTGAACCAAACTGTAAACCATGTATATAATGGAAACCATTTCAAGCCGGGGGTGTGGCAGCACCTCCAGCACCAGGGGCGGCTCCAGGCACCAGCTAAAGAAGCAGGTGCTTGGGGCGGCCAATATCAAGGGGCGGAACTCCAGCCGCTATTGGGGTGGCACTTGCAGTGGGTCCCTCAGTCCTTCTTGGAGCAAAGGACCTGCTGCCGAATTGCTGCGGAAGAGTGGAGCGGCACGATCGCGTTGCTGCAGCTTTTTTTTTTTTCCGCTTGGGGCAGCAGAAAACCTGGAGCCGGCCCTGTCCAGCACCCCCGGTTCTAGCACCTATACCTACAGATAGGATACGAATTACTTTAGCAGGATGTTTGTAGAACAAAGGAAGTTTTCAGATAACCCATAGCATTCTTTTTTACTCCCAAAAGTCAGTTGTTCAATGACACCTAGTGGTGACTTCCAGCTGGTTCAGCCAAAGCATTTTATCTGCAAATTTTTCTAGGCAGACAAGTCTTCTTTTGTCAAGACTTTTGTGTCAAAGTAACTGTTTAATAATTTTTAGCTTCCCAGTTGAGCAAGAAGATGTTCTTTTAACAAACTGGCTTTCTTTTGTGTTATGCTTGACTGTTTCAATTAAAATTGTTTACTGATTTAAAACATGCTTTTCTCTGCTTTTTCCTTCCTCTAGATTAAAATACTTCAGGCTACCGGTTTGCCTCAGCATCTTTCTAACTTTGTGTTCTGCAAATACACTTTCTGGGATCAACTGGAGCCAGTTACGGTTGCCCCTGAGGTGGACCCCTCTTTATCCCCCATCAGCAAGGAGCCACAGTGCATGGTTGTCTTCGATCACTGCAATGTAATTTTTGTTTTATTTATGATTGCTGTTGCAGACAGGCAAAGCGAGATAGTTAAATTAGTCTGCCACTGGCCTAGTCAGTTTCTTTACTAAACTTTGTATTATTACACTAGAACCTCCCAGTTACGAATACCTCAGAAATGGAGGTTGTTTGTAATTCTGAAATGTTCGTAATTCTAAACAAAACATTAGGGTTGTTCTTTCAGAAGGTTAACAGCTGAATATTGACTTTAATACAGCTTTGAATCTTTATTATGGAGAAGAAAAATGCTGCTTTTTACCATCTTAATTTAAGTGAAACGAGCACAAAAAGTTTCTTTACCTTATCAGATTTTTTTTTAAACTTTCCGTTTATTTTTTTAGTACTTTACATTTAACACAGTACTGGACTGTATTTGCTTTTTTCTCTCTCTGCTGCTGCCTGATTGCGTACGTCTGGTTCCAAATGAGGTGTGTGACAGATCGGTTAGTTCGTAACTCTGAGATTATACTGTATAGTCATTTATAGTAACTTAATACAGTCACTGAATTTGTAGTCTTTCACTTGCAAGCTGTTTTTATAAACACTGTTTACCAAAAACATCGCATAGAACGATAAAATGAACTAATAATAAAGGAAAATAGAAGAGACTGTGTGAGAGATGTGCAAGAGATCAGAGTACATGATTATGATGGTCCCTTTTGGCCTTAGGCTTTCGTGGGTGAATACCCACTTTGTCAGACCCTGCAAGGCCAGCCAGCAACCTTGGACCCTTGCCATGCGGGGACGGCCGGCAACCCTGATCCCGCTGCACAGGCCTTGGTGGCCTTTAGCGCACAGCTGGGCTGCAGCTGTGTGCTAATTGGGCCACATACAATCCGCGGGTTGAAAACCGCTGGGCAAGTCAGATAATTGCTCTGCCTGACTTCTGCTTCTGAAAAATAGGGGTAATAATGCTTCCTTTCTCACACCTTCTTTGTCTTATTAATTTAGATTTTAAGCTCTTGGGATCAGGGACTGTTTTTATTACATGTACGTGTAGCATCTAGTACAATAGGCGCCAACCTCTTCTGTAGGTTCTAGGTAACTCCTTAGGTGCTACTGTAATACAAATAGTTTGACCAGGGAAAGCACTAGAGAACTGCCAAATATTCATTTTTACCATATGCAGAAACTGAATGTAATTTGCAGGTAGAAGTAGGTACAAAAATCAGGATACATCAGCCTAGTGCTTCTGAGTGGAGAACCTTAAATGCCAGTGTCAGAAGCCTTTGATTTATGCAAAAAAGCAGTCAATGAAATAATAGACTTTGATGAATGGGACTATGTAGCTTGTCTGATCTAGAGTTCAATTTATAGAGTGTATCAAACTAGTTAAATAGTCAAACTGGGAAAGAGCCCTCGTGTACTAAGTGCTTTGCCATAAATATCTCCATTGATGAACTCCTTTGTGAGAAGAGAGTAGCATGCAGAGTGAAAGCAAAAAGTCACCTCCAAAACTGTGTGAGAATGAGGGGTTATTAATTTAAAAGGAATGTATGGGCCCAAATTGTTAAAGGTATTAACATGACCCTGTAACTGTCCAACAGTAAACAGTTTTAAACAAGTTTTGGGGATTGGTATTCAGAGACCTCAGCTTACTTAATACCTTGACAAACGCATAATTAAAAATCCTTTTAACCTCTTATTTAAGGTACAGTGTGGGGGGGAAAAAGGGGAAATGGTTAAAGCATTTGAAATGTTAAGTATTAAATAAGGCTTTCATCTTAACATCTCTTGTTCACTGTCCCTTTAGTTGGAGAGAGTTCTCAAATAACCCCCATCATGTTTGATAAGTCTCTTAGTTGGTAACTGTCCTTTTCAGGGAAAAGAGAAGTTCGTTGAGATGTCATTGCTGTTAAAATCAATCCTGTTTCCTGTAAGATGCAACAAGATAGCAGGCATACACAAGGAGAAAGAAAAGAACAGCAAAGATAGAAAATGCAACTTCTTACTCGCTTGCAACCTCTCTGCTGGAAGAACATAGGCACAGCACACGATCTTATCAGCCACTCTGAGACCTGGCAATCTTATATCAGCTCTGGGCTATTTAGGGCATTGCATTTAGCTGCCCTTCTGGTAACAGGCTTATGGCAAAGTAGGCAGTCTTGGCTGGCTCAGACAGACTCTTATTACACAGAAGAAAAAAAGAGAGAGAGGAAATAGAAGTAATAAGGTAGAGAAGAAAAAGAATGCATTTGTGGGGGGAGAGGAAGGAGACAAAATCTCATGTCCCATGTGGTGGTTGGGGTGTAGCTGGACCTGGTGGGTATGGCAGTGTCATCTGGGGCCCTCTCTCTGACCCAAACTGGTCAAGGTATCTTTCAGGATTAGGATGATGAAGGCACAGTGGTGTCACTCTGAACCCCAGAGTCCCAGGAAAGAGAGTGGGCAGCAGTTATGATGATGAAGCTTGCTCCTTCCCCTTCTCTTCTCTTCCAGCTAGCCAGCATTACAATCGCTAGCTTTTCCATTCAGCCTCTTTCTGAGGACCCTAAAGGGACTGGTAGGCAGAACAGCCTATTCCCTCATTCTCATTGTTCACCAGTTGGTCTGTTGACTTCTGGTTGCACACTTTTCTTGCTTACAAGTCAGGACCTGAGCACGGTCCTTGATTTATATCAGGAGGCCTTTTTGTTTGTTTCTGTTGCCCTTATGTTGCCATGTTTCTGTTGCCCTTATGCACCTTTTCCCATCAGCATTTATTGTTGAAGGTTATTGTGATATTTTGTGAACTTTCACTGACTTCTCACAATTGAGCTCACAATTAGGGTAAATGTGTAGGTCCAAATATCCCAATAGTTAACACCTTATTCTTTTTAATGTTTCACTAGTTTTGTCATTTCCACATAGGAGTTTTCTGTAAATATTTCTGAAGACTTCATGGAGCATCTTTACGAAGGGGCTTTGGCAATTGAAGTGTACGGGCACGAGCAAAGTGATCCTCGCAAAAACTCAGCTGTGTGGGATTTGGGAATAATTCAAGCCAAAACGCGAAGCCTTCGTGACAGGTAACTGCAGGCAGCAAACTCCTCCCACACAGTTTAAAATCCAGCCTCCCAGGCACAGTATGTTTTTCTGGATTCTACAGTGGGTTAGAGACCAGCAGTCAAATGCTAGGTTAAGTAAAAATGAATCTGATGTTTAGGTTTTTGTAATCCTCTGTGCTCATTGCCAAACCACCACACAGGTTGGTAATGTAGGTAAAAATTATTGATAAATGCTCATTCATATTGTTTATAGTTTTGATTAAAAGAAAGAAAATCTGAAGAATAAGACTGGATGATACCATATTATTTAGGCAACACCATAAATGTGTGTATGGTACTTTGCAAAGAAACAAACAATAGTGAAGCTGATTTAACTGTAACTTTGAAATCAATAGACAGGAGAATTTCTTTGGTTACGTGCCGATGTATTGGAGATCAGTCCATGCCATGAAGCGTTTACAATCTAAGGACCTGCTCCCGCTTTCACTGGAGAAAAATTGTGGTTTTGCCATTGACTTTAGTGGCAACAGAATAGGACTGTAAGTTAAGACATGACATGGGACAGTAACAAACACTGGGAAAAATAAGGAGAAGGGAGACTGGACAAGGACATTACAAAATTTCCTACTTCCAAAATTCAAGCTGATGGGATGAGCCCTTTTGCACGTTGCCCTGTTCTTGATTTTTTAATGGGTCAATTAACAGTCTTTGTAACCTGGCCCATTTAGTTTTGATGTTCTTGATGGACAGGAGACCATCCTTCCTGTCTAGGTTCACAGATTCAGAGCAAATGTTTTTTAGTTACAAAGCAAAAACTTAAATATTATCTTATAGCATGTGATTAAGAAATTATAGGTGAGATTAAAGTATGCTGCAATTTCCAAGCATTTCATTGCATTAAGTTGAGAACCACTGGTTTAGATTTTATTACCACTGTGGGCCATATATGCTGCTCTCTGTGTGTTATGTGGGCTGCATCCACACTATATATACTATCTGTGTGGCTCTCAGGATGTCACCTGGGCCGCAGCTGTGTGCTGATTGGGCCTCAAGTGAGCCACGAGTTGAGAACCATTGGTCTAAACACATTGTTATAAATCCAGTGCCCATCTTTACTAACACACAGGTGAAACAAAATGGTTTCCAGCAATGAATTTGTCAGTGCTGGGCTGAGGTCTAGAGCTGTGGCAAGAGCTGGCACCTGGTCGGCCAGTGTCTCACATGGGTCTTGCAGAATAAGTTTGTTCTTTTCAGTTTAGGGTTTTCAAAGAAGGGAGGACTAATTTTATAGGCTTTGTGGAAGAAGTGCATTTTAGGAGTAAAACTTGAAGGAAGAGAGGATGATAGTGATGGAGAAAGTCAGGAGAGGGGCCACATGAAACCAGAATAACCTTAATTCGGTAATGCTGGTTCAACTGCACTGAAGTCAGTGGGATTGGATGGGTATAACAGAGAACAGAATTTGACCTTGATGTTTAATTGGCACTCGTTTGATATCAAACCAGTATGAAGAGGTCTTGTATCTACAAAAGTTTTAGGCCAAAGTGTCATCGTTAGTTGTTAGCTCAGAAGTAGCAATGGGTAACTAAAAATCTTTTCCAGGCATAAGTGACACTTGAAAAGTATCTCTCCTTCCCCTGCCTGTAATCTCTGCAAATACTGAGCAGTCATGTAACTTGACTCAGCAATTTAATTAAAAAAAGAAAAAAAGTAAATTGTGAAATGGTATTTGATATGTTTTTCAGGTGGAGTGAGGTAACCCGAAAAGTGGAGCTCTGGGTTCAGATTCTGGAACTTAATGAGAACGGGGAGTACTGTCCAGTTGAGGTGATTCCTGCCAAGGACGTAAACACTGGTGGCGTCTTTCAGCTCAGACAGGTAAGATGGCAACTGCAGTAGTCACCTGTGAAAAGGGACTGGCTTTAACATTCTGAAGGAAGCAGGGAATCTTGTATGTTGTACTGGTTCTTAGAGTTTTAATAGTGGGCTTATGACAAAGGAACCATCAAACTTAGGCCCAGTATTTGATCAGCTTTAAAGCAATTACAGTCTAGAGGGAAATGCATTGGATACCTTCTATATTTTGTGTAGGTATTTAGAGACCCTTAGCAGACTGTGGTCCTCTGTTACCCATCAAACAGACATAGTGTGGGTAACAGCAGCGGAAGCTTTCTCACACTGCTCTGCCAGTGTGTTTCAGCCCTTACCTGGAGGGAACCATGGATGCTGGACAGGGGCTGCTCTAGACATTTCGCCGCCCTAAGCATGGCAGCGTACTGGGGCCTGGAGCCGCCCCTGATGCTGGAGGATAGGTCATTCTCAATTGTCTACTTTAGTGTTTTGGCCACTGTGCTGAGACTGTCAACTGAGAAACCAGTTGACAAGATATTTTTTAAAGATATGGACACCTGGACACTGGACTGGACCAAATTCTCAAAGCAGACTCCTCTCACACAGGATGTTGAACAGCCATCAGAAAACAACTTTTAGTTACAATCAACCCAGGCAGAACGTGATCAAAAACCTGATGCTGAAGTACCCATTATCTTACTGCTAATCCTCTTAGCCAGCTACACTTCTGTTCTCTGGTTCCTGCATATTTAATATTTTAAAATATAGTCCACCTGTCAGAGAACTCTATAAAATTAGTATCTGTTAAATACACACGGTATCTCCTGAACTCCCAGACTAGTATGATTTCCTATTCTGCATTGTTCCTAGAGCTGTGCTGACAACATCAGTAATGAGGGTTTACAGTCAGGAAATCCAGTCCCACATAAAGTTAATTTCAGGTTCAGTAACATTTGCTAAGTTACATTCTCTCCCCTCAAGTGTACAAATTCAAAACAGATGGGGGGAAATCCTATTTTCAGTGTTTTTGAGGGTTTTTTTTTTTAATCTTTGAAAAGTTTTCATCAAAAACAGATTGTTGGGCTCACTGAATGTCCCACACTTTCTTGTGGATTTAGACCTTGCAGCAGAATGGTAGCTCTACGTAACCAATGTCATGTCTCACATGAAAGCTTGCAATTTCCATGTAGTGAACAATCACCAGATTCCAATTGACTATATATAAAGCCACCACCAGTAGAGGTCTCTCTGTCACTAAGTTTTCACCATTCAAGACTTTTAGTTCTTCAAATTGTTCCCTTGTGAAGGGGCAGTCACGGCGAATCCAGGCTGAAGTGAAGTCGGTGCAGGAATCCGGGACCTTGCCTCTAATGGAAGAAGCCCTACTATCTGTTGGAGTTGGCTGTGTTCAAATAAGACATGTCAAGTCACCAAAAGTTCATGAGACTCATCAGGTAAGATTCTGTCTCATTAAAAGACCTTTAGCAGGAAGGAAAAATGTTAGTTCAGAGGCTTGCAGATGCACGTGGAAAGCTCTTTCGGGACAAATTCACTTCTTGAGCAACTTCACTGGCTGTAAATTACCCTACTCTATGTGAAACAGTGACTTCTAAATACTATTTTGACAATATTCTTTCAGTGAATATATTTAGCTATGGATGGGTAAATCTAGATTCTGACTTTCTCTAGGAAATGCTACCCAAAATCTTCCCTCAACATTCTTGCCAGCAACTTTAAGAAATATGGGCTGGATGAATGAACTATAAGATGGATAGAAATCTGGCTAGATCATCAGGCTCAATGGGTAGTGAGCAATGGCTCCATGTCTAGTTGGCAGCTGGTATCAAGCAGAGTGCCCCAAGGGTCAGTCCTGGGGCTGGTTTTGTTCAGTATCTTCATTAATGATCTGAAGGATGGTGTGGAGTGTACCCTCAGTAAGTTTGCAGATGACACTAAACTGGGAGGAGTGGTAAATTCACTGGAGGGTAGGGTTAGGATACAGAAGGACCTAGGCAAATTAGAAGATTAGGCCAAAAGAAATCTGATGAGGTTCAACAAGTGCAGAGTCTTGCACTTAGGACAGAAGGCTCTCATGCACTGCTACAGACTAGGGACTGAGGGGCTAGGCAGCAGTTCTGCAGAAAAGGACCTAGGGTTGCAGTGGACAAGAAGCTGGATATAAGAACATAGGAACGGCTGTACTGGGTCAGACCAAAGGTCCATCTAGCCCAGTATCCTGTATACTGACAGTCGCCAATGCTAGGTGCCCCAGAGGGAGTGAACCTAACAGGTAATGATCAAGTGATTTCTCTCCTGCTATCCATCTCCACCCTCTGACAAACTGAGTCAAGGATGAATCAGCAGTGTGCCCTTGTTGCCAAGAAAGCTAATGGCATATTGGGCTGTATAAGTAGGAGCACTGCCAGCAGATCGAGGAACGTGATCATTCCCCTCTATTTGGCATTGGTGAGGACTCATCTGGAGAATGAGGGGGGATTTGATAGCTGCTTTCAACTACCTGAAAGGGGGTTCCAAAGAGGATGGATCTAGACTGTTCTCAGTGGTAACAGATGACAGAACAAGGAGTAATGGTCTCAAGTTGTAGTGGAGGAGGTTTAGGTTGGATATAAGGGAAAAACTTTTTCACTAGAAGGATGGTAAAGCACTGAAATGGGTTACCTAGGGAGGTGGTGGAATCTCCGTCCTTAGAGGTTTTTAAGGTCAGGCTTGACAAAGCCCTGGCTGGGATGATTTAGTTGTGGACTGCTTTGAGCAGGGGGTTGGACTAAATAACCTCCTGAGGTCCTTTCCAACCCTGATATTCTATGATTCTTCTTATGGTGGAAGTCCTTATAATAGAATGAGACTTGCAATACTAACACACACTTTTGCTTTACCTTCTTCCTCTTCTTTCTTTTAAAAAAAAACCCTACTAAATGAATAAAAACACAAACCCTTTTCAAAAAGAGTGCGTATAGACCCCAAAAAGGTAGAAAAGCCAGACTCTCCATGAAGTCTGCTAGGAGCTTTGTTTTTGGTAATTGATTTTACTTGGAAGACAGTTGCAGTTTCAAACCCTAAGAAATTATAATGTATGAATGGGGATTGTACTTAAGTAATGGCTAATGTGATTTTGGAAAAGTTTAAAATTCAAGGAGCAAAACTTCAGTTATTTATTTTTAGTTTTAAGAGAGCAGAGATGTATGTTTCTTTTGCATTTTAAAATCACTCTAGTGCCCCTTGTCATCAGTTGGAAATTCAGTGTGGGTGGGGATGAATGAATGGGCTTGTGACATAACAGCTGCCTCAGTTTCCCCACTTTGGTTGAGTGTCTCTTCACAGTGGTCCTCCAGCTCCCAGTATTGTTGGTTGACTTAATGCTTTGGCTAAACTTTATGGAAGGAGAGTCTTATTTCACATCTTTGTCCCATAACTAAACTGAGAAAGCTCCCTAATCTATCTCAAAGCTCAACACTGGAGTGGCAGCTAACAAGGCAGAGGTGGATTGAGCCCAACTCCCTTAAAAGGCCACTCTATCCTGTGACCAGACCTTAATGCTTTTCGTTTTACAATTTTTTTGAAAGCTATAATCCCCAAAATTAAATAACCTTTTTTATTAAAGTGACATAACCATCTATTTTGAACCGCTGGGTTCTCATTCTGCATATCTGCAACTCTAATTTATTTTTCTTTCATGTGTATCAAGTTTTCCAAAGACCTTGAAATTAAGAAAATGTATGCCTTTTTAATTTTAACTTTCACTTACCTAAAATTTGCTTTTGTTACTTAACTCTTCACTGGAGTTCCCCTTTATCCCTTAAGTAGCTAGATAAATATTTACTCAATGAGACTGTAAGTATAGGAATGAATTTCCAAAATATTTTTTGGCAATCCTTTGCTTTTTTTACTTTTCCTTCATTCAGTGAATGGTGCTTTGTGTCTCACTCCTGATTGGCATCGTGATACTTTCTAGCAAGGGGCCCAGTTTGATGTAGGTCATTTTGATGAAAGGTTCTGTGTCTCATCAGAAAGGACTGAAAATCAAGGTGTCACAGCTTTTGTGTGGTGACCGCTAATGTGACTTAATAATTCCTGTCTCTTACTAATAAAACAGTAGGTTCTTACTCTAGTCCTATCATGTATCCATCAGAATGGATAGATTGCATGTGCCTTTTCACTATAATTATTCGTTCTTATTTAAACCACTCAAATGTTTTGGCAATCACTTCTTGGCAATTAGATGTAGTGATTAGAATCCTTTATTACTGGAGTTTTCCTTTAATTGCTATGTAAACTATGAAAATACATTCCAGTTGTTTATACTAAGTGATATAAATCTTCAATTACAATACCCTTCCAAACAAGATTTATAAAGGAAAAATAAGTAGTGGGTGCAAGTAGCACTGCTATCCACTATTAATACAGTGAAGCTGGTCTACCAGTATCTGTCCCCAGTGTACTACATTGCTAGACATTTTAATCAGAATTACACATACAGCTGGTAATATTTTAACCATAAATACTGCTTTTGCACTTAATGTATTTTCTAATATAAAAGTGTTCATGAATGACTTAGATTTGTTTTTGTTTTGCCTAGGAAGGAGAGGATGATATGGACAGTTACCAGGTAAATAGAGCAACATTTATCTTTCTTCAAATATAAATATTTGTAGATCTGATTACCTGGTCTAATTTTCAGTATTAGATAGACATCAACATTGTACATCCCACTGTATGAGGCATGAATATCTAAACAGTCACTGTAAAATCTTACACAGAGTTTTACACTATATATTATCTGACCCAGAATTAAGAGGCATTTTTCTCACTGAAAGAATGGGATACATTTAACGTATGTATCCTGAACAAGGCATGGTTCCTTTTATCTTCTCTGCTCTGTGACATGCTTCCCCTCTGTATCTACAGCCTGTGGATTAGGATTGGCTGTGCTCAGAGCAGTCACAGGTATAATGTTTAAGATGCATAGAAGCAAAATAATTCACACTGTTTTATGTTATGAACATGGTTTATATTGGACCTGGGAATAAAATATTGGCTAATGATCAAAATGTGCCTACTAGTCAGGACAGGGATTCTGTTCCTAGGACCACCACTCACTGTGACTTTGGGCTAGATATTTAACCTCTATTTTGACACATGCACACACGAAAATGGGGATTTTTTTTAACTTCACAAAGTTGTTGGTGTCAAGTATCAGAGGGGTAGCCGTGTTAGTCTGGATCTGTAAAAGCAGCAAAGAATCCTGTGGCACCTTATAGACTAACAGACGTTTTGGAGCATGAGCTTTCGTGGGTGAATACCCACTTCTTCAGATGCATGTGGTGGAAATATCCAGGGGCAGGTATATATATGCTAGCAAGCAAGCTAGAGATAACGAGGTCAGTTCAATCAGGGAGGATGAGGCCCTGTTCTAGCAGTTGAGGTGTGAAAACCAAGAGAGGAGAAACTGGTTCTGTAGTTGGCAAGCCATTCACAGTCTTTGTTCAATCCTAAGCTGATGGTGTCAAATTTGCAGGCGAACTGAAGCTCAGCAGTTTCTCTTTGAAGTCTGGTCCTGAAGTTTTTTTGCTGCAGGATGGCCACCTTAAGGTCTGCTATAGTGTGGCCAGGGAGGTTGAAGTGTTCTCCTACAGCGCCTGCAAATTTGACACCATCAGCTCAGGATTGAACAAAGACTGTGAATGGCTTGCCAACTACAGAACCAGTTTCTCCTCTCTTGGTTTTCACACCTCAACTGCTAGAACAGGGCCTCATCCTCCCTGATTGAACTGACCTCGTTATCTCTAGCTTGCTTGCTAGCATATATATACCTGCCCCTGGATATTTCCACCACATGCATCTGAAGAAGTGGGTATTCACCCACGAAAGCTCATGTTCCAAAACGTCTGTTAGTCTATAAGATGCCACAGAGTTGTTGGTGTGGCATAATATTTGTGATACATTGTCATTATAAGTACACAAAAGTAGGCAAAAAACACTTCATGCTCATTGTTGCTCTTACCAGTAGTATAAGTCTATAAGAATAGCAACAAGAGCTCCTGTGTTTAATTTTGTCTTTGGAGGGCTAAGAGAGGGTTCTAGGTGCGTTTCTACAAGACTGTAGATGTTCAAAACCATGCAGGTTACGGTTTGCTTCAGTCATTTTCTCTTGGTAGATGAAATGCCTAACAAAGGAGAAGAAATATTTAAGGAAGTCTTAGGGGGATGGTACAGTGAGGAATAATAGGATCAAATTAGGCAAGGGGGAATTCATATGTAATGTCAGGAACAATATCTTACCAAAAATAGCATGGCCCCAGTCCGGTATTACCTGTGCAGCAGCCCACCCATAATACAGGATTGGATCCTTAGACTGGAAACTCTGTAAGACACGGACTGGTTCTTACTATGTGTTTGTAAAGCACATAGTGCAGATGGGGGCTCTAATCCTGATTGTACTTTCCTGGCCCTGCCACAGTATTAGTGTTAACAATAAAGTGATGCTGTGGGACAATATAAATCCTGTAAATTTCCTATTTCCACATTTATGTTGCCTAAATGAGTAGTAGAGAATATAAAATAACTAGAGAGAGAGACTTGCCAGATCAAGTCAAGACTTGCAAGGATGGGGCATAGGATGTGACTGAATGTGAGGAACAATCCTGTAATAAAGGAGAATAACGGGTAGACTAGATGACTTAATGGAGATCTCTTCCATATCTCATTTCTGTAGTCCCCAGGGCACTAATTCAGGGGAGAAAGTGGCCAAAAATAAAAAGTACGAGCAGATGGATTGAAAGCTACATATATTTACAAATGGGAAACGCTGGTGTTATTGGATCAGGACTTACACAGCTTTCTTCATTTACATAGGACAGGGATTTGGAGAGACTGCGTCGGAAATGGCTGAACGCATTGACAAAACGTCAGGAATACCTAGATCACCAGCTGCAAAAACTCGACAGCAAACCTGGTAGGTGAAACATTATTGGTAGTGGGAGGGATGAGGGTGTATGTCGGTATTTTTGTTTTTGTAACGTGTGTGAAATTAAGTAGCCAGGGGAAGGAACAGCTGAATCTCTGAAATCATCAGTTTGGGGAGAATAATGAGAACGAGATTCTGACATGCACTCATGTCACAAACAGAAAGCACTATAGAGAAAATCTGTGTATACTTACAGAGTAATAGACGTTTTTATTGAAACTGCCAGCAGGGTGACTAGATGAGGTGGGGGGGGGGTTTATAAAGTCAGTGGCCCTCTAACGTGGGTTGAGACCACCAATATGCATCACAAAGAGCATTTTTTCATTGCATCTTCTTGTTCTAACTGTCCTACTTTTCCAGATAAAACAGAAGATGATACAGATCGGGAGGCACAACTGTTAGAGATGAGGCTCACCCTTACTGAAGAAAGGAATGCTGTAATGGTTCCTTCTGCTGGCAGTGGGATCCCTGGAGCTCCAGCAGAGTGGTATGAATGTTACTATATGCCACAGTGAATATAAAAATGATGGGCAGCCTGTTCCTGGCTTGGACTGCTGCCATTTTCTGCGCCACCAAATGTGGATTATGTACGTCATATGACAAAAGTGGTTAAATTAGGAGTGTTAGTGTGAATTAATTTCTTGGTCTCAGTAACTGAAATCCAGAAACACTCTTTAGTAAATGATACTATTATTGACCAAAATGTAAATATGACTTTTGAAAAAAAATTAATATTTATTTCCACTGCACTTAGCATGAAAAAAATTAGTTAATATGTTGTTATGTAGTTCCTTCACTTAAAAGGCTGCTCTATCATAATAAAACTCCATCTGCAGAAACATTGTGTGCTTCTGGTTTAAGCATAGAATCTGTTTAGTCAGCAGGTGTTGCACATAATTTTCTAAATATTAAAACCAATAAATTACAGTGGACTGAGATTGCAATACTATAGCAGCTGCAGGTAACAACTGCAGTAAAGGATGCAAAACAGTTTCTATTCTAAGCCACTCTATTCACTTGCTTCTAACTTGGGATGAAGTTTTTTGTGCTTGGTCTCTACTTTGGAGGAAAAGCTGATCAGCATTTGAGTTGTTTGGAGAGAGAGCATGGTAGTGAAGAAGGAGACACAAGATACATTGTGCAGAGTATGAGGAAAACCTCTAACTACACTTGCTGACTGGATCCTGTTTGTTTTGGTTTTTAAGTTGAACTTTGTTAAAACTAATGCTTTTGAAGCATAGGAACGTCCTCACTCCTTACTTATATGCCATCTTTTCAAATATTCGCAGCTTTTTAACTTGAAACTCCATGCACAGCAGAAAACAGTGTAGTTGTAAGATACATACTTCAGAAGAAATGTATTGTGAATGCATGTGCATCTAGGGGAATGTGCAAAGGCCAATTCAAGCAACTTACTAACTTTTTTCAATTTTTTTTCTTACAAAATCTTTCTCAAATGTGTTATAAAAATAGGAAATGAAAAATATAATATAAAATAAAACATTAAGGTTGCACCTTTAAATCACAACATATCAGGAAGTTTAAAAGTTAAAATATAAACAGCAGTGTTAATTTGGACATGCTGCACATGTGTACGACTTCCTATTCCTATTTTTATTTTTGGGTGTTTAACAACCAGCATAATAGTTGTGCCATGTGGGCAAGTTAACTTTGCTTTTGGAACTTCGTATTTGCATTTCCTGACTTTTCACGACTAACGGTCCAACCTTCAATCGCATTACTAATGCAGAGGTTTTTGCATTAATACGTGTACATGTCAGTGTAAATAAAGAAACTTTGAATTTGCTATTAGCAGTTTAGAAGCAAGAAAACATTTCTGAAAGCAGAGGTCAAATAATGTAATAATTTGTGAGGGAGCTAGTGTAAAAGAAATACCAATTTAGTTTGAGTCCCTCTGTATCTGCAAGAGTAAATTAAAATAAAGCCATTTGCCAAGGTTATTGGCTTGACCTACAATCGCAGCTGTGCAGAATGTATTATTCTGTTGGCTTGTATCTTAAGGTACGTGTTCTGGATAAATCTGCTTCACTTTAAATGCCACCATTGTCAATATCTTATGTTTTAGGACTCCAGTGCCTGGTATGGAAACCCATATTCCAGTTGTTTTCCTTGACTTAAATGGTAAGAGAGGACAGACAGCATTTGAAATAAACTTTGTCTAGCCAATAACATTATAGGAACTAAGAAGCAAACTAATAAAATGAAGAAATTCTTTGAGTGGCGGGTTTATTAATGTGAAAAGACTATTAGAATTACATTTATTTCATCCAACTATATTGTTTCATGCTCCAGAATACACAGCAATTATATACAGAATGAACAATACATTTTTATCCTCTCTGTTTTTTGCAGACCTTAAATAAGTGAACAGACAGGAAGAAGGCAGGTATAAAATAACCAAGGGAATAAAACTTAGAAGCTAACAATAAAAGCTAGTTGTAAATGCAGAATAATCATTCAGAAAGAATGGCTCTAGTGGAGTCCTACAGGGATCTGTTCCTGGCCGGTGCTCTTCAATATCTTTATCAAAGATCTGGGGAAAAAAATGGTGATAAAGTTTGCATATGACACAAATGGGTGGAATGGTAAGTGAGGGTAGGTTAGTTATGCAGATTGATCTTTATCACTTGGTATACTGGGCTCACTTGCCTTTTAATACATCCAGATACAAGGTCATACCTATAGGGACAAGGAATGCAGGCCACACCTACAGAATGGGGGACTGTATCCTGGAAAGTAGTGATTCTGAACAGGACGTAAAGGTCCTAGTGGATAACCAGTGGAACATGAGCTGCTAGTGTGATGATGTGGCTAAGAGGGACTAACATCGTCCTTGGATGTGTAAGCATCAAATAAAAGTACAGAGGTGATGTTATCTCTATATACAGCGTTGCTGTGACCATTAGCGTTATACCATGTCCAGTTGGGGTGTCCACACTTCAAAAAGGATAATGACAGATTTTGTAAGAGTTCAGAAAACAGTTACAAGAATGATTCTGGGAAAACTTTCTTACAGTGAGAGACTTCAGAAGCTCAGACTATTAGCTTGCCAGAGAGAATGTCAGGAAGTTACTTGATCATGGTCTGTAGGTACATGAGAAGATTTATGAATGTAGGGAGCTCTTTAGTTTAGCTGGCAAAGGTAGGAAAAGATCCAGTGGCTGGAAGCTGAAGCTTGATAAACTCAAGACTATAAATACGGCACCGGATTTATTAATTTTTTTAAACAATGAGAGGAATTAAATCATCGTAACCACTTACCAAGGATGTAGTGGATTCTTTATCATGTGAAGTTTTAAAATCAACATTGGATGTCTTTCTAAAAGATGTATCATCTAGATCAACCAGAAGTTATGGGACTTGCTACAGGAATTATTGGATGAAATTATCTGGCCTTTGTTATGCAGAAAGTCAGATTAGATTATCATAATTATCCTTTCTAGCCTGAAAATTGATGCAAATAAAATTGTGTTGGGATTTTGAAGGGAGTTGGGCACATAACTCTTCGGTTCCTTTGAAAATTCCAGCCTAGGTGAATAGTAAACTCAAGAAATTCACCAGCTGAGAAGTGTCTGATAAGGGATGTAAAGAAGGAGGGAGATAAACTGTTTCAAATATATAATATAATTGAATAAATATAAGTCTGCTTTGATATTGGCACTAGTAAGTACTAGAATGACTACCTAAACTGAGGCCCTGCTCACATGACCACGGTTCAGTGACTGACCACATGTAGCTCGACCAGAATTGTGTTTGAGAGCACTTTTCCAACATATGTTGGCTGTTAGCACAAGCAACACAGGAACACATTGTTTTTTAAATTGTTCCGTCTGAAACTGCTGTAGGTTCCTTGCCCTAGATATCCCATACTGAAGTTCTAAACAAGGGTGTGACACAATTTGTAACCACATTAGCTGTGGATGCTAGTGATATAACTGCTTTTCTGTAACCAAGTCTATAACGATTTCAAACACTGCCACAAGTCCCAGGGTAGGAAGGAGCTCATATAGCACACTTCATACCAAAGGCTCCCAAACCACAAGCACACTCTCTTTACAATGCAACACAACAGTTTCAGGCAAGGTGTAAAGGATACCCTATTGAAATGAAGCTAAGGTGGAATTTTGCTTAGGCAGAAAATAATTGTCCAAACTATCGTTTGGCCAGTACACAAAAATTAACACCGCTACTCTTGTGCTGTTTTGAATGGAGTACAGTTCTTGTTTCTTTTAACATTTTTGAGTCTTCTGTGCTCCTAGCGGATGACTTTAGCTCTCAAGATAACCTTGATGACCCAGAACCTGGTGGATGGGATGCTACTCTCACTGGGGAAGAGGAAGAGGAATTCTTTGAATTGCAGATTGTGAAACACCATGAGAGTGAGGTAAGCAAAAGTACAGCCCAGAATGCTTAAGATCAGGAGTCTTCTCATCTCTTTAACCTTTTCTTAACAGGGCTTGTCTACAGAGCAAGTTATTCCAGAATAACTATTCCACTTCCAGAGAGGATTAAGATAATTCACCATAAGGCTCTCTTTTAGTCTAAAATAAAAACGTTCACACATGGAGTTAATCTGTTTTTAATTCATACCATACCTAAATCTGGATTAGTTATCATGTGTAGGCAACCTCTTAGCTAGACTGACATATCAAGTATACAGCTCTTGTACTTTCTAAGGCTGATAGTTTGTTTTTAAACTGTTCTCTAGGAATGGAACTTCATTATATTCCCCTCTCACCCCGCCAAAAAAACTACATTAAAGTGGAATTGCAGTTGTTTGGGTACCTTAACTGTGCATTTCCATATGATAGCATGTTTTGATTTCTTTTCAGTGTAACCTTAACTTTGAATTTTTTGGTTTTGGGATAATCGCAACATTCCTATAACTACTTTTTTTTTTTTTTTACTTTAAATTACAGGTACTTACTCTAAACTTTAACTCCAACTTAACACAGTTGTTTTTGTCTGGGAATTTCCTCAGACTTCTAAAATTATTAAAAATTTTCTGCATGCACTTTAAACAAGAAACCCAAAGAGAGTGCTACATGTGATATTTCTAATTATTTGAAGATACGTAGTATCAACTTTCAATAATTTTATTTTTATTTTATGAGCAGGGAAATTCCCTTTTTCCCTCAAGCTTAATAGATTTTCTGTATTTTACGAATATCTTCAACACTGTTCAGGCAAAATATTTCTCAGCTATCATGCAAAAAATGGGTGTTTTTTTAGGTGAAGTCTACTGAAATTTGTCTTCCAAAGACTCTCATAATCAGTTCTGCTTTTTCTGGAGTGTTTTCATAATTAGCAAGATTGAATGGTCCTGTCCTCTTAAAATGTATAGTCAAAAATCTAGGAGGTTTGTAGCTCTTTTTCAAAGAGAAATGGCCTTGAGTTTAAAGAAGTCTCAATTCTTCTTTGGGTGCTGATCCCTGTGTGTGTTCGACACTTGGGTGCACATGTGCCCGAATCCATACATTCTAACAAGCAATGTTGGGTGCGCATTAATTCTCCTTGTGCTCCAGACCAAGGGCATAAGAGGCAGTATTGACCGACACCTCTCCAGTTCCTTCTTACTCATCGCATGCCCTGACTCAGAATCCCCGTGTCCACAGATTTCTCCAGCTTTTCTCTTTGGTAGCCTGTAAATAGATAATGTAAATAGATATTTCCATGGGCTTTATTGGAGCCCATGGAAACTCTGTGGCAGACACCTCAGATCCATCCAAGAGTCATACAACACCTCTCCTCAGCACCCACCAGATCTGTCACAGTATGCAGAGGAGGAGGACCCTAATTCGGATCCACAGGCACCAATGGGAATCTCAATCTAGCTCCAAATGAAGCTGTCACTCCATCCTCACCATTTCTGCTGGACGACCATAGGCATACCAGGAGCTACTGCAGAGGATAGTCAATGGCCTCCATGTAATACTGGAGGAGATTCATGATTTCCAATACCATCTTCTGGATGTTCTGTAGGCTGCAGGTCCAAGCAAGATGGCGCTATCATGAAGCCAGCAATAGTGGCCTGGCATACCTCCACCTCATGAAACCCCATGCCTGAGGGCTGAGAAATACTATTTTGTCCCTGCTAAAGAAGCTGTATGTCTTTTTTCTCCCACTCAGCACCCAAATCCCTGGTGGTACAGGCAGCCACAAAAAGAGCAAGGTTACAACATCCCAAGACCACTCTGCTCACAAGGACTCAGAGGTTGGACGTTGTGCAGGAAAAAAGGTCTTTTCCCCTACAAGCCTACAACTCATACCGCGAACTGTCAGGCCTTGTTAGCAAAATGTGATTTTAACAATTACTTCAGGCTGGCTGACTTTAAGGACAAGCTTCCCCCTGAGGACAGAGCCCAATTTCAGTCTTTGATAGAGGAAGGCCAGTTGTTGGCAAAGGCATTTCTTCCGGATGCAGTGCATACTGCATTCAGAGGCTTGGCCACTGGCATAGTTGTGAAGCATGAGTCTTGGCTTCACTCTTCAGGGCTCCCCAAAGAGGTCCAGAATGCCATACAGGACCTGCCTTTTGACAGGCTAAATTTGTTTAATGGAGAATGGATGAGTCCCTACACTTGCTGAAAGACTTTTGGTCAACTCTACACTCCATGGGAATTTACACCACAGCCCTGAGGAGACAACACCAGAGGCAGATGTATAGGTCAAGACCAACCTCTCCACAGACATTATACCACCCATATCCCCCGTAAACATCAGGCTTCAGAGACATCAATTTTCAGCTTCCATAATCTCAGCCTATTCTCAGCCACCAATTAAGGGCTACTTTTGACACCTCAGTTGATATCCTTCACTGCCATTGATGCCACCTACCTTTACCCACTTTATCTTTGGGGGCCATCTCTCACTTTTCACCCACAATTGGGACTCTATCACGACTGAGAATTGGGTCCTAGAATTTATCCATTAAGGATATTCCATAGAGTTTCTCTCTCCCTCCCCACAAATCCCCTTCCTGATCCCCTTCAGGGACCACTCTTATGAGGTGATTCTTAAACAGGAGGCGGACTCCCCCCTCCAACAAGGGGCAATAGAATGAGTGCCATCTTAGTATCAAGAAAGTTCCTTTGGTTTCTAATGGATCTGGAACGTTTCCAGTTCATAATCCTTCCCGTAAGACTAGCAACAGCACCTAGAGTATTCATGAAGGTCTTCTCTGTGGCTGCAGCCCAAATGAGATGTCAGGGTACACAGTTTTCCCGTATCTTAACAACTGGCTCTTAGCAGGTGGCCCCAGCCAAGATGTCAGACTGGCGACTTTGTTCCTGCTCCATCTTCTAGCAGTGCTGTATGTCTGTGCAAAAAAAGAAAAGTCCATTTTATCACCCACACAGAAAATAAAGTTTGTCAGAGCAGTCTCTATTTCAGCAAGAGCTTTCCTCCCACGAGAAAGATTTTCAGTTAATGAGCAATCTGATAGCACAGATTACCAAGGACTATGGTCAAAGTATGCCTTTCTCTTCTGGACACATGGGCTTGTGCACTTATGTGACACCATTCACCAGACTTCATCTACAATGTCTTAAGATCTGGCTTTGGTTGGTCTACTCACCAGATGAGGATCGCACCAACACCAGAGTGACCGTTCCCATTAGGATCATTGCCTGTCTTATCTGGTGGTTGAATCCAGAACAAGTGATAGGGTACGTCTACACTACAGGATTATTCCGATTTTACATTTGTAAAACAGATTGTATAAAGTCGAGTGCACGCAGCCACACTAAGCATATTAATTCAGTGGTGTGCGTCTATGTACCGAGGCTAACGTCAATTTCTGGAGCATTGCACTGTGGGTAGCTATCCCGTAGCTATCCCATAGTTCCCGCAGTCTCCCCTGCCCATTGGAATTCTGGGTTGAGATCCCAATGCATGTTGGTGCAAAAACATTGTCGCGAGTGATTCTGGGTAAATGTCTCACTCAATCCTTCCTCCATGAAAGCAACGGCAGACAATCATTTCATGCCCTTTCTCCCCTGGATTGCCCTGGCAGACGTCATAGAATGGCAACCATGGAGCCCGTTTTGCCTTTCGTCACTGTCACCGTGTGTGTACTGGATGCTGCTGACAGAGGCGGTACTGCAGTGCTACACAGCAGCATTCATTTGCCTTTGCACAGTAGCAGAGATGGTTACCATCCCTATTGCACCATCTGCCATTGTAATTTGGTGATGAGATGATGGTTATCAGTCATTTTGCACCATTTGCAATTGGAAATTGACGATGACGGTTATCAATCCTTTTGTACCATCTGCTTCTGCCATGGATGCTCCTGGCTGGCCTTGCTGAGGTCGGCCGGGGGCGCATGGACAAAAATGGGAATGACTCTTCGGGTCATTCCCTTCTTTATGTTTTGTCTAAAAATAGTCAGTCCTGCCTAGAATATGGGGCAAGTCTGCTAGAGAGCCAGAGAGCACAGCTGCTCCAGGTCAGAGCCCCAGAGATCCTGCAGAAATGATGAGCTGCATGCCATTCTAGGGGATGCCCCTGCAACAACCCCACCTGTTGCTTTCCTCCCCCCCCAACCCTCCTGGGCTACCATTGCAATGTCCCCCCATTTGTGTGATGAAATAATAAAGAATGCAGGAATAAGAAACACTGGCTTTTTAGAGAGATAAAATGAGGGGGAGGAAGCCTCCAGCTGCTATGATAGTCCAGGCAGGACATTAAAGGGTGGAGGGGAGAGGAGTGCAGCCTCCCGCTGCTAGGATAGTCCAGGGAGTACAGAATCTTTTCTTTAGACATGAAAGTGGGGGGTGGGGCTGATGGAGCTCAGGCTCCAGCTGCTAGGATGAGGATGGTTACCAAGCATTTTGTACTGCCTACCAGGAATGACAAGTATCAGAGGGTAGCCGTGTTAGTCTGGATCTGTAAAAGCAGCAAAGAATCCTGTGGCACCTTATAGACTAACAGACGTTTTGGAGCATGAGCTTTCGTGGGTGAATATATATAGAACCAGTTTCTCCTCTCTTGGTTTTCACACCTCAACTGCTAGAACAGGGCCTCATCCTCCCTGATTGAACTGACCTCGTTATCTCTAGCTTGCTTGCTAGCACACATATATATACCTGCCCCTGGATATTTCCATTACATGCATCTGAGGAAGTGGGTATTCACCCACGAAAGCTCATGCTCCAAAACGTCTGTTAGTCTATAAGGTGCCACAGGATTCTTTGCTGCTTTTACAGGAATGACAGGGAGTCATTCCCATTTTTAGCCAGGTGCCCCTGGCTGACCTCACCGAGGCCAGCCAGGAGCACTCACGGGATGATGACAGTTTTCCACCATTTTGTACCATCTGCCTTCAGGAAAGGAAGGGGAGGGGATGCTGCTGTTCAGCGCTGAGCACCACGTCTACCAGCAGCATGCAATAGACGTACGGTGACATTGAAAAATGGCAAGAAACAATTTTTTTCCCTTTTTTTTCACGGGGAGGGGACAGTGAGTAAATTGATGAGATATACCCTGAACCACCTTGGACAATGTTTTTGACCCTACAGGCATTGGGAGCTCAGCCAAGAACGCAAATGCTTTTCAGAGACTGCGGGGACTGTGGGATAGCTGGAGTCCTCAGTCCCCCTCCCTCCCTCCATGAGCGTCCATTTGGTTCTTTGGCTTTCCGTTATGCTTGTCACGCAGCACTGTGCTGAGTCCCTGCTGTGGCCTCTGTCTATCATAGCCTGGCGATTTTTTCAAATCCTTTGTCATTTCGTCTTCTGTAACGGAGCTCTGATAGAACAGATTTGTCTCCCCATACAGCGATTAGATCCAGTATCTCCCGTACAGTCCATGCTGGAGCTCTTTTTGGATTTGGGACTGCATCGCCACCCGTGCTGATCAGAACTCCACGCTGGGCAAATAGCAAATGAAATTCAAAAGTTTGCAAGGCTTTTCCTGTCTACCTGGCCAGTGCATCTGAGTTCAGATCACTTTCCAGAGCGGTCACAGTGGTGCACTGTCGGATACCGCCCGGAGGCCAATACCGTCGATTTGCAGCCACGCTAACCCTAATCCGACCTAGCAATACTGATTTCAGCGCTACGCCTCTCGTTGGGGAGGAGTACAAAAACCGGTTTAAAGAGCCCTTTATATCGATATAAAAGACCTTGTTATGTGGAGAGGTGCAGAGTTAAATCGGTTTAACGCTGCTAAATTCGGTTTAAACGCGTAGTGTAGACCAGGCCATAGTAGAAATCCCCTTCAGCACTCCTGCCCCCAGTCTGCTTTTCTAACAGATTCATCCCTCATAGGTTAGAGTGCTCACATGAACAACCACACTGTAAAAGGTACCTGGACCCCACAAGAGGCCAGACTGCACATCAATCTACTGGAACTGAGGGCAGTCTGCTAAATTTGCTTATACATTTACTTCTGTATCCAAGTAACATCAGACAACAGCAACATGGTCTTTTACATAAACAAACAGGGCAAAGCGAGATCTGTTCCTAGAAACAGTCAGGCTTCAGACTGGTACGTCAGAAACCACATCACCATCCAAGCCACATACTTTCCAAGTGCTCAAAACTCTTTAGCAGACAGACTGAGCAAGTATTTCTCTGCAGACCCTGTGTGTGGAACACCTCAGTTGGGATGTGAAGGGATCCCAGTGAATGGGAAATTTCCCCTGTACTGCTCCAGAGGAGCTATGAGTCGCTACCACAGGTCTTGAGAAAGATCCATCACAACAGTGCCAGAGTTGTTCTTGTAGCACCTAATTGGCCCAGGCAGTTTTCATTCCCAGAACTCCTGAGAATGTCAGTCCCTCCTCCTCCTATCAGGATCCACCCCTTTTCAGATCTCCTTACGCAGGAAGAAGGCAGAATCAGATCCTGCAATCCAGAACCACTCCACCTCATGGCCTGGTGTTTGCATGGGCATCAGAACTAGAACGCTTTTGCTCAGTACCCCTCAAAGTAGGAATGTTACCTAACTAAATGGAGATGCTTCTCTACCTTGGCTCAGCATAATCAGCCTTCTCCTAGCTTCATAGATGTCCCCGTTGTTTTAGATTCTCCTGTTTTAAAAAACAAACAAACAACCTCAGGTCTTCCCATTGGCTCACTGCAGGTTCATCTTGCAGTGATCAGTGTCTTCCTTCCTCCAGTAGATGGACATTCCATTTTCACTCACCCAGTGACAGTGAGATTCATGAAAAGGCTAGTCAGGATTTTTCCGCTAGTGGTCAAACCTACACCTCAGTAGGGCCACAATCTTGTCCTATTTACACTCACCAGACCTCCGTTAGAACCCTTAGCAACATGCCCTATATCCTGCTTGTCCACGAAAGTGGGATATTTAGTTGCTGTTTCCTCAGCAAAAAAGTTGTGGAAGATGGGAATCCTCATTGCAGACCCACCCTATGCTGTTTCTCACAAGGAAAAAGGTCTCTTTTCACCACCATCCTAAATTCCTGCCCAGTTATTTCTGAATTCCATGTCAACCAGACCATCCACTTACCTGTTTTCTTCCTGAAACTCCATGCCTCTGCTGAAGAGAGCAGCCTTCATTCCCTCAATGTCAGGCATGCCTTGGCATCCTACCTGAAAAGGACCAAACCTATCAGAAAATCACCAAAGCTATTTCTCGTCATAGCAGAAAGGTTGCAAGGACAAGCTGTGTCCTCTCAGAGAATGTAAGTGGATTTCTGGGGGAATCATCGAGTTCTACCAATTAACGCATATCCTTCCAACTGATGGGGTAAGGGCACAATCCATGAGAGCATAAGATGCCACTACACCATCCCTGCAAGAAGTACTGATAGTGGACATATGTACAATGGCTACCTGGAGTTCCATTCACACACATACAAAACATTTTGTACACTAGTTCAAGCGGATACAACCATGGGAAAAGACGGTTACTCACCTTTGTAACTGTTGTTCTTCGAGATGTATTGCTCATATCCATTCCAGTTAGGTGTGTGCGTGCTGCGTGCACGTTCGTCAGAGACTTTTTTACCCTAGCAACTTTCGGTGGGTCGGCAGGTCGCCCCGTGGAGTGGCGCTGCTGTGGCGCCCGATATATACCCCTGCCGGCCCATCCGCTCCTCAGTTCCATCTTGCCGGCTACTCCGACAGTGGGGAAGGAGGGCGGGTGTGGAATGGATATGAGCAACACATCTCGAAGAACAACAGTTACAAAGGTGAGTAATCGTCTTTTCTTCTTCGAGTGCTTGCTCATATCCATTCCAGTTAGGTGATTCCCAAGCCTTACCTAGGCGGTGGGGTCGGAGCGAGACGTTGCGGAATGTAAGACCGCTGAGCCGAAGGCGGCATCGTCTCTAGACTGTTGGACCAATGCATAGTGCGATGCAAAGGTGTGGATGGAAGACCAGGTGGCCGTGCAGCAGATTTCCTGTATGGGAACATGGGCCAAGAACGTGGCAGATGAGGCTTGAGCCCGAGTAGAGTGGGCAGTGAGATGGCCCGCCTGAGCATGAGCCAAGTCATAGCAAGCCCGAACACACGATGTAACCCAAGATGCAATACGCTGGGAGGAGATTGCCATGTCCTTCATACGTTCCGCCACTGCCACGAATAGCTGAGGTGAGTGCCAGAAGGGCTTGGTCCTCTCGATGTAGAAGGCGAGAGCCCTCCGGACGTCCAAAGTATGGAGCTGTTGCTCTCATCGCACTGAATGCGGCTTTGGACAAAAGACAGGCAGGAAGATGTCCTGGTTAACGTGAAAGGCGGAGATGACCTTAGGGAGGAATGCCGGGTACGGTCGCAGCTGTACCTTGTCCTTATGGAACACAGTATATGGAGGATCCACAGTCAGTGCATGAAGCTCTGAGACTCATCTAGCCGCGGTGACAGCGACTAGGAAAGCTGTTTTCCAGGACAGGTACAGCAGTGAGCACGTGGCCAAAGGCTCAAAAGGGGGCCCCCATGAGCCTAGTTAAGACGAGGTTCAGGTCCCAGGTAGAGGTAGGGCGTTTGACCTGTGGGTATAGTCGCTCCAAGCCTTTGAGGAATCTGGAAACTATAGGGTGGGAAAAAACAGAACTGCCAGCTTCCCCTGGATGGAAGGTGGATATAGCCGCAAGATGTACTCTCAGAGAGGGGATTGCCAACCCCTGCTCTTTGAGAGACCACACATAGTCCAGGATAGTGAGGACTAATACAGAATGCGGAGAATGGCCATGCTGGTCACACCAGTGGCAGAAGCGCTTCCATTTTGTGAGGTATGTCGAGCTCGTGGAGGGCTTCCTGCTCCCCAGCAACACCTGCTGTACTGCGGCGGAACAGCGCAACTCCGACTGGTTTAACCAGACAGGAGCCATGCAGTCAGATGAAGGGACTGCAGGTCCAGATGGTGCATCCTGCCGAAGTCTTGTGTGATCAGGTCCAGCCAGAGTGGCAGGGGAATTGGGTCTGCCAGGGACAGGTCGAGCAGCATCGTGTACCAGTGCTGCCTCGGCCAAGCCGGAGCGATCAGGATAAGGCGGGCTCTGTCTCTGTGGAGCTTGAGCAGGACTCGGTGGACGAGAGGGAATGGTGGGAAGGCGTAACGGAGGTGGCCCGTCCACAGAATCAGGAACGCGTCCGACAGGGAGCCCGGGGAGCGACCCTGTAGAGCAGAACACCTGGCATTTCCTGTTTATTCTGGATGCAAACAGGTCTATGTGGGGAAAGCCCCACCTCCGGAAAATCGAATGGAGAACATCCGGACAGATGGACCATTCGTGTGATAGGAAGGACCTGCTCAGGTGATCTGCAAGAGTGTTCCGTACCCCCGGGAGAAAGGAGGCCACTAGATGTATGGAGTGGGCTATGTAGAAGTCCCACAGCCATATCGCTTCCTGACACACAGGGGAGGACTGTGTCCCACCTTGCTTGTTGATGTAATACATGGCTGTTTTGTTGTCCGTGAACACTGCAACACAATGGCCGTGTAGATGGCGCTGAAACGCTTGGCATGCCAGCCGGACCGCTCTCAGCTCTCGTACATTGATGTGGAGTGTCAGCTCCTGGGGTGACCAAAGGCCTTGGGTGTGCAGGAGCCCTAGGTGGGCACCCCAGCAACGCGTCTGTTGTTAGGGACATGGAGGGCTGGGGAGGATGAAACAGCAGGCCCGCACACACTTGGGATGACGTCTCCCCCCAGTCGAGGGAGCCTAGAACATCCGGCGGAACTGTCAGAATAACGTCTATGGCGTCCCTGCCCGGCTAATAGACCGAAGCGAGCCAGGTTTGCAGAGGGCGCATTCGCAGTCTGGCATGCCTTGTGACGAAAGTGCATGCAGCCATGTGCCCCAGGAGAGCAAGGCAAGTACGAGCAGAGGTGGTTGGAAACCTCTGAAGACTTTCGACAAGGGAGACTATGGCCTGAAACCGGTGTAGGGGCAAACTGGCCGTTGCAGGGTTGGAGTCCAGCATTGCCCCGATAAATTCTATCCTCTGCGTAGGCACCAGGGTGGACTTGTTCAAATTGATGATCAAGCCTAGACGCATAAACAGCTCCCTGATGATGGCGACATGGCTGATGACTTGTGCCTCTGAAGCCCCTCGGATAAGCCAGTCGTCGAGGTAAGGGAAGACGTGTATTCGACGATGGCGCAGGGAAGCAGCGACGACCGCCATACACTTCGTGAAGACCCGAGGGGCCGAGGAAAGACCAAAGGGAAGGACAGTAAACTGGTAGTGACCCTGATTTACCACAAAGCGCAGATACCTCCTGTGCGGGGGATAAATTGCAATGTGGAAATATGCGTTCTTCATGTCGAGAGCGGCGTACCAATCTCCGGGATCCAGGGAAGGAATGATGGTTCTTCTTCGAGTGATTGCTCACATCCATTCCAGGTAGGTGTGCGCGCCGCGCGTGCACGTTCGTCGGAAACTTTTTTACCCTAGCAACTCCAGTGGGCCGGCAGGTCGCCCCCTAGAGTGGCACCGCCATGGCGCTCTATATATACCCCTGCCGGCCCGCCCGCTCCTCAGTTCCTTCTTACCGCCGTGTCGGTCGTTGGAACTGTGGAGCGCGGCTTAGCTGTCCTCCACGTCCCTAGCTCTCCTAGTTCTCTATCGTTTATCTATCGTTCATCTCTAGTTCCATTATAGTTGTTAATTAGTTTGTTAAGTAGATAGTTTAGTTAAATAGTTGTTAAGTAGTTCTTCGCCGGGGGCTTAGCCCTTCCCGGCGCCAGGCTCATGCCTGTTTCGCCGGGCTTCAAGCAGTGTGCGGCCTGCAAGAAGCCCATGCCTACCAGCGATCCCCACGAAGCGTGCCTGAAGTGCCTCGGGGAATCGCACAGATCCGACAAGTGCCGCATCTGTAAGGCTTTTAGGCCGAGGACAAAGAAGGAGAGGGATCAGAGGCTCCGAACTCTCCTAATGGAGGCGGCACTTGACCCGTCGGCTTCGCAGGCCGTGGTATCGGCACCGGCACCGGATCGCTCCGGCACCGAGAAGACTCCTCGGCACCGACCTTCTCCGGCACCGGAATCAGAGCCAAGGCCGTCGAAGTCTGATACTCCGGCCAGGCAGACCCGGCTTGAGCGCCCGGCCTCAACATCGGCCGCGGCGCCGCCGGCACCGTCAGCACCGTTGACTCCGGGCCCGGCGGGTCCATTGAGCCCGGTGCCGCCGAGCTCCCCCATGAGATCTGGGGTTGAGGTAGTGGTCCCATCCACACCGGAGACCTTCGCCTCGGCTCGGGACCTTATTGCCCTGACTGAGCCCACTCGGCTGCCACCCCCGGTACCTCCGGTGCGGGTTGTGTCCAGAGGCAAGCCCATGCTGTCGGCGCCGCCCAGAGACAGTCGTTCGCCATCCAGGTCCCGACGTCTTGGGCGCTCCAGATCCCGACGCCGCTCGCAGTCCCGGCACCGCTCCCCTCAGCGGTACCGGTCGCACTCGCGGCAACGGTCGGCATCGAGACGGTCGCGGTCAGGCTCCAGTCGGCGACACCGGCACCGCGACTCCAGGAGCAGGTCCCGACGCTACTCGCCGCACCGGTCGACCTCCCGGCACCGAGCTGGTGGCAGGTCCCGGTCTCGGTCGACCTCCCGGCGCCGAGCTGGTGGTAGGTCCCGGTCGACCTCCCGGCACCGAGCTGGTGGCAGGTCCCGGTACCGAAGCGGCACCCGGTACCGATCAGGATCCCGGCACCGTGACAGATCCCGGTCCCGATCCCGGTCCCGGCACCGATATGACTCCCGGCACCGGTCCCCGGCACCGAGACGATCCTCCGTGCCGGCCCGCGCAGACCCTTACCATCCAGGGTCGGCCCCACCGTGGCCCTCGAGACAGCCGTCCGTATCCTCCCAGACGGACAGCGGGTATGCGCTGGGCACCGACCGGCAGGCGGCGCTGTTCGGGGATCCGCCGCTGCAAGACCAAGGCCCACAACAGTGGGGATTCTGGACACCCTGGGCATACCATCAGGCCCAGGGCCCCCAGCAGCTTCCTGCTAGACCGGCGACTGCGGAGCGTAGGGCCCCTGAAGCCTCCTTGTCTCGCCCCCCTCCGTCCCCGGAAGGGGAGGAAGGGTCCAAACAGCAGGACTCCGCTGTGGCTCCGGAGGCAGAGGCGAGGGCTGAGGAAGACCCTCAGTTGGACACTCTCGTGCCTGGGGTCTCATCATCCTCCTCCCCGGATGAGGCGGTGGCGGGTACCTCCTCCAACAGTCCCCCCCCGCTGGATCTCAGGGCGCACCAGGACCTCCTCAGGCAATTGGCTCAAAATCTGAGTCTGCAGGCAGAGGAGGTCTCGGAGATAGAGGACCCAATTGTCACCATCCTCTCTTCTGATGCTCCCACCAGGGTCGCCCTGCCCTTCATACGGACCATCCAGGCCAACGCCAATACTATCTGGCAGTCCCCGGCCTCCATCCCTCCGACAGCGAAAGGAGTCGAGAGAAAGTACATGGCCCCTTCTAGGGGATATGAATATCTCCATGTTCACCCGACTCCCGGTTCACTGGTAGTGCAATCGGTGAACGATAGGGAGCGTCACGGCCAGGAGGCTCCGGCCCCCAAGTCCAGAGAGGCCAGGCGGATGGACCTCCTTGGCCGTAAGGTGTATTCGGCTGGGGCGCTGCAGCTCAGGGTCTCTAACCAGCAGGCCCTGCTGAGCAGATACGCCTTTAACTCCTGGGTGGCAGTGGACAAATTTAAGGAGCTGCTGCCACAGGATGCTCGCCAAGAGTTTACGGCCATCTTGGACGAAGGCAAGAAGGTCGCACGCACGGCCTTACAAGCCTCATTGGACGCTGCGGACTCGGCTGCCCGTACCCTCGCGTCAGGAGTTACGATGCGTCGCATCTCCTGGCTGCAGGTTTCCGGCCTTCCGCCGGAGCTCCAGCACACTATACAGGACCTTCCTTTCGAAGGCCAGGGCCTGTTTTCCGATAAGACAGACCCCAGACTCAAGAGTCTAAAAGACAACAGGGTCATCATGCGGTCCCTCGGGATGCACACCCCCGTGACGCAGCGTAGACCCTTTAGGTCGCAACAACAGCAACAACGTAGGCCGTTTTCCCAGTTCCGCCAGCGGCAGGACCTTTACAGGCGCCGCGGCAGGAACGGCAGGCGCAGGCAGTCTGGGAACCAAGGGGGGCAGAACCAAGGCTCCTCAAAACCCCCGCCTGGTCCTAAGCCTTCATTTTGAAGGTGCGCCCGAGGGCGTGGTAACAGTTTCCCCTATGGATCCTTCCCCCCCGTTTTCAAACCGCCTTTCGTTTTTCCTCCCGGCGTGGTCCCAAATAACATCGGACCGCTGGGTCTTAAGCATGGTGCAGACGGGATACCGCCTGCAGTTTGTTTCGTTTCCTCCTTCCCGCCCTCCTTCCTCGTCCCTCTTCAGGGACCCCTCTCACGAGCAATTCCTTCGGCAGGAGGTGCAGACGCTCCTCAGCAAAGGAGCTATAGAGGCGGTTCCGGAAAACGAGAAAGGCAAGGGGTTTTATTCCCGCTACTTTCTGATCCCCAAGGCCAAGGGGGGCCTCAGGCCTATCCTCGACCTGCGAGAACTCAACAAATACCTCGTGAAGTTGAAGTTCCGCATGGTATCCCTGGGGACCATTATTCCATCCCTGGATCCGGGAGACTGGTACACCGCCCTCGACATGCAGGACGCGTATTTCCACATTGCCATTTGGCCGCGCCACAGACGCTTTCTCCGCTTCGTTGTGGGGGCTCTTCATTATCAGTTTGCAGTCCTCCCGTTCGGCCTGTCCACGGCCCCGAGGGTGTTTACAAAGTGCATGGCAGTTGTCGTGGCGCATCTTCGGCGCAACCGTGTCCACGTGTTCCCTTATCTGGACGACTGGTTGATTCGGGGCACGTCGGGACAGCAGGTCAACTGCCATGTCCGCATGATCACCGCCATATTTGCGAGTCTGGGCCTCTTGATAAACACAGACAAGTCCACTCTGAGGCCCACGCAGAAGGTGGAATTTATCGGGGCCGTCCTGGATGCCACTGTGGGCAGGGCCTCGCTGCCTCTGCAACGGTTTCAGACCATGGCGGCGATCGTTCAACGTTTGCGGTCAGCCCCATTGACGTCAGTGAGGACATGTCTAGCCCTGTTAGGCCACATGGCGGCGTGCACTTTTGTGACCGACTACGCTCGGCTCCACATGAGGCCTCTCCAGCTGTGGCTTATCAGTCATTACAGGCCGGCAAGGCAACCTTTAGACATGTTAGTCACAATCCCCCAGAAGGTCTTAGATTCTCTCGGCTGGTGGTTAGACCAGTCCGTATTATGTGCGGGTCTTCCCTTTCACCCCTCTCAGCCCTCGGTATCCCTGACAACGGATGCCTCAGATCTAGGCTGGGGGGCCCACCTAGGGACCCTGCGGACACAGGGCCTGTGGTCCCAGGAGGAGGTGGGGCTCCACATCAACATGCGGGAGTTGAGAGCGGTCCGCCTTGCTTGTCAAGCGTTTTGTCATCAGCTTCAGGGTCGTTGTGTCGCCGTGTTCACGGACAACACGACGACCATGTACTAGATCAACAAGCAGGGAGGCACCAGGTCCTCCTCCCTGTGCCACGAGGCGATACGACTCTGGGACTTTTGCGTAGCCCACTCCATTCACCTCAGGGCTTCCTTCCTCCCTGGAGTACGGAACACTCTGGCAGATCGATTGAGCAGATCCTTCCTGTCACACGAGTGGTCCCTTCGCCCGGACGTCGCTCTCTCCATTTTCCGGAGGTGGGGTTATCCCCGGGTGGACCTCTTCGCGTCCAAAGGGAACAGGAAGTGCCAAGCGTTCTGCTCCTTTCAGGGCAGGGAGCCGGGGTCGATAGCGGATGCCTTCCTCATCCAGTGGTCAACCCACCTGTACTATGCATTTCCCCCGTTCCCTCTGGTCCACAAGGTCCTCCTGAAGGTGCGCAGGGACAGGGCTCTCGTGATCATGGTGGCCCCGGCGTGGCCCAGGCAGCACTGGTACACCATGCTGCTGGACTTGGCCATAGCCGACCCAGTTCCCCTGCCCCTTCATCCGGACCTGATTACCCAGGACCACGGGACCCTCTGTCACCCAGACCTGCAGTCGCTGCACCTAGCGGCGTGGCTCCTGCGTGGCTGACTGGTTCCGAGCTGCGCTGCTCTACGCCTGTGAGAGAGGTGCTCTTGAGCAGCAGGAAACCGTCCACAAGAGCCACATATGCGGCAAAATGGAAGCGCTTCTCCTGTTGGTGCGTAGAGAGAAATCTCCGCCCTATGGAAGTTTCGGTATCCGAAATCTTAGACTACGTTTTGTCCCTCAAAGGGCAAGGTCTGGCCTTATCGTCGTTGCGAGTCCACCTAGCAGCTATCTCCACCTTTCACCCGGGTGCGGACGGTCGCTCCGTTTTTTCTCACCCGACGGTGTCGAGATTCCTTAAAGGGCTGGAATGTTTATTCCCTAACGTCCGTCCCCCTGCTCCAACCTGGGATCTTAACCTGGTGTTGTCCCGGCTCATGGGGCCCCCCTTTGAGCCGTTAGCTACTTGCTCCCTGCTTTACCTCTCTTGGAAAACTGCCTTTCTAGTGGCTATCACCTCAGCTAGACGGGTGTCGGAGCTCCGAGCTCTTGTGGTAGACCCCCCATATACGGTCTTCCACAAGGATAAGGTGCAGCTGAGGCCACACCCTGCTTTTCTGCCCAAGGTGGTCTCAGCCTTTCACGTCAACCAAGAGATTTTCCTTCTGGTTTTTTTCCCAAAACCTCACTCCTCAGGCAGGGAGCAGCAGCTCCACTCGCTGGATGTCCGTAGGGCTCTCGCGTTCTACATAGAAAGGACTAAGCCCTTCCGAAAATCCCCCCAACTTTTCGTGGCGGTAGCAGATCGTATGAAAGGTCTTCCTATCTCCTCCCAGAGGGTATCTTCTTGGGTTACGTCCTGTATCAGGACTTGTTATGACTTGGCCCATGTCCCTACGGGCCGTGTGACTGCGCATTCTACCAGGGCGCAGGCGTCGTCGCTGGCTTTCCTCGCCCGTGTGCCCATCCAGGAAATCTGTCGGGCAGCGACCTGGTCATCGGTCCACACCTTTGCTTCCCACTACGCCCTGGTCCAGCAGTTGAGGGAGGATGCGGCCTTCGGAACTGCAGTGCTCCGTGCCGCGACTTCTCACTCCGACCCCACCGCCTAGGTATGGCTTGGGAGTCACCTAACTGGAATGGATGTGAGCAATCACTCGAAGAAGAAAAGACGGTTACTCACCTTTGTAACTGTTGTTCTTCGAGATGTGTTGCTCACATCCATTCCACACCCGCCCTCCTTCCCCACTGTCGGAGTAGCCGGCAAGAAGGAACTGAGGAGCGGGCGGGCCGGCAGGGGTATATATAGAGCGCCATGGCGGCGCCACTCTAGGGGGCGACCTGCCGGCCCACTGGAGTTGCTAGGGTAAAAAAGTTTCCGACGAACGTGCACGCGCGGCGCGCACACCTACCTGGAATGGATGTGAGCAACACATCTCGAAGAACAACAGTTACAAAGGTGAGTAACCGTCTTTTCCTAGGGATACCATGCGGAACTTGAACTTTTTGATTAATTTCTTCAGTCCTCGCAGGTCCAGGATGGGCCGGAGGCCCCCTTTTGTCTTGGAGATTAAGAAATATCCGGAATAAAACCCTTGCCCCTTAACTCCTCCGGTACCTCCTCTATAGCTCCGTTTGAGAGGAGCTTGCGAACCTCCTGAATGAGGAGTTGCTCGTGAGAGGGGTCCCTGAAGAGGGACGAGGAGGGGGGGTGGGAGGGAGGGGGGAGAAATAAACTGAAGATGGTATCCAAGCTCCACCGTACGTAGGATCCAATGATCTGAGGTCAACTGGGACCACGCCGGAAGGAACGGGGAAAGGCGGTTGTAAAAGTGAAGAGGATCCAGGGAGGGAATTGGTACACTGCTCTCGGGCCCACCCTCAAAAATTTGCTTTGGGTCCTGGTGGTGGTTTGGCAGGACCGGAATTGTTGCCCCCTTGAGGTCCAGACTGACGTCTGCGGGTAGTACGACCTCGTCTTCGGGCAAGATCCTGTCTTGGCCGAGGTAGGGGGTAAGGGCGCTGAGGTTGGGAGCGGAAGGACCATCTCTGAGTCTGGGGTGTATGCATTCCCAGCGAACGCATAATAACCTGATTGTCCTTCAGACTCTGTAGTCTGGGGTTTGTCTTTTGCGAGAATAAACCTTGTCCATCAAGTGGCAAGTCTTGTATGGTGTATTGTACCTCAGGCGGTAGGCCGGACACTTGCAACCAAGATATGCGGCGCATAGCTATGCCAGAGGCGACCGTTCTGGCTGCAGAGTCGGCGGCATCTAAGAAGGCTTGTAGTGAGGTTCTCGTGACCCTCTTTCCTTCCTCTTGGAGAGCTGTAAACTCCTGACGGGAGTCCTGGGGAACCAACTCGGTAAACTTACCGACAGCCTCCCAGGTGTTGTAGCTGTAGCGGCTTAAGAGGGCCTTTTGGTTCGCCACACAGAGCTGAAGGCCTCCAGCAGAGTATATTTTCCAGACCAACAAATCCATGTGCCTGGCCTCCCTAGATTTTGGCGCAGGGGCTTGTTGGCCGTGGCGCTCCCGTTCGTTGACTGACTGGACCACCAACAAGCAGGGGGCGGGGTGCACGTAGAGGTACTCGTACCCCTTAGAAGGCACCATGTATTTTCATTCTACTCCCCTGGCTGTGGGTGGGATGGAAGCCGGGGACTGCCAGATGGTGTCTGCTCTGGCTTGGCTCGATCTGATGAAGGGGAGGGCCACCCTGGTTGGTGCTTCTGCTGATAATATACTAACCACCAGGTCCTCCACCTCAGGAACTTCCTCCACGGGAAGATTGATATTCTGGGCAACACGCCACAGAAGATCCTGGTGTGCTCGAAGGTCAATCGGCAGGGGCCCCGATGATGATGTGCCCGCTACCGCCTCATCCAGGGAAGAGGAGAATGATAACTCTGGGATGAGTTGGTCCTGGACTGACGCCTCATCCTGGGGGACTCCGTCTCCGGAACATCATGCTACTCAGGTGCATGTGTAGAGTCTTCCTCCGTACCAGCAGGGGGAGGTCTGCTGACTGTGGCCTCTGGTGCACGGTGCTCCGAGTGGCTGAGGCATGCTGGGCCCATTAGTTCACCTTGGGCTTGGTGATAGGCCCAAGGTGTCCAAAAAGACCATTGAGGTGGTCCATGGTCCAGGTGGGCCTGCGCATCTGAACCCCCGTAGGATGCACTGTCCGCGTGTGAGGAGGCAGACGGGTGACGCGATGGCCACGGAGGAGCTGAAGTTGATTGGGCAAGGTCTCTGCACCCATAGAGCTCGCAGTACCGGTGAATGGTACCAGGAACCATGGTGGTATCTGAGCGGGACCGGGACCTGCTACCAGCGCGGTGCCAGGAGGTCGACTGGTGCCTTATATCGTCATGCCGGGATCGGCTGCGAGAAGTACATCGGTGCAGGGATCTGGACTGGTGCCGAGAGTACCACAACGGTGACCGGGATCTCGAGCGGTGCCGCGAGTACGACCGGTACCATGGAGAACAGTACCAGGACTGCGAGCGATGCCAGGATCGGGAGCGATGTCGAGGCCAAGAGTGATCGCGGGATCTAGATCGGGACTGACAGTGTTCAGTGGTGCCCGGTGAAGGTGGTCGCACCATGGTGGGCTTGCCCAGCGACTGAATAACCCGCACCGGCAGTACCGGGGGTTGGGGCAGTTTGGGCTCTGTTAGAGTGATTAGGTCCCGCGCTGCGGAGAAGGTCTCCGGCATGGAGGGCACGATGAGCTCAACCACAGCGCGTGCTGGAGAGCTGGTAGGCACCGGACTCAACGGCTCCTGTGAAACCGGAATCAACAGTGTGGAGACAAGCGGAGCCGCGGCAGTTGACGGTGCCGGGCGGTCCGTCTTGGAGATACGCTCCGACTGCAGTGTAGCTGTAGGTGCCGCAGGAGCCTTGTGCTTCTTGCTCCTCGGGGAGACGGAGCGGTGCCGGCCGGAGGGTTGGGCCAGTGAAGAGTGGTGACGAGGAGCCTTTATTGGTGCCAGGTGGTCCGGTGCGGAAGAGGCACTTGTTCCCGGTGCCGGAGTCGGTGCTGAGGATGGAGGAGTTAAAGCTGCCTCCATCAAAAGTTGTTTCAGGCGAATGTCCCGCTCTCTCTTTGTCCGGGGCTTGAATGCCTTGCAGATTCGGCACTTGTCCGCAAGGTGGGATTCGCCTAGGCACTTTAAACAGGAGTTGTGCGGATCTCCTGTGGGCATCAGCCGATGACAGGCTGCTCAAGGCTTGAAGGCTGGTGAACCGGGCATGGGCCCCGGTACCAGGGGAGGAGAAGGGACGAGCCCCTGATCCCCTTTAACTATATACACAACTATAAGAACTATTAACTTAAATACTAACTAGAATTACAGAAAAGAACTATATACACGATACTATACAAACAAGCGAATCACTAGGGAGGTGGAGATCAGCTAAGCCGCGCTCCACTGTTCCAACGACCGACACGGGCGGTAAGAAGGAACTGAGGAACAGATGGACCGGCAGGGGTATATATCAGGCGCCATAGCGGCTTCACTCCAGGGGGCAACCTGCCAACCCACCGAGTGTTGCTAGGGTAAAAAAGTCTCCGACGAACATGCACGCGGCGCACACACCTAACTGGAATGGATATGAACAAGCACTCGAAGAAGAACTACAGTAATTCAAGCATCTTTGCTTCCAGCATCCTTGCATCCTCCTCAGTCTAAATACTCCCAGTCAGTCACCTACGTGTGGAACAATCATAGGGACCAGCACTCCAAGAATTGGCGGTCACTTACCTGTAACTGGATATTCTTTCAGATATGTGGTCCATATCAATATTCCCTTCCATCTCCTTTGCTTCGGATCCTACTGAATTCACAGTAAGAAGAACTGGACAGGCATCAGCCCACGCTGCCTCTTATGCCCTGGGTCTGGAGCATAAGGAGAGCTGCCGCACATGTGTGAGACAATGGACACTGCTTGTTAGACTTTACGGACTCAAGTGCATGATGAGCATGCACACCTACATGTGGAATACAGATAGGGACCACAGATCTCCAAGAACTTGCACTTACAGGGAAGTAACCTCCATTTTTAAACTCGGATATCTTTGTTGGTAGACCAGTGTTGATTGTAAAATGACCTCTTATAAAACAGATGTTTGTTTTTTACCAGTTCTAGGTGAACTGGAAATTTTTTGAGTTAAAATTTATCTATTAAAGGAGATGCTTTTTTTCCTTTGCAGGTGAAAGTAGAAGCCTCCTGGGATTCTACTGTCCATAACTGCCTTCAGCTCAGTAAAGGAACAGCAACAGATGAAAGGGTATTCCTTATTGTGAGAGTGACAGTCCAGCTCAGCCATCCTGCAGAAATGCAGCTAGTGCTACGCAAACGTATCTGCGTTAATGTCTACGGGAGACAGGTACATCTTTTCAAACCCTCCAGTGAGTTTTGTCTGCCTGTCAAAGTGATGAGAGATCTGAGGCAAAGAGCTTTTGACTTGCTTGACACCAGAGTTCAGTAATTCCTGGCCCCCAGTCCTATGCTCAGACTCGTAGTCTGTGCCTCACTTCACTGCAACATTTTAACACTGGCATGCCCCTTGTTTTGGTGGATTTGATAGGTTACCAACATCGGGTTGAGATGGAGGTGCGTACTTTTAAATGTTTTATGGGAGCTGTGTGTTTGTAATTCTGAGCCTGACAGGTGTCCCTTGAAGAAAAATGAAATTAACAGCGGCCTTCTAAAAAGAGTCTTTAAACAAACTCTTAGCCAGAAGCATCTATAGAACAAAAAGAAATTATAGACTTATAGAAAGAGACCTTCTAAAAATGTTACAGTGTATTACTGGCACGCAAAACCTTAAATCAGAGTGAATAAATGAGGACTCGGCACACCACTTCTGAAAGGTTGTCCACCCCGGTCTATAATATATAACTAAATGATTGTTGTATGTAAAGTATATAAGGTTTTGAAAATGTTTAAGAAGCTTCATTTAAAATTAAATTAAAATGCAGAGCCCCCTGGACTGGTGGCCAGGACCCAGGCAGTGTGAGTGCCACTGAAAATCAGCTCTGTGCTGCCTTTGGCACACGTGCCATAGGTTGCCTACCTCTGAACTAGAGGCTTCACGCAGCTAATAATCTGTGTGATAACTTCAGTGTCTTGGAAGATTATTTGATTTTTTTTTCATAGCTTTTGTATGATTCTGCTAAATACGGGAGAGAATTTTTGTTTCAATATCATTAATCTGTATTAAAAGTATTAATCTGGTGAATAGTCTCTCTAATCCCAATCATTTAACACTGGCTGGAGTTTAATAGGTGTTATCCTCATGGCCAGGAGCTCGTTTTGTAGATTAGTGAAATTTGTCTAATTTGACTATGTATCCTAAGTGAAACCTGAATTATGTTTTTCCCGTCAGTAACGTTCACTACATCTGTTTCTGGATACTGACCTCTCTCCCAGTCTGAGACATTTAGGGGTATGCTAGCAGCAGTTGTGGTACCCGTTGCCCTCTGTGGCTTTTCAGAACGAGAGTCCCACTTGACCTTTTATTTTCTCCATTTGGCCTGTTCTGCCATGATGGAAGGTGCAGGGGGAGGAACAAATGGAAGGCAGGAGCTCAATGAATGGTCCCATTCAGGGAATGATCCCGAAAATCTTCATTCCTTGATGAAGATGGTGGGAGCAGGGAGAATTCTGCTCAACACTGCCCCAAAATTTGGCTTTCCATGCCGGCGACCGTATCAAATAAGGTTTGGTGCTGAGCTGCTCCTCTGTTGGCACTGCAGGAGGCAGAGTCTGGAGTGAGGCCAGAAGGGGCATGGCCAACCTCCAGGCAGAGCTCTGTGGACACAACTGAGCTGCTGATAGTATTTGGAGGAAGAGAGGCACAGCACTAGATGTCTGACTAGGTGTGAAGTCATTCCCAGAAAGGAAACAGTGAAGCAAATTTTCCATTATCTAGAACTGGGGGAAACCCATTTCACAAAAATCATTTGCAGGCTCCATTTATCATACAGATTGTATTGAGTTTCCAACAAGGCCGATTTCAACCACAAGCTGAGTCTATTTGCCAACACACAAATTCAGCCTTCTCACAAGGTTTTTTTAACCCCAGTGATAAACTTTCCAAGCTGTTCAGACTCAGCAGCATCTTTCAATGACTCATCTCTGCATTAATTCAAGAATCCAATTCTTAACCCTGTGCAACGCCAAGTCAGCATAAACAATGACCATGCCCTCTTAAATCATTCTTCATAACGATCTCTTTGGTCAAGAATTTAATGTCTGTACATGTCAATATTCAAGAAAAGTCACCCTGGGCTCTCCAAAAAAAAAAAAAAAAAAAAAAAAAGGATTGGCTGGTTCTAGATTTTGTTTTTTCGTTAAGAGGTCACCTTGCTGTGTAGAAAGGTAATCCTCTTTTTACGTCTTTAATGAAGACAGAAATAACTGGTTTTTGTCTTTATTTGGACTAACGTCTTTTGAATGCTGCCTGCTTGTTTTGCCTGTTCTGTTATTTGCCATATACAAACATTTGCTTCTGTTGAAAATGTTGTTTTAAAACACCTTTTAAAAAAAAGAAAAAAACTGAAACAACCATTTTTTCCCCCTTTTCCTTCTTCCTCTCTAGGGTTTTGCACAGAGCTTCCTGAGAAGAATGTCTCCTCGAAGTTCCATTCCTGGCTGTGGAGTCACCTTTGAGATAGTCTCTAATATTCCAGAGGTGAATAACTAGGAATTGAAAATATCTGAAACTGTCAGAGGGTCACCAACTTCTTGAAATCTCACATCTGTTAGAATTTTCATTGCCTATTGTTGCTACAACTAATAACTAAGACTCCTAGAACAGAAAGAGATTAGACAAATTGTTTTTTTTCCCACTTTCCGCATTTGGCAGCAATCTGCATTGTTTACCCTGTTTAGTCAGTTTTCCCTTCTTGTTTGTGTGGGTCTTTCGTACAGCAATGGGGAAGAGAAATATTGTAAGAACCTTCTCCTGGGACCTGGGAGCAGGTTTGGTACCTGACTACTTTTACATTTTTTTTTTTTTAAATATAATCTAAATTTCAAGTTGAGGCTGTCCCTTAATAAATAATGCCTTGCTTTTTAACCCTTCAAGCACTGAGCCTCACCATACTTTCCTTCATTGCCTCCACTCTTGCCTTCATTCAGTCAAAACAGATACCCAGTAACAGCCTCCAAGAAAGCACTGCGAGAGACAGACACACCCCTCACACCCAAAATGCGTCTGAAGCTGTAGTCTCTGTTGTGTCAACTTTCTTCATTTTATTTCCCTTCATAGGATAGCTTAGTATGTTGTAGGGAGCAGGCAAAGACCCAAATGTGGCTGACTTTAGTGTTATTAAATATCTGAAGACAGACATTTTACTCCTGGGGGAATTTTGTGCACAATATATGAAAATTCTGCATATTTTATTTGTCAAAATAACACAATATAATCAGACCAGTTTCAATTATTTTGGTAATTTATTTCAAAATACTTGTCAGCAAGTATGTCTGTAACAATACAGAAAACAAAAAAGATTAAGGAAATGTTTTTGACAAATAGATTTCTTACTAGGCATATTAGTACAGAACTTTGAGTAATAATTCATTTAAACTACAATACAGAACCATATTGCTCGCACCCCTCAGAAGCAGTGCAAAGGCTTGGGAGAGTCAGGGGTAATGGAGGAGCTGAGGGAGAAGGAAGTAATTGCTGGGAAAGAACCCGGGAGTGAACCTGGAGGGTTGTGAGGTGTGGGTGGGAGAAGTATGGAACAGGTTTTTGTGGAGGGAGGGATTGTTAGGGAGTTGGGGAGCTTTTCCCATGCAGACCCTGGCTGACCTCAACCTCTCTCATTTAATTAGGCACATCTGCGCTCCAACTTCCTCCTATACCCATGTGGCTCTGCACCCTCACTCAGCCAGGCATGGCTGCCACATCCCCATGAGGCAGTGCACTCCCCCTTCCCTTGTCCCCAAGTGGCCCTGCACCCCCACTCTCACTCAATGTTGTCACACCACTAGCTCCTGTGTCCCCACCCCAGTTTGTCATTCTTCCTCCCTCCCCCCAACTAGCCCTTCCGAACTCTAGTCTGGGTGATCACCACCTCCAGCAGCTCTGGGTGCCCTGCTCTGTTCCCCCCGCCCCATCTCATGCCTTCTCACCTGGCCATACAGGCAGGGTATTGTGAGGAAGGCAGCCTCTGCCCCCTCCCTCTCCATGGCTGCCTGCTCGAGCATGTCAGTCAGCTGCCCTCTCTTCTGGCACCACATTAGCCCCTGGCGAGCAAAAGGTATAATTGCAGCATGACCCCTCTTGTGGCTTCCCTTCACTCCCTCGAGTCCCCGTCAGAGTCAATTATTCTGCAGGGAGAAAAATATTTATAAGAGACGTTTATGCTGTGCTTGCGCAGTGGTGCAGAATTCCCCCACGAATAGCATTTACATTGCTTGATGGTGATATCTCCCCATGAAACTCTGCTGACAAGAAAAGAGAACCATAACTGCATTTACAGGTGAAAGGTTGGACTCATCAAAAACAGAAGCACTCATCTGGCTTCTATGTTGCAGGAGCTCCTGAAAAGTCTTTGTTGGGGATTCCTGCATGTGCTGCAGAAGTAGATTAATTTCTTCTCTAATTTAGGGGAAGATTCAATGTTGAATCAACATCATCCATTTTTTAAAGCCTTCCTGTGGTCTGCACAGGAAAGAGATGTACTGTTTTTTGGTTGGTTGGCTGTATTTTGGGTTGGTTTTTTTTTTTTAAATTGGAAATATTTCCTTTAAAATAGGCAGCCTTTCTTTCCTTCTTCTCAGGATGCTCAGGGAGCTGAGGAGCGGGAAGCACTAGCAAGGATGGCAGCTAATGTTGAAAACGCAGCTTCGGCTGACTCAGAAGCCTATATTGAAAAGTATCTGCGGAGTGTGCTGGCAGTGGAGAACATTCTCACCCTGGATCGTCTTCGCCAGGTGTCTCTTTTTTTCCAATGCTAGAGTTGACATCAGTGAATATACTAACTGAGAACACTGTTGTGATAGAAATCTGTTTATAAGTGCATGCAATGGCTTAATAAACAAGAGGGTCACTTCAGTATATGGCTCAGCTCTTCAGAGTGTCATGTGACAGACATCCAAGGAAGCTAGTGCAGGAAGCTATTTAGTTATTCCTTCTAAATTGTATGCAGTACAGGTGGGATTGAAGACTTGATATCAGTTTCACTGTTCATTCTGTGTTTCTCTGTGTGTTTTAAAATACACTGGGCACTGGCAGAATTGTATTTCAGAAAAGATAGTTTTGTATGGAGTTGGCTTTAAAATTAAACCCAGAGTTTCAGAAGGCAAGTTTTCTGAAGTGATTGGCAAACCTTGTGTCATCTTGTACATGCTATGCAGTGGAGTAACCAAGCCTGTTCTACCAATAAGTGAGACATTGATTAGGTTACTAAGTATTGTAACTTGATCTGTTTGCCAGGAAAAATGCAGGAGAGGGACACATTTATGGAAAATTGTATTTCTGGATATAAGTTATGCAAGCAAGAGAGATAAAGGTATCCAAAACAAATCTGAGCATGTACTTACCCTCTATAAATTAACAATAAAGTGCGCTTCACTCTTAAGTATTGAAAGCAAGTTCTCTGTCAAATATAATTACTTTCAAGGATTAAAAGAAGAGCTCAGATAGGAAAAGGAGTCTCGCTGTTCACATTTGTTAGAGATATAGCCCTCTCATAGATGCAGGGCTATAGATGCTCAGTGACCTTCTAAAGATTATATAAAATTCTGGCCTACCACTGAGCAAACAGTTACTAGTGGACCAAACTTGCCCACTCCCTGTAGACTTCCTACTATCAACATACGATATGAGACATTAAAAATTAAATTATGAAGTCTTCTTTCTTCTATAGTGCATTAGGGCTATATAGAAATATTTTCATGTACTGTATCTGCAAAACTACACTTGGATCACGGTTTAGATGCTTGTAAAATGTTTCTGTTCTGATATCTTGACTGGTCTGCAGGAGGTTGCGGTGAAAGAGCAGTTAACGGGGAAAGGAAAACTTAACAGGAGGAGTCTGAGCTCTCCCAATGTCAATCGGGTAAGTATGCCACAGTTGCATCAATAGATCCATGAGAAGGGCAGACCATACAACTGACAGGGCCCTAAGCTATCCAGATGGGAGAATAAAATGATGAGTTGCCTCTGGTCTGATCCCCCAATTGCACCATTGGTGGTGGGGGAGATAAGCCAGCATGTGAATTCCTGAGCAGAGACAAAACCCAGAAATTTCCATATCCTGATCACATAGGCTAGTGTTCTAAACACCCAGACCTATGCAGACTATGTAAAAATAGCCATGTGACATGTACTTCTGTACACACTACTGTTTTGTGAAACATGGAAGGTTTTTCATCCAATTATCAAGTTAATATTTTGTGCTTACAACTTTTTGTCTGAAGATCTCAAGGCATGTTATAAATACTAATACTAATGAATTAAGCCTCGTGCATGCCTGAGTTGTAGAAATTATTATATTTTCTGTTTAACACATGGAGGAACTGAGACTGAGATTTTGACTTGACCAAGATCACACAAGAAATCTCTGGCAGAGCTAGGGATAGAACCTAAGGGTCCAATCGGTGGAAATTCTGCCGTAGACTTCAGTGGGGACAGCATTTCACCATTAACTGCTTGACTCCGAGTTTGTGCTATAACTGCAAGGCCATCTTTCCTGCTTTCATGTATTTTCAAGACACATTTACTAGAGGTACTTAACATTTTGCAGAATCTACTCTGTTTTTACTTTAACCATTTCAGATATCTGGAAGCCGTCAAGATTTAGCTCCCCCGTACAACCTTGGCGGTCACAAGGTAAATATTTAGAGCAATTTGTGGCCTTTGGAGAAATGATTAGGGAGAATCTCCTCTTCCTTTTTTTGGTGTGTGGCCCCAGAATCAATCCCATCACAGACTATAAAAAAAATATCATTGGGGCATGGTTCAAAAGTAATCTTGTTTAAAGATCAAAGAATTACTTTTGAGAGACTTTGCAAGGCCTAGCTAGACGACAGGGCCTTCCCATGACCTGCACAGTTCGAGTGTGTGCATAAATATATATATATATATATGCATGTGGAGAATAGGGGCTGAGAGAGGAGTTTTAATGCAGTGATATGAAGAAATCGAGTTTTCATATATGGTCTAGCATCGATAGTTAAATATCTGTTCCATGTAGGAAATGCTAAAACATCTGCAAGTAATGAATTGCTTATAGCTGCATCCATAGAAATGTCCCACAGTTTCTCATTAAAATACTGTACTTCATTTAAGCATTGAGAGAAAAATTCATTATCTGAATTTTCAGTTTTTTGTTTCCCACTCCCTCCCCGCTTCCTATCATGATATCCCACATTGCGTGCTTCAGAGTCCAAAGGTCCCAGCAGAGGTAACAAATGCATTAGGTCCACCTAATGAGTGAGATAAAATTATTATCCCACTATAGTTACTATATTGTTCTTACTTTAAATTCCTTTGCTTTAAAATATTTCTGCTTTGAAAATACAGCCATTATGCCTCATTTTCATAAGAACGGCCGTACTGGTCTCTCTAGTGCCCAATGCCCAGTACTTCAGAGGGAATGAACCAAACATGACAATTATCGAGTGATCCATCCCCTGTCATCCATTCCCAGAGCATGGGGTTGCATCTCTGACCATCTTGGCGAATAGCCATTGATGGACCTATTCTCCATGAATTTATCTAGTTCTTTTTTTAACCTAGTTATGGCCTTCACAGCATCTCCCGGCAACAAATTCCACAGTTTGGCTGTGTTTTGTGCCTTTTCTTTTAAACCTGTCACCCATTAATTTCATTGGATCGCCCCTAATTTTTGTGTTATGAGAAGGAATAAATAACACTCTCCATACCATTTATGATTTTATAGACCTTTGTCATATTCCTGCCTTAGTCATCTCTTTTCCAAGCTGAAAATTCCCAGTCTTTTTAATCTCTCATATGGAAACTGTTCCATACCCTTAATCATTTTTGTTGACCTTCTCTGTACCTTTTCCAATTCTAATATATCTCTTTTGAGATGGAGTGACCAGAACTGTATGCCGTATTCATGGTATGGGCATACCATGAATTTCTATAGTGGCATTATGATATTTATTGTCTTCTTATCTTTCTCTTCCCTAATGGTTCCTAATACTCTGTTTGACTGCCACTTCACATTGAGCAGTGTTTTCAGAGAACTATCCACAATGACTCCAGGAGCTTTTTTGAGTGGTAACAGCTCATTCAGATCTCATCACTTTGTATGTGTAGTTGGGATTATGTTTTCCAATGTGCTTTACTTGGCATTTATCAACATTATTTGTATGGGCCATTTTGTTGCCTCGTCACCCAGTTTTGTGAGATCCCTTTGTACAGTAACTGTTTGCTCCCTGTTTTGGGCTTAACTATCTTGAGTAATTTTGTATCATTTGCAAATTTTGCCACCTCACTGTTTACCCGTTTTTCGAGATCATTTAAGAATATGTTGAACAGCACAAGTCCCGGGACAGATATTTGGGGGACCCTGCCATTTATATCTCTCCATTGTGAAAACTAACCTTTTATTCTTACCCTTTATTTCTTATCTTTTAACCAGTTATTGATCTATGAGAGGATCTTCCCTCTTATCCCATGACAGCTTACTTTGGTTAAGAGTCTTTGGTGAGGGACTTTATCAAAGTCCTTCTGAAAAGTCCAAGTACACTATATCCGCTGGCTCACCCTTTTGTACGTGTGTGTTTGACCCCCTCAAAGAATTCTGATAGATTGGTGAGGCATGATTTCCCTTTACAAAAGCCATCTAGACTCTTCCCCAACAAATTATGTTCATCTGTGCGTTCATGCTACACTGATGCCAATGAGTAACTCAATCGAAAACAGCAGTGTTATATCAACATGAAACTCTTGTAACTGAGAGGAGACTGAGCCTGTTGGATACATCTTTGTTTCTTTTTATGTTGTCACAAAGCTCCAGCTGTTCAGGTAGAGCTGTTTCATAATTTCGTAGAAATGTGTAACTTGTGACATGGTGAAGTGATCCACAGGCCTCCTCTTACGAGTTGAAACTAACTAGATGGACATGAAACAAGCAAATGTGTTACAATCCTGTAATAGCAGCTGGGCAATGAATTAGAAGACATCACAGGTCTTTTCTACATCTAACCTCTGAGATTCTGTAAGATTTCCATGGAATAGTCTTTCATTTTTAGTATCCCGATGGCTTGCTCTCCCCCACCCTCACTCACTTTCATTGGGCTGGGGTAGGGGCTTGGGATGCAGGAGGGGGTGCGGACTCTGGGATGGGGCCAGAGATGAGGGGTTTGAGGTGCAGGAGGGGGATCTAGGTTGCAGGGGTGGAGCTCGGGGCTGGGGTTTGTGTGTGAGGGCTCTGGGCTGTGGGGGCGGGCTCTGGGCTAGGCCTGGGGATGAGGACTTTGAGATGGAGGGGTGGGGGGTGTTCAGGGCTGGGGCAGGGGGTTGGGGATCGGGGTTGGGGCGCGGGCTTACCTGGGGCAGTTCTTGGTCAGCGGGGGAGGGGGGGGGAGCATAAGGCAGGCTGCCTGCCTGTCCTGACACCGCGTTGCGCATGCCGCAGAAGCAGCGAGCAGATCTGCCGCTAGTAGGTGGGGGGACAAGAGGTTTCACGTGCTGCTCTCGCCTGCCATAGTCACTGCGCAGCCAATGGGAGTTCAGAGCTGGTGCTTGGGGCGGGGTCAGTGTATGGCGGCCCATCTCCCCCCCCCCCCCCCCGCCTAGCAGCTGGACCTGCTGGCGGCCCAGTCAGCGGTGCTGACCGGAGCTGCCAGGGTCCCTTTTCGACCAGGTGTTCCAGTCAAAAAACAGACACTTGTGGGCTTCATATTTTTTTAACGATGCATTATAGAATTAAGCCATCCAGTAGGGATAGGGAGGAGGGAGACACCACTGTCCTAACATCAGAAGACAATAGTTACTTCAACTTTATACCCTGATAACAGAGCTGCATTTGGTCCTATCTCTGTCTTTGAATTACATCTGCTTACTTTAGAGAGGACAAGCCAATTTTCTACTACAGAGCTGATATGGTTTTTGGGGAGAGAGAAGAATTCTATTTTAGCTTACACATCAATACAAGTGCCAGATGAGTTAATGATTTTAGAATCTTTCACTGGCGATATAAGATACATCTGGATTTTTAGATCCCAAGTCACTTGCACCAGCTGTTAACTCTGGGTTTTTTTGTCTTGTAAATTGAGCAAACTAGATATGGAGTCAATGAGAGGGACCAAATATGGAGTCTGATTCATTCCTCCGATTATAACCACACAGTGATAAAATTCTTTACAAATCGGCCCTAAAATATGTTGTTAATGATATTCGTTCTGTCCTGGTCATGTCTGTCTCCCTTTGAAATCTGTGGGAAGCTGCTGCCTGTGTTGTATCTCAAAGGCATATGGGAAGGCAGGGCCACTTGAGCCTAACCCCCAACTGGCACCAGTGATAGTTCTCTAGGTTGTATCAAAGTAGATCAATGCAAATTAGTGCACTCTCCTATTTATTACAGCAGACAGGGATAGGAATGGGCTATGGTAGTACTTAAAAACAGTGACTACTTTTTCATCAAGTTCTTTCTAAAAGCCTTGGATAGATGAGACACTAAAGCTTTCATTTCTGTGGTCTAGTGGCAGCATTTTAACAGCCTGCCAACTGGAAAAAATAGCTGAGGCTAGTGAAGCCTAGAGAACACTTTTAGGGAATGATAACTCCTGTGCACATTGGGGCTGACTCCAAATAAGCTGCTTAGAATTCTTTCTGGAGGATAGAGTGCTACATTGTCAAGTACCAGCAAAGAAGAAAGCAAGCAGTGGGAAAATATTCCAGAAATCAGTGGGACATTTTAGAAACAACCTTGTATCAAAACATGGCAGGGAACATGTGTTCTTCCAGTGGCCATTTTTGATTTGCTAAATTAAGTCTCGTATCAGAGGGATAGCCGTGTTAGTCTGGATCTGTAAAAGCAGCAAAGAATCCTGTGGCACCTTATAGACTAACAGATGTTTTGGAGCATGAGCTTTCGTGGGTGAATACCCACTTCGTCAGATGCATGTAGTGGAAATTTCCAGGGGCAGGTATATATATGCAGGCAAGCTAGAGATAATGAGGTTAGTTCAGTGAGGGAGGATGAGGCCCCATTCTAGCAGTTGAGATGTGAAAACCAAGGGAGAAGAAACTGGTTCTGTAGTTGGCAAGCCATTCACAGTCTTTGTTTAATCCTGAGCTGATGGTGTCAAATTTGCAGATGAACTGAAGCTCAGCAGTTTCTCTTTGGAGTCTGGTCCTGAAGTTTTTTTGCTGCAGGATGGCCACCTTAAGGTCTGCTATAGTGTGGCCAGGGAGGTTGAAGTGTTCTCCTACAGGTTTTTGTATATTGCCATTCCTAATATCTGATTTGTGTCCATTTATCCTTTTCCGTAGTGACTGTCCAGTTTGGCCGATGTACATAGCAGAGGGGCATTGCTGGCATATGGTGGCATATATTACATTGGTGGACGTGCAGGTGAATGAACCGGTGATGGTATGGCTGATCTGCTTAGGTCCTGTGATGGTGTCGCTGGTGTAGATATGTGGGCAGAGTTGGCATTGAGGTTTGTTGCATGGATTGGTTCCTGAGCTAGAATTCCTATGGTGCAGTATGCAGTTACTGGTGAGAATATGTTTCAGGTTGGCAGGTTGCCTGTGAGCAAGGACTGGCCTGCCATCCAAGGCCTGTGAAATAAGACAGGAGATCCACTAAAATAAGACAGGAGATCTACATTACTCACTTCACCTCTCTGCAAAGGAAAAAGGACTGTAAGCTGTCTAAACTCCTACCTGCCACATGGGGCCACAACCGTGGTACCCTCAACCCACCCAGCAATATCGTCAATCTATCCAAGTACACACTCAGCCCAGAAGAAAAGTCTGTCCTATCTCGGGGACTCTCTTTCTGCCCTGCCACCCCCACCAACATGATACAGTTCTGCGGCGATCTGAAAGCCTACTTTCGCCGTCTCCGACTCAAAGAATATTTTCAGGACAACACTGAACAGCGCACTGATACACAGACACCCTCCCACCAACAGCACAAGAAGAAGAAATCCACATGGACTCCTCCTGAGGGTCGAAATAACAATCTGGTCCTATACATTGAATGCTTCCCCTGACGTGCACAGGCAGAAATTGTGGAACAACAACATAGCTTGCCTCATAACCTAAGTCGTGCAGAACGCAATGCCATCCACAGCCTCAGAAAGCACTCTGACATTATCATCAAAGAGGCTGATAAAGGAGGTGCTGTTGTCATCATGAACAGGTCTGACTACCAAAAGGAGGCCGCCAGACTACTCTCCAACACCAAATTCTACAGGCCACTTCCCTCAGATCCCACTGAGGAATACACTAAGAAACTGCAACATCTACTCAGGACACTTCCTACACTAACACCGGAACAAATCAACATACCCTTAGAGACCCGACCAGGGTTATTCTATCTACTACCCAAGATCCGCAAACCCGGAAATCCTGGACGCCCCATCGTCTCGGGCATTGGCACTCTCACTGAAGGACTGTCTGGATAGGTGGACTCTCTACTCAGACCCTATGCCATCAGCACTCCCAGCTATCTCCATGACACCACTGATTTCCTGAGGAAACTACAATGCATTGATGACCTTCCAGAAAACACCATCCTAGCCACCATGGACGTAGAGGCTCTCTATACGAACATACCCCACACAGATGGAATACAAGCTGTCAGGAACAGTATCCCTGATGATGCCACAGCACAACTGGCTGCTGAGCTCTGTGCCTTTATCCTCGCACACAACTATTTCAAATTTGATGACAATATATATCTCCAGATCAGTGGCACTGCTATGGGCACCCGCATGGCCCCACAATATGCCAATATTTTTATGGCCGACCTGGAACAACGCTTCCTCGGCTCTCGTCCACTCACGCCCCTTCTCTACCTATGCTACATTGATGACATCTTCATCATCTGGACCCACGGGAAGGAGACTCTCTGGAAAAATTCCACCACAATTTCAACAGCTTCCACCCCACCATCAACCTCAGCCTGGACCAATCTACACGGGAGGTCCACTTCCTAGACACCACGGTGCAAATAAGTGATGGTCACATTAACACCACCCTATACTGAAAACCTACCAACTGCTATGCCTACCTTCATGCCTCCAGCTTCCATCCCGGGCACATCACACGATCCGTTGTCTGCCACCAAGCACTGAGGTACAATCGCATCCGCTCTAACCCCTCAGACAGAGACCAACACCTACAAAATCTCCACCAAGCATTCTCAAAACTACAATACCTGCACGAGGAAGCAAGGAAACAGATCAACAGAGCCAGACGGGTACCCAGAAGCCTCCTACTGCAAGACAAACCCAAGAAAGAAACCAACAGGACTCCATTGGCCATCACTTACAATCCCCAGCTAAAACCCCTCCAATGCATCATCAGGGATCTACAACCCATCCTGGACAACGATCCCACACTTTCACAGGCCTTGGGTGGCAGGCCAGTCCTCGCCCACAGGCAACCTGCCAACCTGAAACATATTCTCACCAGTAACTGCACACCGCACCATAGGAACTCTAGCTCAGGAACCAATCCATGCAACAAACCTCAATGCCAACTCTGCCCACATATCTACACCAGCGACACCATCACAGGACCTAAGCAGATCAGCCATACCATCACCGGTTCATTCACCTGCACGTCCACCAATGTAATATATGCCAGCAATGCCCCTCTGCTATGTACATCGGCCAAACTGGACAGTCGCTACGGAAAAGGATAAACGGACACAAATCAGATATTAGGAATGGCAATATACAAAAACCTGTAGGAGAACACTTCAACCTCCCTGGCCACACTATAGCAGACCTTAAGGTGGCCATCCTGCAGCAAAAAAACTTCAGGACCAGACTCCAAAGAGAAACTGCTGAGCTTCAGTTCATCTGCAAATTTGACACCATCAGCTCAGGATTAAACAAAGACTGTGAATGGCTTGCCAACTACAGAACCAGTTTCTTCTCCCTTGTTTTTCACACCTCAACTGCTAGAACGGGGCCTCATCCTCCCTGAATGAACTAACCTCATTATCTCTAGCTTGCCTGCATATATATACCTGCCCTTGGAAATTTCCACTACATGCATCTGACGAAGTGGGTATTCACCCACGAAAGCTCATGCTCCAAAACGTCTGTTAGTCTATAAGGTGCCACAGGAGTCTTTGCTAAATTAAGTCTGTTGACCTTGGTGTTTAGTCATTTGGCAGTGACTATTGTGACAGGGTCAGGCCAGATGGATACAGGAGAATGTTAGAAGGCAGATATATTAGTCTCAGAATAAGTAGATCCCTTTTCCCTGGGTAAGGTTACAGGGGCAGTTCCAGAAGAAGGAACTTGCTGGAACCAATTAAGGCAGGCAGGCTAATTAGAACACCTGGAGCCCATTAAGAAGAAACTGCTAGAATCAATTAGGACAGGCTGGCTAATCAGGGATCCTGAGTTTAAAAAGGACCTCACTTCAGTTTGTAGTGTGCCTGCGAGGAGCTGGGAGCAAGAAGTACTAGGAGCTGAAAGTGGGGAGGCGTGCTGCTGGAGAATTGAAGAGTACAAGCATTATCAGACACCAGGAGAAAGATCCTGTGGTGAGGATAAAGAAGGTGTTGGGAGGAGGCCATTTGGAAGTAGCCCAGGGAGTTGTAGATGTCACGCAGCTGTTCCAGGAGGCACTCTAACCAGTCCACCAGGCCCTGGGCTGGAACCCAGAGTAGAGGGTGGGCCCGGGTTCCCCCCAAACCTCCCAACTCCTGATCAGACACAGGAAAAATTGACCTGGACTGTGGGTTCTACCAAAGGGGAAGGTCTCTGGGCTCTTCCCTGACCCACATGGTGAATCTCTGAGGTGAACAAATCCACCAGTAAGCACAGGACCCACCAAGATAGAGGAGGAACTTTGTCACACCATGTACAGTGTACATGGAGCTACAGCTCCTTCAGACAAAGGATGTATAAGCACTTTTCCCTTCCCCTGCCACCTTTCTTGATGGAAACTAAAGTTTCATTGCCCTGACTCTAACCAGTTGGCATTAGTTACAAATTTAGATGTTTCAGTCAGTAAATGTACAAAACAAGTGAGAGCCATGTCTTAATAAACATACATGAAACTTGGAAACCGCATCAAATTAATATATAATATATTCTTGCATTTTTTCTGTCCATGGCACAAATCTCTAAATAGCTTTTGGTCACTGAACAAGTTTATATTCATATTGTATAGTTCTTTTGCCTTCCATTGACAGTTGACAGTTCTTTTCCCCCCTCCTTTTACCTCTGTACTCTTTGGGGAATATTATTTGGTCCCTTGGGTTCTGTTATTCACTCTATACTGATCTGTTCTGTTGTCAATACATCTCTTAACTCTAACCATTAGAGTTAGCTCCACCTTCCCTAGAATATCTCCTCTTGGATGGCTTGCTGGCACCTCAAAGTCAGTGGGTCATAGTCGTCCTGATTAATCTTGCCTCGTGTCCAAAACTGACAAATCAATGAAGGGCACTTCTGACCCAGGGAATCCTGAGTTGAAAGATGATTCAACTATTCATAAACTGCATTTGGCCAATGCTCTGATGAGCTGTCCCTGGTACCTGTGTCTCCATAGCTACCAAAAGGCCTCAGACCTTGTCTAGAGGTAGCAAATGATCAGTACAGACCTCCGTGGGTCAGTTGCTCCTGCTGACTGGAAGAAATGAGCACTATTCTAAGACCCAAATCACCTTTCCTGGTACTATCAAAGCACAGTTCCTTCTTCAAAGCCTGACCTGCAAGCTGGATCAGTCCTACTGCCTGATGCATGCTCTTTGGCACAGGCACCATGGCAACTGAGCTCTGGCATCAACCTTTCTATATTGGTACCGGCTACCTCATTACCATCTGCAGTGATGGTGTTCTCACTGATGTGAGAAATGAGACCCTCACTGGCCTTGATCTCTATGGTACTCCTTTCCTCAGTAGCACCTTCTTCAGTACTGTCTGGATTTACGATTTCTGGAGACCTAGCTATCATGCCTGAACTAAAATCTCCTCTTACCTAAATAAATTAGCCCCAACATCTCACATTAAATCATGATCTACTAGGGCCCAAGCAACCTCGCTGGCATACTTGAGGAATATTTCTGTATCAGAAATTTGCAGGGCTGTCAGAGGCTCGGTGCACATTGTTATTCAGAACCCTGTTACAGGTACCAGTTCTGGTGTCCAGTTTGGTAAGGTGATCCTGCAATCTTTATGTAAGTAGGACTCCAAGCTCCCGCCTCCTTAGGGCGATAAATGCTAGCTGATAACCTAGGGTGGGATTTATGTGGACAAAAACTTGAAAATAAAATGGTCACTTGTGGTAACTGTGGGTTTTTGAGATGTTGTATCCATGTGGATTTCACAACCTGTCCTCCTTTCCCACTACTGTGGAGTCTTTTAGCTTTGAGGGTTCTGTATTGGCAAAGGAACTGAAGCAGTTGGGCCTGCTCCACCATTTATGTCGGGGGGGGGGGGCGTGCACACAAGTCTGTGGTGAGCTGACATCATACCAAAGTGCATATAGGGTGCATGCAACCCTAAATGGGATCCAGGTGAACAGAACTTCTCTAAGAACCCTTACTGTACAGCAAGTCATCTTTCCTCTTCAACATCTTCCTTCCTTTAGTGCAAGCCCTCTCTAGATCCTGCTGCTTAGTATCTCCACATTTCATCCCTATCTGCAAGGCTAAAAGACTAACTCGTTCTCTAATTACTTTTCTCCTTGACTGCTGGGTATCTGCCATAATCCAGTTTCTTTTTCTTCCATCTCTCTTCCTTTCAGCATATAGAACACAACAAGCAAGGTCATCTTCATTTCTTGCTGATCTTATCTCCTGTCATACTACTAGAACCTATGCACTAGCTTTCCCTTCAGCCCAAAGATCAAGGCTGTCCACATCCATCTCTTCTCATTATCTCCTGCTCTCCCTCCCTTTCATGCAAACTCCAGTCTTGAATGCTACTTTAGAAGGCAACAAAGTCTTCCTAGATTTTTGGGTTAAAAGGTACCAGTATGATCATCTAGTCAGACCTATGCATAATGATAGAATTTCACTCAGTGATTCTTGCAATTAGCCCTCAGTGGTTGTACGCGGACAAAGGGGTCTGTCAGCGTCAATGGGAGCTGACGATGCCCAGCATCTTGTGAGATTGGGCATTCAATTCAACTGAAAACATTTTGGGGTATGGGTTCTGTCCTTAGTTTTGCACATTCTGCGTACTGCGAAGCGTTGCATATGCTGGCATGCTGCATAAGTATTAGCAGACCCATGCTCTGCACAATACTTTTGAAAATATAAACTTACTTTTCTTCTAGGGTCGATGGGAGAGCCAGCAAGATATATCCCAAATTTCAACACATTCTGGTAGTGGGATGACCCCATCTCATACATCTTTGTCAGGCTCTGCTCAGCAAAACCATTCCAATGATCCAGGTAACAGTTTTCCCAAAGCTATATGTGCTATGGTGAAAGTTTAGAGTGAAATGTTCTATTTGGAACTGCAGGAGAAAAGAGAATAGAGGCAGTCCCTCTGGATGGACAGTTGAAATTTTTTTTTTTTAAAGAATACTTATTGAGTTCTACCATTGTGCTCTGTACCATGCAAACACACACTGAGCATCAGTAAGAACTTGACATTGACTGTCCTGAGTATCTGCCTTAACCGTTGTCTTTCTTTACTTTGCTATGGGGAAACTGCAGCTCTGCAAACCCTGGCTGGTATGCAAAGTGTTCAGTGGTGCCCACTGTTTGTGAAGACACTGTCCTTGCCTCCAGAAGCTTAAATTCTTAAATAACAGACAAAGCAATTCAGACGCATAGTAGTATACCATATGTTATGCAAGTAAAATTGCAAAGGCTGCAAAGCTACCAATGTATTAGAAAATAACAAAGAAAATGCAGATTGTGGTGGATATTTTGCATATAGAGCCCAATGTGTAATGGAGGAGTGCGGTGATAAAGTTGTCTGTTTTTATGTTTTTATGCATCTGAAGAAGTGAGCTGTAGCCCACAAAAGCTTATGCTGAAATAAATTTGTTAGTCTCTAAGGTTCCACAAGTACTCCTGTTCTTTTTATGTACTGGTTATAACTAGTGTTTCTCAAGGGGGATGAGAGCAGACTGACAGCAGTAGAGTAAAGGAACAGGTGTGAGCTGGGAGAGCTGCATGACCCTGGTTATGTACTGATACAGTCAAGAGTACTTAATTCTAATCCATGTTGCTATTTCTAGGGTCTGATTTAGTAATCAAGTAACCTTGTTAAAGTTTTGCACTTGCATAGTGATATTTTATCATCTGTGTTGTTTGTTTCTGGATTTTTAAATTCTACTATTGCAATTCTTAAAGCATTTAGTGTTTCCAAATCCTTGTAAGTATATTAAGCCTTGGCATCCTATGTGAAAGAGGGAGCTCTTACTCCTGTTTTACAAAAGGGCGAACTGAGCCTTGGAGAGTTTGTGACTTGCTGAAGATCACACACTAATTCAGTGGAAGAGCAGGAACTAGGAACGGGAGTCCTGACAGGTCCTTTGTTGTTCTGACCTCTAGTCAACTCCCTCCCTAGGACTGATTACAACATTAGAAGGTTCACAGATGTTCTATTGTGAAAGAACTGAAGCTGTTGATTACACTTTTTAAAAAAAAACTTTGTTGACAGGACTCAGTAGCCTGGCTGTCTCCTACCTGAATCCAGTAAAATCCTTCGTGCCTCAGATGCCAAAGCTGCTTAAGTCTCTCTTTCCTGCTAGAGATGAGAAAAAGGGCAGGCAGACCTCTCCTCTTGCCCAGCAGGTAAAACACACACACACACACACAGGTGAGCACTGTTGTAATGACTGCTGGCAGAAAGCTGTTTGGTGTGTTGCTGCAGGGCAAACCAAGCTTTTAGTCATAGTAAAAGCTTATGTGATACATTTCCCCTCCACAGTATCCAGAGATAGTGGAGCTGTTTTAACTTATTGATACTCTCAGCCCACTTGGCTTTTTAAAAGTGCCAAATGCACTACTAATGTGATTTATGGTAATACCACTTGCAGCAACAATAGTAAAATTTATGAAGTGCACTTAGTGTTGTTTGTATATTGCCAAGTGGAAAATGTAATTCTATTTTTAATTCCTGATTTCATTTCCCATCACCCACCCTTTAGCACCTTTTCCCTCTGACTTGTGCAATGTACTTGGAGCAGCAGTTTTTATTTCTATCCCAGTCTATTCCACAGGCCAGAGCTGCAACTCATCTTTTTCATATGCTGTGTAAGTCTCCACCTGTTCCAGATTCAGCCCTTGTGCACCAGGTAGCAACCAATGCATAGTCAAATATCAGAAAACATTATCCTTTACTTTAGATAGAGACAGACTTGTTGAAAGTGAGATCTTCCACTTTATAGGCATTATCTTATTTTATATAAATAGCTGGAGTTGTTTAAAAAAAAAAAAAGAGCCTCTTCATTGTGTGTGACTCATGTAGTATGAGAGGCTTTGCAGGAGTGAAAAGAATAGAGTTCCATGTATTTATTTTAAATAAAAACTGGAGCCAGATCTTCAGTTGCTATAAATCAGTGAAGCTCAGTTTGGCCTATGGTCTGTTAGAGTACTTCTATGATGCAAAAAACCGAATCCCATGGTAGCGACACTCAGTGGCCAGATCTACCGGCCATGTCTACATCTAAAATTTTGCAGCGCTGGTTGTTACAGCTGTATTAGTACAGCTGTATAGGGCCAGCGCTGCAGAGTGGCCACACTTACAGCAACCAGCGCTGCAAGTGGTGTTAGATGTGGCCACACTGCAGCGCTGTTGGGCGGCTTCAAGGGGGGTTCCGGGACCGAGAGAGCAAACCGGGAAAGGAAACCAGCTTCGCCGCAGTTTGCTCTCTCGGTCCCGGAGCCAGCCAGCAAACCGCAGGGAAGGAGACCTGCTTGCTCGGGGTTCTGGGACCGAGAGAGCAAACCGGGAACGCCGCGGTTTGCTCTCTCGGTCCCGGAGCCAGCCAGCAAACCGCGGGGAAGGAGACCTGCTTGCTCGGGGTTCCGGGACCGAGAGAGCAAACCGGGAACGCCGCGGTTTGCTCTCTCGGTCCCGGAGCCAGCCAGCCAGCCAGCAAACCGCGGGGAAGGAGACCTGCTTGCTCGGGGTTCCGGGACCGAGAGAGCAAACCGGGAATGCCGCGGTTTGCTCTCTCGGTCCCGGAGCCAGCCAGCAAACCGCGGGAAGGAGACCTGCTTGCTCGGGGTTCCGGGACCGAGAGAGCAAACCGGGAACGCCGCGGTTTGCTCTCTCGGTCCCGGAGCCAGCCAGCAAACCGCGGGGAAGGAGACCTGCTTGCTCGGGGTTCCGGGACCGAGAGAGCAAACCGCGGCGAAGCTGGTTTCCTTTCCCGGTTTGCTCTCTCGGTCCCGGAACCCCGAGCAAGCAGGTCTCCTTCCCCGCGGTTTGCTGGCTGGCTCCGGGACCGAGAGAGCAAACCGCAGCGTTCCCGGTTTGCTCTCTCGGTCCCGGAACCCCGAGCAAGCAGGTCTCCTTCCCCGCGGTTTGCTGGCTGGCTCCGGGACCGAGAGAGCAAACCGCGGCGTTCCGGTTTGCTCTCTCGGTCCCGGAACCCCGAGCAAGCAGGTCTCCTTCCCCGCGGTTTGCTGGCTGGCTCCGGGACCGAGAGAGCAAACCGGGAAAGGAAACCAGCTTGATTACCAGAGGCTTCCTCCTTCCACGGAGGTCAAGAAAAGCGCTGGTGGGTGTCTACATTGCATTACCAGCGCTGGATCACCAGCGCTGGATCCTCTACACCCGAGACAAAACGGGAGTACGGCCAGCGCTGCAAACAGGGAGTTGCAGCGCTGGTGATGCCCTGCAGATGTGGACACTCTCAAAGTTGCAGCGCTGTAACTCCCTCACCAGCGCTGCAACTTTCTGATGTAGACAAGCCCACAGACTCCGGCTCATGCTACCGCACTAAAAATAGCAGTGTAGATGTTCTGGCTCAGGTCTGAGACCCACCCTACTTACTGAGATTCAGAATCTGAGTTCCAGCCCAAGCAGGAATGTTTTCACAGCTATTTTAGCACTGTAGCATGAAACCCACAAGACTGAGTCCATAGACTCAGGTTCTGAGACTCCCTGATGCAGGGTTGATTGGTTTTGTTTTTCAGTGTATACATACCCTGAAGTTGGAGGGCTCTGTTGTCCCCTCAGATGTGGTGCTTCAGGCTTAAACTCTCAGGTAGCTTAGAACAGCAAATTTAGGTTTAGTTTGAAAATACGCATGGACAGGTAGTGAGAGTGTGTGAAAAGACGTATACTAGAGAGACAAGGTGGGTGAGGTAATATCTTCTATTACCTCACCCACCTTGTCTCTGTAATATCCTGGAACAGACACAGTTATAATGACACTGCGTACGCGCACTTTCAGAAATGTTTTCATGAATTTTGTTTAACTTCCATGAAAAGCTTTTTGTGGTAGGGATTCAAACTTTCCTGAGAAATGGAAAATCAGAAAGTAAAATTAACCACATTCTTGTCTTTGTTCAAGCCAAGAGAAATACAGCAAGGAAGTGAAGAGCATAAATGGTGGAAAAACACATTAAAATATTAAATATTCTTTCTGTTTTAACAATCTTAGATGATATAAACACAAATGAGGATGTCTTCAAAAAATAACCTTTTTAATGAGAATGTTCCTTTAAGCGGTCACATTGCATAATGTGTCTTTTCTCCCTAAAATAATGAAAACAAATTTAAAAAACCGTAGTTTACTCCCAGTTTTTGTCCTAATAATTATGTTTCCACCTGTACGCTACCTTTCATTCAAGAGTATTGAAGTGCTTTACAACAGCTGTGGCAAGGAGATAACCACTCTGATCTCAGTTTGTTTACCTCTCTGTAAAATGGGGATATAATAAAAGTTAAGGGCCAAATTTTTAAAAGTATTTTAGGTGCCTAAAAATGTAAATAGGTGCCTAGTGAGATTTGTAAAGATGCCTAAGGACTTGTACGCTCAAGGGCACTCAGGAACATTAATCTGAGTTAAGTAAAGGTGTGAATTTTAAATGGGTTAAACATCCTTAAATCCCCATGTGGACATTCCCATTCAGAATTAAAGATAAAATAGCTAAATTAAACTAAACTGAACTAAGGTCACTTTAATTCTCAATGAGAGTGTATACACAGTTCAACGAATCCACTTAAAATTCACACCTTTAATTAATTTGGATTCATTTTCGAGCTTGTCCCCGGTTAAACAAGCCGGACGTTGCACTGAATCAATGGCAGAGTCAGAATTAGAACTCAGAAGTCCCAATTTCCTAACACCTACTCAAGTTTCTTGTCTGCACTCCCTCCTACAGATCAAGATCAGTTGGTTACATTATTTGTTTGAAGTAGTTTTTAACTATATATAAAGCCAGCAGTTTAAAGAAGCTTTGTATTTAAATTATAGCATAATAGAAGTGCTCAGATACCCCAGTGATGGGCGCAGCACAGGGACCTGAATGTGAGAAAATATTATTTCTGACTATAAAAATAAATAAAATGCTAATGCATAAATAGGAAGGTACAGAGTTTCTAACATTTGGTTATATTGGAGAGCAATCCAAGGTTTTCCAAGACCATTGGATCAATATAATAAAATGAAATTAATACAAGCTTAATGCTTTTAGTTTTCTTAATGTAACAAATCAGCTGCATTACAAAGTCAGGTCACCTGCTGTCTATAAGAAACACACATATTCTTCATTGCTCTGTCAGTAAATGAACTGAGCTTCCTAATCCCCATTGGGAACCACAATACATAGAAGAAAAAGCAGTAACTGAAGTAGAGCTATAGAGCTAGCTTCCTCCTGTGTTGCACCAACAGATAAATATCAACTGTTGGAGTAAGACTTGTTTTTGAAAACGTAAATGATATTGTAACTCACATGATCTTACTTGCACTTCATTTGTAATGGGCCTGATATGAACATGATCTCCTGTGTTAAATGCAGGCTGAAGGAATGTAAATCACAGGCATTAGTGATAAATGACAGTGTATTGAGCAGGAGGTGCTACAGGGATCAGTGTCAGGTGTTCAGCTGTAAGCCCTTTTTAATCTGGCAGAGGCAAATGGTAAATTTGCTAACTCCTGCAGATGTTACTGAAGTGAGAGGTGTTGCACATTCCACCAAATACTAAAACACAATAAAAAGGATATGGCCAGGGAAGAAAACTATATCGAACCTAGAAAAGTACCAGCTGGTGCAGTGGCAGGAGAAAACTCTGATGTTCAGTGGCAAGGAAGATCATGGAAATGGTGTAATGCCCACAGTGGTAGCAAATGGCCAGCTAGAAAATATTGCTTTTAAAAAAAAAAAAGGCATAGTGAAATTCCAGTGGCCCTTGCAAAGGAGTTTCATCACTTCAAATGATGCATCTGAAGAAGTGAGGTTTTTTATCCACGAAAGTTTATGCCCAAATAAATCTGTTAGTCTTTAAGGTGCCACCAGACTCCTTGTTTTAGTTCATACAGACTAACACGGCTATCTCCGATACATCCCTTAAAAGGGAATTGATGGGCTTCTTTCTGGTACAGAGTGCACCTTGAATATTGTGTGCAGTGAATAGGGTGCCGTATAAATACACAATTGTTATTATCAGAAAGCGATCAACAGATTGGAGGGAATTAGAGAAGAGCAACAAAAATGACTAAAAGGCAGGAGGGATTGATTTACAAGAGAAGAGTAAAATATCTAAACCAGTTTAGCTTCACTAAAGGAAAAATAAAGGGTAAAGATCTGATATGTCTACAAGCATTTGAATGTAAATAATGAAGAGGGAAACTGGTTTCTTAGGAGAGTTCTGGGGGATATAAATAGAAGATGAGAGATGAAATTAAGCAAAGGGAAACTTCAGAAATTTTTGTTGATACTAATTGGAAAGTGAGATCTATTAGACAATAGAGTCTAATAGATTCTGAAAGGAAGTGGAAGGCCTTATCTCAAAAATACAAATCAGTCCACAGACATTAAAAAGAAATTGCATTCAATTACTTGGACATGTGACAACTTGCACCTTTGTGACACAATATGCCAAGTCATGCCTTGATATTTCCTGCACTGGCTAAGGATAGTTTATACCCTGAACAAACACAATCTGAACAAGCTGGTGTCAGTGCCTTATCAAGTATGAGATTCCCAAGGGGTGGAAAGGCCTACAGAATGCTTGTGCAGGTGTTCCATTCATCCAGGTCTTCCCAGCCATCACCATAATGACAGATGCATCTCTGGTAGGTGGGGAGTTCATTTAGGGATCTATACCATTCAGGGCACAGTTACACATCAATCTCCTGGAGGTGAAGGCAGTAAGGAATGCCTGTATCCACTTCCACCCATTAGTCCGCAACAGATCCACAAAAATCATGACAGTGTAGTCGGCATGTTCTATATCAGTTGGCAGGGGGAATGAGATACTCCTCTTTGTGCTGAAGCAGTGAGGCTATGGAACTGGTGTATAGCCAACCATGTCCTAATTTCAGCAGCCTGCTTCCTGGGCATACAAACACTAAAGCCAATGACCTCAGCAGGCACCTCTTCCAGGACTACAAATGGGAGTTCGACTCTCGGATTCTCAATCACATTTTCATGACTTGAGGAATTCCAAAAGTGGATCTCTTTGCCACAGTTACGAACAGGAAATGCAAACTATTTTGCTTGAAAGGGGGTTTGGGCCCTCACTCACTGGGAGATGCTTTCCTCATTTGTGGATGAGAAGCCTTCTGTATGCATTTCTTCCAGTGGCCCTAAGACTGAAAGTGGTAAACAAGATCAAGCAAGACAAAGCCAAGGTCATAATAATAGTTCAAATGTGGCCCAGATGACCCTGGTACTCTTCCTGGTGTGTCCAGCTATGAGTCTTTCCTCCATTTCTAACCTTCCCCCCGCCCCCAAGATACCAGTCAGAATCTGTCCCAACCTGGGAATTCTTCACCTCCAGGCTTGGTTAATGAATGGTTCGCAGAAATAGATTTCCTGTTCTGCAGAGGTATAGCAGATGTTATTAAATAGTAGGAAAAGATCTATGGATCATACTTACTTGCAGAAATGGAAAAGATTTCACCACAGATGGTGATCAGTGACATCTGTTGTCCGTTCATTCTTCACATTCTGCTGCCCTTGAGTATCTCCTGGAATTAGTCAGAATTATCTATGAGTTCTGTCAGGGTTCGCTTGGTGGTTCTCAGTCTTTCATTCCCCAATTGAGAGATTCTCAGTGTTTGCTCACTCACCATGACAAAATTCATTATGGGATTGAGGAACCTTTATCCTTATATTAGAGAACCCACTCCTGTATGGGATTTAAGCTTCATACTCAAATTTTCTTATGAAATCCCCTTTCAAATCTATTCCCTTCTTCACCTATCCATGAAAATGGCTTTCTTGATGGCCATCACTTCTGCTCGAAGAGTTCGGGAAATGGGATCTTTATTATTGGATCCCCTCTTTACAGCAGGGGTTGGCAACCTTTCAGAAGTGGTGTCTCGAGTCTTCATTTATTCACTCTAATTTAAGGTTTCACGTGCCAGTAATACATTTTAACGTTTTTAGAAGGTCTCTTTCTATAAGTCTATAATATATAACTAAACATTTGTATGTAAAGTAAATAAGTTTTTAAAAATGTTTAAGAAGCTTCATTTAAAATTAAATTAAAATGCAGAATCACCCACCACCCCCTCGGACTGGTGACCAGGACCAGGGTAGCGTGAGTGCCACTGAAAATCAGCCCGTGTGCCACCTTTTGGACTCATGCCATAGGTTGCCTATACCTGCTTTACAGTGTCCTTGAAAGGTAGTCTCATCACATTCACATCCTAAACTTCTATCTAAGGTATTATTTGAATTTCATATCAATCAAGTCATCCATCTCCCAGTTTTCTTCCTGAAACTGCACCAGAGAAGGAAGGATGCTGCCTTACATACCCTAGGCATCAGGTGGGTGTTGGCCTTTTATTTGAGCAGAACCGGATCATTTAAGAAAGTCTCCAAGACTGTTTGTGTCAATAGCTGACAGGTCCAAATGTCCACAGTCTCCATGTAGAGACTTGCCAGATGGATTTCAGGGTGTATTATTTCTTATGAATATGCCAGTTTACCTCTTCTTAGAGTATTAGCCCATTCCATGAGGTCTGTCTCTACCTCTTTCACATTGTTCACACTGCTGAAATCTGCAAGGCTGCAACTTGGTCTTCACTACATACATTTTCCAAGTGCCACACACTGGTTCATTCTTTCTGGTCAAATGCTGTCTTTGGGAATGCAGTCTTCTCTTCAGTATTGGACTTGACTCTGAAGCTCCCTTCTCCTGTTGAGGATACTGCTCTGAAGTCAGCTGAAGTGAAGCACCTTTAAGGACACTACTGAAAGGAGGAGACGTTACTCACCGTGTGCAATAATTGGAGTTCTTCAAGATGAGTGTCCCTCCATTTTGTTTTCGAGTTTTCTCTACAGGATTCTTTGGTGGAGAAGGAACTGAGGTCAGTTTGCCAGTACAGCCCTTATGTCCTTAGTGCAGAACACCACAGTGTGTAGGGCATGTGCGCAGGCCAAATGGCCACTACTACCAAAAATCTCCGATCAAAGGTGTCTGGGGTATAAGCATAATTGAAGTGGAGCACCCATCTCAAACTCTAGTTACTGCACAAGGTGAGTACCTCTCCGTCGCCATGACTAAGCAGGCCTCACAGAGTGGGTAAGTGTGTGTTCCCAAAGCTCAACATATTTTCTTTGGATGAAGCCATAATTTGAAAAGCTCTAATACTAATCTACAGCAAAAACAGAAGTTTTTGAGTACTTTTTCTGAAAATTATCAAAAATTATCTTAACAGTAGATTCTTATTTCCTACATATGCTTTTACTTAAGTAGACATCTGCCTTAAAGTAAGATACATTTTTGTATGTGTTCCCTTAGCAAGATGGTCTCTTCCAGTTCTATTTTTTGTTTGTAATCAATAGCTGTCTGGGTTCCAGAAACGCAAAGACATTACAGTGAAGCTGGTGACAGCTGACAAAATTGCAGTCTTTGACCTTCTGATGCAAGTTTAGTAACTAATCTGGAGAATAATGAACCGCAATTAATGAAATCTGCTCTCGTATTCAAGTGTGTTTCTCAGACAGCACATAAAATAATTGAAAGAACTTCCTGCTCTCTAATTAGTTAGATTGAATTAATTTGACATAATAGGATTCTTCATGTAACTAGCAGATCAGCTTCCGATGAAGCTGTTTATATACCTAAAAGATTGGCTGCTGATGAAGCTGTTTATATACTTTTAAGTTAGAAAATACACATTCTCTCTGACTAATCTGGTGCCTTTAAATTAATTGCCAGTATTTTGTAAATTAAAAAGCAGCTATATTCTTTAACCATTTGTGATTACTTGACACTCTCTTTACTTTCCATTGTTCATTCTTAAAACAAGTTAGTGATGCCACATGCAGAATTTATGGCTTTTTCCAGCCTTATTGTTGATGGGGAGAATTAATTATTTTAAATTCCACATGTGTGGAGGAGGAAGGGGTGGGGGTTGCATCTTTCTAGTTTCTAGCTATATAAATGCTTAATTATATTATGTGCATGCAATTGAAGCTTTATTTCTTTATTAGCGTATTGTTGATTCCATAGTCTGAATAAGACAGATTTATTCTTCATGTTGTGACCGTTTTGGTCTCTCTCAACTGCTCATGTAATGGCATTTTAAGGTATCATTGTGTGTTGGTATTTACAATGTATATATCAAAGTGCAGTCCATACCTTTTATCATTGCAGTAGCAAATAGACTTCTCAGACCAGTGTGAACTTATTCAATGGTTTTAAAATATTTATGAAGACTCATTTCTTGCTCTCTCTAGATATTAATATGAGGGGGGCCATAGAAGTATCTGAGTGCCTAGGTGAATAGATTTTGTTAGCAATTGCTGAAATAAACTTATTTTTGTGTCAGAAGAATCTCTTGTCTGAGTTTCTGTATTCTAATGTCATAATTCATTGCTGTCTGGTTGTGTTCCAGAAATGCAGTGATATGGCACAGGAGAGGAGAGCAGCTAACAATATTGTTGTCTTTGACCTTCTGACACAGGTTTAGTAACTAATCTAGAAAATAATGAACTGCAATTAATGAAACCCACCCAGAGAGGCTTTCTCTGGCATGCATACAATTATTTATGTAGTGCCATAGATGTGCATGATGCTTAGCATGATTAAAAGGAATTCTGTCCCCTAATCAAATATAAATAATTTGACATCATAGAATTCTTTTTTAAACGTATATCTGAAAGGCTTTTTTCAGGGTTTCTAATAATAATTTGTGTGCTTTAATCAACACGGCTCAACAGATCCTTCATGGCCAACGGCGCTAATATGCCTCTAATTCTTGTTGACTGAGTTGTTAAGGCTTCAGTTTCTTGCCTAATTCAGCTTCCCATATCATCCTTTTAAATACAGTTTTAATTAGAATGATTATGTAAAGCTAATTTTTAAAGCAAACTAGTAAAACTCAAAAAATCTGAAACTTTAAAAAATCCTGTTACAAATTACTCTTTTAATCTTTCTGCTTGGAATTGGAATGAAATAAATTAATTGCACAAGAAACAATGTATATTTAATTTAGCACTAAATACATGTGTGTAGCTCATGAAAGTAAATCTTAGGTTCTCAAACTGACTAATTTACATGTAATGAAATTATTATTGTATGTTATATCCCAGTAAAGAATTTTGTAGTAGCTTTTTTGAAATGGTTGTGTGAACGTAGTACTGTCAAACTGACAATCCTTGCAGCTGAAGTCCATCCCCATCTTCAGAGAAGGTGCAGCATAAGCAACAGCAGTGGAAACTCCCTGATTAATGCCCTGTTAGTGTGCTTTAACCATGACCTCAAGGGCCAACCTCAAAATTGGAGGGTAATTCTAGGATCTCTGGCCCAATCAGTCCTTGCCCTCTCTTCTGATACAGTGAGTAGGCAAACAAGTGCCTATTATGGTGGAAGGTTTTGTGATATGATCACCTGCCTGCTGGGATCTGGTGTTCTCAGTCCAACTCACTTCACGTAGGTCTACAAATCTTGCAGAATCAAACCCCAGATTAATAGTAAGATCTGGAGCACTCCAGCCTCAGTCTAGCAAAGCACATAAGTATGTGTTTAACAGGTCTTTTTGTGAGCTTAAAATTAACTTCAGTGGGGCTAATCACATGCTTAAGACTAAGCATTTTAGGATTTAATCCCGTGATCTAGAGTTGAAAGGTTTCAGAGTAGCAGCCATGTTAGTCTGTGTCTGCAAAAAGAACAAGATTACTTGTGGCACCTTAGAGACTAACAAATTTATTTGAGCATAAGCTTATGCTCAAATAAGTTTGTTAGTCTCTAAGGTGCCACAAGTACTCCTGTTCTTTTTTTCTAGCGTTGAAAAGCTCTGTTTCTCATTACCAGTCCCCAAAGCTATCCTATCTCCTTTCAAACAACTTTTTAAAGAAGTGACTTATTATTTCTTTTTATCATTGTAAATCTCTTAATTGTTAGAATTCATCTGATATTTAAATGTATGAACTAGAGAACTGTTTAATAGGACATAGATAGTAGATTTTTCTAGGTCGCAATATAGTGATTGGCTACCCAGCTGTGAAGTCTCCAAATCTCCTATTATTTATTTTTATTTATTATTTATATTTTTAACATGAATAACTCTCTTTTTATAAAATCTAAACTAAATTGTGTTTAGCAACTCTTATTGTGAACCTATTACCAAACTGGGTGCTTCGACATTCTCTTTCAGTCCTGGTTTGTCAATTCATTGCAGATCATATGCCAGAAATTATCTTTATGGGAGGCCTGAATGAATAGTCCAAGGACCAAATTCTGCCTCTCAGATGTATGTGCAGCCACTTTTTACATCAGTGGGAACTATGCTCATGCATTTGAATACAGAATGTGGCGCTGGATGCAGAAACCTATATTTCGTCAATGTATGTCTTTTCACTAACACAATATGTTATAACAAATTGCAGTAATACTTGTTTCCCCCAGCTAACTTGACTACAATTCATAACAAATAGTTGTTTTAATACCTTTACTACCCGATGAGAGTAAAAAGCATCTTGCCTATCTGTTTCCTGTCAACAGCAAAGTGGGTTAAGTGCCACTTTTTATAATTGCTTTTTTGTTCCATACTACTTTTAACGTTGTCTGGCAAAGGTATCTTAAGAGTTTTCGTGTCATGCTTTCAGGAGGAGAATGGTATTTTAGCAGTTGATGAGGAATGATTAAAGTATAACCGTTTTATTTCTTTTGTTGTTTGATATCAACAAGGCTTTTACATTTTATGGGTTTGCATCCTGTAAGACTGAAGGTTTTCGATAAAATACAGGAAAGTGTGGGGTTTTCTGTTTTTTTTTTTTTGAAGGCCAGATGAATAATGCTAAAAATAAAGGAACTGGGAAATATCAAAATAAGAAAACTATTTAAGATCATTGTGATCACTTCTATAGCATTTTTTGTCTATAGACCTCAAAGCACTTTCCAAAAGAGGATATTATAACATCCATATTTTATAGATGGGGAAACTGAGGCAGAGGCTGTGACACATGGGGTCACAGCCAGAGTAGAGAACAGACTGCCTATCTGTTGGAACACGCTGCCTCTCCAAGACCCTAAATCGCTAGCAGTACTTGTGTAGATTTATAATTATAACTCTCAGTGGTAAGCACTATACTCTAGTAAATACTTGAAAGTTTAAGCCAGGAATGAGGAGGGAAAAATGATGCCATTCTCCCTAGCTGCTCCTGCTTGAGACGCCACTCACAGTAGATTGTAAGGAGTAGAGATATTTAATATGATTACTAATTTTCTGGTGGGTTCCCCAGATTTGGTTTCCCCCTCAGAGAGGTTCAGATGCAGACAGTCTCCAGCAGAGGGAGGAGCAGTGGCCATTAAAGCCAGGAAGGGAGCTACCTGGCCTCTCACCAATCAAACCAGGCCCTGCTGTTGTGGAGGAAACCGAGCATGGCTGGGGGAGAGGAGGGTTAGGTGCCCTGCTGGGGTCTTCCAGATTGGGTCCTCCTTGCTGAGGCTCGGATGACTTCCTGGGCTTTACTCCTTGTCCTTTTAGTTCCAGGGATCAGGTTGGTGGGTGGAGAGAAGATACTCTCCTAAATGCCACCTTATTTATGACACCAAAATGAGCCATTGCTCACCATAAAAAGTGCAGATCCTATGCATAATTTAAAGATAGTCCCTTTCCTTTTTAATATGCTTTGATCAGAAGTGAAATACTTAACAATGACAACAATTAAATAATCAAAGAATCCTGTGGCACCTTATAGACTAACAGACGTTTTGGAGCATGAGCATGCATCTGACGAAGTGGGTATTCATGCTTCAAAAGTCTGCTAGTCTGTAAGGTGCCACAGGATTCTTTGCTGCTTTTACAGATCCAGACTAACACGGCTACCCCTTTGATAATTAAATAATCATTACTTCATAGAGATGAATGGGAGTAGTTCTCACTTCTTCGAGTGATGATCCCTATTGTATTCCACTGAGGGTTTACATATGCGCACCATGCGTTCAGAACTGGAGATTTTTCAAGTAGTAGTCTCCACTGGTCCACTCATGTGCCCTTGCCTTATAGTTTTGTCCAAAGTGATAAAGGGCGGGCCAGACCAACCACGTCACCAGTTCCGTCTCACCACCTCATGGTCTGGATCAAAACTACCACTGTCCTCTTATGTGTCACACACCTTTTAAAAAGAGTTTAGTTGTACAGTATATAGTTTTTATTAGTCCTATGCTGTTTTACTGTGTTAGTAGTTAGTTGGAGTAGAATTAGGACTTTGGGGAATTCTGGGTAAACACCCAACACACATACACATGGTTACTGGACTATGCTGAAGACCCTAGGCTTTAAAATCTGTGCCTCCTTCCTCTTTGGTCAGCGATAAACATCAATGCTGCTTGAGAGAAGCCCACATTTCATCTTGGTGAAGTATCTGCCAGTCCTTCCCTAGCCATACCTGAGAAGAGTGGGCTTTCTGCTTCTAGAAGCATCTCATGGAAGTCACCATAAGATCTCATTTGGACCGAGGCTGGGGAACTCCCCTGTACATCACCTGATACAGCCAGGATTAACGCTGCTGGCTATGGAGACCGAGTCTGGCTCTGTCAGTACCACCACTATGGACCCCATGTCGGGGCCTAGTCTGGAGGTAAGGAAGCATGCACATAAACATGGCAGTAAGTCTTCCTCCAACAAGCACCAGCCATGGGATAGCAGCGCACTCAGAGATGCATAATCGTGACAAGAATCCGCACAAACCAGCAGATCTGTTGGTACCAGGTACCGAGCCCAACACACCATCAATGTCGGCCCCGCTTAAGGTATGTGATCCGCCCACTCTGGGAAAGTCCACCATGCTGGTGCCAGTTCCCACTATAGAAAGAGTACCATTAAGGCCAGGGAAATCGGGAAGGTCTCTGGAGCCCCAGGAACTGTTCGCTGTGGGAGAGCCAAGATCTCCATGCCTTCTGCTACCATTCACCTCTAGGGAGGCCAGATCTCCCACCCAGGACATGCCACAGTGAAGACATCCTTCACCACGTCCGCCAATGGTCTACATCAGGGGAGAGCCACATCTGGGTATAGAAGTTTTATGGTGGGCCATGAATGCTCAAGAAATTGGGAGTTGAGGTTCACGTGGGGGTGTGGGCTCTGAGGTGGGATCAGAAATGAGGAGTGCAGGGTGCAGAAGGGGGCTCCAGGCTGAGGCTGGAGGGTGGGCCTGGGGGGGGCTGGGTATGAGGGGTTGGGGGTGCAGGAAGGGGGATCAGGGCGGGGCAGGGGGTTGAGGCACGGGAGGGGGTGGCGTGTAGGCTCTGGGTGGTGCTTACCTCAAGCAGCTCCTGGAAGCAGCAGCATGTCCTCGCTCCAGCTCCTACGCGGAGGTGCAGCCAGGCAGCTCTGCACACTGTGCTGTCCCTGCAGCTCCCATTGCCCTCAGTTCCCAGCCAATGGGAGCTGCGGGGGTGGCACTTGGGGCAGGGGCAGCATGCGGAGCCCCCTGGCTGCCCATACATGTAGGAGCCGGAGGAAGGACATGCTGCTGCTTCCAGGAGCCACACAGAGTCACGGCATGTGCAGAGTGGGGCAAACCCTGACCTCGTTCCCTGGCTGGAGCGCCGGAGCAGGTGCTCGAGAGCTAGATTAAAACATCAGAAGGGTCAGATGCAGCCCCTGGGTCATAGTTTGCCCACCCCCGGTCTACATGCTTCCACTGGCTTCAATAGTACTGTTGATGGAACCAGTGTCCAAATTTTCCTACTCGGGAGTCGGATGAAGTGCAGGGGCTGCCCATCCCTTACCGCCACTATGAGTACTCAAAGAGGCCATCCACATCGTGGCAATATCCTCCAGTCCAACCAGAGAGGAGCCACTGGTTCCCTATGCCCTGGGGCCCACCGCAGCACCCTCCGAATCTGTCATGCTGGCCCCTTTTCTGGACTCTGGCCCCAATACCCAGCCTCAGAACTCACCCACTGTGTGAGGGAGACTTTTCCTCTCTCGCTGCCCAGAGCACCTTCAAGTAGATGCTCCGAGCCAATCATGGAGGAGGAACCACTGAATTTGATTCCAGAAGCACAGCTGGAGCAGGACTGTTTTTTGTTGTCCTCACCAGATGCTGCAGAGACTTCACCTTCCCTCTCACCCCAGATGACTTTCAGCAATTCCAAGATCTCCTGCAGAGGGTGGTGGGTGAACTTCACATCCCCCTGGAGGAGGTACAAGACACAAAACATCAACTCCTGTACATCCTTCACTCATCAATCAGTACCAGGTTGCTCTGCCAGTCAACAATTCCATCCTCCAACCAGCTCAAACAATTTGGCATACTCCGGCCACATGTGCACCTAACCCCAAGGGGGCAGAAAAGAAATACTATGTACCAGCTAAGGGGTCTGAATTTTTTTTCACTCCACACCCCAATTCCCTTGTGGTACAGGCTGCAATGCAGCGGTCCAAACAGCAGCTCCCACACTCCACTCCAGTGGATTGGACCTTCTGGGATACAAAACTTCTCCTTAGCTAGCCTCCAGTTCAGGATTTCGAATTATCAAGCACTGCTTGCCAAATACAACTTCCTGAACTACAGCAAACTGGAGGACTTTGCTGAAAAACTACCTCAACAAGATGGGGTCCAGTTCCAGTCAATCTTGGAGGAAGGCATACTGGTGGCAAGGACAGTGTTTCAGTCAGCTGTAGACAAGGTAGACACTTCCTCATGCTCGATGGCTACGAGCATTGTCATGCAGAGGGAATCGTGGCTGCATTCCTCTGGTTTGCCCAGAAAGTACAAAATACCATTGAGGACCTCCCTTTTGCTGAATCCCAACTTTTTAATCAGAAAACGGATGATTCTCTCCACACTCTCAAGGATTCAAGAGCCACAGTTTCTTCATTGGGTATCTACACACCTGCACCCAAGCGTAAATTCTATCACCCACCATCCACACAGCAGTACAGGACTTCCTAGCTTTTCCATCTAAGGCCTCATGAACCACCACAGAAGCGCCAGAAGACCCAGTGATCTCACCCTCCAGATCTGCCTTCACAGCCTTCCTCATCACACATGCAACCCTCTCAGAAAAGAGGTTTCTGAGAAACCCAAGAGAGCTGTCAGCTACCTTGCCTGCTGCTGTACAACCACCCCACCTCCTTCAGGGGTCTTCTTACCAGCTTGGAGTGCAATAACAATGGACAAGTGGGTGCTAAATGTCATCCATTATGGCTATACGATCAAGTTCATCACACTACCTCATCCACAACCCCCTCCCCTATCCCTCCTCAAGGACCACTCTCACGACAGCATCCTCACCCTAAAGGTAGACATCTTCCTACAAAGAGGGGAGATAGAGTGGGTTCCTCCAGATTATCAAGAAACACAGTTCTGTTCAACTTACTTCCTAATACCAAAAAGAAGGGTGCTTGGAAAGCAATCCTGGATCTTTGTTGTCTCAATCATGTCATCCGCAATTCCAGGTTTCGTATGGTCACATTAGCAGCCATCATTCTGTCATTGGAAGAAGGCATGTGGTTTACGGCTCTCGATATGCAGAACACCTATTTTCACATAGACATTGATCTGACCCACACATCGTTCCTGAGGTTCACAGTAGGCCCTTAGAATTTTCAATACAGGGTCCTGCCATGTGGACTCACCACTACCCCCAAGATCTTCACCAAAATTCTCACTGTTATGGTGACCCACTTCAGGCATTATGGGATCCTTGTGTTCACACTGGCTGCTAGCAGTGTGATCCAGAGACAAAACCCAGATCTTGACCTCCATGTTGCTCAGACTCTGTTCCTCCCTCGGAGTCAGCATAAATGTTGAACAATCAAATTTGGACCCCACACCCTGGGCCTCCATCAACTCAGTTACAGCACAAACTTACCTACCAAGGGACAGATTCTAGTCTCTGCAAGAACTCGTCACTCGCAGAGCCAACAGTCTCCTGTCCCAGTCAGGATTTTCCTGTCCCTCCTGGGCCACATGGCTTCATGCACATACATCATCACCTTCACCTTTGCTGCCTCCAGATGTGGCTTCAGAGAGTTTACTCACCCATGCAACATGCCATGAACCTTATGCTGACAGTTTCCCCCCAAGGTACTCTCATCCCTCCAGTGATGGATGGACCCACAACAAGTCTGTGTGAGGATCCCTTTGCTCCCATCCTTCCCAGACAGAATAATCATCACTGACTCGTCCCTGGAACGGTAGAGGAGCGCATGTGGGAAAGCACATGACACAGTTGAACATGGACCCCACGGGAATCCAGGATGCACATCAACATTCTGAGCTCCCAGCTGTAAGGAAGGCATTCCAAGAGTTTCTCCCTTCCCTTCCATCTGTTCTCATTATGTTCTTACGTAGGACAATGCTATGGGAGTATTTAGAGCACTGGATGAGGTACGGGCCACCAATACCCCAAGAGAACCTACTTCAGTACAGAAGTAAAATCCCCTCTGACCACAAACCTCTAGTTGCCAGCTATCATATGGGGTATCATCAAACAAGTACAACCCACACTCAGTGGGGACCCCAGCCTGAAATAAATTTTCCTGAACCCCTCTTCTGGCCTTCAAACAACTTCCCAACCTCTCCAAGCTCATAATCAGAAGCAAGCTCCCCGCAGACCAGGACACACCAAGTCAAAGCAGCACCAGATCCTGCCAGAAAAACAGATGCAAAACCCTGCAGACCATATCTCCACTGCTACAATGATCAACACCCTCCACAATACATGTTTCAAGATCCATGGGTCCTGCACGTGCCTATCACTATGCGTGGTGTACCTCATACAGTGCACTAAATGCCCCCCGAGCGAATTACTATGCTCTTGAATGAGCTCACAGGAAAGTAAGACACAAACACCACATCACCTGTAGATGAACACTTTTCACAAAGTGATTACTCTGTATCTGACCCTATGAGTCCTCATCCTCAAAGGAAACCTGCGCAACACTTTCAAAAGATGAACCTGGGAGCTTAAATTTATTCCTCTGCTGGACAATACAAATCATGGACTAAACAGACACTGGATTTATGACATATTACAATAATCTGTAACCCATTAACACACACACACACACACCCTGTCACCAAACTGGCTCCCCCCACCCTACTTTCCTCCTTATAACTGGAGGGATGTTAACTTCACCTTGAATGGACCCTTGAAATATGCGTTAACTACTTACGTTAAACAATCTGTTCGAATCTTGTATTTAGCAGTGACCTTTTGTTAGTTTCCCAGACCTGGAGGAGAGCTCTGTGTAAGCTTGAAAGCCTCTCTCTCTCCCCCTCCCCAACAGAAGTTGGTCCAATAAAAGAGAGAACCTCACCCACTTTGCACATATTTTTCAGTTTAGCATCCTCCATGTTGTAAGTTATGGTGCCTCTTTTCAAAACAAACTTCTGTGGATGTAGTTTTTTACAGACTGAGATAGAGCGCACAGTGTTTGAAAATCTTGTAAAACTCATGTTGTAGATGGGGAGAATATTTTGGCAGGGGACGTAAGTAGGTTGAAATTTCTAATGAATTTTGGCCACTTCTAATAGTGAATCTGTCTGCTTGTTCAGTGATGTCCGCTTGAAGTAGCATAGGCAACTCCTCTTCCTTTTGCTTCCAACTGTGATCTGTTTAATGATCAGCGTGGCAGAGAAACAGCCGTTCTGTGGCTACACCACAAAAATCTCTTTTATTTACACTTTAAAACCTTGCCCTGTGTAGTTCTCTCTGTTGCATGTGTGTGGAAATGCAGGGACATTCTCATTACCTGGGTTAAGACAACATTAATTTGTCCCCTCTTGGTACAATGTGGGTCAGCAGAGTCCATTTTAAAAAAAAGCAAAGCCCAGTTTATCACTAAAGACTATTTGTTATCCCAGAATTTTAAATACATATTTTAAAGCTTTTCCTCTTCAGTTAAACCAGTTCAGCAATATTTAATCCTATAAGTGAATAATGCTGCTTTTTTTTTTCTCCCTATCCTGCAGCCTGTCCCACGAATTATGGTTCAGTCTGCCAGCATTGATGCCAGTGCTACCAAGTTAAAACAGGTAGGCACACTACATTGTCCACAATATCTTGTGACTGGAAACCAATGGAAACAGCAACAGTGCTATATGCAAAGGCTACTGCTGGCATCGTTACGTCAAACCTCTTCCATTTTTATTGTTGCTTCGCTTAGACAATTAACTGTAATGTAGGTTGGAATGGGTTTTTATGTCCCGCTAAATTCTCCTCTTACATTGCTTGTTACACTTTTATATTTGAAAACCTTGCTAATCATATGATTTCATTAGCAGGTAAGAATCTGAAGTTTAGCTGCCTGCTGCTTTAAAAGGCAAAGTGCTGGACTAGGGTGCTTTCTATAAACAGAATATATCCGTTTGCATCCAACAAAGTGGGTATTCACCAATGAAAGCTCATGCTCCAAAATGTCTGTTAGTCTATAAGGTACCACAGGATTCTTTGCTGCTTTTACAGAATATATCCCTTATTCTGAACGTTTAATTTGATTCTCAGTTATACATTTCATTCTAATTCATGATATCGACATGAAAAAGACTAGCACTAACCTGCAGAGAAAACACTCTTATGATCTCCCACAGTTTAGCAGAATTTCAATCTTGTGAGTAGCAGATCAGTTTTCTCCTATTGTGCTTATTTTGTCTTAACAAAATGTGTGTTAAAGCTTATGTAAAAGGGAAAACGCAAAGAAAGGATAGAGCTTCTAAATCTACAGTACAGCGCCCTTCCCTATAAAAGAGCTAAAAATATATTTTAATTAACCATAATGTTTTCAGAAACTTTTCTGTAGTACATTTCACTCAGCAGTAGAAGGCTAGCCTTTGATTCTGACGCACCAGTAATTCAATCAAATTCCGCTTTCTCTAAATGCCACTTATATTTCCTTTAGAACAGTCTCCTCAAGGGAGAGTGAAAGTCCCATCACTTGGGACACTTAAAACTAGATTGGGCAAAGCACTAGAAAATAACTTGAAAAGAAACAAAAAGAAAAAAGGTGAGTGAGACAGTCTCATAGGTCTCTAGATTATGAAAGAAATTTTTAAAAAATCTTGGCTTGCAGATTGAAAAATAAATTAATTTGCTTACAGAAAGCTACCTGCTATGCTCAGTCAGCATATGGCTTATGAAATCTTTTGTTGGCACTTCCCCTTCCCCATGGCACAGCTTGATGGATGATTGATGGATCATGCCTATCACAACATGTGGTACACCTTATTCAGTGCACTAAATGCCCCAATAGCAACTATGTGGGTGAAACCAGGCACTCGCTATGCTCTTGAATGAACTCACACAGGAAAATGATAAAAGGCAAAAACAACACATCACCTGTGATGAACACTTAGATCACTCTGTATCTGACCTATCAGCCCTCATCCTGAAAGGAAACCTGCACAACTCTTTCAAAAGAGGAGCTTGGGAGTTTAAATTCATTACTCTGCTAGATAGTACAAGTCATGGACTGAAGAGAGACACTGTATTTATGGCTTATTAGAAAAATCTGTAAACCAGTAACCCTCTCTCTTTTGTCCTACGACTGCAGAGGTATTAACGGGCCACTGTACCTTGAATAGTCCTTTACAACACGTATTAACTACTTATGCCAAACAATGTGTTTCACTTTATATTTTGCTGTGATGCTGGGAGTACCTGTCCCAGACCTGAAGAAGAGCTTAGTTGGCTCCAGAGCTTGTGTCTCACCAACATAAGTTGATCTAATAAAAGATATTACATCACTCACTGTCTCTCTAAATCTGAAAACTCTAGGTAACTTTCCACTCCAATGGATACTAATTTAGAACAGAAAACAAAAATAAACACAGGTGAGTTAGTAAATAGAATATGTACAAGTTTGCCTTCCTCATGCACACCCTCCGCCCCCCTAGAAAAAGATTTAAAGACATCCTAATCTTTTAGAGTACATTTGCTGGCAAAAGATATTGATCCATCCTATATAGTAAACTGTACAGCCAAGAAATACATCACTAAAATGGGCTGTTAATCTCGGTGGTGCAGTTAATTTCATACTCTGAAAGTATGTGGTGGTGGCAGTACTGAGAGGGGAATGGCATTTGGAATCAGGGATATAAATGACAGTTTACTTAGAAATGCATAATTTATCCATCCTGAGTTAAGCCAGATAACTGTAAGAGACTTATAGATCATGGCTGTTTCACATTTCAAATAAATCCTGACATTCAAAAGGCAAATGACCATTCCTGTGATATAAATGATCTTTCAGTAAATATTGGGGAACATATTTCTTTTGCTGGACACTATTTTTTTATTAATGGAAGAAATGCACTGATAATCCCACCAGGTTTGTAAACTGGCTATAAATCAACAAGCACCCGTCCAGCTCTGCAAATGTGCAGGGATTTGGATAAAGCTGAGGTTTAGATAGTTCAAGAAGGCCATATGTCAGCATTATCAGCCCAGATGTTTTGAATACCATAACCCCATACTTGTCATCTTTTCAGATTAACCAAGAAGGGGGGAAAGAACCATTTGAAATGGCCAGGCAATCTGCAGAGGCAGAAAAGAACCAAGAAAAGATGCCCAAAGTGCCTCCACAGCAGCATACCGCAGACATTCAGGCACAGGACTCCCAAGAGGGGCCTCCAAGTCCCCTGAGTGAAGCCTCAAGTGGTTACTTTTCTCACAGTGTTTCAACAGCGACTCTGTCTGAAGCGCTCACTCCATGGAACGAAGCAATTGCTCAGACAGGTGGTCAAACATCTACAGTGAGCAACATCTCCCCACCCACCCCAGCTGTTCAGGTAACTTCTGCTACTGACATTTCAATGCAGACAGAGTGCACTTCAGAGGGCTACCCTGCTGTTAAAAGAGATAATCAAGCTGCTTCTGACCTCAGCACTGCCCATGTGAGACCTAAGGACAGCAGCGACGTGAATGGTAATGAGCATCTAAAGTCCAAGTCCTTTGCCCCCCCTGTGACTCAGAGTGAAGAACTGGATGTTGCCTCTATAGCCATTGATGCAAAAAGCTACATTTCTACCTCCATCCCAAAGAAAGCGCTTCTGACCAAACAGCTAATGGCTTCAACAGCTGGAGAGTCAGTGGGACAAGCTGCCAGGAAAAAGGACCACACAAAGCCCATCTCTGCTTCAGAATCAAGAGCTCCCAAACCACAACCCGTCCTCTTGTCGCAGCCCAGCGCTACAGCCTCTCCATTCAAAATCCAAAAAGTCAGGACATCTGAGCTCAAATCTTTTACATGCATGCTGGGGGGAGATTCTGGGTGTTCTTCAAGCCCAGAGGAAGAGGAGAGAGAAAAGAACCGGGTGATTGCACAAGGATTGAGCCATAATGGTGCAGAGACAGCTGATGAAAAACTGGAAGCGGCTTCTGATTCTGAAGATGCCAGTGAAATCCCAGAATGGCTAAAAGAGGGAGAATATGTCACTGTTGGCACAAATAAGACAGGCACAATTAGATATGTTGGCCCCACTGACTTTCAAGAGGGAACATGGGTTGGTGTGGAACTCGATTTGCCTTCAGGTAAGATATGCTCTGTGGCAGGTTGCAATGTGATAAATACTAAACAGCTCTTGATATCCATTCATAACAGGCAGATTACATATGACACCTGGGAGGGCTCATGATCAGAAAAAATGTTCTAGGCTATGTAGATTAGATGTTCAAGAAAAAAAAAATCACCTTGATTACTGGAATCTCCGTCAGTCTGTCTCTGACTAACGTGTGTCTGCCCAGAGTGCCTCTGCCAGCGTAGACTGTATCTGATCTCATCACATAGTCCCCTCTCCTCAGTAATGTATTGGTTTCTTGTGTCCTGATGAATCATTCAAACTGCTAATCCTCACCTTCCCCTGCAAAGCCCAATACTAACGATCTACAAGTATATAAATGTATAAACCTCAAGAAAAGAGAAATTTTCTAAAGAGGACCAGAGTGGGTGCAGCAGGAGTCATGGAATGCAAATGAAGAAAGGAAAATTTGGACTAAATAGAAGACGAGATGTACATTAAGGATAATCTCTCCCAAATTGTTTAAAACTGGACCGCAAAAAGCACACAAGGTGTGTGTGTGTGTGTGTGTGTGTGTGTGTGTATACATACACACACACACACACATAGAGTAATCATGCATCGAGCACCAGGGAATAGACTAGATCATTTAATGGGGGAAGAGGAGGGGTGTTTGATTTCCAATCTGAAAAAGTGCCAATCAGTCAGGAGTAGCAATGTCAGACCTCCAGAGATGCTGCTGGTGATGCAAGCTTCTCTGTGAAGAGGAAAAGATGCTGCTCCTGCTGGAGGCCTGTTAATATGTGTAGGTCTCAAGCAGTTCTCAGTATGCTGAGGATGTGGAACAGAGAGATGGTGGACCCAGCATGAGTGATCTGAAAAAAATGAGATAAAGGTACAAGATAGGGGATTGGCGGGCAGACCATTCTATGCTAAGGCCCCAAACCTTTAGAATTTGCTTCCATCTCAGCTCCATAACAGCCCAAGTTTATTAGCCTTCAAGGTGCACCTTTTTTCCTTTGCTCAAGAGGAGATGGATGTTGACTAGGGTGAGTGATGCTGATCTAGTCTATCTAGGTATTAAAAGGGGACAATATTTATTGTCATTGGGTTAACATGATCTGGAAGAATTGACAGCCATGTTTGTTTAGTCTAATTTTTTAACGTTTACTAAGGGCACCACATGGGTGCTCTTTTTATAGATTGTAAACATACAAATAAAGATGTAGAATTGGTGTTACCAGTAGGCCACCTCCACCTCTGTCCTATTTGATCCCTCCTTGCAAATTACACACTTTCATCTTTTGCCAGTCATGGGAATAGTGGACCCTCACCATGCCTTTGTCCACGAAGAGAAGAGTATATAGGTTCCAGAACTTTACCCTCCATGTGGTTGCCTTGGTGCCTTTCTCCTAGGAGACTAGACTGGGTGATGCTGCCCTCTCTCATCTCACAAAACACACACCAGGTCTTTCCATAAAACAATGCTTATTAAAAAGAAGAGGATTCCAAGTAAAATATTTGTCTAAACATACCTGGATTTATGCTTGGTAAAAACTAAACTAGATACAGCATTCTCGGCTGAAGTTTTACAGAAAAGACACAGCTTACATGTCCCAAAGAGCAATCTGTGGTTCTGACTTCTGTCAAAGTTCCAGCCCCAACTCTCAGTTATAAGAGTCCACGTGCCCCCGTTTTTCCAGCTTCAATACCAAATGCTAAGGAGTTAACTTATTTCCCCTGCTCCCAAGCAGTCTCTCATCTTCTTGAAGCTCTTGTACGTTGGGGGGAGGGATAGCTCAGTGGTTTGAGCATTGGCCCGCTAACCCCAGGGTTGGTAGTTCAGTCCTTGAGGGGGCCACTTAGGGATCTGGGGCAAAAATCAATACTTGGTCCTGCTAGTGAAGGCAGGGGGCTGGACTCAATGACCTTTCAAGGTCCCTTCCAGTTCTAGGAGATGGGTATATCTCCAATTATTATTATTATTATTATTACTTCACACATGACTGGTGATTGTCTGCCAGACTGTCAGGGGTGAAGATTGTTTTGATTACCCTATTCCCTATATGTGGGGGAAATTTCATCTCATGTCTCCCATCTGTTGGAGTGTAGTTTATTTCTAAAGTAAATTCACCTCTGTTATAAAATTTAATTTAAGAAATAGGAACAGAAGTTCATATCTTGTCACAGTAAACTGTGGATTGAGCAGAATGCTGTATCCTCCACCTCATGGGATTTCAGGACCCACAGTACAGGTACCCACCAGTGGCCAAGTGATCTGGCACTAGAGTGCTTAGAATGAGGGGAAACTGTGAAGACAAAAGGGTGAAGCATGCGCTATGTAAAGATGCTTCTGATGATCCAGGATAGTTCTTGGCAAATGGAACATATTGGTTTACAAAGATAACAGTGATTGTCCAGGCATCTGGAACAGAGCATTTTGGAGCTGCATTGCAATGCCCTGTGTAGTGGAGAGATTGAAATGGAGAGGGTGCATATGGCACCAGCAATAATAAAATCCAATAGCCTGGTGTTTAGAGGTGCTAAAGTACGGTCCCTACAGCTTCCTTTGACTTCCGTCTATCATGGCGTCTGAAAATCAGGCCACAAATTATAGGTTTTTTCCCTCCTCTCAGATGTTTTATTTGTCTCTGGATTATGCTTGTGTTGCTGCACAGAATATTTAAACATCTGGGCTAAGTTTAAAGAAGTTCTTTCAATAGATGGTGGAGAGTAGAAAAAGGCTAATGGGCCCATTCAGTTCCATACTGATTATCTCCAGAAAATTGCCACTCGGCATTCATTTCTACCTGGTTTCAGGAGTTTGGTGTGTTGGCTCATAACTCGGTTTTACTGGGTGTGCCATGGACTGATGGTCAATTTATGGAATCCTTTCTGATCACTGATATATTGACATACAGATGACTCCAGTGATTCTCTAAAATGAGGGGTACTCATAAGTAAATATATGCACAAGGGCGAAATTCCTTTTGTAGCATCTTTTTTTTTCTTTTTTGTTAAAGGTAAGAATGATGGTTCCATTGGGGGAAGGCAGTACTTCAAATGCAACCCAGGCTATGGGCTCCTCGTGAAACCAAACAGAGTGAAAAAAGCCACCGGAGCAGCAAGACGACGGAGCGCTGGGCTTAGGTTGCAAGGGGGAGCTACGCCCGAGAACCGGAAGAGCAACAATTTCTCAGGCTCAGCCTCCAACCTGACATCACTGACAGGCCTAGCCAAAATGGAAGGATCTGCTTTCCAACCTGAGAAGATGCAGAAGAATGCAGAGAACAGGAAATCTTGGGCTAACTGAAAGAGGCTTACAGGCCCCACAAGCTGGTTCAAAAATAGCTTGTGAAGCTATCACCGAAGTGGATGTGCTTGCAGCGTTAAACCAACCTGGTAAACTTAGCTCTGGCAAACACTAAAGGAGGGTTTTTTCTCTACTTTTGTTGCTGACATGTTATATCTTTGCCTTGTCATGGTGATGGATCTGTGTGTTTAGGCTCCTGACACAAATTGGGACACTTCATTGTGTGTCTTATTTCAAATAGTGAAGGTTGTGGGAGGGAGTTTAATGGTGCTGTTTTAAATCATTCACAGAATGAACAGCCAGATCGGTGATTCAAAATATTGTATGAGTTTCCAGCAGCTGCAAAAAATTAACTGGAGCGATTTCCTGACCCGCAACATCTATACTTCCTTAAACATGGTTGGCAGTTCTGTAAACATCAAAATGCAGCATGCAAGACTCCATCCTTTTGGAAAAGCTGTGTCTGTATCAGGCAATAATGAAAAACGGATACAGTTTAAAGAAGAAAGAAGTTATATTGTGAAGGAAACAGAACAAAAATAATCAACTTGGTTACATGACCTGGAACCAGTGCCTATCTTGAATAATGTTCGTGTCTTTCTACTCTTATTGAAATCAATGGGATTCTATCCTATCAGTGGCTTTTGATCCCTGTTTTTTCAAGGCATATTCAAATTGTTAACCCACTAAATAGATTATAGTTATTTTAACAGGACATAGACTCTGTTCGCCTTCCTTTCCTCCCTGGACACACTGTGGAATATTGCTCTCGTTGTTTCTTTAGTTTGCCTTCAGGATTTTAGCAAAGATATCAGTGTTCTCTAAAGTGCTACAGTATTTATAACAGCTTTTTCCAGTTCTGTCTGTACTGCCTGTTGGTGACATACTCACAAAGGAAGATATGAGCACCATGCACAACCTTCACTGGCATTTGCATTTCACCAGGTCTCGTAAAGTGAAGGCCTGTTGTTCCCATACTGAATGATCCAGTTGTATTTATTTTTATTTATTGTTTTAAAAAATATGAAATACTTGCACTTCACAATTGCCCATTGCCTGCCATTGCACATAGGCGCTCTATTTAGCGTCATACTGAATAGCCTCCCTTTTGGAAAGGCTCCTGCCTAGCCAGCAAAACTGTCTTGAGATTGCTCCTAAAATCACTTTATTGGAACTGTTGCACATTCTTCTTCAAAACTAACATTTTTCTGGAGGGTGGGAGAACTGGGCTGGCTTTTGTTGTTTTTAAACTTGATTTTATCTTTGGTGACCTTCACTAGTTTTTAATTTCCTGTGATATTTTCTAACAAATTACGTAAAGAAAAAAATAAGACTTAATTGTACAGTATATACAGAGCTTCTTATACTTCGTTCAGTAAACATTGAGGGATTAGAAATTTTGAGCAATAGATGTTTATAATCTATGTGAGGAACATTCAGGATTCTAAATTAATGGTTAAAGCTTAATATGTATCCAGCCTCTCTCCATGCTGCACAGATGTGTCTAAGTGCCTTAGCCATCTGGTTCAGGTATCCAAGGGAAACATACATTGTCATCAAAGTAAACTTTAAAGGAGGTAGGGACGGTTAGTGCAGGAGATAATTATGCTGATTGACTGTAATTAATATCAATTTATGCAGAAGGAATAAAAATTAAAATAGAAACTAATCAGTAGTTGGAATAATATTTGGAATGGGTCAGAATATAGCATTCTAAATACTACCAAGCATTAGTACATTCCTGTCAGCATTGTATAGTTCTGCTCTTTTCTACGTTTTCGTAAAGGAATTTAAATGTACAGGCAGGTTTTTAAGATTTTCATAAACGTTCTACTTTTTTCTTCCCCTGCACAAAGCTGCAATACGGGTTGTCGGACAGGAGTTTGCCACCCACTAGACCAGTGTTGGAAAACTTTTTATATTTCTCTCCTTTCAAGCCTGAAAACATGGGGAAATTAGCAACAAAGACTGGAGAAGCTAAATCCTGAATTTAATGTTAGGAATAACTGTTTTTCATAAACATGCGACCTGCAACAACAGAATTTATTTTATTAAGCAATGAGATGGTACACTCTAACCAATGTGACATCTCATAATACTGCCTGGCATTATAAAACTCTCTCAAATATTTTTTTCCAAATGAGCTTCACTTTTATTCTTCCAGTATGGGTACAGATGGCTGGCTACTGTGAAGCATCTTCTTGACTTAGCTTTTATTAATCTCATCATTTCATTTATTGAATTTGGGAAAATCCTAACTTATCCTTTTTATTGGTCCCTTATTTGGAGCATACAGTGTTGTGAATGGTAGATCCATGTTTTCTATTAATCCTCTATTAATCCCCTTTTCTCTTGCACCATCATATCTTACCCACAGGGTCTGTCTCTGTGAAGATTTTATATGTTAAATGATTGATCTTCGCAGATTTGATACAGTGCTTTCACTAGTGTTTGGGGACCAAGCAAAGGAAATCTGGGTGAATATTTCATTATTTATTTTTCCTAGTCTGCATTCCTTTTTGGCCGTGTTCACATTGTGATTCTGATTGTGTAAACACTTCAGCTTGTGAGTGACGTTACTGAAGTGTTTGAAGGATCAGGGTTTAGGGTAGAAACTCTGCCACCCACTAGAGCTTTGGCCTGGTAACCCTAACCTGTATGCACAGGATATTTTTCCTAATCATGTTACAAAACTATGCTACAAAATATCAGTACAGTTATACAACAGCATAATTTGGCTAACAAGAAAGAAATTGTGCTAGCACAGTGCGCTTTAAACATAGCGGTTGCTACCATGTATTCAGCCTACTTTGGACAAGGCCTTACACCAGTTTTAGGAATGCCCAGAGAGCTCTCCTCAGCAATTCATCTTGAATAAGGAAGCTGTGTTTTAGTGACAGACCTCTCAGACTTGAGTAGATGGTTAGGATGAAATCCTGGCTCCATTGAAGTCAATAGTCAAACATCCATTGACTTCAGTGGACCCAGGATTTCACCCATAGATTATTTTTATATATAGATAGATATAGATCTATCTTCACCACACTGATCAGGGCTGGCTTTAGGCCGATTCGCCTCATTCCCAGGGATCAGGCCCCATGCCTTAGGCGCCTTTTTAATTTTTTTTCTTTACTCACCCGGCAGCAGTCCGCTCCGGGGTCTTTGGCGTTTCGGTGGTGGTGTCCACTCCGGGATCTTCAGCATTTTGGCGGCGGGTGGGGGGTCCGTACCGGGGGTCTTCGGCAGCATTTTGGCAGCAGGGGGGTCCTTCAGTGCCGCCGAAGCCCAGGACCACCGCCGGGTATTCGAATTGGGCCCACAGTTAATAAAGCCGGCCCACTGATGTTTGAATTTTTCAATTCCACTCCAGTCCCTACCCCTCAAAAATTTAATCCAGCTGAGCTTTTTCCTACCCAGATCATTTCCATCTTACAGCTTCTGGTTATAAGCTCTTTTAAAAAAAAAAAAAAAAAAATCAAGGAAAAGATCTTACCAGAAGCTCTCAAACTCCATTATCCTCCTCCTGTTGACATTCCTCAAGCAGACTTTGTCCTAATGTTAGTTCCTAAATCTCATTATAGTGAATACAGTTTTTTACTCAAAGGAATTTGAGGTCAGTGCTCTGTCCATCCTCACATTGGCCAAGCATACCCTAAAAAAAATAATGAAAGCAATAAAAAAAAAAAACCTTATTAAATTGTGCTGGAACAGTTCGTAGTTGAGGCTGGTTGTATTAAATAACTTTATGCACACATTTTGCAAGACTTTCATGCACTTTACACAGGAAAAAAGGTATGGCTCCTGCATTAAACATCTGTAGCAAATATTTGCTGTAATGTATCTGCTACATTTTTAAGTTTTCTCTCTAAGTCCAATAGGTCTGTTTTGAATGATTCTGGGTTTCTAGAAATCGTAAAGCATATTTAAGATTTCAAAGAGAATTGAAAATGTAATGATCTAAATGTGTGGTAGCCACTAGATAAATCCTTTTATTTGCACATGGTACAATGTTTTATGCGGTTGAAATGTGTTGTGTTTGTCCCAGGTCAGCCATAAGAATCCTTGTGTTTTTTAAAACAAAGCCAAGACTTTCTACTATGTTATTTAGAAGATATCAGAGCTCAGCTGTCCCATGGTGTCTTAACTCTTTCCTTGTTGAAAAGAAACCTTTGGCTTCTTGAGCGCCTTGATTCACACTAATCGTAATACATGTTCTGTTAGTGGGAAAGTGAATGAAGATAAGTTTGTGTTCAGTAGTGTAGCCACAGAGTCCTTAAGACAGGGAGAATTTGTCAGTGACTCAGAACTGGGTTGTAGCCCATTCTGTACCTGCTGCTCATCAGGAAACAAATGCACTCAGTCGCTGACTTTAAAAGGTTCAACACCTTTTTCTTTTGTGTTATGTATGAATCAAGAATCCAGCTTGGGTTATTACATATCAGACAGGCAAATTTGTATGAAATAAAAACTGTGTGAAATGGGTTCATTGGGGGCTGGGAAAAGCTTCCGTGGGATCTTGTGTTGCCATTACACTGGTACTGTTAGTTCTTTGCACAAAATATATATTTAAACAGTGCCTTATCTTTGCGTCAGTCTTTACTCAATCCAGTGGGGGGGACTAGTTTTATATTAGCCTGAAGCATTTGTGTGTAGCTTTTCAGTAATTTAAAATGACAGTTTAAAGTAAACATGTGGGTGATTCACACTATAGGATGCAAATGGCTTGATCAACTGTGATTACAAACAAGAAGTGTCTTGCTCCAGTCTGTTTTTCCCTTATTCATCTTTTTGTTCTCTAAACTTCCGCTCCTGCTACGTGCATTTGGTTCTGCTGTCCACTTTGCTCAAACCCACACACCCCTCCAAAGAAAACCTCAGATATCATTAATGACTGGCTAAATACAAGTGATTTGGAGCCAATGACACATATACAACTTCCTTCTGTGCTTTGGGGATGACTCTGAAGCAAGCAGCTACCCACTCCTAATTTCTCACTTGTAGAGTCACTGAGTCTGATTCTAGCAGCTCCTACCTGTTCAGACCATAAAATCATTGAGAGGTTCTGATCTGAGTCTGGTGCTGGATCATCCAACACTGCCTGCCAGTTGGGTCTCTGACATCACAGCCATGCACCAGCTTCCACTGGTGCATAACTGAGACCTCCTCTCTAAGGCCATGTCTATACTAGGAACACTTTGCCTGAAGAAGTATACTGGTCTGCTCTCTTGGCAAAGTGCTCCTAGCATGGACACAGCTTCTACTAGCAAAACTACACGTCTGCTTCTCCCTGAGCAGAACAAGCTATACTAGCATGAGCACAGAATTGGCAGTGTAACTGCATCTACACTAAGGGCTTTTGCCAGCGCGGGCGGCTATGTGGATCAAGCATCAACATAACTAGACTTCTGCTATTGTAGCCGTCACCTAAGAGTACTGCCTGCACCCATCATGTTAAACAGATGAAGAAAATATACTGGGGTAAACTGGATTACTGAGACAGGCAAGGGGGAGAGGGAGTTGAAGCACCTGTGGGAAGTGAAAAGAGATTGGGATGTTGAGGAGGTGTGCAAGTGTAAGGGTATGTCTACTCTACCCGTCAGATCAGCGGGCAGCGATCAATCCAGCGGGGGTTGATTTATCGCATCTAGTCTAGACACAATAAATCAACCCCCATGCGTTCTCCCATCGACTCCCGTACTCTGCAGCAAGAGGCACAGGCAGAGTCGACGGAGCGGCAGCAGTCGACTCACTGAGGTGAAGACACCGTGGTGAGTAGGTCTAAGTACGTCGACTTCAGCTACATGAATAACGTTGCATAACTTAGCTCCATCCCCCCTCCCCAGTGTAGACCAAGCCTAAACCACTCACTTCCCCTCCTCCTTCCCCCCCAAGTGCCAAGCTGCTCTTTCAGCCTCTAGGCCTCGTGACTAAAGTTGCTCTCAACTCCCATCCTATTCTGGCTTAAGATTCCATTGGTACCTGTTTAAATATTCCAAATCTAGCTCTTATAATGAAGTGGATGAAAGTGGCTGTCGGGCCACAAACTGCTGAAAAGACAGGGGTGGAGAGGGCTCCCCATGACTGGGGGAAACCTAGAAAAAATACTATAAATATCTAAATATTAGGGAAAGTTCATTTTACAGCCATTTCCTCACTATTTTCTCTTATCCTTTAGTGGCTTTTTTTTTTCCTTAATAAAATACATTGTATGACAGCCCTTCCCGCTGCTGACTTTTAAGGAGTTAATACATGCATCTTACTCTCAGCAATAACGGTCAGGTTATGGATTAGTGGGCTGCTGCTACAGGTCAAGGGTGGCTGACGACATTCTCTCTTCAGTATGGTTTCAGTCCTGTCCTTCCAACACACCCAAGACATGTGCCAGTAGCTGACTAATGTAAACCACGGTGTGGCTTGTTACAGTCAAAGTACCTTTTGCTTTATCATCAACACTAACCTTTGAAATGTCTTGGGAGAGCCTTTTGAAATTTGTCTTTCTGTTGATTTTTGTAAATGCAGTGTGTCTGTATATAAAGAGCGGCTATTTAGACTGGATTAAGTGTGGATCGATCTACTTTAAATGAGCTGAAATCCAAAGATACTTTGTAATGAACTGTAAAGTTTTTAATTTTGTTGTACAATACTAAATGACTGTAATATTGTATCATACATGCAATGCGACCTGCAGTATCTAAATAAACACCTTCTCTAGATCTGCGAAGTGTCTGCTGTTTTTTTTTGGAAGTACCATCAAAGAGTTTGAAAGCCACCAATCTAGAATTTATTTAGCTATTTAGATTTATACACATCAATTAAAAAGGACACCTATTCTTTCCTCTAGGTGCATCTTTGAACTTCTTATGGCTACATATTTTAGAATTGCCAAGAGATCAGCTATTTTCAGACCACCTTATAAATGTTAAACCTTGCAAAACCTCATGAGCGTATAAGGTCCATTTTACAGATGGGAAAACTGAAACACCGAAGGCCTGATTCTGCAAAGCTGATCCTTTAATTGCTTTCCTGAATTGGGCCATTAAGTGACCTACGTAAGTTAACAGAGCAAGTGAATGAATAAAGATGAGACACACTGTCAAAATTTCAGCTCTCACCCATGATGCCAGCCTCCATCACCACTTGTTAAATTTTCAAACCACCTTCATGTTTGGGAGAACTCCCAGTAAACACCCACAAAGCTACCTCTTTGTCCTTCTTCAATTCCCACCTTAAAACTCTCCTTTGCCATGATGCCTACAAAAAACTTGACAGACGTTAAGCTGCTGGTGTGCTGATAGGCAGTGATCTATCATGCTCACCCGTAATGTTTCCTTGTACTCCCAAGTCTCTGTCTCCATCTGTTGTCTTATACATAGATTGTGAACTCTTTGGAGCAGGAACTGTCTTTGTTCTGTCTTTGTAGACAATGGTGTCCTGGCCCATGAGTAGGGCTCTTAGGTGCTATTGGAATACAAATAATGGAACTCAGAAATTCTCACTCCAAGTCCCCCAGATTTAACCCTTAGACACCGGGCTTAATCCACAAAGATTTAGGCACCTAACTGCCACTTTCGATGCTTAAATGCAACATTTAGGCACTACTGAGATCCTCAAAAACCCCACTCAGCCACTGCCTAACCTGGTAGGCAACTAAAATCCCAAGCCGCCTAAGTGTGGGTGGACATGTGCAAAAAGTGCCTACGTCTTGACGCTGCTAAGCTGCATGTTTAGGTAGCCTAAGCTGTGGCAGGATTCTCAAACGAGGCATCCCTTGCCTGTCCCACCTAGGGGCCCCAGCTGGAGCAGGCCATGTACAAAAGAGCTGGGGGCAATCAGATTGGAATTGTTGGGAGCGAGGGGGGATCAGACTATCCCATGGCTGAGGGGTTAGGGCCTCACTTGGGAGATGTGGGTTCAAGTCCCTGCTTCAAATCAGGCAGAGGGGGGATTTGAAAACAGGTCTCCCAAGTTCATAGATTCCAAGGCCAAAAGGGACCCCCGTGATTATCCAGTCTGACCTCCTGTATAGCACAGGCTGTGGTGCCATAACTGCTGGGATATTGGCTATAGCAACATCAAAGAGGACTCCAGAAGCACAGGTTTTTAAGATCCTGATGAGTAGTTTATCAGGAGGTGGGCATCTCTGCTTTTTCTTGAGAATGGGCTGACCTGGTTTAGGCACCTAACTCCAAGAGAGAGTTCATGGCTGAGAATCCCAAGGAGCGACAGGCAGCTCTCTCTGGCCTAGAGTTGTTAGCTGCATAAGCCACACCCGTCTCCGCATTTCTTACTGGCTAGGCCAGTGGCTTTCAACCAGGTGTACGCGTATCCTGGGGGTACACAGAGGTCTTCCAGGAGGTACATCAGGTCATTAGATATTTGCCTGGTTTTACAACTGGCTACATAAAAAGCAGTAGCGAAGTCAGTACAAATTAAAATTTCATACAGCCAATGATTTGCTTATACTGCTCTATATACTCTACACTGAAGTGAAAGGACAATATTTTTATTTCAACTGATTTATTTTATAATTACATGGTGGTAGGGTGCCTAAAGATTAGATGTGGCAATGATTAAATGTATCCTCTCCCAAAGGGGCCGTGTGCATTTGGAAATATCTCCTAGTTCACACTGAAATCACCTTCCATTAAGTGCCTTTTAACAGAAAACTAAAGAGAATAAATAAGAAAATTGTTTCAGAATTTTTGGAGACTGTTCAGGTTGAATTGGGCGTAACCTCTGGGTTAAATGGCAGAGATGTCCTCAAACCAAGCCGTTAATTAAAACCAGTCTGTCTGTGCTGCTTACACACACTAGTGCTAACAAGCTTGTTAGGAGTGATGTTTGAATCTGAAAATACAAGTGCAGAAATAGACCAGCAGAAATGCTAGGGAGCCTCAGAATAATGGAAGCCACAGCAAAGTACAAGGAGGGATGATCCTATTTCACTCTCTGGACCACCGAAGCAATGGGCAATTCCAATCCTGGACACTAAAATTACCCCGTTCTGTACAGTGTGTTCTACTCGGAAATGGAGTCCAGACAAACAGACAAGACTGCTGGGATATTAATGTGCAGGACTGTTTCCCTGCTCCCCAAATAAAAGCTTCATATAACTTTTTTGGAGGGTGTCAGGGGTGCCTTTCTCCCTGCTTTGTATCTGAACCTTTTACATTATCCTTGATCATCTCACTACTTGAAAATTAATACCTCTGTGAGGTGAGTGGTTGCTTTCTTTGCTGCTATTTGGTCTGACCTTGTGCAAGATTTGTTACTAATCTGTTTTTGTGTTTGCCTGACTGGTGTGTGGGAGGGAGGGGGGGTCAGTTTGTTTTATATTTGGGTTTTATTATAGAGAATGTAAATGATTTTCAGTATCCATCTTTTATAGATGGATCAATTGAATTATTTTAATTGAAGTAAAAGTCAGCACGTTTAAAACTGGTAAGGATGTTTTTCACAAACTTTCTATTTTCCTGCTACTGAGAAGCCTCAGTCATGAACCAGAATCCCATTGTTCTAGGCACTGTACAAAGAGCTGGGGGGGAGGTGAGGGGGATGGAAGATGGGCCCTGCCCTGAAGAGCTTCCAAGCTATAATCAGAATAACCTGATCTAACTATTATCTGCATTTGACATATGGGGCTACTAAGGCACAGAAGTGAAGTGACTTGCCCCAACTCATGCAGCAAGTCTGTAGCAGAGGGCGCATCTGTCTGGTCTTGTGCTTTATCCACACACCCTTCCTGTTACCTTACCAGTGGAATTCACCGTCACAAGATACTGCTGAGATACAGTACTGCAGGCTTTGCAAAATAGATATTTACATGAGTAAATCCATAGTGTAACTACAGGTACTTTTCATCCAGTTAGATGTATACAGAGAATAAAGGGGTGCCTCTCCAAGACTCTAGACACAAAACCAAACCAAATTAGACTTCCTGCAAAACATTGCATTCTTCTCCCCTTCCCAAATCTGGCTCTTCTCAAAGGCCACCTCTGAAGCAGCCTGTGTAAATGGATGCGTCTTGCAGCGTACTCTGGAGGTCAGTAGGCTCAGTCTATTTTGGATTAGAGGGGAAGACTATTCCAGAGTGATGAGCCCCTCACAGACAACGCTACCCCCAGCCCTCTTCCTTGTCAATTGCGGGGATTCAGCCTCAGTCCCTCTATTGATTGCAACTGTGGCAGCAGAGAAGAGGCAATCATGCAAGAAGCCTGGTTTCAAGATCTTTGTGGCTTTATAGGTTAAAACTAGCTCTTTAAATTCAATCCAGAAACCAAGAGGTAGCCAGCCCAGTAGCTTAAGTTTCATAGAATAGAATCTCAGGTTTGGAAGGGACTTCAGGAGGTCATCTAGTCCAACCCCCTGCTCAAAGCAGCACCAAGCCCTAACTAAATACCCCAATGGTTCCTATAAGGATTGGGCTCACAACCTGGGGTTTAGTAGGCTACTGCTCAAACCACTGTGCTATCCCTCCCTGCTAGTTTATAGCTAGGGCTGCACATTAGGTCAATGTGAAGCATTTTGCGGTAACCAAGTGCTTAGGTGACAAAGGCATGAATCACAGAAGTAAGGTCCCTACAGCTACAAGAAATGGTCACAATTTCCTGCCCAGGCACAGAGGGTGAATAGCTTTCCTGGACACTGCGGATATATGATCATCCAACAGCAGTTAGGGATCCAACACACCACTTCAGTGTCGAACAGGAGTAACAAGAAGGAACGTGCTCAAAGAGGGAATTTTCAGTCTTGCTTCCCTCAGCCTAAGCTCAACTGGATTTTACAAAGATTGAGCTCCAGCCAGTTATTCATCCATGCCCCAGTCTCCTTCAAACACTGGGTATTACATGGGCCACAGCAGTGGCTAGATCCGAAGTGCTAGTCGCTTCTATCTTCTCATGGGCTCTCCTAGCAGCCCTACAGGTACAAAGTAATATGGGATCTCAATCCTAAAGTATTAGTACATAAATCAGGCCAGGGTTAGGAATAGTTTTATTTCACTGTCATGTTCATGCAAAATTGTTTGCTTAAACCCCTCTGTTCTGGTGGACTAGGACGGTGTTTGTCTTTTGAGGTGTGACCTCCTGTTTTGAGTGCAACTTACTGCAAACCTTGAGCTGCACCAGAGTTTTAAGAACTGAGTGAAGATGCCCATGAGTCACGATGAATCTTAATGGAGGATCCTTTATATTCATAAAGAGCTGTTTGCAGACATAAGCACTGCCAAATAATGACACACATTTGGCATCCTGGATGTGGCCTACTTTGAATGAATTGGGAAGCTTACACTGTAGAATTGATCCATCTCCATGGCAGAAAACTTCTCCTTCCCCCGCCCCAGACGACTGCTGCCTTGCAAGTCAATGAGCTCTATTTAGAGAAAGCTTCAAACGTGTCTGCTGAGCAACTGCAAATCTGATTTGAGTCTCAAAGGAATTAAGCCCTTGACAGAGCTGCACATTTGATCAGTGGTGGCAACTGGGCCTGTTTTGCTGTCAGGTGACCGTGACCACGGTGAGCACTAGGTGCAAACATCTCACCTCTCTTTGTGCTCGGTCAGACATGGCCATTGGGTGTTTGTTAGCTGTGCCTTGTGAAGGCAGATTTGAACACCACATGCCTTCAAGTGCTGTTACTGGAGTGACCAGTTGTCCATTACTCAGCAGCTTTAAACTGGATGTTTAATAGCTAGATCAGTGATTCTCAACCTTTTCAGGTTGGTGAGTCCATATTCAAAGTCACAAATCTTACATTTTTTATTCTGACTTTAATAATAAACATAGCAGATAACCATAATCCTGTACTTATTACAGGTGCTGTTACCACCTTTGACCTCACAAACTTGGAAGGTTTTGGCCTCCCTGACATTATCCTGAACATTTGGCTTTAGAATTGTTAAAAAAATAAAATAATAAAAAAAAAGGTCAATGCTCTTATTTGCTTTCTGTCACCCCAGGGGTTGTGACCCATCAGCTGAGCAACACTGACCCAAATTAAGCTGGAACTAGTCCCATCTCACTTCTGGGTAGCAATCGTTACACTGATTCCATTAGAGCGAACAACCTGCAACACTGCCACTAATTTCAACCGCAAAATTTTGGTGCGGCGTTCTGATCCTCCACGGTCCCATCCCCTGCAAAATATCTCCCCTGGACCTTAGCGACTTCTCAGCCTGGGTCTGCAAACAATGCAGGCACAAGCTTTAATAGTGTCTTCATGACAACCGTGACTTTGCAACAAACCCATTTTACCTAATGGAAACAAGTTACCCTTGATGCAGGCAGGGCCCACAGAAAATGCTTTAATTGCAGGTGCTGCCTCTGGAATGGTGGGTGACAACTTGTTTAGACCAAGGCAAGGTTAGAATCCAAGTGGAGATGTTCCCTACTGCTCACTTGCTTTGGGGGAGGGGCTGGCTCCTGAGCGATTGCGTCTGCAGTGAGAGGGTAGCATAACGCTGGTCCTCTGAGCTTAGCCTGGTTTCCCTCATCCACCAGAGCAATTCTTCATCAACAAGCTTTGGCCAGAGGCCTGCCTCTGCTATTGCTGTAGCTGATGGCTTACTACACTTACTGGAGTTGTAGCTATGGTGCTGCCAATACACCACTATGACCCCATAGTGTAGCTGCATCCTATGGCAATGAAGGAGACGCACTGTAGGAAAACCACCTCCACAAGCAACAGCAGCTAGGTTGGTGGAAGCATTTGTTTGTCAGCCAAGCTGTGTCTCCAGCCGAGGTTAGGTCAGCATAGCTACAGCTTGGGCCTGGGCCTGGATTTCTCATAAAGCTGTGTGCCACCGCTATGGTGACCTAAATGCTACGTATGGCCCAGGCCATGACTATTCTCTCACCATTGTACTCTGCAATCACCAATAATGCTTTCTCTTTGCCTCTCCACTGCCTTCAGTGACCAATTTCCAAAAAAAGACCTTCCCCTCTTCCCCAGAACATACATGGTATGTTGCAATTTAATGGGCATTACGGACAGTTAGGTTCAGGGGGCACCATCTCCCCTCCAAGCCTATGGCAAAGTCCACCATGCAGGTGTTAGGGTGCCATTTCCCAGGGAGCAAGGAGGCAAAGGCTGTGAATTAAGGGCAGCACCTACCCTGCAACGCTGACAACTTGAGCAGCCTGGAGCTCCCAAAATGCACAGGGAGGGATACGCCAGGCAGCAACTTTCCACTGTTGATTATCACCCTGCTCCTGACCCCCTGCTCCAGCCTGAGGAAAAGTCTAGCTACCCACAGCTGTAGCATTTTGCCCCATAAGCTGAGGTACTGTTATTGAAGAGGCAGTTTGCTCACGTTTTCAAAAGTCTGGGCTCCGCTGGCTCCCTTGATGCCTTCGAGGAGCAGTGGGCGCTGTCCGGGGTTCTCTGCTCGGTGTCTCCGTCAGGCTACCTTCTTATGACCCTCTGACCGCACTCCTGTCCCTGTTCTTTTATTAGTTGTCCCCCGAAATCAGTTGGATTCTGAGGTACTGTAGATCCTCCCCTTAGGCTGTGGGGGGGGAATCCGTTAGCAGTGGGCAGGCTTCCGCCCGCCCCGTTCCCAGGAAGCCGATAGGTACACTGCAGCACTAGGTTGCTGTAAGGCAGCTTATGCTGCCCTAACCCTGTAAGCATCTACATACTAAAATGTAGTGCAGTGTGGACGTGTAAAACCCATTCAATTACTGTGGTGACTGTACAACAGTGTAACCTAGGGTGACTTGATGTAACAGAGCCTCGCCCTAAGGGCCTTGTGCTAACTTCACCCGTTCAAAGAGACGCATGTGCTGACAGGCTCTTTCTGCCTTCAGAAAGCATCGTCTCGTCACGTTGGGTGCGGGGAAGGGGTGTGAGAAAAGCCTCAGGAAACCTGTCGGCTCATTTGCATGGACATCCCAAATCATTAAGGGAGGAATCATGAAACAGCCAGCAGAGGATAGGGGCAGGAAAACTAGGCCTAAGGAAGATCAACATACTCAGCTGGGGGACAGAGACCATCCCCCCATCCTCCCCCCCCCCACACACCACCCCGTGCTGTGGGGGGGGGGTGCAGCAGAGGAAGGCACAAAGAGACCCGGAGGGACACTTGCCGATTGATGGGGCAGGGTAACGAATCCACAGTTAGAAATGGAAACTTCTAATGACCCACTAGAGAGGTTGAACTCCTGAAGCAAGGCAATAAATTGGCGGGAAACCTGTCTCTGCAGTGGGAGTGGGGCAGAGACGTGCACTGAGAGCCAAATCCATTAAGCCGCTGGGCAGCAATGTGTGTGGGGGGGGCTCTACCGCACCCCCACTGGGGGATGTGTGTGTCACAGTCAGCGCTTTCCTCCAGGCCGGAGCCAAGCAGCCACTCTGTTGCACACCAACACCGACTCGCCCAGCACCTCCATTCCCAGCTGGACGTGAGGGCCAGGTTAGTTGGCGAGACACAAAGAGTAGCCAGGTGCACGGCTTGGGGCTGCAGGAAGGCACGCCCGGTGCCAAGGCACAGTCCACATGGGGAGGGCTGCCTTATAGTCTCAATATCCCTCCCCCCCCCCGGGGGGCAGGGGTGACTGGAGCCAGGGCCACCACAAGCCATTTTCTGACCTGGGTGGGAGGGGCCCATCCCCTCTCCCTTGGTGAGCAGGCTGCCTCGCACCTCCCTTGGTGCCTGCTGGGGGGGGGGAGACTTCAGCCCCCTCCCTACTCCCACACACACCTGCCACAGCAGAGCCACTGGGGGTGTAGCAACCAATCCCACACACACTGTCTGGCGCTAGCAACAGGAGGGTTCAGCATTTAGTGTGACTGGAGCCCTACTGCTCAAAGTGAGGGTCGCTGCCGCTGCAGCCCTTTGCATACCATTGTAACATCCACCCCCCCCACACACACAAAGCCCCAGCTTATGTAGGCACATCCCTGAGTGTAAAAACTGAGCTTTTTGTAAATGAAAGCAGAGCAGCTACTGTCACTGTGCCCCATAGGCACAGCGTGGCCATGGTTCAATCTGGCCTTCCATGGTTGGGTAATAGAGCCATCCCTGTCAGCTGATTGCCAGCCTCCCATTTTAAATCCCACCAAAACCAATGAAGGGCATTTTATTTCTGGCTGCAGGGGCGGGCGGGGCGGGGGCTTAGCAGAGGTGGGCTAGCGGCATGGCGATTGGGCTATAGGTTAGTTACCACCATATCCCATGACCAAAAAAAGCACTTCTCCCCCACCCCCGGTTTATGCAAAACTGGCCGTTTGTGGGAAAGTTTACACAGAAAAACAAACTTTTTAGGCAGTGAAAGGTCCTGGACATATATTTTCCATTTTCACTTGTCAACAGTTTCTCTTGCAACAGTGTTTAATGTTGCAGAATGCCTCATTTTGTTTTGTTTTTTAAGCAGTGTGCATTATGCCTGCAGCTTCCACCAACCCTTCAGAAAGCCATTTAGCAAAGGAGATGTTTATTAGCAGTGTCCTGCAATCAGCACACGAAGAGGGCAGCTTGTTTTAACAGCCTCTTTGCTTTAATGTTATCGCCGCTGAAAAAATCTTCTCCCACAATACAAGATTCGTTTGAAGTGCATCGACTTTGTTCCAAGGCACTTTTCCTGGGGGTGATTATATCCCGTTCTTGTACTATAACCATGCCTGATGTTATGGTCTGCAGCCAAAGCAATTCTTAAAAGTCATTGAACATATGAGCCATTAAAAAAAAAAACCAACTTTTTCTCCCATCTTTCCTGGAAAGCGCACACTCTCTCCCTCCTGGACTTAACTATTTTTAAAAACATTTTATTACAGTCATAACTCTGTTTGAATTGTGTCCCTTTGACCAACTATTTCAACAGATGAGTGGCAACAGCACCACAAACTTTGAGCTAGAGCCCAGTACCGAAGAATGGTTTTGTAGTTAAGCCGCTGGCCTGAGGAATCTGGATTCAGTTCCTGGTTCTACCACCAATTTCTTTGTATGATGCTGGGCAAGTTGCTTAGGGACAGTTTCCAGGTCTCAGCACCTGCCATTGGAATTTAGGGTGACCAGACAGCAAGTGTGAAAAATCAGGACAGGGTGGGGGGGGGGTAATAGGAGCCCATATTAAAAAATGCCCCAAATATCAGGACTGTTCCTATAAAATTGGGACATCTGGGTGTCCTATTGGGACTAGATTTTCCAGAAGACCTCAGCTCTTGTGAAAAACACATGATTAATGGCCAGACTGACCAAAGAGCTCATGGTGACACTTAAGGCCAGCGCTCCAAAAGAGCGCAGCAGGCTGGGTGGTGACCTGTTCTGGAAATCTGAACCTGTTGTGGGTGTTAAGTCCTACTGAAAATTCCAGCATTAATCGTTAGCTCAGTTCCCCACCTGGAAAGTGGGAACTATTATATTAATACCTCCATTGGCCCAGTCTGTTTAGTTTATCTTCTGAGCAGGGCTTACCTCTTTGTTCATCTATATATATATATAGATGAACAATGGCTAACACAAAGGCTTCAGCCTCTGATGGGGTATCTAGAAACCACTGAAACAAGAGTAAACACTTGATTCTTATTTTTATTAATATTATGCCCATTTAAGCATCCATGGAATAGAGAATGAGCCTCTTGGTGCTCCCATGAGACTTTAGTATTTTGGTTCTCCTTGCTTTGACATAATGCTGCTGTGAGATCCTATCCCAGCAACTGAAGCCATGTTGCCAGGCATGTTGTATTTTTACTCACGTTGTAGGGAAAAGCTACTTGTAAAGATACTAACTTGGTTAAGAGAGGGGTTCAATCTGCACACACAAGTGGTCTTTGTTCTGTTTCTTAGCTTTTTTTTTTATCACTATTAAAAATAGAAAATGAAACACCAATTAATTCTTATTACTTTAATGTAGCTACATTCAAATATACCAGGATTAAAATGATGGTTGTGTTGGACTCTTTAATATGAAAGTTCTTGCTTACCCCACTTTTCTAACTGCCTGTTTTACAAAGGCCACCTGCAAACCAAAGCAGGGTTCTAAAGACAGGCTCTAACCAGAAAAGACGGTTACTCACCTTTGTAACTGTTGTTCTTCGAGATGTGTTGCTCATATCCATTCCAGTTAGGTGTACGCGCCGCGCGTGCACATTCGTCGGAAAACTTTTACCCTAGCCACTCAGTGGGCCGGCAGGTCGCCCCCTAGAGTGGCGCCACCATGGCGCTCCATATATACTCCTGCCGGCCCACCCGCTCCTCAGTTCCTTCTTGCCGGCTACTCCGACAGTGGGGAAGGAGGGCGGGTGCGGAATGGATATGAGCAACACATCTCGAAGAACAACAGTTACAAAGGTGAGTAACCGTCTTTTCTTCTTCGAGTGATTGCTCATATCCATTCCAGTTAGGTGAATCCCAAGCCTTACAAAGGCGGTGGGGTCGGAGTGAAATATGGCAGAATAAAACTGCCGAGCCAGAGGCTACAGCCTCCCTTGACTGCTGAACCAGGGCATACTGCGAAGCAAAGGTAAGGACCGAGGACCAATGGAGCTTCGCGACAGGTCTCGTGGGTAGAAACACGAGCCAGCAAGGCGGCAGATGAAGCCTGAGCCCTGGTAGAATGCACGGTGATGTGGCTTGGTGAAATATGAGCCAAATCAGAACAAGTGGGGATGTCCGCCATCACCCAAGATGAGATCCTCTGAGAGGAAAACAAGCAAGCCCTCCCTTTGGCCCGCTACCGGGGCAGAGCTGGGGCACCTTAGGAAATGATTCTGTCAGCACAAGATAATGCGAGCACTCCACAGATGTCCAAGGAGTGCAAAGGTTATGCCCATTGCGTTGAGCTGTGGGTAACATGAAAGGCCAAAACACCTTAGGGAGGAAAGCCGGGTGCGGTCACAACTGCACCTTGTCTTTGTGGAACCTTCGTAAGAGCTCTGATCTCAGAGACCCGTCTGGCCAAGACTAGGTTGAGGCCCCAGGGCGGGGCTGGGCGGCGCACCCGAGGGTGCAAGCGCTCCAAGCCCTTGAGGGACCTCGAACCCATAGAGCGTGGGACACTGAACGTCCATCTTAGCCTGCTGGAAGGTAGGGACGGCTGCTGAGCGTATCCTCAGCGATGATACCGCCAGATCCTGCCGCTAAAGGCCAGAGGCAGGCCAGAAAGAGGGGATCGAGACCTCAGCAGGAGCAAGATCGAGCGTACTGCAGCTGTAAAGGAAACGCTTCCACCTGGCTCGGTACGTTGACCAGGTGGAAGGCTGCCTGTCACCCCAACTCAGGTACGCAGGAGCCACCGTGAGGCGAAGAGGCTGCAGGTCCGAGTGACGAAGCCTGTCATTGCCCTGAGTGATGAGGTCTGGGCTGACAGGCCGAGCAACGTGGTATGTCAGTGCTGCCTGGACCACTCTGGAGTGATCATGATGACGCACGCTCCGCCCCTGCGGAATTTGAGCAGGACGTAACGAACCAGTGGGAACAGCGGGAAGGCATAATGCAGTTGGCCGTTCCACGGTATCAGGAATGCGTCCAAGATCGATTCCGAGGAGAGACCTTGGAAGGAGCAGGACACCTGGCATTTCCTGCACTCGCGGTGAGCGAACAGGTCTGTGTGAGAAACCATTTCCACTTCCGGAAAGCGGGACGCCTCACATGGGGCAGAGTGATGACTCGTAAGACAGGAAAGACCTGCTGAGTCAAAGAGATAAGACGTTCCGAACGCCTGGGAGAAAGGACGTCGCCAGCTCCATCGAGCGGGCCATGCAAAAGACCCGGAAATGGATGGCCTCCTGACAAAAAAAAGGGGGGAGGACTATGTCCCCCCTGAATGCTTATGAAGCACCTGGCCATTGTGTTGGCTGTAAACACCGAGATACAACGGCCTCGCAGCTGCCGCTGGAACCCCTGGCACGCCAGGCGGACTACTCTGATTTTTGGGGCATTAATGAGGAATGCCAGCTCTCTAGAAGACCGAAGGCCTTAAGCTCGGAGGTGACCATGAGCACTCGAGCAGAGAGATGATGCGTCCGCCGTCAGGGGCAGTGAGGGCTGGGGCGGATGAAACCGCATCCTGTCCACACCAAGGAGGGGGTTAGCCACCACTCTAGGGAGCCTAAGGCGTTCGAGGGAACGGTGACTACCATGACCATTGGCTCCCTGTCCAAGCGGTACGCCGAGGTGGGCCAGACTTGGAGAGGACGGAGGCGGAGCTTGGCGTGTTTGGTTACAAACTTGCGGGCAACCATGGACCCAGGAGACTGAGACAAGAACGAGCTGAGGTCGTTGGGAAAGCCTTCAGACCTCAGATGATTGATGCCATCGCCTAAAACCGCAGTTGCGATAAGCAGGCTCCGGCTAGGCAGGAGACCAAGATAGCCCCTAGGAAGCCCAACCTCTGCGTGGGAACCAGAGTGGATTGCTCTATAGTAATCATCAGGCCTTGATCTGTGAATAAGACCGTGACGATGCCCACGGCTGAGTGGGTTGTGTGTCAGAGTCTCCTCGGATAAGCGAATCGTCCCAATACGGAAACACGCATATCCGACATAGCTACGGTAGGCGGTGACTATGGCCGTAAACCGGGAGTATTCACCGCTGGCTATAAAGCGGAGGCATCTCCCATGCGGAGGGAAGATGGCATTGCAAAAGTACGCGTCCTTCCTATCCAGGGCGGCATAGTAGCCCCCCGGAGGCAAGGATGGAATAATGGTTCCCAGGGATACCATGCAGAACTTCAACCTTATCCCAAACCGGTTGAGTCCATGCAGGACCAGGAAGGTCTGACCTGTGGTCGAGTGGGGGACTAGGGCATAACGGGAGTAAAACCGCTAGCCCCTTTTGTCCGCTGAAGGGGGACAGGGCTGGAGCAATTTTAAGGTGGTACCTATGCTCCATCGTGCGCAGGACCCAGCGACCTAAAAGTAACTGGGGCCATGCCAGGAGAAAGCGGGATCAGGATCCCGTCCAGCGACTGGTACACCGCCCTCCGGTGAACCTTGGAAGGTCCGTCTTTGGTCCCAGTGGTAATTGCGAGGGACCTCGACTTTGGCTTTTTAGGGGGCCTGACGTTTGTCTGCGACCACCTTGGCCTTGCCGTTTTCCAGAGTTCTGCCTCTGGCTAGGCACAGAGTATGGCGGCTGGGGCCATAAAGGCCTGCGTTTGGTCGCAGGCGTATACATGCTGAGACGCATTAGGACCCTATTGTCCAGCAGGCTTCGCAGTCTGGGGCTGTCTCTGCCGCGAAGATGCCTTTACCAACAAAGGGTAAATCCTTTCCCCCGTCCTCCAAGACGGCAGCGAACTCTAGGTGGGAGGTTCGAGGGAGAAACTCCTCCACCCAGGTGCTATAAGTATCGCAGCTAAGCAAGGCTTGTTGCTTCGCACCCCAGAGGTGCAGGGCCCCTGCAGAATACACCTTGCATTCGCCAAGGCTCTTTCCGCTTCGGGGCTGGCGCCCGCTGGCCATGATATCAGGATCGTGGTCCTGAGCATAAAATCCGCGCATATGGGGTGACACGGATGCGTGTCCGGACGGCCATGGAGGTACTAAAAGAGGGCACGGGCCGAGTCCCTGACTCACTCGGACCTTGCCCAACTCGGCACCGGGGACCGGCATCGGGAGGCGTATCGGTACCTGGAACGAGATCCAGACCCGCAACCAGAACGGTGTCGGGAGGTCGACCGAGATCTCGAGGCTCGGAGAAGAGCTACAGGAGTCAAGGTACCTGCCCCGGTGCCAGATGTCGGAACGGTGCCGATAGCGGGTCGGCGAACGGGATACCGACCGGTGCAGTGAGTGTGACCCGTACCGAGGAAAACAGTACCGGGACTGCCAGTGGTGTCCGGTGTGCCGACAGGACTTGGCGCGTCTGCGGGACCGTGATCATAGACGGTGCCGCTCTGCTGTACTGACAGGGGACAGTCCCTTGAAGAGACTGTATTACCCGTACCGGCGGTGCCCGGGTCAGGCAGCACTGACTCCGTCATGGCACTGAGAGCCCTCGCCGTTGGTAACATCTCCGGCGTGCAGGGAACAGCAGGCTCAACCACAGTGCGTACTGGGGAGCTGTCAGGCACCGGATTCGACGGCCCTCGTGGGGCCGGGATCCATGGTACCGAGGTCATCAGAGCTTCGGTAGGTGCCGGTGCCGGGAGAACCGAGTTAGATAAGCCGTCTGGCTGGGGTGCCGTCAGCACTGAAGCAGCGGGAGTAATACGCTCAACCACGGCGCGTGCCGGGGAGCCGTCGGACACCGGATTCTACGGCCCTTGCGGGACCGGGATCGACGGTGCCGAAGCAGGTGTCGGTGCCGGGCGATCCGACTTAGACTAGCCTTCTGGCCGCGGTGCCGTGGGCACGGAAGCAGCCGGAGAAGTAGCTCGACCACGGCGCGCGCCGGGGAGCTGTCAGGCACCGGATACTACGGCCCTTGCGGGACCGGGATCGACGGTGCCGACGTCATCGGTGCCGCAGCAGGTGTCGGTGCCGGGCGATCCGACGTAGACGAGCTCTGGCTGCAGTGCCGTTGGCACGGAAGCAGCCGGAGCAATACGCTCAACCACGGCGCGTGCCGGGGAGCCGTCAGGCACCGGATACTATGGCCCTTGCGGGACCGGGATCGACGGTGCCGACGTCATCGGTGCCGCAGCAGGTGTCGGTGCCGGGCGATCCAACGTAGACGAGCTCTGGCTGCGGTGTCGTTGGCACGGAAGCAGCCGGAGCAATACGCTCAACCACGGCGCGTGCCGGGGAGCCGTCAGGCACCGGATTCTACGGCCCGTGTGGGACCGGGATCGACGGTGCCGACGTCATCGGTGCCGCAGCAGGTGTCGGTGCCGGGCGATCCGACGTAGACGAGCCCTCAGGCTGCGGTGCCGTTGGCACGGAAGCAGCCGGAGCAAACGCTCAACCACGGCGCGTGCCGGGGAGCCGCCAGGCACCGGATTCCACGGCCCTTGTGGGACCGGGATCGACGGTGACGACGTCATCGGTGCCGTAGCAGGCGTCGGCGCCGGGCGATCCGACTAGACGAGCTCTCTGGCTGCGGTGCCGCTGGCACGGAAGCAGCAGGAGCAATACGCTCAACCACGGCGCGTGCCGGGGAGCCGTCAGGCACCGGATTCTACGGCCCTTATGGGACCGGGATCGACGGTGACGACGTCATCGGTGCCGTAGTAGGTGTCAGCGCATGGCGATCCGACTAGACGAGCTCTCTGGCTGCGGTGCCGCTGGCACGGAAGCAGCAGGAGCAATACGCTCAACCACGGCGCGTGCCGGGGAGCCGTCAGGCACCGGATTCTACGGCCCTCGTGGGACCGGGATCGACGGTGCCGACGTCGTCGGCGCCGGGCGAGCCATCTTAGACGAGCTGTCTAGCTGTGGTGCAGCTGACACAGAAGCAGCAGGAGCAGTAAGCTCTACCACGGCGCGAGCCGGGGAGCTGCCAGGCACCGGATTCCCTGGTCCTGGGGGACTGGAATCGACGGAGCCGAAGTCATCGGTGCCTCTGCAGGCCGGATAACGCAACTGAGGCGAGCTCTCTCGCTGCGATGCAGGTGGCACGGAAGTAGCGGGAGCAGGGGGCTCAACCACGGCGCGTGCCGGGGAGCCGCCAGGCACCAGCAGAAATCGTAGACTCTCTCGACCTCGGAAGAAGGGAACGGTGCCGAGTCGACATCGGTGCCGGCGACGGTCGGTGCCGGAAGGCCCTGGTGGTACCGGCGGGGTCCGGTGCCGAGGAGGCGCTTCTGCCCGCCGCTTGAACATCGCTCCGCGCCCAAGGTGGAGGGGCAAGTGAAAGTCCCGCACCTTTTTGTTCTCGGCTTAAAAGCCTTGCAAATGGGGCACTTATCTGTCAAGTGTGATTCTTCAAACAGGAGTCATGTAGATCTCTCTTCGGCCGCGGCTTCTGGTAAGCCGGGCCCCTTTTGAAAATCTGGTGAGCCATGCATGGCTCCGGCACTGGGCTCACGGAAGGGCTACTTCCTGAACCCCGCTAACTAAACTAACCATGTTAGCAAAGGAAAAACGTATAACCATACAAATATATATATATAAAAGTGTTATAACTGCATAATTATATACGAGAAAACGAGTAGCTAGGGAAGTGGAGGTCAGCTAAGCCGCGCTCCACTGTTCCAACGACCGACACGGGCGGTAAGAAGGAACTGAGGAGCGGGTGGGCCGGCAGGAGTATATATGGAGCGCCATGGTGGCGCCACTCTAGGGGGCGACCTGCCGGCCCACTGAGTGGCTAGGGTAAAAGTTTTCCGACGAATGTGCACGCGCGGCGCGTACACCTAACTGGAATGGATATGAGCAATCACTCGAAGAAGAACTTTGCTGTCTAGTCTGTTGTTGATTCATAGGGCAGAATAGGATGCTCTTCCATGCCTACATGCTGAAGGCAGAGTAATACACTTGTGGGTCAGGTGGCTATGAACATGGCACGATTTTTACATCGTTTCTCTTAGTGTGTTCTCACTTAAAGGCTGCTGTTGAGGGTAGGTATTGATTAAATGAGAATTAAACCCAGAAAACATTTCAACTTAAAAAACCCACATTATTTAATGAACAGACAATGACCGTTTTGCTCACTTTAACTTATAAGTGCAAAGAGCAAGTGGTTACAAAGGGTCACTCTACCATGGTAGTTGTCTGGCAATGGCAAATGTAAGGTGCCAGCCATGGCTGTTGTGCTGGCGAGTGCGGCTGGATGTCAGCAAGCGCATCTCACCTATGGGCAAGCACAGACCATGCTGAAGCTGGTGGGCCTGCTAGCCACAGCTCATTCAGGGTAAGCAGAAGAAACAATTCTGTTCCTTTACAGAGTAGGAGAGCTGAAATGCTAGAAGCCACTGCTCAAGCCACTTGACCTTAGAGACTAACAAATTTATTTGAGTATAAGCTTTTGTGGGCTAAAACCCACTTCATCAGATGCATGGAGTGGAAAATACAGTAGGAAGATAATATACACACACACAGAGAACATGAAAAAATGGGGGTTGCTATATCAACTCTAATGAGACTAATCGATTAAGGTGGGCTATTATCAGTAGGAGAAAAAAAAACTTTTGTGGTGATAATTAGGATAGCCCATTTCCAACAGTTGACAAAAAGATGTAACAGTAGGGGAAAATTAGCAAGAGGAAATAGTTTTTAGTTTGTGTAATGACTCATCCACTCCCAGTCTTAATTCAAGCCTAATTTAATGGGGTCCAGTTTGCAAATTAATGCCAGTTCTGCAGTTTTTCATTGGAGTCTGTTTTTGAAGTTTTTTTTGTTGAATAATTGCAATTTTTAGGTCTGTAACTGAGTGACCAGGGAGGTTAATGTTATGATTCTTGACATCTGATTTTCCATTTAAAAGGGGTTTCCCTGGGACTGATTGAAAAGGCCGTGGGCTGGGTGTTGATTGAATTGCAGCCACGTGCCTGTGTCAGAACACAAACCAATCAGAAATCCAGAGCATGGTAGCATGGCCTCAGAGGGAACGGTGTTGTTGGGGCACAAGACTGGTTGGAAAGCAGGCTTGGATTTCTGACCAACAAAGCTGCCCTCCTGTTTCTACAGTGTTAGGGAACCAGGACTTCATGTACATTCTTTGTAAATAAACAGGATTGCACCACAGAAATACTTGCCTCATAGCATCAATTTCTTCTCCTAAAAGAAACAACCCAGCAAGACCTTGAATTTCAGCTAAACCCTCAGGTCAGAGGACAACACCTGGTGTCACCAAACACAGGAGGTGGCTGCGTTGTGCATATTGCCATTTCATTACTTTGATGCAAGAGCATTCTTCTCTGCAGCTCCTGCCATCTCGAACAGCTGCTTGATTTTCCACCCTCTTATGGTTGTTAACTCTGTCTTTTCTGTATCTGAAATGCACAAGGCCAGACAGTTTGCACGAAGCAGTTTCTATCGTTATTACTGCTAGGAAAAACAAATAGTTGTAAAGAAAGCTTTTATAGAATCATAGAACTGCAGGACTGGAAGGGACCTCAAGAGGTAATCTAGTCCTTCCTCCATGCTGAGGCAGGACCAAGTAACCTTAGGCCATCCTGACAGGTGTTTGTCTAACCTGTTCTTAAAAACCTCTAGTGACAGGGATTCTACAACCTCCTTTGGAAGTCTATTCCAGGGCTTCACTGTCCTTATCATTGGAAAGTTTTCCTTAAGATCTAACTTAACTCTTGCTTGTTGCAGATGAAGCCCATTACCCCTTGTTCTCCCTGTCCACTAATGGTAGGACAAGTGACCACCACCCTCTTAATAACAGCCTCAACATATTTGAATACTGTTACCAGGTCCCCTTCAGCCTTCTTTTCTCAAGACTAAACTAGGGTGACCAGATGTCCCAATTTTATAGGGACAGTCGCAATTTTTGGATCTTTTTTGTATACAGGCTCCTTTTACCCTCCCACCCCCTCCCGATTTTTCAGACTTGCTGTCTGGTCACCCTAGACTAAACATACCCAGTTTTTTAAAAAATCTTTACTCATAGGTCAGTCAAGGTTTTCATTTTCCTTGTATCATGCTTGTTGCTCTCATCTAGACTCTCTCCAGTTTGCTCATATCTTAAGGACACTCCTGTTAATACATCCCAGAATATTAGCTTTTTTCACAACTGCATAGCGTTGTTGACTTGTATTCAACTGATGACCCACTAGACCACCTATATCCTTTTCAGCAGTACGACTACCTAGCCTGTTATTCCCCCTTTTGTAGTTGTGCATTTGATTTTTCCTTCCTGAGTGAAGAAATTTGCACTTCTCCTGAGTTTCATCTTGTTGCTTTCAGACCCATTCTCTAATTTCTCAAGGTCATTTTTAATTCTATTCCTGCCCTCCCAAGTGTTAGCAACCCCTCCCAGCTTGGTGTCACCTGCAAATTTTATAAGCATCCTTTCCTCTCCATTATCCAAGTCATTTCCGAAATATTGACAAGTACCAGACCTGGGCCAGACCTATGTGGCACCACACTAGATATGATCTCCCAGTTTGACAGGGAACTATACCTACTCTGAGTATGGTTTTTCAACCAGTTGTGCAGTTACTGTATAGTAATTGAATCTAGACCACATTTTCCTAGCTTGCTTATGGGAATATCATGAGGGATGTGTCAATAGCCTCACTAAAATCAAGATATATCACATCTACAGCTTTTCACCCATCCATAGGCCATTAGCTTTGTCAAGGAATTAATTTAGGTTGGCTTGGCATGGTTTGTTATTGACAAATCCATGTTGGTTACTATTTATAACCCCATTACAATCTAGGAGCTTACAAATTGACTAAATTTGTTTGTGTTTTTCCAGATACCAAAGTTGGGTTGACTGGTCTATAATTTCCCAAAGTATTCTTTGTTTCCCTGTTTAAAGATTGGAGAAAGGCTAACATAACACCTGTCATCCTGGTCCACACATGTCCTCCACAAATTCTCAAACAATCAGTAACAGTTCCAAAATTCTTTCAGCTAGTTCCTTAAGTACCCTAGTGTGAATTTCATCAGGCCCTGGGGAATTGAATACATCTAACTTATCTAAATATTCTTTAACCTGTTCTTTCCCTATTTTGGCTTGTGTTCCTTTCACCTTGTTGTTAATTTGTGTTAAGCATCTGATCATAATGAACCTTTTTAGTGAAGCCTGAAGTAAAATAGGTTGTGTTCAGAGCCTCTTGATCTTTAACATCCAGGCAGTTATTACACAATAGCATTTCACAAAAAGAATTACAGCAAAAAAACTGTCTTTGTTCAGTTATACATTTTTATTCTCTAATAGGTACAATACTAAAATAAACACAAATTAAAAAAAAGTTTTATTAAAACAAAACTGTACAAAAAAGCAGTTATACTACATTTTAATTACAGAACAGTCTACTGTCCAAAAGGCACTAATCCAGAATAGGAGATACAATGATACAGGACTCATTTTAACTATTTTAATCAATACAATAGAGCACTTGTTTCTCTGTCCATTCACATACAGAAACAAGGACTTTTGCTACAGTCATTACACATTGTTATAAATATGAGCCCTACGTATAAAGATGCAGTATCATTCTCCTTGTGGAAGAACTAATTCCAAAATTAAATGTTACTTTTTAAAAAATATATAAGGGGCACAAAGGAAAAACCTAATAATACTTTGCTCTTTTATTGTGCCTTCCATCTAAGGATTTCAAAGCACTTTACAAAAGTTACGTAAGTATTATTATCCCCATTTTGCAAATGGAGAAACTGAGGCACAGAAAGATTTGTCTGAAGGCCACACAAGAAAGTCTGTGGCAGAACTTGGCAGAACTGGAATTAGAACCCAGATCAACTGACTCCTAGACCTGTCCTTTAGCAACAAGACCCCACTTCCCCTTCCATATGTCCTGCATGCTGTTTTATCTAGCTCTGCTTTGACATTTCTGTCTCCCTTTATAGCAATCAATGCCACACTTTATAAATAACCTTCCCACCACATGCAAAATGGAAAGAATGTTTTTCCTTTTAAACTGTAGCTGACAAATTCAAAACAATGAAAATCATGGGAGCACACTCCTGCCATGTATTGGAGATATTCAGCAATTTTTAAAAGCAGCTTTCAGAATATTATTTCCGTGTTGCAAGTGAATCAAGCGATAAATGAAGGTCTGGGGCCCTTATTTAATAAGAGGTACTATAGTATCCTTACAACAACGGTCCAAAACATCTTACACTAGGACAACAGTAGTGTTTGGGGTGATTAATGGAACAGTTAGTAATTTTCTTTTTTTAAGGTAAAGTGGAGGGAGTTCCCACATAAGAGGTTACAGACATGCCTTCCAGGGGAGCAAGAATACACTACAGCAGCACGTGCCAATGGACAGCAAAGACGGGCTCTCTCTGAGGTCCCATGTGGCCCATTCTTCAGATTACTATTTGGTGTTCCTGTCTGAGGTTCACTCGCTTGTGGTGTAAGATTTTATTTCTCTAATTTTTTGAGCCTGAAAACAACTTCCTAACAGAAGAATCCTCTCATTGGCCATCTTCCCTTCCAACCCTGCACTATTTGGTTCTCAAATACTTCAGGCTGAGGACTACCAGGAAATGGCCATCCATGGAGCATGGTTGGAGGTCTCCTGCTTGGAAAGCTCTCAATCTCTGCTAGATTCCACAACATTTACCAACTCCACTGGGAGTAATGGCACAATGAGATTTCATCCCAGGCATAGTCTCTTCCTACAGCATTTCTCATAGCCACTGTGGAGTATGTACCCTTTAATCTGGCACGTAGCCCTTGTTCAATAATTGACCTAGGCATATTGCAGGGGATGACGACACTGCCTGCATTACCAAATGCTTTCCGTGCTGAATGGATTTAAAATATCTGATAATATTTACTTGGTGGGAGAGAGATACTGCAGCTTTTAAACAGTGTCATACACAGATAAAGACAAAGACAGGCATCTGGATGTTAACAAAAATAAGTAACAAAGAAATATGATTAAACAGAATCTCTTCTCACATCATCCTATACTACATCCTCCTTCTGCTTAGCAGAAAATTGTACGTACACAAAAATACAAATACACAATTTTGTAGAACAGTCTGATTTTAATATATTTATATATATTTATATTTATATGAGTGGCAGGTTAGTTCATTATATAGAGCATTTTGCACTTTTGGCTCATATGCAACAAGGCTTATAAATTCAGCTTTAGCTTTCACTCAGGTTTTTATAGCTTTTTGAACAATTGTTTTCACATTTAAAGCAGCATCCAATTTGCAATAGGAGTTGGTGTCTACAGCAAGGATCAGGTCAAGAGGTTATTCGGGGGGAGGGAGAATATACATTCCAGTGTGTGTGTGTGTGCTAATGCTAACGTAAAAAAGACTGTGGATGTAGGACTACAGGACACCATGTTTACCTCTTGAGGTAGGCTGTACACCTACAGCAGACGAGACATGTGTGATTTCCACCTGGGGAATACGGTGTAGGAATCAAATACACTAATGAGAGATGAAGGGATCTAGAAATTAACAGAGAAACACACACACAAAAGAAACTTGTCGGCGGGCTTATATTGACCAGCAAAGAAAGGAAGTAGCTCATCTTATGCACTTGGAAACATGAAGTAATTGTAGGTGACTGCCAGCCATCCAACACACACACGATTACAACAGTCATGCTCACTTGCCGTTTCGTTAACACAGCTGCAAGGTTTAACGCTCTACCCCCCCACCCACTCCCCGAGTCAAGGTTACGCTGGGACAGAATTAAGATGCAGAGAATTCGGAAATGGAGAAGGTAATTCCCTAGCACTTTGCTAGTTTTTGTACATTCAAATCCAGTCAAACTAAAGGAAAAAAAACAACAGACTTTTTTTTTTGGCCTCTGATACTGTTCCATTGGGTTTTTTCCCCCTTGTAGGTTTGCAACGCTTACTATTACATTCACCTCTTTTCAATTACAGTCATGGTAACCGACAATCTGTTAAGAAAAAGACATCTAGACATCAGGGTGACAGTACAATGCCACACAGTCTTTGTGTGTTATAACGCCACAAATACTTTATTTTCATTAGTACCACTGCAATAGATTCCCCTTTGATTACTGATTTATCAACGCTCATTGTGATCCTACAAGTTGTCTCAGTCTTCTGCAGCATAGATCTACTCATAGCTATCTTTGTAAATGGTAATTGCCCACAGCTTCCCAATTCATAGGCATCATTAAATTGCCAGAGTGAAAAAAAAAAGTGTAATTAATGAAAAATAAAGCATCTGCATATGGGTGACTGCCATTTTCTGAATCCTTAAGTGGTACCAATAAATCCTAACAGTGCGGTTTTGTTACCTGACTTGTATTTAGTATAGTCACAAAAAATAAGAAGTCTCCTTTCATGTGATTTTTTTTAAACCAGCATTTCAGACATTTTTTTTTAAATCCATATAAAATTCTGAGATGTTTACAAAATTATAACAACCTGTGAATGGTTAAATGATTTTGATAAAACATTGAGCAGCTGTCACTATTATAAACTTAGACATAAATAAGAACATAGAAGGAACCTGTCTCTTTGATTTTGAGAGAGGTGATTACATATGCACATTTGTCACTCCTATCCAGGATCTCAGAGGTATGGTTACCCAGATATGAGTGATCAATATACACACAGTCACGTGTATCCAGAATCCTAGAGACAATTTCCTATCATTTAGAAACAGAAACTTAATTCTACTCATTGCTCTTTGTTTCCAAATCAGAGATTATAAAGATTTGACCGAGAAACAGAAAATTCCTAAGAAGGTCTCTATGTACGGGGGGAAGGGGGATGATGAGGACGAAGGAAAGGCAGAATGAGAAAGCAATGAGGATTTCTTTCTGGCCTGATTCTGCAGTTATTCCAGGCACTGGATTCCCACTGAAGTCAATGGGAGTTTTGCATGTGGAAGGACTGCAGGGAGGGGCCTCTCTCGGAGGGAAATGGGGCCTAGTCCAATTCTTCCAGTTCACTCTAAAGTCCTGTTATTCACTTAGGCACTTTTTAAATTGACACTCCAGAACAGGTACTGCACACATTTCATACTTACTGGGCACTCATGATGAGCCTTGGAAAGATCATAAAGGTCCAGAGGGAGACAACCAAGGCAATCTGTCAAGGAAAATAACACTCCCTGCCATGCAACTGACTTGAACGTGTCATGCTTAGATAGAACTACTGTTCAAACTTAACCTACTTTCAATGTGTGTTCCATTCTATGCACCCGAAGAAGTGAGCTACTGTAGCCCACGAAAGCTTATGCTGAAATAAATTTGTTAGTCTCTAAGGTGCCACAAGTACTCCTGTTCTTTCTACTTTCAATTTGATAGCCCTGAATTAGCTTTAAGGTAAAAGCCTTTCCTGTATTGGGTCAGTGGGTTTGTGATATTCCACCATGCTGCCACGTGGAACGGACATCTGACTCCCAACGAGGCTTCCCAGCCTCCCAGCCTCTGATGCAAGCAGTGGGCTCAGCACTTCCATTGGGAGTGCTCCCCAATCACTCAGTAGCAACCTAGGGGAGTCTGTTGTTGATAGGCTTCACAATGACACTGGTAACATGACAGCTGGATTTAAAAGGAGTGTGAGTGTAGCCCTGCTCGTCCAGTTTGCAGCCCAAAGAACAATGAAACAGGCAACTGCTACTGTCAGAAAATGAAGCTGAGCTCTGAGCTCAGATAAACTAGAAAGAGGTAGAATCTCCAGTTAAGAGTAAATCACAAGAGAATGCAGGAATTTGAACATCAGTCGAGAAATAAAGAGCCGCTTCAGTGGATAACAGTCGAAGTTGGGAAGCCAAACATTTGAACCTAATTTTTGTATCTTATATCAATTGGCAACCCCTCCACCTCCGAAAACCCCAAAGCCACCCTGACCACAAAGATGGACAGCAGCCCTAGAACCTGGGAAAGGCAAGGATCAGAGTCACTATCAAGCCTCTGCAGATCTATTGTATCCTGTTCACAGCTCAGGCAAACAAGGGTGGGCAATAGCAAATGAGTGTGCAAACCAAAACACTGGTAATTAGTGTAAGAGTTTCAAGCTTCAAGTATGAAAAGGAACAAAACCAAATGGAAAAAACACCCTGGAAGTGACCTTTAGCCATGGTCCAAAACTTACCACTGAGTTATTTCATTCAGGAGGTCACTAGTGAAGAACCTACTGTAAACTGCCTGAATTGATGTGGTTTGGTTTTCTTTTTATGGTCAGATGGTTGACTCTACAAAATGTTTCAGATTTATAGTTCAGCATGGACAACGTATCTGGATTTAGCTAGGCATCTGATACAGCAACATTTGATAAGGAAAAGTCTAACAATACAGTGACTTCAACAGAAGTACTATTAAACAGATAAAAAAGTGACTAATAGATATATTGCTCAAAGATCTGAGTGCAATACAGTGCCCGTCCCAGAAACGGAGATGGCAGGGAGGAACCAAATAAGAAGAGTGTAAGACTACAGGGGTGGGGGGAAGGGTGCAGCAAGCAAGAAGTCAATTCTAACACAAGAAGTTAAGCGAGGTAAGCAAGACTTCCACTAATATCAGGAGATGGTAAGAGCCCAGAGAGGCAGCTCTCTCATTAATAAATGAAGGTGGTGATATGCCATATCATTTAACAGGACTGAGCTCCTGAGCTGCTTTTTTCAAATTACATTTTAAATCAGAAAGATACAGGACAAATCAGGAAGCAATAAACATCTTGTAAATAGAGATTCTAGGAAAAGATGACATGATATGGAAAAATAGAACAAATACAGAAATCAGCAAATATGTAAGACTGGCATCCCCTGGGAATCTGTAATGAACTTACCACCACCATCACCGAAACAAAAAGGGGGGGCAGTTAGTAACGTTATGGAAAAGAGAGGGAGATTCAAGAGGACTGGTGGGGCAAAACAGTAATATGATGATCAACAACACTCTTCTCCAGGTTGTTTGCCATCCGCATGGTTAAATAATATAACATATAGTTAAAAGAAGAATTCCTGTACACCGAGTATCACCAGCAATGACTACCACGATTTACACAAAAGAACTAATCATACCAGACAAACCTGAGTACTTTAACTGCATGCTAGAAATGCCTAATGAATTTGTTGGAAGGACTGCAGTAGGTGTCACATACCCGTAACTTCAAATATTTGATAGTGTCACACTGGATCTTTACTGGCACTCCAGGTCCAATTCTGCTCTTGCAAGCAGACTGACCAGATGATCAAAGAGGTGACCTGCAAGTCTAGATGATTGAATATCTATGATATAGAATGATAATTTGGCAGGTCAGGCAGAAGTTTGCAATGGCCCCCTATACTATCAGTATTAAGTCCTATTTTGTTAAGAGTCATCAACACCCATAGGGATCAAGAGACAATCAAAAACACTGATGGTCTCGGGAACCAGAGAGAGACTGTTTAGAAATGAAGAAAAAGAAGATCACGTTTAGGGTTATTCTTCTCCAAATTTACTACTTTATCTAAGCATCAAAACTAAAATGGAAGAAAAATGGTTATTGACTAACAATGGTAAAAAAACTGGGTTTGCTGGCAGACAGAAAACTAGAATTGATTTCACAATATCCTGAAACAACAAAAATCCAGTACAACCCATTGTGGTTACATGTCTTTCACTTCTGAAGATGAGGGAGATGGAAATTTAGTGCATATAGGATTCAATCACTCTCTCTTCTCTTTTAGTGGTTTAATACTCTCTTACAAAGTAGCTGGACTTTCGCAGCATCAGGCCAAATTGTGACTTTGCCAGAGTAAATCCAGAGCAGCTCCATTGAAATTTGGCCAATTACATCCATTGCTATCTGTAATGTAAACCAACCCTGTCTCTAGTTTGCACTTGGAGAAAACATGCATCTTAAAAAGGTAATTCAAAATGTGCTAAAGAAGATCTGATTCAATGTTGATTTCAAAGATACGGTCACAAAATGCAAAGGCAATGCCTCACACCCCAGTTTAGGAAAAACTCCTTAATGAGCTGATATTCCAGATCCTTGGCCCTAGTTAGCACTGGAGTGGTGTTTATAGTACCGTTGCTACAGTCCTGTCAAACTGATAGCAGCAACTTTATCAGCAGACAAATAATAAGCATCTCCAATGTCCAATATGCCTTGTGGAATGTAACATGTACCTATCGGGATATACTGGATGCAGAAGATTAGTCAATGACTTATTTTCCATTATCGCTTTTGCTCTGCTTGAATGATTCAATGGACAACTTTATAAGTAAATATATTTAAAAAAAATCTTGAATGATGTCAAAACAGAGATCAGAAAGCCAAAGTTATCCTCTTAAAGACACACTAATTATAAATGTACGTTAGTTATGCTACATTTTGTGTCTTGTCATGACATGGAAGACTTGAGTCAGGCAAGTTAGGAAAGAATCTAGGTAGTTTAGTAAACAATAGCAGCAAAATTAATGCCTAAAGTCTTGTACACATTATGATTCCCCACCAAAAAATGTCCTGACATTCCTAATGCCAGTACAGCACCACTGGAGATGGTCATGTCGAGAGAACTAGCATAAACAGATTTTTAGCCATCCTGTCAGGTAGGCCTGCTCTGAACAGCACTGGACAATCAGCCAGATTTACAAAGATATTTAGGCACCTAAGGAAACAGAAAGGTATCTACCGGGATTTACAAGAGTGCCTAAGCTTCTTAGGCAAATCCCGCTAGATGCCTGTCTGTATCTTGAAGTGCCTTTGTAAATCTGGTCCAATGTGATTAAAATACCAGGGTGGCACTGGTGACAACAATGGTGAGAAATGTTAGTGGGGTGAAAATGCAGCATAGACCCACCCCAGTGGTACTCAAGATCCATCATTAGATAATGTTTCTCGTGCATCAACTCCAAAAAGCACAATGGGGGAGTGTTTGTCTCGCCTTGTGATGACACAAAGCTGGGAGGTATTGCTAATACAGAGAAGGACTGGGATATCATACAGGAAGATCTGGACAACCTTGTAAACTGGAGTAATAGTAATAAGATGAAATTTAATAGTGAAAAGTGAAAGGTCATGCATTTAGGGATTAATAATAAGAACCACTGTTATAAGCTAGGGACACATCAGTTGGAAGTAACAGAGGAGGAGGAGGACCTTGGAGTATTGGTTGATCAGAGGATGACTATGAGCCGCCAATGTGATGTGGCTATTAAAAAAGCTAATGCGGTCTTGGGATGCATCTGGTGAGGTATTTCTAGTAAAGATAAAGAGGTGTTAGTACCATTATACAAGGCACTGGTGAGACCTCATCTGGAATACTGTGAGCAGTTCTGGTCTCTCATGTTTAAGAAGAATGAATTCAAACTGGAACAAGTTCAGAGATGGGCTACTAGGATGATCCGAGGAATGGAAAACCTGTCTTATGAAAGGAGACTCAAAGAGCTTGGCTTATTTAGTCTAACCAAAAGAAGGCTGAGGGGGGATATGATTTCTCTTTATAAATATATCAGAGGGATAAATATCAGGGAGGGAGAGGAATTATTTAAGCTTAGTACCAATGTGGACACAAGAACAAATGGGTATAAACTGGACATTAGGAAGTTTAGACTTGAAATTAGACAGTTTCTAACCATTAGAGGAGTGAAGTTCTGGAACAGCCTTCCAAGGGGAGTAGTGGGGGCAAAAGACATATCTGGCTTCAAGACTAAGCTTGGTAAGTTTATGGAGGGGATGGTATGATGGGATAGCCTAATTTTGGCAATTAATTGATCTTTGATTATTAGCAGGTAAGTGTGCCCAGTGGTCTGTGATGGGATGTTAGATGGGTTGGGATCTGAGTTACAACAAAGAATTCTTTCCTAGGTGCTGACTGGTGAGTCTTGCCCACATGCTCAGGGTTTAACTGATAGCCATATTTGGGGTTGGGAAGGAATTTTCCTCCATGGAAGATTGATAGAGGCTCTGGAGATTTTTCACCTTCCTCTGCAGCATGGGGTATGAGTCACTTGCTGGAGGATTCTCTGCACCTTGAGGTCTTTAAACCACGATTTGAAGACTTCAATAACTCAGACATAGGTTAGGGGTTTGTTACAGGAGTGGGTGGGTGAGATTCTGTGGCCTGCATTGTGCAGGAGGTCAGACTAGATGATCATAATGGTCCCTTCTGATCTTAAAGTCTATGAGTCTAAGTGTTTGACAGTATCCAGTGAGAACTTATGCAGTGACTTTGACATCAGCTTGGGTCACCACTATATATTCAGCTCTGTTACATGGTAGAACAGCAAGTGGAGGACAATTGAGTTACTGTTTGACATTAGGATATCTTTTGATATCTGAGGTATTACATGAGCTAACTCATATCACTTCTCCATGTTACTCATAACAATAGGCAGTCTAAGTGACATGCAGCTCAAAACTTGATGACAACTGCTGACAACATTCCCAGAATGAGATAATACAACAAGATTACTTGTGAGCATGAGCATCTAAGAGCTAGTTAGACTGTCTAGTCCAGGGGTTGGACAACAATACAAGCAGTATATTGCAATGACAGATTCAGGATGAAAGCAATGCCAGTATTAAGGTGTGAAATAAACTGGGTTCTCTGCATGTCTAGTGATCCTTGATTCAGGAAATGGAAAATAATTAAGCCATTGCAACCCAATGAGAAGCTATACAGATATGGCCAGGATAAAAGAAAGAGAAAGAAGCTTTGCATAGAAAACTAATCCCAGTTTTTGTCCAGCGTTATAAGGAACAGGCCATTATTTTAGTTTACTAAGCAGGGCTGGCTCCAGGCACCAGCCCAGCAAGCAGGTGCTTGGAGCGGCCCACGGGGGGGGGGGGGGCGCGGCATGTCCGGCTCTTCGGCGGTGGGTCCCTCACTCCTCTTGGAGAGAAGGAAAACCCACCGAATTGCCACTGAAGACTGAAGCGGCAGCGGTAGAGCTGATCACGATTGCGGTTTGCTTTTTTTGCTGCTTAGGGCGCCAAAAACCCTAGAGCCGGCCCTGTTACTGAGTAGCTGTTCCAAACATTGTTGAGCGCATTGGTACTAAAGGAAATTAGGGAATGGAAGAGCTGCTGTTTTCAATCACGTACAAGGACAGAAATCCTTTTAATTACAACCATGCCAATCTACATCTTCCTGAAGCAGCTAATTACATGTCAGGTGGACACCCAGTCATTCAAAACTGCCATTACACTTTTATGTATTCATTCTACCCACCCAATTACCATAGCTACAGTTTGAAAAGATTGAACAGAACCTTCATCTGATCACAACACATCGGTATGAATTTGAGAGTGAATTACAACAGAGTACACCAGCTTACATTAAAAAGAGAGAGAATGAAAATGGAAGAGAGAGCATTTTGCCAGATCATCTCAGTAGATGTACTATATGTACAAAAACATCAAAGATCCATTATACAGCTCACGAGGGCTCAATGGCATTAACGCACTCACACCTACTTGTAGCATCTAAACCCCTGGCCTGAGTGCTTCAATGATTACTGGAAAGAACTGCAGAGAGAAAAGCTGTGTATTATCCATGGATTATTATTGTTCAGACGGATGAAAACAAACTCAACTGCCAAACTTGAAAAGAGGCACAAAAGAGAATAGCCATATTTCTCTCTAAAGCCACTTCTCAATTTGTCAGCATGATTCAGCCCTTAGATACTATAGCAATGAGCACTCTAAGAACATTCTAGTTAGACTGGATAAGACAAATCCTGAAGAAACCAAATATATTTGGTTATTTTTCCTCATTAACACAAATTAGAGTACAACATGTATTTCACACAAGAGGATGATAAAGACGATGTTGAAGGACTATAACCCCATTGATAATACCTTTTTTTTGCTGTGTAGAACAACACGTTTAAAACACTGTCACATCTGCTTAAAGTCCTTAGGTGACCAAATTCAATCCTCTACTGCATTTCTCTCAAGAGAGAAAAATAAATTTGGTTTATCTGAAATTCTAATTTGTAGCAGCCACCTCTTTTTTCATTAACATGGAAATCTTTAATTGGACAATTTAGCTACTGTAAATTAGACAATGCTAAATGAAACTAAGAGACAGGGGTTTCCAGTCATGCTTTTCAGTTTGCCAAATCTGTGTTGGCCAACAACTGATTCAAAATTCTGAGTAAATATCCTAGCTATTAAAAAAAGCACAGAAAGGAATGCCTTATTTGGAAATACTCTGCAACCCAGCTCCTTGGTACTCCTGATCAGTGCACTCGCCTTCCGTTCAAGGGAATGATGAGGAGTATGTCTTGGCTCAGTAAAACTGCAAAAGTTAGCTGGTGTCTACGTAGCCCCAATGAATTCAGCAGGAGGGCATTAAACAACAGAAAAAGTCCTATATCCACAATAATGAATACATTTTGGTTGTGACATACAACTCATTTTTCAACACAGACCCACGTCAAGAGCAAAATTGCTAAAGCAAATAAAAAAATTATTACCTAAAAATGTGTGAAGATTGTAAGCAAACAATATTGTTAATGAAAAAAATTGCACTGAAAAAAAATTGCAACAGCTACTGGAAAGCCCTTTACTAAATATGAGCAAGGGAGTTTTTTCTGACGAGAAACCCAAAGTTCCTTGGTCATAATCTCACAAACTGTGACCTGAAGGAAGAGATAAATTACTTAGCTGATGAATAATAAGCAATACTAAATTCACAATGTCCTGGTTAGGGGAAAGAAACGTACTTTCTAAAAGACATCACAACCATCAGAAATGAACTGACATGAGGAAATTAGATGGGGCATTTTCCTCCATTCAAAACCCACCAGGGCAAATACCGTCATAGTGACCAGTTCCTGGTGTTCAAACCTAATATAACTTAAGAGACTCAAACCAGATCTTGGACACAAATACTTCTGAAGTTAAGGGACAAAGATGGGAATCTACACTTGTTCTCAATTCAAGCTACAAGGGGAATCAAAATCCTGGATTAAATAGTTAGGGGCAGTGTTGCGATTTTATGCATTCAAAATCCACACACCGATTTTGCAAGTCAGACCCATGTGTACAATAAAAGACGCTTTAAGAATGATGTGGACAAACTGGAGAGATCTAGAATACAGCAACAAAAATAACAAGAGGTTCAGAAAACCTGATCTCTGAGGAAAGATTTAAAAAATGTGCCCATCTAGTCATGAGAAAAGTCGTCTGAGTGGGGACCGGAAAACAGTCTTCAAGTTTTGCCATGTCCAGTGAAGGCAGGACAAGAAGTAATGGGCTTAATCTGTAGCAAAGGAGAGTTAGGTTAGATATTAGGAAAATCTTTCCTGCTGTAAGGATAGTTATATACTGAAACAGGTTACCAAGGGAGGCTGTGGAATCTCAGTCACTGGAGGTTTTTAAAAACAGGTGAGAGAAACACCTTTCAGGGTGGTCGAGGTATACTTGGGTACTGCCTCCGTATGGGGCAAGGGATTCTAAAGATCCCTTCCAGCCCTAGATTTCTATGATTCTGTGACTGTACCCAGCCAGCCAGTGGAATCCTGCTACAATTACCAGATAGCTCTGTGTGACAAGACTAATTTGATTGCACGAGGTAAGTCAGAATGATGATAGAAGAGTACTGAAGCATAAAATATTAGTGAAATCTTGATGTCCCGTTAAGACAGCAAGACAAAAAGATTTTGACCAGTTCAGATACGAGCTGACCATATGCCATTCTACTTCTATAAAACTGCCACACTGCTGGGAGTATGCCTACATTGCAAAGTAAACTCAGGGCTTGGGTTTGAGCAGCTATGCTCATTTGTAACCCAAGATTAGGAATTGTTGAACCCTGAGTCCTAACCTGGCGCTTCAGTGTCTACACTGTATTATGTGGGCCCGAGTCCAATCACCCATATCCCAGACTTCCTACTGCCCTCCCATAATGTGTCTGCTCTCGTCCTTTGTTTGGGTGCAGTGTGGGAAAACATGATTATTCACCAAACTTGACTGTCCAGAGGACAAAAAGTTGGCCTGTGGGATGGTGGGATACTTTTCTCAGACTCCCAGAGCACAAATCCAGTGGGACTGCAGCTACACTACAAAGCAATCGGGCTTGACGCCCTCAGTCTCAGTTTGACTCAGGCTAGGACCCCCCACCACCATAGAGTCGTGGGTCCGAACTCTGGATTAGAGTGATGTGTATGTAGACGGAAGGAGGGTATGGCTTGAGCCTGAATTTGAATCCTGGGCTTACAGAGTAGACATATCCTATGATTTTACTAGCTTTACATGAGGAGTAAAATAGCAAAAATCTTGCCAGCCTGCATACAAAAGTGATACTTATAATCTCATTAGCTATGCCAAACCTAAAAGATTCCCAGCCACAATAGCGAGATGGTAGAAAGTCCAGTCAATATATGCTAAAACCCTTCTCAAAAACCATCCATCCACCTACATAAATAGCCTGGGTGTTATGAAAACATCGATGCATTAAAATCCACTATAGTCAATGGAATACAATAGAGTTATTGAAAAATTCAATGAAGACTCACATAAGCATAATAGGTCATCGCTACAAGTTATATTACAGATAGGTCTGAACCAAAACTATGAATATAAATACCCCACAGTTTTGGAAAGCTGGATCCAGACTTTGCAGACGAGGCCCATCTCTTATAGGAGAATATTTTAAGTAGGTAAAAATAAAACACAAACAAACGCCACTCAAAATCATGCTAGGTCAACATAGTGTTGCTAGAAAACATGGGTCAAAGTTAGAAACTCCCTTCTTGGTAAGAACACATTTATTGGAGCAGTGAAACTGTTGTAACACCTCCAAGTACTTCAAAGACGTCTCTGCATCACCAGGGCATCGAAGAAAAATGCTGTCCGTCTGCCGCTGTGTTAACTTATTATCTAAGGCATCTGTTGCAAAATATTTGGACATCGGTACCAAATGTAAATGAATATTTTACACATAACAATCCAGAAAAAGACACGGTCCCAACTACATGAGCAAAGAAAAAGAGGAGTTAAAGAAAAGGGGAGCAATGAAATAGCCAAAGATGAACAAATCGGAGGAGAAATGCCTGATGCAGAGTCAGGAGCCAGCCACAGGAAAACTCTGGGGAATGTCCTCAGAGAGGGGAACTCCGTGGATGAAGCCCTGTACTGCACTGCACTCCCACAAGCTCCAATAATATCTAGGGATAGACACCAAGGACAACCCAGCCAACCTCTCCTGCTCTGGAGGATGGCAAAAAACGCTGGCTAAAGTATTATGAACCATGAGATAATCTGGATTGAATTTGTTGGTGTTAACAGCTGCCTGAAAGGAAGGAATGATCGATTCTTCACACTGCATCCATGGAAGGAGTCGGTAACCATCCTGTAACCAATTCGGCTTTCAGATCAGTTTCGAGTAGAACCCAAGTGGGAGTGCTGCATAGTAATTTAGCCTGAAGGTGATGAAGGTATGAATGTCCGTAACAAGGTCTGAACTGCAGCACTGCACAGAAAAACCTGATTTGGCAGAAAATGCAGAGATGAAAATAGCCTCAGGACTGGCTCAGCTTGTTGAGGGAGTGACCCAGAGAAAACCTTAATTTCCAGTGTTGTCTCACCAGCATTGTCCTTGCCCTGAATGACAAGGCTGCAGAAGCCGTTCCAAAATGTCTTGAAAAGGTTTCCCTTAACGCGGTAGCCAGGAGTTATCTAATGAGAGCCTAGATTGGCTACTCCTCATCGAAACAAGTGTCTGTCAATCAAGAAACAGTCCATGGCGGGCTAAGGAGGGAGTCAGAGAGCTCAGTGTCATCAGGATATTGAGGATGGCTAAGGTCATATTCCTTGATCATATCTTCTGGGGGCCGTCCAGAGATCAAACAGAATGCAGATGAAGGGAGATGAACAGAACTATGTAGCACATGGCTCGCTTAAGGCATTTCTTACTTACTGAATCAGCCTATGATCTTCCTCTGGTGGGGCGAAGGCTGCTGCTTACCAGCAAGCTGCAACTTAGGACAGAAGAGCCATTGATCGCTAATTATACATAAGTTGTTCATCTGCTTATTCTTTGTGATGTGTTATGGAACACAGGAGCTGTAAGACTGTGCTAGACAGAGTGAAGGCCAGATTCTCTCCTATACAGTGGTTTAAATCCATTCTTTTTAGTGGAGTTATTTCAAATTTACACCAGTGCAGCAGAGATCAGGATCTGGCCTTTACTGTATTGGTGTTATTCTTCCTTCATTCTCTGAATAGATGTTTGTTTCAAAAAATGACTTTTAAGGTAAAAATGTAAGCAATATTTATTTTGTAGGTGCAGCTGTCTATCAATTTGATTCGATTCTTTAAAATGGAACAGCTAGAACAAACTCTGATGGCAAACCAGCATAAAGAGGTCACTGATTATTAAAATCTCCTTGCAATAAATCGCGGTGGTTTCTTGTCAGCTGTGTGTGTGACTGTAGTATGAATAAGTAGGTAAAATTCCACTGAAGCTACAGTTTGCTTGATGATTATCCTGCGGTGCAAAAACATCCCTCCCCCGCACCCTTTTGCTTGCTAGTACCGAGAGAGAGAGAGAGAGAGAGAGAGAGAGAGAGAGAGAGAGACACACACACACACACACACACACACACACACACACACAGAGAAAGAACACTGCAATGTGACTGAACCAATTTTGTTCTTTCCTGAGTCTATCCTGACGCTATTCATGAATTTGCCTATTCAAGAAATACAACAAAACAGAAAAAGACAGCTCCATTCTGCTTCAGTGATCTACTGCTAAAGAAAGCACATACATTTTCCAATGAAATCCATAAATGAATGACAGGGCCAAGCCCTGCCTATATATCTTCAAAGTCACAGGGGCAAAGAGGTGCCAACTCTGTGCCCTCTGTAAGCACAGAATCTCCCACATCTACCTAAACAGCTTTCAGCAGATTAGCAGACATAAACATGATCTAGTTAGTCTTTACCTTCAGGGAGTTTAAGGCTGGCTAAAAACCTGCTGATGTGCCACAATTGTGTCTTTTTTTCTCTCTTTCTTTCTTTCTTTTTCTAAGTGCTGGCAATTATATCTGATGGTTTCAAGTTGCAAACATCCTGCAAAGCTGGGGGAGGAGGAGATGGGAAGGAATAAAACCGAAACAAGTCATAGTAACTTCCCTTCACCTTTAAAAATGAATAAAAGACAAAGGAAAGCCATGCTTCAAAACTAAGCCACCCTCCCTCTGAAACTATTTCCATACAGCAGGGAAGATAAAATGGAATGCAGTGAAAATGCTATGTAAATGCATTAATTTTTTCAAAGATATAATGCAGCCTAGCCCGTCTCTAACGCATTCCGTGCTGCTTCCAGTGAACAGCTTCCTCTTACCGGCAGCGACATATCACTTTTATCAGGATGCCAGAGATCACTTCCACACAATGCCAGCAGATGTAATTTTCTTAGATGCATACACAGTTCATCATTTAGATACTAGATGACAAGGTGATCACAGGGTGACTCTGTAACGCAAGTTCGTCGTTTGGTATTTTGAATTCTCAAATGATTAAAAAAAAGATTTATCAAATATAAATATCTTTAAGAAAAAAGTAACAAAAGTGCTACATGTGATCAAGGAAAAGCAATTTCATTAGTTTCTGCTACTTAAGGTAGGTTTGCTTTACAAATATTACCACATCCATTATCAATATGGCTTCCCATTATTAATTAAATTGTCTGTAGCAGTACAGCTCTCTTACACCATAACAAGGACAGAGTAAAGAGAACACAACAGCATTACACCCTATATCTCAAGGAGGAGATCTTCCTGCTTTTTAAGAAGTGTTCATATTTGGGTGCATATTGATGCCATGTTGATAACTAGCAGAAACTAGATATCAAAGTCCTCCAATTACCTTTCAGGCCTGTTAGGATTGCAGGCAGTAGTTACACAGACTTGTACAAACTCACCCATTTATTATCTTAATCCCTTTTTTGAAAACATTGCTTTTGAGAGGGGCTGGAGGGGGAAAAGGTGAGAGGAAGAACAAAAGGTAACGCAACTTCTATGAGAGATTGATTGAGTCTAGACCTCTTCGGAGCAGGCACTGCTAGACGTGCCAAATAATGAATAGTGGTTTTGAGAAGTGGACTGCCGTCCATTAGACATTCAGCTCATTTTTCATGTGATCCCAGGCTGGGCTTCTATCATGGTCCCAGAGGCAGAAGGCAGTATTTTATCCACTAAGCCATGCAGCTTGTGAGAGTAGAGGATGTCTGTGTTGAATATGTGAGCATCAACCGAAATGTGTGAATATGTTTCCCATGGATATTCTCAGTGCAGCACCCAAAAGAAGTATATCAAGTCACTGTGTGACCAGTGAGGCATGGCTTATTGCAGCTGGAAATCACTTATTCCCATGCTGAAGTGGGGTTTCTAGTGTTCTTTTTACTCTCTGTTGATACTCTCAATATGGTGTCCATCGACCCTGTGCCTCTACCTCAGCTTCCATCCTTTCAGTCTTGGAGAAGGAAAAGCGTACAGACTAGTTTTACATGATGTCTAAGGGTATCCAAGATTTGAAATGTAGCCTAAGACTTGGAACTGAGGACTCTCTAAAATACCTGGAAGCACTTTCTTGGAATGCTAAGACAAAGCAGCAAGATTTTCGAGCCACAGGGGCTGGGAGAGGGAGGTTGGTTGGTTGACTGATTATTTACTGGGAATTAATACTGAGAGAGTATATGCAAAGGCTGAGGGCACCATGCCATCTTCACAGAACAAGACCCTAACAGCTAACTGACGTACAAGAAACTGCAAAGTTATACTGTAAGAAGAACACATATTAAGGACCGAGGAAAGGCTAAGGTGCTACGTCTAAAACTAAGTTACTTCTTTCTTTGACCCTCCCCCTTCTTTGTATCAGTCGTCGTCTAGGGCCTCTGTCTTGATTTCGTTGGTTCCTTGCCGGGCCAATGCCAAGATGGTGTGGTTTACTGCTGCCATTTCCACGGCTAATGAAATGGGATCTTGGTGGTCACTATGGCTAGTGCTGTCATCCTGTGTATGCAGAAAGGAAAAAGATGAAGCGTTGTTAATTAGTGAGCATTCAGTCTGAGTGACAGAGTTTTTAAAGTGAGCAGTGAACTAAGGGCCGCAAATTACCCTTTTGCTAATTGGGTAGGGTTGAAAAGAAACATGGACTCCTTTTAAGAAAATGTCATTCACTGGGCAAACACAGGTTCATTGAAATGGGCAGGGCCGGGCGTGGAGATTCACGTTTATTTTCAATAGATAAAAGCTGCCTAATCGCGAGCGTAGTGCAGAATATATTAAAGGATAAGGTAAGAGTGATTTTGTGTAAAATAGAAGTGACACATACATACATATGTTCTATTTTATATAGGGATACATCTCTAGACAATTCAGCACTAAGCCAGCTGCTGAAAATGTCCCAGACAGATAAAAAAGGTGGTGAAATGACCTCATGCTGGAACTAGCACAGCAAATCACACTGTCTAGCCAGCCATCCTGCTACATGCCACATCTCATTTAATTAAATAGTGAAATACTGTGGGTTATACTGCTATCTGCACCGCAACCTCAAATAGATCTGGAGGCTGTCACCCTATTTTCCTGTGTCTTTTTTTCTAAACACTAAAAAGAAGCCTCTTAATTTAACAGGACAACAGTTTAATTGTTCAGGATACATGGCTGCTGTGAAGTATGAAGAATATGGGGAAAATTCGCTGCTATAGGCCTGCAATGAAGATTTTTCTCAGCACTGTAATGTTTTAAGATCAATGAAGGAAAAGGATTTCATTCCACATACACACTGAAGTGTGCAGTTTTCTGAGCCTACATCAGAGTGGGGGCATGGTTTGAATATAGGTGTAACTCTGACACCCTTTGGTGGCTTGTTTCAGTGGAGATCAAACCTGGGACACGTTGATCTGAATGCACGAGCCTCTACTGCCTGAGCTAAAAAACACTTTTCAGATAGCCAAGGTTGTAGCAGGCTCATCAATCTCTAGCTGGCCTAGCCACCACTACAGGGGGACCGAGTGCCATACCAAGCAGCCACCGCTTACACAGGGATATGTAGGGCCCTATCAAATTCACGGTCCATTTTGGTCAATTTCATGGTCATATGATTTTAAAAACCATAAATTTCATGATTTCAGCCATTTAAATCATAAATTTCATGGTGCTGTAATTGTAGGGGTCCTGACTTAAAAAGGAGTTCGGGGGGATCGCAAGGTTATTGTAGGGGGGGTTGCGGTACTGCTTCCCTTACTTGTGCACTGCTGCTGCTGGCGGCGTTGCCTTCAGAGCTGGGTAGCTAGAGAGCAGTGGCTGCGGGCCAGGAGCCCAGCTCTGAAGGCAGAGCCGCCGCCAGCAGCAGCGCAGAAGTAAGGCTGGCATGGTATGGTATTACCACCCTTACTTCTGTGCTGCTGCTGGCAGGGCGTCACTTTCAGAGCTGGGCACCTGGCCAACAGCTGCCGTTCTCTGGCCACCCAGCTCTGAAGGCAGCACAAAAGAAAGGGTAGCAACACCATGACCCCCCTAAAATAATCTTGCGATGTCCCTGCAACTCCCTTTTGGGTCAGGACCCCCAATTTGAGCAACACTGGTCTCCCCTGTTAAATCTGTATAGTATAGGGTAAAAGCACACAAAAAACCAGATTTCATGGTCTGTGACGTGTTTTTCATGGCCATGAATTTGGTAGGGTCCTAGGAATAAGTCATAGTCATAGAGTTTAAGGCCTGAAGGGAACACCAAATCCTCTATTCTGACCTCCTGTACATCACTGACCACTACCACCACCCAGTACCTGCACACTAAACCCAACCAAGTTCTAATCCTAAATCTAAAAACCAACTCTTTCTGGGATCTCGAGCAAAGCAAGCGTCAGCTTCCCCCTTTCTGAACTGGGGGTAAAAATACTTACTTACCTTACAGAGGTCTTGGGAGAATTAGTTAATATTTTTACAGCATTTTAGAGAGTAAAAATGCTAAGTATTTTTGTCATTATTACATCAGTCCCATGATGATGAATTTGCAACAATGTCATTTCTAAATCAAGATGGCAGATGGTGATTGCTGGTGGGACAGAAATGCCAGTTTTCAGTAAACTCCTGAGGCTGTTTAACAGAATCTCTCAATTTGCCATGAATTTTGGGCAAGATATTCAAAACCCTGGATGCACATCAGAATTTTTGAATACCTGACCTAAAAGTCAATTAAGTGAACTATGAGAAAGTGTAAAAAAAAAAAAAAAAACCACCAAAATCCCTCTGAAGTTGTATTAACTTTATGTTATTAACTTTAATGGTAATTGGATAAACTTTATGTTTTCAAGTTTTCTGGAGTCTGAATGATACCCTGAAACACAGATTTTATGGTTTTAACGGCTGAATGGATGTTAAATGGTCATCAGCATAGTTTTCCACAGTAACGCATTTAACTTTAAATGCCTAATTTTCGTTTACAGTGGAGTCTGGGCTAGATCATTGAGAACTGCAACATCTAAGGACTCTGAACAGAGAATTTTGATGCAATTAAGCAAATTAAGCAAAAAAAAAATCTTTCCAAAAATACGTTGGATAATACAAAAATACAGAAAGGAAGAAATGGTTTGGAATTCTAAACAATGCATCTGCTAAGCCATCAATTCCTCTATCTGACAGGCATGCAATTAAATGTGCTTGGCTGCGGTTTCAAAATATATCACACCAATTATTTAGGAGATTCTGACCTTGCACAGCCATACGGAGCAGAGCTCCACCAAACTACTTCCAGAGATGGTCTATAAAAGGCTCTCTGTCCTCCACCAAAGAAACAGCAGCAGCTCTAAGGATGGGGGAAACAGAGCAGACATACCAGCACTTCTCACCCAATCAATGTCCCACTGGACTTGGGCTGAGCCTACTAGGGTAGCTACTCCAGGATACTGGGCTCCCAGTAACCAGGAGATAAGATCTCCTACTTCCTTCCAGGAATGGCCTATTAAGAAAACCCCAACAAAACCCAGACACCTGGGTGTAGCAGCATGAACACAAGGAGCAAAGGTAGCAGAATCATGTAAGTGAACTGTTCAGCAAGGCCAATGATGTCAAGTGAATCTATCCAAAATGGACTTAGTCACCACTGACTCTGCAGGGGAAGATGGAGAAGGGGAGATGGGATGAGAACATGGGTGCCTGATGTCACAGGGAAGCATGTTTGTGCCCAACACACTGCAGAAATGGTTAAAGATCTGTATGTCCTTTCTTGAAGATTAACCACTGTACCAGTGCCAGAGATAAGGAGAGCTTGAATTATACATGGTGCGTAGCTTGAGTTAACACTGTCCTAGCATTTTTCAAACATTGTGTGTTGTGTGAATGGTGTCACTTGCTTGTTTGGAGCAGATCCTCCTGTCTTCTTCTACCTTCTCTGCTTCTCTGCCTCCCTCTGAACATCTTCCCTCCTCCTCCCCATTGCGTACTTGCCAAGTGTCCTGTTGTATGACAATAAATCCAAGTGGGTGAATACTGGTTCTCACACATTCAATAGGGGAGCTTTGCTCTTCCACTTTCCCCATTAAAATTACATGAAAGAAAAAAAAGAAGGAACTCTGACTCATGAGAGGTACAAGGCCCCATGACGCTGAAGTGTCACATGCGGGGTCTCCCATCTGGGGCCACGCAGCTCAGCTCAGATTCTTACCTGCTCTGAATAGTCATTCCCATCGACGTCGTCGCTATTAGAATGGCCTCCGGGACTCTGTACATCTATGCCATGGCTCTCCAGGATTGCTGCTTCTTCGAAAAAAGCAAATGGATCCCTAAATTATCTGATGCATTACCAGAATTAAAGACCATCCATATTTTAGGCATTTAAAACAAGTGGACTAGCAAGGTCAACTCTTGACTCCTCCTTTCAACTATTCACAATTTGGGTGGGTGTTAAGTGTTCACTTCTGTTGCCACCTCCTCCCCCCCAAACTGTTTCCATTCTCAATGTCTAATAGTCAAACCTTCCTTCTTCCCCATCTAGTCTACAACGGACAGAGTCTCCCATGTATATCCAGTGTGTCTGCAGCCGTGTCGGCCCCAGGATACGAGAGAGACAAGGTGAGCGAGGTAACATCTTTTAATGGACCAATTTCTGTTGGGGAAGGAGACAAGGTTTCAAGCTACACAGAGCTCTTCTTCAGGTCTGAAGCTCGAAACCTTGGCTAGTCTGCAGAACGCAACACAGCGAAGTTTGTGAGCTGTATCCTATTCCAGCTTGCGCACTATCAACAGAATTGTTTACTAGGTTCCAATCAGTTATGGCTCTGCAAACCCACTAAAGGCAATAAGGTGGCCCCGGGGTAACTGAAGGAAGAATTTGGCCTGCAGAACCTTGGTACTGGTGATGGTATTTGAGATGTAAAGAACCCATCTTGACTTTCAGATCTCAGTGGAATCTTACAGGGTTGGCAATAAGAAAAAACACCACCATTTTGACTTGTAAAATGAGTACATTTGAGTTAGACATTACTGATGCAAGAAACTTACACACAAAAGACCCCTTTCTAAAAAAATCGCTTCCCCTCTCCCCCTGGCACTTTTCAGAGTGGAACTGCATTTTAAAGGTTTTTAACTCAGTACATTTTGAATTTCCCCTATCCCCAGTGCAGAAATCACTGCTTCTCTTGTTTCATTTGGGACGTCCAATGGGACTGGGCCAATAATTCGGTGTTAGGGAAATATGAATCCTTCTATATTGATCAGATTCAGACTTAAAACTGAAATTAGGTCCTCTGGTGACATCCGATCACTGAATCATTTTTCCTGCCCTACTACTGACATTTGTAAACCAAGTCCAAGATGATAGTTTAGAAACGTTGAGAGGGTGAAAGATTTATTTTAAAAAGTGCTTTAACCGACTATTAAAAATGCTTGGAGCTTCTAGCCATTTGCATTAATAGAATTCAATATTATGCTCTCCAGCTCCCTGGAGCTCGCCCCTCAGGTTGTCTGAAAGCAGGTTCTCTGATACATTACCGATATTGGCTCTTCTCTTGATTTCCTTTCTCCTGTTGGCAAACCAGTTGTACACTTTAAGGGAGGTAACTCGCTCCAAATCTGACAACTTTTTGCCTGTGAAAATATACAGTAGAAAGCACAGTTGTTTACAGGGTTTCACAGGCACTTTGCACATACATATAAGATCAGCAGATCCCTGCCATGTGATAAACCCTTGAAACTTAGAGCAGACAGCATTAGAGAGTGGAACTACATAAAAACAGTTCACAAATGAAACGCAGGGCTTTTCTTCGCAACTACAGCCAGCTCAGTCCTAAACTGTGATAGAGAGCAAAGCCACGCTTCCAATTCAGGAGACCAGGATTCAATTCACAGCTCTGCCACAGAATTTGTGTGTGACCTTGGGCAAGACACTTCACTTCTCCGTGCCCCAATTCTCCATAGTAAAATGGGGATAATACTTTCCCGCCTCATAGGGATAATGTGAAGCTAATTTGGTTACTGCCTTGGTGGCACGCAGGTAGTGAGTGCCATAGAAAAGCTAGTAAACATTAATAAGAGATGAGTTTTGGGGATGGCAGAGAGAAGATCTAGTATTAGTAACAAAAACTTATATATCACTTTTCATCAGCTGATCTCAAAGTGCTTTAGAAAGGGGTTGCTATCATTATCTCCATTTTACAGATGGGTAAACTGAGACACAGAGCAGGGAAATGACTTGCCCAGGGTCACCCAGCAGGTCAGTGACAGAGCTGGGAACAGAACCCCAGTCTACTGAGTCCCCACTCCAGTGCTCTGTTCACTAGACTAGACTGCCTCCCTGCTAAGTTATAGTCAATAATGCTACAATTGTCTCATATGTTAGGACGTTTCGTCCTAGCTTTTCTTTATTTCGCCTTTGGGTTTATTACATTACTTTTAATTCCTGTAAACAAAAGTTGCAGAACATGTTCTCTGCAAGGTTTGGGTATGTTCTACTATTTCAACTAAGCAAAGGCAGGTGAGGTCATTTCTTCAAAGATGGCATTATTATACCAGATACTCACACTCCATTCCCAGGTAGGATTTCTCATCTCCTACCCTCACAGGAGCAGGAAGAACTAAGAAGATGCTGGGGAGGAGGGGAAATGAGGTCCCACAACACACACAACCTACAAGGGGGGCTCATGTCTAGAAACTACAGCGAAGCTTGGACGTCTGGAGATCAGGGTTCCCTACTTTGCCAAGGATACACCATGTGATCGTAGGCAATTCACAACCTCTCTGTGGCTACATTTCACCATCCTTAAAATGAGATCAGTAATAACAATAATGCCACATACCCACTTTTGTAGAGTAGGGTGACCAGACGTCTCGATAAAATCCCCCTTGTCCCGCGTCCCGACCGATAATTGGTGGGGACGCAACTTGTCTCGATATTTTGCACTCCGTTTTTTGTTGTAGTTTTTTTTGCTCTGCTGGCGACCCCCATCACCAAAAAAAAATGTGTCCCGATATCAATATTTTCTTCCTCTCACTTGGTCACCCTATTGTAGAGGGCTTTGAGATTCTCAGATAAGAAGTGCACATATTTGTAAAAGTAACTAAAAATAATTGACTTTAAAGAATGCATAGCTTTGAAATGCATTCCCTTTCCTATGGATACCCTACATGACCCTGTATATATGAAATGTTTTGATGCTGAACTTCACCTCTAGCTCTCTACTATTTTAATTAGTAGAAATGTGTCTTTCAGACATAGGTGTTTGGGTCCGAGGGCTACATTAGCCCTCATGTTCATCCAAGTACAGCAGCTTGAGTGACACGAGCCATATAGTGCTCTAGGAAATACTTCCTACTGGTTGAGAGCACTAAATTGTTAGTGAAAGCCACAAAATGAGATTTGCTGAATTTAGCAGGAGATGTTGAAATCTAATCGCAGACTCCTTTGAAAAGGACAGTGCGATCAAGTCCTTACCTGGCTTTTGTATAACTGCATTACAGGCATTTGCAATTTCTTCTCTCTTTGCCTCATCAGGATATTGATTCTCATTGAAGTAACTGCAGAAAAAAAAACGTTTTCCAGAAATCAAAGCAGGAATGCACCAAAACAGCTTCACTAAAAGGTGTCAATGGCTAGTAAATGCACCGGTCTTAAAGGGACAATACAGACATATTAAGTTTTATGCTGAACAGTATGTGCATGTTTATGTATTACATGTGAACACACAGTTCCCCTTTAAAACCTTCTCAATTGCCTTAGATAACCAAATGTCACCTCCACACTTGCACCATTCCCTATAGCAAGTGAGTAGGTATAAGGAAATAGAAAATGCTGCAATACCAAAGATACTATTGCAAAGTGAAACACTCCTGGTAGGAAACCCCACAGTTAGTACTGAGGCACCTCGGCTCCTTTGATTAAGAACGTAAGAATGGCCGTACTGGGTCAGACCAAAGGTCCATCTAGCCCAGTGTCCCATCTTTCGACAGTGGCCAATGCCAGGTACCCCAAAGAGAATGAGCAGAACAGGTAATCATCAAGTGATCCATCCCCATTACATGATAACATACTATTTTTTCCGCATGACCCCTGTCTCATTCAGTGCATAATGTTCAATATTTACGTTGATTCTTGGGGTTCAGTAAGCATCTCCCATTTTCTCATTCACTACATGTCTATCTCCACACTGACCACCAAAATCTTCACATTTTACCAGGAAGCACGTAACTACAGAAGTTTTGAGTCATTACTGTGGGATAACGTAGTGGTTTTCTTACAAGGGGTCTGTGAGTGCAGAACTATATAGTAATACTCTAAGAACTACGGATTAACTCTACAGTGCACTTTTAAAATTGTATTTTTATTTAATAATTGTAAACTTACTATGGGATAAGAGATTATTTTCATGTAACATTTTAGTGCTATAGCTTTTGATAATTATCATTTTACTATACCTATAGTTTTGCTATAAAAATTATTATTTTACTATTAGAAATATTTTCCTTAGCCTAAACTCAAACAAATTGATTTAAAACCTCTGAGCCCAATCAAAGTCAAAGGCAATGGTGCCGATTCAGATCCTATATGCAGGGATCACTTCATTTCTTTTCAGTTTGCCTCCTAGGAATATATTGTGTAGGGGTTATTTTACAAAAGTAAAGGTCAGAATTATAAACGTTCCTTAGTCAACTTGGTAATGGACTCTTACACTTGTTGCTGTGTATTTAAGGGAACAAATTTTTCTTTTTATTTTTACCAAGACACCGTATAGCAGTGGACTCATGAGACATGCATGCGTGCGCCTCGCCACGTGTGTATCTGTGTGTATCTACTCCCAGCATAATTTCAGATAGTTGATATATCCTTATTTTTCAGCTAAAAGAGGCTATATAGAAATAAATGGATGAAACCAATTGAGGTTATTTTGCTGTTAAAAGCATGATTTTGTTCCCTGTAATATTCTGTTTCCAAGCTACCTCTGAATAACTGCAGCTAACAGCGCTCCCACTATTTCGCTTTGGAGATTATTCCACAGTTAAATCAACCTTATTGTAAAGTAAATTTTTCGTAAATGTCCAGCCTGAATTTTCTTTTCTTGCATTCCATCCTGCTATTCACCCTGTCATTTGGAGTTACAGCTATATGTACAAGCGGAATCTTGTTTGTGGGTTGCTATTCATTGATTAAGAGAAAGAGCTCATTAGCACAGCAAGAAGCGCTGTTAATGTGCATCCATTTGATTTGCTTGCTTAGAGAGCAACTGCAACCATTGAAATTACATTTTTAAGTGAGAGGCAGAATACAGAAATTAGTAATTTGGGTACTAAATACACACACACACACACACACACACACACACACACACACACACACACACACACACACACACACCCTTCCCCACCCCGACTCCCACCCTTCCTCTTCTAGGTTTCTTGTTGAGAGTTTCTCTTACGAACTAAGACTCAGGTCTACATAGGCACCTAAATCCCAAACACGGGCACAACTCCTAGTTTTAGGCTCCACCAAGATTCACAGAACTCCTGTTTGGTGGCCACCTAATCCTGTAGGCACCTAAACCTCATTCAGTGCCTACATTTTTGCTGCGAGTCTCCTAGGCGTCTATGTTTCTGCATCCAGAACTCTAGGCCAGCAGTTCCCCAACTAGGGGGCATGACCTCAAGTCGAGATGCGCCATCAGCAGATGGGGTTGTGGCAATCCTGAGTGTGCAGATGCCATTTTGCTCCACACAGAGTGACCCTGCAGGTATTGTGCATGCAAGGCCAGCCTGTGCAGAGGATGACATTTGGTAATGGCATCCTCCATGCTGTCTGAGCTCGCGGGAGGCTGAAAACAGGGTCATGCAAGCAGAAAGTTCAGGAACTGCTGCTCTAGGTGTACGAATGCCTATTTCCTGCCTACGCCCCAGTGTGACCCACAAGGCATGGGAAGACAGGCTTTGCCCACCCTTCTTGCCTGCGGGACCTGATCTGGTAGATGAGCTCTGAGCATGCCCTTCGGACTGGGTTCCATTCAAAATCTGGCCAGAGGAGGAGGCAGCAGTGGTGGCCCCATCATAACGCTTAGCCTAGTGCACTCATCTGCAATGTGGGACACCCACGTTCAATGGCCCCCTCTGCCTGCTGCAGAGAAAAGGATTTAAACAGGGGTCTCCAACCTCTGAGGTGAGTGCCCTAATCACTGGACTATGGGATATGCTCATGTGGCTCTCCCTCAATCTCCCCTGTTGAAGTTGTTCTACTTGGGATAAATCAGAGCCACTGGAGCAGGGGGACCAGACTCAGGTCTCCTCAGTCCCAGAAGAGTGCTTCTAACCACTAGGATACAGTGACATTCTCCCTCTCTCTGCCCCAATGTCTATTTAGATATTTATCCAAAGTGAAACAGTTTCAACAGGAGACACAGAGCGACCCACATCAGAACAGTCCTGTGGTTAGGGCACTTTATTCAGAAGTAGGATTTGAACCCCTTCTCCCCAGAAGGGAAAATTGGGCTAAAAGTGATATGGGAGGCACCACTGCCACTTCCTCCCTTTTTGGGTAGAGTTAAGCGCCTGCCTAGCTCATTCTCACAAGAAACTGCTTAGGCACCTGTGGCAGGGCAGGGGTAAAACCCCTTTTAGGCCCTGCCAAAATGCTGGCTACAGCCTGCTCTCTGGCCAGTAGGCCAGGTGTAGAGATGCAGGTACTCAGCAGGGAGCCCAGCTGCAAGCCCTAACGAGGGTTGGCTCAGATGAACCTGCCGGGCTAAGTAGTGACAGCTGGGCTGGGGCAGGAGAAGGCTGTAAAAGCCTTGGGCAAACCTTAGTGGGGAGGCTAGCCTAGGAGGAGACAGGAGGGCAGTATCTCTGTCTCCTTACCAAGAAGGAAGCCTCAAGGGCCAGGAGACCCTGGGGAGGGTCTGTGGGGCACTAACTGTTGGGGGATCTGGGCACTGCACGGGCACTGTAAATAAAGACACTGGGGTGATTCAACAAAAGAGGGAGTGAACACTCTTTATTAAACCAGCCTACACACAGGGTTCAGGCACAAAAGTGGGACAGCCTGCGCTCACCCTGTGACAGCACCTAAGTCACCTGGCTCCAAGAGAGGGACTCCAGGCTGTGGACTGCAAGCAGAGATAGGGGACTTCTCTGCAGCCCGGATTTAGGCACTGAACTTCATGAGAGGGGTGGGGCTTATGACACACCCAGCTGGTCTGCATGCAGCTAGCTTAGGCGGGGAGCTGCCTAATGTGCTGGCTTTTGTGGATCCCATTCCTAGAGCACCCATCTCTCTCCATTCATTGTCCAGGGAGCCTAGCTCAGGTTTGTAGATCCCATTGCAATGCTGAGTGTTGCAACTCTGAACTCCCTTTGAGGAGCCGGACTTAAATCCTGAGAAACAACGTGTATCTACAATCCATACTATGCCTGATGCCATTCTGTCTAAAATCAGGGGAAGTTTGGCCACTGACTTAAAAGGAAGCAGACTTGGGGACACCAATTTCAATGGGAATTGCTGGTGCTCAGCACCTCTCAGAAGTCTACGCAGGAAGCAGCAGGGACACTCCTAGAAGCATCAGCAAAGGCTGCTGGGCTTTATTTGATTTGGCAACATTCCCAAGCCTGGAATCAATGTAATTTTCATTCTCTGAAACATACCAACCCCTTGGCTATACAGTACCATGGAATATTCAGCACAGAACTGTCCTCCCTTACAAATTCTTGTTTGCAAGGATTGTGTTTTGTACAGGACTTTCTTGGAAAAGGGAATAACAAGGAAACAAAGTGTAAAGAAATGTATAATGAACCGTGTTAGACAAATGTATGTTTAATAATGTCAGAGAAGTAGATATTATATATTCAAGAGTGTAATAATTAAATGTAAAAAATTTGTTGCTTTCTGTAAATATCTTGCTGACACAGCTCTCAAAACACTGGTAAAACACCTACAGTCGATTTTTGGTCAGTGTAGATAACAGGGCCAAGCACACCTGACAAATATGTGATTTATTAGTCAGATGCAGCTCTTCTTAGTAAGACAGACTAGGGAGGAAGGATACTGACTGGACAGGACGAGCCAACCAAGGCCAGTGAAGGAGAAATAGAACTCAGGAACAGGTTTGCAGAGTTGGAAAATGAAGAAGGGGCACAGCAGGTGGTCGCTGAAGGAGAGAGGGCAAGGAAAAAGAGAAGAGCTGATAGTCCTGCAAGAGGAGGGGAGGAGTCAATGGAGGCAACACCAAATATGACCCCCAGGAGGATTGCAAGAGGGAATAGGAATCGAGAGGACTTGCAGCCGGTGGGTGCGGGAGATAGACCGGAGAAGCGCACTGTCACCAGGAAACGGCAGGTCTACGTGATTGGGGACTCCTTACTGAGAAGGATAGACAGGCCTGTGACTAGAGCTGATCGGGAGAACAGAAGGGTGTGCTGTATGGCGGGTGCTAAGATACAGGATGTGGACCTGAGGCTGAAAAGGATACTAGCGGGAGCGGGGAAGAATCCGTTGATTGTCCTTCATGTGGGAACAAATGATACAGCTAGATACTCTCTGGAATGTATCAAGGGAGACTATGCCAGACTGGGGAAGACACTTAAGGAAATCGAGGCTCAGGTGATCTTCAGTGGGATTCTGCCAGTTCCTAGAGAAGGGCGACAAAGGTGTGACAAGATTATGGCGATTAACAGATGGCTCAGGCAGTGGTGCTATAAAGAGGGCTTTGGGATGTACGGCCATTGAGAAGCATTTACGGACAGAAGACTGTTCTCTCGGGATGGACTTCACCTGAGCAAGGAGGGAAACAGACTTCTAGGATGGAGGCTCGCCGACTTGATTAAGAGAGCTTTAAACTAGAAATTTGGGGGAGATGGTTGGGAGATGTTTGGGAGATCTCCACGCCGGAATTTAACCTTGAGAGGGAAGTAAACAAAGTAAGAGGGGATACAGCCATGGACAGAAAAATTGGCATAAGGAGGAAGGGTAGTGTAGATAACAGACTAACAGGTGATGTTGGTGGTAGAATGTCCGTGCCTAACAGGGTACAGAATGTGAGTGAAGTCAAATGGCAAAAATTAAGATGTCTGTACACTAATGAGAGGAGCCTAGGGAACAAAATGGAGGAACTAGAGCTACTGGTGCAGGAAGTGAAACCAGATATTATAGGGATAACAGAAATGTGGTGGAGTAGTAGTCATGACTGGAGTACAGGTATTGAAGGCTATGTGCTGTTTAGAAAAGATAGAAATAAAGGCAAAGGTGGTGGAGTAGCATTGTACGTCAATGAGGAGGTTAACTGTAAAGAAATAAGAAGTGATGGAATGGACAAGACAGAGTCTGTCTGGGCAAAAATCACACTGGGAAAGAAAGCTACTAGAGCCTCTCCTGAGATAGTGTTTGGGGTGTGCTACAGACCACCGGGATCTGATTTGGATATGGATAGAGACCTCATTAATGTTTTTAAGGAAGTAAACACTAATGGGAAATGTGTGATCATGGGAGACTTTAACTTCCCAGATATAGACTGGAGTACAAGTGCAAGCAAGAATAGTAGGGATCAGATTTTTCTGGATGTGATAGCTGATGGATTCCTTCACCAAGTAGTTGAAGAACCGACAAGAGGGGATGCCATTTTAGATTTGGTTTTGGTGAGCAGTGAGGACCTCATAGAAGAAATGATTGTAGGGGACAACCTGGGTTCGAGTGATCATGAGCTAATTCAGTTCAAATTAGATGGAAGGATAAACAAAAATAGATCTGGGACTAGGGTTTTTTATTTCAAAAGGGCTAACTTTAAGGAATTAAGGAAATTAGTTAGGGAAGTGGATTGGACTGAAGAACTTGTGGATCTAAATGCGGAAGAGGCCTGGAATTACTTTAAGTCGCAACTGCAGAAACTATCGGATGCCTGCATCCCAAGAAAGGGGAAACAAACCATAGGCAGGAGTTGTAGACCAAGCTGGATGAGCAAGCATCTCAGAGAGGTGATTAAGAAAAAGCAGAAAGCCTACAAGGAGTGGAAGAAGGGTGGGATTAGCAAGGAAAGCTATCTTAGTGAGGTCAGAACATGTAGGGATAAAGTGAGAAAGGTTAAAAGCCAAGTAGAATTGAACCTTGCAAAGGGAATTAAAACCAATAGTAAAAGGTTCTATAGCCATATAAATAAGAAGAAAACAAAGAAAGAAGAAGTGGGACCACTACACACTGAGGATGGAAAGGAGGTTAAGGATAACCTAGGCATGGCCCAATATCTAAATAAGTACTTTGCCTCAGTCTTTAATAAGGCTAATGGGGAGCTTAGGAGTAATGGAAGGATGACAAATGGGAATGAGGATATGGAGGTGGATATTACCACATCTGAGGTAGAAGCCATATTTGAACAGCTTAATGGGACAAAATCGGAGGGCCCGGACAATCTTCATCCGAGAATATTAAAGGAACTGGCGCATGAAATTGCAAGCCCGTTAGCGAGAATTTTTAATGAATCAGTAAACTCAGGGGTTGTACCGTACGACTGGAGAATTGCTAACATAGTTCCTATCTTTAAGAAAGGGAGAAAGAGTGATCCGAGTAACTATAGGCCTGTTAGTTTGACATCTGTAGTATGTAAGGTCTTGGAAAAAATTTTGAAGGAGAAAATAGTTAAGGACATTGAGGTCAATGGTAATTGGGACAAAGTACAACATGGTTTTACTAAAGGTAGATCGTGCCAAACCAACCTGATCTCCTTCTTTGAGAAGGTGACAGACTATTTAGACAAAGGAAATGCGGTAGACCTAATTTACCTCGATTTCAGTAAGGCATTTGACACGGTTCCACGTGTGGAAATATTAGTCAAATTGGAAAAGATGGGGATCAATATGAGAACTGAAAGGTGGATAAGGAACTGGTTAAAGGGGAGACTACGATGGGTCGTACTGAAGGGTGAACTGTCAGGCTGGAAGGAGGTTACTAGTGGAGTCCCTCAAGGATCGGTTCTGGGACCAATCTTATTTAACCTTTTTATTACCGACCTTGGCACGAAAAGCGGGAATGTGCTAATAAAGTTCGCGGATGACACGAAGCTGGGGGGTATTGCTAACACGGAGAAGGACTGGGATATCATACAGGAAGATCTGGACGACCTTGTAAACTGGAGTAATAGTAATAGGATGAAATTTAATAGTGAAAAGTGCAAGGTCATGCACTTAGGGATTAATAAAAAGAACTTTAGATATACACTGGGGATGCATCAGTTGGAAGCAACAGAGGAGGAGAAGGACCTTGGGGTATTAGTAGATCACAGGATGACTATGAGCCGCCAATGTGATATGGCCATGAAAAAAGCTAATGCAGTTTTAGGATGCATCAGGTGAGGTATTTCCAGCAAAGATAAGGAGGTGTTAGTACCGTTATATAAGGCGCTGGTGAGACCCCACCTGGAATACTGTGTGCAGTTCTGGTCTCCCATGTTTAAGAAGGATGAATTCAAACTGGAACAGGTTCAGAGACGGGCTACTAGGATGATCCGAGGAATGGAAAACCTGTCATATGAAAGGAGACTCAAAAAGCTTGGCTTGTTTAGTCTAGCCAAAAGAAGGTTGAGGGGGGATATGTTTGCTCTTTATAAATAAATCAGAAGGATTAATATTAGGGAGGGAGAGGAATTATTTAAGCTTAGTACCAATGTGGATACAAGAACGAATGGGTATAAACTGGACACTAGGAAGTTTAGACTTGAAATTAGACAAAGGTTTCTAACCATTAGAGGAGTGAAGTTCTGGAACAGCCTTCCAAGGGGAGTAGTGGGGGCAAAAGACATATCTGGCTTTAAGATTAAGCTTGATAAGTTTATGGAAGGGATGGTATGATGGGAGAGCCTAATTTTGGCAACTGATCTTTGATTATCGCCGGATAAGTATGCCCAGTGGTTGGTGATGGGATGTTGGATGGGATGGGATCTGAGTTACTGCAGAGAATTCTTTTCTGAGTGCTGGCTGGTGAGTCTTGACCACATGCTCAGGGTTTAGCTGATCGCCACATTTGGGGTCGGGAGGGAATTTTCCTCCAGGGCAGATTAGCAGAGGCCCTGGAGGTTTTTCACCTTCCCCTGCAGCGTGGGGCATGGGTCACTTGCTGGTGGATTCTCTGCAGCTTGAGGTCTTTAAACCACAATTTGAAGACTTCAATAACAACTCAGGCATAGGTTAGGGGTTTGTTATAGAAGTGGATGGGTAGGGTTCTGTGGCCTGCTTTGTGCAGGGGGTCGGACTAGATGATCACATTGGTCCCTTCTGACCCTAGAATCTATGAATCACATGATGCAGACAAGTATGAATAAGACAACTGTTTTAAGAAATAATGGAATACGTGAAAGCTATAAAAAAAGACAGATAAGGAGGTACCAATCAGAGTTTTAACAGGATAAATAAAAATGGATGAGTTGGAAGGATTTGGGGTTAGTTATTATATGTGTATGAAATATATTTAGTATCGAATGGTTATAAATAAGGTAGTTTTAATAATGTGTGCAAGCTTGAGGTTATGAGACCAGGTATAAAGGACGTGTGTACAACAAAGGGGACTGGAGGAGCAGGAGCCAAGCGGGACCCCATCAGATAGACCAGCATGGACCTGATGACGACAAAAACAGCCTACCCATACCCCAGGACTGATTGTTACTCTATCCTGCTCTATCTGTTTTACTTATGCTTGATTAAGTTGGTAATATATTGTCCTAAAATTCTCTTATTAAAGCTTTAAAATAGCTAGGCTTAGTAACTGGGGTGGAAAAACAACCCCCTGAATGACAAAAATTTTAACAACAAAAAGCGCTGGGGTGGACAGGACAGCCATTCTCCTGTCGACAAAGCTACTGCCCCTCGTTGGGGGTGGTCTTACTCTGTTGCTGGGAGAGGTCTCTCCTGGTGACAAAGAGCGGCTACACTGCTTACCCTACAATGGCCCAGCCGCGCTATTGTAAGGTGCACAGTGTAGACACAGTGTAGACGCTGGGAGTTGCAACTCCTAACTGCTGCCTAGAGGCATTCACAACTGTGAGTTAGGCCCCCAGGGTCCCTGTACAACGCATGGAAAGAGGTAGGTGCCCAGGCAAGGGATTCACAGAAGCCAAGACACTGAGCGGGGAGCTGCTGAAGTCCCACCCCTCAAAAGGAGTTAGGAGCCTGACTAGAGAGGGAGAATCCCGAGCAGAGGCACCTAAGCCAGCTCTTCCTTATGAAAAATTGTGATGGTTCTACCACTGCATCACTGATACCAAATAGCCCCGTGGTTAAAGCACTCATCTGAGAGGTGGGAAACCCAGGTTGAAATCCCCCCTCTGCCTGATGTAGTGCAGGCCCTTGAACTCAGGTTCTGCACCTCACTGGTGATTATACTAACCAGTGGGGTATAGGCTACTGCAGTGTGGGGCTCGCTCAATCTTTCCTGTTGAAATACACCTCTACCCTGATATAACGTGACCTGATATAACACAAATTCGGATATAACGCAGTAAAGCAGCGCTCTGTGGGGGCGGCTGCGCACTCCGGTGGATCAAAGCAAGTTCGATATAATGCGGTTTCACCTATAACACAGTAAGATTTTTCGGCTCCTGAGGACAGCGTTTATATCTGCGTAGAGGTGTATAAGGGACTGCAATCTATGCACTAAACACTAGGCTATAGTCACTCACTCTCCGGCCCAATGTCCACGTAAGGCTCTGCTCCAACACTGATTGGGGATTTGAACCTTGGTCTCCCACATCCCAGGTGAGTACTCCATCCACTGGGCTACTGGGTGTAAGGGAGACAGCGTTACCACCATCCTCTTTCCTGTTCCTCGTGGATTGGGCATGCTCAGAGCAGGCCTACAGGCTCAGGTGAGACAGGTAGGGGAAAGCCTAGTTTGAGAAACTCACCAGGGCTTGTTCAGCAGTGTCAGGAATTAGCTGGCAGTGCGCATGTACACCTACAGAAATTTAGGTGGCTACAGGACTTTAGATGCCTCCAGGGTTAGGCGACAGCTGAATGGGGGTGGTTTGTGGATGCCAGTGATGCCAAAATGTTAGCCGTTAATGCCTAAAGGGGCAGTTAAGTACCTAATTCCCCTTGGGAATCTAGTCCAAAGATTAATTCTGCAAATCTGCCCCACACAGCTGTATTAGGTTTCCTGTGAAAACTCTATTTCATTTACAGATACTTGCCAAAAATCTACAATACATAAAACAAACCCCATGAAGTGAGAGAGAGAGAGACAGAAAGAGAACGAGAGAACTATCAGGTACTAAAATCATAAGGTGACAGCCTGATGTCGCACTCCTGTACGGGCTGGATGAACTACAACCCTGTACCTGGTGGATGATGCCCAAGCTTACTAAAGAAATGCAAACAAAAGCAGATGTAAAACTGCAGGAAAACCTCTGCATCTGAGAAACAGGGAGAGAAATTAATAAAGAGAAGAAAATGGAGACGCTATTAGCGAGCCTCTCATTCAGCATATAGCTACGTGCTACATTGAATGTACTATGAACAAGCTGTAGGCTACCATATGCTCTGGCTGGTTCCAATGCCTTGGAAAGGGAACAATGCTTGCTACCCATAACACAATTCCGGTTCAATATTTTGTGATGACTGCAAGCAGGCTCCTTTGGTCAAGCTAACCCTTTTCACAACATGACGACGAAATGACATGCCAATAGCAAAGTTTCACAGCAGACACACAGAATGTGGTGAGGGTGGGTGCATTAAGGAGATGTTAGGAGTGACTCCTCAGTTAGGATTGCTGAGAGTTAAGTTTAAAGCAGAACTAGAACCCCTCTGCTTCACACTTCAATGGACAAATTCACTCTCAGTTCTGGCACAATAACCACAGGTGGTTTGCATTAGTAGAGATCACTTCTCTCGCCCTCTGTCCATAGCCCCTTCTAGCTCAAACCCTATGCGGCATCTGAATTCCCCCCATACACCCATCAAGTCTTCTGATAGCCTGGTACAACTCCATTCCTGCCTCTCCTATTAACTCAACTCACATTTTCCTCCACATCCAGTCTCCTGGACAGCTCCCCCAACAACATTCACAGTTCCCAATGTTCCCTCTCCCCCACCATATTCAGCTTTTACACTTCGATAGGACAAGTCTGTCAGCTACTCTGGGCAGAGCAGACTGAAATTTTCCAGTCTAAAAGACGAAGATCTCAGAAAGTTACAAGCAACGAAAAACAGGTTAGAATGGAAAATTTTATGCAACCTTAACTGTAAAACCCACACTCCCACTATACTAACCTACACTCTTGTAACACCTTTCATGCAAAGATCTTAAAGTGGTTTATAAATATCATATGGTTGTATGCCACATCAACACCCTTCTCCACTTCTTTCAGGGCCCCAATCTCCTCTGGCCATAATAATGGTGATACCACAATACAAAACAAAACAACTAAGGGCCTGCATACAAGGTGCAAAAGGACTATGTTACCATGTACTAAGTACTTTTTCAGAGCACTCCAGCAGGATCTAAATGAGGCAGTTACAATCCAATACATTAGAATACTCTCGAAATCACAACCCCCTAGTTCGCTGCTGGTGCCACGTAGAAAAGCCCCAGTATCTCTGTAAGGTAGGTAAGTGTTATTATATACATTTCAAAGATGAGAAAACTGAGGGACAAAGACATTAAAGAATTTGCCACTGGCCACACAGTAAGTCAGTGGCAGAGCTGTGAACAGAACTCAGGAGCACCCTGTTGTTACCACCATCCATTCTCCCTGTCACATCCCAGAAAAGAACTCAAGAGTCCTCATTTCTAGTTCCCTGTTCTAATCATTAGAGTACATTCTCCCCCAGAGAAAGGGCTAGAACCATAAATCCTGAATTCTAGTTCACAGCTCTAACCACAAGACAATATTCCATTCACAATACTGGAAGAAAGCTGGCTAGATTGATCACTACCCGTTGAGCCCAGCAATGGCTCCATGTCTAGTTGGCAGCCGGAGCTGGAGTGGAGTGCCCCAAGGGTCGGTTTTGTTCAATATCCTCATTAATGATCTGGAGGATGGTGTGGACTGCACTCTCAGCAAGTTTTCAGATGACACTAAACTGGGAGGAGAGGTAGATAAGCTGGAATAGGGTAGGGATAGTATACAGTGGGACGTAGAGAAATTAGAGGATTGGACCAAAAGAAACCTGATGAGGTTCAACAAGAACAAGTGCAGAGTCCTGCACTTAGGACGGAAGAAACCCATTCACTGTTACGGACTAGGGACTGAATGGCTAGGATGCAGTTCTGCAGAAAAGGACCTAGGTGTTACAGTGGACAAGAAGCTGGATATGAGACAACAGTGTGCCCTTGTTGCCAAGAAGGCTAACGACATTTTGGGCTGTATAAGTAGGGGCATTGCCAGCAGATCAAGGGATGCGATCATTCCTCTCTGTACGACATTGGTGAGGCTTCATCTGGAGGATGTGGAAAAATTGGAAAGAGCCCAGCGGAGAGAAACAAAAATGATTAGGGGGCTGGAGCACATGACTTACGAGGAGAGGCTGAGGGAACTGGGATTGTTTAGTCTGCAGAAGAGAAGAATCAGGGGGGATGTGATAGCTGCTTTCAACTACCTGAAAGGGGATTTCCAAGAGGATGGATCTAGACTGTTCTCAGTGGTACCTGATGACGGAACGAGGAGCAATGATCTCAAGTTGCAGTGGGGGAGGTTTAGGTTGGATATTAGGAAAAACTTTTTCACTAGGAAGGTGGTGAAGCACTGGAATGGGTTACCTAGGGTGGTGATGGAATCTCCTTCCTTAGAGATTTTAAGGTCAGGCTTGACAAAGCTCTGGCTGGGTTGATTTAGTTGGGGATTGGTCCTGCTTTGAGCAGGGGATTGGACTAGATGACAGCCTGAGGTCCCTTCCAACCCTGATATTCTATGATTTTATGATTCTAAGTTCCCTAAAACTTCAGGAGAAAAGCCATGAAGCAAACTTAGAAGATACAAGAAAAATAGTGATTAAGCAGGCACAACTAAATCCTGCAAAGGCGTTCTGTTTTCTAGACAAAGGGCAGCTGTCAGCTGAGTAATCACTGAACACCGTCACCGAAGAAACCAAATGATCTCTTTTGCAGAGAATGACAGTAAAGAATTAAAATGAAAAGTGACCAAATAATTTACATGAAATGAGAATCCATAAGATGGGAAAGAATGGAGATATCCTTGAAGCAGTTTCATTTCAATAACACTGAAGTCTAGAAAAACTGCAGATTCAGAGAAAACCTCTCTTTCAGGGATAATGTGCCTAGGACAATGACAGTCAGAGACTTCATGTCAGCCATGGTTCTGTAAAGTACATTTACATGTCTCCACCAAGGTGCCCCTATCTGAATTCCAGCAATAGCTGCCAACCTTTTTGCTCAACTGTAGAGTTTAGTTTTCCGGGCCAAGCTCTTATATACACCAAATAATAACCTCATCCTTCCACTCTGTTGTGATCCCACTGATCCACAGCGGGAGTTTTATTGCTTCACATCTCATTGCTGGCAAGACAAGGGTTTGAAGTAACCTAAGCTCCTGAACAGCTGGGGCATCACCACTGGGGCTAGGAGAGGGGGTCTAGGGTACTCGTTTCAAAAGTCTGAAACATCAATACTTCCAAACAGACCCATGGCTTGGAACCATCAGTACAGGGTGCCACTCTAGCAGCCTGGGATTCAGGATACCTAAATCATTTCCACATGTATAGTCAATGCAGTTCTATTTGTCAAGGAAGCTTTTGAGCTGTGAAATATTCCATCTTCTGTGGGGTTCTCTGGGTACTTGCTGGAGCCTGAACAGTGCCCTGTGGCCTGGTCCATACTACAGCGTTAAATCCATTTAAACAGCGTTAAATCGATTTAACGCTGTACCCGTCCACACTACAAGGCACTTTAAATCGATTTTAAGGGCTCTTAAAATCAATTTCTGTACTCCTCCCCAACGAGAGGAGTAACCTTAAAATCAATATTACTATATAGATTTAGGCTTAGTGTGGACGGAAATCGAAGTTATTGGTCTAATTCTTTTACTGAGCTACCCAGAGTGCACAGCTCCGGAAATCGATGGTAGCCTAGGACCATGGACGCACACCACCGAAATAATGTGCCCTAGTGTGGACGCGTAAAATCGATTTTATAAAACCAGTTTTATAAAACCAGTTTTAATAATTTCGATTTTATGCTGTAGTGTAGACGTGGCCTGTGTTATAGCCACCATCTGTCCAGGGGAGGGAGGAAGGAAGTGACAACCCATCAACACCAGTTCCCATTTGGTTACTGCTGATGAATATAAATTGCCTATACCACAAGGGGCTGTGTTCATGCTCCTGCTTCCAGATACATACTCTTTTTTCAAGGCCCATGAGTTGCGTTTAGTAGCCGAAGGCTGCCACTAATTTAAACTCCATGTTTACTCTGTTTGAAAACCACATCACACACTGCTTTCCAAACACGTGCAGAAGTTCTGCCAGCTGCTTCGACTGAATTGCCTGCTTTATCCTTCTTGTTAGTATATTTATCAAGATGGTCGGTGTCTGGCTAGGTCTACACTACCGCTTATGTTGGTATAACTTATGTCGCTCAGGGATGTGAATAAGCCATCCCCTGCCGAGCGACGTAAGTTACACCGATGTAAGCACTGGTGTGGACAGCACTATGTCGGCGGGAGAGCTTCTCCTACTTCCATAGCCACTGCCGCTTGTTGGGCATGAAGAGATTAAACAGCTTGCCCAAGGTCATACAGGTAGTGTGTGGCAGAGTAGAGACTCAAACCTAGATCTCCTGAATCCTCACCAAGTGCTTTAACCAGACGACCATAGTTCCTTTTGTCAATATCTATCAAATGTGCAGTACTATTAATTTAGTATTAAAGACCATTTCTCTCTGCATTACTCAATTTTGCAGTTGAGGTGAGCAAGATGCTACTAATCTTGAGATTTTAACCAAATGGGGACTACAGTATTCCTGTGGGATGCTCCTAGACTATGGCTTCCACACAGATAAATATTCGGTAGTTATAGCTATCTTAGGGTTTTCTACTTCTGTCTGCAACTGCAGGATCTATGCATTTAGTTAGGAGTCTTCGTAGATTTAAAGGCCAGGATTATTCTGATAATCTAGTCTGACGTCCTGCATAATCCAGGCCAAAGAACTTCATCAAGCCCATATCTTCTGGCTGAGTTAGAGTGGATCTTCTAGAAAGAGACCTCTAGTCTTGATTTAAAGACTTCAAGAGATGGACAATCCACTGCATTCCTAGATAATTTGTTGCAGGGGTTAATGACCGTTTCTGTTTAAAAAATCTGAATTGGTCTAGCTTCAGCTTTCAAGCATTGATTTTGTTATGCCTTATTCAGTGAGACTAAAGAGACATCATCAGACATCTTGTCACGATGCAGGGACTTGCAGACCGTGATAAAGCCATCTCTTAACTTTCTCTTGGATAAACTAAATATATTGAGCTTCTTGAGTGTCTCACTATAACAGCATATTTTCCAGGTCTCAGAAAGTTCTTGTAGCTCTTTTCAAGGAAAGAATGAGTATAGGTGCAGGTTATTTAGAACACTAGGTAAAATAGTCATTACATTTTAATATACCTTAATATATATATTTTTATAAATTTTTAATATATATAAATGGAATGAATTTCACAAGATTAAAAAAATATTTACCATAATTTTACAATTTCCTTTACTATAAGTAAATGTTTGGATCTCCCAGAAGAAACAGTAATTTACAAAATGCTTCCCAGCATGCATAGAGTTTGATACTGTAGATTAGGCACAGGTAATGTATCTCCTACATGAGAAAGCAGAGACTTTCAAAGCTACTGTAAGACTAACTATTTTTTTAATATATTTTTCTCCTCAGTAATTTGACAGCAGTTTCAAGCACAGCAAAGTTCTATCAAACTATTAAAATGATCTCAAAATGTGTTCATTTAAAAACTGATTTTTTCTTACAATAGCTTTGAAAGTGTCATACCTTCAGAGGGTGATCTTCACTTCCTAATCTATAGCATCAGATTGTCAAAATAAGTGCTCTCTAATTGTTAATTGGTTTTTATTATAGCTAAGACATTTAATTTTTAAAGGTGTAATTTATTCTTCCTGTTAATTGAATATGGTGATCAGAATATTTTTGATAACATACAGAAATTTTCTGCTCAACAGAAAGATGCTCAGTTATCAAACATTTGAAACAGAGAGGTCCTTCCTGGTTAAAACACCTTGAAGGCACTGAATACAGACAGTGGTTAAAATTGCTGAGAGAGGCCCCAGGCCTAACTGCATTGCTGGCTCCTAGAACAAATATGTACAGAACCATTGACAGATAAAAAGAGAAGAAGAGGGACAGGACATTTTTTTAGCTTGCAAGTAGATAAAACACTAAGACTTGATAAAGTGTGAATTATACTGTAATAATTCACAACTTGCTGGGGCGATACACCTTGAAAGCTGTGCCTAACAATGCACCTAAGTATGAATCATTATAGCTTGTCTTAGTGCTTTATTTACTTGACATATGTTACTTAGCATCAGAACTATACACCACAGATACTTATGCACCTTGATATTAACTCCTTTGTGCATAAGCTTCTCTTGCAAAGATTTAATAGGGTGATAAGTGGGGTCTTTATATAGATGCCCATGAAGCAAGGAACTCGTTCAAAACTTTAAACCTTGTGCAAGTGTTACTAAACTACCCCCAAATCTAGTTATGCAGCTATATTGCCTTGTGCAGTGGATTACTTAGGGCATGGCTACACTTTCAGATGTAGAGCGCTGAGAGTTAAACCAGCCCTCAGAGAGCGCAGCAGGTAAAGTGCTGCAGTGTGTTCACACTGTCAGATTCAAGCACACTGGCGTGGCCACATTAGCAGCTCTTGCAACACCACAGAGAGCAGTGCATTGTGGTAGCTATCCCAGCATGCAAATGGCTGCAATGTGCTTTTCAAATGGGGGGGTGCAGTGTGACAGGGAGTGTGTTGTGTGGGGGGAGACAGTGGGGTTTTGGGGTCTGAGAGCATGTCAGCATGCTGCCTGGTAAGTTCAGACAGCAGCAGACTCCCTCTTCCCCCCACCTCTTTCTCACACACACATACACACACACACACAAAGCAGCTTTCCATGGTAACGGTTTCTTTGTCCCAGAGCAGATAAGCATGCCAGTTGTCAGAAACAGAGCTTTGAAAGGGCATACCCGCATTCCTGTGGCCGATTCCAAAACAACGACAAGAGTGGCCACTTGACTTAAGGGGATTATGGGACATATCCAGAGGTCGATCAGAGCGCAGTAATGCAACACCTTGTTCACACTGACGCCCTGGCGTTTTAGCCCGGGTGCAGCAAGCTCTATGCTTCTCATGGAGATGGATTACCAGGAGCGCTCCAGCTGCAGACTCCAGGCACTCTACGTGCCTTGCCAGTGTGGACAGGTCGTGAGTTAGGGCACCAGGAGCTGCTTTAATGCGCTCTAACTGGCAAGTGTAGTCAAGCCCTTAGTTCTCATAAATTCAGTTCTTGGACAGGGAACCTCCAAGGAACATCTAGGTGCTGCAGAAAGGGGTGTTGCCAATTCAGCAATGGCACCCTTCCTGTTGAATCAGAGCACCACCAAAGTCTAGTGGGTATTCTGCTGCTGGAGGCACCATCCTGCAGAGATGTATGGTAAAACTGAGGTCCTGACCACTTGTGATCATTAAAGGTTTCATTTTGTCAGAGCAGTGAATGCAAGTTTTCAGGGTTTCATTGGATACTGTAGTAAAGAGTAGCAAAGTGGATTACTTGTATTAAACCTCATTCAAAGCTCTCGCAAAAAGTGCCAGGGGATCTTTAATGACAAGACACGTTTTAAGTTGCATCTGAAACACAGTCTTTCCAGCAGCACAGCACAGCCCTGCTTTCAAAACTGGGTAGGGGCATGAAGTTCTGTACTGAGTCAGGAGTTCTGTATTGCCAATTACAAGTGTTTAAAAACAAGGAACCAAAAATCATTGTGGAAAAAAGGGGGGTTATTTTTATATGCCTTCTGGGTTTTGAGCATTAAGGGTTCACTGGGGTCACATTTCTCCACCTCTCTCTGCAACCTTGAGGGCTAGAAACTTGCTTAAAAAAAATAAGAAAGAAAGAAAAAGAAAAAAGAATGCAAGCTGAGATGCTCACCTAATCACATACCTCCAGGGTTTAAGAGTTTCAGAAAAATACCAAATACAGTGAGATTCATGATAAAAATCATGAGAGCTGTCAACACAGAGTGCGCTATTGCTGAATTACCAGCACTCGTTCCCCAGTGTCCTAGGTTTCCCTTTGCCGTTTCCAAGTACTGACCTGTCCCAGCCCTGCTCAGCTTGGGAGAGCTTAAGCAATCGCAGTATGAAGGTAAAGCTGCAGGTCAGATAACACCTGGAAGTCATTAATGGATTATATACAGGCTCAGAAGACCAGTTCAGGCCACTTCTTATGTGGTGCCATGTAAAGGTGCTTGGCAAAATGCAGGATTAAATTATCTAGTTGGACTGTAACAGCAACCCCTTGTTTGTTTATGCGTAACGTATGTTAAAGCTACTGCTTGTACAGCCCCCATGGGCAGGAGATAAACACTCTTATAGCCTGCATTTGTATTAACCTTTCACTTACAAAAACGAGACATCTGAAAAAGATGGGGGCACTCAGAGTAATAATGTTACTTAATATAAAATTCTGTAATAAGACTTTGCACTTCTAAGGCGCCTTCCGTCTTAGGGTCACAAAGCCCTTTGTTAACATTAAAGATGATCACTTCCTGCCAACGTTCTCAGATAGGTGTGTATTATTAGACCAATTTTTCAGATAGAGAAACTGAGCAGTTAAGGGGCATGCACATAGGAAGTCATCAGCAGTGACACCCCAAACATGACACTGCTCCTGAGCTCCAAATCACAGGATTTCTCTTCCTTCCCAGACCTCTGCCCTGCTCCCCATACTCAATTCAACAGAAAAGCCAAGAGTCTTGAGGGCATCGATTCTTGCCTCCTGCATTCACAACACACACTCCTGAGAGTGGTGCTGCCAACAAAAAACTGACCAGCTGATTAAGAGAAGATTATGGAGTATTGGGGAGTGGGAGTGGGTGTGTGCGCTCGCTTTACTCGTATGTTGTGTAGCCCCACTGCCCTATTGTCGTCCTCTTTGTTGTATAGAAAATAAGCTTTTGGTGTTTGTGCAGCCCCCTTGCATAAGGTGCATGCTGCTGGAAACAAATTTAAAAATGTAACAAAATGTGGGGGGTTACACAGGTACCATCAAGGAAAAGTAGGCCCCCTTTGTAAACCTACCAGCCATATAAGTCTTAAAATGGAAGAAAGCCCCACTTACACTCTGCATATAAAGCTCTTAGGATACTCCAATGCAGCATCCTTTTGTCTCCCCGTTTAAAGTACTCCAATGCCTGACAGAGCTTACATAAATACATGATACAACCTCTCCAAAGAGTTTTAATCAGGAACTTAATTTCCCAGTTTCTCCTGCTAATAACTCCAAACGTTGCTCAGACAAATATCTTGCCTTTGCTGCTAGATAGTTTGTTTCCTCTGGCGTGGGTTTGGGACTCTATTCAAAGACTAGGTTGCAGGAAAGCTAGTTTCTGGGAGAGGAATGGTATGAGAACCGAATGAACCCAAGTGATGTGCTGAGTTGGATTCCTCTGCCATGCATCTAACTGCTGACAATAAGATGCACTAGAACTGAAGGTGACAAGATGCTAACCTGCTTGCTAATTCCTTTACAGTTATTTCTAGAACACACACGAGGTTAATTTTTTAATCCATTTAAGCAAGGTTTGCCCTGAAGCTAATACCCTGTGCTGAGCTAGGTGATTTCACTGAGCAGCAGAGATCTCCCTAGACGAACTTGGACTCTATACAACTCTACTTTGTAGGTCAGAGTTGATAAGTTCTCTCGGAGAAGTCTAAGCAGATTGGAAAGGAGCCAAGAGGTGAAAGTTAAACCAAAGCAGTTTTTGGAACAGTAGTATTTGCTGTTCTCTAGGATATAAAGGAACCACCGCATTGCTGGAAAGCACTGAATTCTTCAGCATTCTGCTCACAGAACACAGTGAAAATATACAGGAGTACTAAAGAGCAACCAAAAACGAACCACCTTTAAAAGAGGTGCTGAGGAGAACCAGGGAATTCAATCTGATTGAGCCTTATCTAAATTAATAGAAACAGTAGCTGAAAGATCATCATAATATATCTAGACTGAATGTGATATGCTAGGGACACATTAGCAAAGCTTCTGTGAAGGAACCCAACCTCTTAGAATTCATGCTAAGGGATAAAGGAGACTGGTATATCTAATTTATTTGGATTTTCAGATAGGCCTTTGATACGACCCCTTACAAGGGGTATTAAAAAAACTAAATAGCCGCTGGGTAAGAAGATTGTCAGATTAAAACTGGTTAGGAGAGCTGTAGAAAGAAGTGGACATCAGCTGAACATTATATACTAGGTTATTTACCTGCTAAACTAGGTTTAACTCCACCACAAAGACACTGGCTCCCGAGAGCTGCAACGATCACCAAGTGCATGATTTTACAGAAATGGAAGCACAGACTCATACCCAGAATAGAGCAGCGGTATTTGAACCTGTCTGTGTTCACAGCCAAAGAAAGAACAGCTTATCCCTGTAGAGAGCCATTATAATAGATACATTTCTAAATACCTTTAGATAAAGAATTTTGAGATGGTTCAAAGACTGTCAAATTTTCCTTCTACCCAACTCCTCTTTTTCCCTATCCCTTGGTCCCATCCTTCCCTTAGTCATGTATGTCTTCCTTGATTTTATTACTGTTACTGAGCAGGTTATGTCTATGTGGTATTGTCCAGTTTTGCAGCTTTGGCAAGTTGTATAACTGCACAATTGCATAATTCTGTTGGAGACTGTGATGCATGCAATACTGGAAACAAGCACAAAAAGGTAAATGACTTACATCTTGTATCTTTCCTTGTCTGTTTCTTTATGAAAATATAAAATGAATCACAAATCCAACCAACTACACATAAGAACATAAGAACGGCCGTACTGGGTCAGACCAAAGGTCCATCTAGCCCAGTATCTGTCTACTGACAGTGGCCAATGCCGGGTTCACTCCCTCTCGGGCACCTAACAGGCAATGATCAAGTGATCTTTCTCCTGCCATCCATCTCCATCCTCTGACAAACAGAGGCTAGAGACACCATTCCTTACCCATCCTGGCTGATAGCCATTTATGGACTTAACCACCATGAATTTATCCAGTTCTCTTTTAAACGCTGTTATAGTCCTAGCCTTCATAACCTCCTCAGGTAAGGAGTTCCACAAGTTGACTGTGTGCTGCGTGAAGAAGAACTTCCTTTTATTTGTTTTAAACCTGCTGCCTATTAATTTCATTTGGTGACCCCTAGTTCTTGTATTATGGGAATAAGTAAATAACTTTTCCTTATCCACTTTCTCCACATCACTCATGATTTTATATAACTCTGTCATATCCCCCCTTAGTCTCCTCTTTTCCAAGTGGAAGAGTCCTAGCCTCTTTAATCTTTCCTCATATGGGACCCTCTCCAAACCCCTAATCATTTTAGTTGTCCTTCTCTGAACCTTTTCTAGTGCCTGTATATCTTTTTTGAGGTGAGGAGACCACACCTGTACACAGTATTCGAGATGTGATTGTATAAGGGCAATAATATATTCTCAGTCTTATTCTCTACTCCCTTTTTAATGATTCCTAACATCCTGTTTGCTTTTTTGACCACCTCTCACACTGCATGGACATCTTCAGAGAACTGTCCACGATGACTCCAAGATCTTTTTCCTGACTTGTTGTAGCTAAATTAGCCCCCATCACATTGTATGTATAGTTGGGGTTATTTTTTCCAATGGGCATTACTTTACATTTATCCATATTAAATTTCATTTGCCATTTTGTTGCCCAATCACTTAGTTTTGCGAGATCTTTTTGAAGTTCTTCACAGTCTGCTTTGCTCTTAACTATCTTGAGCAGTTTTGTATCATCTGCAAACTTTGCCACCTCACTGTTTACCCCTTTCTCCAGATAAATATGAATAAATTGAATAGGATTGGTCCTAGAACTGACCCTTGGGGAACACCACTAGTTACCCCTCTCCATTCGGAGAATTTACCATTAATTCCTACCCTTTGTTCCCTGTCTTTTAACCAGTTCTCAATCCATGAAAGGACCTTCCCTTTTATCCCAAGACAGCTTAATTTACGTAACAGCCTTTGGTGAGGGAGCTTGTTAAAGGCTTTCTGGAAATCTAAGTATACTATTCCACCGGATCCACCTGGTTAAGATGTAAAAAAGGGTTAATTTTCAGCATGGAAGGACGTTAGCAAAGAAGTACACCAAGGTTCCATACCATTATTATTAATATTTCCACAAGGCTGAGGCCCCACTGTGCTAGGCTCTCTACAAAGATATAGTAAATGACATTCCTTGCCCCAAAAAGCTTATAGTCTAAAAGGACCAGTGTTATTTATTACATTATTAATATCCTGGATCTAAAAGAGTTAGACTGAAAAGTCTGCAGAAAGAAAATTATTTAAATTACATAAGAATAGGAATTCTTGGGATTAGGCTATTAAAAGAGATTGTTGGAAACTTTCAAAGGACTTAACAAAAATCAACTGTCACGTTTGCCCAATGTAGATAAATGCAGGATAATGCACGTTGGAAGGAGCAATTTTCAACTACTTCTGTGCATTGACTGGTTCTAAATTAACTGTAAGCTACTCAGGAACAAGACCTAGGTATCACCATGCACAGCTCAAAACATACACTCAGTCAATCTACATGAGTGGCCAACAAAGCAAAAAAAGAAGTTAGGTTGTTTTAGGAAATGTTAGAGAATAATCCTGAAAACATTTTCATATCGCTGTAAACTTAAAACATGCCCTACCCGGCATACTGCAATAGGTTCTGGTTGGTTCCTCTTCACCCACACGGGGTCTCAAACAGAACATAGCAGAAATGAGAAAGGTCCATAAAGGGGCAATGAACATTATTAGAGGCATGGAAAGACTTCTGAGAGCAGAAGAGATATGGGATTCTTTAGTTCAGCAAGGAAATAAATAAAAAGTGAGCCGATAGTCATATATAAAACAAATGAAACAGAGCAAGTAAATGAGGTACTCCATTATATCCTCTCTCAGTATGCAAAGGGCCTGGCAGTGAAATTTTCAAAAAGCAACACATTTAAAACTGATAAAAAGGGAAATTCTTTATTCTTTGTGTAATTAGCCTGTGGTTCTCACAAAGTACTCTAAAGAACTTAGATTTAAGAAGAATTAGATATTTATATAAATAAGAAGAATGCCCATACCTACCCTAGCCAGGATAAAAATTCATGCTGAATATCAATTTTTACCAATAGCCGTATAATCACCCAAAGTGTCTATTTTGGGGGGAATGGGAGGGAAAAGGATGGGGCTACAACTTCCTCTAAGCAGCCAATCAATGTAAAACACAGATGGATTTTTGATCTGATCTGCTATAGCAATGGCAGTGCTGCTAGGACAGGACTCTCTTCATATGGTCTCATCTGAAATCATAGATTTCCTGTTTCTCACCTGCATGAGCAGGATGGAAGAATACTAAAGTGCCTGGCCTAGTATTGGAAAAAGATGGGAGAGAGTCAAGATAAGCTATGGGGAGCTTCCCATTTAAAATGTATTGTTATAGGATCAGGTAACGCTGCTGTCATTCAGATTGTTACAAAAAGTGTTACCAGTAGTTAGCTACAAGGATATATATATATATTTTTCAATAAAACAGAGAAAATTAAGTTACAAAAGGCTCCAAAACTCCCCCCAAAAGAGGAATAACCCATTAGGTTCAAAATCTTACAAGACAGCATTGCCTGATGAGCTGTTTGAACGTAAATTTTAGTATGTATTATATTTTACTGTGTGCAATATGATTGGAAAAACTGAGATTTGCTCATTACTGATTAGAACAGAAAGCTAATTGCATAGTATACAAGTCTAAAATGGAACATGCTGGATATAATCCAAAATAAGGAAGACACTATCTAGCAAGGATAATACAGCTGCTCTCGCCTACAGCGGTGACCCCAAGCCCAAGCACCTGAACTTTTAAGTAGTAAAAAGCCCTTGTTGTTGTGTCTAAACTGTGACATGTCCTTTTATTCAATATGTTACATAGGTGCCTGCCCTGGAGGATCTCAGCAGCACTTCACAAATATGAACAACAAATGATAAACTAGTTCGCCATTCCTTCCACAGGCCTCAAATGAGCCTCCGACTGGGCGTGATCCTGCAGAACTTCAAAAGATGCAAGTTAACAGCAAGACTCGAGGATCCCTCCATTGACTTCAATGGGAGTTATGGGCCCATGGCATCTTGCAGGAGGGATTCACCCTTCTCTGTATCCTGGTTATGCAGATAATTACTTTAGAGCTAGGGAAAGCCAGGCCCAGAGGGGTTCTGTGACTCACCTAAGATCACACCATAAGACAGTGGTCAAAGTCTGACTGTCCGCAGGCCCCAGTTCTATCCACTTGCTCATGCTGCTTCTCCAAAATGAAGCTGAGGAACACAAGTGGAATGTCTAAGCTAACTAGTGGCATCTGTGATACTGACAAGAGGCATGCGTCTGAGGAAGTGGGTATTCACCCACGAAAGCTTATGCTTCAATACGTCTGTTAGTCTATAAGGTGCCACAGGACTCTTTGTCGCTATTGACAAGAGAGCGATGTTCTGTCTCTACCAGTACGTGAAGAGACTGGAAACCAGTTCCTTCCTGCTCCTTTGCCAGGCTGGGAAGGGAGGAACAAGCAGAGCCCTAATTTAGATTCCTCTTGAACACTAGACAGAAAACAGAGTATGTCTACAGTGCCCTGCAGTTTGTGTGATGGAGGGTGCAAAGAGCAGAGCGCATCAACGGGCTGCATTGCAACTCCTCCATGTGGATGCTGCAGGCATGAACTAAAAGGTTCCTACTTTGCATTAATGTAATCCTCTTTAAACAGGATTACATTAATGGTTCCTAGTTCTCATTAACGTAATCCTGTTTGAAGAGGATTACATTAATGTGAACTAAAAACCTTTTAGTTCATGCCTGCAGTGTCCACATGGGGGTGTTACAGGGCCGTACTTTGGTCCACACTGCTATTCACACCCTTGTCACCCAATCTGCTGAGCAGTGTCAACAAGCCCTTAGATCCCCTGTGGGACCAATATCAAGGTTCTGCAACAAACCATAACTCATGGGATAAAATTAACAAAGGGAATTTTCCTATTTCACAAGCTAATAGATCTCTTTCTCCCAAGGGAAGCGATGGGAGCCCAATGCTCTGGACAGTGACAGTAATAATGCTCATAAGCAGAATAATTTTTTTAATAATGAGCATCAGGGCAGACATCACTCACTCCTCACCATGGGACTCAAGCTTGCTTATTCTGCACACCAGCAGATCCTGGGCGCAGAGCAGAAGGTACTGCAGTAGTCATGCCATGCAGCCAGTCACAAAGCAACAGTGACTGCTTTTGGAGGGAAGTTGGTACAGTCCTCTTTAGCCAGTGGGATGGTCATTGTGACATGAGCCACTCCAGGTGAGCAGAATGGGTAAGAGGGGGGAACTATTGAGCTAAGTTATTTTTGATTGTTGGTACCTTCCCTAATATGTATGTGGGTTCATCTACACTCTGGTCAAAGGTGTGACTGCAGCATGTGTGGACATACCCACGCTAGTTTTGATTTATGTAGCTGAAACAACAACAGCAGGGAAGCCACAGCAGCATGAGGTGTACAACCCTGCCTGAGACCCTGGGGATGCACTTGAGCGGTTAGCTCACGCTGCTGCAGCTTCACTGCTATTGTTATTTGAGCTAGCTTGGGTATGTCTGTGTGGTACAGTCATACCTGTGACTGGAGTGTAGCGTAGACACGCCCTGTGTGAGTCTCCCAGGCATACAGCTCAAATCCCTTCTTCTGCTTCCTCATCAGGTATAAACTCCTCATCCTCATCTCCATCCCCCTCTTCTACTCTCTGCTTTACACTCCTTTCATGCAGTCCCCGTAAGCCTGGAAAGGCATACTTATGTTTACTGGCCAGTTGAAAGTCAGGCTCTCTCCCTTCCCCACTATAATGTAGAAATAATGAGGGGGGAACGGGACAGGAAAGAGGGAAGAAACAAAAATAACCCAAAGCAGAACGATGAAGCTACCTGGACCATCCCTCTGCCACTGATGGGCTGTCCCTGCAAATTTTTTTATTTTTATTTGGGGAGCGGGGGGAAGGAGAGGAGGCAGCCGGGTGTGGAAGAATGAGCAATGGTTGCAGAGTCTGGAAGTCTAATCCCAGCTCTATTGCCAATTCACTTTGTGGCCCTGAACAAGTCGTTTCACGCTTGACTCAGTTTCCTATCTGTAAAATGGGGATACTATTTACCTACACCTCTGAAGGGCTGTGAAGATTAGTTAGTTAATGTTTGTGCAGTGCTTTGAACTTGTACATGCCAAGTATTTTTTAATGTCTAGACTGATTTAACCAGATCCTAGTCTTGGTCTTTGTCTAGCATAGGTTGATTTAACTATATCCTTAAAGAAAGACAGCACATAAAGAACAAAGCCAACGCAGAAATAAAACCCAAAACCAAAAACCTTAAAACCTTATTACTTAGCAATCCATAAATAAATAGTGCCATACACACATTAATTGCATTGCTCAATTAATATAATAATAATAATAAATGGAGATATACCTATCTCCTAGAACTGGAAGGGACCTCGAAAGGTCATCGAGTTCAGCCCCCTGCCTTCACTAGCAGGACCAAGCATGGATTTTTGCCCCAGATCCCTAAGTGGCCCTCTCAAGGATTGAACTCACGACCCTGGGTTTAGCAGGCCAATGCTCAAACAAGCATGTTCCCACTTCATAGAATTGTTGTCAAAAGAAAACACTGCCCCTCCAAACCGACAATGGAATGCATACTTGTATAAGGGAGGTCGTTTTGAAAAGGCCTCTACAGAATGCCTTGAAATGGGTATGCCCACCCAAGCTGATTCGGCTGCCACCGCTAGATGGCACAGCGTTAATGAAAAGCCTGCAAAGGCAGGGAAACTGAGTTCTGATGTATATAATTAGAGGGAAAAGCACAGTCGTGTGTTAAAAAAAAGCAGAAATGGTTTCATTTATATTATATATATATATATATATCTATCCACCCCTCAGGGAATTTTCAGTCTGACAGTTCTAATGAGAGAGGTTTAAAAAAACAAGGGTGATTTTGATACTGTGGAAAGAATCTTTGGGACTAGATGTAATAGAGAAAAACACAAACCTGCACAAGAAACAGACTTTCACGCCTAACCTCAGGTTCCACCAAAACGATTACTATAATCTTAGCTTTGTTCCCAAAAGGAGGGTGAACCATACACCACCACCACACATTAAACTCAGCATATTTCATGAGCAGCAGGCTAGAGAAGAGAACGTTCCCTGCAGGTCAAGGTTGATATCACTGGCAAGGCAGCATGAGGGAGCTCGCATTGCAGTTGTCTGAACCACACCTCGTTTGCAGTTAAATATAGAACTTCACTTTCCGGAACTATTGCTCCTCTTAACCTTCAGAGCATAAATATTCAGAAAGAAATTTAAAGAAAAAAAAAGAAAGACAGACCGTCTAAATCTATTGTCCGAAACCCAAGCCTAACAGCTAATCAACTGTCCTGGGAGAAATTCCAAAAAGTAGCAAAGCCAGGAGAATTGAATTATGGAACCCACAAGCAGCATTCTGGAAATCCAGAATAAACTGATTAGACCCTTTGATACACATGCACTGTATATAACACAGCTTGAAAGTACACGCACAGGGCCTGATTCTGATCTCACATAAACCAGTTTGACACCAAGTGTACCTCCACAAGAGTTACAGCTGATCTACACAAATCAAAACCAGGAAGGCTGCCAATTGAAACCATCACGTTCCTTATGCAGTTCAAGAGCCATATCCGGAGTGGTGCTGAACACCCATAACACCCATTCGATGCGGCAGAGGTACTAAATATGTGATTGCAGGATCCTTTGTATACACAGAAACAAACAAGCAAAAGTGGTGTGGAAGGGACAGTTCTGGGTGTGTCTTTGATGAAATTGATAAACATGGCATGTCGGCTGATCCTTGTAATTCAACTATACTACGCATCTGTGACCAAAGACACATTTATCTTTGGCACAGCAGTCAGCCAACCAGTGCTCACTTTAACTGTGCAAAAGCGACTTCACACTGTCATTCCTGGGGCAAATGGAGATGATGCATTTGCTTAAGGGGACACACTGGGTCACTGGAGCCACGCTGCACTTTTTAAAGAAGCATGTCTTGCCCTTGGCCATGAATTGGTTGTCCTAGCCCACAGCAGAGTTAACTCAAACAACAAAGAGTGTACAGGAGAACAAAAACTGCACAGTAATGCTCATACAAATCTCACATGTAAAGCTAAAAGCATCCAAGAAAAGCCCACTTAAAAGCAGCCACTATGCGCTCAATTGGACACACGAACAGCACTTTAGTGTTCTCCATGAGTGGCACATCAGCACTACTGGATGCTGGGAGAACACAAAACAATGGAACATATGTCGAATAGGGTAAGGAAAATCCTTTGGTCTACTGAGTTGGGCCAACTGCCTCCACTAGCAGCCAAATCCTAGAGATGAAGAAGAAAGCCACCAGTGTAAAGCAACTAGATCATTGTGCAATCTTATACGCTATAAACAGAAGCGGAAAAATCCCTTCCTGTTCCCAGTGGTGATCAGCACTGGCCGGGCATCAGGAAACCTGCTTGTGTAAGCATGTATTACGAGTCATAAAATTGGTGGGTCTGGGACTGTGGTAACATGTAAGTGTATCCTGTATGCAACATTCCTGGGCTCCTACTCAGGTGTCTCCCTAGCTTTAGGCAATGTATTTGCACATATCAGTGTTTAGTGTTTGTTTACAAAACCCCTTGCTGCACTGCAGCAGCGCCTACAGTCAGGATCAGGGCACCATTGCAGTACACACTGTATAACCACACAGCAAAAGACAATCCCTGCCCCGAAGAGCTTACAATCAGAGACAAGATGCAAGGAATGAGCATGGCAAACAAAGGAAAGAAGGCACGGAAGAAGGGGAAAACAACATTGAAAATAAGATCAAGTGGTTACCCAGATATCCTACTGCACAAGGTGGTGGTTCCTGATAGTTTAAACAAGGGGTAGGAAACCTATGGCACGCGTGCCGCCATTCACTGATTTTCAGTGGCACTCACACTCATAGACTCATAGACTCTAGGACTGGAAGGGACCTCGAGAGGTCATCGAGTCCAGTCCCCTGCCCTCATGGCAGGACCAAATACTGTCTAGACCATCCCTAATAGACATTTATCTAACCTACTCTTAAATATCTCCAGAGATGGAGATTCCACAACCTCCCTAGGCAATTTATTCCAGTGTTTAACTACCCTGACAGTTAGGAACCTTTTCCTAATGTCCAACCTAAATCTCCCTTGCTGCAGTTTAAGCCCATTGCTTCTTGTTCTGTCATTGGAGGCTAAGGTGAACAAGTTTTCTCCCTCCTCCTGATGACACCCTTTTAGATACCTGAAAACTGCTATCAGGTCCCCTCTCAGTCTTCTCTTTTCCAAACTAAACAAACCCAATTCCTTCAGCCTTCCTTCATAGGTCATGTTCTCAAGACCTTTAATCATTCTTGTTGCTCTTCTCTGGACCCTCTCCAATTTCTCCACATCTTTCTTGAAATGCGGTGCCCAGAACTGGACACAATACTCCAGTTGAGGCCTAACCAGTGCAGAGTAAAGCGGAAGAATGACTTCTCGTGTCTTGTTTACAATACACCTGTTAATGCATCCCAGAATCACGTTTGCTTTTTTTGCAACAGTATCACACTGTTGACTCATATTAAGCTTGTGGTCTACTATGACCCCTAGCTCTCTTTCTGCCGTACTCCTTCCTAGACAGTCTCTTCCCATTCTGTATGTGTGAAACTGGTTGTTCCTTCCTAGGTGGAGCAGTTTGCATTTATCTTTATTGAACTTCATCCTGTTTACCTCAGACCATTTCTCCAATTTGTCCAGATCATTTTGAATTTTGACTCTGTCCTCCAAAGCAGTTGCAATCCCTCCCAGTTTGGTATCGTCCGCAAACTTAATAAGCGTACTTTCTATGCCAACATCTAAATCGTTGATGAAGATATTGAACAGAACCGGTCCCAAAACAGACCCCTGCGGAACCCCACTTGTTATACCTTTCCAGCAGGATTGGGAGCCATTAACAACTACTCTCTGAGTACGGTTATCCAGCCAGTTATGCACCCACCTTATAGTAGCCCCATCTAAATTGTACTTTCCTACTTTATCTATAAGAATATCATGCGAGACTGTATCAAATGCCTTACTAAAGTCTAGGTATATCACATCCACCGCTTCTCCCTTATCCACAAGGCTCGTTATCCTATCAAAGAACGCTATCAGATTAGTTTGACACGATTTGTTCTTTGTTTTGTTCACTGCCTGGGTCCTAGCCACCGGTCCAGGGGGCTCTGCATTTTAATTTAATTTTAAAAGAAGCTTATTAAACATTTTAAAAACCTTATTTACTTTACATACAACAACAGTTTAGTAATATATTAGAGACTTATAGAAAGAGATCTTCTAAAAACGTTAACATGTGTTACTGGCACTCGAAACCTTAAATCAGAGTGAATAAATGAAGACTTGGCACAGCACTTCTGAAAGGTTGCTGACCCCTGGTTTAAACAAACCAATTTTAACATTTCTTCTAATGCACAAAATTGTCCCTCCCTTACTGAGGTACAGCCAAACCATTACAGACTGATTTCTTGTAGGGGTCAGAGTGGAGGTGAGTCTTGAGGAGGGATCTGAAGGAGAAGAGGGTAGTGTTTAGCATTGTCTTTTTGTTCTTTGTACAGTGCCTAGCACAATGGCGTCTTGGTGCAGAGCTAGGGCTCCTGGGTGCTACAGTCATACAAAACAACATAATAATCATTGCAATGGGGGGGAGGCATGTTTTCGTGCCCCAAAGAGAGACCGTACAGTACAGACACAGTGAATTAAAGGTCCAAGTCTCAAAGTGGTGCAGAACTGCAATACTTTGCTGTCACTTCCCAAATATCACCTTGCAGAGGGGACACTTGGTTCTAAAAGTACTTCACAACTTTTTGTTTTAATGCTAAACTTCTGACCCATTATATTTAAGGGACAAAGTAAGGAACAGGGAAGAGAAAGGAAGAGGAAAACACCATTGGAGTGACTATCCTACGGGTCTCACTATACTAACTACTTGCTTAGTTAGTGCAAACCCCGCTGAAGGTAGAGTGACCAGACAGCAAGTGTGAAAAATCAGGACGGGGCAGGGGTGGTGGTGGTGGTGGGTAATAGGAGCCTATATAAGACAAAGCCCCAAATATTAGGACTGTCCCTATAAAATTGGGACATCTGGTCACCCTAGCTGAAGGCTACGGGACTCTGCACTGATGCAAGGCTCTGCACTATTAGCTTCCAATAAAGGATGGGGCCTTCCATTACACAGACTCTTCAGGGCAGGCACAGGTTTATCATTTAAGAGAAGCATTTACGAGGAACAGATTTAACAAACCACAGTGGTGGAGCGTCAAGAGAAGACTTGGAGATAATTGCTATTTACTGACCCCAAGACTGCAAAGCCTCACTTGTGTGGATTGTCTCATTACTTCACCCAGAACATCCCTGTGAGTAAAACACGTTTGCTTGAGGAAGGGTGGCAGCATTGGGCCCCAAAGGTATTTAACATCTGTGGTCTCAGCAGCAGTAAAAGCAGGCTGTCTCCTGCTACCAACTCCTATGCCGTGACAGAGCCTAGTGTCTGAGTGAAGGAAAGGAGAAGTGCTTCATACAGTGGAAGTGCACCCACAAATAGAGAGCACATATTTCAGAACCTGCAAGCGGCTGAGAGCCTCCATCTCCCCAGATTTCTTTAGGAGCTGAAAGTGCTGATCCCCTCCTGGAGGTGCACAACCACTTTGCAGAATCAGGCCCTTGCTATGTCAGAGTTAGGAGGCAGGCATCAATGCGCATTGGAGAGAATAAAGCCCTATGTGAATTTTTGAACGCCATATAGTTTGGAGGCATGATTGTGGCCCTCACCAAGTGATCTGCTGGGTGTGCAAATGCCATCGATACTATAGCGATGAGCGTGACGTGCATGAATAGTTTGATTATTGCCGGTGCACTAGGCGCTTCAGCTGCCTTTATGAAAAGGAGCTGAACTGCTCCTTACTGCAACATCTCCATAACACGTATATCCTATTCTACTCCCCGGGGATGAGCTGGAGAATGGCATGAAAAGCACCTACAGCTTTTGACTTTCATGGTCTATGTAATCTCTTGTGCTTACAGGTTAAAATTCTGGGGAGTTTAATATTTTATTATTTACCACCCCTTAATCTTCCCTATGTTCTAGAACACATCTAGCAGGAAAATACTACACACAACAGCCCAAATGCCGCATAGTAGACAGGCTTGGATATGGAGGTATTTGTCCAAACCCAGCAACATCTGCAGGATCTTTTGTGCCCTAACTGCAGATCCTCTTCTCAAAAGGGTTTGGGCCTGTTGCTGTATGGAGCTTCCAGATTCCCCTCTGGCTGTCAGCACAAGGTGCTCACAGACAGTGCATTACCAGGGACTAGCATAATGCCTGGTGAACGTCACACTCCAAATTTGGAAGAACACTGAATGGGGGGAAAACATTGCCTCCCAGCAATTTAGCCTTTACAAGGAATAAGCACTTACCCCTACATGGTCACTCTGTACACGCTGGGCCTTTCCCAGCTGCCAATTTAGGCACTAGAGAGATTCTGAAGTGAGCACAGGGCAAGGACAAAGGCAAAGCGTGCAGGCAGCAGGCAGACCTTGCTAGGAGAGTGCTTAATTTCTGAAAGGCTGAGAAGCTGGGAGTTCTAACGAACACTTGCTACTCGGCTTATGTATTTGAATGGATCTACCTTGCCCTGTACTGTTGCCTGCCAACAGCCAGGGCTGTAATAGGCTTCTGGGCAGGGAATTTGTTACTTATCAGGCAAAGCTTTCTTACACAGCACTGTAAATGGACAGTGTGCTGTACAAATGCCAGCATAAAATAAGATATTAGTTTTATCTGTTTGAGGTAGGATCTGCAAAACGGAAAGAGATGCACAATACAAAGCAAAGATCATTCAGACTCCCATCTAGACAGAGTCTGAATTAGCTTGAATGAAAGCTCCCTGGAAAGCTAAGGAAGAGCTGAACAACAAAGACCTGGAAGAATCCACAAACCGAACCAAGGGCAAGGCCTCCCAAGAGCTATGAAGAATGTTCAGCAGGATCAAGAGGACTATGGGACGTAAAAGCTTTACATGAAATGGGGAGTAATACTTCCTCCTAGTTCTCTGAAGGAAAAAACATGTCCAGGTAGCTAATTGGCTTGCATACTACTGAAGCACACTCACGATAAAGCAGTTGTTACTCATCAGAGCAGGGACAAATAGTATCTCAATCTATTTCCATTTAATGCACATCAAGGCCTTGGCAACCCCAAGGAGATACATACCTTTCCATAACTGCCAGGCACTCCTTTCTCCATGTGAACCGACTGCCTCGCCGTAGTCTGAAGGTCCCAGAGGTAGCTGTGACTGGGGGAGGTGTCTGTCTCCATTCTGGCTCTTCTACTGGGATTGGAGCAGGTCTCATACTTAACGTAGCCCCTAAAAACAAGAATAAATACTGTGTTTCCTAATGAACTGTAAATCTTGCTTCTCTTCGCAGTCCTGCTAATAAAGGAACAACTGACTGGGGAAGCCATTTAAGCCAAAAATAAAACACTACCAATGAACACATTAAAGACACATAAGGCCAGATTGTGTCCTCACACAGGCAAGAATCAGCAGTTACCCTGTTGAAATCAATAGAGTTAAACTGGTCTAAGTCAGAGGAGAATCAAGCATGGAGTCTTCATTATACCCACTTTGGAAGAGGCGATTTGCTCTCATCAGGATGACCAGCTTCATACAGAAATGTCTGAGCTACGCTCAGCTGGGACCCATTCTGGCTTTGCTTTGTGTTCTTGTCATGAACATAAGAATGGCCATAGAGAGTCAGAACAAAGGTCCATCTGGCCCAGTATCCTGACTTCTGACAGTATATTGAAGTTAGGCTTACCAGCCTGTAATTGCTGAGATTGCCTCTGGGGCCTTTTTTAAAGATTGGTGTCACATTAGCTATCCTCCCGTCATGTGGTACAGAAGCTGATTTAAATGATAAGTCACATACCACAGTTAGTTCTGGAATTTCACATTTGAGTTCCTTCAGAACTCTTCGGTGATACCATCTGGTCCTGGTGACATATTACTGGTTAATTTATCAATTTGTTCCAAAACCTTCTCTAACGACACCTCAATCTGGGACAGTTCCTCAGATTTGTCACCTAAAAAGGAGGACTCAGGTTTGGGAATCTCCTTCACATCCTCAGTCGTGAAGATCGATGCAAACAATTCATTTAGTTTTTCCGCAATGGTAGGGTAACCAGATGTCCTGTTTTTAAAGAGATAGTCCTCTATTTAAGCCCTCCTGCAGGTGTCCTGACTTTTTCTTAAAAATGGGCAAATTGTCCTGTATTTTCTGTCTTCTTCCCCTCAGTATCGATGGGGGGGGTGTCCTACTGAAGGGGGTCCTGCTGCTGGCCGGATGCCTACTTGCCAGCCACCGGCCCACCAGCAGTGAGTGGGGGGGTCCACTGGCCAACAATGGAGGTGGGTGTGCAACGCTGGTGGCAGGGAGAAGATGCAGTGCACGGGCCTGGCCGCTCCCCGTGCTGGTCTGCCAGCAGAGCTCCCACTGTGTGCTGGCTCTTGGGCAGCATGGCCCTGCCCCATTTCTGGCCGGCACTGGCTACGCGCTGCAGTAGCTGGTGTGTGTGGGTAGACGCCAGGCGGCGGCCAGTTACATGTCACCTCTGCTGCCCACCTATTGGCCCTTTATGTGCTCCCTGTCCTCCCCCTACTTTGCCCCCGTCCAGCTCCGCTGCTCCACCACATCATCCCCCCCAGAGGGCATCCCACACCCAGCGCTGTGGGGAGAACCAGTCCCTGATCAGAGTGCTTAGATCACCAACAGCCTGGACAGCACTGCCTCTGGCTGGGCTGGTGCCCAGGATAGCCCAAGATCTTCCAGCCAGCTGGCCAGGAGGAGCCGAGCCGAGCCCTGCATGTGCCAAAGCCCCGCATAGTGCTTCGTCCCCCCTGACCCCGCCTGGAAGCAGCTCCTATCCCTTTCCTCCTGCAGTGCTGAAAGGATGCTGCTGCCTACATTCTGGGGTGAACTCTGGCATAAATCTGGGGAGGGGTGGCATGTGACCTTGCCCCTTCCCCGCCCCCCCAGCCCCTCCGTGTTGCCTCGGGAAGACATGGCACAAGGTACTAGGGGAGGTGGGTCTGTACCGGGGGCCCACCAGGCATGGAGGGCAGAGAGCGCCAGGCAGGGTCAGTCGGTCACCCCTCCGTGTGAGAGAGGTGTATGGGAGTGTGTGTGGATAGGGGTGGTTTGTTACCCCTCACAGTGTGAAACCTAGAAACTTAAAGATAAGAAGGTAAATAAAATAATCCAGCTATGCAGTATTTCTTTTTAACAGGGGCTCAGTCAACTTGATGTTAATTTGAATGTTGGTAATGCATAGTTCTGATTGATTGACATTGAACTCACTTGAATTCAAGTAATTTTACCAGGTGTCTCATATTCAGAATAGGGAAATATGGTCACCCTAGGCAATGGCCATATCCCCCTTCACTGCTCCTTTAGCATTGTGACCATCTAGTGGCTCCATTGGTTATTTAGCAGGCTTCCTGCTTCTGATGTATCTTAAAAAAAAATTATGCCATTACTTTTTGAGTCTTTGGTTAGATGTTCTTCATATTCTTTTTTGGCCTTCCTAATGATATTTGTACACTTGACTTGTCAGAGTTTATGCTCCTTTCTATTTTTGTCAATAGGATTTAACTTCCACTTTGTAAAGGATGCCATTTTGTCTCTCTCTGCTTCTTTTACTTTGTTGTTTAGCCACGGCGGCATTCTTTTGGTTCTCTTACTATGTTTTTTTAATTTGGGATACATATGTAATTTGGGCATCCATTATGGTGTCTTTAAAAAGTTTCTATGCAGCTTGCAAGGATTTCACTTTTGGCATGGTGCATTTTAATTTCTGTTTAACTAACTTCATTTTTGTGTAGTTCCTCTTTCTGAAATTAAATGCTACCATGGTGGGCTGCTTTGGTGTTTCCCCACAACAGGGATATTAAACTGTATTATGTTATGGTCACTATTAGCAAGCCATTCACCTCTTGGACCAGATCCTGTGCTCCATTTGGGACTAAATCAAGAATTGTCTCCCCTCTTGTGAGTTCCAGGACTAGCTGCTCCAAGAAGCAGTCATTTAAGCTCTCAGAAAACTTTGTCTCTACAGGTGACATGTACCCAGTCAATATGGGGATAGTTGAAATCTCCCATTACTATTGAGTTTTTGATTTTTATAGCCTCGCTAATCTCCCTGAGCATTTCACAGTCACTATCAGCATCCTGGTCAAATGGTCAGTCAGCGGCGTATTATCGCCTAGGCCAACAAATTTGCCGGGGCAGCAAATTTGCTTGTGACCCTCCCCAACTCCGCCTCTTCCCCAAATCTCTGGCCCGCCTCCTCTTCCAGGCGCAACGTGCTTCCCTCCATCCACCTCCCTCCCAGGCTTGCCACACAAAAGCTCTGGGAAGGAGGGAGAAGCGAGTAGCGGTGCGCTTGGAGGAGGCAGAGCAGAGGTGAGGTGGAGCCCGCGGATGCAGGGAGTAACGGGGGGGCCGGGAACTGCTGCCCACCCCAGCTCACCTCCACTCCACCACCATCCCCTAAGCGCCACAACTCCCCTTCTCCCCCCTCCCTCCCAGGCTAGCTGCGCAAAAGCACTGGGAGGGAGAAGCGAGCAGCAGCACGATCAGAGGAGGTGGAACAAAGGTGAGTTGGGGCCAGCGGGTGTGGCGAGTGACTAAGGGGGGGGGCAGGGAACCACTCTCTGCCCCAGCTCACCTCCACTCCATCGCTGCCATCCCCCATAGCGCCACAACTCCCCTTCTCCCCCCTCCCTCCCAGACTTACGGCGGGGGAGCAGAGGTGAGCTGGCAGAGGGGGAGCGGTGGCAATTTTCTGAGGGCCTAGAGGCGCCAAATTTGTTAATCCGCCACTGTGGTCAGTAATATATGCCTACTGCTATATTCTTATTACTCAAGCGTGGAATCATTATCCATGGAGATTCTATGATACAGTTTGGCTCATTTAAGATTTTTACTTCATTTGACTCTACACTTTTTTCCCCACATATAGTGCCCCTCCTCGACCAGGTCTGTCCTTTTGATATATTTTGTACTCTGGTATTACAGTGTCTCATTGATTATCCTTATCCACCAAGTATATCAATATCCTCATTTAATACGAAGCACTCTAGTTCACCCATCTTATTCTTTAGACTTCCAGCATTGGTACATAAGCACTTAGAAATGGTCACTTTTTAGCTGTCTGCCAGTATGAAATAGAGTGAAGGGGGTGAAGAACCTCACATGGCTTAACCCTAGCAATGCTTGCCCTACATACTGTTAATGAGTGGAGAACTCATTACCAGCTTTGGCTGTATCAACTGCCCAATGACTATTTTCCTTACTGAGGATCAGCACTCTGAGAAGGGTGGAAGTCTCTTGAAGAGTTAAAACTTTCTCCTGGGTAATTTCAGTAGTAAGTAAAGCACATCCCTGTTAGTCTTGCGCACACGAGGGCAGTGTCTGGGGAAGTTCCCTCAGCCCTACATGCAGTAGTGCTGTCTTCCCCCCCACTCTATGCAGTAGTTTATTGCTGTGCAAAATATTTACCCAGTGAAATGTGACAACATCAGCTGGTTGCACCATCATTTCAAAGGAGGATTTTGGCCAACTTTTACCACTGCTGGTGCACAAATTTGTACATTCTAATGTTTCCAAAAAGTATCTGACAGACACAGCCCTTCAAAACACAGAATTAATGGGTCAGCAAGAGTGGGGAAATACTAGTGGACCCCACTCCAAGTGTCTTACTAACAAACCTCCCCCTGACCAGGAGCTGGGAGAGCAGAAGCTCCCTCCACCTGCTCATAAGCAGGCAATTGGTTAGCAGTGCTGTCTCAGAAATCAGATAAAAATGAAAGAGGGCATTTCAGTGATGCTTAGCATCAAGGTAACAGCTGCAGAGAAATGATATTATGTTAGTGTGTCTAAAATGTTTCTTAGGTAAAGGAGAAAAAAATGAATAATTTTTTTTAGAGCATAAATCTGCTTCCATGTAAATCAGGCGTTGATGTATTTACTTACTGAGTATAAAATGACTTTCTGTTTTGTTTTGTTTTGGGTAGTGATAGCCTTGGTGGTCAACTCACCCATTTCTCTTTTCCATGGGGCAATATCAGAAAGAGCAGCATCCTGAAGTTGGCAGACACTGGAGAAATGTTTTGAGAACTGGGGATGAATATAGGCCACCACCTCAACACATGCACATGAGATCTGGCACAAGGAAAACCACACAGGAGCATCAGGTGCTTGGATCTCAACTGGTGATAGGGGAAGTGCTGTTCAGCATAAGCACTGCTGGCATGATCGTTGGTGAAGGAATCAGAGAGTTTCTCCTCTGAGCTCTTTGGTCACTTGTTCTTTTAACCTGCTGCCTCAAAGCATCACTCTGATGTTCTGCCCACCCAGCTCTGCTTCTATAGTTTCTCTAAAACAAAGGCACAGCATGTTCCACACTAAGGGCCAGATTCTTCAATTATACCAATGCACCTCTGCATGCAGATCTAGTTTACCTGTACAGTTATGGGTGTATATAAAAGCCTATGACAGATCACAAGATCTGGCCCTGAAACCAGCAGATTTTTAAAAGAAGGGATACTGCTATGTTTTTGGCTTAGTAGAGCCACAAAAGTTGGGCAGCAATTAAGTAAAAGCTCTGGGAACTGTGCCTTGGTATATACATCAAAAGGTGAGGAGCTCTGTACATGAAGAGAGATAAATTGTGTGGGAAAGCCCCATCCATAGAGCATATAGGGTTAGCATCTCCTACTGTCATCCAATGCCAGATGTGACCTTGCAATGAAATGGATGGGACTAACTGGTTCACTGGAAGGACCATATCTAGGTATCAGGGAGGAGTTCAGTCTCCATCGCCCTTTCAGTGTTTGGCCTTTGTGCTGAAATTGCCAGCTAGGTTACCAGTTTATTTGTTGTTCCCTTTCCCCTAATCGCCATCTTCTTGTGTGTCTGTCCTTAGACTGTGAACTCCTGGGGGCAGGGATCATGTCCTCTCTCCACAGAGTTTAAAACCAGAAAGAACAACTGGATCATTGAGTCTGACTGCCTGTAAATTTCACCCTGATGCCCTTATGCTGAGCCCAATGACTTCAGTTAGATTAAAGAATTTCAGTCCTCAAGAGACTAAACTATTCCATGCCACTGGCAGAGAACAGGAGAGACCAATGTGTCACTAATGTCTGGGGTTCCAGAAACAGTAAGGAATTGATTAGGTGAGAGATGCCCAGATGATCCTAGCAGGGGGTTTATGCCGTATGCTGCAGAGAAAGGCAAAATGCAATCTGACCTGGGGGAAATATCCTTCCTGAGCCCAAATTTGGTGATCAGTTTGGTGATTTGAAACTGCAACCTAGGCTCCCTGCAATTTAACAGACAAGCCTATCATTTGGGTATAAGCTCTTCAGCGCAGAGTTCTGTTTTCTGTGAAACGCTTAGCACACTTGATGCATTATTGAAGAACAATCATACCATTGCCGCCCCAATACAAAGCTCCTGGGATAGCCAGCATCTTACTTTTTCCATAAGCTTTTATTTTAGAGCCAGACAAGGGCTCCCATGACATTAAATTTATGGAAAAATGCTACATGTTGCTGACAACTGCCTCTCTTCAACCTGGCAGCACACACAGCCTTGTCCAAGATGACTATTACTGCCTTCCTATTAATTAATTGGCAGGAAGGAAAAAAAACAACAGCTTAAACGTGGGCAATCAGACCCCACATTGCAGTCTTAACACAACATTTCTACAGCCTGCCCGGCTCTGTCACAGCCCAGACAAAGAGAAGGTGCCAAGGTTACTAAGCCATGAACATCTCACATTGCCCCCTGCTCCCAATCAATCTATTAAGGCCAACCTTAATCTTTTTATTTCAAAACATGGGCACGAGAAGATTTGTTTGAACAATGCAAGATTTCACTGGTGCAGTAATGCTTAAATTTGATTCCAAAACACATTTATAAAGTGCCAAACAAGAGTTCAGCCCTTCACAAAACACGACACAGTCACTTCCCCCAAAATGCCCCATCTCAATAAAAAAAGCATCACTGTTAATTAGATTAAATGAAAGACATTCCAATGTCAACTGACCTTAATATTTTGCACTGATTATTTCTTTACACAAGATCTGCCTTCACCCTGATCTGCAACTGCTTCCATAAAGAAAAACACAAGCGCTAACACATAAAATGACCTGTCAGTTTTGCAGCATTATCATTAACTCCAATGTCCTCTTCTCCAGAAAACCACTGATCATCAAGTTGGGAGCAAGATTATTATATATAGTAGGAACAATATGGCCCTATTATTGCATCAGAGTTAAAACATTTCCCATAACTATTTTTATTTCATAACAAACTAGTTTATCTGAGGCTGTCTGAACAACAGTAACAAGCAAAGACAATAGAAAGATGTAGAGACTATCCATGGAGAAAAACTAAACAGCAAAGAACACATACCAAAGGCCAGACAAAGGTGGGAGTCAACAAAACCTTTGGAGGAGGTGAGCCCACTTCTGTATTAATAGCAGCAAACATTACAAAATCTTCTTGTTCTAAGGCTTCAGAACACACAATTGCTAGATTAGCAGATGCAGGACTGTATGCGAGTGATTTGCAGCATAACCCACCTATGCAGCACTGCTATATAATGAAAAAGAAGTGTCTCATTTTTTGCTGTATTTCTGATCTGTCTCTGTCTTACAGTAGCATCTAGAGACTCTATCATCATGTTGGTGCTGTACACACATACAATAAGAGACAGTCCCTTCCCTGAAATGCGTACAGTCTAGATAGATAAGTCAGACAAAGGAAGTATTATCCCCACTTTACAGACGGGAATGGAAGCATAGAGAGTTTAAATGACTTGCTCAACGTCACACAGCAAGTGTGAAAGCCAGGGACTGAGCCCACATCTCTTGAGTACAGTGTCTTAACCACAAAACCATCCTTCCTCTTGAGGTCCCAGGTTGATGCTATCTACCTTTCTGGCCCTTCAAAACTGTTCCTGTTCTACAGGAAGGGAGTGTCTTTTTCAATGTTACTCAGCTGAATTCAGCCTGAGAGATTCCAAAAAGGGACAGGTCCGTAGATATAAATTCACCTAAATAAGAATTAAACTGAGAAAGAGAAAGTAGCTCCCATGCCCCACTGTCACCAAAGAACTCCCAATTCCCAATGTGACACCACAGCTCAGAGTAAACAAGTCACGGAAGGGAAATGGATATAGTTGTCTTTCCAGCTGATGGCACTGTACGGGAGACAGGAAGAAGAAAAACAGACAAAACAAAGCAAGCCTCTCTGTAGAAAGTTAGAAAATGGAAAAGGTACATGCTGATAATTTAATTTTGTGAGTTCTTCAGAAAAAGGGCTGTGTTTTACTGAATGGTCGTACAGCACCAAGCACAATGTAAGTTTCTTCAGGCAAGAACCACATCTCTGTCTATATGATGTATTCACCATTAGCACTCAACCAATACATATTAATTATCCACTGACTGGCCAGTCTGGACTGCAATACAATCGGTTGCGTGGCAACAGCTCAAAGCAGCAGATTGTCCTAAAAAAAATTTAAAAATCCCCTCGAGTGGAAAATTCGAACAGCTATGGAAAAACAAAAAGGTTTTTCCAAGTCTCTCTAAGTAAATTGAATGTTCTGTTGGTCCTAAAGGGAATTTAAAGGCATCAATGCAATCCCTTGGCATAGATAAGTGTCACTTTGTCTTTACAGTACTTGAAAAGGCTGTGTAAGGTCCCTTATGAAAAACCAAAATTAAAAAACCCCAGTCAGTGGCTGTTCAAGAAAATCTTTCCCATGCCAATACAAAAAGAAAAGAAAAGAAAAAAAAAAAAACCAGACAAATCCTCAGCCAGTTAGACAGTGAAATAGAACTTTAGAGATTAACCTCAATTAATTTTTTCTCATCAGAAATCAGTTCTGAGGAGTGAAAAGACACATAGGAGATACGGAGGAGGAAGGTGTCACTGCTGAGTTCAACACGGACTCTCTTAACGTGGCCCAGAACACACTCTCTCAAACAACCCTCGGCAATACTAGCAGAAGGATCCATAAGGTTTATAGGAAACAAATCTAAGCAGCAGTTTCAATCTTCAGGAGAGGTCGTATCCTGTTTCTCAGTTCTTTCCAAAAGTTCCAGTCCTCTTTTCCTGTCAGTTTTTGGGCCATATCTTCTGTCAAAGGGGAATTTCTGGGAATTATTCCATGGGGTTGAACCTGAGAATCTGAAGGCAGCTGATGCTAAAACTTGTTCCCAGTAACCTTGCAGAGCTTTAGACAGTGCCAATTGCAACATCAACAGGGATTGTAAAATTGGTGTTCCTCACTGATCACAGCAACCTGTCAGCACCTCCCTCCCCTGGGCACATTCACTCTCTAAACAGCATTTCCAGATGCTTGAGAGAAAGGACAAAACTCAGAACTGTGTGTCTGAACCTAGCTGACCTTAAATTAAAGTATTCCTGCACCAATTAATGTATGAAGCCTCTTTATGTGTGGTTTACACACACAGCACTAGTTTTCAGAATCTGGTTTTACTGGTTGGACTTAGAACTCAGACTTTTGGAGCAAAGTGAACTCAGACAGACACTGAGTTTTGATTCCCTTTAAATCAATTACATTTCAAAGGGAAGATAGATGGCACAAGGTGGGTATAAGCAGGCTTCAGATTAAACAAAGGAAAACTGAGGCTGAATAGTATCAAGGTGGTAGCCAAGGACTGTGGGATTGTCTGTCACAAGGGAGTAGTGAAAGCCTGGGTCAAGCAAGAAACTACAAGGAAGAGTCCTGCAAGGGGACGGACTAGATGATAACTTCACAAGTAACACTTCCATCCCTTATTTCTGTGATTTTCTACAATTTAGTTAGAGCAATGGAGAACTTTACTTTTCCTCTTTATATCTGAACTCTCTTTTGATTTTTCAGAGGAGAAGCAAGCAGGCTTTGCAAGACAAATCTTGACACCATCATATCCCAACCACAGGTTCAGGGCATGATCCAAAACCCACGGAACTCCACTGAAAGACTGGATCTGTAAAAAGTGACAAAGAGTCCTGTGTCACCTTATGGACTAACAGACGTATTGGAGCATAAGCTTTTATGGGTGATACGAAAACTTATGCTCCAATACGTCTGTTAGTCTATAAGGCGCCACAGGACTCTGTTGCTTTTTACTGAAAGACTGACATTGATTTAAGGGGCTCTGGATCAGGTCCTTAAACCTCCTGTTGTTAGTTTATATGACACAGCTATTTTCAATGCCATGGCATGTTTAAAGTTCCCTTCTCTTGATCTAACAGGGTTTATCTTTTATTTATATTGAGAGGCTGAGTGTACATTTAAAGCCAGCTGATCACACCTCCAACAAGACTTCATATTCCCACACTTTCAGAGGGTGTGAAAATGAGCCAAGCAACCAAGAAACCGGCCAGAGCTGAACAGCTGGAGAGGCAGTGCTCTGGGTCCTTGCTGCAACCAAGAGTTTACACTTAAAAGCAGTTCTATTCACAAGTAGGCTTAGCCTCATTCCTCCCCGTTTCCAAAAAGTAACTCAGTTACGGGATGGCACCTCTTGGAAGACGCTTCAGTTCAGCAAGGTGAAGGGAACAATCAGTGCCACTCGCAAACATGACCCAGGGTTTATTTCAGAGGTAAAACCTTAGCTTGTTTTGTTTACCAGGGTTCGTCTTCTCAAGCTGGTACCATCTGTAAAATGCCCTTTTCTTTTGTTCACTCAGGTCTGACCCCTGCTGCAACAGCCAATGAGAGATCCGGCTCTGGCTGATACCTACAAGAAAGAAAGAAAAAGAGAGAGAGAGCGAGAGAGCGCTTTTGTTCTATTTAAATTTTGAACGAGATTCAGTGATAGTGAAAGGTACTGGCCTAAGAGGCCCAGAAACTGAAAGCTAATATTTTATACATAGAAAAGGTACACATTTCAAGCTTCCCCCACAGCGTCCCACCAGTGTGCCTCAACTTTTGTCCTTTATTATTTTTGACCTGACTCAGCCTCCATACCCACAGCAGGAAGCATAGTATCGCAGTTAGTGGAAAGTTCACCAGACTTTGGAGTGAGGAGATCGGGGTTTTAGTCCTAGCTTGGCCACTGACTCTCATGACATGACTTTGAGGACATTATAACATGGTGGTGCCTCAGTTTACCCTCCGTAAAATGGGAATATTGGTACTTACCCGTCATTGTAAAGTGCTTCGAGATCTACAGACGAAGGTTATTAAAGGGATTATAATGATAAAATGTTTGCAGTGCATGTGGAGCTTGACAATAAGGTGAAAATAGAACAGCAGTTTGAGATATACAGATATTAGTCCAACAGAAAATGAAGTCATTCACCTACCAAGTCATATCTCACAGGCCAGAAACAAAACAAAACCAAGCTGTCAGATGATAAACTGCTTCCAAACACTATTTACCTGAGCTGGATTAGACCCTGTGACCTAAAGGTGAAAAGCTCCATCTCTCTAAGAGAAATTTAAATCAGACTTGCATAAAAATAGCAAGAGGAGAAAATTTTCCAGAAGCTGAATATTTTTTTCCAGAGTGAAGTGGAATGCAGGATCAACGTCGGCATTCCATTCATAACACTGAAGGACAAATTAATTAGGAAACAAACCAAAACTAACCAGTTTCACAAGTAAAGAAACAGGACTCAAAACCTACTCGGATGAGAATCACATACTCATTGGTGATCAACACAAGCTATTCCTTATAATTCAGTGTTCAAATGGCTGAAACAGAAGACTAACAGAAAGGGCAAAGGAAATGCCAAGGGTGCATTCTCAACAAGGCTGTTCAGCCATTAGAAAGGGTTAACAACATACAAACTCTGTTGGGGATTAAAGTCCTAGGAGGTGCTCACAGTAACAATATATTGCTAAACACCACCTGTGCCAACACCTGTTCAGAGTCACAATACACAACACGAAGATTGCTTTTCATGAGGTAATCACACCTTCCTCGCCCATCTTGTGCTCTCATGATCATATTTAACTTATGAGAAATAGGCCCCTGGAGTCTTACATTTTTTTCTAACAAGGGATTTTATCCTAACATGTATTTTTGAGTTAAACAAAGATACTAATAACGTTTCAGAATGATTCAAAATCTCAGGGGAGTCCAATTCATATGGGCTAACTCCAACTAGGTTTTCAAAAATCATAGTTATGTTCCTAACTAGCCTGTATTATATATAATTCTGGAGCTACTTTATTTAATTTGTCCTGCAGGAAAAGGGTGGGTTTGGTTTTTTTAAACAGGAATTCCTTTGTGTTCAACAGAAATCCTTGTGCAAGGATGTGGGAGAGAAACTGAAGGCTCCAAGAGTATATTCTGACTGGCTTGCTGCAGGCAGGACTGTATGCTTTTATTGTATATCCATTTTGTATTCCCAACCAGCCTCTCTCAGGGACTGCATCTGCCCTATCTATCAAAGATGGTGCAAAAAGCGGAGACAGTCCCACTTAGTCATCCCCAAAGTTGAAATCATGTCAGCTGGAAGCATGTGCTCAGTAAAGGGACCTGGTTCTGAAACCTGTGTCCTTTGGTGTTCCATCACAGTCCGTATCAGGCCGCTTTTTGAGCACAGTGCTACATGCCTTAAGCGTGTGGCCTCTCAGTTGTGGTTTCTCAGCTGGATGAGTTTTGTCTGTTACTGGGTGAGGATAGTATTAGTTTATTACCTGGTTTGTAAGTACTGTGGTCTGCCTTTAATTATGTAATAAAAATATTGTGTGTACAGCTCTTTGGTAACAAAGTAGGATATAAAAGCAAAGTATCAGATACCACAGTTATGGATACAGAACATATTTTCATAATAATATATTCAGGCATCCACGCTTTGCCCAAGAGGCTGCACTGGCAACTTGCTACACTTGTTTTGTATAAAATAGTACAGATTGCAGCTACCTAATACACTAGTGCTGCCTGCAAATGTTAATGGTAACCTGGTCCAGTGGGTGAAGCAAAGGAGTGAGAGCCAGGACACTGGGATTCTATTCCCAGCTTCACTACTGACTCATTGTGGTCTTTGGTACGTCACTCTGCAGTTAACCCCTTTCTGTAAAACGGAGCTTTGTACAGGATCTTGAAATGCACAGATCAGAACAGTGCTCTTCTACAAATTCTATGCACTCTACTGCAGGTTCCAACATGACATGCTCTGTAATGACTACTGCATCCCAGGACCTGCACTTGAGATGCAGCCCACAGCATTCTTATCTATATCAATACGCTAACTCCAGGTAATCACTCCTGTTGAGAATCAGACCCTTTTCTCGCTGTCCACACAGCTAAAATTCTTGTTCAGACCTCATACCCAGTCTCTGTGGTTTCCCCAACACCCACATCACCCTCAACCCTCCTATCTCCAGCCCATACAAAATGCAGCTGCTAAGATCATCTTCCTTGCTCACTGTTTTGATCAGTCAGCTTTTTTGAGTTCTCCATAGGTTCCCCTTTTTCTACCGCATCACTTTCAAACTTCTTGTGATCACTTTCCTCCCCAATTCTTCATCTCCCTTTGTCAGTTCAGATCGGATGCTCTCTGGGGCAAATATTGTAGTTTCCACTGTTAGAAAAATGCTAGCACATTTTGGATGCTAATGCAAATTAAATAATATTTTGTATTTATTAAATGCTAACTAAGGCTACTGGGAATTATTTCCTCTGTGAAATACACAAATTTGACTTGCCAGTTTTTATTATTTATATCATGATCAAGTCTAGAGGCCCCAATACTGTACATACTACACAAAGCAAGAGATGATTTCTGCCTCAAAGACCTTGCAGCCTAAATAGACAAGTATTATTATACTCATTTTACAGTTGGGAAACCAAGGCAGGCAGAGTGCGACTTGCCCAGCATCACACACAGTGAGTGACAGAGCCAGGAACTGAACCTAGATCTCGTGAGTCCCAATGTAGGGCCTTATCCACAACTCCATCCTTCTGTTATTTATTTTTAATGACGTCCTCGTAGCAAAAACAAATAACAAAAAAGATTATTTGATTGTGATACAGTTTTTAGTTCCTAAAAATTTGGTTTTATACAGTGGACTCACCAGAGCACTGGGAAAGGGATGCTCCTCAATCCAACACCAGTATCATCCAGTTACATAGCTTCTAATCCTGCTATTTCAGGAAATGACACTGGCAGGAAAAAACTGCTGCCAAAGGCAAATTCATGAAGGTAATTATCTGGAGCATCTAATATCCGGCTGTCTGGAAAAAATCTCTCAGACCGACCCATGGCTCATGAGGGAGACCTAGGTCCTTTGGTCTCTGAGCCTACAAGCCAGGAGTACTGAACACCATGATGAGGGCACTCAGCTTTGCCACAGAAAACTCCGGGGGGAGAGGCAGTCACAAAAGAGCCATTGCAAATTTTGATAAGTTTGACATTTTAATGAGTATTTGTCACTTGCCTGCAATTCTGTCCCCCTTCCTGCTCCTCTCCATGCTCCCACTTTGCCCCTGCCCTTTCTTTCTGCCAGGTTTTTTTCCCAGACACACTCCCCATGGCAGGTTCCAGTTCAGAGATGATGATAACCCAGAGATATTTCCCTAGACTGCACCGCTCGTTGGGCTACATCCCCCAAGCAGGTGATTTGTAAGAAAATTTCCCTCCTACATGACAAAGAGGTAGCAAAAACCAACTCTAGGAGAAGGCAGGCAGAGATGCTCGCTACTCTAGTGTGTTCAGTGCGCACCTGCTCACAACCCTGGAGAGCGCTGCTCACACAATCTCCTAATAACTGTTTTTCCCCTTCCTCTCACAGATGGGTGCACTCATCCTCTGTGGCTGTATTTTTTTTTTAACGTCCCTTGCAAAAGAATATATATAGAAGCACCAGGAAACTATGGGATTTGGACAGTGATTAATTTGTAATGAAAGAGGTGCCGGGGCTCAAACAATTAGGTGCCGACACTCAAGCAATTTTTTAACTTTCATAACTGACACGGCAGGCCCAGAGATGCCGGGGCTATGAACTGCCAACCCTAGAGGTGCCGGGGCTCAGCTCTGGCAAGCCTAGGCACAAATTAAGCACTGGTTTTGGAGGAGAACTGACTGATTTTATGCCTTTATTCCTGTGTTTATAATAACGAATCCTGGATTTGTACAATACGTGCCTGCAAAGAACATCGATCAACTTTGTACGTTAGCAAGGTTTGTTTGGAGGAAAGGAGCAAAGATCAAAATCATGTTAAAATAAATCCTCACCTGTGTCACCACCAACATCAAATATTTTAAAAACCTGTTTCTCACCATTTATGCTGGTCAATAACTTTTTCAATTCCATTCAGTGTGACAATGGAAATACTCTAATCAGTTTCATTTTCTTCATACTTGGTTTTGCTTTGTGCGCTACTCCGTGTTGCTGTGTTTGGCTTTCCAACACTGCATGGATGATGATTATTTGTGCTAGGTTCTGTATATACTATAAGAGATGGTTCTGTTCTCAAGTGCTTATAGTCTAAATAGTCAAGACAGAGAAAGGGTGGGACAGAGATGAGCCATACAAGTAGAATGAACAGAATGATTGTTGATAAACACGTTAGAAAAATACCCTTTTGTTATGTATTTTTGAAATATATCTGTCAGGGACAGTACTTGGTCCTGCTGTGAAGGCAGGGGACTGGACTCGATTACCTTTCAAGGTCCCATCCAGTTCTATGAGATAGGTATAGCTCCATATTAGACACATTAACTGAGAGGATGGCTAGGCCACTATCCGAGGACGCAGAGGACCTGGGTTCAAGTCCTTGCTCGACCACAGACTGCCTGTGTGACTTTGGGTAAGTTACTTAGCCTCTCTGTCCCATAGTTCTTCATCTATACAATGGGGATACTAGCAAAACCCGGCCTCAGGGGTGTTGTGAGCACAAATACATTAATAATCTGTGAGGTGCTCAGATACGCCCAACCCCACCCCCCATTCAAACTCTACATCAGGGTCCTAAATTAGTTGGCCACTTCCTTTAATAAGTGCAGGAAAACATTCTTTGCCCTACTGCAAGTGATCTCAAACTTTTTTTCTGGGATCTCCTTTGAAAATATTTCAGGCTGTGATGATCCTCCCGTACCATGTCATCCTGATTTCTGCACTGCTGATGGTGGCAGTGTAGCCTTCAGAGCTGGGTGCCTGGCCAGCAGCCGCCGCTCTCGCAACCCCTCTACAATTGTCTTGTGACTCCCGCTCGGGTCAGGACCCCCAGTTTGCCCTAGGACCTATAATCACTTGGTTCAGGGGCAAATTTTCAGTGCTTATCACAACAGATTTAATACGCACCCCTCTCTGTTATTGTTAATGGGGATCTGGCATCTCACTCACCGCATGCAATGCTGAAAACCTACCCTTGAAGGGAGTAAAGCTGCAACTATGCTAAAGAAGTTTCAAACAACAAGCTGGGAAATTCGGCAGGAACTATTATTAGCTCCTGTTTATACTGTCATTTGTCTTATCAGTAGAAGATTATTTATACAGCTCCCAACCCAAGAGCTTCTTGTTTATCTTATTACAGAAACCATTAAAGAAAGTTGCTATAAAAAGCAGCTTCTGTATTTAGTACAAGCGCTAGTAAATGTTCTGCTGGGTTTTGCTCCTTATCAATCGTTTCTTTATTTCCTAGTCACCATTTCATAATTTCCTTTGCCATTTTTCACTCTGTTCTCTTCTGACACTACAGAAGACTTCACTGTGTGCCTTCCTCATTTACTACTTCATGTCAGTTTTATTATTTGATCACTTCATAAATTTATGGTCATTAAAAAACAAAACAAAACAAAACGAAGTAGGGGGAATATGGTTCAGCTTGAAAGGCCTACATTGTACTACCTCAACAACGGAATTCAACATTCAGCTACAATTATATATGTTTTCTCTCCCCTCCTTTTCCCACCACCTCCCTTGCCGGCGATGGAGAAATAAAAGGAAAAAGTCATCGCTTGCTACTGCAGAAGCATAGTAAACAGTGTTTTTTTTGTTTTTTTTTGATATTGTGCCTTTTGTATGAACTCTATCCCAAAACACTTCACAAAAATTAAACAGGATTCCAACAAGGGCAGTTGGGACCAAGGGTCACAGCAAATCTGAGGCTGGGAGAAGTGGAAGAATTTGCAGTCGGGTTCCATGGCAGGGTAAAAACCAAAGGTCAGAGTCCAAGTGAAGTTTCAGGGTACGGGCGAGGAGGCAAAGTCCAAGGCAAGTCAAGGTCAGAGCAGGGAGCAGAAATTATTATGGCAACTGCAGAAGATCCACACTGTTGCTTGGATACTTCCTGGAATGCCCCTTGGGTCTGTATACGGTGGGGAGCCAATGAGGAACCATGAGGCTGCTGCTTGTCAGACCCCGTGAGATGGGACTGCCCATGGTCTGTGTCCACAGCAGGATGTTGGGCCATAGAACTCAAGCTGGTTACAGCTGCTGCTGAGTAGCATAATGGAGATATCAGCAGCATGGCAGCTCTACAGACCTGGGTTATAGACCTATGTGGGGGGGGAGGTGTCTTATAAATAGCTGATGTAGAAGTGTGACTAGGCAAGGGAAAAGAAGGTTTTCAGAGGAGATTTTAAATGGGATGGAGGCAGACAGGAAAATAGTCCCAAATGGCAGAAGATTGAGCAGAGAAGACTCTCACATCAAGAACAGTAAAATTATGTGACGAAATGGGGAAGAAAAAAAGGAGGGCCTATTGCTGGCAAGTAGAAGGAGATAAGGAGTCACAGCCTCAGCTGGTGCAAATAAATTTACAGCAGCTATGCTGAGTTACACGAGCATAGTCAAGTTACTAGGTCAAGATCTGTGATTTGAAATAGACACATACACCATGCATCTAACAGTCACTCACTCATGTGCTCACCCCAACAACCCAATTGTAGAATACCCTTTTTACAGAGACAGGGGGAGTTAAAAGTTTACATCTGGAATCCTGAAGCAATGTCCTTCAATAGAGCTGCACTGTCTACATTAGCATTTTCTTTAAAGGCCTAACCGACTGGCAAATGCCTGCAGGTAAAGCTTTAGGGGAGGGGTTCATACATGAGGTAGGCTTTTTTGGTCAAATAGGGATTTATAACAAGAGGATCAGAAATATCCCTAATTTTGGAAAGATCCAAGGAATGCATCTTGTTTCTTTTCCTTTCCTTGCAGCACCTGCCTTTGTAAACAGAGAGTGAGTGCACCAAAGAGGTGGCACACTGCCCAAGCATTTGTTCACTCTCTCTTCACATGGGGGAGAGATGGAAAAGAGCTAGAATAACATCCATGCCATCTTCCCAGCAGTGCAGCATCATTCCCTACAAGGCCGTTTATTGGAACTTCTCCTCTCACAACAGTTTGGCACTTCTAGTCACAGGGCGAGGGATAGCTCAGTGGTTTGAGCGTTGGCCTGCTAAACCCAGGGTTGAGAGTTCAATCCTTGAGGGGGCCATTTAGGGATCTGGGGCAAAAATCTGTGAGGCACAATACTTGGTCCTGCTAGTGAAGGCAGGGGACTGGACTCTACAACCTTTCAAAGTCCCTTCCAGCTCTATGAGACAGGTATAGCTCCATATAACTATTATTAGTCATATTTTCTTTCTTAATTAGCTGACTATTTCAAGACTTCTATTCAGGCGTGGTTGTAATAAAATAAATAAATAAAGGTCAGGAAGAGTAAGTTGTGTTTTGTCTCATTTTACTTCTGATTCTGCTACCAACTCTTTGTATGGCCTTGGCCAAGCCACTTAAACCTCTCTGAAAACAATCAATCAACATTTGTACAGTGCTTTGCAAACAGAGTGTTGTGTGGAGGTTCAAATAGTTTTACTGAGGTCTGCTCACTCATCCCTAATCCCAGTGGAGAACATGATGGAAAGAAGAAGAAATATGGGACTTTTCCTTTTGAAACAAGATTAGCGTTAATATGGCCATTCCCTCACCCCTCACATCTGCCTTTTATTATTATAAGCGACTCAAGGACAAGTGGACAAACTCTCACAATCAGTCTGCTAAGTGCACTGGTGCCAGCCATGGATATATTCCCAGATATATACTTGGGTATTTACATTTGCCACATGTAATAGCATAACTTCAGAATTAAAGAAAACTGTTTTAGTTTTAAGATAGGAACTCTGTGCTTATTGCAATGCTGTAAAATAAAATTTGCTAGCAAAAGCCACACAAAAAAAGTGATTCACTTGGGAAGTTCTCTGATGTGCAGGACAATGGGTCTTAAATCAAAGGCATACATTATCATGACTAAGCTGACAGATCTGCACTGCAATGCAGAAAGCCGAGCAATATTCCAACATCTGCACTAGCACACACAGGCAGCTAGACACAGGACCAAAATGAATAAAGGGCTCTTCAAGCTCTTACCTGTTACCTGTGCAACAACTGCTTGGGAAATCCTCCGATTGGCAAGAAAGGCTTTGATTTCCTCCTTTATCACGCTGCTGTCCCTCCTACCAAAACAAAACAACAACAAAACGAGAGAGACAGACAGGCCAAAGGGCACTCTGAAGATGTAAAATGGTTTTGTTTCCTTTGCTTAAGGGTGGGGGCCTTGGGAGGCTGTCGGGGGGAGGGGAAACAGGCAAAATAGCTCACCAGTGGACACTTCTTTTAATGAGTGTCATGTTTGATCAAAGCATCCCAGCAGGCGGATGGATGACTCATAGCCTATATAATTCATACTAGGTGTAGGGCTGCCATATGGAATGTACAAAGTTTCATTACACAGGGATGAATAAATCTCTCACACCAGCATTAAAACTCAGTCATAAAATGAAGCACAAAAAATAAAAGATAGCAGGGCCTGCATGGTTAGCTCCACAAATGAGGATATCGACAAGCCCTCTCAAACATTTCAAACAACAGGGGTGAAGGAAGGAAAAGAGATTTTGCAACCTCCACCCCAACAACCTCCCTCACCCCCAAAAGCATGGTGCGTGGGTGCACTGAATGAAGGAATACCTGTCAGCGTTATAGCTCTAGTTTTTCTAGAAGGATTATTTTTAAAAAGTGTGGAGAGATGGTACAGAAAGTATTGAATAATTATGCTAAAAGGGAAAGAGTTTACTGGTTTCATAGGGGCTGTAATGTGCAGCAAGCTTAAACTGCAGGAAATAAATGCCTGCGCCTGTGAAATTCAGAATCAGTTTTGTTTGGCTTTTAAAAATCAGGTAGGGTTTATTCCTGGGTAACGCATTTTTTCTTTGGCTTTTTCTGAGCAGGGTTCGGTGATCAAAACTCTAATGTGAACAGTCTAGACTTGGAAAGTGAGAATAAAACACAAAAACTGTAGGTTCATCATCTCTTCTATGCCCAACCCTCACCCTCCACACAAGAAAACATGGGACATTTCAACTCGAACAAGCACCAAACACTATCTGGGGAATCATGTTCATGAACCCCCAATCCGACAACAGGTAGATTTCAGCGAAAGTATCAGAGGGTAGCCGTGTTAGTCTGGATCTGTAAAAGCAGCAAAGAACCCTGTGGCACCTTATAGACTAACAGACGTTTTGGAGCATGAGCTTTCGTGGGTGAATACCCACTTCCTCAGATGCATGTAATGGAAATATCCAGGGGCAGGTATATATATGTGTGCTAGCAAGCAAGCTAGAGATAACGAGGTTAGTTCAATCAGGGAGGATGAGGCCCTGTTCTAGCAGTTGAGGTGTGAAAACCAAGAGAGGAGAAACTGGTTCTGTAATTGGCAAGCCATACACAGTCTTTGTTCAATCCTGAGCTGATGGTGTCAAATTTGCAGATGAACTGAAGCTCAGCAGTTTCTCTTTGAAGTCTGGTCCTGAAGTTTTTTTGCTGCAGGATGGCCACCTTAAGGTCTGCTATAGTGTGGCCAGGGAGGTTGAAGTGCTCTCCTACAGGTTTTTGTATATTGCCATTCCTAATGTCTGATTTGTGTCCATTTATCCTTTTCCGTAGAGATTGTCCAGTTTGGCCAATGTACATAGCAGAGGGGCATTGCTGGCATATGATGGCGTATATTACATTGGTGGATGTGCAGGTGAATGAACCAGTGATGGTGTGGCTGATCTGGTTAGGTCCTGTGATGGTGTCGCTGGTGTAGATATGTGGGCAGAGTTGGCATAGAGGTTTGTTGCATGGATTGGTTCCTGAGCTAGAGTTATTATGGTGTGGTGTGCAGTTAGTGGTGAGAATATGTTTCAGGTTGGCAGGCGACACCATCACAGGACCTAACCAGATCAGCCACACCATCACCGGTTCATTCACCTGCACATCCACCAATGTAATATACGCCATCATATGCCAGCAATGCCCCTCTGCTATGTACATCGGCCAAACTGAACAGTCTCTACGGAAAAGGATAAATGGACACAAATCAGACATTAGGAATGGCAATATACAAAAACCTGTAGGAGAGCACTTCAACCTCCCTGGCCACACTATAGCAGACCTTAAGGTGGCCATCCTGCAGCAAAAAAACTTCAGGACCAGACTTCAAAGAGAAACTGCTGAGCTTCAGTTCATCTGCAAATTTGACACCATCAGCTCAGGATTGAACAAAGACTGTGAATGGCTTGCCAATTACAGAACCAGTTTCTCCTCTCTTGGTTTTCCCACCTCAACTGCTAGAACAGGGCCTCATCCTCCCTGATTGAACTGACCTCGTTATCTCTAGCTTGCTTGCTAGCACACATATATATACCTGCCCCTGGATATTTCCATTACATGCATCTGAGGAAGTGGGTATTCACCCACGAAAGCTCATGCTCCAAAATGTCTGTTAGTCTATAAGGTGCCACAGGATTCTTTGCTGCTTCAGCAAAAGGTTCGCCTGCCTACTGCTACACTCAACTCTTTCAGATTCCCCACTACGCTGTGCCCAAGAGCATAACTAACCACCTCCTTTGTGTTCTTCCCACTCATTTCTGAGCCTCCTTGACCTGTCACCACACCTTCACTCGGTCCCTCCTTAAAACTCATGTCCTCCAGGGGTCTGAGAGCCCCAGTCCAATATTTGCCAAGAATACATGAATAAATATACCACTCCAAAACAACCAATAAATCATAAAATACAAAAAAACCACAACAGAATTTAAAAGACACATGCTGAACTTCCCCACTCATTCTGCCTCTTGCTGGAGCCAATCTTCCATCTCTCATCTTATACACTATTAAGATCATGGATTCTTAATTTTGGAGTAACAATCCCCCTAACCTTTCCCATACTGCTAAACGGAAGCGGTATCCTGCCTAACAAGGAAGAAGCCCCTCAAAGGGAAAAAAGATGACCACTGATCTAGACTGTAAGCTGTCGATAGATGAGACATGCCTTTTCATAATTTTTTTTTTCAGTGCTGCCATTCTTAGCCCTACATAACACACAAATAGAGGCAGTCCTGCCCCAAGGAGCTTACTATCCAAAAGGCAGATAAGACATGATATATTGCACGTTCTTAAGGAAGGCATTAACAGAGCCATTTCCCTCTTCTCCCATACAACACTGGGAAAGAGAAAGCATTGGACTGAGATGAGTCAGTGGTGGAGAATCTCATAGGAGAGGAGGGCTGTTTCGAAGGGATTTGAATGTGGTGAGGATGGAAACAGTGCACTGAGATGAGAAAGTCAATCCAGGCTTTGGAAAAAAAATAAGACTGAAGAGGGATCTGTGATGTAGCCTAGGACAAATGTGCACAGGGCTCTGAAGGGGAGGGTGGCCAACGGAGGACAAACAAGGGGACCATTATCTAAGGCATCTCTCACACTATTGACACTACAAAAAACCACTGAAGTACCCGCCCCTCAGATGCAGTTCTCCTCTTAAAGAGTTCGTCAGGCTGATTTACTGAACCTTCTGCAAGTTTTACTAACCTCATCAATTCTTCCACTTTGTCATCTACGTCCAAGTCCTCTTCAGAGGCTTCAAAACTGTACGACCTTTGAGCCAAGCTGTTTGCAAGTGGATAGCGAGTGGGTGACATCTTCCCATTGAATGCTGACAACCTCTCGTTACTCTCCCTCCCATTCTGATTAGTAGTGCAAGGCTGTGGGGAGGTGTCGTAACTGTTGCTAGGTGATGGGGACATCCCAGAATGCTGAGTCTGTGTAGAAGCTGTGGCTGTAGAGGAAGATGCTGGGACATTGTTGGTACTGTTGCCATAGGAACCGCCTCCATAGCTAGACCGTCTTCCAAACTTGTCACTATGCTCTTGATCGAGACGGTCCAAGGTTTCCAAGGCGTGGAGGATTTCGTGTCTGGTCATTCCAGTACGTCTCAGGCGCTGAAGCAGATCTATCTGCTCTATAGTAAATCTGGGTTCATCTGTGTAGTGAGACATGGTTTCCAGCAGCCTAAAAATAAGGTGAAATGTGAAAGCAAAACAGTTTAATGCAAAAGCTATCTAAGAGATAAGAACAGCACCTCAGGTATGGCACTTAACAGAAGACAACAGGCCTGATTCTGGTCTCATTTACACCAGTGTAAATCATGTAAGTGAGAGGGCAAGCAGGCTCAGTGGGTGGAATCCCTCACCCATTGAACTCGACGGCAAAGTTCCCATTAACTTCAGGTTGATTGTTTGCTTCTGGTAAAGGATAACTTTGCACAGTTTTCAGATAATACCTCACTCTCTTACTTTCCCAACCCCAGCTCCCTTTTCTGCTCTCTTATCTTCAATAAATGTGCCTTATGGAATGACAACAGTTGCTCCATAATTAAGGCTGCAACTGAGATTCTGTTATATGTCCAATTTTGCCCAACTGCCAAATCCCCCAGCAAAGTCCCATTGGTAGAGCCTTGCGTGGATACGAAATTTATATCCACATCTCATCCGCAAACATGGTCTTTTGATAGAAAGTAGATAGCCGTAATTTGTAGGGTTCTACCCACTGGTCTCAAAACTCACTGGTTAGCACTGGGACAGAGGTACAACTTTTTTAGAAATCTTCAGTGATTCAGAAAAGGGTTCACGAGTTATGATTCCCTAATGTCAGAAGTGTGACGAGTTCAAGTAGTCTTAACTTTCTTGAAGAAAGGAGAGCGCTAAACTCCAGTTTCTTGAACTTCCCTAATTGAAATCTAGTGCTCCGCAGTTCCCATGTTTAGTTGATTGAAGTTTGATTTCAGAAGTCGTTAACTTTTGAATCTGGAATATTGACATGGATCACTGGACCTGACAAGCAGAGTGCAGCATGTCAAATTACTGTTAGAGACCTGAACTCTTTCATAGAAATAAGAAATAAGGCCCCAGCCCTGTTCTTTGCAAAGGTAGATCTCATGTGTAATCACTAGGAGGCTTGTCAAAAAAAACTTTTTTCCTCCTAAACTTTGAAAAATGGTGGACAATATCCTAAGGCTTGCTGGGTACTCCCCCTTCCGAAATGCCATACGACCCCTTAAACTTTCTCCCCTCAAGTCCCCTCACAACAGATCTTCTAAAGTCTGCAAGAAGCAGAGGCCCTTCTTTCAGCCATTAGAAGATCTTGGAGGTGGCAGCTCGAGGTCAGAGGGCAGCATAAGAGTGGGGCAAAAATTACGGGGCATTCTCCCCTTTCTGTGGTCTTACAGAGTCAGTGGGAGAGGAGAAGCAATGGGAAACTCTCTGAAGCTCATTGGAGTCATCCTGGAATCATAAGCATAGCACTGGTGGGAGAGAGCGCTGACAACATACTAAGTGTGTGTGGGGAGCCCTAAGGAGCATATTAAAACCAGTGGGGGAACGGAGCCACGATGAGAATCCCAAACCTTTACAGGATTGGGGCTGCGTGTCCCAGCAACCCTGCACCCCCAACAAACTCAGTGTTTATGTCTCTCTCTGTACTGGGCCAAAGGCATACAGAAGCTGCCGTGGCGTGGCAGTGCCCAGCCCTGACTACTGCTGGGGTTGCTGTGGATAAAAGGGGGGGTCCTTTCCGGGCAATCACACTGGAATTCTGTGACCTGGGAGAGAGAGAGATGGATCATGCTAGAGTCACGCTGCCATACCATGATGCTGATACAGGGTGCATGGGTCCCTTTAAAAAGGGTTTTGCCTTTGTAGATGGAATCCCAGGGTAGAGAGGGAAGGGCACTGAAGCAGGACCTCCTGCCTCCAGTCTTGCACTGCTCCTCACAACTGTAGAAGCGGCTATGGTTGCTTTCTTAAAAATGACTAACTGAACTAATGCGCATTTTTTTTCTGAAGTCCACAAGAGTGTATGTCCTCACAACTGCTCCTCATTGTTGCTGCCACTAGAGGAGAGATGGGTGGGTAGGGGTAGAAGGATTCACAGGGACTCATGTCCCCTCCAGGTGATCCTAGATGAGAGGGTGGGATCAGGCTGGAGTCACACTCCCAATGCTGCTCTCCTGCTGCCACTGGCAGTGTATCACTCCCATGAGAGCCTGACTTTTATGGCTGATTAGTATTAATTTCTCTAATAAGGATTATTTTAAATTTGAAAAAAACAGGCTCCCAACTAAGTCCACTATAAGCAGAGTGTAACAGTCAGTGTAGAAATCTAATAACTGAATGGAATTGCAAACAATTAAGAGATGGAAACCAGCTCCCAGATCATTTAGCTCAGTCCTGAAGGAAAATGAAATTATACATACTGTAGGGAATAACCTTCTCTGAATTCCATTCCGTTTGTTTGTCTTTCTATTACCAAGGTGCCCCGAACTGTACATAGTGTTCTAGTGGTTGTCAGTAATTTGTCTATACTGCCAAACAAAGGTGGGTTCTTAACTTGGGTTTGCTAATTTGAGTTAAAAATAGGAGAGAAAACATAGCAACTCCAATTTTAACTTGAGTTAGCAACTTGAATTCAATCTCAAGCTTTAACTCAAACTGCTAACCTAAGTTGCCATGCCTTCACTGCTATTTTAACTGGAGTCAGCTACTGAAGGTTAGCTAACCTCTCTTAAGAGCACACACTAAGGGTATGGCCACACTACCCGCCGGATTGGCGGGTAGCGATTGATCTATCGGGAATCGATTTATCATGTCTTGTCTAGATGTGATAAATTGATCCCCGAACACACTCCCCGTTGACTCCAGAACTCCACCAGGGCAAGAGGCGGAAGTGGAGTCAACGGGGGAGCCATGGCCATCGATCCTGCGCAGTGAGGACGGGAGGTAAGTCGATCTAAGATATGTCGACTTCAGCTACGAGAATAGCGTAGCTGAAGTTGCATATCTTAGATTGACATCCCCCCCACCTCCCAGTGTAGACCAGGCTAAGGCTATGTCTACACTTAAACCGCTACAGTGGCGCAGCTGCAGCTATGCTGCTCTAGAGCTTCAGTGCAGACACTCACTACAGTAAAGGGAGGTTTCTCCTGTCACTATAGTTAATCTACCTCCCTGAGACGCAGTAGCTTAGTTGACAAAAGAATTCTTCTGTTGACCTAACCTTACCTACACTGGGAGTTAGGTCAGCTTAACTACCTCACTCAAAGGGATGGATTCTTCACACTCCTGAGCGATATAGCTGAGTTGATCTAAGTTTTCAGTGTAGACCTGGCTTAAGTATTGTATCACGTACCTACCAACCTTTGGGTTCACAGCACTTTCCAGTTTAATAACATATACAGATTTAGGCCAGGATCCTAAAATGCATTACACTCACACATGTCGTAGTATAATTCCCAATTCTGGACCTTAGCATCCAAAATATGGGTACTAGCATGAATTCCCCTAAGCTTAATTACCAGCTTAGATCTGATAGGCTGCCACCAATCAGGAATTTTTAGGGCCTGATACCCTCTGGTCTCCCCTAAACCTTCCCAGGGGACCCCAAGACCCAGATTCCTTGAGTCTCACAACAAAGGGAAATAAGCCATTCCCTCCCCCCTCCCTTCTTCCTCCCAGCTCCTTCCCGCCCTGGGAACACTAGGAGATCGCCTGATTCAACTTTTTGAATTACCACACCGAGAGCAGTGTTACCTTCCCCCTCACCCAGAGGCAATACAAGCTGCGTGAATAACACAAAGAGAAAATTTATCCTTCCCTTCTCCCCACCAATTCCCTTGAACCTTAACTAGGAGAAAAAAATCACACAGGTCTTAAAAGCAAAACTTTTAATAAAAAAGAAAGAAAAAAGTAAAAGGTTTATCTCTGCACTTTAGATGGTAAAAAGTTACAGGGTCTTTCAACTATAAACAATAGAAAGAAACTTTCTCCAGCAGAAACACCATTTAAGCTACTTCCAGCAAGTACACATATGCAAATGGAAAAAAAAACGAATTAAAGGACTAGGACCGCCTTTTCTTACTTACAATTCTGAATAGATAAGAGACTGTAGCAGGGAGATTGGCAGAAACCTGGTTGCACCTCTAGTCCCGTCCAGGACCCAGAGAGAACAAACCCAAACCCAAAACCCACAAACAAAAGCTTCCCTCCCAGGAGATTTGAAAGTATCTTGTCTTCTGATTGGTCCTCTGGTCAGGTGTTTGGGGTCCCTGTTTGTTAACTCTTTACAGGTAACAGAGACATTAACCCTTAACTATCTGTTTATGATAACACCGAGCCCCAATGACTTCATGGGCTCTGGCAGGACTGGGGCCTTAATATGCTGGTTTCCTTGAGCTGGAATTTACATCTTCCAGTGCCAATGTAGACACACCTGAAGACTGGCACTATGCCATGCAAGAGAAACATTCGCCACAGCCTGCAAGGAGCCAATCGGCTTTTGGTTTATCCAATTTTCCTTTCCCAGCTCTCCATCACTTCTAAAAAAGGACCATCAACAATTCTGCAAGTTTGTTAGTTAATTGTCTTAAGCTCATGCTCACATGCTTTAAATTGTGAGTCAGACACCCAAAAACCACGAGCCAAGAGGTCGGTTTTTTAAAAATAATATACATGAAAGACTTTTTATTTGCTTTGTGGATTTTGAATGGCAGGTCACATTTTCAAGATCTTCCACTCAACCATGAGGACTACAAACTTGATTTTGTCTTTAAATGAAAGATGAGCTTTTCACATATCCAAACGCAAGAGCTGGGACTTCAAGAAAAATACCACATAATGTGAGACTGACAATAAAAGTCACAAGAGTTGGCAACATTAGAACACATTCAATGTTACCAAGCATCCATGGCATTTTAAAGACTAACAATACTGAGGTTTTAGTATAGCTGTTTTAATGATGTCTTAGTTACTTTCTAGTTCTTCATACCTCCTTTTTCATTTTCCCTGTTAAAGACCAATTTACAAAGCAGTGAAACAAACCAGCCACTTTAGAATAATTAATTTCATCCATCTCATTAATTAATGGACATTCTCTAGTACTTTATCTCCATATATGTTTGTATGAGCCTTTTATTCTCCTTAACCCCTTTGGCTAACATTAATTCAATTTGCTTTGTTTAGTGCCCTCTTTTTCCTGCAAGATTTAACTAACTGTGAAAGGATCAGCAAGCAAAACTAAGGTGGGGGGGAGGATGGAGGAGAAAGGACTGCAGGTACTCTGCGTGAGTGATGGCTATGACGTGCTAATGCTGTCAAACTCTACTGCCTATATAATAAAATATCTGCAACCATTGCAGATCTTGTGTTGTAATCATGTACTGTATCCTCTGATCAGTTATCAAAAGCCAGCCTGATGTAAAATACTAGTGAAACATGGTGTATGTCAGTTTTGAACCAAACCACTTAAAACCACAGGACCTATTTTGGTCATGTTTACTTAGATTCCATATAGAAAAAAAATATAAAATGCCAAATATATTTGTATTTTGCATGTGGAGGCCCAATCCTCAGCTAACGCAAGGCGGCAGAACTCCATTGGCGGGCCTATGGTATCTAAATATTTATAATGCACCTAAGACAGACAAGGTGAGTGAGATAATATCTTCTATTGGACCACATTCTGATGGTGAAAGAGAAAAACTTTTGAGCTATGCAGAGCTCTTCATCAGATCTTGATCACAGCATCCCTGCGGATAAAAATTCCATGCTTAAACAATAAGAGTATAGAAGTAGGAATATATTACTGACCACCTAACTGGCGTGGTGATGGTGATTGTGAAATGCTCAGGGAGATTAGAGAGGCTACAAAAAACAGAAAACCCAATAATAATGGAGGATTTCAACTATCCCCATATTGACAGGAACATGTCACCACAGGATTGGTCCAGAGATAAAATTTCTAGACATCATTAATGACTTTTTGGAGCAGATAGTCCAGGGACCCACAAGGGGAGAAGCAATTCTTGATTTAGTCCTAAGTGGAGCACAGGATCTTGTCCAAGAGGTGAATATAGCGGAACTGCTCAGTAATAGTAACCAATGCGATTAAATTCAACATCCTTATGACGGAGGGTGAAAGGGGGGTGGAGCGCATTCCACAGAAACGCAACACAGTAGCATTTAAGTTAAAAAAGGGGAAATATACAAAAATGAGGAAGCTAGTTAAATGGAAATTAAAAGGAACAGTCACAAAATTGAAATGCCTGCAAGCTGCATGGAAACTTTTTAAAAACACCATAACATAGGCTCAAACTAAGTGTCTACTCCAAATTTAAGGAAAAAAATGTTAAAAAAGACAGAAAAAATGTCACCATGGCTAACAACAGAATAAAAGACATGGTGAGAGACAAAAATACGTCTTTCAAAAATAGGAAGTCAAATCCTACTGAAGAAAAGTCACAAACTCTGGCAAGTCAAATGTATAAGTATAATTAGGCAGGGCAAAAAAGAATTTGAAGAGCATTTAGCAAAAGCCATAAAAACTAATAGATTTTTTTTTTTAAGTACATCAGAAGCAGAAAGCTTCCAGACAATCAGTGAGACCACTGGATGATAGAGACGCTAAAGGAGCACTCAAGGAAGACCAGGCCATTGTGGAGAAGCTAAATCAATTCTTTGAATCAGAGGTCAGGGAGATTCCAACACCTAAGCCATTCTTCTTAGGTGACAAATCTGCAGAATTCTCTGAAGTGGTCAACTAACATGTGGACAAGAGTGATCAGTGGATAGAGTGTACTTGGACTTTTTCTGAAAGCCTTTGACAAGATTCCTCACCAAAGGCTCTTAAGCAAAGTTAGCAGTCATAGGATAAGAGGGAAGATCTTCTCATGGATCAGTTACTACTACTACTAGATATATCTACCCTAGCACTTTTGTTGGTAAAACTGTCAGTCAGAGGTGTGAAAAAGAAACACACACCCCTGACTGACTTAAGTTACCCCGGCAGAAGTTCTGGTGTGTACAGCGCTATGTCAGCAGGAGACACTCTCCCACCAACATAACTACTGCTGCTCATTGGGAATGGTTTAAATGATGCCACAAGAACCCGGGGTCACACAATGAAATGAATAGGCAGCAGGTTTAAAACAAACATAAGGAAGTACGTCTTCATACAATGCACAGTGAACTGGGGAACTCGTTGCCAGGGAATGCTGTGAAGGCCAAAAATATAACTGGATTCAAAAAGGAATTAGATAAGTTCATAGAGAGTAGATCCATCAATAGCTATTAGTCAAGATGGTCAGGGATGAAGCCCATGCTCTAGGTCAGCGATTCTCAAACCAAAGTGGGTCTGGACTGCATTTTAATGGGGTCACCAAGGCTGCAGTTAGACATGCTGTGGCCCGAGGCCAAAGCCCAAGCTGCATTGCTTGGGGGCCAAAGCCAAAGACCAAGGGTTTCAGCCCTGGGTGGTGGGGCTCAGGTTACAGGCTCCCGGCTTGGGGTTGAAGCCCTTGGGCTTCAGCTTTGGCCCACCTGGGGCAGCGGGACTCAGGCAGGCTTAGGTTTCAGTCCCCGCTCCAGGGGTTGTGTAGTAATTTTTGTTGTCAGAAGGGGGTTGCGGTGCACTGAAGTTTGAGAACGCCGGCTCTAGGTGCACCTGAGCATCTGACTGCCAGAAGCTGGGACTGGACGACAGGGGATGGATTACTTGATGAATAGCCCTGTTCTGTTCATTCACCTTGAAGCATCTGGCACCAGCCACTGTCAGAAGACAGAATACTGGGATAGATAGACCTTTGGTCTGACCCAGTATGGCCGCTCTTATCTTCTTATCTCAACCAAAAAGGTGCAGAAGGAAGACGTGCCACCTCTGCAGCATTGTTCTCTTGGGCCCAGTCCTGCCAAAGCCACTCTGTGAATTCCGGCTGTGTTGGTAGGAACCTGAGCTGGACTCTAGCCTTTGAGACTCTGCTGACCGAGGTGCTGGAATGCCTGGCCAGATCCAGGTAACTCCGTCCTGTTGTGACAATCTGGCCTACAAATATACCTGAACTGTGACCTCAGCTGCAAGGAGTACGTCAACGTTCACAAGATGTTACGTTAATCTGTAAAATAAACGTGGATGGGAAAAATACAAAATAGATATGGAATTACAGAATGAGTCTAAACAAAAAGGCCAAGTTATATGATTCAAGGACTGTGTTTAAGTTATGCTTGTTAAAAACAGGAGATATGGAGCCAGAAGTTAATGAACCAAAATTGATATATCAGATATTAGGCCTAATTGGAAGGCAAGATAATGAGGGGATGGCCCATTTCACCCATCAATCCCTTTTTGGATCCTTAAAAGAAAGATTTGGTGGGGACAGTATACAAAAAGAGAGACTAAAAGAACAGACAGAGGCTACTGGAGTGAGCTTCAACATCATGGCTATCACCTTTACTGTTTTCTGGGACACTGGGTCTAACATCATCCTGTTCCTAAGAAATGTCCTGGCCAGAATGGGCCAGAGAGAGAAAGAGAGAGAGAAGGATCCAAATGACATTGTCACCCTATCAGATCCAACTAAATCCCAAATATCATCTGGGATGACAGTTATTACCATTCTTAATACATCTAAGACTTCCAGACAAGTGGGCTTTTCCTTTTAAGACTGGACTTAACAACAGCAGCAACATCTCTACCCTATCTCAACTACCTTCATCTATTTTCCCCACAAGGACAGTTACTGACATCTTTGATACTATCGAAGAGACTGTCAAGCAACAGGGAGGGGCTCCTTTTAAAAACCCCAGCTGGAGGGAAAGGGAACCAGGGGTGTTATTAAAATGAAAGCCTTGTTTAATACTTTACATTTCACCTGCTTTAACTGTTTTATCTTCTTTTCTGTATCTTTAATAAAAGGTTAAAAAGGATTTTTAATAGTGTGTTTGCTGTAGTGCTATGCAGGCTGAGGTCTCTATATACCAAGCCCTGGACCTCATTTAACACTGTTTAATGTTAGACAGTGACAGGGTCATGTTAATGCCTTTGGCTCATTTATTCCATCTGAATCAATACAACAGCCCCTACTCCCATGCCCCGACAGAAGAAACTGCAAGTCTAAACGTAACATTTCCCTGCCCCTGAAGAACTGTAGGGTCTCAACGCGTGGATGAGACGATATTGTAGGGAGGAGGGGTTTAGATTTATTAGGAACTGGAGAGCTTTTCAGGAAAGGGGAAGCCTGTACAGGAAGGATGGGCTCTACTTAAACCAAAATAGAACCGGACTACTGGCACAAACTTAAAAAGGTTGCAGAGCAATTTTTAAATTAAGGGCTGGGGGAAAGACGACAGGTACGGAGGAGCACGTGGTTCGGACACAGACACCCCTTAGGGGAGGATCTATTTATGGAGATTCTCTACATCCTAGTAACAAGGAGAGGATGGAAAATGATAAAATATGGGTAGGACCTGAGGAGAAACAGTCAAATGAAAAAGAATCTCATTGAATTACATCACATAATGGCTGACAACTAAAAGGTGACTTTTTTAAGTGCTTACATACAAATGCTAGAAGTCTAAATAAGAAGATGGGTGAACTGCAGTGCCTCATATTACATGAGGATATTGATACATCAGGCATCATTGAAACTTGGTGGAATGAGGATAATCAATGGAACATGGTAATACCATGGTAAAAAATATATCGGAAGGCCAGAACAGGTTGTGCTGGTGGCAGAGTGGCACTCTATGTGAAAGAAAGTAGAGATAAATGAAGTAAAAATTTTAAATGATCCAAACTGTACCAGAGAATCTCTATGGCTAGTAATTCCAAGCTTGCATAACAAGAACATAGCAATAGGGATATGCTACCAACCACCTGACCAGGATGCTGACAGTGACTGTGAAATCCTCAGGGAGATTAGAGAGGCTATAAAAATAAAAAACTCAGTAATAACGGGAGATTTCAACTATCCCCATATTGACTTGATACATGTCACCTGTCTGCAGGACAGGATGCAGAGATAAAGTTTGTTGACAGTTTAAATGACTGCTTCTTGGAGCAGCTAGTCCTGGAACTCACAAAAAGGGAGGCAATTCTTGATTTAGTCCTAAATTGAGCACAGGATCTGGTCCAAGAGGTGAATATAGCTAAATCGTCTGGTACTAGTGACCATAATATAATAAAACTTAACATCCCTGTTGTGGGGAAACACCAAAGCAGCCCACCATGGTAGCAGTTAATTTTAGAAAGGGGAACTACACAAAAATGAGGAGGTTAGTTAAACAGAAATTAAAAGGTACAGCACCAAAAGTAAAATCCCTGCAAGCTTCATGAAAACTTTTTAAAGACACCATAATAGAAGTTCAACTTAAATATAAACCCCAAATTTAAAATATACTAAAGGAGAAAAAGAGTGCCACCATGTCTGAACAACAAAGCAAACGAAGCAATTAGAGGCAAAAAGATATTCTTTAAAAAGTGAAAGTTAAATCCTACTGAGGAAAATAGAAAGGAGCGTAAACTCTGGCAAGTGAAGTGCAAAAATATAACTAGGAAGGCACAAAAAGATTTTGAAGAACAGCTAGCCAAAGATTCAAAAAGTAAGATACATGAGAAGCAGGAAGCTGCTAAACAACCAGTGTGGTCACTGGACGATTGAGATGCTAAAGTAGCACGCAAGGACAATAAGGCCATTGCGGAGAAACTAAAGGAATTCTTTGCACTGGTGTTCACGGCTGAGGATGTGAGGGAGATGCCCCGATCTGAGCCGCTCTTTTTAGGTGACAAATGTGAGGAACTGTCCCAGTTAGAGGAGTCATTAGAGGAGGTTTTGTAACAAACTGATAAATTAAACAGTAATAAGTCACCAGGACCAGATAGGATTCACCTGAGAGTTCTGGAGGAATTCAAATGTGAAATTATAAAACTACTAACTGTGGTATGTAACTTATCATTTAACTCAGCTTCTGAACCAGATGCCTGGAGGACAGCTAATACAACGCTGATTTTTAAAATTGGTCCAGAGGTGATCCCGGCAATTATAGGCCGGTGAGTCTAACTTCAGTATGAGGCAAATTGGTTGAAACTATAGTAAAAAACAGAATTATCAGACACATAGATGAACATAATTTGTTGGAAAAGAGTTAACATCATTTTTGTAAAGGCAAATCATGCTTCACCAATCTATTAGACTTCTTGGAGGGGGGTCAACAAGCTTGTGGTCAAGGGTGTTCCAGTGGATATAGTGTACTTAGATTTTCAGAAAGCCTTTGACAGATTCCCTCACCAAAGCCTCTTAAACAAAGTAAGCTGTCATGGATAAGAGGGGAGGCCCTCTCATGGATTGGTAACTGGTTAAAAGATAGGAAACAAAGAGTAGGAATAAATGGTCAGTTTTCAGAATGGAGAGAGGTAAATAGTGGTGTCCCCCAGGGATCTGTACTGTGACCAGCACTGTTTAACATATTCATAAATGATCTGGAAAAGGGGGTAAACCACGAGGTGGCAAAATTTGCAGATTACAAAACTACGCAAGATAGTCAAGTCCAAAGCAGTCTATGAAGAGTTACAAATGGACCTCACAAAATTGGGTGACTGGGCAAGAAAGCAGCAGATGAAATTCAATGCTGATAAATATAAAATAATGCACACTGGAAAACATAATCCCAACTCTACATATAAAATGATGGCATTCAAATTAGGACTCAAGAAAGAGATCTTGGAGTCATTGTGGATAGTTCTCTGAAAACATCCACTCAATGTACAGCGACAGTAAGAAAAGCTAACAGAATGCTTGGAATCATTAGGAAATGGATAAATAAAAAGACAGAAAACATCATATTGCCTCTATATAAACCCATGGTACTCCCACATCTTGAATAATGCATGCAGATGTGGTTGCCCCATCTCAAATAAAGATATATTGGAATTGGAAAAGGTTCAGAAAAGAGCAAAAAAAATGATTAGGCATATGGAACAATTTCCATATGAGGAGAGATTAATAAGACTGAGACTTTTCAGCTTGAAAAAGAGACGACTAATGAGGGATAATAGAGGTCTATAAAGTCATGACTGGTGTGGAGAAGGTAAATAAGGAAGTGTTATTTACTCCTTCTCATAACACAAGAACTAGGGATCACCAAATGAAATTAATAGGCAGCAGGTTTAAAACAAACAAAAGGCAGTATTTCTTCACATAACATACAGTGGAACTTTTTACCAGAGGATGTTGTGAAGGCCAAAACTATAACAGGGTTCAAAAAAGAACTAGATAAGTTCATGGAGGATAGGCCCATCAATGGCTATTAGTCAGGATGGGCAGGGATGCAAAACCATGCTCTGAAGAGTCTCTAGCCTGTGTTTGCCAGAAGCTGGGAATGAGTGACAGGGGATGGATCACTTGATGATGACCTGTTCTGTTCGTTCCCTCTGAAGCATCTGGCAGCAGCTACTGTCAGAGACAGGATACTGGGCTAGATGGACCATTGGTCTGACCCAGTATGGCCATTCTTATGTTCTTCACGAATGTGCCCCACCAAGGAGCACGACTTTGCCCACCTGGACAGAAGAATATCTTTATCCACCACTGAAGTTCTAGATGGCAGAATGCAGCAGATGTTTAACAGCTCAGAGCAACCCTAAAAACAAGCGTAGGGCAGCAACAGAATAAGAACTTCATGTTCTATTGAAATTGCATGATACTGTGACATTGAGCCAGAAAGGGTTAAGCAACTAGGAAGGTTAAATGACCTAAATTCAACCTTTAGAGACATATTAGAAAAGTATGTGAATGGTAATTAGGGTCATTTCATGTTAGATAGACTAGAGCTTTGATACGCAAACCTGAATTGTTAGAGAACTGGGGGTAACACTAATTGTGTTTATTTATATCTTGCTAGACGTTAACCATGTGAACAGACGGTTCCTGTCTGTTGCTCTCTATTATTCAGAGATCAAAAGAGAATATTAACATTTAGATGAAGCTTGGGTGTAATAATATCATTGTCTATATTTCTCTCTGAAGTTTGTAGTAAACTCTCTATGAACTGCTTAATGGATAATGACCGTATGCTGATGAATGCAACTAGTTACCTGTCTATGTACAGAAAATAGGTGATTCTACTTCAAAGGCACAATGCTCCACCCAAGGACTGCATGCTATCAAGAGGCTGCCAGTGAACTATAAAAATAAATCCTGTATCGCAGATCTGCTTAAGCTTCATCAAGAGAAGTTTGAGTCGCAAGACTGACGTCCCCAGCTCCAGTCTGGGTCATCCTGATATTGGACTATAACCTATGGAACTAATTTTGAAAGAACTTTTTGCAACTCTGAAGCTCACCATCTCTGCTATGAAACTGACCTAAGAACTTTATTCGTATCTGTATGTATAATGATCTTTTAACCAATACTCTCCTCCTTTTCTTCTAAAATAAATTTTAGTTTAGTTAGTAAGTATTGGCTGTACGCATGTATTTGGGTAAGATCTGAAATATTAATTGACCCTGGTGGGTAATGTGTCCAATCCTTTGGGATTGGTAGAACTTTTTATATGAAGAACAAGATTTTCAGTAATCCTCCTCACCATTTTTAGCTTGACTGTCTGGGTGGAAACCCAAGGCTGGACTGTTTCAAGGGAACTGTGTTTCTGGCTTCTGGGTAACCAGTAAGGTATTGTAGAAGCTGTTTTGTTGTTGGCTTGGTGAATTTAAGTATTAGAATAGCCACCAGTTTTGGGGATTGTCTGCCCCATTCTTTCCAGTTTGCCCCGATCGAGCAATCTCAGTGTGGACTCCCTTGGACCCTGGTCATAGATACGTCTAATGGAATTTAATTATTCAAATGGAAATCAGGCCAGAACATCAGGGCTAATATCCCTATTTTTGAGAGACGCTTTGGGCTCCTTAATAGCCACAAGTGGTCATGTTTCTCTATCCTGCCTGCTGACATGAATGTGATGTACACGGGCCATCACTAAAGAGATTTCTTTCTGCAGGTCCTCTGGGTCTGGCAATCTCCATTAAAATGCATTGCTCTACCCCACGAGCTCTGAAAGACTCATGAGATTGCAGAAATGGCTGCGCTTTTTGATGCAAAGCACTACACACATTTGATATGATGTGTAGACATCTAGATATGGGCTGAAGCCAAAATGTTGAGAACTAGATCCTAAATTTATATGATTTTTGAATTGCACTTCTAATAAACTCATGTAAATTGTGACCTGCAAGATGCAAACATGTTCAGATACACATCAGCAATGTACAGTATAAACTGCTGTCGCAGGTAATAGCATTATTCTTCATCCCATTAAGCAGGTCATCTACACTCCTAATTTTGTTTTATAAAAAGATCATTTGCAACAGATTACTGTTTTTTGGGTGCCACTAAAAATGACCTTGTCCCTTGACTTTAACATATGATTTGTCTTCCCTCTTTAAAATTACATTTACCAGTGAGTTATGGCCCTTTCAACCATAAAAATGGTAACAGTATTCTCTGGATAATGTCTATCCAGCACAAAGCTGATAAAGGGTAACTACAGAGAGGTTTAAATCAACACAGAGTTGCTTGCAGTTGGTTGCTGATATAAACTTCTTAATCACAGAGTTTTTATTCTGCGTTTGTGAATTTTGTGCTGATGAGAAGTGCTGACCTTGCAGCCTTGGTGACTATTTCTCTATCCACAAAACAGGTACAGTGCACACAGAAGCTGTACAAGGTTCCCTCACACTGCCCCCATAACATACAGTTAAGTCTCCCTTGAATCTTAGGCCTCTTTGATGAGACCACCAGCAAGAGTATCACTTGCTACCAATTATGGTGGAGCTTTTTATGCAGTTTATTTGGCCAGTTTGACTGAGACCAAATAACTCATTTCAAACAAGCTAACTGTCTGAGCTAATAATTTAATGTCATAACCAAATCAGGCTGGATTTCAACCAATGGCTTTGACGCAAAAGTCTATTCTGCCTTCAGCCATCCAGGCTGTCAACGTTTTAGCCTCTCCATATATACACATTGTACATTATGCCCAATTTATGCTATATAAAATGTTTTTCTCCTACGACATTTTTATATAAGTCCCCAGTCATCAAGAAGAGGCTTCAGCCCTCTAGTCTCTTCATTTTCTCCCCTCCCTTTTCTGCCTTTCATCTTTCCTGGTTTACCAGTGCAGCTCATCCCTGCAGAGACCTCAAGCAAGAGAGCTGCCTTTAAAGCTATGATCATTCCACACAACAGCCAGCATGGAACATAGGGTGAATAGTGTAACTAGCTTCCCTTAGTTTGGTAGTGCCCACTACTACCAGCTCCAAGAGACAGAGACTTCAAGGTTGTTTCCCATCCACCTGTAGGTAAGACAGGCTTTAGGAATAAGTTAAGTTATGACACACAGGGCACAACATCGTAAGGGGCACTAGAACTAGAACCATTAATATGCCAGTTCTAGACTGTTCTTCAAAAACTATCACGCTTTCTGCTCACGTTGTTGCCTCTTCACAAGGGTATGCCATTTTTGTCTTAGCTATGCACAGCAGGCAGCTGTCTCTCTGATAAATCCCAGAAATGTCCCAGAATCCTTTGTGATATATTAAGGCCATGTCTACACTGATAGGTAGATCAGCTCTGCTGCAATCTCGCAGCGGTGTCAATGTAGCAGGTCTGGTGAAGACCCGCTAAGTCGATGGCAGAGCGCTCTCCCAAGGACTCCAGTTCTCCAGCTCCCCAAGAAGAGTAAGTCGGTGGGAGAGTGCTCCCGTCAGCACAGCACAGTGTAGACACCGCATTAAGTTGACCTAAGCTATGTTGTCTTCAGTTACATTATTCATGTAACTGAAGTAGCATAACTTAGGTCGACTTACCATGGTAGTCAAGACAAGGCCTCAGGAACGCCACCTTTGAAGCTACAGTCAGTGCTACGAATGCTGGGTTGCAATTAAGAACCAAGGACATGAGTCTCTTCTCTGTAACACTTATAGATTCATAGATTGTAGGGCTGGAAGGGACCTCAAGAGGTCATCGAGTCCAGTCCCCTGCCCTCATGGCAGGAGCAAATACTCTAGACTATCCCTGATAGACATTTAAAGCAATGTAAAGCAATAGTATCTCCAGATACTTCAATGGAGTTTTACCAGTATACAAGAGAAAAATCAGGCCTTAAAAGTGCTCGTTGTGTCAATAAATACAGAGCCGTCCCTACATGTAAGATAGCATAATTAGCTTTTACAGTTGCATGCCTTAATACTGATTTTCAAAGAGGACTCCACTCCCATTCATCCTGATCCACAAACATAAATGCAACACTTCTAATAACTGCTCTAGTCCTAAGGAAACAAAACGGAAGGCTTCCTAAGAGTGAAATCAGACTAACTGATCTACCAAGTTTAAGTATTGCTGATTCTGTTTATGAATGCAAAACACTGTCTTATGAATGCAGAACACTGCCATATGCTTTCCATCAAAATGGTGACAGTTAATAAGAGCAGTCTGAAACTTCTGAAAATAAATCCAATGTAATCAAATACTCACCGCTACACAAATCAGAGAACACAGGCTGAGAGCGGAATATTAACTATCAGCACACTACTCCTTTAGGGGGTCCTCTGGTTTCTGAACTAGCTTTAAAACAAAAAAACAAAATAAAACAGTCCTTCATTCTGGTTCTCTCTGTAAACTATTGTTCTGTTTAGTCTTTGGAATTCTCTACAGCTGATCAATTGTAGTCCAGTGGATAGCAGCTGGTTGGTATTAAGCAGATCTGAGCTCTAGTCCTGGTTTTACCACTGACACTCCAGTGTCACCTTGGGCAACTGACTTAAGCCCTGCAGCAGTTTCCTCTCTGTAAAATGAGGATAATAATGTTTGCCCACCTTTGTAAAGCACTTTGAGATCTACCATACAGATAAACACTACATAAAAGCTGATTATTTTCATAATCAAAGTCTTACAAAATGTTTACCTCTGACTGAGCACAGGATCCCGCAGTTCCTGAGTTCTACTACCAGCTCTGATATCTACCTCCTCTGCGGTCTGAGATAGAGACATACAGTATGTTTACTCTACAGGTGCTATGGTGGCACAGCTGCAGCTATGCTGCTATAGCATAGACACTTGCTACAGCGATGAAAGGTTTTTTTTAACGTCATTGTAAAATCCTCGAGAATTTTTCCACCTAGTCGTGTTTATACCAGAGCTTAGGTGTGTTTTGCTACAGCTCTAGGGGTTTTCACACCCAAGAGACATAGCTAGGGCGACCTATGTTTTAGGTGTAGCCCAGGCTTTAATCTCTCTGCTCCTCAAGTTCTCCATCTGTAAAATCAGGGCTATTATCACAGCAGAGTGGTAGGAATTAAAGAGGTTGGCTCTAGGGCAGACTCCACTATTTCTTTGCTGTGCCTGATAGGAGGACTACTGAACACGGGGGAGGACTATGAATGAACTCCCCGAGGAACTAAGGACTGTCACAAACCTTACCACTTTCCACTCCAAGTGCAAGGTGCGTTTATTTGACCTTGCCTTCTCTAACAGAAATACAGAGCAATGTGTACATTAAAAAACAAAAAAATCCTACCAAAACTGGATGCTCTACCTCATACACTTCTCCCCCTGGGGAGAGGCCAAGACAACAAACAACAGGTGACAGATGTGAGCCATGTCCCTTAATGCAGTGCTGAAAAGCACTCAGGGTATCTCTATACAGCAGCTGGGAATGTGCTTCCAAGTGCAGGCAGATAGACATGCATTAGCTCTGCTCAAGCCAGTGCTCTAAAAAAGCAGCATGGGAGGCAGCTTGGGCTAGTTTTTTTTTATATATATATATCAGGGTTGGAAGGGACCTCAAGTCGTGATCTAGTCCAACCCCCTGCTCAAAGCAGGACCAATCCCCAGACAGATTTTTGCCCCAGATCCCTAAATGGCCCCCTCAAGGATTGAACTCACAACCCTGGGTTTAGCAGGCTAATGCTCAAACCACTGAGCTATCCCTATAAGCCTGTCTGACCTCCTGGTTATGTACTCAAGTGGCCAGCCCAAGTAGCTGGCCACACTGTCATTTTCAGCATGCTAGCTTGATCAGAGCTTGCACATGTCTGTGTACCTGTGCTGATAGGCACCCTCTCAGCTGTCGTGTAGACATACCCTCTGATACTACAGTGATCAGCATGGTGTAAGAACCTACACAGAACAGAATGATAACTACAGAGTCCTGACAAAGAGACGGTGATCCAGCCTCTGAGAAAAGGGTAAAAAAGGAGTTCTTTCACTGAGGAGTCAAAGCCTAAAAGCTTGCCACAAAGGGAAGGACAGTTTGTGCTTGGAGAGAACTGCATAGATCTCGAGGCCTGTGAAAGTGGATGACAGGTTTTTACAGGGGGGCTCTCTCACTTCAATGCACCTACGCAATAGGAAATGAGTCACAGTGGCAGGGAAACTGAGGCACAGTCTCATCTAGATGCCTGACTGGTATGTTGCACTTCTATAATTGTCAGAGCTTAACGTCTAGCTGTGTTGCTGTTCCCTTTCAGTCTGAGTTCACTCCTCTTGCCTTTACCTGTTTCAGGATGGAATCTCGCAATTCTTCTGCTCTATCTTAGGTCCTTATATGGTCCCCATTACTGCAGTGCTTAAGCATCTCAGAACCTTTCATGTATCTATCTTCACAGCACCCCTGAGGTAGGGAAGTGCTATTCTCCCCATTTTACAGATGAGGAACTGGGACAAAGGATAGACTTGGTCATACAGGAAGTCTGTGGTGGAGCAGAGATTTTAAGACCAGGACCAGAATACACACTGTCTGGTATAAATCAGCTCCTTAACACCCTACAGGTCCGACTGGGTTTCAGCCACTTGCAATTCCTCCCTTTGGAAACCTGTGACCAGTGACAATCGGTGTTCTTAAAACCAAGTATTTTTACTCAGTAGCTGGAAAAAAGCATCCAAGAAATAAAGGAATTTAAAATAACCTACATACATATTTAGACTCATGTAATCTTACCTTTCACTGCAAGGTAAGGCCTTGTCTACACTAGAAGGAGTTTGCCAGTCGAGCTATATCGGTATAGATATAGCAGGAAACCCTGCTACTGTAGACACAGTTTATACCAGAAGCAGGGCTGCCCAGAGGATTCAGTGGGTCTAGGGCAGGGCCAGGTTTTCGGCAGCAACTCTCCCTCTCGGAGAGAAGGACCCATCACCGAATTGTTGCCTAAGAATGAAGTGGTGGCGGTAGAGCAGCCTAAGTGCCACCGATCGCAAGCTTTCGCCCCTCCCCCCCCGTCTCTTGCAGCGTTTGTACTCACTGGGCGGTGCTCCAAGGCTTCGGCAGCACTTCAGCGGCGGGTCCTTCACTTGTTCCGAGTCTTCCAGTGCACTGAAGAACCCACTGCCAAAGACCCGGAGCGAGTGAAGGGCCTGCTGCCGAAATGCCACCGAAAACCCAGAGCAGCTCGTGGGGCCCCTGTGGGGCCCAGGGCAAATTGCCCCACCTGTCCCCCCTCTGGGCAGCCCTGACCAGAAGTGTGTGCTTTTGCCAGCATAGCTTATATCAGTTCCCCGAACAAAAGCTATACTGGCAAACCACTTTTTGCTGATATTTTTCCAATCATAGATTATTAGGATTGGAAGGGACCTCAAGAGGTCATCTAGTCCAACCCCCTGCTCAAAGCAGGACCAAACCCCAAATCCCTAAATGGCCCCCTCAAGGATTGAACTCACAACCCTGGGTTTAGCAGGCCAAATACTCAGAGCTAGACCTCCTGCCAGTATAAAAATATCATTAAAAAAAACCCACAACCCTAAACAACATTACTATACCAACAAAAGTTTGTAGTGTAAACCAGGTCTGAGTTAGAGAGGCTTTCCTCTTAAATCACAGGATTAGATCAGAAGCAGTTTACAGTCTTCTAGCAAGCCCAGATCTTTCTGTGACCCACTCTGGTCACCACTCACAGCATGCCCTGCTCTTCTGTGAGAGGAAGAGGGTCTCTCCGGGCTTGTCAGCACATGGAGACATAGTTATTCCTGAATAACTCCATTTGTAGACAAGTCCTAAACCTGGTTCTCTTTGACCCAGACCATTCAACCTGTTTTCTCCCAGTCAGCAGGAGCATCTGTCAGGGCTTATCCAGGAGAATGCACCCCTGATGCCTGCTCCATTGTTTGGGTAGTTAGACCCATTAGTCTCAATGGCTTGTAATCACTGGCCTGGAGACCAAGCCTCCCATGAGAATGAAGGTGTTCAGACTGTCTGATCCCATCAGACGCCAAGTATATAATCACCACATTTTGGGATACAGACCAAAACATGCAATTAATATAGATACTTATGGTCATATTCCATCACAAGCCCTGTGAGGTAAGTAGATAATTCACCCCATTGTACAGATGGGGAAACTGATACAGGGAATTTATTTACTTTAGGTTACAGAGGGAATCAGTTTCAGAGCTGCGATCTGATTCTTGAGGCTCTCAAGTCTTGTACATCTCTAAAATTCTGCCATAGATTTGTATTAGATTTTAAGAGCCCTTTAGCTTGACGGAACGGGGTTGGTTGTGTGGACGCAGTCATTTTAAAATTGACCTAACGTGGCTAATTCGACCTAACCCCGTAGTGTAGACCAGGCCTTTGGTTCTTTTGAAGAACTCTTTCCTGTTGTGATCAAGAATTGCAAAATGAACCTCATTTTTGGGAGCCTTTGCAGTAGACTTGATACTGTTACCTCCTCTGTTATTTTTTTTTTAATGGCTTCCCATACGGCCGCATATGAAGAGGATCATGATTTCACAACTGGTTCCATATGGATGGTAGGTTTGCACCACTATTGTTTATGGCCCTTCATTTTCTTCGTCTCAGTCACTTATCTGTTAAACCTATTCAGGCCTTTAAATAATCTATAGTTTAGTCTGGAAAAAAATGTCAACGTGATACGCCATTATGTGAGTGTTTTCCCTCCGTTCTAATATTCTTCCTCTAATCCTCAGCTGAAAAGCTGCCACCTCTGGGGTGGAAGACAGCAGCTGTTTCATAGTACACAGTGACATTCCACAACAATTCTGGAAAGCCACCGAAGAATACAGTATCCAACTAAAATTGCACAGAGAATTTAGAGAGGCAGAATGTAATTGAAATTAGGCCAGGACAGCAGAGCCAATAGTCTAAATCTATAAACCAGGCATTAAAATTGTGTTAAGAGTCTAATTCAGAGTTAAGGCTGACAGGCTGGGCTGTCCTTGTGCCTATACACAGCACAGGTGATCACTCAGGGTACGTCTACACAGCAATTAAAAACCTAGTCCATGCCAGCTGACTGGGGCTCACAGGGGCTCAGGCTAAGAGGCTGTTTAATTGCAGTGCAGATGTTCAGGCTTGGGACCCTCCTACCCTGCAGGGTCCTGGAGCCTGGGCTGCAGTGTAATTAAACAGCCTCAACAAGCCCAAGTCAGCTGGCACAAGCCCGTCACAGGTTTTCAACTGCAGAGCAGATATACCCTAAGTTCACCAGTCATTCTGCAGCCTGTAACACACAGGTGTAACAGAGGGAGTAGAGGGCAGCGCTGACATTACCTCCAAGTTTCTTTCCTGGTGTGAATTAAACCTTTAAAATTTTTAAATTGTGTCTCTAATCAATACTGAAATAAATCTGAAATATTTCCAGCTATGGTAAAAGAAGATGGGCGTGGCTGAAAAGACCGGTAATATTAGAAGAAGCCTTTCACTTCTAAATTACTGGTTCAAATCCAGGAGTAACTAAAAGTCTAAAAGGAAGCAACAGAGGAGAAGGACCTTGGGGTATTGGTAGATCACAGGATGACTATGAGCCGCCAATGTGATATGGCCGTGAAAAAAGCTAATGCGGTTTTAGGATGCATCAGGCGAGGTATTTCCAGCAAAGATAAGGAGGTGTTAGTACCGTTATATAAGGCGCTGGTGAGACCCCACCTGGAATACTGTGTGCAGTTCTGGTCTCTCATGTTTAAGAAGGATGAATTCAAACTGGAATAGGTTCAGAGACGGGTTACTAGGATGATCCGAGGAATGGAAAACCTGTCATATAAAAGGAGACTCAAAGAGCTTGGCTTGTTTAGTCTAGACAAAAGAAGGCTGAGGGGGGATATGCTTGCTCTTTATAAATATATCAGAGGGATTAATATTAGGGAGGAAGAGGAATTATTTAAGCTTAGTACCAATGTAGATACAAGAACGAATGGGTATAAACTGGACACTAGGAAGTTTTGACTTGAAATTAGACAAAGGTTTCTAACCATTAGAGGAGCGAAGTTCTGGAACAGCCTTCCAAGGGGAGTAGTGGGGGCAAAAGACATATCTGGCTTTAAGATTAAGCTTGATAAGTTTATGGAAGGGATGGTATGATGGGAGAGCCTAATTTTGGCAACTGATCTTTGATTATCGCCAGATAAGTATGCCCAGTGGTTGGTGATGGGATGTTGGATGGGATGGGATCTAAGTTACTGCAGAGAATTCTTTTCTGAGTGCTGGTTGGTGAGTCTTGCCCACATGCTCAGAGTTTAGCTGATCGCCATATTTGGGGTCGGGAGGGAATTTTCCTCCAGGACAGATTGGCAGAGGCCCTGGAGGTTTTTCGCCTTTCCCTGCAGCATGGGGCATGGGTCACTTGCTGGTGGATTCTCTGCAGCTTGAGGTCTTCAAACCACAATTTGAAGACTTCAATAACTCAGGCATAGGTTAGGGGTTTGTTATAGAAGTGGATGGGTAGGGTTCTGTGGCCTGCTTTGTGCAGGGGGTCAGACTAGATGATCACATTGGTCCGTTCTGACCCTAGAATCTATGAATCTATGTCTCAGAGTTCTCTCCAGGAGCCTTTTTGAAACATGCTGGTGGTTTAGTTGACAGGTGGCCACAGCACAAAAACCATCTCAACTGTTACCCTTGCCATGAGCCTCAGTGTAAATATTTGTGGCATTGGTATTACACAGACAGATCGGAATCCTAGAGGTGGTCCTTCCAGCACAGAATTGAGCACGTTCACAGAAAATGCTTGCAGTCCTGCTTCTTGCCACCTGTTCTGTGAACAGAAGAGTTCACTTTCCAGTGTCAGGCAATCTGGCACATTTCCTAAACTCTAAATCCAGTGGCTCATTTACTGTGTGCCGCTGGGAGTGAGAGGTTGTTATGGTGAAAATCATACATAAGCATATAAGCTAGAGGGCCTCACTGAAAGCCCAGATTTAAAGACACCTGAATTCTGAGGCATTTTGAATTCACACCCAAAGCTTTTTGGCTCGAGTTAAACAAAAGCAAAACAAAGGTATAGAGCAGCATAAGGATACGTGCATTTATATTGCTTTTACAATTATCTTTAAAAACCCTAAGACAAGACAAAAATAGAGGAGAGATTCCAACTTAAACTGGTGCAACCAATTATTTCCACTCTATGGACACTGCCTTGGGATTTTTGTTTTTATATATCATCACACATATGGCCTCTTTATCCCCTTCTACTAACTCACAGGAAGGATGTTAAACCTTCTTGAGAGCACTGATGTTTAACCATTACGTTCGGGAGACATGATTTCCAGCATTGAATGGTAATGCTGTATGGTTCACCTCCAAGTTCCTAAGGCCATGTCTACACTGCAGAGCCTATATGGGCATAGCTATCCTGGCAAAGCCCCCTAGTGTAGATGCAGCTTACGCTGACACAGGGAGTTTTGCTGGCAGTGTAGGAACACCTCCTTCCTGAATATTAACTGCGCCGACAGAAGCACTCTTCTGTTGGCATAGCTGCTTTAATACTGGGGTTTTTATTGGCCTAGTTATGATGGCCAAGAATGTGGTTTTTTCACACACCCTAAGTAACATAGCTATGTCAGTATACATTTTAAGTGTAGCCCAAATCTAAAAGTTACAAACATTTGTCTCCTGATCACAGCTATGACCATTCCTCTGTTCTCTTTACATTGAATTACAGAAACGTAAACTTTTGAACTTTCCTGGAGTAACTTCTTGTTGCTGTACTTACACTACTGGAAAGGTTCTGAGCATACTTTACATGAGGAGGGCAAGTCAGAAAGCCTCTCAGGGGTCTTCAGCGTTATTTACCATTCTGTAACAGACAAGTTAGAGAAAAAATACCATTAAAATTTGCTCAGAACGTAAAGGCGTTTTCATTTTTATTATCTGTCTAATAACAGGACTCAGATATCACCGTGATGTGCAGCTTTATAAAAGCCTAGCCAGACAGAAAGACACACATTAAAATAATCTGAACTCACCATTTTGAGAGTAGAAAACAGGGACCACACTCTTAAATATGATAAATTAGGGAAAATCCCCCTCTGTAACCCTTGACTCTCCCATACAATCTTTCAATATTTTGTTGTATTCCAAGTACAGTTAGCACTCCAGACTCATCCCAATGACATTAATCAGAGCTTCACCATTGATTTCAATTGTCCCTTAGTATGTAATTCTTCACATTTAAACACCATACACATTACAATGATTCATGTTACAATTTGATGTTTATAGGCACCAAAAGGATGACTGGCCAAGTACTCTGCATCAGTATACAGGTCTGTCATCTTACGTTGGGGTTACGTTCTGTGGTCAGCACGTAAAGCAAAAACCGTGTATAGTCAAAATTACATCGAGTGTAATGGCGGGCGGAATCGCCCGCACTACAGGAACAGTATTTAAATTGTTATTTTTCTCTTTTTTTTTTTTTTTGCTGACCGCATAAAGCTAAAATCGCGCACATTAAATGGGTGTAAGATGCAACAGACCTGTAGATATATTTTAAAATTGGAAATGTTAAGTCTCATTACTCTCATGGTATATATATAAAATCAAATATACACATCAATGTCCATAGAACTCTACCGAGAATGGTGGCATCTGGTTCTATAACCATGGGTCTCCAGTCTAAGAAATCCAGAGTCTCTATGGCCATGGGTAAAAATAATCTGTGCCTCCATTTAGTATATTGGAAAGTGATGCTAGTCACAATTACTTATCTCCCTTCCAGGGGTGTATAAAGATTAGTTAATGTCTGCAAAAAGCTCTGAAGGTAAGTGCTAAATATTATGAAAACAGGTGACCTAATAACCCTTTCTTTAGCTACCATTTCTAGTGACTTGCTCCCCAAGGTGGCATTAGCTGGAAGCAAAAGACAGAACTATCATCCATTTGAGACGTGGCAGGCACGACATACTCAGGCAGACTACGAAGAGAGTTACTTGTATTATAGAATACTTCATTCAGTCTGGGGCAGACCACTCTAGCATTGCATTCCTATAACATGCATGATTGAAACTAGAATTAACAATGGAAAAGCCCTAGAATACAGAGGGACCCAGACGGCACCACACAAACTTACAGAAAAGCATGAAAAAAAGCTCAAATGTTGCCACACAACAGCAAACCTTCCAGCTGGATAAGAAGCAATATTTTATTTCCTCGGTCCTATTAGCATGGATTTATGGGGAGAGAAAGGATGCAGTTCATCTTCCCTGTGCTGAGTTTGGATCTTCCATTAAGATCAAGTGGTCAGATCCTGCACAATTTTGGGAAGTGCAAGGGATGAGCATTGGTGGACACTGGTCCGCTATCCTCTTTTCTATTTGTTCCAAAAAATTTGTGCCTGGGATAGCAGCCGTGATACTGTGTTAAACGGACTGAAGGATGGGGAAAGACAGATTCATGTGTGCAGAGTCAGCCTTCCTCCTCCCCACCCAAATCTCCCTTTCCAAACATTGTTATACAGTAAGCTCCTCTTGTTAAATCTCTCAACTGCATTAAAAACGTTTTCCCTCAGCTAAAGTCATAAAAGAGATGAGATCATATTGTTGATCAACTGCCAAATTTCAGCTTTGAAAACCAAAGGAGTTTCTGTGTTAAACAGAAACAAAACATATATACCAACTTTCTAAAGGGCAGAAAGTCTAATTATAGTGAGTTCAGGACTCTAGCTCTGATGCTTGATCCTAGGCCAAAAGCAAGGAAGAAGCAGTGCAGATAGCCGGTAGAGTTAAAGACGATCACTTTCCATCGCCACAAAACAGAATTTTAAAAACTGAAGTGGGAGCTAGGTGAGTTATGAGGAATCAAAGAAGAGAAGGCTGCAGTGACTTAGGTGAAAGATGACCAAACCACTGAAAAGGATTTTAGTGGTGGTAAAGGAAAAGAAAGGATGCTATAGACTTCTGACATGTTATATATAAAGAACTGGAAACAACTGGATGCAAGTAGAGAATGGAGAAGAAGGAAACATCCAAAAAGGGCAACAAGCTTGCGGGCCTGGGTGATGGTTAGGATAGCAGGATTTCAATGGAAATGAAGAAAAAAGGCTTTGGGAGGAAATATGAGAAATTCAATTTTTCCACGTTAAAGGCTGGGGTGGATGTGGGATGTTCACATAGCAAACAGTCACAAATATCAGATGGAACAGCAGGGCAGATTTGGGGTCCTTAGGGTAGCCACAGTAGCTGAAATTGTGAAAGTAGATGAAGTTAAACAGGAAAAAAAGAGGAGGGGAAACTAGTGATTCCTCCCACTAACATGGGGCAGTGCCAACAGCCTCTGGAGACGGGTACAACTGATCTTCCTTGGCCAAAAGGAAAGTTGATCTAACGTTGATCAGGGAGAAATAGTAAAGGGCCTTCTCAAGAGACTCTCTGATTTGACTAACCCTAAGAAGAGAAACAATGAAAACATGCGTCTGACAAAGTGGGTATTCACCCACGAAAACTTATGCTCCAATATTTCTGTTAGTCTATAAGGTGCCACAAGACTCTTTGTTGCTTTTTAATGAAAACATAAAATCACAGAAATGTCGCGCTGGAAAGGACCTCAAAGGTTATCTAGTCCAGCCTCCTGCACTGAGGCAGGCACAAGTAGAGTAAAAGCTGTTTTATCCAGCAGGAGAATGGGGATGTCAATAAGTGAAAAATACCGGTTAACTAAGAGGGAGGGAGTTTGGGTGCTGGAGAGGGCTCAGGGCAGGGGGTTGGGGCTGGAGGGGGATGAGATGCCAGATCCGGGGGGCGCTCACCTCGGGTGGTTCCCTACAAGCAGCGACCTGTCCCAGCTGCTCCTAGGCAGAGGTATGACAGGCAGTTCTGCACGTTGCTCCCACCCTGACCACTGGCTCCGGAGCTCCCATTGGACGGGAACCACCTAGGAGCAGCCGCGACAGGTCACCGCTTGTGGGGGGCTGCTCGAGGTGACTGCCCCCCGGATCTGGCACCCTGCACCCCCTCCAATGCCCCAACCTGCAGCCCTCAGCCCCTCCTCTGCTGCACCCAAACTTCCTCCCAGAGCCTGCGCTCCTCATCCCCTCCTGCACCTCAACCCCCTGCTGGCCCCATGCCAACCAAACTATAAACCAGACTTCCAATGAAGATCAGAAATGCTGGTTTAGAGAGCTTTCTGGTTGGTGAAGTGCCCAATACAACAGCTTTTACTGTATATGTAGACCACTGCTGACTGGTGTTTGTCTAACCGGTTCTTAAAAGCCTTTAACATATTTGAAGACTATCAGGGCCACCTTCACTCCTCTCTTCTCAAAACTCAACAAACATGTTTTTTAACCTTTCCTCATAGGTCAGGTTTTTAAACCTTTTGTCATTTTTGTTGCTCTCCTTTGGACTCTCTCCAATTTGTCCACATCTTTTCTAAAGTGTGACACCCAAAACTGGACACAGTACTCCAGCTGAAGCCCCACCAGTGCCAAAATGGAGCAGGACAATTATCCCCCGAGTCTGTTAATACGACTCCTGTTAATAAGCCCATCTTTTTCGCAACTCCATCACATTGTTGGCTCATATTCCATTTGAGACTCACTATAATCCCCCGATCCTTTGCAGCAGCACTACCGCCTCATAAGTTATTCTGTCTTGTATTTGATTTTTCCTTCCTATGTGTAGGACTTTGCACTTGTCTTAATTGAATTTCAACTATTGCATTTTGAATTCTAGTCCTGTCCTCCAAAGTGCTTGCAACCTTTCCTAGCTTGGTGTCACCCACCAATTTTACAAGCACTCTCTCCTCACTGTTACTTAAGTCCTTAATGTAAATATGGAATAGTATCAGACCCAAGACAGACCCCTGAACCACTCTACTGCATACACCCTCCCAGTTTAATAGTGAACCATTGATAACTGCTGTTGAGTACAGTTTTTCAACCAGTTATGCACCCACTTTATGGTAATTTTATCTAGACCATATTTCCCTAGATTTTAGCCAGGACATTCTGCCTATATAACATGACTACAGCCATCAACAAACTTCTACAATGGTGTATCAATGCCCCCTTCCTTTTATTATACACCAACATGCTGAGTCAGCCTTAATCACAGCAGTAAAAGCAGGTGCCATTGTAATCTATAGATGATACGCAAGTAAAAACTCACAAACCTTTGCCCTCTTCATATCATTAATTAAATAAATTACCTGTTAATAATACAAGGAAAACACACAACAACTCCCTTTCCTAGTAGGGACAGTATAAAAAAAATTCAGTATTAATATGGATGTCATGTCCACAATTGTAGAATTGAATGTAATGAACAATCCAGTTCCCATCCTAAATTACTGTAAAGGCAGCTTAAATTTACAATGATGAGTCTTCATGGCAATCTGTTTTTCAGATATTAAAAATCTCATTTTCTCTGCACCAAGGACAAGTGGATGTCTGAAGCACTGGAGTATCAACTTTGCATTTGTCTCACTTGACATGATATCTTTCTCATTTTAGTTCAGATTTTCTAATATGTTCTTGGGAATCACTTCAGCTTTCTTCATTTCTCACGGTATGCAATTAGATGTTTTGAAGTACAGCTTGCCCTGATCCACAACTACTGGCAAAAGCAAGGAGGAAGTTTCTTGGTTAAGATCTCACTGATAGCACTTTATTGGAAAAGAGATTAATTTTTCCTTTTTTTTTTTGTTTGAGTGAGTCAGGCTTTGTATTTTGTACACTACTTTGTATTTCTCTAGTACCTTCCATCTGAAGATCTTAAAAAGTCTTTACAAACAATGAATTAAAAGTCTTCATGCACCCGAGAGGTAGGAAATCTTGTCTTTATTTTCTAGAAGATGACTCAGGCACAGAAAGGTTAAGTTGCTGGTTTACAGCCACATAACGTAACACTATTGGTTGAATATGTGCTGCATCTGCCCCAGAGGATGGTCCATTAAAAACCTACTAGTGCTACCAGATAATGGAATTGCTCCGCTAGTTCAAACAGTGGAGGTCTGTGCTATGGTGCTGAAGGGCCTAATTTCAAACCTTGCTGATGACACCATGGAGGAAGGTTGTTAAATCAGCATGGGCCAATTTCAGCCCTGGTGTAATTCCATTGTCTTTAAAAAAATAAGTTGTACAAAGACTGAATTTGTGCCAGGGTCAAACTCACCAGACCTTTGCCCTCATCATGAAACAATCCTTCCTCTCAAAAGTAACAGATAGAGCTACAAATTGAACTCCTCTAATTATCCATGGAGTTTAAGCCCAGCAGGGACCATTAGATGAACTAGTTTGGCCATCTGTATATCATGGGCCATCACAATTCAAGCAATGACCTCTGTATTGAGCCCAATAATTTGCATTTCACTAAAGCATAACTTGTGTTTGGTAAAAGAATCTCTCTTCTAAAAAGGCAGCCAGTTTTGATCTGAAGTCATGTTCAGATAAAGAATCCACCACTACCCTTGGCAGTTTGCTCCAATGGTTAATCACCCTGCTACAAATTTATCCCTAATTTCCAATTTAAATTTGTCTGGGGTCAGCTTTCAGCCACTGGTTCTTGTTATGCCTTTCTGTGCTATAATAAAGAGCCCTTTTATTCCTAGGAGAGGTCCAGACTAATGTTTAAACAGGGCTTTGACAACTACAAGTGCTGTATTTATTTAAAAACTTATTTTAAGACGTGACCATCTGGAGCTGTTGGTGCATGTACAAAAATAGGACTAGTATCCAAAATATGAAATCTTCCCTTCCAAACCTAATGTAGGACTCTCTCGCTAGTCATTACAGTCCATTCAGCCACTTTCCCAGAATAAACCTCTGAACAAAAGATAAGCTCTGCAACATGACCTGAATGAAGGTGCATAAATCTGGGTTCTGGGAAGCAAGTTCCAGAGCTGAGAAGCCTTCACTAAAAAATTCCCTGCCTCCCAGCTCCACCCAGTGGTTCTTAACCTTTCTGGGCTCAGGACCCATTTGTAAACCTTGGGGGCCTGTCACAACTCAATAAATAGTTTTAGTGCAAAAAACATCTGTCTTACTAAATATTTCTTACCCATGATATATAATATACAAATTAACATATAGTAAGTACTAAATAAGTGCACGGTGTATACCATAGTGGTGGCTCCTCAGGTTCCTCTCTTGAGGGGCTGGCTAGGCTGGGCTCCTCGCTCCTGGCATTGCGGCTTCCAGGGTTGCAGACTGCTAAGGTTTGGCCTTAGCATTTGAGCAAGTGGTGTTGCTATCTGGTGTATAGAGTGCAGTATCACTTGCTCAAATTTGGCCTACCTGGCCCCCTGTCATGATGACAGAGGGGCAGCTGGGCCAAACCTGCATAGTGCTGCAGCCCCATGTACCAGGTTGCAACAGCCAGAGTGGGAAGCTGAGACCAGCCAGCCCCATGAGCTACTGCTGCAGGGCAAGTGCATGGAGAGGGAGAGCCCTGCAACCACTGCCAGGGTCTTTCACCCATCTAGGGGCAGGGACCCAGCTCCCAAGGCCTTCCCAACACCTTGGAGGCAGGATCTAACCCCTCTCTCCCAGGCCTCCCATACAACCCTTTGACACATTCTGGAGACCCAATTTTGGGTCATGACCATGGGTTGAGAAACCCTGGTCTAAACCACTTGAGCACTGATAGTCCTCCAGCACCTTCCCACAATCCCACTTTTGTGCCCAAAAGCGCAGACAAGTTCTCCCACAGTTCTCTGGAAAAGTACCGTAGAGCCGCTCAGCTTCTTAAAGCACAAAAGAATCATGGGATGTGCCCCCAGAAGTCCTAGCAACACAGTGAGAATGCAGTAACTTGGCTATAGCTTTGCAGGGTAGCTGTTCACACCCAGGGTAGGGTAACTCAGGTGCTCAGGGAGTTAGACCAGTGTGCTCATCACCCAGGCTACCCTTATAATTAATACCTGCCTTCAGACACATTCCAGTGGGGAGTCTCCTCCTGAAAGGGGAGTCTCAATGGCTCATTCAGTTCTTAGCCTCTTTCTTGAGATTGCCAGCTAGTAAAGACTACCCTGGAGGTTCTGTGATATGAACACTTGTACCCTAAGAATTACAATTACCTGTATTACAGTAGCACTTAGAGGCCCTAATTGACATCAGGGCCCTATTGTGTTTGGCACACAACCTAAGAGACAGCCCCTGTCCTGCAGAGACAAGCAAGGATGGGAAGGGAAAAATATGCACAGCGAGGGGAAATGATGTGCTTGAGAAATCTGGGAAAAAGAACCAGGGCCTCCCAACTCCCAGTCTAGTGTCCTATCCACAGACTAGACAACAACACTTCTTGCAAAGACTAGACTGAAATCCTTCCACTCATTTCACAAATGGCACACAGAATGGATGGTTAGCAAACAGTCATCAGATTATTTTGTATTAAACACAGGCAGGATGCCCAGAGCTATACAAGAAAAGACAATCTCAGTCTCAAGAAGTTTATAATCTGAAAAGATAAATTAAGCAAGCTGGAAAACTAAAGGAAAATTCTATATAAAGCATTTTGCAAAAAATCTGTGAACTGCATTGAGTAGTGACAAAGATTTTTGTTGAAATCCTTTAGATCAGAAAACTCAGCGTTAGCTGTGTGAACGTATTACAAATGTTGATAAAAGCCAAAACTGCAGAACATTTGGAAATGCATAATTTAATAGAGGACAACCGGTACGGCTTCATAAAAGGAAGGTCATGCGTGACAAATCTGCTGAAATCCTTTTTATTATACGACCACATTGTTAGGTTAGACATGAGTGAAACAGTGGATATAAGTTATCAGGATCTCAGGAAAGTATCTGATTTTGTACCACTCAGACTGATTTACAAAGTCATAAAGCTTTATCCAGGCAAGAGGTACTGAAATGGAGTAAAGAACATTTTAAGGATAGGATGCAAAGACCGCCCATGAGCCTCAACAGTCTGCAGCAATGAGGCAGAAAGGTCAGTAAATCATTTGTTTACATTGGCAAATGAACTCTGAGGAGAGGAAAACTTCAGTTTAGCTCAGGAGTGGGCAAACTGCGGCCCTTGGGCCGGATGTGGCCCACCAGCCGTATTAATCCGGCCCTCAAGCTCCCGCTGGGGAGCGAGGGCTGGGGCTTGCCCCGTCTGGTGCTCCAGGCAGGGAGCAGGGTTGGGGGCTGCTCCATGAGGCTCCCAGAAGCAGCAGCATGGCTCCCCTCTGGCTCCTACATATAGGGGTAGCCAGGCGGTTCCGCCCTGCACACTGCCCCCGCATCTCCCATTGGCCGGGAACCAGAGCCAATGGGAGTGGCAGGGGTGGTGCCTGTGGATGTGCAGAACCACCTAGCCATGCCTCTGCGTAGGAGCTGGAGAAGGGACATGCCGCTGTTTCTGGGAGCTGATTGAGGTAAGCACCACCCGGATTCTACACCACCTCACCCCTCCCCCACGCCCCAAACCCCTGCCCCAGCCCTGATCCCCCTCCCTCCCTCTGAACCCCTTGGTCCCAGCCTGCAGCAGTCTCCAGCACCCCATACCCCTCATCTCCAGCCCCTCCCCCAGAGCCCCCCCCCAGCCAGAGCTACCACCCCGGAGCCCCCTCCCTGAGCTCTTCATTTCTGGCCCCATCCCGGATCCCACCCCCGCAACCAGAGCCCTCACCCCCTTCCCCACACCCCAACCTCAATCTTGTGAGTATTCATGGCCCACCATACAATTTCTATTCCCAGATGTGACTCTTGGGCCAAGAAGTTTTCCCACCTCTGGTTTAGCTCCTACAGAGGCAGAGAGCACCAGAAACCCAGGTCTGGGGCTAGAGGTGCAAGAAAAGCATATCAGAGGCTGGGAGAAGGAGGGAGACGATACATTTAGAACCAATAAAAGGGACTTGTGAAGTGTCAAGCCAATCTGTGGAATTTCCTGTTGCCAGAACTGATCAGTGAAAAACCACAGTGGTTGGATGTATGGATTAATTTTAAAGAGGATTCAATAATTTTATGATCATTAATAAAAACCTGCAGCTACGTACACTGTGATGATATGGGTAATTAAATCGGAAGTTTTGGGGAATAAGCTGATAGACTGAGAGGGTCAGGAGGGAGGAATTCCTTCTGTCCTTAATCACAGGAACAGCTTTGCGAGTAAGGTAAGGACACACCAGGTTGTATGGGCTCTTCCTGTTCCTGAAATATTGAATGCTGGCCACTTCCTGAGACAGAATGTTGGATTAGACAGACCTATGATCTGACCCTGAATGTGGAAAGGAGTGACCAAAAGTCCCCAATCATCTAACCAGGTTTGGTAGCCTACATGAAATCAGTTTGGTGGTTCTCAGTCTTGCTTTCAGTGCACAATTTTCCACATGACAAATTATCACCACAATTAGCCTTCTCAGAAGATTAGCCATGGATTAAAGAAACCTGCAAACAACAGGACATGATCTAGACATGATCCTGTCAGGTCAGAGTTGAGATTCATTTCTGGAGGGCAGTGTAAGAGTTTTTAAAATTCAAATATTGCCTTTTCTAAGATCCTCGTCGGTGTAGTATTAGTGCCTCACAACCATTAGTGAATGAATTCTCATAACAGCCTCATGAGATACAGAAATATTACAGATGAGGAACCGAAGTACAGAGAGATCAAGTGATTTGCCCACGGTCAGCTGTGGTAGAGCTGGAAACAGAAGACAGCTCCTGAGTCCAAATTTAATGCTTTAACCATAAGACTATGCTGCTGTGCTATCTGTGAGTACAGGATTTCAATCTCTAAGGCTGTGAAAGCCAGCAGCTTTCATGAGCACTAAAATTCACTTTGAAAAAAAATCAGTTAAAAAAGTTATAGAAGAACAGGTGGTTCCTATGTCACAAAAACTCTTCAAACCACACAGGAATCTTTCATCTTACTGTTCTACACTGCACCTTTAAATATTCTTCTATATAAAGGTATGATATGCAAGACCAAAAGAATAACTGAGAAACAGTAATTCATAACAGATCAACTGTGCTTTATCTACACAGCTTCTGCTTTCATAAAGGCATGGAGGGAAGAGGGGAGTACATTTTTATTGTTTTCTGAGCTTAAAATAACCAGAAAGTGGCTAAAAAAAATAATCAAAGGTGTTCTATGGAACAGCCAAAAAAAACTCTCAATGAGCATTTCAGAAAGACAGTACTTTGTTGAAGATGGACTTACACATCTAAAGAGAACCATGGCCACCGTTTAACTGCTGTATTGGTCTACTTTGAAACCGCTATAGTTTAAATGGGAAATATCCTCCGGAATGTGTGCCTATGTACATGATTATGGCAGTCACTATTGTTATTGCAGCCATTATTTACTGCATTTTCAGGTTTTTTTGTTGTTTTTTTTTAGTTTTCCCATATCTATACGTATTGCAAGTGAATTTAGAAGCTAACTGAGATGGTTTAAAATTTTTTGAGGGGATTTGTTAAATGGAAAAACAAAGGAAAGGCGGGAGGACACTGAAGGCAAGCAAGTGATGAACAGGGAAAGCAGAGAGAAGGGCGAGTAGAAGTTGAGATGAACAGGTGACGGAAGAGGTTGGAACGAACAGCTCATCAGCAGAGGAGAATGTCCACTGTTAAAACTGTAGAAAGCAGTCGGATGAGAACATGCTGCAAATACTTGGTGGTTGCCACCAACTGAGTTTTAGCTAGCTCTGCCCTTGAGAGTCTGTCTTCTAGATGCAAGCAGGTGCTTTACCTGCTGCAGCTGCTTTCGAGCTGATATGGAGATGTTTACGCTTCAGGGACTATAGCAGCATATAGCTACAGTGCCATAGTTATGTCGGCATAATCCCATAGTGCAGAGGCAGCCTACAGCAATGGAAAGGATTTTCCCATTGCTGTGGGAACACCACCATCCCACCGGACAATAACTAGGCCAACAGAAGTATTTTTCTGTCAACCGAGCTGCATCTACGGCAGAGTTCGGTTGGTACAGCTATGGAACTTAGGGGTGTGCACTTTTCACAGGCCTGACCAAAACAGCTATGTAAACACATATTTTAAGTATAGACCAGACCTCAGGCTTCATGCAAGTATCAATTTCTGGGGAAGGAAACTTTGCCAGCTTTTTAGTTAGCCAAGCTTTGATTACAGCAAGGAGAGGTGTACATCTAAACAGCTCTTTGGTGACAAAAAACAGCGATCGAAAAGGTTTCTGAGTGTGCTCATTGGTTTCGACGAATTTGGCAGATTCTTCCTGAAACTTTGCCCTCCTCATCCCATTTCATGACATAATTAGAAATTCTTTTTTGACTGGCATCACCAGTTCATAGGCTATTTTACACTAGCCAACGGCTTAGCATTAATTCCCCACTGGGGTAGCTTCACCTCTTTCCCCCTCCCCCCCCCCCGAAAAAAAAAAAAAAAAAAAAAACAAAAGTGGGAGCTGTCGTGTCGACACACCTCAAGCATTTTTACCACACTGGTGAATGTTGGCTAAGAAGCTTGCCACTGGAGAAAAGGCATAAGACTACTGCTATAACCCAGCAAGCTTCTATCATTTTGATTGCAAAGACAGTGATCTGAATCCAAAAGTGATGGCTGACTACTCTCCTGCTAGCCCAGCCTTTCAGCAACGTGCCTGAAGAAGAACAGCATTGCCAAAGAGGTTCAACTGCCCCTTCACCCCCAAACCTTTTCAAGTGAGGAGAGGTTTCAAAGCTGAATTAAGCATGCTACTGGTGAGCACAGGCTATTTCTTTTCCAAATACAAGTTGATGCAAAAATCTCTGTCAATGCAATACGAAGGTTGCACAGTTAACATTAAGTGTCAGGAAATGCAAACATCAAGTTTTCTACGTCACTGTTAATTGGCCTTTATATATATATATATATATATATATATATATATATATATAGTATTGGTAACCCAAAAAGTTTAAAACCATGGGACAGACCCCACACAAAGTCATGGGATTTAATTTAAAATTACAAGAGTTTTTTTTCTTAATGCATCAGGCTTCAGGGTCTGATTTCTAATTTTTGAAGTCTTAGACAAGCCTCCTGCCTTTCATTGTTTGTCCACACATGATTCAGAATGAAAACTCATCCTGAAACACACAATGCGCACACCTAAAACTGAGGGTTTTTTCCCCCTTCCTTTTTACATAGACTCAGTTTTTGGCCCTCCTACCAACTCTGCTGATATCCATCTTCTCTATCTGTCTGATCCTCTCCATATGGGTTGAAATGAGAGCCTAGCATCTCTGAAGATTCATCTATGCACATTTGAGAGCTCAAAATGTGGTATTTAGTTACCGAACATAGGTATCCATATTGGGGACTTAGATCCCATAGAGGAGCTGGGTGCATATATAATCAATCCATCATTTGATGTGATACACACACACACACACACACACACAAAAGGAGCTCCTGTAGCTAGTCTGGAACAGGCAATTATCTAATAAACAATTTTTCACAAAGTTCTGCACATTCTTCCTGACTGATGATTCTACTGGCAACAGAGACAGAGACATTTTTTTTTCCATGGTTTAAGAGTATTATCCAAAATGATGACTTAGAAAAAGGGACACTTTCAACTTCATTTATATTACCTTATGTCTTCAGAAGATTCTTTTTATCCGGATGATCGTGTTTGGATACTTTTGTCAACTACATAAATCTTTGACCCTTCCTGCAATGGGATAGGAACTATGTCTGCTGAACTGGTTTTAGACTCATTTTAAACATGGTTCAGCAAGATACTGAAGACAGGAATAAACCACATGTGATAGATGTCAGTCACATCACTTAATGAACTACTGGTAGGTGCTCTGACATGACATCGGTATAAGAATCTTATATAGAGCAGAATAGGGCAGGCAATGCTTAAAAAGTTTGTTTGGAGACTGTGTTCTAAGTCTGTCTCAGTTTCCAAATTTGTGAAATACATTGCAGTCCTGTCCACAATGGCTGGCAAAGATATTTTTAAAGTATAACTGGTGGCGCAGAGCAATCCTGCTGACTCCACCCAACAGTCAGAGTAGGTGGATCTCATTAGCTTCAGTAGAAAACATAAGAGGCAGAGTCTCTCTAGCCAAAAGACAGAGTAGAAAGGACAAGAGATTATTACAGGAAGAAATCTAATCATCCTTGTCAAGAGGATGCTTGTGGGGTACCTTAAGGTAAATACAATTCTGCCTAAAGGTTATTACTTTAATAATAATAATAATCTCTGATACAAGTAACTTTGGACAATATCGTATTCTGTGTATATACTGTATTAATAAAAGGGTGTGGATGCCACCCATTTACAGAGAGTTAACCTGAACTAGCTCGAAAACTGTGCAAGTTAATGGGGGAGATAATGGCTCTGATTAACCTGGGCCTCAAGCTCTAATGCCTTGTCTACACAGAAAGTTATACTGGTTTAATTATACCTGTTTAGTTAAACTGGTACAACCTCCCTCCCCATGTTCATTCTGGGGGAATTCTGCACCACTGCACAGTGCAGAATTTGCACAGAAATAATGTTCTGTACAGAATTTCATGTTTTCCCTGCAGAATTGTGGCTGCAGAGCTGTAGCATTTTAAATGTAGACAAGCCACCACTTCCCTGAGAGGCAGTAGCTAGGTTGATGGGGTTAGGTTGCTCAGGGGTGTGGATTTTAGGCTCAAATCAGCAAGGTATCACTGCTGCCAATTCCCACAATTTTAATCATGAGCCTTTTGATATTTTGTGTTAAAGCCCCTGCTTTATGTTTCCTGAAAGCCTCATATCACAAAAAAACCCAACCCAAATATATAAAAAAATATGATTTTTAAGTGGGTTTAATTATTTTAAGACCTTACTCATGCATTTTGCATGTTTGGGGTTGGCAATCTGGATTTAATGGCAATCTGAATAATGGAACTACTCATGCTTAAGGACTGGGACTATAGAGACTGTTCTACACACAAAATTTCCTCTGGTTTAACTAAATCTGTTTTTTAAATTGATTGAGTCAAACCAGAAAAACCTGGCAACTGATGTAAACAGAGTTAAGTGTTTTCCAAACAGGATTTGCTCTGGTTTAACTCAATTTTAGTAAATATAATGCAAGTTTTATGTGTAGGCCAGCCCAAAGGCCATCGAAAACTATCAAATGCCTTGACTTGTTCTAATTATACGAGCTCTATTTTAAAGTATATATAACAGACGCTACACTCAGCTAAGTTTTCTGCAAGACGGAATTACCTTGGTGCAGTTTGAGAGACCCTCTGTTCCAGGAAACAGAGCTCATGGACATTTTATAAACAAACAACACTAGAAAATACTTTGACTTTAGATCACTGATTTCTGCTTCAATGGGAAACTGACATTACAAATCCGTGAAATATGCTACCCCTTAGGAGATGGGCAACAATATACAAATGTACATAAATGGATTAGCCGGATTCTCTAAACATCAGTGATCTGTTTTGTATGATTTTTCACTCTGAATGTCTTTTCAGATTTTTGATTTCTGAAATGTGTGGGATGTTTTCACAAATTCACACTCACTTTCCACTAACACATAGAAGCTGAAGTTGAAATAATAGGAAGATACCAGACCACAAAGTAAACCCAATTTCCAGTCAATGTTACAGATACATTCATAAATTAACACTAAGTACTCCATTAACTCAGAGTCCTCATGCTTGTGCAGAACTTGCCAAATCACTTTTGGTGCCTGACCTTCCTCTCCATCTCCCAGGTGGGGTTGCCCTAACAGAGGAAGGATGCCAAAGCTGTAAGCGCTGGTAGTCTAAGGCTTTGTCTTCACTGCTAAAATAAAGTGTGTTTTTACCACAGGAAATTAACATGCAATAGCTATCCTGCTGTAAAATGTTAATGGAGACAGGCACTTGCAGTTTTCACAGCAAGGCAGCTAGGCAAATTCAACACTATACCCCTGCCTATGGGTGACCTCCGGGTAAAATTAAATGTGCCTCTTCCGCACCAGGATTTTACAATGGGGTAACTAGTGCATGTTAGGTTTCAGAGTAGTAGCCGTGCTAGTCTGTATCCGCAAAAATAACAGGAGTACTTGTGGCACCTTAGAGACTAACGAATTTATTCCCCATAAGCTTTCGTGGGCTACAGCTCACTTCATCAGATGCATGTTAGTTATCTCGCAATAAACACACATCTTTTTTTTTTTTTTTTTTTTTTAGCAGTGAAGAGCCTAAGGCTGTCTTCACTGCTGAAAGATGGATTTGCAGTTTCCACATCAAGATCTTGATGTAAAATCCAGTGGAGACAAGACACAACTAGTTTTATTTTGATGTAACTAGTCAAGGTAAACACCACCTGTGCCTTGTCCCCTTTAGGAGTTTACATCAAGATAGCTATCTTGATGTTAAAACAAAAACAAAAGCCACACAATCACACACCCCCCCCCCTTTTTTTTTTTTTTTTCCCAGAGAAGATATAGCCAAAGGCTAGGTTTGGACTCATGTTTTCAATTGTAGAAACTTTTAAAGTCAGCAGGAGCTGGTGGTCGCTGACTCATTCCTAGCATTCAATGTATCAGGTTGCTGTGGGTTATGCTAATCCCATTATAAGTATTCAACCTTTTTCTGTTTAATAGAAAATTAACACGGAAAGTTGCCACCTTCTTTATCATACAATGTGCACTCTAAATGACAAGTCATTTATGCAGCATTTTCCTCCTTAAAATTTGTAACTTTTAAAAACAGGTTCCAAATTTAGTCCCATCCACCCCAAGCTACTTTAACAGAGAAAGGCCAAAAGCTGGCCAACCTGAGACACTTTTAAAGGGGTCTGATGTTTCAAAAAGTGCCTAGCACCGACCCTCTACATAGTAGGCTACTTTAAGGTGTCTCATTGTTGGCTGCACTCAAAATTATTAATTACTTCTGAAAACCTTGGCCAAAATGTGCTTCTTCAATACTGTAATAAGGAAAACTCCTTACACTGCTGCTCAACTTAATCATGGTTGGTAACGTCATCCTACTATACCACATTAGGATTAGTGGTCATTCACTGCCTTTAGATACAATGATATTTTACACATAGCATCGTCCGTTCCAAGATCTAAAAGCAATTTACAAAAATAAATAAATCCTCAGCAAACTCATGCAAGCTGGAGTATGGTTCTGGACCCTCAAGCTTCCACCAACCCTGCAGGGTGCATTCTATGGAATCACAGTGAGCTCCCAATAACAAAACCCCTGTCTTCGTGCAGCACAGGTGGCGTTTCCATGCCCCAAGACTCTAAGAAGCATCTCTTCCTTACAAAAAGAAATATGGAAACCACAAGGCCATGTTCTACTCCACGGAAATCTTTCAAAAAATTCTCATCAGCATTAATTGATTAGCCATAAGTAGGGCCCTACCAAATTCACAGCTGAAAAACGCATCATGGACCATGAAAGCTGGTCTTTTGTGCACTTTTACCCTATACTATACAGATTTCACAGGGGGACATCAGCATTTCTCAAATTGGGGGTCCTGACTCAAAAGGAAGTTACGCGAGTATCACAAGGTTATATGGGGGGCGGAGGGCAGGAGAGTCACAGTATTGCCACCCTTACTTCTGCACTGCCTTCAGAGCTGGGTGGCCAGAAAGTGGTGGCTATTGGCTAGATGCCCAGCTCTGAAGGCAGCGCCCCACCAGCAGCGGAGAAGTAAGGGTGGCAATGCCATACCATCCTAGCTCCAAAGGCAGAGCCGCCGCAAGCACCAGTACAGAAGGATAGCATGGTATGGTATTGCCACCTGTACTTCTGCGCTGCTGCCTGCAGAGTTGGGCGGCTGGAGAGTGGTGGCTGTTTAGTAAGGACCCAGATCTGCAAGCAGCAGACCTCCCCCACCCCCTCACCCCAAACCCATCATCCCAAGCTCTATTGGATCACGAGCATCAACAATTTTCTTCAGCTGGGTCACCAGAAAAAAAGTTTGAAAACCACTGCATTATGGTACTTCAGCAAAGTTATTGCCTACGGAATCAGACCACTGGCCCACATACTACAGTATCCCACAGCTCAGTGATGTTAAAACTTTCTACCACGGTTCTCCAGTTATCAAAGCATATGAGCTCAACCCTACTTTCATGTGCTAGACACAGAGTATTATTTCATACCAGCTATTTAATAAAATAATACCCCAGTGATATATACAAACACTATTCCACACAAACGTCCCTAACTGCTGCTTATCTACTACCAGGAACTTGTTTCTTCCCATCCTACATTTGACCATAAGAACAGCCATACTACGCCAGACCAAAGATGCATCTAGCCCAGTATCCTGTCGTCTGACAGTGGCCAATGCCAGGTGCCCCAAAGGAAATGAACAGAAGAGGTAATCATCAAGTGATCCATCCCCGTCACCCATTCCCAGCTTCTGGTAAACAGAGGCATGAGACTCTTCAGAGCATAGTTTTGCCTCCCTGCCCATCCTGGCTAATAGTCATTGATGGACCTATCCTCCATGAACTTACCTAGTTCTTTTTTGAACCCTCTTATAGTCTTGGTCTTCACAACATTCTCTGGCAAAGAGTTCTACAAGTTGACTGTGTGCTGCGTGCATCTCCCTGTCCTTTTCCTGGAGCCCTTTTTAAAATTGGCGTCACATTAGCTATCCTCTAGACATTTGGTACAGAGGCCGATTTAAATGATAGGTTACAAACAACAGTTGGTAGTTCTGCAATTTCACATTTGAGTTCCTTCAGAACTCTTGGGTGATACCATCTGGTCCTGGTGACTTTTTACTGTTTCATTTATCAATTTGTTCCAAAACCTCCTCTAATAATACCTCAATCTGGGACAATTCCTCAGGTTTGTCACCTAAAAAGAATGGCTCAGGTTTGGGAATCTCCCTCACATCCTCAGCCGTGAAGACCAATGAAAAGAATTCATTTTGTTTCTCTGCAATGGCCTTATCATCCTTGAGTGCTCCTTTAGCATCTTGATCATTCAGTAACCCCCACTGGTTGTTTAGCAGGTTTCCTGCTTGTGTTGTACTAAAAAAAAAAAAAAAAAAAAAAAAAGCTGTTACTTTTTGAGTCTTTGGCTAGCTGTTCTTCAAATTCTTTTTTGGCCTTCCTAATTGTATTTTTACATTTCATTTGCCAGTGTTTATGCTCCTTTCTATTTTCTCACTAGTCTTTAACTTCCACTTTTTAAAGTATGCCTTTTTTGTGCTCCTTTTACTTTATTGTTTAGCCATGGTGGCATTTCTTTTGGTTCTCTTACGACGTTTCTTAATTTGGGATATAAATGTAAACTGAGCCTCTTTTATGGTGTCTTTAAAAAGTTTCCATGCAGCTTGCAGGGATTTCACTTTTGGCGCTGTACCTTTTAGTTTCTGTTTAACTAACTTCCTCATTTTTGTGTATTCCCTTTTTCTCAAATTAAATGCTACAGTGCTGCTGTGCTGTTTTCCCCACCACAGGGATCTTAAATTTAATTATATTATGGTCACTATTACCAAGCGGTCCAGCTATATTCACCTCTTGGACAAGATCCTGTGCTCAACTTCGGACTAAATCAGGAATTGCCTCTCCTCTGGTGGGTTCCAGGACTGGCTGCTCCAAGAAGCAGTCATTTAAGTGTCAAGAAACTATTTCTGCATCCCATCCTGAGATGACATGTACCCGGTCTATATGGGGATGGTTGAAATCCCCCATTTATTACTGAATTTGTTATTTTTATGGCCTCTCTAATCTCCCTGAGCATTTCACAGTCACTATCACCATCCTGGTCAGGTGGTTGGTAATATATATCTACTGCTATGTTCTTATTATTAGAGCATGGAATTACTATCCATAGAGATTCTATGGTTCAGTGTGGTTCATTTAAGATTTTTACTTCATTTTGTTCCTACGCTTTCTTTCACATATTGTGGCACTTCCCCACCAGCATGACCGGTTCTGTCCTCCTGATATATTCTGTAGCCTGGCATTACTGTGTCCCATTGTTTATCCTTATTCCATCAAGTTTCTGTGATGCCTATTATACCAATATCCTCATTTAATACGAGGCACTCTAGTTCACCCATCTTATTATTTAGACTTCTAGCATTTGTATATAAGCATTTTAAAAACGTGTCACTTTTTAGCTATCTGCCATTACATGATGTAATTGAATGGGAGTCTTTCATTTGACTGTTTCTCATCAGATCCTACCAATATTTTATCCTCGTCTATCCTCTCCTCCTTACTAGGATATAGAGAATCTCCATTAATAGATCCTCCCTTAAGGGAAGTCTCTGTCTGAACCATGTGCTCCTCTGCACCTGTCTGCTTTCCCCCACCCCTTAGTTTAAAAACTGTTCTACTTTTTCAATTTTAAGTGACAACAATCTGTTTCCATTTTGGTTTAGGCGGAGCCTATCCTTCCTGTAAAGGGTCCCCTTTTCCCAAGTTTCCCCAGTTCCTAATAAATCTAAACCCCTCCTCCCTACATCGTCTCATCCACACATTGAGACCCTGCAGTTCTGCCTGTCTAACTGGCCTGGCGCATGGAACTGGAAGCATTTCAGAAAAGGCTACCATAGAATCACAGAACTGGAAGGGACATCTAGAGATCATCTAGTCCTCTCCCCTGCACTCAAGGTAGGACTAAGTATTATCTAGACCACCATTGACAGTGTTTGTCCAACCTGCTCTTAAAAATCCCCAATGATGGAGATTCCACAACCTCCCTAGGCAATTTACTCCAGTGCTTAACCACTCTGACAGTAAGGAAGTTCTTCCTCATGTCCAACCTAAACCGCCCTTGCTGCAATTTAAGCTCACTGCTTCTTGTCCTAGCCTCAGAGGTTAAGAACAACAATTTTTCTCCCTCCTCCTTATAACAACCTTTTATATACTTGAAAACTGTTATGTCTCCTCTGTCTTATCTTCTCCAGACTAAACAAATCCAATTTTTTTCCAGTCTTCCCTCATAGGTCATGTTTTCTAGACCTTTGATCATTTTTGTTGCTCTTCTCTGGACTTTCTCCAGTTTGTTCACATCTTTCCTAAAATGTGGTGCCCAGAACTGGACACAATACTCCAGTTGAGGCCTAATCAGCGCGGAGTAGAGTGGAAGAATGACTTCTCGTGTCTTGTTTACAATACTTCTGCTAATACATCCCAGAATGAGTTGTTTTTTTTTGCAACAGTTTTACATTGTTGACTCATATTTGGCTCGTGATCCACTATGACCCCCAAATCCCTTTCCACAGTACTCCTTCCTAGGCAGTCATTTCCAATTTTGTACATGTGGAACTGACTGCTCCTTCCTAAATGGAGTACTTTGCATTTGTCCGTATTGAATTTCAGCCTATTTACGTCAGATCATTTCTCCAGTTTGTCCAGATCATTTTGAATTTTAATCCTATCCTCCAAAGCACTTGCAGCCCCTCACCGCTTGTTATTGTCTGCAGACTTTATAAGTGTACTCTCTATGCCATTATCTAAATCATTGATGAAGATATTGAACAGAACCGGATCCAGATCTGATCCCTGCGGGACCCCACTCATTATGCCCTTCCAGCATGACTGTGAAGCACTGATCACTACTCTCTGCAAATGATTTTCCAAACAGTCATGCACACACCTTATACTAGCTCCATCTAGGTTGTATTTCCCTAGTTTGTTTACGAGAAGGTCATGTGAGACAGTATCAAAAGCCTTGTTAAAGTCAAGATATACCACAGCTACCGCTTCCCCCCTATCCACAAGGCATGTTACCCTGTAAAAGAAAGCTATCAGATCGGTTTGACACAATTTGTTCCTCACAAATCCATGCTGACTGCTACTTATCACCTCATTATCTTGTAGGTGTTTGCAAATTGATTTCTTAATTATTTGCTCCATGGATTTCAATCTCTTACCTAGTAGCCTAAATTTGGTCTCCAGGACCTCTCTCCTATCCTTCACTATGTCATTGGTGCCCCACAGATGCCAAATTTTGTGCAGTTCCATGTGTAACATTTTTCATCAGTGAGAAAGTCACCGGTTTCCCATTCAGGCATAAGTGTGGGAGAGAGGCAATGTTGCCTAGCGGATAGAGCAGTGAACTGGAACTCAGGAGACCTGCATTCTATTCCCAATCTGCTGCTGTCCCGCGGGGTGACCCTTGGTAAGTCATTTCACCTCTCTGTGTCTCAGTTTCCCCATATGTAACATGGGTATAATATCAGAGGGTAGCCGTGTTAGTCTGGATCTGTAAAAGCAGCAAAGAATCCTGTGGCACCTTATAGACTAACAGACGTTTTGGAGCATGAGCTTTCGTGGGTGAATACCCACTTCCTCAGATGCATGTAATGGAAATATCCAGGGGCAGGTATAAATATGTGTGCTAGCAAGCAAGCTAGAGATAACGAGGTCAGTTCAATCAGGGAGGATGAGGCCCTGTTCTAGCAGTTGAGGTGTGAAAACCAAGAGAGGAGAAACTGGTTCTGTAATTGGCAAGCCATTCACAGTCTTTGTTCAATCCTGAGCTGATGGTGTCAAATCTGCAGATGAACTGAAGCTCAGCAGTTTCTCTTTGAAGTCTGGTCCTGAAGTTTTTTTGCTGCAGGATGGCCACCTTAAGGTCTGCTATAGTGTGGCCAGGGAGGTTGAAGTGCTCTCCTACAGGTTTTTGTATATTGCCGTTCCTAATGTCTGATTTGTGTCCATTTATCCTTTTCCTTAGAGACTGTCCAGTTTGGCCGATGTACATAGCAGAGGGGCATTGCTGGCATATGATGGCGTATATTACATTGGTGGATGTGCAGGTGAATGAACCAGTGATGGTGTGGCTGATCTGGTTAGGTCCTGTGATGGTGTCGCTGGTGTAGATATGTGGGCAGAGTTGGCATCGAGGTTTGTTGCATGGATTGGTTCCTGAGCTAGAGTTATTATGGTGTGGTGTGCAGTTACTGGTGAGAATATGTTTCAGGTTGGCAGGTTGTCTGTGGGCAAGGATTGGCCTGCCACCCAAGGCCTGTGAAAGTGTGGGATCATTGTCCAGGATGGGTTGTAGATCCTTGATGATGCGTTGGAGGGGTTTTAGCTGGGGGCTGTATGTGATGGCCAGTGGAGTCCTGTTGGTTTCTCTCTTGGGTTTGTCTTGCAGTAGGAGGCTTCTGGGTACACGTCTGGCTCTGTTGATCTGTTTCCTTATTTCCTCATGCGGGTATTGTAGTTTTGAGAATGCTTGGTGGAGATTTTGTAGGTGTTGGTCTCTGTCTGAGGGGTTAGAGCAGATGCGGTTGTACCTCAGTGCTTGGCTGTAGACAATGGATCGTGTGATGTGCCCGGGATGGAAGCTGGAGGCATGAAGGTAGGCATAGCGGTCGGTGGGTTTTCGATATAGGGTGGTGTTAATGTGACCATCACTTATTTGCACCGTGGTGTCAAGAAAGTGGACCTCCCGTGTAGATTGGTCCAGGCTGAGGTTGATGGTGGGGTGGAAGCTGTTGAAATCATGGTGGAATTTTTCCAGAGTCTCCTTCCCATGGGTCCAGATGATGAAGATGTCATCAATGTAGCGTAGATAGAGAAGGGGTGTGAGTGGACGAGAGCTGAGGAAGAGTTGTTCCAGGTCGGCCATGAAGATATTGGCATATTGTGGGGCCATGCGGGTGCCCATAGCAGTGCCACTGATCTGGAGATATATATTGTCATCAAATTTGAAATAGTTGTGTGTAAGTATAAAGGCACAGAGCTCAGCAGCCAGTTGTGCTGTGGCATCATCAGGGATAGTGTTCCTGACAGCTTGTATTCCATCTGTGTGTGGGATGTTTGTGTAGAGAGCCTCTACATCCATGGTGGCTAGGATGGTGTTTTCTGGGAGGTCACCAATGCATTGTAGTTTCCTCAGGAAATCAGTGGTGTCGCGGAGATAGCTAGGAGTGCTGGTGGCATAGGGTCTGAGTAGAGAGTCCATATATCCAGACAGTCCTTCAGTGAGAGTGCCAATGCCCGAGATGATGGGGCGTCCAGGATTTCCGGGTTTGTGGATCTTGGGTAGTAGATAGAATAACCCTGGTCGGGGCTCTAGGGGTATGTTGATTTCTTCTGGTGTTAGTGTAGGGAGTGTCCTGAGTAGATGCTGTAGTTTCTTAGTGTATTCCTCAGTGGGATCTGAGGGAAGTGGCCTGTAGAATTTGGTATTGGAGAGTTGTCTGGCTGCCTCCTTTTGATAGTCAGACCTGTTCATGATGACAACGGCACCTCCTTTATCAGCCTCTTTGATGATAATGTCAGGGTGGTTTCTGAGGCTGTGGATGGCATTGCGTTCTGCACGACTTAGGTTGTGAGGCAAGCAATGTTGTTGTTCCACGATTTCTGCCTGTGCACGCCGGCGGAAGCATTCAATGTATAGGTCCAGGCTGGGTATAATGATTCCGACCTCTTTTGTAAAGTGCTTTGAAGTCTATTTGATGACATGCACTACCTAGGAGCTAGGTATTATCATCTCACACCCCAGAAGAAAGGGGATGGGGGGTTGGGGACAGAGAGAGAAGGTACTGAAGGCAGGAGTGATGCAGGTACAGGGTATTGGAGAGAATGGATGCAGAAAACCAGCGGTTGGGAAGGAGAAAAAACCTGGGCCAATGGGGGGTACCCGGAATTGTTGGGGAGCCATGGGAGCATGAAGCTTCTGTCCTTCTGGCCTATTCCCCACATCTCTCTGCTTGTAAAGTCCTGGTACCGCTTTCTCCTCCACAGCAAACTCCATTCTGGCTAGATGCCAGCAGAAAAGCACACAGTCTCCCTGTCCTTTGTGCCAACACTACAGCGGCTCCCACTGGTTAGAAGGAGTCATTGCAGGGGAAACCCTGCTCTACTCCTCAGCCCAGCTTATGTGTGTGCTGGAACAGAATAAGGGATCCTCTCAGAAGGTACCAGGCAATTATTTTTAGATTATACATTTAAAATAATAAAAGGTTGCAGGCCTCGCCCACACACTCTCCAGGCTTCACAGCTTGCAAGAGCTGGCTGTCAAGACAGTATCCAGCACCAGAGAAAGTGTAAGAAACTCCATACTGTGTAATAATGGACTAACACCAGCGCACAAGGAATCTACTTTCTAATCTTAATCAGTGGCTGACTTATGTCGTGAAGTATGGTGTGATATCCTCAGTGTTTAAAGACTGTACCACATCTATTGTGGATTAGCCATATATGTGCTGAACTGTTTCTGAACCCCACTAAGCTCTTGGGCTCATTGATATCTAGTGGCAAGGAGTTCCATGGGCCAATTATGTTTTGTGTGTAATAACCATGTGTTTCAAAGGTGCTGGCTTTCAACTTCATTTAGTGTCTACTATTTCTTGTATTATGAAACAGAGTAAATAGAAGTTCTCAGTTTGCCTTCTTTATTCCATTTGTTATTTTATGTACTCCTATCACGTCCCTTATTTGCTTCCTTTTTATGTTACTCTGTCCTAATGACATGCAAAATATTTAGTCCATTTATATCAACATTCAATTTCTGTTTTGCATCCAGATCTGAGAGGTTTTTGTTTTTTTCCTGACTAGAATCATAATCTAACCTAGTATTTGTTCGGATATTAGTGCCCCAGGACGTAGCAACAAGCTTTTCTGGTGTAACAGAAGGATAAACATACCTCCCTAATGCACTGTTCTGTTAAAAAAAAGTGAAAAGACAAGAAAACCAGTACACGTATTTACATGGTGGGACACACGATTTATGAGAGGCTGAAGGAACAGGGCTTATTTAGTCTGCAGAAGAGTGAGGGGTGATTTGATAACATTCCTCAACTACCTGAAGGGGGATTCCAAAGAGGATGGAGCTTGGCTGTTCTCATTGGTGACAGATGACAGAACAAGAACCAATGGTCTCAAGTTGCAGAGGAGGAGGTATAGGTTGGATATTAGGAAACGCTATTTCACTAGGAGGGTGGTGAAGCACTGGAATGGGTTACCTGGGGAGGTGGTGGAATCTTCATCATTAGAGGTTTTTAAGGCCAGGCTTGACAAAGCCCTGGCTGAGATGATTTAGTTGGGAATTGGTCCTGCTTTGAGCAGGGGGTTGGCCTAGATGACCTCCTGAGGTCTCTTCCAACCCTAATATTCTATGATTCTGTGATCCAGCAAATTTTATCTAATAAAGATAATAGAAAATAAGTGCAGACTTGTTACCTCCTGCCCATTCTTGCTCCATAGTTGACTGTACCTGCCCCAAAGTTCTCATTTAAAAACCTCTCTACACCCAAAACTGGCAGCTCTTCAACAGGCTGTTTTGTATAATGATCTCTAGAGACACTAAATGGCAGAATCTTTAAAAGGGTTTTGTTGTTTTTATTACAGGAACATAATGTCCCCTTTAGTCTAGCATCTGGATTTAAAAATAAAATTGACCAAGCCAGTTCAATTGCTGTCTTAAAAAGGGACACGCGGTGTAACTTTTTGCATGTGTTGTTTTTTTTTTTTTACCTTTGCTGTTAACATATTTTAGAAAACAAAACTTTAATGATATTTCTCCATTTATAAACTAGCTTATTTGTGGTATTTCCCTCGGCTTGGACATTGAAACTAGACTGAGATCAACATCCACTGAAAGGAAAAGTTTAACTAAAAAATTAAGAAAATATTCCTAGTAGATTTTGCATAGCCTTTACATCCCCTCATTCCCCAAGATGCAAACCTGGGGGCAAAGTTAGTTTCCAATCCCTTTATGGGGCAACATAAAAATCACGTTTCAGTGGTATGAATTTATATTGCAAAGTTTGCAAAATACTTTCTTTCAAAAAAACCTTCCTTTGTTGATGCTTGTAATCACACTTGGGCTGCTAAAATATTTATATATTGTGCATTCTGCAGTAAACTTTTAATTTAGGTAAAACTACAGCTATATTTACAGCTGACAGTGGCTCTTACAGTGATATCTTCTAGCAAACAAGAAAATACGCTGATAAAGCAAACAAGTTTTCACAGGATTCCTCCACCCCATCAGTTGTCCTAATATAGGATAGGGCCCTTGATCTAAACTGGACTGATGCAGCTTTCATGGCATGAGGTTTCTCTGCACTGATCACTGAACAGCAGACTGAAGTGGCAGTTAAGAAAGTTTCTCTTTAATGAAAACAAAGCCCCTACTACCTTTACTAGAACAAAAAGTTGCCTGAAGCCAACTGATCTGTACTTTATGCTCTTTGAAAGCATGATCCTCCCGTCAGTGTTCCTTGGGCCACTTCAACCTCCTGTATAAAAGAGGTAGTTTTCTGGTTCACAGATCTCTCTTCATCCCCACCGACAATAAGCACGATCTTCCCAGTCCTCAGGCTCTTTACTTGAACTCTTTCAAACCACTCTATTACTGCCCCCGGTTCTTCTGTGACACCTTCTAAATCGTTCACTGAATTGTTCCAGGACATTTCTAATCTGAGGCCATGTCTACACTAGAGATCTTACAGCAGCACAGCTGTACCGATGCAGCTGTGAGATCTCCCACGTAGCTGCTCTATGCTGATGAGAGACAGCTCTCACATTCACTGAATTAAACCATGAGCAACAAATGGCAGTAGCTATGTTGGTAGTAGAGTGTCCACACTGGCGCTTTTGTCAGTGTAACTTATGTCACTCCAGGCGATTTTTTTTTCACACCCTGAGCAACATAAATTATGCCAACATTAAGTACTAGTGTAGACATAATTTTAGTTTCCCTGTATCTCATTCTACTCCATCATCTATCTTTCCCCCCATCCATAAAAATACATCTTAAAAAAGTATAACATGGCAATATTTGAGAAGGAGGGGAAGAGAAGGAGGGGTGAAAATGTTAGGGAAAGTAATGTTTTACTGAGAACTTGTAAATAAAATTGAACAATTAATGAAGGGAGGAATTATCCAGGATTTATATAGTGCTTGACATGTGTAACAATAACAGATTCATGAAAAAGTGAAAACAGAGTAAAAATTTACACTCTTCACTTAGTATCCAAGGAGGAAGATAGAGTGAAAACCTGATTTTAAAAATGCAAACACTGAGGCAACAATGTGAAGTTAATAATATAACGGCCATTTTGGTTTAACTATAAAAAGTTTTAAGCTTAAAAAAGCCATAACTTCAAGACTGATCAAGTGTTACGATTACAGAAGTAAACATGCCATTCTGTAAAGCTCTTGGTTGCAATGCTAGCCCCTGATCCTGCAAACACTTACATGTGAGAGTAGTGCCACTGGATTCAACAGGATTACTCATGCACTTCAATGTTTGCAGCATCAGAGCCTAGAATTGCATCTCTTAGGCAGAAAGTGGGTGGGCTGATGGGGGAATCAATGCCTTAAGAAGCTAATAAGCCATAACTCCTCTGATTTAGATTAAAGTCAAATGCTGGAAACCAAAGTGGGGGATTAGAACCAAAACTCTGTTTCCCAACTCAATATACTAAAATGTAAATGATTAATTATACCAAATAATCTTTGCATTTATAAGTTATTATTGTTAAACAGAACTGGACAGAGCACGTGCAGGAGCAGGAGAAAAAGACAAACCAAATAAAACTCGGACCATATTAAAGCCACTGTTGATTTCCTCCAATTCTACTCCTGTTCTTTGCTGAATCAAACATCTTGGCCCAAATAAACAGGACATTGTGATGACTTGGGGACTCTGTCTAGGCACAATTTATGAATTCTAGTTTGACATTCTGTATACTGTTAACAGCAATTTGACTGCAAGACTAGTCCGGCTTTTCTGCTACTTTTCTACCTCTATTCTGGGATGGAATTCCAACAGGTGAGGACAGAAGGCTAACAATGGAGGGGCATTAAACTTTGATAGTCTTCTACTCAGATGGATGCCGCCTTGGGCAAAGATAGTGACCAGACCAAGAAAACTAGTCCAGCCAAGTAGGCTGGTAACTATGGCTAGGTCTACACTACGGACTTACAGTGGTACAGCTGCACCACTGTAAGATCTCCATTATAGCTGCACCATGCTGGCAGAAGAGAGTTCTCCCACTGGCATAACGAAACTACCCACAACGAGCAGTGGTAGCTATGTCGGTGGGAGACACTCTAAGCCCGAAAAACACTCTAGAGTGGTCAGGAAGTTGAGGCAGGGAAGGGAGTTGGTGTTTTTTGTTTTTACCTCTATTTGAATATATCTTCTGCTATATAAAGAATAGTTTGAAAAACCCCTGTGTCATGTACTTCAACTGTCATGTGTCCCTGCAGAGGTAAATAATAAACCAGAGATCCTACAAGGCTGGAACTCTGGGAAAGGATGTGCTTAAGCTGCAGAGGTGCCCAGGTAGCAGCACTGGTCCTGGCGGCCAAAAGCAGCTGAACCACAAGGTCTCACTTCAAGGAAGGGGTAAGAAACAGAGTCTGTGCCTAGGAAGAGTGACAGAGAGACCAGAGAAAGACAGTGCTAGTGTCTTCCCAGACCAAGGGACGCTTAGGAGCACATGGGTCCAGTGTGGTGGGACCCTGGTGAGTGTCCAGCTGGAAGAGTTTGTCAGACAGCCACGTTCGAGATGTAAAACCACTGCAGTCAGTCCTTAGGTATGGCAAATCTCCTTGTCCACAGCAAAGTGTTCAGTTCTCTCTATCAGTGAGTGTGAACAGAAGACACTCCCTGGGAACATCCATATTCCAGATTAATTATCCAAGAAAGTAGCTGCTGTTCTTACAATCTTGTTTTCAAATCATTTCAGCAGAGTTGTTTTAGGGGTAAACAAAACTAATATTCTGAGAGCAGGAAAACTGAGGTAGATGGGACAGTGCAGATTGTTTACTCATATCTCATGCCTTGAAAAATTAATTCCTCAATATACTCAGGAAACCCAAGCAGCCATAAATCAGAGCCTAGATTTGTTTCAAACAATTTTTTTCCCTCTGAAGCACTATTTTTTTTTGCCACCAATGGGCAAGGAATTGCATCCTGCTCAGATGCTACGTTTTCAAGATCTGTACCCTGAGTTTTTACTCCCAGAAATTTGGACGAAGCTTTCTACCTTGGTTTCAGTAATGTTCAAAGAATGCCTTACCACATCACAATTTCTGTGCACCACGTCCAATTCTGGGGCAACTGCAGACTTTCAAACCAGCAACCCTACAATCCGTCCAAGATCTACTGTGTCAGCAATAAGGGGATGTAGTGCTGACATCCTTAGCCTGTCCCAGGTGAGATTTAAAGAAGGAGAAGGTGGCCTGTGTTTAATTTACAAGCTTATAGTAGCAGGCAGGACCCAGCTGAACACTATTCGTCTCCTGCCCATGCACGCATGTCCTTCAACAGTATTTCTGGACAGAAAGGATTTAAATATCTCCTTTCCTAGTAGCTTTCTGCAGTGCTGAATGCAGAGCAGATTGAAATTAATTTTAAAAAAATCAAAATCTGATTAAAATTGGAGTTAAATACTTATTGCCCTTTTTTAAAACAAATCTACTTAAAATTAAATATGTAATTATGACAATCTATATTAAGGGCTCAATTTATTACAATCTGTTAACTGTCTAAATAAAAAATATTCAAGCCGTTTATTCAAGAAGTTTGAGGCTGAAGTTTTAAAGTAAGTCAGACATTGCAAACCACTGAACTGGCAGATGTCATTGGCTAAGCACCGGCAACCAGTCTGTTGAACTGCTAATCATCTTTGGAAAGCTGTAGCCTCTTTTGTAGGTACAGATAATATTTTCTTCATTTCAGTTTATTCATCCTTTGTAGTTCCGTTCAATGACCTCAGCCTCTCCTTACTTACAAGGAGAGGCTGAGGGAACTGGGCTTATTTAGTCTGCAGAAGAGAAGAGTGAGGGGGGATCTGATAGCAGCCTTCAACTACCTGAAGGGGGGTTCCAAATAGGATGGAGCTTGGCTGTTCTCAGTGGTGGCAGATGACAGAACAAGAACCAGTGGTCTCAAATTGCAGCAGGGTTTTGTGTGTGTGCGCGTGTGTGTGTGTCGAGGTTGGATATTAGGAAACACTATTTCACTAGGAGGGTGGTGAAGGACTGGACTGGGTTACTAGGGAGGTGGTGGAATCTCCATCCTTAGAGGTTTTTAAGGCCTGGCTTGACAAAGCCCTGGCTGGGATGATTTAGGTGGTGTTGGTCCTGCTTTGAGCAGGGGATTGGTCTGGACCTCCTGAGGTCTCTTCCAACCCTAATATTCTATGATTCTATGACTGGTTGATTCATAGCTGAGGAACAAATTGTTTTCCTCTGCCAATCAATCAATAAAAACAGGGGGGTGGACAAGATCAACTAGTTCTAAAATCTTGAGGAACATAGTGATCAGAAACATTCAATTCACAAACTACAGGAAATACTTCCTTTGTTTAATAAATGAGTTAGTTTTAAATGCAAAACATGTTTTGAAATACTTATTGTTATGTATCGAACACATTTAAAGCTGTTTTACTGAATTAAAAAAACAAATTTTAAAATGCTGTTTTGTGCATTTTAATTTAATTCCAGTTTCCATCAAAATCTAGTCTGACACAAATCCCAAGTAAAAAAACATAATAATCTAGTAAATAAAACCATTTTCTAACATATTAAAGTACAAGTTAGGAATCTGAATAAATGTTAAGCCATACACTTATTTAAGCAGTTATGTTGAAAGTGCATACTCCTACTCAGCAAAACATAGTACTAAATTGTATCAGCCAGTGAAAAATAAACCTTTCTTTAGGAGAATAAAATACTAGAAATGCATAACGATTAAAAATTGATGGTCTTCATGAAGGTTTCCTGCTTGCTGATTTAAATCATGAATTAAACCTGTGATTTATATCCCTCATTTAAATCAACCCACCTGGCTGCAGTTAACTTGGGACATCATTACAAAGCCACACTCACGTATGTCCACTTAACTGTATCCACACCAGTGCTGTATTCAGGTGTGTCAAACACTAGACCTTCTAGGGTCATATCCCATGGTTCTTGGTGCTGCAGCCAAGCTGAGCCACTCTGATTCTTTCCCAGTGAATTGTGGAAAAACTTGTCTGTCCTTCTGTCCATCCATTGAAAAATGGACGGTTGTAGTGGTCCATCGGGCTCTGGCTTGGACGGAGGCCACTGTTTCACTGCATCAGGCAACAAAAGATAGTCAATTAGCAGTCTACGGCTCTGGCCCTCTGGGTGGGCAGGGCAGGAAGCAGGCTTTTACCTAAGCCAGGATGGGCAGGGATGGTGTCCTTAGCCTGTTTGCCAGCAGGGCCAGCTCCAGGCACAAACTAAGGAAGCAGGTGCTTGGGGCGGCCAATACAAAGGAGTGGCATTCCATCCGCTATGGGGGCAGCACGTCCAGGTCTTCGGCGGCGGGTCCCTCTCTTCCTCTTTGAGCTGCCGCCAAAGTGCTGCCAAAGAGGAAGAGAGGGGGTGAAGGACATACCACCAAACTGCCGCCGAAGAATGGAGCGGCACGATTGAGCTGCTGCCGAAGGGCCGCTGATCGGCTTTTTTTTTTTTTCCCCCTGCCAATTGGGGTGGCAGAAAACCTGTAGCTGGCCTGTTTGCTAGAAGCTGGGAATGGGTGACAGGGGATGGATCACTTGATGAATACCTGTTCTGTTCACTCCTTCTGGGGCACCTGGCATTGGCCACTGTTGGAAGACAGGATACTGGGCTAGATGGACCTTTGGCCTGACACAGTATAGTCATTCTTATGGTCTTATGTTCTTATATGTTCTAAGCCTCCTGGCTGAGGTAGCCAGCAAACACAATCTAGGGCCCTGCAGCCTTCTGGCTGGGGCAAGCCAAAACCACATGCCTTCTGGCCAAGAGGGAGGTCAGTTTCCACTCCTGGGGTGGAGATGGCAGGAATGGATAAGAGACCCAAGCCCACTCTATTCCACTGGACCCTGTCATGACTGTCCTACTCAGATCTGAACCTTAGAGTTCAGAACATGAGAAGCTAGCATGAAACCTCCAAACTTAATTACCAGCTTGGATCTGATATCGCTGCCACCAGTCAGAAAAATTCCAGTGTCTGGCTCACTCTGGTCTCCCCAAAACCTTCCCTGGGGAACCCCAAGACTCAAATGCCCTGAGTCTCACCACAAAGAGAAATAACCCACTTCCCTTCCCCCTTTTTATCAACTCCCAGATTTCCCCACCCTGGGTACTCTAAGATATTCCCTGCTTCAAGTCCTTGAAACACAAGTACCGAGAGATCAAATCTCTCTCTCCCCTCACCCAGAGGGTATGCAAAGTCAGGCTTTGTAAATCTAACACAAAGAGATGTTCCCCCTCCCTTCATTTCTTAGCCTTAACCAGTGAAAAACACAAACAGATCTTAAAAAGAAAGCTTTATATAAAAAGAAAGAAAAAAGACATAAAATTGGTCTCTGTGTCAAGGTGACAATATACAGGGTCTATTGCTTAAAAGAAAAATGAATAAACAGCCTTATCCAAAAAGAATACAATTTAACACATTCCAGCAACTACACACATGTAAATACAAAAAAACAATATAAACCTATTGTCTTACTATCCTTGTACTTACAACTTGGAAACAGAAGATTAGAAAGCCTGGAGATAGAAAGATCACTCTCAGAGCCGAGAGGGTCACCGAACCAAGACAAAGAACAAAGAACTCACACCCAAAACTTCCCTCCACCCAGATTTGAAAAAGTCTTGTTTCCTGATTGGTCCTCTGGTCAGGTGTTTCAGGTCACTTTTGTTAACCCTTTACAGGTAAAAGAACATTAACCCTTAGCTATCTGTTTATCACAGACCCTAATAGTGGCAGATGTTCCACCACTGGGTCAACGGGGATCTCATTGAAACACACTGACTTGCTCCCTGGAAGCAAAACCAGGCTAATGGTTTCCTTGAGCTACTTACTGCACAGTCTGGGTGCAGAGATGGGTCCACCATCTCTTCGGGGTACACAGCTGACGGCAGTTCTGGCAACTCCTCTCCATGGTTGGTCTTCTCCGGGGGCAGGGCACTGCACAGCGCAGTTTCAGCTCTAGCGTTCTGCAGCAGGCTGGAGACATTTGCCTCCTTCCATGGCTCTGGCCCAACCAGGGGCGGCTCTAGACATTTCACCGCCCCAAGCACGGCGGCATGCTGTGGGGGGCGCTTTGCAGTCGCACGGCTCCTGTGGACCTCCCGCAGGCGGTCCACTGGAGCCGCAGGACCAGAGGACCCTCCGCAGGCATGCCGTCAAAGGCTGGCTGCCTGCTACCCTCCCAACAACCGGCAGAGCGCCTCCTGCGGCTTGCCGCCCCAAGCACGCGCTTGGCGTGCTGGGGCCTGGAGCCGCCCTTGGACCCAACTGAGCTGCAAAACCTGCCTTTTATACTTCCTCCACGCCAACTCTGCTTCCAGCGTGGGCACAGGCAGGGCTGACTGGGCTCCGCCCACCAGGGGGATTGTGGTCCCTTGGGCTCACTACAATGGGCTACCAGCCTGAGTGGAACCAGCACTGGGATTTTAGCCTATAACCCAGGACGGGCCAGCTATCTGGGGTGTAAGACACCCCCACACTTGGGTCAGAGGTTTGTGTGAGGATGAGAGCCAAGTTCACTCCACACTGAAGACATTCCCTAACTGGCCATTCGTACATGTAATGGTCTTCCATAAGGACCAAATCTTGTATTCTTTACTCAGGTAGAATGTCCATTATTTTTACAACAAAGCCTTTTTGACCAGAACGAACATGTTTCACAGAAAAATCTCCTTTTTGTAAAATTTTTCAAATATTTATGAAAAATTATTAAAATTTCATTTTTCCAGTTCAGATTTTGGTTAAAAAAAAAGCAGCTTTTGAAACCAAAATTCACCGATCCAAATAAGTAGAAAGTGTTCATAGGAAATTTAGAAATATAACCTACTTTAAAAAAAAAAAAATTTCCCAAAGAAGTTATTTAGCCTTTTTTTTTTTTTTTTTTTTTGACCAGCTAAACTTCAAAAAGCCTGGATTAAAACTCTTGTGGCAGGAACTGTACTTGCCTCTGTTTTGTGGAGAACCGCGCAGAGTGAGCATTCAGCAAATAGATGTTAGCTGTTTTAGGCAAGCTACCAATTCTGCCCTGGACATTGCAAAACTGGTTGTCCCTATATTGGGAGGAAGCAAATGAAACATATAAGTGGTCTGGCAAAAAGAGCTCCAAGAAGGTGCAGATGTCAATATAAATTGACATATATAAATTGGGCTATTTTCATTACCACTATAAACAGTTTTTTTCTCTCCTGCTGACAACAGTTCACCTTAACTGATCACTCTCCTTACAATGTGTATGGTAACACTCATTGTTTCATGTTCCCTGTGTGTACATATCTATATCTTCCTATTGTATTTTCCACTACATGCATCCGATGAAGTGAGCTGTCGCCCACGAAAGCTTATGCCACAACAAATTTGTTAGTCTCTAAGGTGCCACAAGTACTCCTGTTCTTTTTGCGGATACAGACTAACACAGCTGCTACTCTGAAATATAAATTGTGTTTCAAATTAGCTAATGTTTTAATTAGAATGAAGGGTAAGAACAAGACAGTAAACACTATTTTACACTGCATCTAGTGCTGCGTCAGGACATTAAGAGAAACAGCATGAATTACTGAAGGTCTTTATGAACCTTAAGCTTCCAAAAACCTACCCAGCAAATATCCAGACAAGCAGAACTAGTCGATGAATAACCTGAACTTTGGACAAATAGGCAGGCACACATTTGGGAAAGTGGTTTTAAAACAAATAAAGGGCCAGTGACATGTAACCATTTCATTCATATGTGGTGTTAAATACAGAGCTGATTATACTGTAAAGTCCTACAGTTTGTACTCACTAGGAGTGAGCCCTGTTTGATAACATGGGACACCCAACAGGTTTTGAAGATGGCTGTCCTGCTGGCATGCACAGGGCCAGTGGTGTTTAGCAGAGCATGTTAATTATACAACAGCACAAGTGTGCTTGGGACTCTAAAGAGCAGAGACTATTATAAACTTGTCTACACAACAGTTGCAAGGATTAAACTAAACCAGTTAAACGATTCAGTTCAAATCTGTCCAGCCTTCTGTGAACACTCTGAAATCACTTTAAGAGCACCTTACCTTGATTTAGCTTAAGATAACTCCTTATTGATTTAATCAAATGTGTCTCCCCCAGGAAGGTATAGCCCTGAGCACAATGAGGACTCAGCAACAATTGGGACCTCTGATTGCAATCAAAGTACAAAGTACTATCTCCCAGTGTTTCTAAACACTGCAAGGACCGTATCCATTCCTAGAGAAATATGCTATTCAGCTAGACCAATTCAGTGCAGTTTCTTTCTGCTTGTATCAGTGTCTTCTCCTCCTCTCTGTCCCCCCACTACACATCCCGTTGTCTTCTTGCCTCTCCTCTTCTGTTTGGTTATTGGTGGAGGGAAGAGAAGGGATTCTCTCATTCCCCATCAACTGAAAAACTTTTAGATAAGAATTTGATATGGGATCAAAGTCAACAGAAGGACATATTTAAACATAGATACACACACACACATATATATGTTAATCACTTTCCACCTCCAAAGCACTTTGCAAGCACTAGTAAGAGGCAGGCAAAATATTTTATAGATGGGGGAGCCTGACGCAGAGAGTCAGCTAATTAACAAATTACTCTGGATAGGGAGAGAGCTGTCTAGGCATAAAGATCATATACACTGGGGTTCTCAACCTTTTTCTTTCTGAGGCGCCCCAAACATGCTATAAAAACTCCATGGCCCACCAGTGCCACAATAACTGGTTTTCTGCATATAAAAGCCAGGGCCGGTGTTAAGGAGTAGAAAGCAGGGCAATTGCCCAGTGCCCCATGCCACAAAGGGCATCGTGAAGCTAAGTTGCTCAGGCTTCTGTTTCAGCCCTAGGTAGCGGGACTCAGGGTCCCACGCTTCAGCTACATGCAGTGGGACTTTGGCTTTCTGCCCTGGTCCCCACCAAGTCTAACACTAGTCCTGCTCGCCACCCTGGACTCCTGGTTGAAAACCACTAATATACACCAGTGCCAGTGTATAAATAAAGTGTCTTGTTCAAGGTTATATAGTGTGTCATGGTCAGAGATGGATAAGATTCCAGGGCTTTCTAATTCCTGGACCTGGGATCTGACCATACCTCCCTAAGTCTTGTGTAAATACTTACACAGTTTTCACAGCAGTGAGTTTAACTGGTTTTGCCATCTACACAACGTGTATGAAGACCATTGCATTTACAGTCACGCTTGCTTTGCTTAGGGTGGAAGCTCCTGCACGAGTTGATAAATATAGATAAAGATACCTATTACTTTGTTTAAATGTAAGCAACCATGCAATATAAGGCCATCATTGCACTGAGTGAAAAAGCATGAGAGTATCCTCAGATAATGTAATTATTATAGAGAGTCACAAAAATAGTCTTAGCTTGTGTCCTGACACTAACACAAAGAGCACGGCCTTACAGAGCTCACAATTTCCCCTGATGAAACAACTTTATAAGAGGGGAATAAACAGAAAACATACTAATGTGCAGAAACTAATGGTTTTAGTTTCAAGTGATTGGAACCTATCCTTAAACCAGGCTGATTAATCCTTTCTAAGAGCTTGTCTTCACTACTGGGGTAAGTCACCTAAGTTATGCTACTTCAGCTACGTGAATAATGCAGCCGGAGTTGACGTAGCTGAGGTCGACTTACCCTGGTGTCTTTACGGCGCTGAGACGATAGGAGAAACTCTCTGATCGACTTCCCTTACTCTTCTCGGAGAGCTGGAGTACCGAGGTCAACTGGAGAGCGCTCTGCCATCGATTGAGTGGGTCTTCACTGCATCGATTTCAGCAGCATCAATCTCCTTGCAGTGGAGACCAAGCCTAACATCTAACAGCTTTTGGGGAATGTGTCTATTTTTTTTCTTTGTGACAAAAAGTAACATCAAACCTCAGCATTGTTGGAATGCTCAGCACTCGAGGATAACGAAGTTCCTACCTGAAGGAACTTATGATCCAAGGGCCAAATTATACCCTTACTTGTATGCACAACTCCCGCCAATTGCAAACGGAACTGCTCACATATCTGAGGGCAGGAACTGGCCCTTAGTTGGAAAGACAATACAGTTCAGAAGTGGAATACACAGGATGAACAAGAATTGGCAAGTACAACCTGAATCTGCTGCAGATACCTCAATACTGAAACCCCAGCTGTGCAAAAATCATGAGATTGGCTGCGCTACCTCCCTCCCCATTGTGTTGGAACATTTAGGGTTCATATTTTCAAGCTATTCTATGCAACAATGAGGGCTATAAACTTTTTTCAAATGAAAGCTGAGATTCTCTGTAATATCCTGAAACTCCAACAGCGGAAGTTTTGAGACCACAAATATCACGTGACTCATGACAAAATCAAAGTACCTTTACTTTTTTGTTACTGTTTAAGTTTCTTTGCGGAAGGCCAGAGACTGGGGCCATAATCAAAAAGACTTTATGGCAGAAATTTCTCTCTAGGAAAGATTTGACTAGAGGGGGTTTTAGTGGGTGTTGTGCTGAGGGGTCCCATTCAGGGATCAGGGATGTATCGTTCTAGGCACTAAACAAAACAATTGTCCCTTCTCTGGAGAGCTTACAGTCGAAAGCCTTCATCATGGGACTATTCACGGTGGTAAAGTAAAGCACGTGTGTAAATGTATGCAGAATTCAGGCCTAAGATAGCCAGTTCTTCAATGCAAAAGAAGTGGGAAATCCAGTATACGGGGAAACACGGAAGAACATACAAAGACCAGAATGAAATATAGTTAAGAGAACTCATAGGATTACAAGAAGGAAACAGAGATAAGTACTGGACCTCAGGAGGGCTGCTACTTCTCATAAAACTTAGTTCAGAGATAAGGAAAGACTACAGCAGGCCACGCCATTAAAATCAATTTATAAGAACAACAGCCTGATTTTGCAGGATCTTGGTTCCACCTACACAAGCAAGAGTTGACCTCTAGTTCCTCAAACAAGAATTCACACATAAGAACATGGAAGCCACAATTTTGTATCTTGCAAAGCCCAATATACATGGTAAAAAATATTTGCTGGATAACTTATGATAAAAACAAACACAAGCTATTGATACTACAATGATAGGAAAGAAATCCTTAGACAGAGACATCAGCAATGAACTTGCAGACATGCTATTAGGGATACAGGAAGAGTGGAAAGGACCTACTGGGTCGAGACCAGTCCCCTCTTATCACAGGCAATCCACCCATATAATCCTGTTAAATTTATTACACTCAATCTTAAAATCTGATAGACTTCTTTCCTCCACTAGTCCTATTGGGAGGTTGTTCTAGAGCCTCACTCTTTTTATGATTAGAAACCTGATTTCCAGCCTAAATTTATTCATAACTAGTTTATATTTATTTGTGCTTGTGCACTGTCTTTTAGTTTAGACATCTCTTCTTCCTCCATGGTGTTGTTTCTCCCCCACCTCCACCCCTGATGTATTTATAAAAAGCAACCATATCCCCTCTTAGCCTCTCTTTTGAGAGGCTAAACAAGCCACACTCTTTTAGGGTAAGTCTACAATGCAATTAAAAACCTGCAGCTGGCCCATGCCAGTTGACTCGGGCTCAAGAGGTTTGAGCTAAGGGGCTGTCTAACTCTGGTGTAGACATTCAGGCTTGGGTTGAAGTCCAGGCTCTAGGACTCTGTGCGGTGGGAGGGTCCCAGAGCTTTAGCTGCAGTTGGAGCCTGAATTAAGCAGCCCCTTAACCTGAGCCAGCTGGCATGGGCCAGCTGCAGGTGTCTAATTGCAGCATAGACATACCCACAGTCTCCTCCCACTAAATAGGCCCGGACCATCCTAGTAACCCTTCTTTGCATGTGTTCCAGTTTGAATTCATCTTCCTTGAACATGGGTAACCATAGCTGCACACAGTATTCCAGTATTACCTGTGCCTTCAACAAGGTGTTAATGCTTTCCACTCTACTTGAAATACCTCACCAGATACACTGTAAGAACTCATGTTGTGAAGAAAAACTATTTCTGATGGTCACTTGTTAAAATTGCGGCATATACATCTCCTTGTTAAAGTTAGTGGTTTTCCCCATGTAAGTCTATTAGTCATTTAACTTCTCTAGTGTCCCTTTTCCTGCCCTCACCAAAATGGGGGCGGGGGAGGAGGGAATGGACCATTTGAACTATTTTGGGAGCTTCTCTGCTTCTAGAATAGACATTGCTATGTTTAGACACTACTGTTCTCTCTTGTTTATAACTCTCAAAAGGAGGCTGTCAATCTTTTTTCCACTGAAACTGTTAAACCGAAAGTTAAAAAAACGAATCTCTTCCAATCTCCAAAGACACACAGAACTTACCACTTAAAGTGAAAAGGGACAATGAAACCCAAGATGTACAAAAAAGGCAGGAAACAAAAGAACATCTGGAGGAAAACATTAACCCCTGCATTTTCAGTTGCACAGGAATCCAGCTGCACAACTCACAGAAGCTTTATTGGAAGAGGTGTGTCCTAATCCCATTATGTGAGTGCCTTATTTACAAGGACCTGCTCATGTGTTTATACAGAAACATCCTACATAAAACAAAGGTTTAGTAATATTGCCATTTGGAAGGGGTGGGAAAGCTCTCCCCAGAATCGAAGACTATCCAGAGGATAGCTAGGTATAGAAACCTTGAATTTCAGTGTTCAGAACCTTATGAGATTTCCATTACTTATAAAACACCCTTCGGGGGTGGAAAATAATCCCCAAATACAGATATTCACTGGGAGGGAGATAGCTGGAAAGCAGCTGTGCTGACAAAACCCCAAGGGTGTTAGTGGACAGAACACGATAGCAGCTTGCAGCATGACATAATGTTCAAAAAGAGGGTGAAAAGCCCACGTGATTTGAGGCTGCACATGCAGTACCATTGTTTCACAAAACAGGGAGGCAACTGCCCATTACTACGGTGCTGGTGAGAATGTACCAGAAAGACATCAACAAGTTGCACAGACAAGGTGGGTGAGGTAATATCTTTTATTGGCCCAGCATCTTTGGAGAGAAACAAGCTTTTGAGCTTACACACAGAGTTCTTCTGAGTACATTTCCCAGACCTGAAGAATGTCAAGGCTAACCTATTATTGAAGCTGACTGTGGCTTCCAGGAAGTTGATCCTAGTGTGGGAGATTTCTAGAGAGAGTTTACTGGATCGGTGGTTGAATTTGTGATGGAAATCTATGGGGAGTTTAGGTTGATTGTCCAGAGGAAGAAAGTATCATTGATGTATCTCAGGTATAGTACTGGTTTTGTGGCTTTGGCTACAACAACACTGCATAGAACAAGTTGGATGACATTTAGAGAAAAGATACAAAGTGTTATTAGGTGGCTGAAGATTCATTTAGGGCCCAATTCTGCCTTCCTTACTGGCACGCAACTCCCATTATTGTCAGTGGGAGTTGCACTGCTAAGTGAGAGCAGAATTGGTCCCTAAATACAGAGAGCTTGGCTAAACAATGACTCAGGAAGCATCTGATAGCCATCTGCAAGTATTTGAAAGATATAAATACACTAAGGAAGGAGAGGAATTATCCATTCAGCCCTTAGCCTGTTTGCTGTGACTGGTGGTAGTTAGTGGCAAAAAAACAAACCAACCCCTCTCCCCCCCCCAAAAAAACCAACCAAGTCTGAAACAAAGGGTTGAAATAAGGATGTTAAATGAAATAATGATAGTGATTTTTTTGTGAGGCGGACACTTGTTCACTAGAATGGGCCTGAGATAGTCACTTGCCCTATAGTAGCAACAACATTCACGCCTTGCCTATTAGCAAAATTACATCCATTTAAAAGGTGTGATTGTGAACCAATTTAGCTGAAGAGGTACACAACACAGTGTGGACACAATTCAATTTAAAACAGGCTTGTATCCATATAATTTAATTCGGTAAGGAATCCTTTGGGTAAGGAATCCGATTTTCAAGTGGTCTAAAGTTAAACCATTTCAATTCTGCAAACAGGCAAGACCTCTGTGACTACAAGCCAAGGCCATCTTGGAGCAATGACAACGGCATGATCTATACTACAAAGTGAGGTCCATGTAAATTGCCTTGCGTCAACCTAGTTGTGCATGTGTCTACACTTAAATTTGTCTCCCACGAATGTAAATACCCCATTATAGTGACACAGTAATTCCACCTCCTCAAGCAGCGTTGAGCCATGGTCAATGTACTGAAGTCAACATAGCATGAATGTAGACACTGTTACCTATGTCAACCCTAACAGTCCTCCAGCAGCTGTTCCACAATGCCCAACACTGACCACTCTGGTCATAATTGTGAACTCCATTACTCCAGGGTCACAAAGACCAGCAGCATCCCTCAACCTCACCCCCTTAAAACTCCATGTATTTTCCTGATTGTACAACTCAGCAAACATACCTAGCAGCTCTCCACAGTTGTGTGCAATGGCAAAGCTCACCATGCTGGCTACATGCTCCAGACGCATTCTGGCATGCAGCAGACGGGAGATATTGGATTTCCTGGGCCTGTGGGGAGAAGAGGGTGTGCAGACTCTGCTAGGGACCAGCCACAGAAATCTGGATATCTCTGAGCAGGTCGCACGGGAGGTTGCAGGAGAAGGGGCATAACAGGGATCAACAGCAATTCCACAGTAAAAGTGAAGGAACTGCGACAGGTGTACCAGAAAGCCAGAGGGGACAACAATCAATCCAGTGCCGAGCTGCAGACCTGCTGCTTTTACAAAGAGCTGCATGCTATACTTGGCAGAGCCTCCACCATCACCCCCACACGCCACTGTAGATACCTCTGAGAAACCCAAGACACAGACCCACGGTGTGAACAGTGAGGAAAAGGAGGAGCTGAAGGAGAAAGAGGAGGAGGATTGGGGACATGCAGCATGCTGGATCCCCCTAGTTGCAAGCCAGGACCTGTTTGAGACTCCACCGCAGTCCAGTCAGTTCCAGCTGTCGAGCACAGGTGAGCCTGATGCAGGGGAAGGAACCTTGGGTAAGTAAGTAATTGTATTTCCCATTACAATGACATACTGACTTAACAGGACATAGCTACTGACTTCATTAATTTGCCTTAGCAGTACAACGAAGAGAAGTAGCATTGTCATCTGATTTTCATTCCCCTCTAGAGTTAGGCAGGGAGACCATGCAGAGCAGCTGGTTTACGTACACAGGGATGTTCCTTGAATCCTCCTGAGAGATCTCTATGAAACTTTCATGTAGGTACTCTGAAGTCTTCTCCTGAGGGTTTCTAGGGATGGCAGCCTTATTTCTTCCTCCGTAGTAGGATACTTTCCCATGCCACTTAGTGATAACATGGTAGGCACCATTGCAGTAAACAGGTTAGCAACATACAGGCCCTGGCAGCTTCAGGACACTACCAGCAGCCATGCTCTCAGTGCCTGTGTTACCTCAGACGTGAGATATCAGCTAAAAATAACCACTGCCAGTAGGAAATGGTGCCAGCATTCAGTGCCACTGCCCTGTACTCAGTTTCAGGCAACTGAGTAATTCTCTCACTCCAGGTGGGGCCATTCTCACCATGGCCAGTGCTGTGAGTGGTGCTGTGCACAAACACACTGAAACAGAAGTGACAATAAGCATGTCTTGTTTAAAACTTCAGGAATGCAAGGGGAAGGAGTTCTGAACCTTAACTTCCTCTTTCTGTTGTGACTATACTGACAATGGTACCTCTGTATTTTATCTGTAGCTGCTATGCCTGAGCCAGAGCCAGAGCCAGATACGGAGGAGAAAGAGGAGGACTTGGGATGACATGTTCAAGGAGATCCTGCAAGCCAGTGCTGCATCAGACTGTGAATAAGAGGGGCTTATGGGTGAATACTGCAGATAGGGAGAAGTAAAAAATGAACAGGAGAATGGCCCAGGAATCCCAGCAGGAAAAGGACAGGGAGATGCACCAGAACATAACAGGGCTTCTCCAGCAGCAAACATTGATGCTGCAGACGCTTATGGACATACAGGTTCAACAATCACAGGCTCACTCACCTCCATTTGCTGTCCATGGAGAACTCCATTTTAGCACCTCCATACACACACACCCATAACATTCCACATGGCACCAGGGGCCACATCCCTGCCCCTACCACTCCATCCCAGGGGACATTAAGGACAACCACAGCTTCACACACAGCAACCATGGCTCTCAGAGGTCAATGTATGAGTAACCAAAATGGACATGAACGTTCTTTCCCCTTGTTAAGTTCTGTTCCATTGATTTATTACCTTTTTGATGTGTTTACTTTTAAGTTGCACAGATTATTTCTTTTACACTGGTTTTGTTACTGAATAAAATTACATTTTTTGGAAAATAATTAATCTGTATTAGTTCCTAATAGAATGCATAGTGGTATTGAAACCACACACTTACTTGTTACTGTAGAGCATGACACGACTCATAGGATAAGTAACAAACAGTACACTAAACAGAAATGTACAGCAAGCACCACAGAATTAGTAAGTGCATTGACAGTGTTATATTCATAGACATACACCAAGCACCATACAAGTCCCAGCAGGCCCCCAAACTGCCGAGCCAAGGAGAGCACGGTCCACCACAACACATTACTGTTGGTCACTATTAAAGTATTCTTTCAAGGCTTCCCTTTTCCATATAGCTCCATGTTGAGCTCTTCTAATAGACCTTGTGTTTGGCTGTTCAAACCCAGCCGACAGCTGCTCCACCTTCACTCAAGCGGCAACTTCTCCCCCTTTGCCTCACAGATATTATGCAGAGAACAACCAACAGCTGTAACCATTGAGATATTTTTCTCACAGAGATCCATTCTTGTGAGTGAACAATGACAATGCTGTCATTCACCACCTGCTGAGCAGTAGCTAAATGTTTCCTTGGTTCTGTTGAGGTGTCCAATGTACAGCTTCATAAGTCAAGGGAGCAAGGGTGGATCCCCCAGGATCACTGCTGCCATTTCAACATTATCAATGGTAATCCGCTGGTTGGGAAAGAAAGTCCTTGCTAGCAGCTTTCTGAACAGTCCTGCATGATCCACTAGTGCTTACACAGAATGCCCTCAGGAGTAAGAAATGTAACAACTAAACAGGCAGGCTGCTTATGTTCCCATTGTTAGTTAACTGTTCCCATTCTTAGTCAATTAAGGCTCCTTTACCTTGCCAGAGTGGTCTAAAGAAGCCTTATTGTAAATGACAGTAACAGAACCCTCTGCTAGGACAGGCCCAACAAAGAAAGTAACACAATGCCACTAGCCATCACCTTCAGTCCCCAACTAAAACCCCTCCAGCGCATCCTCAAGGATCTACAACCTATCCTGAAGGACAATCCCTCACTCTCACAGATCTTGAGAGACAAGCCAGTCCTTGCTTACAGACAACCTCCAAACCTGAAGCAAACACTCACCAGCAACTACACACCACACAACAAAAACACTAACCCAGGAACCTATCCTTGCAACAAAGCCCATCGCCAACTGTCCACATTGTCTATTCAGGAGATACCATCATTGGACCTAATCACATCAGCCACACCATCAAGGGCTCGTTCACCTGCACATCTACCAATGTGATATATGCCATCATGTGCCAGCAATGCCGCTCTGCCATGTACATTGGCCAAACTGGACAGTCTCCACGTAAAAGAATAAATGGACACAAATCAGACGTCAAGAATTATAACTTTCAAAAACCAGTCGGAGAACACTTCAATCTCCCTGACCACTCGATTACAGACTTAAAAGTCACAAAATTACAATTAAAAAAAACTTCAAAAACAGACTCCAATGAGAGACTGCTGAATTGGAATTAATCTGAAAATTGGACACCATCAAACTAGGCTTGAATAAAGACTGGGAGTGGATGGGCCATTACACAAAGTAAAACTATTTCCCCATGTTTATTTCCTTCCCCCCTATAGTTCCTTACATCTCATCAATTGCTGGAAACAGGCCATTTTCATTACCACTACAAACAGTTCCTGCTGATAAGAGCTCACCTTAACTGATCACTCTCCTTATAGTGTGTATGGTAACACCCATTGTTTCATGTTCTCTGTGTATAAATATATCTTCCTACTGTATTTTCCACTACATGCACCTGATGAAGTGGGGCTGTAGCCCATGAAAGCTTATGCTCAAATAAATGTGTTAGTCTCTAAGATGCCACAAGTACTCCTGTTCTTCTTTCAGCTAGGAAGGTCTCTGTCTTCTCGCTCTTTTTCCTGTGCCAGGACGGCACAATGGGGTTAGATTACAGCTCAGGATCTATTTTACTTACCCATTTAAAAAAAAAATGCAGGACAATGATTAGCAAACTGCATGACTGTCTTGTGTGAAAGTCTGACCAATTTAAAGGGACATTCTACTTTACAGAACATCAAACACCAAAACAAAAGTAATGTAATTTAAATGAAAATCCAGGATTATAACTGGAATGCAGGGTCTTGGTTACCAAGTATTTGTAACTTAACTTCCATGTGTTTAGGAAATGCTAAACAGCGATTGCAATTCTTTCCCCCCTGTATGGTAGTTTAAATAAATTACCAAAATAAGTGAAACTGGTGCGATTATATTGCATTATTTTGGCAAATAAAATATGCAGAATTTTTCAGAATTTGGCATTTTCTGGAGCAGAATTATAGATTTTTTTGGCACAGAATTCCCACATGAGTAGTAATCATAGAAAAGTAGCCCATTCTGTCAATATACTCTGGAGCAAGGTGGGCCGGTGCCATAATAAGGGTGCTATCTATCGCTCCACTGTAGTTCAGGAACTCTTACTGTTGCAAATCCATTCACTGCGTCTACATAGGTCAGCTACACTGGTATAAGCTAATGTGTTAATTTAAACCGACAGTCACATTGATATCACTTCCCCATGTGGACATGCTTACTGCGGAATAATAATGTCCGTATAGGGTGTTACACCAGCACTGGTGTATCTCAAAAAAACTTTCCCATCCAAACGAGACCTTATGAGTTGTGAACAAGATCACAAATAATGCTTTTATTAGTTTTATTAGTCCACAGTGGGCCTTGTTTTTAAACACACTGCCGAGAGCACAGGTATGGGAGAGGATTGATGGAATGGAGGTCAGCGTTAGATTATCAGAAAAATGTGTTTTAAGTTAGATTTATAAAAAAAGGAAATTAAGGTTGTGCAGTGTACAGGATTTGGGCTTGGAGTCCATGCACTGAGGCTAGCATGACAGGAGGAGTGTGGTTGTTTGTTGGAAAAGAGGGCCAAGAGAGCATCGAGTTGCACCAAGCAGGTAGAGTATTTTATTTTATTGTTGTTATTTATTCTTTGTATTGCAGTTGTACCTAGGAATCTTAGTCGTGTAACAGAACTTATTTACACAGTGCCCAAGAAGGTATAGTGGCACCTAAAATCCACTGCAGGAGAGTTTCATAGGCTTGTGCAGGAAATACAATGTTTAGAACTGACACCTCCAGCCCCTTCCCTCTCCCCTCCACATAAAATCATATTTGCAGCTAAACTGTGGTACTGGCCATCATAGTTACAACCAAACTAAGGCATTGATCCTGCAGTCCTTACTCAGGTACAACTCTCACTGAAGAAAGATTGGAGGATCAAGCTCTTTATTAATTAGGTACAGAATAATATTTACTATGCTGGTGACAAGCAGGCCAGGTTTGGGGATTTTGGGGGGGAGGGCGTAGGGAGAGTGAAAATTTTCCAGCACCCTCTTTGAAACGAGCAAATTTGCTGAACACAAGATACCTAACTTCTTGTTTAGAAAGGTAGTAACAGCACAAGAAGGGGGACACAAAGCAAAACCTCTTTAGTCCATTAAAAAAAAAAAGTGTAGTAAATTATTTTGTCAAATCATTGGAGTAAGGGCCAAGGCATCATGTGAAAGGTGGATTTTAAAAGTTACTCAGATACAAAAAGAATTAAATAAATTCAATGAAAAGACCTAGAACTCTGTAAGGTACAGGTCACAATAAATAAATACATACATAAATAACCTTCTTCATTTTGGTCCCAGGCCATCTCCTGTTAAAACAATGGAAAGAACTTGCATTGGCTTTAATATTAGCCATATCTTGTTCTAAGGGCTTGCTCCTGAGAGGTCTTGAACTTTAATGGGAGTTGCAGGTATTGAGCTCTTCTTGGGATAAGCTCTTCAATACCAAAACTGACTTGAAACATGCAAGAGTCTTCATCTCATGATGCTTCATTTCTTCTGAACACCATAAATTGGTACTTGCTGCTGCTAGATAAGTTTTGTAAAGAAACATGCACATTTTTAACCATGGAAAAGTTATTTTTTTGGCTTGGAGATGGTAAAATATTTTATTTTGCATTTTAGGACTAGATTAGCACCTAGAAAGCAATCAGCTGAGTGAGAGGCACAGAAAATAGTGAATGATGCATTTATTTTTTAAAGGATAATTAATTTTTTACTTCATGATTTGTGTCAAGCTGCATTTAGATGGAAATTGGAATTCAGGTAAAAATGAACAAAAATGGCATTTTAAAATGGCTTTTTAATAGTTAAATAATATGCCTTAAATGTGCTGGGTATCTAAGGAAAAAAGATTTATCAAAATATCTTTTGCATTTAAAATTCATTGATTTATTAAACAAAGAAAGTATTATCTCTAGTCAGTGAACTGAAGTGATTGACATGGTGACCACAAACATTCAAGGTTTTAAAACTAGTAGATCTCACACCTAATTTTTATTCATAGATTTGAAAAGGAAAAAAAAAACAAGAAGTTTTTGTATTTTTTCAACTCTCAGTGGGTTCCTCAATTTTGAATGAACTAGTCATTGAACTGAGCTAGCTGAATGAACTCAAATTAAGGAAACGTTCTCTCTGCACCTGCAGAAGAGGCTACTACTGTCAAAAGTTGGTTTAGCACTTCATCAAACTTGGTTCCAGCTGCTTAGCTGCCAGTAACTTCCACTACTTCAGTGGTTTGACTTTCCTTAAAACTAACAGCAAATACATACTGCTCGAATGTTTATCTAAATTATTTTAAATAGGTTATGGTAAATTGAGGCTTTAACATTGGTTGTCACTTTCCAAATACATTTTTCTTTTTAAAAAAGATGCCTATTTAATTTGAATTTTCAAAATCTGCAGGGGGTTTATATCATTGATTTTATTCATCCTGAGTTCTATGTACCACAGTAAGAACAGACCGTGTAACTGTAAGGAGTGGATGGAGTTGGTTCCCTTATGGGTTTTCTTATTGGCTAGCTCAACCAACGGGTCATCTTTAATCTCTTTATCAAAGATGATACAAGTGCATTCATTTGCTATTTAATATGCGTTTTCAGCAAATTGGATTGCCAGAGTCTTCTAGCAAGTTGCCAGCGTGGCCCTCGGTATTGCAGAGCTTGGGTGCTTCCAGCCTTAGTGGAACAAGTACAGGGAGCTGAATGCCTTCTTGGAGCAGCACTAAGGGTATGTCTACAATACAATATAGGGGCATAGCTTACAGCCCTGAAGTTGTGATGCTTTAGCACTGCAGCGTAGCCACTTGCTACAATGATGGAAGGGGATGCGCCGCTGCTCTAGTTAAGCCACACCCTTGAGAAGTGGTAGCTAAATCAATGGAATTGTCAACCCTCCAGGATTTTCCTGCAGTCTCCAGAAATACATCCAACCAAAATTGGCAACCCTAAGAAAGAAATGTTCCAAGGACCTAGTGGTGTCTATACTGGGGCTTAGGTGGGCTTAACCAAGTCTCTCTGGGTGTTGATTTTTCACACTGAGTGACATGACTCGTTCAACCTAAGTTTTAGGTGTAGACCAGGCCTTAGCCTTCATTTGCAAAGACAAATATTATTAATAAAGACTGTTTATTTAGATTGTAAACTCTGTAGGGCAGGGACTCTCTTACTATGTTCTGTTCAGCACCTACCACAACGGGTCCTGCCCGTGGTCAGAGCCTCTAGGCATTACTGGAATAGAAACAACAAATATTAGGAATTGCATCTGCAATTTATAATCAAAATATAAACTGAGTGAGCATGCGAATACCTGAACCCCAAAAGGGACTGGATCCTGCTTCACAACTTCCCCCACCCCCAACCATCATGTATTACCTAAACAGCTGTTTTAGCAGGTGGAATCTCTTTCCTTAGCACGGCAATACTACAGGAAAAAGCCACGTTTAATATAATCAAGCTCTACATTACAGCCACATGGAAGCAGTTTTAGTCAATAAACAACCCTCGCAAGAAGACAGCAGAGCAGCAGAAAAATCAGATACCAATTTAGCCAGGATACAGAAGAGTCACTGGCTGAGCTCAGAAGCTTTTGTTATAAACATATTTACATCCCGTGAAGCAGCACCCAGTTTTGAGTCTCCACTGCCTCTTTTAGTCTTCCACAGCTCAGCGAGCCCAAATTGTGGCAGTGAACCCAGCTCTGCACCTTCTTCTATGATATTCTCACCCATGCTTGGAACAGCCTCCTACATTCTGTGCATCAAATGCTGTCCCTTTATTACCTTCAAATCTCTCCTCAAAAACCACTTCCACAAAGTGTTTCTGTTTTGATTACTGCATCTAGTCCCCTTGCAGAAGAACCACTGTCCCATGCACTGTATCTGCTGAAGTTACATTGTAAGATCTTTGAAGCAAGGACATTGGTTTTATACACATTTGACAAATCACTTCAAACATCTGCCCGTTGGTGTTTTAATGAAAAAGAAAAACTGCCTTCCAACAATGGCATCAAAGCCAAGCTCAAGACTGGATTCCAGTTCTCATACATGAGTGTGCACCAGTGGAATGTCTCCAGCGAATAACCGGCTCCATCACTCCTGCAGTGTTTCAGTCAAGTCAATTCCTACAGTGGGTTTAGGGTCTAGCTCAGGGGTAGGCAACCTATGGCACGCGTGCTGAAGGCGGCACATGAGCTGATTTTCAGTGGCGCTCACACTGCCCGGTCCTGGCCACCGGTCCAGGGGGCTCTGCATTTTAATTTAATTTTAAGTGAAGCTTCTTAAACATTTTAAAAACCTTTTTTACTTTACATATAACAATAGTTTAGTTATATATTATAGATTTATAGAAAGAGACCTTCTAAAAACATTAAAATGTATTACTGGCACACGAAACCTTAAATTAGGCCATGTCTACATCTAAAATTTTGCAGCGCTGGTTGTTACAGCTGTATTAGTACAGCTGTATAGGGCCAGCGCTGCAGAGTGGCCACACTTACAGCAACCAGCGCTGCAAGTGGTGTTAGATGTGGCCACACTGCAGCGCTGTTGGGCGGCTTCAAGGGGGGTTCCGGGACAAGAGAGCAAACCGGGAAAGGAAACCAGCTTCGCCGCGGTTTGCTCTCTCGGTCCCGGAGCCACCCAGCAAACCGCAGGGAAGGAGACCTGCTTGCTCGGGGTTCCGGGACCGAGAGAGCAAACCGGGAACGCCGCGGTTTGCTCTCTCGGTCCCGGAGCCACCCAGCAAACCGCAGGGAAGGAGACCTGCTTGCTCGGGGTTCCGGGACCGAGAGAGCAAACCGGGAACGCCGCGGTTTGCTCTCTCGGTCCCGGAGCCACCCAGCAAACCGCAGGGAAGGAGACCTGCTTGCTCGGGGTTCCGGGACCGAGAGAGCAAACCGGGAACGCCGCGGTTTGCTCTCTCGGTCCCGGAGCCACCCAGCAAACCGCAGGGAAGGAGACCTGCTTGCTCGGGGTTCCGGGACCGAGAGAGCAAACCGGGAACGCCGCGGTTTGCTCTCTCGGTCCCGGAGCCACCCAGCAAACCGCAGGGAAGGAGACCTGCTTGCTCGGGGTTCCGGGACCGAGAGAGCAAACCGGGAACGCCGCGGTTTGCTCTCTCGGTCCCGGAGCCACCCAGCAAACCGCAGGGAAGGAGACCTGCTTGCTCGGGGTTCCGGGACCGAGAGAGCAAACCGCGGCGTTCCCGGTTTGCTCTCTCGGTCCCAGAACCCCGAGCAAGCAGGTCTCCTTCCCTGCGGTTTGCTGGGTGGCTCCGGGACCGAGAGAGCAAACCGCGGCGTTCCCGGTTTGCTCTCTCGGTCCCGGAACCCCGAGCAAGCAGGTCTCCTTCCCTGCGGTTTGCTGGGTGGCTCCGGGACCGAGAGAGCAAACCGCGGCGTTCCCGGTTTGCTCTCTCGGTCCCGGAACCCCGAGCAAGCAGGTCTCCTTCCCTGCGGTTTGCTGGGTGGCTCCGGGACCGAGAGAGCAAACCGCGGCGAAGCTGGTTTCCTTTCCCGGTTTGCTCTCTCGGTCCCGGAACCCCGAGCAAGCAGGTCTCCTTCCCTGCGGTTTGCTGGGTGGCTCCGGGAACGCGAGAGCAAACCGCGGCGAAGCTGGTCTCCTTTCCCGGTTTGCTCTCTCGGTCCCGGAACCCCGAGCAAGCAGGTCTCCTTCCCTGCGGTTTGCTGGGTGGCTCCGGGACCGAGAGAGCAAACCGGGAAAGGAAACCAGCTTGATTACCAGAGGCTTCCTCCTTCCACGGAGGTCAAGAAAAGCGCTGGTAACTGTCTACATTGGATTACCAGCGCTGGATCACCAGCGCTGGATCCTCTACACCTGAGACAAAACGGGAGTACGGCCAGCGCTGCAAACAGGGAGTTGCAGCGCTGGTGGTGCCCTGCAGATGTGTACACCTTCAAAGTTGCAGCGCTGTAACTCCCTCACCAGCGCTGCAACTTTCTGATGTAGACAAGCCCTTAGAGTGAATAAATTTAGACTCGGCACACCACTTCTGAAAGGTTGCCGATCCCTGGTCTAGCTGAAGGAGATGTGGGTGTACTTGCCTGGTAACAGCCATGACCAGGAAGGATTCTGAACCAATAATTAGTTTGGGGTGGGAAAGGGAAGATGCATGGCAAACATACTTTCATTGCAAAATCTGACTCCTCAGATTTGCTGGTGGTAACAGGTGTATTACTAGGAATAAAAAAGAATTTACTTGAGTGTGACCAAGGAGTGACACCAACATTTATCAGAATTATATCCATGAAATGAACAGAAAGATAATTCATGGTCCTCCTCAAAAGCAACTACTTGTAAAGATTAGACTGCATTACACCACAGAATTGGAGACCAATCTGGCAGGAGACAGATAACAAACAGAAAGCTTTTTGGACACTTGGAGACTGGGCCATTCCTCTTACTAAGAGAAATACATGACTCAAAGCATGAGCAGCTATAAGAGTTATAAATGCAGATGAGTTTTTACTGGCAGAGGGAACCAGGGCTACTGTGAACTCCAGAAGCATAATGAAGAAACTTCATCTATTTTTTATCTTAGCTTTGTAATTTTGATAGGAAGTTCAGCTGGATTTTTTTATAAGATCCTTAAAAAACCTGAAGAACTGGTTGATTCTTTTAACATAAGGAAGATCTTTATTCTAGTGCAAAAGAGGAAGTGGTGGTTGCCGTTATATCCAAAAAATGGGAAACACTGCATTATTGAAGCAGACATTTGTTGGACAGGACATAAAGATCAATGTTCTGGTATCTTGTCATTAAAGATACCCTTGTACTTTGTGGTAGTAGGCGAGGATGAGGAGTGATCTTTGTGCAGGACCTCAAGGCACATCAACTTGCACAATCCTCATAATGCAGGGCAGAAGTCGCTTATTAACTGCCTGACTTCAGGAATAAACTTCCTTTATGGGCAGGTTATTAAACAGTTGTCCACTGTGCAGCTTCTTGCAGCTTCCTCTGAAACATATGGTAGTGATCACCGTCAGAGACGGGACACTGGACTAGACAGGCCATTGGTTTGATCTCATATGGCTACTCTTATCCCAGCTCTACAGATGAAGATGCTAAAGAGCTGGGAGTAAGCTCATGTTGTTCCCGGGTCTCAGTCTGGTGCTCAGACCACTAGACACGTTGCCTTTCTAATAAGCATAATAAATCACTATGCTAGAAGTACACAGTGATTATGGTGAATTACTACTAATTGCAAAGTCTGGGGGCACCACAGCCCCATGCAGCACAGGGGTTAAAGACTGCTGATCGACTGAGAAATTTGTTCCGATTTTCTCACCTGTGGCATAAGAATCAATTAGCTTAAGTAACTGGTTCTTGTCTTATGTAAATAAAATTATGTTATCATTTATCTCACCAGCCTCTAGATATTTCAGTTTTGTTTATAACCATACTATTAACATGCATTTCTAACACACCGTTCATCCATGGATCTCAAAGCACTTTACAAACACAAAGCCTCCCAAAAGCCCTGACACAGAGAGGTTAAGTGACTTGCCCCAGATCACAAAAAAAAGTTAACACAGCCAAGAATTAGAGTTCTGTCCTTACCACTAGGTACAACTTTCTTCCTCAATATCCGACTACTGTTTACATGTTAGAGCTACTGCATGCTGTGAACACCACTACCCCAATTATAAAACTCTGCCAATATCGCCAGAAAGAGACTGCTAGCAAAAGGTAGAAGCTGTGATCACAGAAGCTACATCTCAGCCATGCTATCCTGTAAAGAGCTGAATAAATATTCATAGCAGGGGCAGCACAGACAGTTCAAGAATGAGCTAAGTGCCTTCTGCTTGGATTACTATCACAGTACTACTGGCAAAGCAAGGAGCAGACTCAGTGCTTGCTTCAGAGAGCAAAACAACTGGGCAGCTCAAAATGCAGAAAGTGGACATGTGCTACACTTCCTAGTTTACAGAATGTAGGCTCTTCAAAGCAACAAAATCAGCTGTTCAGCAGGATTATTTTTAAATCCCCAGAAGAGGACTTTTACAGTTCTGTTTCAAAAGTAATCGTTTTATTTGTGGACACAAAGAAGAATTCACTGAAGTTATAACTTGCATTTCTTTTAAAAGAGGAAAAAACAAGGCAGTTTTGCTACTGAATTAACAGTAAATGAACTTTAACCAACTCAAGGGATTTAGAGAAAGGGAGATTCATCCGCTGCATAGCCATGGCCAAGCATAATGGATTTATCTTGCGTACTTGGGTTTTAACTGCATGCACTTCTTCAGCCAGTTGGCAGTTTCAGTGTCACCTCAACAGCACTGGATAGGTTTCATATACATTTCATTTCTCAGCTACAAGAGGAGAAGGATGTTATTCTTGGCCACTTCCATGCATGAGGAAATATTAAATAAATAAACTTAGCCTCTGTAGACTGCAGACAGTAGAGGGCAACATGTTAGGATATTTTTGATTGGGTCTGACAACAATATTCCATCCACAAGAGGGCAGTACCTCAGAGGAAGGATTCCCCAATAGCATATACACCTGCTCGTAGGTAGATGTGTGGTCAACCATACAACAAACTCGGTGAGAGTGAGATGAATCTAAATCATATGATGAATGGCTACGCCTATTAATAAGTTATTGTCTAGTAATGGTAACAATCCCAGCATAAATCAAGAAAGTAAACATACATACAAGAATCTTGCAAGAGAAATGTTTAAGTAACTGACCTTCCATCCATTTTTACTCATGGACATGGTAAAGATGAACCAGAACACACTTAGTCAAAAGCACTGCACTACAACAGTTCTGGGTTTTAAGGGCTCTCCACTTTAAATTTACCTTCATAGAATCATAGATTATTAGGGCTGGAAGGGACCTCAAGAGATCATCTAGTCCAACCCCCTGCTCAAAGCATAACCAATCCCCAAATCCCTAAGTGGCCCCCTCAAGGACTGAACTCACAACTCTGGGTTTAGCAGGCCAATGCTCAAACCACTCAGCTATCCCTCCCCCCTGAAGGACCTGTGAACCTTGACTAAAAACTAGGGGTTGGGGAAATCTGCCTGAAAATGTATTTGAGCAAAATAATCATTGGCTTGTAATTCTGAAAAAAATACTAATTGTTCAAGCTTAGAATATTTGCATTATACAAAAATAATGGAACAAGATGCTGAAATAAAATGCATGGCAACACAAACAAGAACAGGAGTACTTGTGGCACCCTACAGACTAACAAGCACACTCTTGGAGTAGATTTAGAACCTAGCACAGGTAAAAACTCCTACTGAAATCAGTAGGAAGAGGATGATACAGGAAGAGGGAACTGGGCCTTAAGTGGTCATCTGAGAAGTTACACGTATGGTGGTTTTGGCATAGTAAGAAAAGGAGAATTTTGACAGACCTGAAAAAGAATGAATTAAAGAGGATTAATGAGGTTGAGAAATGTCAAGATATTGAAGTCAACAGAAGCAGTAGGTGCTCAGCATCATAAAGGATCAGACCGTAAACTCCTTACAGATTAAAAAATAAAAAAAAAACATTGACAGACCACAGATGCAAATTAAGCATGGGACAGGTCTAAGGGGACTCATATTTCCAATTGCCAGTGACAGTGCGTAAACTTGGGCAAGTCCCTTAGAGAAACTGAGTCTCAGAGGCTATCTACAAAGTGCATCTCGGGGGGGGGGGGGGAAGGATAGCTCAGTGTTTTGAGCATTGGCCTGCTAAACCCTGGATTATGAGTTCAATCCTTTAGGGGGCCATTTAGGGAACTGGGGTAAAAATCTCTCTGGGGATGGTCTTGCTTTGAGCAGGGGGTTGGACTAGATGACCTCCTGAGGTCCCATCCACCCCTAATATTCTAAGATCTACAGATAAAAGTGCAAAGAATTACTTTATCATGGAGTGGATAATAATAAGGACAGTGTCTCAGCAGTAATGAATCAAATATGAAAAGTAAGAGCCATACAGTACCAATGCTGCCTACAAGCTATCGCCATAAATCAATCAATCATTCTGATTAGGTTAGGCTTTATGATGCAATAATACCTATAAGAAGCAGTTTCACAACTGTGAAATGAGCACTTTGCTCAGCAGCATATTATGAAGTATGTCTGCATTAACTATGGGATTTTGGTCAATTTGTGATTGAAATTTGTGTTTCAAATGACACAATAAACAAAAAGTATATCAGCACATCCTCATTTTAAGGCTAAGTATGTTAAAGGCTTCTCAATAATCATTTCTGGCCACAAACTAACCCTGTGTAAATTCCCTTACTGAAAAACCAAACAAGGCTAGATTCAAGAGAGAGCAGATTTTCAACCCAGTATATCTCCTTAGCAACTTTTTTTTTTTAGCAGGCACAACATAAAAATAAATGTGTCTTTCACAGTTACAAGATGAAATTTTCAGTTGGCCAGATACTAGGGAACTAATTTTCCACTTTTTGTTGTTGTTGTCGTAGATGATATGACTGCCTCAATCCGAAAACATTTTATGTGCTAACCTGCAAAGACCAGTTTGCAACTTTCCTCAAAAAGAGTCTCACTATGTTTAATTTAAATTAAAGCTTCGCTTGCTAGAGTCTGTTTCCGGTTAGTAACCGGTCAGGGAAGTTCTGTTTGGATGAAGCTTTCCAACCTACTATTTTCAAGATTCAACTGAAAAACAAAAGTAACTGCCATCTTCGGGTTAAAAAGTTTGAAAGAAAGAAAAGAATCTGTAGGCAGTATTTTAAAATTTGGTAGCTAGCCAAGTAACTCAGAGACCAAGAAACCGTCTGGTGATTAAAGCACTGGAGTGAGACTCTGGAGATCACAGTTCATTTCCCAGTTTTGTCACTGACTCCATGTCCGATCTTGGGGCAGTCACTCTCTTTTGGCCTCACAGTTCACTGTCTGTGAAATAGGAACAACAACATTTCCTTTTTTACACCCCATCTATCTTGTCTGCTTGGATCCAAAACCTGCAAGCATTTATACACGCACTTAACTTTAAGCACATGACTAGGCTACCTGGATTCATAAAGTTAAACATGTATGCAGAATCTGGGCCTTCTAAGCTCTTAGGAGCAGAGATTATCTCATAATATGTGCATATGCAGCACCTAGCAATACAGGACCTGATCTCAGCTGGGATATCTATGTGCTACTGGACTAAAATACTAAGAATAATAAATTATATATAATAGAGAGCTTGAGAATGTAACGGATTACCAAACAACTTTAGAGAAGAGATTTAAAAAATAAAGAATTTTAAAATAACCCCTCCTCGTCACCTTGTAAAACTCCATCCAAAATCATAAGTGTCTCGTTTAAAAAAAAAATCAGATCCAAGCGATCTACTATATTTTAAGTGTTAATAAATCCCTAATATATTTAACATTATTGGTAACATAGAAGATTAAAGCAAAAGATAATATTCTCAGCACAGGCCTAAGTAAGGGCCCAGTTTTGAAAAGCTGCAAAGTGGACTCCTGTGCATGGCTGATGTCCCAATAAATCAATGTAAAGTGAAACTGACTTCATTGATTTTAAAGCATCCAAAGATGTAGAATAAACAAACGTTATAAAGTTATTGATAATAATGGTAAAGGCATATGTTCCTTTGTAATAGGGTTTTTAAGTTAACAGCATCCTCTAAAATGGTTGACCTCAAAACCTAAACTTCACAGAAGGTGAAGAATATGCTCATAATAGGTCCTGACCCTGTAATCAGAACCCCTCTGGGTTCAACACAGGCACAGGAGCCTGTGTGCATCAATACCATTGCAGGCATGACAGGTTGCTTGGTTTAAATCCAAACCCACTGCCATCCCACACAAGCTACTATTATCTGCCTGTTTGTTGCTGCAGGTGTCATCAGAAATACCGGTTTATGAAAGAGAGGTAATGTTATAAGTTAAACTGATTCTCATATCTTTTAAAATTTCATTCATTTTTGTCCATCTGGAGTCCTCCCCTCTACCCTAGAATTGCGCACTGAAGGCCCAAATTACAAAAAACTCCCATGGACTTCAATGGAAGCAGACCGGCCTCAACAGTTCAGAATGGAACAAGTACATTTTACTACAGACCTTTGCATTCATTCAATGTAAAGAAACACAAAGCCACAATATTTCCCTAGTCCCTGATCTGAAGGCAGAGAATCTCCAAGTTCCCCCATAAATTTATGAATGTGCTACTTCTTATTACTACAAAATAATACTTCATAAAACACTAACGACACTTTCAAAACACTGGCCAGACATTTATTCACAACAGCCCTCTGAAGGAGACTAGTAAGCATTCCTATTTTATAGATAGGGAAACTGAGACAGAGATAAGCTAGCTGGGGCAGGCACTGGCTACTCAACACTCTGTACAGTGCGGAGTTCAATGAGATCTCATTCTTGGTTGGCCTCTAGCCCCAAATTATAATAATAGATAGCACAGCGATAGATGTTTTAGAAAGGCCCAACACATGAAAATGACTTGCCCATAACTGCACAAGAAGTAAATGGCAGAGACAAGAAGGCCTGATCCAGACAAGATTTTTCTGAAATCCTCCCACTGTTCTTCCAGGAACTGTGCAGTTTCTAGCACTACTATAAAACGGCTGGTGGCCTGCACTCCACAATTGTGGCGACCTGCTCTGAACAGTTAGATGACACAGTGGTAAAAATGCTGACGCCTGTTCTGTGCCACAGGAATACTACGAATAGACACAGCAGCGTAAAACATAAATTCCTTGTTCCTAGTCCCATGCTCAGCCCACTAATAAATTCTGTCAACTCTACAAAAAGGCTGTGCCTGTCACACAGTTAAATATGAAGAATCTTTACATAAGAGAAAATGGACAGTGTTCTCACATGCAAGCCCATCAATTTACAGATAGATCAAGTATAATCCTGCCACCTCAGAAATTCCAGCACGCCTAGAACATAGAGAGATGGTAAATAATTTTCACAACCAAAGAGACAAAGTCTGTCTGAACCTAAAGAAGCTCCAGCCATGTGTATGTAATGTGCTGCCTGTCCCCCAACCCTTTCCTTAGGGATTTGGCTCAGAAACAGACAACCCAGCAAAGAGGGAGTGTCAAAATGCACAAAGAAATGAAGTTTACTGACTGCTGTTGCAGAATTGTGTCCTAGCATCATCTTAAAACAATGGAAGGGGGAAAAAAACATGTTAGTGAGATGAATTCACATACACCCACTCCCCACTACTCCAGACATTCCTATTGGCATGGCATAGTGGTAAACAAATATAGATGCAGTTCCTATTAATGAGGCAGGGAACAGCAAGGCCAAAGAAAATGCAATCATCTCAGAAGGGAAAAAACTGCACAGGACTCCTCCTATCTCATCTATGGAGGAAATCAGATGCCAGCTGCACCATCCCAGGAAGGATGCAGAGAGAGGCTCCTGCACCTGATGAGCCCTGCAGAAACGAGCTAGTGATATCATGGTATCCAGACAGACACTCCAGGGTTTTGCAAGCTGAGTTGATTGCCTAGCACAAGCCATTTATACAATACAACTTTTTGTGTAGCATCATTCATGCAAATTGTATCCCCTTCATCAGTGTACCCCCTCTGATTTCTGAGTCGGGGCACACAGCCAGTACCTAGCAGACTTGCTGTTCCCAAATCAGTGTCCTAGCCTTTAAATTTAAAACCCACCATTTTCAGTCTATATGCATTTAGCACTTGAAGCCACTGCCTCCCTGCTGCCAGTGTCACTTGAACTCCAGAATAAACCGAGTACATAGGACTTCACAGACAGGGAAGTGGCAACGCTCATCATACTTCCTCTTTCCCTCCCACCCCAAAAGGCATCCTCTCCTTTCTCTATTTGAAAGGGGTGGAGGAAATAAGCCATATGATTAAAAGATTTTTCAAAGCTAATGCAAAAATTGTTTCCAAAGAGAGCACCCTGCAGACACATTTAGAGGCACTTTAACCACACCTTCCCATACACCAAAACCCACCACCCAAAACTGAGGAGCAAGAGCCCAGCTCAGTCCATCTTGCTATATGTATATTTACACCTCCAAGAAAACCATCCTGCCCATTTTTGTCAACTCCACAGCAAGCAAAAACTAAACACAGAATGTACACACCTAGCAGAATTCCCGGCCGCCTTCTCCAGCCTCATTCTTTTTTAGGCAGTTTTGGGGCCACACACTGGCATTCAAAGGAATGTTCCGGGTACAAATATAAAAGCAATTTTAACACCCTCCCTCCACTTCAAAACCTGAGCCTCTTCTTAAAAGTAAAAACAAAATAAACACTGAATTCATGCTCTTCTCCCATATATTCAAGGAGCCACGTTCCTATGTTTACCCCCTGCCCTCCAGGTTAAACACAGCAGCTACAACATCCCCTTAGGGTTCTCACCTGTCTCTTCCTCATCATGCATGCTCTCTCCTCTCTATCAAGCTGATTTGTTTTGGTAGCAAGCTCTCACTAGTGTCTTGGACATACAATCATAAAAGCACTGTACCATCCCCCCTACACCCACCCAATCAACCTACCAACACAGAATCTCTCCTCTTAACAAGGACCCTCCCTCTCCCAAGTGATTTCACAGGCACTTTATTTGCTTCAAAGGTATCTTCCCTATCCTCCTCACCATAGGTCAGTATAAAATTCCCTGGTGAGAAACAACAACCTCCTCTTCTTTCACCATAATTCATACCACACACATTCTGTGTCTCAAGAACATAAACTAGGTTTTACTAATGCGCCCATCACCATAGTATCCCAACACTGGACAAGGCACCTCCCTTCTTCTCTAATCCCCCGCTACTCAGCCCTATGTTCAACTCCCTTGCAAAACTACCACAGCCTGCAGAATACCCCAACACACCCCAGCCCACTGGCAGCAGAAGCTGTCCCCGTTCTCCTCCTCTTGACCCATCCCCTATTTCAGGCAGTGCAAGTGGCCACACAAACCTCAGACACCCCAAACCCACCAGAACAGAGTCTAACCTGGTGCAAGCCCCCTCCTTAGACACACCATTGCTCTCATACAGTTTTGTGCTTCAAGCATACAAGGAGCCACCATCCCTCCCCATCCCAGCGTCAAACTCCTTAGCAAAACCCAACCCAGGCTAAGGGGATTCCTTCCCCTCACCACCCATCTACTCTCCCCCGCCCAAAAAACAAACAAACAAATTGAATGTCACTCTCAGCTTGTATTTCAAGGAAAGCAAGGAGCCCACCCCTGCCCTTAACAAAACCACAGTGTTAAACTCCCCCCAGCAAAAAATAACCCTGTCTAGGGGACACTTCCCTGCCCCCACTTCAAGGATACAAGGAGCCACCCAGATCCCTTGTATTAAACTCTCCAAAGCAAAATCCAGCACAGGCTAACGGGACCTCTCCCTCCACTGCCCCCAAACCCAGCCCTGGGCAAGGGGACTCCCCCGCCCCCAAATCCACCTCACACAGCCTGTGCTCCAGGGGCTCATGGAAGCTCCCCGGACCCCAGGGTTAAACTCCCCCAGCCAGACCCAGCAGAAGCTCCGGGGACCCGCCCCCACCCCGAAAGCACACGACCCCCCGCCCGCTAACACTCACCTCTGGATCCTGGTCACTCCCCCTCACCATTTAACAGCACCAGCGCGGGGATCCCCAGTCCCAGTGTGAAGGGGAGAATAATGGGGGTGCAGAGGGAGGGGAGCAATGGGGGGTGAAAATCCCTCAGCTTCCAATCCCCCCTCCCCGGCCCCCCCAAGAGAAATTCCCCCCTCCCCCTTGCTCTTTTTTTTTTTTTTTTTTTTTTTTTTTTTTTTGGCTCAATCACACCAGCCTGACTGTCTTTGTCTGTCGGGCAAGCGCCATGTTGATATCAACATCCAAGCTCCCACCTGCCGCCGCTGTGAGACCCTGGGACTTGTAGTTCCCCCTCCCCTGGGCGAAGGGGAGAGCCGAGGCCCGAGGACTACAACTCCCAGCATGCCCCTCAGGAACGGCTCCCCCATGTAAAGCGGGGCTCGGGCGAGGAGGGGACTACAACTCCCAGGATGCCCCCGGGGAAGAGGCGGCTGGGCATGACTTCATCCTGGGCAGAAGGAGGCGGCGGGCGGAGAGGGAAGCGGACTACAAATCCCATGATGCTCTGGGTGGCAGAGACTGGGCCGGAAGCGGGAGGATGGTTACAGCAAATAGCGCCGGCCGGGTAAAGCATGAAGCTGGTGAGTCTGTATAGTCAGTGTCTGCGTGTGGGGCTGGGGGGAAGGGTCCCCCTCTTCCCCGACCCGTGCCTGGGGGAGGGGAATCCTGCCCCTGGGGTGCGGGCCTGGCCACCATGGCTGCCTCTGAGTGTTTACTGAGCATTGGGGGGTTAAACCTCAGCCCTGCCCCTTGCTGGAGCGTGGGGGTCGCCTTCCTCCCTCCAGCTGGGGAAACTGAGGCCTTGCGGGGGGCAGAGCTGTGCTCAGCCCTGCAGTGGAAGCGCTGGGGGAGGCCTTTTGTCGTCGGTGTGGGGGGAGCATCCAAACACGGAGCCAGGTTCTGCAGCACATGGGAAGGCAAAGCACCCTGCCATGCAGAGCTGCAGTCGAGAGTCTAGATTCTCTGCTTCTGAAAGTGACTGGAGACTCCATGTGAAAGGCTGGGATAGCTGCAGTGGAGGCAGGAAGGGGCTGATGTTGAGGGTGGAGTAGGGGATACTTCTGAAGGGATGTCACACAAGCAAAGACCTCTCTGCATGTGACAATGGATGGCCCACCCTGATAATCATCACACACTGCGATTCCTTGTCTGGAAGTCAGAAAAACTGAGTCACCTCCAGGATTTGTGAACTCAAATTCTGAGTTCTTTAACTTGGAGCGTTATGGTCTTTAAAAGTGGAGCTCTCTGAAAATACTTTGGTTTACTTTGAAGAAGGCTTTGCCATAGGGAAGGTGTGTATTGTAATAGAGCACAGGCTTCTGGGTTGGAGCTCCTGGGTTCTGTCTCCATCTTTGGCTTGTTTTGTGACTTGGGGCAAATCGCTTACCTTTGCTATGGCTTAACTTCCCTCTGTAAAATGAGCTTAATAGGTAGGTAGCTTCAGGTTCTGATCCTACACACAATTACATATGCATTTACTTGGTCCTGCCTCAGGGCAGGGACCTGGACTTGATGACTTTTTCTCGAGGCTCTCTTTCAGCCTACATTTCTGTGATTCAATATGCTTAACTTTATGTGAGTAGTCCAATGGGACTGCTCATGTAAACTTAAGCACATGCATAAGTGTTTGTAGGAGTGGGGCATGGTAGGAAGGATATAAAATCTAAGTGTTTGCAACATGCATTGAAATCATTAGTTTGTATGTGCATAGTGCTTTTCACTTAACTTACTTTAGTGAGCCACCATGTACTGAGCTGAAAGAACAATTTTGTGGTAAGAAACAAAGACTCCATTGTGGGGGGCGAGAGTGCAAATGGGTTGAAATTAGTATAAAATATTTTGAGGCTACGGTAGTAGTAGGCCAGTAGCTTAAGGTCTTAGCTCTTTCTCTTGGATATCTGGCCTTAGTCACAAGTGAAATCCAGGGTTTTTGGCAATTTCATCCTGGTCCCCCATTTGTATGTTTTAAATTTGGAAGATCAAGACCAAAAACAATAGGCACTAGTCCCAAGCAGTGGGCTCCTGCTCCAAAGCCTAGTGAAGACAATGGAAAGACTGCCAATGATTTTAATGGGCTTTCATTCAGGGTCTTGCTGCTGCTGACAACTATAAAGGCAAATCCAACAGCAAACTCCACCATATATATGTACTGCCCATAACTAGCATGTAACTGTCACATTAGAGCACTTCTGCACAATCTGCACTGGTTTCTATGTGGAACTTGAGATGTTGGGTTTTAACTTACAAGTCCCTGAATGGCTTGGGGCCTGGTTATCTGAGAGATTGCCTCTGTCCCACGCCAAGCTGCCACATGTGAAGTCAGCAGCAGAGGCACTCATACTAGCGATACCTCAACATAAATAAGTAGGGACCTGACAAATTCATGGGCCACTTTGGTCAATTTCAGAGCCATAGGATTTAAAAAATTGTAAATTTCATGATTTCAGATATTTAAATCTGAAACTTCACATTGTTGTACTGTAGAGCTCCTGACACAAAAGCAGGTTGGGGGAGAGGGGGTCACAAGGTTTTTGTAGCCGGGTCATAGTATTGCCGCCCTTATTTCTGTGCTGTTGCTGGAGGGACGCTGTCTTCAGCGCTGGGTACCTGGCCAGCAGCTGCCACTCTCTGGCCATCCAGCTCTAAAAGTAGTGCAGAAGTATGGGTGTCAATTCCAAGACCCTCCTACAATAACCTTGCAGCCCTCTTTTGGGTCAGGACCTCCAGTTTGAGAACCACTGATCTCCCATGTGAAATATGTATAATACCTGTATAGGGTAAAAATATGCAAAAGACCAGCTTTCACGGTCCATGATGCTTTTTTCATGGCTGTGAATTTGGTAGGGCCCTATAAATAAGACAGTGGAGCATCCCCCGTGAGGAGTTCTTGGATATGGGAACTTGCTCCTTGCCTTGATCTGCCAGAGTCTAGATGTGTTAACTTTCCAGCGCTTTTCAAAGCCTGTCTTTCTTTCTTCTCTAAAGTTGTTGAAGGGATCGTGGGCTGAGGTGGATATATTTATGGACAAACTTTGGTTCGTGAGTTATGACCATTAATTAATGGGACAGACACCAAGAGCACTTGGGGTGCCTGTAGTTGTATTTTTAGGAAACTTAAAAAAAGATAAATAGCAAACTGGACTCACCGTTTGGGGTATGTTGCAGGTCTGTTTTAATGACCTTTAAGCAATAATAACTGCTATAATCTCATTTAAATAACCGTTTGAATGTCAACACAGTACAACTTAAATTATTTGAAAGTCATACAGGACATTGAATAAGTCATAAAGGAAAAAAACGGGGCAGGGGGTTTTCCATGGATCCAAGAGATTTCATGGACATCATCATCATGTTCCTATTACACCTCTGGCGTTTAAGTTCTTCCACTCCTGTCTGTTTCTGGCAAGTCTTTCAATGGTTCCCCAGCTATGCCCCAGGTTTTTCAGCTCAGTTTCCACAGCTCTTCACCATGTTGTTTTTGGGCAGCCTCGTTTTCGCTTGCCTTCAGGTGTCCATACTAGTGCTACTCTGGTGATGGAATCAGTTTCCATCCGAAGCACATGACCGCTCCGTCTCCAGCGTCTCCTGGCAATGATGGTGCTCAGATCCTCTTGGCTGCACCGTGTCAATAGATCTTGGTTTGAGATTGTTCTAGGCCTAAAGATATGGAGGATTTTTCTGAGGCAGGTTGTACGGAATGAAGACAGTTTGGACATGTCATACATTCTCATTCCTCAGCATTCTGCACTATAAAGTAGTGTTGAAAGTATGCAGCTCTGATGAATCTTGAGTTTGGTTTTGGTATTGTATTTTGATGATTTCCAGATTGTATTTAAGCTCCTGAAGGTATTCTTGGCTTTATTGATTTTGTTCCGGATATCCTGGCTTGTTGCACTGTTCTGGCTGATGGTTCTGCCCAAGTATGTGACTGTTTCTATATTGGTGAGAACATAATCCTCTATCTGTACTGGTGATGGTGAGGCAGTATTAAAGGTCATGATATCTGTCTGACCGCATTTGATTTTCAGTCCAATTTGCTGGCTGTGAATGCATTGAGTTGAGTTTTTTCTTGTATATGGTGTTGGGTATGTGATAGGAGAACGATATCATCTGCGAAGTCCAGGTGTTCAGGGGATGAGAAGAATGTCCATTTAATGCCTCTTGGCATGTCTTTTGTTGTACGCTGCATTACCCAGTTGACGGCAATATTGAAGAGAATTGCAGACATGACACACCCCTGACATAGTCCTGTTTTGACTTCAAAACTGAGTTCACTGTGATCAACACGACAGGTAAAGTTGAAATAGAAGCTTTTGATGACGTTGATTATATGGAAAGGAATTCCATATGCCCGCAGAATGCACCATAGGCTGGTCCTGTGAATGCTAGCAAAAACTTTCTCAAAGTCTATGAAATGTATGTAGAGTTGCCGTTGCCATTCTAAGCACTGTTCTATTACGTTTTGTAGAATGAAGATGCGGTCTGTTCATTCACGCCCTTTCTGAAAACCAGCGTGTTGTTTTCTGAGAACGCTATCAACTGCCTCTGATATACGCCAGACTATGATCTTACACAACACTTTGCTTGGCACAGATAAAAGTGTGATACCACGCCAGTTATTACAATCACTGAGAGTTCCTTTCTTTGGTATCTTCACTATAACCCCATTGGTCCACTCATCTGGCACTTTTTCCCTTTCCCAGACTGATATATATAGAGGGGCCAGGACAGATGCTGCTAATTTAGGATCTACCTTGAACAACTCTGCATTCAAATGATCCTTGCCAGGAGCTTTCCCATTTGTTAAGGATTTGATGGCTTGAATGATCTCTTCCTTAGCTGAGGTGTCTGTGTTAATATCAAGATCTTCTTCGCCTCCTGGATGTTTGCTTCCTCTTTAGGTGGCTCCCTGTTTAGCAATTCTTTGAAATGCTCTTTCCAGTGCTTTTCTTGTTCTTTTTCAGTTGTTAGGAGGTGTCCTCATTTGTTCCTGATGACTGTTTGTTGGTATCTGCAGTTTACCACTGATAAGCTGTGTCATTTTGTGGACAGTTCCTTGTTCACCATGAGCAGCTGCATCCTTTGCTTGTGTTCCCAGATTATCAATATGCCAATTGTCCATTCTCACAAGGCATTTGATCTCCCAGTGTGCCTTGCTATACTGCTCGTGGTATTTGTCCTTTAGCTTTTGTGATTTTGTGTCTAAAACTTTTTTCTTCAGGGCTCGTCTGGTTCCTGTGGCGTTCCATGAGGTGGTTGTAATCCACTCCTTCCTTCTTTTCTGCCTGTAGCCAAGACAGGCTTCTCTGCTCTGTTTATAAATTGCTTTTACTTTGTCCCAATTCTTGTTAAACTCCTCATCTGCATTCCCCTCCTCTTCATCAAGGTCTGCAAGTGCTTGAAACCTGTTCTTTAACCGCAAAACGAAGGCTTTCTGAATTTCAAGGGACGTTAACTTGTCAGCATCATAACGTCTATATCCCTTGTTTGGCGGACCCACACTTCTCAGTTTTAGCTTGATTGAGGCCGTCACAAGGTGGTGGTCACTGCCAACATGTGAACCCCTTCTCACTTTCACATCTGTCAGTGAGCGTCGCCATTTTCCTTTGATCATGATATGGTCAGTCTGGTTCTTATCTCTGCCGTTTGGAGAACACCATGTCAGCTTGTGAATTTCACGATGTTCAAATAGGGTTCTGCGGATGAGAAGGTCATTGATCTTATGGATGTCAACAAGCCTTTCTCCGTTTTCATTCATAGTGCCACACCCATGTCTTCCCATTGCTCTGTCGTTGTTTGTGTTGTCCTTACCGACCTTGGCATTCGAGTCTCCCATGATGATAGTTAGGTCGTGGCGTGGTACTCTCTGTAACTCCACCTGCAGTGCAAGGTTGTCCTTTACTTCTTCATCACTGCCATTTGTCGGAGCATAACACTGAATCAGGGTGATATTAGAATGTTTCCCTTTCAGTCTGGCTCTCATAAGTCTGCTGCTGATGGATTTCCATTCAAGCAGGGAATGCTCCACTTCCTTCTTCTTCATAAGGCTGGCAACACCCTTATGGTCCATCATCCCATCCAGAAAACAGCAAAGTTTCTCCTGAGACTGTTGTTAATCTTCCTGATCCTGTCCATCTGCTCTCGCTGACACCCAGGATGTGTAAGCTGTAAGCGTCTCGTCTCTGCTGTGACCTGAGCTAGCATCCCTGTTTGTATATTGTCCATACGTTCCAAAACCCAAGTTTTGTCTTGGCATTGATCCAGGGTGGATTTGATTTAAACTGCTAGTCAGGAAGACTCAATTTTGTCATGGGTTTTTTACATAAAAGTGCATTCTTGTTGGTTGTTATAACCTTAATATATATTCTTCACAACTCAGAGATAGATGTAGGTTTCATTTTAGAAGGTACACGCTATACTTTTTTAAACAGTGATTTACTTTGAAAACTTTTCAGATTAGTTTTACAGCTATATCAGAAAATGAATGATTGGTTATTTCATTTACCAAAGGTAATTTAAGCAGATATTTATGAAGTCATTGGGAGGTGAACTATCTCCAGTTCAACAGATTAATCATTAATATTTGGAGGATTTTCTTGCTGTGCTGTATTAGGAGGAGAACATCACCAGACAACTACAAAAGCTGTTTCTCCTTCCTTGGTGTTCACACCTCAACTACTAGAAGAGGGCTTCATCCTCCCTGATTGAACTAATCTCGTTATCTCTAGCCTGATTCTTGCTTGCATATTTATACCTGCTTCTGGAAATTTCCACTACATGCATCTGACAAAGGGGGTATTCACTCATGAAAGCTCATGCTCCAATACGTCTGTTAGTCTATAAGGTGCCACAGGACTCTTTGCTGCTTTTACAGATCCAAACTAACACGGTTACCCCTCTGATACCTGATCACCAGACAGACATTTAAATTGTTTTATTTAACTAGAACAACAATGTTAAGTATTCTGGTTTCTTTTTTCTTCAACAGCAAACATGTAATATTTTAACAAAACAAGCATATGTTCCTCGCTTCTGACATTTATCTCCGGACTTCTCCTTTTCCAGATCTATTCCGCCCCCAACAATCTTCTATTCATTGAACTTTTTGAAACTTTTCACTTTTAGAGAGAGGTAGGGGATTAACTCTGTGTACACAAATTTGCAGAGGGACAATAGAATTGCGATCTAATATTTCTCACCTCTATATATAATTTATTTATTTAAAAACATTTTTGGTCTTAACAAGAATGTTACCTCTGGATTCACAAATCCACAGTTTGAGAACTGCAAAACTAAACAACTCCGATGGCATCTTTTAGACTGAACACTGAGTCCCACTGGGTAGATAGAAAGATTAACCCAGGGCCGGCTCCAGGCACCAGTTTAGCAAGCTGGTGCTTGAGATGGCCACTCTGGAGAGGGGCGGCGCGTCCAGGTATTTGGCGGCAATTCGACGGAGGATCCCTCGCTCCCGCTCAGAGCGACGGACCTCCTGCTGAATTGCCGCAGATTGCAATCATGGCTGCTTTTTTTTTTTTTTTTTTTTTTTTTTTTTTTTTGGGCTGCTTGGGGCGGCAAAACCCCTGGAGCCAGCCCTGGATTAACCTATAAATAATTGATACAGAAGCCTGTGGAATCCCGTAAGATTGGGTCCCTAATCCATGAACTGTTGGAACTCATTTACAAAACTTTTCTTAAACATTACGTGAGTATATTGTCTCATACTATAGAATTAGAATTTATAATCCCTATTCTATGATGAGATAGTTATAACTAAGATATAATGTATCTTTAGATAGATTTTTTCCTCAAAAAGAATTTTATCCAAAAAATCCTATTTAAAATCAAAAAATCCATTTTTTTTTTAATTTAAAAAAAAACTCATTGATCTTTATCCACTCTGTGTTGAGCACTTCAGGGCCATAACCTTGTTCTAATAACAAGGGAGTTTTGAACACTGAAGGTTGTAGTGTACCCATTTAAAAATACTTAATTGCTGAATTTTTAACACCTTTGTTTAATTAGGGTCTACAGAAAATTGTCTGTTTTCCCACATCTCCTTCCACTTGCTGGATCTGTGGCAGCAGTTACATACAATTTCAGTAATATAAAGACTTTTATGTGAGTGCCTAATTTTACACCCAGGAGTAGCTCTATTGACTTAGTGGACGGTGTTCATATGCTATAGGCCCCAAAACTGCAAGGACATCTCTTAAAGCGGTGCTGACAGAAGGCAGAATTTAAAGGGATGCTGTTGAATAACTTAGGTTTTTCAATTTAAAATTAAAACTTAAGCAATTACAAATCTAATAAGGAAAATGTCGTCTTGATTTTTCAAATTTAATTAAAAACAGCTTCTTCAGGGGTGGGCGTAAACATTCTCCTCAGGAGTTTTAACCCAAACATTGTGGGCCTGTGCTAATGTGTGGGATTGGAGCTAGAAAGTAAAATTGACTAATCTACCTTATTCACTAAAGAGAGTAAAATGAAATAAATGATTACAAAATAAACGTAGCTTTTAAAACCAGTTTTTAATCAATTTCGTTTTTTAAATGTCTGTGAAGAGCTTTGAAAATATAAAGTGATTATTGTCATACTCAGTATTTAAATAGTGCTGCACGAGAGGCTATGCTACCAGAAGTGATGTCTTTGAGATATAAAAACATAATCTTGACCACTTGAGGTCATTATAGATCCCAAGTAGGAGAGCAGATGCCCTCATGTCCTGGCTGCATTCTAGTTTGAGCAATTATATTACCCCTCCGGTTTCAATCATATGCCATATTCCTCACTTCATGGCTTATACTATTCCACAGTGTTGCTGTGCATTTTCAAATATTTGCCACTTTCCATATCAGAGGTGCCTGCTTCTCAGCTGAGACTGAAGTGACCTCTCTGATATGTAATTTATGTCTTGGCTTGTTAAGTTTGCAAAGCATTTAGGATTCTTCATGACAGAGGAGGTTATATAAATGTAACTTGTGCTGTCCATCTCTGGTGTCTTTGTTCAGAAGCAGGCAGCACACTCAGAGCTGCTGCTTATGCCGGTTACATTTATACAACTTTTCCCTTGCAGGGTTGTTTGCCAAGAAGCCTCACGAGACCCCTTAAGGACCTTTTTTCAGCTTGTCCTTTGTTATAGTTGATTCTTTACTAATTCTAGTTTTCTTCTTTCAGTACTGTTTGTCGGGGCATCCAACCTTGCCATGCAATGTGCTCAAATTCAAATCCACCACTATCATGTTAGACTGCGGACTGGATATGACATCTACCCTCAATTTCCTCCCACTGCCACTGGTTCAGAGGTATGGTCGGTCTGCAGCCTGAAAGCTCTCTAGCCCAGCTCTTCCTAGGCTGGACTTGGAGTGCTTTTCTTAAAATGGCACCTGGAGCAAGAAAGGGTACAAATAAGCATTATCGTCTGATATCATATATAGACCTGCTCACTTAAGAGTTCCCTTTATCAAAATAATGTCCTTTGGCTCAGTAGACAGAAGACATTTTATCAATTTATTGATTGGCTTTTCCAGATAATTTATTCTAAGATTCAGTAAAGTATTGCTGCAACTGCTTAGTGCAAGTGAGGTCGCATATCTGTCATCTTTCTGGCATCTTCATGCAAGATGAGATAAATGGGTAACTGATCTGGAGTGCATGGAATCCCAGCAAACGCTATTTAGCCACCTTCTCCTCCAGCTCTTCTTCACAGTCTGAACTAATGCAAATAAAAATAACACTTAGCGCTTTTCACCTGTAGATTTGAAAGCATAAGCATTATTATCATAATTTTTTAACAGATGGGGATAGAAATGGATTAACGATGAGGTAACGTGACTTGTCCAGGATCCCACAGTGAGTGATCAGTAGAGCCAAAAACATAATTTAGATCTCCAAACTCCCACTTCTGTGTTCTCCCCCGTGACTAGACCATGCTTCCTCGTGGTATAAATGAAATTAAGCCCTTTGCTATGGTGGCTTACTTCTTACATAAGGTTGAACAAGTTGCCAGAATGGTAGATGGGGAGGAAAGGGATATGTTTAACTCTATGGTGACTGGAGGCTAATAAGAGTTTTAATTAAAATTATATAGGCCTCTTCGAATGCCTTGGCCCACAACCTTCATCACCATGGCAGGTGGATGCTATAGTTTTGACTCTGTTCTAATAACCTCCAGTCCAGCCTCTGGATACCTGAGCGTATCATGGGGGTGTGAGAGCAATCTTATTTATTAAATAGAGTAGAGCAATTGCCCAACATGCTGCCTTGGAGGGGAAAAAACAGAACCACATAAGCATCGTTCTGCCAGGGCCTGCAGCTCAACTTCTGCTTTATTGAAGGCAATTGATATGAACTAAAAGAATCAGCATGGATACCTGAGCTTTGTCCAGCAACAAAATGAGATGAATGCTATCTACATACCTGCAGAGGGCCACGACTAGATTTTTTTTTTTTTTAAAGGATCCATGAAGTCTGAGGACTCCAGGTCCACACCTGCTTTCCAAAAACTTCCCCAAAACAGGAAACTTAGAGCGCTTATCTGTGCCAAGAAGGAACTTCTTCAGCAAAGGCCTAACAGTTACTTTAGGCATGCTGGCATCAGTGCTCCTTGAGATGATGGTGACTACCTCCACCGATAGCAGATCCAGTGCCTCCTTGTTTGATTTAACCTGTCATGAGTGACTACATTGCAGGTCATATTCCCCAAGAATCTCCAGAACTGCTGAACAAAACCGACTCAATTTCTATAAAGAAAGATGTCAGATTTGATCCTCACCTGACCCAACAGAACCAACTAATCAGATTCAGAGACAGTCTTGTCTGTAAGGTGTTTGAAAAGCCCTTGCAGCAAGAAATGTACCGAGCATGTGCATTTGAAGGGCTCAGCCAGCTTTAGCGAGATAACTAATCTCCTCAGCACTCTGTGAAAGGGATGAGTTATGGCAGTGAAAGTCAGGATCTTGAGAGGGGCTGGGTCTGAGGAGTCCTGTTCTATCTATGGTATTTATAGGGTCCCAGTTACCAAAGTATTTGAGCACCACCCAGTTTTTAATATACTTATCATCACAGCATCCCTGTGAGGTAGGTCAGGGCTATTATCTGTAAAATGGGGATGGGGAACTGAGGCACGAAGGGTACAGCTATGTTGTAGCCGGGGGGAGCAAATGGCAGCTCATGTAGATGTACCCTTGTTAGCTGTACTCTAGCTAGCTTGCTAAAAATAGAAGTGAATCTGGACCCAGGTTTCCCAAATTCTAGGTTTGTGCCCTAACCACTGGGCCATCTTTCCTCTTTTCCTTGGACTCTGCTAAAATGAGGCTCGCCTCATACCTTTGCTTTAGACTTCCAGTGAGGGAAGCCCTGTCTTGTTTCGCCCGATGAAGAGTGTGAAGAACATTCTTCACACTTTTCTGTTCTACCACAAAGCTGTTTAGACTCCATCTAGTCCTGAATGGCCTTCCCTGCTCTCAGCAGCCTGATACACCACCATTCATGCACATAGCATGCGTTTGAGTTGGCTAAAGAACATTATAGATGGCACGAAAGGCACTGGAAACAGGTGTATCAGGTGAAGTTCTCTTTCTTACAACAAAGTCAAATGCAAAGAGATAAAAGTGAACACACAGAAGGCACTTAACCTTTCCTTTCTAGCAGAGAGATACACTTGCTCACATTATTTATGTGACAGTTCTAACTAGTTTGGATTAATCAATCACTCCATCACAATGTCAAGAATGATGTAGGAGGGAATTGTGCTTCTAGGAAAGAGTCCTCTTTGCCCCATGTCTCTAAATCTACCACCACTCAAACCCAAGACCTAGCTTTTAATTTTGCTACCAAAGCCAAATGTCTTGGTATCCTCTTTGACTCCAGACGCTCCATCTCATCTCTCCCTTGTTTAAATTTTTTCACCTCTAGCGTATCACATACATTTGTTCTTGCTTCATTCCTGCCTTTCTCTTAGTTTTTTAACCCAATCTCACTTTCTCCAAGTGAGCTTCTTTGAATTCCTGCATCTCTAGATTGCTATGTTATTCCAGGAAACGGGCTCATTTCACCTCAGAGCAGTTATTGGCTGCTTGTACATTTCCAAACTAATTCAGCTTTGCCCTCCCCAGTTTTCAAAATGGGATTGATTTCACCTGGCATCACCCTCTCATGCCACAGCTCTAATCTTATTTTATCCCCAGTCTTCATTCCTCCAGTCTTAATCTCCTCTGTGTCCCGCTCCTTGTGATGTTCCATAGTGTGTGCTGTGGTCAATTGCACTTTTGCTTGTGCTGCTCCACATAAGAATGGCCATACTAGGTCAGACCAATGTCCATCTAGCCCAGTATCCTGTCTTCCGACAATGGCCAATGACAGGTGCCCCAGAGGGAATGAACAGAGCAGGTAATCATCAAGTGATCCATCCCCTGTCATCCATTCCCAGCTTCTGGCAAACAGAGGGTAGGGACATCATTCTTGCCTATCCTGGCTAATAGCCATTGATGGACCTGTCCTCCATAAATTAATCTAGTTTTGTTTTGAGCCCTGTTATAGTCTTGGCTTTCCCAACATCCTCAGGCAAAGAGTTCCACAGGTTGACTGTGCGCTGTGTGAATACTTCCTTTTGTTTGTTAAATCTGCTGCCTATTAATTTCATTTGGTGACCCCTAGATCTTGTGTTATGAGAAGGAGTAAATAACACTTATTTACTTTCTCCACACCAGTCATGATTTTATAGACCTTTCTCATACCCACCCTTAGCCGTCTGTTTTCCAAGCTGAAAAATCCCAGTTTTATTCCTCTCTTCTCATAGGCCAGCTCTGTAAGCTTGGAACTCCTTCCTCTCGCTAAGCCATTTAATCACTTCCTCTTCTGAGGTACTGAGCCCCTGTGAATCTCTCTCCAGTCAATAGAATTTGCAGGAGCTGCTCGCCTCGCAGGATCTCTCCCAGAATCTGAAGTTAACACAGCCCCAGTACACTGTTGCTGCAATGCTCAGTCACAGAAGAGCTGAATAATCTTCCCCTGTTTCTGGGTTTGTGAGAAAACCTTAAATCTGGGCAGACAAAAGTTTGCAGCTCAGTTACAGGCCCTCAGAAGATGTTACACTGGAGGTTTTGATACTCTCTTAACTGTAGTAGCATAACAAGTGATGCTCTCATGTGGCCTGTAAACACTTTGTTGGGATGTCATCCTCAAGGATTGTTTCAGTCTTAAAAATAAAATCACACCCACAAGTGTAGCTTAGTAGTATCCGAGCTTCCAATCTGAAACATAGATTCAAATACCACCTAGGTTGACTCGCACCTTCTTGCTTCAGACACAGGGAAATGTTGCTATACATTTATATTTTGTGTGGCTCTTTGGGTGAGACCTAAAACAAGGTTTAATTTCTTTGTGGATATAAAGATCCTTTGAAACGCTCCCATCCCTCCTCTCAGCCTCAAATGTGTGCCATAACTAAGATATTTTTTAAAGTAATTCCTGTGAATACTTACATGATTTCATTTTATTTATCTATTTTATTTTGGGTGACTAGATGTCCCAATTTTATAGGGGCAGTCCTGATATTTGGGGCTTTGTCTTATATAGGCACCTATTATCCCCCACCCCTGTCCCGATTTTTCACACTTGCTGTCTGGTCACCCTAATTTTATTGAACTTGTTAGGTCCTTGAGTCAGGGTTTGTCTATTTCCTGTACAGCACCAAGTATAAGGTCAGTGCTTAACCAAGAAATGAAGTGAATTGTACCATTATTAATGATGACTTCGCAAATTATATTTTTTTTCCCCTGCAGTCCCAGGCTGTCCAAACTCCCCGGCTGGGTTTTAAAAGATGGAAACACTTTCCTAGACAAGGTAACTTACGGAGCTTTTGAATTTCCTTGTTGTACAAGAAGTCACCTGATGTGGCTGGAGCTGTACTACTGTAACGATATTTCTGTGCTGCTTCCTTGCATACATTTATATGCATGTCATTAGCAAAATGTTTTGTTGCAATATCCAAACAGTGGTTCTGTGGTTTTCAGTCTTTAGAGGTAACAGTTTTTAAGGGTAATTTTAAAGTGCAGAAGTAGTGTGTGTGACTGTTTAATTTTGTCTTATTTCATGGGGTTTCATATTTTGGACCTTGTCATTCTGTTGTGCCTTCTATTAGAGAATGTCAAAGCTCTTTACTAACACTAATGAATTAAGCCTTGTAACCCACTTGTGATGTAGGTGAGTATTATTATCCCTGTTTTTAGATGGGGCACTAGAGAAGCCAAATGATTTGCCCATGGTCACATCAGAAGTCTGTGGCAGGGTAGAGACTAGAATCAAGGGGTGAAATCTTGGCTGTGTTGAAGTCCAGTGGGAGTTTGCCATTAAACTAAGTGGGGCAGGATTTCCCTCCTGGACTCCTCTAATTCCAAGGCCTGGAATTTACCCAGTTTACCCTGACTCCACTTGAAGAATGTGATCTTTTTGCCTCTTGCATCCTTACCCAGTACAAAAATTTCACGATTGGAATTCCGATCTGTTGATCTGAGGCACAGCAGAATCCAGCTTACTCTCCCACAGCTGAAACAGGCATAAACTCGTTTAATGTTTGTAAAGTAGGCAGATGCAGGTTAAATACACATGGGCAACACTATTAATTGTTCCCTTTTCTGACTTCATGCATACCTTAAATCAGAACCTTAATAATAGGCACGTCGAATTGTAGAGGTAGGAAAAGATTGATGGGGAAATGAAACTCATAGATTAAGGGTCTGATTTTCTTCTGTTTGAAATCAATGGGAGCTGTTGATGCTCAGTACTGCTGTAAGTAAGAACCTAAGTAACTTGTGCACAATGAGTTGGGAGAACTGGGAGTAGACCCATTTGTCCTAATTCCTAGCATTGTGTCCTGGACCACACTGCCTTCCAGAACAAATGCCCATCTGAATGTCTGTCACAACCAATTCCTCACGCATCTCTTCTTTACCATAGATACTGTATCCTGTCCAAAGAACCCGCAGACCTGATATCACATCAGTGTCTTGTACAGTGTATGATTTGCTGTAGTTCCATTGGCATTGTATTTGTTCAAAAGATTCTTCAAACCAACTAACCATTGGTTCTTCAAACCAATGCAGTGTCAGAGCGAGGTCATATTTTATTAATTCAAAGGCGGCATCCCCTACTCTTGCTTTGACCACTGTATCTGCTTTGAATGACAAATACTCTTACTGATGCTGGAAAAGAAGGGAGTGAGGGTCAAAGGAGGGTATTTTGTCATGTAAGGTGGACATATACCCTCTTGTAGCATTATTCTGGATGCAGTTATAAAACCTATTTAAGTCCAGGAGAGACATTGAAATTCACCCTGATCTAGTTTTAATCATTCTTAACTCCCTCAAGATGACATTAGGAGACTTCTGTCATTAGATGTAATTGCTCATTTTTTATTAGTTTTCAAGTGCACCATAACTATTAAGAATTAGAACTGAAGACTGAATCTCATTCCAAAGCTGGCTGAAACCATTCGTTTTGGGACAATAAACAGAGGTATTTTAAGAGGAGGTGGTCTGTGGATGACTTACAACTTGCAAGATGTTACTAGGATCAAGTTTGAGGTCACTTTTGTTTACCTTGCACATGCATAACCTTGAAGCTTGTGATTCTTCCTTTGGCTAAACTTTCAGATGTTGCTGTCTTGGACTGGTGGGGAGAGCAGGAAATATAGAGCAGTAGAGATCAAAGGGGAAGAAATCTAACAGGAAATGCAACACAAAACTTAGATCAAGAAAAGATGTTGGATAAAATGCTTCAAACATATGAGCTAAAGGCCAGATCCCGTTGCCATTAATGCCAGACTGGCGTCCAAATCTGTAAAATGTTTTAATGGGCCTGCAAGCTGATAAGCAGCCTTTCCAGCCACACAAGGAAAAACAAATTCCAACAAGATGTCGCATCACATCCTGTTCTTTGGGGCTTGCTTTATTTCCAAATGACAGAACTCAGAACCACAGTAAACCTACTTGTATTGCTAGGAAATACCCACCCAAGGCATTTCCAGCTTCAGCCAGCTGAAAAGGAAGAGGACCCCCTGCTATGATAGCTGCCTTTGCACCACCTTTACCTCTCCTTTCATAACCCCAGCCATGTAATTAGCAATGAATCCCTTGCATGCTGGAGCTCCTTTAGTGTTTGTTACGGTACCTCATTCAAACCAATGTTCCAATCCCCTGAAGTACTGAACAGCCTCATCTCCTGTTGAAAGCAACCCTAGCAAAACCCCCTTTCCAGAAAAGAGTGGTTAGAACTGAAAATAAGCGATTAAAGCCGAGGTCGGCAACCTCTGGCACGCTGCTTGCCAGGGTAAGCACCCTGGCGGGCCGGGCCACTTTGTTTACCTGCCGCGTCAGCAGGTTTGGCCGTTCACGGCTCCCATTGGCCGCGATTCGCCGTCCCAGGCCAATGGGGGCGGCGGGAAGCCACGGCCAGCACATCCGTCACCCACGCCACTTCCCGCTGCCCCCATTGGCCTGGGATGGCAAACCACAGCCAGTGGGAGCCGTGATCGCTCAAACCTGCCGATGCGGCAGGTAAACAAACTGGCCTGGCCCGCCAGGGTGCTTACCCTGGCAAGCCACCTACCAGAGGTTGCCAACTCTTGGATGAAAGTAATAAAAAGTTGGCAGTTAGCTGTTGTAATGAAAAGCCAGCAATGGATCTGAAGAGGTAAAATCCACCATGTTAGAGGGAAGTCTTAATTTGTATAGCTTTGAGTTTAAAAAGCTGCTTTTATGTCATCTCTTCTTGCCTATTAATATCCTTTTCCTTATAGGAACTAAAGGAATGTTCTGGCCACGTGTTTGTAGACTCTGCACCTGAATTCTGTTTGCCAGAGGTGAGTTTCATTGGAACCCTAATGCAGAAATAGTATTCCATTCAAGTATCCCGTGACACTTTTTTTTTTTAACTTCTGAGATAATAAGACACCTCTGATATTTGTGACACTGCAGAAAGGATACAAACAGCCCTACTAGACCATTATTTTAGGAGATTGGCGCAAGATAACTCAAGAGAGAATTAACATCTGACAGTAGGATACAAAGACACTTACAGAAGCTACATTGGCATATGAAGCCTCATAAAAAAGGGCAGTAGGATACGGCAAAGCTGTATGTGACAGTGAATGCATGTTCAGACATACATAACTGTGACTGAAGCAAAGAAAAGTTACTTGTCTCTGACCATAGCAACTTTCATGATGTGGCCTAACTGAACTCTTTTGCGTAGCCTGCAGTCTGGTTAAGCCTCACTCTTGTTCCATTAGAAGTTCCTTCACTTGATTTAAGTTTCCTGTGTTCTTGAAGTATAAAGATAGGATTAGCTCTGGGCTGACTTTTCCAGGTCTTTTGACTGAGAGCCCTGGTCTTTAAACAGACTACTTCAACTTGCTCGGGTCATCTTCCGTTTTTTGACATCAATGTCCCTGGCCTGCTGATTACCTGAAGTGCACCCCTTGCAGCTTCTGACACATCAATTGCTAAAAGCAAGTTGATGGTTCGTGCAGTTTTTGACAAGCCATGTCATCAACTTTGTATGGGGACGCTGCTTGGTACCTCAGACATGCAGAAACATGCCCCTACTTCAAGGACCAGAATGCTTGGCGGTTACTGTCGCTTTATTTTATTTTTTTTAAACACCCAAACAACCTTCTTATGGATGGTGATGCAGAAGGCAGTGGCTGTTCAACTCCAGGTGTCCTTGGCACCAATGTCCTACATAGACTTAGTTTCCAGCCTTCCTTTAGAGTTGAGACCATACTTGTCAGGGTCACAAATGATCAACTGCTCATTTTAGATGTAGGTCAGCTGGCTTTTCTGATGATACTGCTGGACTGGAGTAAACATGGCGCTGCAGCTGTCTGGTGACTGACAGGGAGTTGTAGCTTTGATGAGTAAGTGCTGTTGCCAGTGTATCTGATGCTCCTTAGTCATAAGTGGAAGACGATAGTGACACCATTTTAGGGATTTTATAGGCAGCTTCTGTTGAGATGCTTCACTGTCTCTCAACAAGTATAAAGCCTTACTGGTGTAATGCTGGTGCTATACAACTATATATCTCTTGCCTTGCAAACCCTCCCCTTTGGTAGACTGCTTGGGTGATATTGCCAGCTGAATGTATCAAGCTATGACATCCTTGGTCCCAGTAAAGAAGAAGTCTTGCTTGTGGTTAGATCACAAGAGGAAGTTCGCTCTCCTTCCATGCTCTCACTTTTGAGGGGACTTTTGCAGAGGCAGCAAGCTTTAGGTATCATTTCTGCTTACAACTTCCAACAGCCCTGTGTTGGCTGTGGAACAAAAGTGTTCACTCTCCTAGTGAAGTCTGCGCCTTTATTTTGTCCCACAGTGACAAATCTGACCACAGGAATATCCTTTTTGTGAGGCTGCTCTGCCACTTGTTCAGAACACTGCATGCTTGCTTTGTTGGTTTGCCCAACCGTGATTGCATTATGTACACCTGTAACAGGACTCAACCCCCACTAGGGCACCGTCTGGCAGTGGTACAGGCATGTCCTGTGTCTGTTTCCTCTACATTCCCCAGAGCCGATCAAATTGCTCATCTCCCCCACAGATCAAAGCGACAGCCATCTCACCCACACAGAAATAGAATAGTATGAAAAGTTAAAATGCAGCAGTCCTCCATCTGTACACCACGGTGGCCTTCTGCACCTAACAGTCAACGTGCACTCTGTTCCCTACTTCCTCTGCTTCCCTATTTGAGGTCCTCCACCTCTGGTAATTCTCTGTGCTGCTTGCAACTCTTCTTCTGCAGCCTACATCTCAGGTTTTCTGTGAGAGGGCGCCCTGCAATGTTTTGCTCCCCAAGCCCTTCGCCTGTGAGTCCTACCCCTGCTCACTGCAGTGGAGGAGGTTTGGGCTGGATATTAGGAGAAACTTTTTCACTAGAAGGGTGGTGAAGCACTGGAATGGTTTACCTAGGGAGGTGGTGGAATCTCCTTCCTTAGAGGTTTTTAAGGTCAGGCTTGACAAAGCCCTGGCTGGGATGGTTTAGTTGGGGATTGGTCCTGCTTTGAGCAGAGGGTTGGACTAGATGACCTCCTGGACTAGATGACAACCCTGATATTCTATGATTCATTAGAACCTCCCTCCAGGATCAAGCCTTTTGTTTCTGGGCGCAGCCTGCTCTGACTCATTACCTTGGGCAGTGGTTCTCAAACCCTTCACCCCCGTCCCCCCGCGGACCACTTGAAAATTGCTGAGGGTCTTGGCGGACCGCTTAATGATCTTTCCAAATGTTGTTTGTACTGTTAGCTAATGATTGTAAAGCGCTTTAGATAAAAATACTATATTTAAAAAAACTTAATAATAATAGCAGAGAGTCCTGTGGCACCTTATAGACTAACCGACATATTGGAGCATGAGCTTTCGTGGATGATGAAGTGGATATTCACCCATGAAAGCTCATGTGCCAAATACGTCTGTTAGTCTATAAGGTGCCACAGGACTCTTTGCTGCTTTTATGGATCCAGACTATCACAGCTACCCCTCTGATACTTAATAATAATAATAATGGGTTTTTTTCCTACAAATAAACACACAACTCATATTTTAATATCAGTAGTTACTCCCCCACCGTGGCAGCCACTGAGCTGGGCTGGGAAGGAGGGGGTGTCTCTCCCTCTCTCCCCTGCCATGGCAGCCACCAAGCTGGGCTGGGAAGGAGGGGGGTTTTCTCCCTCTGTCCCCCACCGTGGCAGCCCCTGGGCTGGGAAGAAGGTGGGATTTTTCCCTCTCTCCCCCGCCATGGCAGTCCCTGAGCTGGGGCTGCGAAAGAGGGGGTTCTCTCTCCAGCAGCCGCAGACATTAAGCTGAAGAAAGTTGCCTCTTTGTCCATCGCAGCCCTGCATGTCCCAAATTCCCCCTGCCACCTCTTCTCACCCTCCTGCCCCCCCATGTACCTCCTATTTCCCCGAAGGCCACCACCTCACCTTACATGTGCATCTTCTCCAGGGTCCAGGCACCTAAACAGTGGAGCCAACCCTGCGCGGCTCCACTAATCAGTTGGGCAGCCCTTCATTCTCTCGTGTGCGGCTGCCCAGGGATGCCCCTTAGAGGGAACTATCCACAGGCAACCTGAGTGGAGCTCATGGACCACAGTTCGAGAGCCCCTGACCTAAGGGTCTCTGCACAAGCCTTCTGCCTGGTAGGTTTCTCAGTTCTGGCCATTCTCTCCATTTGTGCTCATCTCATTTGTTCTCTTTCTGCCCCAGCAGCTCTGACCTACTGCTCTCTCAGATCTCGTGCAGCTCTCTCTGAGCAACTCACCAGATTCCTGCTTCTCCTTTTCTCAGCTGGGCTCTGTGTCTTTATAGAGGGCATCTGCTCTCTATCAGGCCCTGTTGGGAGACAACTAACTATTCACAGGTGAACTAGACCCATTTCCCCCTTAAAGGGGCCAGTCTCCCTGTGACAGCACTCTACATTCTTTGACTGGCTACATATTAAATGATTCATTGACTTTCATCTGGGCCAGTTGATTAATCTCAGTTAACTCACGCGATCAACTCAAAAAAATTAATTGCGATTAAAAAAAACTAATTGCAATTAATCGCACTGTTAAACAATAGAATACCAGTTGAAATTGATTAATTACTTTTGGATGTTTTTCTACATTTTCAAATATATCAATTTCAATTACAACACAGAATACAAAGTTTAGAGCGCTCACTTTATATTTTTTTAGTACAAATATTTGCACTGTAAAAATGATAAAAGGAATAGTATTTTTCAGTTCGCTTCATATAATTATTGTAGTGCAATCACTTTGTCATGAAAGTGCAACTTACAAATGTAGGGTTTTTTTGTTACATAACTGCATTCAAAAGTAAAACGACGTAAAACTTGAGAGCCTACAAGTCCACTCAGTCCTACTTCTTGTTCAGCCAGTTGCTAAAAGGAACAAGTTTGTTTACATTTATGGGAGATAATGCTGCTCGCTTCTTAATTACAATGGGATCTGAAAGTGAGAACAGGTGTTCTCATGGCACTGTTATACCTGGTGTCACAAGATATTTACGTGCCAGGTGAACTAAAGATTCATATGCCTCTACTGCTTCAGCCATCGTTCCAGAGGACATGCTTCCATGCTGATGACGCTCATTTAAAAAATAATGCATTAATTAAATTTGTGACTGAATTCCTTGGGGAAGAATTGTATGTCTCCTGCTCTGTTTTACCCGCATTCTGCCATATATTTCATGTTATACCTGTCTCGGATGATGACCAGCACGTGTTGTTTGTTAAGAACACTTTCACTGTAAATTTGACAAAATGCAAAGACGATACCAATGTGAAATTTCTAAAGATAGCTACGGAACTCATCCCAAGATTTAAGATTTTTAAGTGCCTTCCAAAATCTGAGAGGGCTGAGGTGTGGAGCACGAACATGCGTCAGTCTGCACTGCTTTGGATCGTTATCGAACAGAACCCGTCATCAGCATGGACACATGTCCCCTGAAATGATGACTGAAGAATGAAGAGACATATGAATCTTTAGTGCATCTGGCACGTAAATATTTTGCGACACCGGCTACAACAGTGCCATGCAAATGCCTGTGCTCGCTTCCAGGTGACATTGTAAACAAGAAACAGGCAGCATTATCTTTTGCAAAAGCAAACAATCTTGTTTGTCTGAGCAATTGGCTGAACAAGGAGTAGGACTGATTGGACTTGTAGGCTCTAAAGTGTTACATTGTTTTATTTTTGAATGCAGTTATGTAACACAAAAATCAACATTCTTAAGTTGCACTTTCATGACAAAGAGAGTGCACTACAATACTTGCATTAGGTGGATTGAAAAATACTATTTCTTTTGGTTTTTACAGTGTAAATATTTGTAATAAAAAATAAATATAAAGAGAGCATTTTACACTTTGTATTCTGTGTTGTAATTGAAATCAATATTTGAAAATGTAGAAAACATCCAAAAATATTTAAATGGTATTTGTTGTTAACAGTGCGATTAATCACAATTAATTTTTTTAATCTCTTGACAGCCCTATTTTAAAGCCTTTAATTTTGTATAAGGGGTGTGTGTGTGTGTGTGTGTGTGTGTGTGTGTGTGTGTGTGTGTGTATATATATATATATATATATATATAATTTGAGACCTCTTTGTTAGACTGGATCTCTGCACTCAGACACTGCCTACCTTTTTAAGGATCACACACTAACGACTTGGCAGGAGAGCAGGCTTTTACTATTGTGGGCCATAGGGTACAACACTCACTCCCCTTGGACAACTGTCTGAGTCTCTCCTACATTTAAATACCAACTTTGTGTTTCATAGGTGTTTTTTAACAGGAGCTCCGTAGTGCATACTTTCTACACCTTTGCATTTGTTTTCTTTGTTGCACCCCTTTGATTTATATACAGAATATTCCTAATGTGGTGAGCAGCTGAAGCACTGGGGCTCTACGGTTGGTCCTTTAGCTTCCCCATCTTCCTCATCCTTTCTGATGAGTCTCCAGGCTGGATCCATGCGCAGCACTGAAGTTCACTTCTCATTCGATTTTTGTATGATATAAACTGCCATTGAGCTTGGGCTTCCCCGCACAAGACAGGGTTTGAGAAAAGCACAAAATCCATAGAGGATTAGATTCATAGAAGAAACAGGCCCTCAGTGCTGCAGTAGAAGCCTTAGTTAGGCATAATGGTATTTAATTGGCACTGGTGAGGTCTCAGCTATAGTTCTGTGTCCAGTTCTGGGTGCCACCCTATGGGAAAGATGTGGGCAAATTGGAGAGACTCCAGAGGAGAGCAACAAAAATGGTAAACAGTTTGAAAAACCCTTAGCTATGTGGAAAGGTTTAAAAAAAACAGGCACATTTCATCTTGAGAGAAGATGTCCTGAGGTGGGACCGGATACGCCTTCAGTTATATTAAGAACTGTTATAAAGGGGACTGTTATCAATTGTTCTCCATGTCCATGAGAGTAGGACAAGAAGTAATGGGCTTAATCTGCAGCAAGGGAGAGTTAGGTTAGATATTAGGGGAAAACTTTCTAATTCTAATAGTAGTTAAGCTCTGGAATAGGCTTCCAAGGGAGGTTGTGGAGATTAAGTGCAGGTTGGACAAACACCTGTCAGGGATGTTCTGTGTTTACATGGCCCTGCCTCAGCACAGGGGACTGGACTTGATGACTTCTTTAGCTCCCTTCCAACCCTACATTTTTATGATTCTGTCCAGCGAGGTTAGAAAGATAAATGGATCATGTGTGTTCTGTATCCCGAGGTGGTTCTTCCTGCTCTTATTCCCTCTGCCCATTCCTTGCCTCATGAGATGCACTTTGAAGATACTCCTGGAACTTCGTGCATGATCGTGGGCTGAAAGCATGAGAGCTAGAGATCTGAGATCAGAAATTTGTCACTAGAACACTAGGGTCAGGCTTCTGGAAAGTTGTGACCTACTTTTCGTCCATTTTATTCAGATCGATGGACCAAGCCTTGTAATGGGATAATCTATGCTTGATAACTGTTGAATCCCATTAGCTGCTCTATAATAACTGAGTTAGAGGTCAAATGTCTTGTAAATGTCTGACTTGACTCCATTTGTATTCTAGCATTACCAGTAAATATCTCTAATTAAAATTCCTTCATGTGTTAAATTTTCTCCTTTGCCTCCTTTGACCCATTACTGTAACTTTCACATAAAAACAAATTGGACTCTACCTCTGTTTCTTAGTATCTGATGAAGTGTCACATCTCTGATGGAAAACATTGTGACTGATAAAGATGTTAAATAAGACAATGTTTAGTGTGTGAAGTGTAGGAATGGAGGATTGTCATTTCCTGATAGACTGGTGTTCATCTAGTCTACTATGCTGTTTCCAGCAGTGGGCAATGCCAACCAGCTGCTGGAGAGGAAAATGCAAGAAACCCCATAATAGGTGGCTGTGGGATAGTCCTATGGTGATTGGGTGAAATGTTCACTCACGTTGATGAACACGTACTAATTGTATAATGAGAAGTAATATTACATGTGAATTTATTGCAACCATAAATACTCAAGTCTTTACAGCTAACTGTCAATTTCAACATCTAAGACAGACAAATTTAAGACTGGATGTCCTGAGCAACCCAAAGGAGAGAGTAACTTAGAGGTTTTTTAAAAATATTAACTCATGGAAAATCTTAACTGTCCCCACAGACATTACGTGCCCCTGTTTTAATAGTTAAATGTTCATCAGGTTACAATGAAAAATGTGTAAATACTTGGAAAAACAATTTTGCTTTAGTTTCCCAAACTGTGTTTGCAAAGTTTACAGGTCACTTGTCTTTCCCTTCTGTTTTCAGACCGAGCTGCTAGACCTGTCAACGGTAGATGTCATCCTGATCTCAAACTATCACTGTATGATGGCATTGCCCTACATCACAGAGTATACTGGATTCACTGGAACGGTGTATGCCACTGAGCCCACTGTACAGATTGGCAGGTAAAAAGCCCTTTAATATTCTCTAATCCAGGGGTCCCCGCCATGGTGCCCACGGGGGCATCTAAATGCGCCCACGTCCTGGCCGAGTCAATACATTTTCAGCTGTAAAGACTTGGTTAACTTTCCACTATTGCCTGAAAGCCTCTTAGGAACATAAGATGCCACACCTCTACCCACACTGTCCTTTATATCTTTTCCTTCGTAGTGAAGGGAAAGGATTAGAGCAGTGGTCCCCAACCTTTGCATCTGGCAGGCGCCAGATGAAGGGCCGTGGTGGCGGTCGAGCATCTGCCGAAATGTCGCCGAAATTCGGTGGCATTTCAGCGGCGACACCTCTCGATGACGCCGCTTGCCGCCGACAAGTGACGTCACTGAGAGGCATCGCCGCCAAAATGCTGCCAAAATTCCGCAGCATTTCGGCAGATGCTTGACCGCCACCACGGTCCTTCATCTGGCACCCGCCAGATGAAAATGTTGGGGACCACTGCTCTAATTCTTTCCCTTCACTACGAAGGAAAAGATATAAAGGACAGTGTGGGTAGGGGTGTGGCATCTTATGTTCCTAAGAGGCTTTCAGGCAATAGTGGAAAGTTAACCAAGTCTTTACAGCTGAAAATGTAATGACTCAGTGTTTTCCAAGCTCTGTGGCTGGCCCTACTGTGAGTGCTGTGTGTGGACTCAGGGCAATAGTGCACCCAAAACAAGGCAGCTCCAGTAGACCCATTGTGACTTGCAGCAGTGTAAATCCAGTATTGCTGACCTCAAGCCTTAAAAAAGCATGATGTTTAGGCTTTGAAAATCATGAGATTTTTAAAAACCCAATAAACTAGAGGGTTTTTCATTTGCCTCCTGGTTTTTGGGCCTTTGGATGTCACATTTGCAAGCTCTGCTCCACAACCATGAGGATAAGAAACTTGCTTATTTTAGAATGAAAACTCAGTCTCCCATAATTGCATGACTCCCGTTGCTGAGACTTTAAGGGGAAAAAAAAGTCAAATATTATGAGACTCAAGACAAAATTGCAAGATGTGGCAACACTGTAAAGGTTACTGCAGAGCCCAGTCTTGCAGCCCTTACTTCCCCCAGTAGTCTTGTTGACTTCAGTGGATTCATCCATGCAAGTAACGGTTGCCAGATTGAAACTGTTTAATGTATGCAGTGTAGTTGTAGCTGGGTTGTTCCCAGAATATTTGTGAGATATGAAGGGTGAGGTAATATCTTTTATTGGACCAACTTGTCTTGGTGAGAGAGATGAGCTTTGGAGCCACACAGAGCTCTTCTTCAGGTCTGGGAAAGATGCTCATAACAAAATGCAAAGTGGCACAAATTAGCGTAACTAACTATTCCTAAATAATCTGTTCCAACCCTGGTGTTTACTGAGCCCAGAATGGAAATAACATGGCAAATATTAAAAAGTAACAGGCTGCAGTCTGTAAAATATATATGTATATTCTGGGAAACATCCTCCTACAGCTTTTCTTCATAAAGGAAGCATATATAAATTTTTGAGATCTGAATGGTTAGTTCAAATGTAGTATCACTCTAATACCTGATACAGCCTCTATCTTGAAGACTGCATCCTGAAGTTGCAGGGTATAAGACTTAACACTAACATTGCACTTGACCTCTTCAAAGTGCTGGGCAGATATCAGCTAATGCGTCTTTTCCATCTCTAACCTGTATGATTGTGTGATGAACGTGTTGTAACACTAGCCTGTATTCTAGAACACGTCACCCAACCCTAAGCTTATGTGATCATCATAGTCCCTTCTGACCTTAACATCTGTGAGTGTAACAGGAGAGAAATATAGTAATGTCCACTGTCCTTCCATTTTTTTAGATGAGCCAAAAGTCTGTGGGCAGGTCCTCAGATGGCATAATCTAGCATTGTTCCATTGACTTCCATGAAGTAATATTGATTTATACAATCTGAAATTCTGACCCTGGAAGTCTGGAATGGTGTGGCTTTTTTCATGTTTTAGCCTATAACAAAGAGTTTTTTTAAAAAAAAAAAACATACCCCAGCCATGAATTTTTATGCAGTATGTTAGTAACTAATGCAGTGACTGTCACTGTAGTGAAATATCCTAATTTTGTGCAATGAGAATTTGTGGTGTTTTTGTTGAATGCTAATAATAGTTCCTTTGCAGACTTCTCATGGAAGAGCTGGTGAATTTTATTGAACGTGTGCCAAAGGCTCAGTCTGCCTCCTTGTGGAAGAATAAGGAAGTGCAGCGGTAAGGAACAACTTGTTTTTTAACTACAGTGGATGTCAAAAGTTCACTGGAATGATGATTCCATTGCTGGACTTGCAGTCCTTAATATAACCAGAAAAAGAATCCTGAAACAAATGTGGATATTGTTTCTCTTCTGATATTTTGCATGCTGGTGTCTTTTTCCAAACAACTAGCCAAATTAATTCTTAGGAAACCGTGTGCCTAATACACGAAGGCCTGATTCTACTCTCACACTAGTTTAATTCGATTGACTTTACAGAAGTGGTTCCTGATGTAAACTGGTGTAAATGAGAGTAGGCTTGAACTGTTACCCATGCATCTCTAATGTGCCCTTCATCCTAGTATCCAGATTTTGTATGCATAGTTAAGAGTAGCATCATTTCTGTCAGGGCTGGCGATTCCTGGTGGAAAAACTAATTTAGGATAGGGCACAGGTAAATACAGATTTAAACCAGGAAACTGGGCAAAATAATAGCATCAGGGTTCAGGAAGCATTGAACAGGTCTTTTCAAACTTTGTATACATCTATTCAGAACTGAGGAACAGGCTTGGTCTAACTACTGCGTCAAAGTTGGTCTTCTACAGAATGCTGCATGGCCAAATGGACCTGGACTGGCAGTCTGCAACTCTGCGTGCTTCTGATTGCTTAATGCTTCATACCTACAACTCCACGTTAGGGTCATTTTCATATAATCAAATGGGTTTTTTTTTCCTTTTGTTTATATAATATTGAACATTGAAATGAGTCGTGACATATAACTTCCTTGGTGTTGTATACATTTTAGTTTTGAGAAATATCAATGTTCACTATGATAATCCTACTGCAGTTGTCCTTTATTCGTACAAGCTTGAGTTAGTCCACTGCCTTATGTAACCACAATTTGAATATGTAACTAATATCAAGCGTAATGTGGTGTACTTTAATGAAACAGTTCTAAAAATAGGAAATGCCTTACATTAGGGCTAACTAGCTTTTTCTAAGGCAATAAAAGCCATGATTTTTACCTAGTAAAAACCACCTTTGGTAAATACCATGCCGTCCTTGATTTTAGAAGTTCAGTTCTATAGCAGGATCATTCTTGGTGGTCATATTCCAGGAGAAATGCTGTCTACCCATCTGCAGTAGCAGTATCCATTTCAGAAAGGGTTACACCAAGAGATGAGCCTTGCATTGTTCCTGAAGGGCCTGACCCAACACCCATAGAAGCCAATGGGTCTTTTAATTGGTTTTGTTGGAGTTGGAAGAGGCCCTAAAGGGGGCAAGATGTGGGTTCATTCTGCTCTCCACTGTTTCAGCCTGGGAACTGTCTGCCATGCTCTCTGTCAGCTGCACCTGTTGTAGTGGGGTGCTGATGGAGATGGAGCAAGAGGCAATCGCTGAACTAGGTAGGCCCTAGCCTATTGAACTGACTAGAGAACCTGTGTACAGCATGGAATATAGTGTGATGAGCTGTATTCAGGAGTCTTAACTAGAAGACAAGCTGCTACTAATTCCTGCAGCCTCCAAAGGGACAATGCCTAAAGCTTATATCATGTCCAAGTACTTTGTAGGGGAGGGCAGAGGAAATGGGTAGAATAGCTTTCTACTCGCATGGTATTGAAGAGTAACCAGTAAATAAATTCAGCAGAATTTGATTTTTTTTTTTTTTAATAATTTTGATTTGATTTTTTTAAACTTTTTTTCTGTTTTTATCAGTTTAAATGTTCATAGTTATGGGAAATGATGGGGAGTCAGACAAGAATTATTTAATGATAGTAAATATTGAGAATCAGAAAGTTAAAGCTCTATGACCATTAAAACACAAATTGTCAACATCACAGGTCAAAATATAGTAAGTAAATAGCTTTAAACTCTAGTAAGAGCTCAAGCAACATTTTTCTTTCTTCACCTAACTGTACATTTAAGTTATCAGATATTTGTGTGCACGGATTGCACAGGTATGGTGAAATTGACATTTACAGATAAAAATCTAATCCTTCCAAGCCTATCAAGAACCTTGCAATGCATCAGTAGCAATAAAAGTGATCACTACTCTGTGACTAGCCTGATGGGTCCGTGGTGTCCAGTACTTAATTTGAATGAGGGACTGAGACCAACAATTCTGGATTCTATTCCTGTCTCTTTCAGTCACTGACTGATGCTGGGCAAGCCTCTTAGCTCAATTTTACAGAGGCAGAGAGAGGTTAATCACCTTCTAAGGGTGTTGTGGGCTTAATTAATGTTTGCAAAGTGCTTTGAGATTTCAGGTGACAAGTGTCATGTAAGTGTAAATGAAGCTGATTATTATAGCATTTGAGCTAACATCCACTAGTCCACAAATTAATGCCTGATTAATAATACGCTCAGGGTAAAAATGACATCAGTTATTTAAGAGGATCCTATCGCTGTTGTTGAATTTCAAAGTTTTGAAAGTACCTGGTGGCTGCTGCTGGAACAGAATACTTATTACTTTCGAGTCTAACTTTTTTAAAATTTTCACCCTGATCAATCACCATTATTACTTTACAGCTCAGCTCATTTCACTCTGAATAGTTAGTATGAAACACAAAGTATTATCTTCATTAAAGCACTGAAGCAATTTAAATTCCAATACTATAAAAAATAAGTGCCTTATAGTGGGTGGCACTTTTCCATTACCAGATTCAGCATGAACTAATTTCTTAGCAAGTTTTATTACCAGTAGTTTTCATTTTAACTGAATAGGCATTTGAAGGTTCTGTAGAAGCTGAACCTTCATATTGACTCTGATCCCCCTAAGTCCTGGTATTGCGGGTGCTCAACATGCCTATTTTCCAGTGCGGGCATTAGTAGAGGCTAGGCACAATTCACTTCTGGAACTCATTGTTGCAAGATATGATTGAAGCTAAAAGCTGAGCAGGATTCAGGAAAGTATCATTTTAAGTAATGAGAACATTGAGAGTTGCATTTGTAATGAGTTGTTAAACCCAAACATCTAGAAGCAAAATACTCTCACACTTCAGACTCTAATTAAGGGGTATAAGAAACTTTCCCCAAACTTTCCCAAAAGGCGGGTTATTCCACAATTACCCATTTAGTAGTTTCCTCTAAAGTGCCTGGAACTGGCCATTGTCAGAATAATGGAGAAGATGGGCCAGTGGGCTGATCTTATATGGCAAGTCCTCCCTTCCTCCAGCTGGAAACAAGTCGGGTAAACTTTAGGCATGGTCCTCTGTACTGAGCAGGATTAAGTCATGTTTTATAGATGCAGGAAACTGAGGCACGGGCATTAAGTTAGTTGCTCAAGGCTATGCCAGGGCAAAGTTAAGAATAAAGTCCAGAAGTTCAGATGCTGGAGTTCTCATAAGAACCATTAGAACATGCTACCTCCCATTACGTTGGTCTTATCCACACAGAGTTTTTACCAACTGCCCCTTCGTCCGCCCAAATATGTCTGACAGCCATGAGAGGGCTGACAGTGGGGTGACCATGAGGAATGCATAAAGCTGAATGCCATCAGCATGTAAGTAGTGTTTCAGCCCATAACCCTTACAGTTTCTTCTGGCAGCCTCATACACAAGCTGAAAAACAGGGTAGTAGTCTAAAACTGCAGAATCCTGGCAGAGGGACTTCTGAAGAGCAAATGCCAATCACCGCCTTAACACGTCATTCTAGGAGTGAACTTGACTCCTGAAGAGTGGTTCTGCCCTTCCTGCTGGGGATTTTAACACAGTTGATCTTCAGAGACTGAGAATTATGTCCAAGGATGCTAGAAACTTACCTTTGTCAGCAAGGCGGACTCCCATTTTGTCTATTGCAAGGAGACCATTCTGGGAAGAATAGGCTTATTGTGGCATTCAACAGTAAATAGCTTCTTATGGCAGGTAGAAGACACTTCATTGAAACTATTGCCCATAGACCTTGGACTCCTATCTGCATTGTCTCGCCCCCTGTTGTTTTCTGATTTCCCAAAAGAGGCCTCAGACACTTCATTTGCCTCCTTAACCCTTTTCCTTTCAGCCAGCGTGGACTAGAATTGCAGTCATTGCGTTAGGCATGCATGATGATCTTGGCAAGAGCTGGCCTTAATCCTTTCTTCAGTATATTAAATTATGGAGAAGTTCTCTGAACTAGTAGACATAACAATAAATTAAATCCCTTTATGCAAATTGATCAAAGAAACTTGACCAATTTTCATAAATCATGGGAAACTGGTTTTAATTAGCCTTTGATTTAGCATTAGTTTAATATACCAAAAAACCTATTCTTCTTCTGTGTTTTGGCAGCCTCTGCTTGGTTCATGTTGCTAAAGAAAATTTATTTCCCTGAAGTTAGCCACCCCTCTTAGAGGCTGTGACACTACAGTTCACATCTTCCCCGACAGTGCTGGCCAACTAACTTGCAAATATATATAAAATATGCAATGTATGAAAAATAGAATGAAGTTTTCTGTGGTGTGAAAACTCAATACTTCCGTCCATGGATGTCAGGGTGCTTTGCAACATCAATGAATTTATCCTTGCAAATTCACTCTGGGTAAAAGTATTGTTTCCATCTTACTAATGGGGAAACATGTGACCTAAGGCCTCTGAGTCCCAAAGTTTGCAGCAGAGCTGGGAATAGGCTTAGGGTCCCCAGATTCTGGGTCCTATGCTTTACTCACAAGACCATACTCCACACCTGTCTGTGTTCAGATTCATAGCTTCAGAGGTGGGTGTGTTGCAGGCAAATCCAAAATACCTACTGTCCCTCAAACCCAAATTCTTGCAGTGCCTTTTGCTATAAACACAGCCTATCTGCAGTTCAAATCTGCTACTATTTCTAATCCATGGTAAAAATGATGCTGCAACCCACGTTTCCTCCTATTCTTCCCTGACTGTCCCCCGCAGCTCCCATTGGGGACCATCAGCAGAGAAAGCTGGAGGAAGTGTTTTCTGGGGCGAGGTGGCAGTGGCCTGTCCCTGCTTCTCATTAGCCAGGAACAGCGGTGGCTCCAGGCATCAGCACTCCAAGCGCGGGCCTCGGGTGGCAAGCCATGGGGGGCGCCTGGCCCCTGCCGGTCGCTGTTAGGGTGGCAGTCAGGCAGCCTTTGTTGCCTGCGGTAGGTCCGCCAGTCCCACAGATTCGGTGGCAATTCAGCAGCAGGTACACTGAATCCGTGGGACCAGCAGACCTCCCGCAGGCAAGCCACTGAATCCGGGGGACTGGGGACCTCCCGCAGGCAAGCCGCCAAAGGCAGCCTGCCTGCCGTGCTTGGGGCGGCAAAAAAGCTAGAGTCGCCCCTGGCCAGGAAAACCTCCCAGCTCAATCTTTCCCTCATCCTTGGAACTGGCCAGTCCCCAGAGTGTGAAACAACATGGAATAAGTTCTAGGAGCTAAAACACTATAAGGCCAATAGAAATAGAAGTCTAGGAGCCCAACAGGAAATCCTGAGAATGCCCAGATCCCATTTGATCTTTACAGGCTACTGCCTGCCCCTCTGAAAGAGGCAGTGGAGGTGTCTATGTGGAGGAGGTGTTACACCATGCCCGAAGTGAACGCTGCACTCAGCAAGATCCAGCTGGTGGGATATTCTCAGAAAATTGTGAGTATCGATACAGCTAACGTCAGGCAAACAAAAGCAATCTTTTCTCCCTTCTCTTTTGTCTTTGTTGGAATCTTCGAGAGCCCTCATTTTCCTGTGCTCGGCACCCATTCTGGATGCTGTGTGGGGGCTAGTCACGCTAGCCTGGAGGGTGGGACAGGATTCCATTCAGTGCCCCACATCACGACCCCACCTGCCTTATGAAGAAGATTCCCCTTTGGTAGGGACAAAGTCAGCTATCTGGATTTCTCAGGGGAGGCTAGTTTTGAACATAAAGCTGAGATACATAAAATTAAAGCTGGCCCAGTGGGATGTGGAGGTGTCTTCTTAATTAGCATATCCTCCAGGTTCCCTGGCCATGTCCCCTCCCCAGCCAGTGCATCTCACTTCTGGGGATCTGCTGAATGTCTCTGCCTCCACTTTTCCACCTCTTCTCGTCCCCCAGTTAACTGGAATATGTGAACACTTTGCACTGGTGCAACCCAACCTCTCTGCACACTTCTCCTTTGGGGCCCTTTGCTGGGGTTTTCTGTGCCATAAGCAAGTGCACATCCTAGAATGAATTAAACTCAACAATTCAATAGCCTACCTTTAGGATAAGGCAGTGTTCACCAACCAGTAGATTGTGATCGACTAGTCGGTCATGGAGCCTCTGCCAGTTGATCACAATCTCCAACCACTAAAAGTCCAGTGGCACAGTGGGGCTAAGGCAGGTTCCCTGCCTGCCCTGGCCCCATGCCACTCCCACAAGTAGCGAGCATGTCCCTACTTGGGGATGGGGGGGCGAGGGGGTCTCCATGCATTGCTGCTGCCTGTAAGCACAGCCCCCGCAGCTCCCATTGTCCGGGAGCTTTGTATAGCAACTAGATAAAGATAAATTGAGATATACCTATCTCATAGAACTGGAAGGAACCCCGAAGGGTCATCGAGTCCAGCCTCCTGCCTTCACTAGCAGGACCAAGTACTGATTTTGCCCCAGATCCCTAAGTGGCCCCCTCAAGGATTGCACTCACTTCCCTGGGTTTAGCAGGCTAATGCTCAAACCACTGAGCTAGCCCTCCCCCCTAGGGAGGGCTTAGATTTTAATCAGTAAACATTAATAGTAATTCACCATTATTTTGACTCCTACATCACAAATGTTGAATCAGTCATTTACTTTATTCATTTTATGTATCTGTGAATCTGAGGCCCTGGATTGTGAACTGTTTGGGAGAGAGACCATGTCTTTACCTGTTTTGTGAGGCATCTAGTATGTGTGTTTGGATGCTTAAAAATATATATATTGCAAGATTCATCCTCTTAGCTTTGTAGCCACAAGGTAAATCATGGTGGTCATAACTGCCTATTTTCCCAGTAACGCATCACTGCATGCAGACAAAAAACATAAGCTTTTTAGAACAAGAGGAAAGGAAACCACTAGATAAAAGAGCACTGCTAAGTAGTTTACACTCAAGGTCTGTCTACGCTTACTGGGGATTGACGCTGCAGCGATTGATCCACTGGGGATCGATTTAGTGGGTCTAGTGAAGACCTGCTAAATCAACCGCAGATCGTTTTCCCATCAAGTCCGGTTCTCCACCAGAACGAGAAGGATAAGGTAAGTCGACAGATCCAGCACGGTGTAGACACCGCAATAAATTGACCTAAGCTACGTTGACTCCAGCTACATTATTCACGTAGCTGGATTTGTGTAATTAGGTCGACTTAACCCCGTAGTGTAGACCTGCCCTCAGAATTTAGGCTATTTTTGTGTGTTTGTAGAAGGAGAGACTGTTCCAAAACCATCTATGGATAATAGTTTCAATAGAAATAGTCTTGCGGGGGGCGGGGGGAGGAGGATTGAGTTTGTCTTTAAATGTAAAACCTTCTCCTGCTATCTTCCCCATCCAAACAGAAGTCTTGCACTAGTGCAGGAGGGGGTGAAATTGTTCTACCTGGGCACTAAAGAAAGTAAAACTCTAAATCATTAAGAGATTTAAAAAAAAATGCCTCTAATCATCTAATTGCTAACTGCAATGTTGTTAAGACTTATTTATAATAAGATCTCATCAGTGCTCTAATTTGTCTCTGTGTTTGTTCTCTTCAGTTTATTTCTCGCAACCTGTTTTTTTCCAGGAGCTGTTTGGTGCCGTGCAGGTTACTCCTCTCAGTTCTGGCTATGCACTTGGAAGCTCCAACTGGATTATACAATCACATTATGAGAAGGTGTCCTATGTTTCGGGGTCCTCGCTGCTCACAACACACCCGCAGGTACAAACACTCTGTTGAAATTTGATAGAACGATTCCATTTCCGGAAGTGGGGAAGTGAATTTGAGGCTCAATAAACAGGGGCCCTCACCTCACTGGGGTCGGGTCTGATGGCAGCAGGCACCTTGTAAAAGTTTCCCCATCTAAGCTGTACTAATGCCCTACATTTGTGATCAGCCAGACGTCCTGGTTAGCATTAAGCAAAGACTGCCACTCTGTTAAGCGGACGAGCATCCTCTAGGTAGTAAGGTGAGATGACTAAACTCTTTGTTACCAGGGATCAAATTTTAATCCAATCTCCAGAAGTAGAAGTCTGCTGCTCTAATTTAAAGGGCCATGTTAACTCTAGAACTTTCCTTTTAAAGCAATACAGCATTGCTTAAAAAACACTGTATGGTCTCTAAAGACAGTTCACAGGCTGCTTCTGTATCACTTCTGAAAGGTCCTTGCTTTGAAGGAATGATGGCTAACTGGGTGCCAGCCTTTCCCCCCTGCTTTTAACAATAGTTAAAAGAGAAGCATTAGCAGGAGGTTTTAATAAAATAATTAAAAAAGATTAGGTTCATTATCAGTAAGTAACCTTGTCCCAAGGAGAGTATCCTCTATAATCTCTGCTGTTGAGTATTGTGCACTGAAAAGCTTGACAGGTAATTTTCATGGTCCCTTTATAATGCAGCTGTATTTACAATAGATAACATATTGGAGTCTCTAAATCCCCATCCTTTTTCTCCAGACTGTCTTGGGTTATGATCTTCCTTGTTTTCAAAGTGAGGCAGGGTTGATTCTTGACATGATGAAGACCTCCCTGGGAAAATCTTGGTGCTGTAGGAAGTAGTTTGGGTAATTCAGTAGGTGTTGCTCTTCTTTCTTAAAAACGAGGAGTACTTGTGGCACCTTAGAGACTAACAAATTTTTTGGGGCATAAGCTTTCGTGGGCTAAGACTCACTTCATCGGATGCATGCAGTGGAAAATATAGTAGAAAGATTATATATATATATAACAGAGAACATGAAAAAATGGGTGTTGCCATACCAACTATAACAAGCCTAATCAATTAAGGTGCTGATAATCGTGCTGAGAATAGGCCACCTTAATTGATTAGTCTCATTATAGTTGATCTGGCAACACCCATTTTTTCATGTTCTGTGTGTGTGTGTGTGTGTATGTGTATGTATATATATATATCTTCCTACTGTATTTTCCACATGGCTACCACTCTGAAACCTGTCTTCTTTCTCAGTTAGTACTGAACTAACACCCAGTAATGTCAGGGGGCACAGTGCTGCTACAAGCACCATCTATTAAGCTATAACGTTCCATGCTTCATTTCTATCCGAAGGTATGTTCTCTTTTTGTTGGAAACTTTGGGCAAAATCCCTTCATCTGCTCTTGAATTCTGAATGTGTCTTTGGGATGGAGGTGGCAGCATGTGAGAAAGCGTGAAGGTGCCTGTTTTGAAAATATAACAAGTGGGCAAAGAAGGCTGGCTTTACTGACTGACTGGAGGCAGGAGTTGATATCTTGATAATGAATGAGAGATGATAGGTAGGGTGTGGGAAGGCCATGAAGGGCCTTGAAAAGTGAAGAAAACTAACTTATATTTGATGTGGTAGAGAAGGAAAGCGCAAATAGAGGGTTGCACTGGTCAAAAGTGATAGAGTAGGAAATAGATTTTTTGCAGCAGCATTCTGAATTGATATGAATGGGTCAAGATTGTATCTTTCAAGGCCAGAAAAAAGGATATTGTCATACTGGAGTCATGAGATGAGAGTCTTCGTTGTATGGATGAAGAGGAAAGGCTGTACCTTAGAAATGGCAAAGACTTAGACATAGCCTGGGTGTGAGGAACTAGAGGGAAGTCTTCGCTGAAGAGGAAGCCCAGGTTGTGGGCTTGAGTGACAGATGGGATGATGGTGCTGTATGCAGTGGTCGAGAAAGGAGGTAGCAGGAGGGCAGGAGAGAAGATGAGCTTAAACTGACAGCTATCCCCACATGTGGAGACGTTGCAGAGATTTTAGTTTGGACAGAAGAGACTGGACTAGCGAGGTAGATCTGTGAATCACCTGCATAGAGGTGATAGTTGAATTTATTTGTGGATGAGATTGCCCAGAGATAAAGTGGAAAGGGAGTGTGAGCAGGATGCTCCCTTGGCTTTGGAATTAGTCTGCAGAATTCACTTGTGTCATTTCACTGGATAGGGAGTGAGACTAAAGCCAATTTCTGACTCCCTTGTCCTACACTTTTTATGTTTTCTCTTAAACACACACCTTTCACATTAAAGTTTAAGCTTATTCAGCTAAGATTTAAAACAGTGGTTCTTGAGCTTTAACAGCTTGTGAACCCCTTTCACTAAAATGTCAAGTCTCGCAGACCCCCTCCTAAAAATGAATATTTCCAGGGATTTTCTCCTTTACCTGAGTATAATTAATAAAAGCAGTGATCTTGAAATATAATATTTGGTTTTATGACATACTTATTACACACTATTATTAATTATTATTTATCATTACAGTATTTTTATTACATTATGAAAATGGCAACACTCTTCCAAGATCTCCCTTTCGTAGCTTGTATCACTTTGAATAAGCCTGTTATAAGACAAGGCTCCTATGTTTCATCAAGGAGTATCAGATGTGAAACAGCATGAAGGAATTTAAGAAGCCAACTCAGAGTTCCTCCTGCACATGCATTCAGGTGTTAAGCAGTCCAGGCAAACAGTGCACATTACGACAAAGCTTAAACTTGTTCTTCGTAATAATTTTAAAAACACTAGCAGCCTATTTAATATTAAAAACAGCAAAAAAAAATCCACCTCCCTTTCCATTTCTTATAAGGAGTCTTGAAGGTTAAATCTCCTCAGTGTGATAGATAAGCTTGCTTTCATCTGCTTAGCTCTTGGAAGTCCAGAGGCTCCAGGCTGCTGGCCCCATGCTGCCCGGGGTCCCTAAGGACAGCTCTGTTCGCCATTAGGGAATTTTTTCCTGAGAACTCCATGAAACATTTCATGAACCCCAGTTTGGGAATCACTGATTTTAAAACAAATCAAGAAAACAATGTTAAGAGCCACGTTGCATGTCCTATGTATTTGTGGTGCTTATTTAGCAAGGAAGACATATTATTTTCTTTTTCAGTCTTTCTTGCTGTATCTGTGTACCACAAATATATACGGGATGTGTTAACATGCCCAGATTAACATTGCTATAGGACTAGTAACCCTTTCAATTCTTAATTCCTTTCAACTGTGCAACCTTAACAGTCCATCAGGAGTCTTTGTCTTAGTTTTTTATATTGCCCTTTAAAATTTACCTGATTTACAACATTATTGACATAGCAGCAGCCAATGATCTCCATTCTGGTCCACTGTTCCATTGAGTTAATAGTGTTTGTGTTCGTGGATGTATCTCCTTTCATGGATAAAATATACCTATTTTTCCTTCACCCTGTTACGCCGTGATCTTCCTTAGTATTGGGCGGAGTATAGCACACTTGACTTCCTTACAGAACATAAGGACACTGATGAAGAGAAACTGCAGCAAGCAAATCAGGTTGAAATATAGTGCAGTAATGCAAGTTAATCTGTTGTCTAGCCAAGTTAACTGAACATTTTGTGGATATACAGTGGTTTTCATGCAGGGTGCTGGGGAGTATTTCAAGTGTCTTCTGTGCACGTAATCAGTCTTTCAAGAGTTATCCTGGATCCATTTTGCCCTGTACATTTGCCTCTGTCTCTCTCAGAAGCGTATCCTTCTCAGGTCACTGTAGCTTTCTGACTGGTTCCTTTTGTATATAGTGCTAGTAGGCCAGATCGAGGTCTTATATGAGGTACTTAAAGCACTTTCATGGGAAATGTAAGTCGGGTGGGCAGCTAGATTCCATTCCTGACTGCTCCATATAGAGCTGCAGAGTTTTAAAGGATTTATTTGATGAGATCTGCGCTGGACACACACTATGACTTTTGCTCTTCGCTCTTATGTTCTGACAGAGGGTTCCCATTGAAGACATTGCCTAGATGCCTATTAGCACTAGAAATGTATGGAATTGCCTACTGGCGCTGAAGTGGAGACCTTGAGGTGACAGTGTGAATAGGATTGTCACTAAAAGCCTTTTAAAGACCTATTGTTTTCATTAACCTGAAGAATCAATGCAAGCCCTCTCAGTGCAGTAGAGCTGAAATTATGGGTATCTAATATAGCATAATCATTATGTACATTATCACTGGCAGACTCAATATTTATTTTTCCGCATTATTGGTGCTTCTGTGTATGTGCATTATATTTGTCACAGGCATACGACGCATATTCATGGACTCAGAGATGGTCTTCTATGAGCCTGGCCCTGTGAGGTGCTGAGCGCCCTCAACTTCCATTGAAGACAATGGGCAAAATTCATTGGTGAGATCAAGGGCTGCTGTGAAGATCTTTGCACTGCCTCCATGCTACACCGGGAGCATGGGAATTGTGCCAGGGTCCTTTAGTTTCTCAGGAGTCTCTGCATCAGCCTTGCATAGGCTGGTGCAAAAATCTGTATTGGGGGTAGGCCAGGGGAGAAGGCAGGGATCCACATGTGAGAATCCATGGCCCGAAAACACCAGACAAGGGGTGCACAGGGGCTGCAGCTGCTACTCCATGCTAAAAGTTTCAATGGTAGTTGTGAGGGGATTGCAATGTGGTCCCCCAGGCTGGGGCCAGAGTTCCTTTCTCTAGCCCAACTATTCCATAGCTGCAGTGTCCTATTGATCAGCCCTGGAGGGAGAAGTGAATTTCTCTCAGTCAGAAGCAGCAAAGAGTCCTGTGGCACCTTATAGACTAACAGACGTATTGGAGCATGAGCTTTCGTGAGTGAATACCCACTTCGTCGGATGCATTTCTGAAGTTTACCATTTCAATTCCATACTAGCACCCATTACATATAATCTCTGATTTTAGACTCTGTATAATTAATGTGGGGGTGTTGGGGGAAGAGAGTTTATTGCCCTCCTCATTTAATTTAATTCTGCTGAAATGTCAGATTATTAGCCCTAGAGAATGAAGTCCTCTAGGCAGCACAATGCAAGTTGTCCTTACACTGCCCTGCCAATGTGTTTCAACCCTGACCTACAGGGACTGCCTCTACAGGTGGAAGTTTCCACTCCATTTTCATGGCCCATTTCGTATTTGGCGCCTCTGGTGAGCCAGCAAAGAGGCCGATTGTGGTGATGGTTTTCTGTGGTGTAAGCCTGTGTCCGTTAGGAGCTGGACGTAGCGTGGCTTATGTATGGACAAGATGTCACCCGTCACTGCAGCCAGGTTCAGACACCGGCCTGCTTTACCCATGCATAGTGGATCCAGTTTGATTTGTACTTTGTGGTTGTACGGGATCAGTGCAATACTGTGCACACAATGAATCAGGGCTGCACACCACTTTGGACATCTATTACATTGAAGCCATCTTTTATTTTAAGCCCGTAGCCTTGAGCACAAGCTGCAAAGACACATGAATTAAGAATGGAGATCCTATAACACTGTTTTGATTGAATCATGGAAGGCGGTTTAATGTGGAAAGGAGTGGCAATGTAGAGGGTAGTTTTCTTCATTAGTTTGACTGTAGTGTTGCACTGCAGATGCTGTAGTTAAGTTTGTGATGCGGTTTCTGTACAACTCTTCATATTTCGTTTTATTTTGTCAACTGCATGTAACTTTAGGGGTTAAATGTAATTTTTTTTTGATTGACATTTAATTTTTTTAAATGCACCAGTAACAGCTTTCTAGGTGCATTAATAAAAATACTAATGGATCACAAAAATCCATGATAATTGTCCCGTCCTACATCCCCCTGCCCCCCCCACCTCTACAAAGGCCTAGACAAGTAAACGAGACTAAAAGTGTGTCTTGAAATTGGCTAACTAGCTCTGCCACTGGGGCAGTGGAGCTGGCTGTATATTTAAGGACCCTGTACTGAGAATACCCTGACTCCAGCTTCCCCGTTTAAGAAATCTGCAGCTCCTGTCTCAAGGATCCCAGGAGAGAGGGAGGTTCCCAAGACCCAAGCAATACGTGTTTTTTTATAGATCAAAGCTAACACCTTGAATTGCACTTGAAACCTAGCTGGAGGCCAGTGCAGTCTGTGGAGCTCAGAGGTAATACGCTTTCTACATTACATCTTCAGAAATTTCTACTGTTAACATTGCAGCCATGCTGTCAGCTCCTAAGGCCGCAAGATGATTCGTCTGTTGAGGATGCTACTTTCAGAGGGGTCTAGTGCCAACTCAATAATATGAGTTTTCTTGGAAGATACAGACATGGCTATACAAGAGTGAGGGGGGATTTGATAGCTGCCTTCAACTACCTGAAGAGAGGTTCCAAAGAGGATGGAGCTCGGTTGTTCTCAGTGGTGGCAGATGACAGAACAAGGAGCAGTGGTCTCAAATTGCAGTGGGGGAGGTTTAGGTTGGACATTAGGAAACGGTATTTCACTTGGCGGGTGGTGAAGCACTGGAATGGGTTACTTAGGGAGGTGGTGGAATCTCCATCTATAGAGGTTTTTAAGGCCTGGCTTGGCAAAGCCCTGGCTGGGATGATTTAGTTGGGGTTGGTTCTGCTCTGAACAGGGGAGTGGACTAGATGACCTCCTGAGGTCTCTTCAAACCCTAATCTATGATTCTGATCTGCTGGCTAGCTTTTGTTGCATCTCCACACATGCAGGATGGTCGGAAGTTAACTTGTTCCATAATCTCTGCAGTTTTGTGTTGTTACTTTATTACCAATCCTCCTCTTACTGTAAAACAGGGAAAACCTGTGCTGTGACTGTTACTGAATTTACTTCACTTCATTCTTTTTCAGGCCATGGACCAGGCTTCTCTTAAAAACAGCGATGTTCTCATTCTGACGGGGCTTACCCAGATTCCCACCGCTAACCCAGATGGCATGGTGGGGGAGTTCTGCAGTAACCTGGGTAGGTCACTATTGTAAGAAGCACTTTGCTTATTGTATCATCTTATTCGTTGCTTTTGTTGGGAAATAATTTGGTGATTCCCAGAACTGGGTAAGTTGCCTGACTATATCTTCTGGCATAAAACTAGCTGTTTAGATTTTATGATGTGCTCCTGATGTCATTAATAAAGTGCCTTAAGAGACACGGGTTGTACCTGAGATGTTTTGGAATGGAGCAGGTTTAATGAGATTTAATCATCTGCTGCTCTTGGTTTGCTAAGTATGCAGCCTTGCTGCCAACCGACTACGTGTTGCCTAGGTTTTGAATAGACACCCCAGCTGAAATATTATTGTTTCCTTCCTGTGTCTCACCCAGTGTAAAATCCTTGCACACCATTTTTGTGCCTTTCTGTTTCTTTCCTTACACCTGGCTTACAAATATATCAGAAGAAAACAGCACAATCTTCTTTATTTTTTATTTTATATATATTTATAGGCCACAGAAATATAAAACCTAATCACAAGCTTTCACAGCTGCAAAAGCTGCTAATTGCAAGCTGTAACATCAGAGTGTGAGTTGCAGCATTTCCCAGCCTGTTTGAAATGTGACCTCTGATTTTTTTTTCCCCTCTCTTCTCCCTCCTACCACATCCCTTCCTGTGATTACTCCTCTGTCCTCATGGTTTCTCCTCACAGATGTTCTGCTGCTTCTGCCTGTTCTTCTAGCAAACACCTTTATTGTAAACTATATATATATTTTGAAGGTGGTCAGGGTTGTAACAAAAATCACAACTTCACTCTTGTATAGTGAGGAACTCAAAGGACTAGAAACCTAAATAAACCAAGCCTCATGACACCATAGTTAGGTAAACAAGTATTATTAGCCCCATTTTACAGTTGGGGAAACATGAGGCACATAGGTTAGGTGACTTGCCCAAGGTCACAAAGGAAGCCTGTGGCAGAGTTGGGAACAGAACCCAGGAATCTTGGCTCCTGCTTGACAACTCCTTCTGACAAAAGCAGTAGATAGTAAATTCTCATCCATGCATAAATTCAAGCGCAAAATCACTAGATGGATGTTCCCTCCCACTTTAAAGATTCTCTTTAAATCCCAGTGTGGGGATATAATTCTAGTTAGAGGGCAAATTGTTGACCAAGGGATTTACTGGATTCTCCACTACTTGAAGTTTTTACATCAAGATTGGATGTCTTTCTGAAAGATATATGTGCTTCCATTCAACCATAGGACATTGGCCTTGCTATGGGAATTACTGGATGAAATTCTATGGCTTGTGTCACACGGGGTCAAATTAGATGATCATAATGGTCACTGAGCATTAAAATCTATGAATTGCTTGCATTTTGTTATGCAGTAAAGCAGACACACATTTTATTCCTTTTCCAATATCGTAAAATAACAGCATGTTTGTGATTATTAACATGTAGCTAAGATCAGGAGTGTAACTCCAAAAGCTTCACCTTCAGCTCAGTTTTCATCTACATCAGAGCACTCTGTGGCTTAGACACCCAACCCCCATTATTAGAGTCACGTGCATGATTCCCCACCCTGAGCTTATCTTCCAAGTCATATTAGTTTAGTGACCAACCACTTTTTACAGTGGTCTGTGCTGCTGCTCCGATTCATTGCAGCTGTGAAAGATGGACTTGTATTTGCATTGCCTTGGGCATCATCAGCAAAATTTGCAGACTCTCTCTGGGTGTGTGTTTATTCAGATGCCAACTTGACCTTGCACCAGCAGCTGTTGGAAATTCAAGTATCTTGTTTTGAGTTGTAAATTCAAACCATTTATTGTGGCGTTACTGAACAAGATTAAATTTGAAATGCCAAAATTATAATATATTAAATTTTCAGTACATCGTCAAGATAAATTGTGCTCAAAACTCTGCTTTCCGATACACACATCCTCTTATTGACATCTGTAGAAGTCACCCTTGTGTATCTGAGAGCAGATTTGTGTGTTACGGAGAGTCATGAATTAGGGTCCAGTTCTGTAGACATGTAACTGACACTGTGCAAACAAATGATGTGTTTAACCAACATCTGGATAGAAAGAACCAACAATGTTTATGCAAACCACTGCAGGGTCTCCAGCTAACATGTTTAATTATTTGTCATGCCCTCTACATCTCATAATGTAATATTCAAAGAGGTGCAACTCAAAGACAGCAGTCTGCCACCGTTTTTGACTGAAGTTTTTCGTAGGAAAATGCCAGTTTGTCACAAACTGAAATTTTTCATGGGAACTTATCTGGGTTGATGACACTTTTAGGAAGGTTTTTTGGGTGCAGGATGGAATTTCAAAGAGCCTCACCCCAGAATAACCGGTAGCTATGTGGGTGTCCCAAGGTCAAGTCCCTGGTCTGACAGATTAGGAATAGGAACTTGAACCTGGGTCTCTCACATCCCGGGAGAGCGCTCTAATTCCTGGGATTTTGGCTGTTCTGGGGTGGGGATGTCTTGCTGTTTTGCAAAAAATGCCCCAAATTCTTGGTTTCCTCCCAGTGTGAAATGGAAAACTTTTTTAAATCTCAAATTTGTGGTAGGATGAGAAAAATGTTTCCTGTCTAGCTGTAGTGTATACAGAACAATGCATTTGTGAAGACTGGATGGTGGTCTGGTCAGGTGGTCTGGATGCCCCTGTTTTATAGGGTTCACCCTTAATATTTCATTTACGGTAGCACTTTAGAACCCCAGTCATGGATTAGGATTGAGTTGCACTAGGTACTATATAGGCAAGTAACTGACACTGTGCAAACAAGTGATACCTGTTGAACCAACATCTGGATCAGGGGTTGGCAACCTTTCAGAAGTGGTGTGCTGAGTCTTCATTTATTCACTCTAATTTAAGGTTTCGTGTGCCAGTAATACATTTTAATGTTTTTAGAAGGTCTCTTTCTATAATTTTATAATATATAACTGAGCTATAGTTGTATGTAAAGTAAATAAGGTTTTTAAAATGTTTAAGAAGCTTCATTTAAAATTAATTTAAAATGCAGAGCCCCCCGAACCGGTGGCCAGGACCCGGGCAGTGTGAGTGCCACTGAAAATCAGGTTGCGTACCGCCTTCAGCAAGCATGCCGTAGGTTGCCTACCCCTGATCTGGATAGACAGAACCAACAATGTTTATGCAAAACACTGCAAGTCTGCAGCTCACATGTTTAATTATCTGTTATGCCCTCTACATCTCATGAGCAATGTAATATTCAGAGAGAGATAACTCAATGAAAGCAGTTAGGCACAATTAACCAAAATGGGGAGAAACTTCTACAAAAGGAAAAGGAGAAATCCAAGTGAGGCAGCAAATTTCCCGTCAGCCCCACTTTCAACTGTCGCGTCAGAGACATGTAGCTTACAGCCATAAGATATTTTCTAGGAATAAATGTAAGACTTAAAACACTGAGCCGTGAATAAGATAGAGCTATGCATATGAACTGTACTTAAAAGAAGGGATTGTTAAAATTGTGCTGTACCTCAACTTGTCTGAGGAGGGAATGAGAGCAGACTAGATCTGAGCAGATGTTATAACTGGAAGAGATTCTTGCCATAGCCTGTAAACTCTGAGACTGTGAAGGAGCATACTACCCTGTCATAAACAGATAGCTAAGGGTTAATGTCTCTTTCACCTGAAAAAAAAAAAAGTAACCTGAAGCACCTGACCAGAGGACCAATCAGGAAACCGGATTTTTTCAACTCTGGGTGGAGGAAAGTTTGTGTCTGACTGCTTTGTCTGTCTGTCTGCCTCTCTCTCAGCTATGAGAAGGATTTCTATTTCCTGCTTTCTAATCTTAGGTTTCCAAGTTGTAAGTACAAAGTCGGTTTTTTCTTTTGTATTACTTGTCTATAGTTGCTGGTGTGCTTTAAATTGTATTCTTTTGAATAAGGCTGTTTATTCAATATTCTTTTAAGCAATTGACCCTGTATTTGTCACCTTAATACAGAGAGACCATTTGTATGTATTTTTCTTTCTTTTTCTATAAAGTTTTCTTTTAAGACCTGTTGGAGTTTTTCTTTAGTGGGGAACTTCAGGGAATTGGGTCTGCAGCTCACCAGGGAATTGGTGGGAGGAAGAAGTCAGGGGGAGGTCTGTGTGTGTTAGATTTGCTAGCCTGATTTTGCATTCCCTCTGGGTGAAGAGGAAAGTGCTTTTGTTTCCAGGACTGGAATTACAGAGGGTGGACTCCCTCTGCTTAGATTCACGGAGGTTGCTTCTGTGTATCTCTCCAGGAGCACCTGGGAGGGGAAGGGAAAAGATTTATTTCCCTTTGTTGTGAGACTCAAGGGTTTGGGTCTTGGGGTCCCCAGGGAAGGGTTTTGGGGGGACCAGAGTGCCCCAAAACACTCTAATTTTTTGGGTGGTGGCAGCAGTACCAGGTCCAAGCTGGTAACTAAGCTTGGAGGTTTTTCATGCTAACCCCCATATTTTGGACGCTAAGGTCCAAATCTGGGACTAGGTTTTGACATACCCCTTTAAGGGACAGACTGGAGCCTATGGCCGAAATAGCCTGGGGTATAATCCAGGAGGCCCTGCCTGCCCTAGCACTGGGCTCTTTGAACAGGAAGGCGAGCAAGAGAGGGGAGTAGAAGCCGCCCAGGCTGCAGTGGGATAGGGTTTGTGTCTCAGACCTGGCTACACCACGCAGTGAGGTTGACATAAGCTGCCTTGCATCGGCCTAGCTGTGTGGAAGGATCTTCACTTAAATTTGGCTCCCACTGACGTCAGAGTGTCTCTGCATTGATTTAGTAACACCACCTCAGTGAGCCATGTCGACTCACAGTCGATGTAATTAGGTCAACACAGTGTCAGTGTAGACACCGCGTTACTAACGTCGACTTTTTACTGGCCTCACAGTGCCCCACGCTGACAATACAAATGCTCCTCCCGACAACGTGCACCGCTGACACAAGGAGCCAAGTGTGCACGCACACAAGCGACTTAATAACCACAGGGGCTGTATGCCGACAAAAGTTAGGTCAACACAATTCTGTAGTGTAGACATGGCCTCCAACTCCAGGAGACCAGCCCAACCAGACAAAAGACTTGGTTTTGTGGTATTGGGAGCTCTGCACCAGGGTTCTGATGTGAGGACTTTCGGAACAGGCTATTGTAATTGCTCCTGACTTAGAAGCTTATTAAAATGGGATGTGCTATTTTGTTAATGGTGGGGGGGAGGCAGGTTCTCCTTACCCTAGTCTGTTAAAGCAAACCTGTTGCCACCCCAGTCAGGGGGATGCAAAGGCAGGACACACTGACAGTGCCATGCTAGCCCACAGGGACTTTAGCCACACCTTTTTACAGAGCCTGTTAAACTTCTTCGAAAGTTTCTGCCAAATCCTGGTATAATCCTGTCCCTGGTTTAAATCCCTCCTCAAGCTGAGGGTGCCATTGTCCTTCCTGTTTAAATTGGGAAGAATGGAAGGCAGTGTCATCCAAACCTGATGTCAAGGGCTAGGTGTGAGGAGTTCTTGGCTCCAGCACTTGTTGCCTATAGTCACCAGTTCCTTAGGTTGAGATTGCATTTCTACAGCATCATCCCACAGGAGGTCAAAGCACTTTCTAACATTTAAGTCTCACAACGCTCCTGTGAGGCAGACAAGTATAAATTCCTCATCTGGAAAATGGGCATGGGGGAGGTACAGGGAGTTAAGATTTTCAAAGCCAGCTGGGGGAAATGTAAGATTAAATTCTCTAGCTGGTTTTAAAAACGAAGGACGATTATTTTTATTAATTGTTATCAAAGTATTAGACTTTGCATATGATCCAGGAGAGGACAGTAACCCCAGTCCTCTTCCCGTCCTTCACTGATGTGTAATGCAGCTCTGATAAATACCGGGAAAGAACTCTCTGACCCTTTGTCGAAAACAGTGTGTAGTAAAAGCATCTCCTGTTTGAAGTTGGGCACCTAGGCACGTAGTGGTATTTTCAAAAACTCCTATATGATTCTTTAGGCACCTAAATACCCCTAAATTGCTAGATCTTTGTCCATCTGAGTTTGTCAACAAATTGAAGTCACGGACATAATTATAGCAAGATTTAATATCTGCATTTCCAGCTCTTTCACAGGTTTTTGTTTTAATGCTTTGATGCATAATATTACTGCTGCTGCATTTCAGTTAACGTTGGTAGATGGGTTTTGCACCATGGTCACAGAAGAAATCCCAGTTCGGCAACAATTTCTCATTGAGATTGACAACGGAGAAATGCTTTGTCATAAGGTGCTACAGCAGTTGTGTAGCTGCATGCAGCCAGATAAATAAAATGTTTCTCCTGGGCTTCCTTTCAGCGCCATACTCAGATCATCTAACGAAGTGGTTATTCACCCATGAAAGCTTATGCTCCAATACTTCTGTTAGTCTATAAGGTGCCACAGGACTCTTTGTCGCTTTATACTCAGATTGCACAGGAAAAGTATTTTTATTTTCCACTTGTTCTCTGCCTGCCCATGACTTATACAGCTGACACCTTTTGCAGCTGCTTCTGTTGTTGTGTTGAAGGAATTTAGACACATTTGTAACTTTAGAAAAGAAAATCCCTTCATGTTTGGGGTGGCTGAGTCAGGTTTGAAAGAACTAGACTTTCTAACCACAAATTAAAATCCTCAGCCATTTATCTGAAATAGCAAAATTGAGTACAAAACAATTTACAAGGTCTGGGATCTTTCAGATGAGACCGAAGAACAGCTGTTCTGCATGGACAGGAGTAGATTTATAGAGTGTTTTTTATGTCAGGAGTGTCTTTGGTCAGTTTCTTCAGTCAGAATTTCTCCTCTTGTGTACTGACGCAGCACTACCCTCTACTGGATGGAGTGTCAGACAGGCTCAAGTGTGTATCATCGGTCCCACGGCTAACAGAAGCTCCTTTTGCTCAAAGCTGTGCTTTTGGAGGAGGAGGATCTGATTGTCTTACTTAAGGCTGTGAAGTCTTGAGGGGTCAGAAATCTCTCTGCACACATCACTCACTCTGTTAAGCAGCATGTTGTGCACCAGTTATCTAGATAGCTGCTTCCCTGTGCCCTGTGGAGCTTATTGGAATGAAAAATACTTTTTGAAACCTGTTAATTCTCCCTTCTCTTTCTCCCTCAAGCTATGACTGTCCGGAATGGAGGAAACGTCCTGGTTCCATGTTATCCTTCTGGAGTGATATATGACCTGCTGGAGTGTCTTTATCAATACATCGACTCTGCAGGACTCTCCAATGTCCCCTTTTACTTCATCTCACCTGTTGCCAACAGCTCCCTGGAGTTCTCCCAGATCTTTGCTGAGTGGTAGGTGTTAGTGGGCTACTCTGTCAGACTGGAGTTCAACGTACACATTACAGTAAAGGTGTGCAGAGTGAGCGCTGATAGCTGCAGATTCTGTCTACTTGGAACATTCAGGATACACACGACATAGGAATTATGTACATGCCTTTTCAGTTACAGGAATAGGTGTGCATGGATGTTCTGTAATTAGAGTGGCATTAGGTCCAGTAGAATGTATGTTGAATCTGTTTAAGAAACACAGATGTGTTTTGACACTGGCACTCAGAGCCAGTAAGTAAACGACGCACTTGCTCAGAGTGACTTTCAGATACATTTTTCTTACCTGTTGTGAGTCTCACTTAGGGTGACCAGATGTCCCGATTTTATAGGGACAGTCCTGATTTTTGGGTTTTTTCTTGTATAGGTGCCTATTACCCCTCACCCCCGTCCCGATTTTTCACACTTGCTGTTTGGTCACCCTAGTCTCACTCAGTGCTCCAAGGAGTATATACAGTCCAACTACATAAGCTGGTGAGGTTTTTTTTTATATTCCTAACACAGATGAGCCATGGAACTGCGGGCCTGACCACTTGTGATGATCATGTATTTGTTAAGCAATAAGAAGATCCTGTACGACACAAATAAACTAATCCATGCCTCAGATCTTTTGATCTGGAAGACAGAAAAACAAGGTGCACTGGGAAAAACTGAGATGAGTAAATTCTTCTGGAAGTATTTGGAGAAGGAAAGATCTGATGGATTAAGAGGCCATGCTACTTTAAGCAAGAGTAGGGAAATCTAGGTTTTGGCCCCTAACCAAATTTCAGTGTAGGTATTCTAAATTATACCCATTCAATAGTACTGCAGTTAAACAGCTGCTGCATTTTATTTGACTGGTGGCTGTACTTTAATAGTTAATTAAGTGATTCCTTTATACATAGTTTGAATCAGGGTGTTATAAAATTTCAAGACTGGTTAGTACTTTTTTTTTTTTTTTTTTAACAACAAGTACAGTGGTTAGGCAGCACAAAGCATATTATGCAAGTGGAAATCATATTTTGTCAATTACATCTAGTTTGCAGAATTCAGACACTTAATAGTTTACTGAAATTCTAGAATATTTATTATTTGAGACCAGTTTAAAACATACTTTAATCCTACTTGTACAGTAATTTATCTTCAAAAGTCAGTAGAGACACTACTAATCCTCAGCAGCAAAGAATCCTGTGGCACCTTATAGACTAACAGACGTTTTGGAGCATGAGCTTACGTGGGTGAATACCCACTTCCCACTTTCACCCACGAAAGCTCATGCTCCAGAATGTCTGTTAGTCTATAAGGTGCCACAGGATTCTTTGCTGCTTTTACAGCTCCAGACTAACACGGCTACCCTCTGATACTAATCCTCAGACATTCTTACAAGGTAAAATATTTACCTTGTTCACAGAAAACCTAGGCAGAGGTTGTGACTTCTCTAAAACCACAGATGGATCTGGGGTTAGAACTGAGGAATTCCTGTCTGATAATCCCATGATAGTGTGCTAGACCAAGGGCTTCGTCCACACTTGGACCTAGGCCAAAACACTCTACAGTGTGTGGCTGGCTAGTGCGCATTACATCCATCTGGACAAGCCCCAAACTGCTTTATTTTTTGGTAAAGTGGAGATTTTTCTCAGAGTTATTTAGACCTAGTTTTGTTGCTGTATAATAAAAATTAAAGATGTATCATGCTGGTAGGATTCCTTTGCTAGATTTCCTAGGACAAGTCATCAAGGTAATGTTACTATATTATACAATTGCATCATCACCGTCCTAGACCACTGCCAGATCTGCTCTTTTATTCTATCTCCCAAGTCGGAATGAATCAAATGATCTTGCTGAAGTCCCTCAGTAGCTGTAATATCTAATTTGTGAAAGGAATGCTTGACGCAAAATAGCCGATGCCAGTGAACATCAAGGAGGGATGAGAGAAGCAGTTTGCTAGCCTTATACCCACAATAATGAAATGTATACCGGGGAACTAGTTTACAGCAAATGGAAGGGTGAAATCTTTAAGACAGTTGAAACCTTTGAATAGGTTTTTTTGTGAGGATTATTGGGGTTTGCAGGATATTGAATGAGAATCGGTGAGGTCCTACTGTATGTAAGATGTCAGTGAATGCTGAGTAACATATCCATTTTCACAGGCAAGAGGGCTCTATTTATTAGCAAATGCTTCTAAAACAATTTCAGCTCTGTACTGACGTACACCTTCTTTAGATCATAATACCCACCCACCCAGGCATCTCCTCTTTCTTTTGTTGTTTCTGTTAAAGTGGGAGGCTTTGTGCTGCACGTCATGGAAGTGGGATGACTGTCCAGAGAATCTTAACAGTAGATGGCAGCAGATACTGCAGTATGTTTTTCTGCATGTCTCTAACCCAGGTTTTTTCCCCTCCTTTTAAAGGCTGTGTCATAATAAACAGACGAAGGTGTATCTCCCAGAACCTCCCTTTCCTCATGCTGAGGTAAGCAAATACGGAGGCACCATGTGTGATCAGTGCCAAGATTAGGTGGCTTCTTAAAAGCCAGAGCTGCACGAGCCCACTCTCTTTCTGTGACTAATCCTTTTGGATCTGTGAAATAGTCCTTTTGACCATTGGTCACACAATTGGCTTTCATTCCATTATTTATGAAAATAGTTTTTGGGGAGGAAGATGTCAGAATGTACCATTAACCCTACCATTATTATTGTAAGTCTGATGAAAATGTTACTACGCAATATCCGCTCCTCCATTTTACCTGCCTTCATGGAAAGGGGTCTGATACCAACACGTGTGTTTGCCCTTATCGAACTCTGAGTAGAAATATGCTCTTTGTTCAAACCAAGCCACTAATTTCAAAGTGCATAGAGACTAAACCTTGCTGTTGGGGATGAAGCTACCTTCCTAATCGAAATGGACACTCATGTTGTCTAGAGTTAAGATACTATTAATCCTCTATTTCAAGATGCCTTATCAATATACAAGGAGCTGAAATCATAAGTGCTCAGTGTTGTCTGCTATTTGCAAAGGAGTGTCCTGGGTGAGCACGATGCTGAAGCAAGTAAGATTGCTTGACGGCTGGCCCTTTGGGGTCCTTGCAGAATCAAGATGTGCATCTCGGGAGCAAAACTTAAATAGATGTGGCACAACTTCTGCCTTCAAAGAGACTTTTATATAGAATCCATGTATTGAAGGGAACCAATATACACCTCTACCTTGATATAACGCTGTCCTCAGGAGCCAAAAAATCTTGCCGCGTTATAGATGAAACCATTTTATATCGAACTGGCTTTGATCCACCGGAGTGCAGGGCTCCCCCCCAGAGCGCTGCTTTACCGCATTATATCCAAATTCGTGTTATATTGGGTCGCCTTATATCGAGGTAGAGGTGTATCTCCACTTAGAGTAAACGGGAGGCACAGGGACTGAGGAGTGTAGATAGAGGTGGCTTTCTGAGAGAAGGCGGCTAAATTTTCAGAGGAGCCTCTATCTATCTTGTATCTGAGATTGAGCAATTTTGCACATGCACATTTTGTAGGCTAGCTTGTGTATATAAATTCCATCATTTGTGCTCAAAAACATTTGTAAATGCTTTCAAGTGCATAGCTGCAGTCACATAGGTGGAGGCTTCAGATTAAATGCCTTGATCAACACCATGGTCTTTTGCCCTGAAGGGTTTGACCAGTGACCCATCCTTGGAGATGGGTTGGAAATCTCCACTGTCTACCACCTGTATTCCTTGCTTTGAGGGCCTGGTAGGTTCCTGTGGTATGGATATTGATCTTAACGGTGTTTATAAACTCTTTCACTGTCCCCCGTTAGGTAGGTTCAGAGTTATTTTAAACAGGGGCCTTGGTTTTACTTGGTTACTTGGCAAATGCACAAAAACATTTATTCAAATTAAAAGTTTATTGATTAAACACAAGGAGGAACACGAAATTAAAGCAGACCTTTATACTGAAGCTGTGATTGAGTGATTACACAAAACAAACGTACACTTTAATCATGCTTTTGACTTTCTCCTTTTGGAGGCAAAATATCAGTCTTATTTTCGGAACACCTTTCTTTGGTGAAAAAGACAGGATTAATTTTTGATGTGTAGAGAGCATTTATTTATCCTGTTCCTAACAGACACAAGGTGGAGAAGGGACAATAGAAAAGATGGGTGAAATATGGCTTTTGTTGATGGTTTTTGAAACGCTGGACTGCTGGTTAGCAATGAGTGAACGCTTTTGGCTGGCAAGTCAGCCACAACACCTGCTGCTTGGGATCAGGGAGTCATCGGATTGGATCTTCTCTTCTTAAACAAGGCAGGCTTGGATGAATATGGTATAGTTGACTTTGGGATTCGATGAAAAGCCAAGAGAGTGAGAAAGGGGCTAAAAGGAATGAAAGAGGGGCAGAAAATAACACAACAAGGGCAGGGAAAATTATGCAGGATCTTGTGTGCCTCTGCAGTGCTGGCAGTTGCAGATCCCCACTGATGGGCTGAGAATTGAATGTCCTGATGATGTGATGACTTCAGCACTCACAGGTGAAAACAAAATTCCTTGAACACGATTAAGGCCAGCCTGCCAGCCTTGCTCTCAGAAAGAAAGTCCTTTACATGAGCTGAACTGAGTGGCAGTTCAGGGGGATGGGCTGGGATGGGCTGGGCTGCAAGGTGGGTGGGGAGATGAGTGGGAGAACTGATCTGAACAAGTCTTTTCCAAAGTCTCTCTTTAAGAAACCCAAAAGGGGGAAAAGTGGGCATCCTTCTTCATTGCCCACATTATTTTGTCCAGCAATTAGACCTCATAGCTGTCACACCAATTCTGGTCTATTAACTTCTGATTCCACATCTATTTTTTTTACCAAGCTTAATTTCAGCAGTCCTTGGATTATATCAATGTGGCCTTCTTAGTTTAAAGCAGGGGTTCTCAAACTTAGGGTCATGACCCCTCAGGGGGTCGTGAGGTTATTATCTGGGGGGTCGTGAGCTGTCAGCCTCCACCCCAAACTCAACTTCACCTCCAGCAATTATAATAGTGTTAAATATAAAAAGTGTTTTTAATTTATAAGTGGGGGAGTGGTCACACTCAGAGGCTTGCTGTGTGAAAGGGGTCACCACTAGAAAAGTTTGAGAAACACTGGTTCAAACTAATCTGGCTTCTTTGTCTGATTCTCTTGCACTTGTTACAACATTGTGTTGTAACTAAATTGACCTGTTTTTCTTGGTTATTGTATCACCTTTGAACTTTTACATACTTTTTATATCTGAGTTTGCAATAGGGCTACGCTTTGTAGGCCCAATAGTCACAATGTTCCCACTGAATAGGAGTAAAATCTGGTCCCTAGTGTTCATTCTTTCCAGGTGCTAAACTATATTTCAAGCAGGGTATGCATTGAATCAAGAATAATGGAAATGTCCACAGCTAACACTCACACACGGTTCTTAAAAACTTACCCTAGTAAATCAGGTTCCAAAGCCTATTCTCAGAGTGCAAGACACTCCAGCCATACTTCCTAATTTACCCTGCGTCTCTCTGCTTTCCAAAGTGTCCTTGTTGGTCCATAGCACGTCTCTGAAGTGACTTCTGTTTCTCTGTATGCTCCCTTCCTACCGCCTATCAAAGGTTTTAAGGTTTCACAACCTTTTTTCCACAACACCAATGAACTGCTTGGTGAAAAAACATCCACCATCAAAGGGTGGATTAATGAAGCAGTCTGTCATGACGGGTGTGTGTGTTTATGCTATGTTAACTGCATCCTCTGATTTTAGTGGAAGCATCTTTAATTCCCTGGGTGGCCTGTTGATGATCAGATACCTCCAAACTATTTTACTGCTGTTAAAAAAATTTGTCAGCTCCATGTGTAGATTAAGTTAATTACTCTGATATCTAAAAATTGTGAGATACAGTTAGAATATTTCCAGTGTTAAGATTAGAGATTCATCTATCCCCTGAGCTAAAAATTCTTTGTCTGCAGCCTAGACTGTCAGTTTCGCTGGCCTTTCTCCCCTCACCCGCAAAAGAAGCAGTAAAAACACCCTGGGGACAATGGTGAGGATATGTTACAGCTAAAACAGTGCCTTTATTCCAGGAATTACTATAAACAGCAACTGAATTCCAAACTGTTATCTTAACACCACAACGTATAAAGATGCTGTAGCACTATCTAGTAAAATCTCAGATAATTGATTATGGAGCTGGGATAATTTATACCCCTGATCCAGTCCATTTAAGTCAATAGAAAGATTAACTACAGTGGGCTTTGCATCAGGCTTCTGATGGTAAATGAGGGAATGATCTAACTGGAACTGTTACAGGTATAGACAAGCAGCAAAGAATCCTGTGGCACCTTATAGACTAACAGACTTTTTGTAGCATGAGCTTTCGTGGGTCTGACGAAGTGGGTATTCACCCACGAAAGCTCATGCTCCAGAACGTCTGTTAGTCTATAAGGTGCCACAGGATTCTTTGCTGCTTTTACAGATCCAGACTAACACGGCTACCCCTCTGATACTTGACACCATGCAAGGTATAGAGAAGCCATTGTTTTGTTCTGTGCCTACCACTCTAGGATCCTGGTTCATTACTAAGGCTCCTAGGCACTATGGTAATAAAAATAATTCATAAGGACAAACAGTATAGTGAGTACTGCTGATTCCACAGTAATGTCCTCTAACACATATTAGGGGTTTGTAGTTGCAACTGGCGTGTGCACTGGGGATTTGAACTGTCTTCTGCTGGCCCCTGGTGATGAAATCAAGGCTCTAATGGGTCTCTTCATTGCTAATTCCTGTCATTTACTGACCACTTTGCAAATACAGGTTTTAAAGTGGTAACAAGTGCTCAGGCAGATTGAAAACTTGGCCCATATTAAAAAGTGCATGATGAGTCTGCTAGTCCATCTGGGGCAGAGGTTTTCAAACTGAGACATGTCCCCGTTCATGGGAGTGAGCAGCAGTGCCAGGCAGTTTAGGCCAGCCTCACGCCACCTCCAGCCCCTGACATGCCTCTTTTTTTATCTGGAGTGTGGGGGGTGGAGCAACCAAAAATTGTAACTCAAAGTTGGGGATGAGGGGAGCTCAGCTCAAAAAGTTTGAAAATCGCTGATCTAGGGCTTCTGGTAAGGTCATAAATGACTGTAGTGAGGTGCACTTCAGGAGAACACACACATCAGATTTATAGCCCCTAAGTTTGCTTCCTTTTATTTTATAAAATACATGGATCCAACTTTATTAAAAAAAGCGGTAAATACCTACAATCCACCCCCCAGCGCACTACCACACCCCTGTGCAGGCTCCGGTGCTCTCCACTGTGCAATTGTTCACTCTTAGCATTTGGGTAGCTTTCAAGGAGGCAATTATCTGCTCCTACCTTGATTGGTTCCCTGAGCTGCAATGCAATCCTTATTGTGCTCCCATATCCACTGATGGTTTAATATTACCATGCTGTGTAAAAGGGGTGGAGGTGCATCTGGTTTGGTTTTGGTTTTTTTCCTTTTGGGAAATGTAGAAGCTAGACTGAAAAAGGAAAAAACTCTGGTAATTGAGGCAGTGTGTAAGTATCTGTGCAAGGTATTTATATGGCCTCTGTGAGGTAAGAAAGTACTAGTGTTCCCATCGTACAGAGGGGAATCAGAGGCTAAGTGACTTGCCCAAGGTCATACAGGCAGTTCTTGTGGTGGAGCAGGGACTAGAACCCAGTTCTCCCAAGTTCTAGGTTAGAGTCCTAACCACTAGACCATCCTTCCTCTGTGTGTGTGTGTGTGCGCACGCGCGCACACATACATAATTTCTTTTTAAATCCATGAATCAATCATTTCATGGGAAGAGGACTGTTCAATGGGAACTTCAAGGGCACTGGTAATGAGTATCAGAAACATGAATTAAATGATCACTTGTATGGAAAGAGCATTTAGATCGGACTCTTTCTGATAGAATCATTGTGTGGTGCTTTTTGCAATGGTAGGTTTATCGCATTTGAACAGAGATCAGCTGATGAGCTCAGAGCATCTTTGGGAGAACAGAGTAAGAGAAATTACTCAAATACGCGTGTTAGTTATTTAGATGAGCAGCAGCAATGTGCTTGTTGCTGTATGCCAGTGGAGGAGGGTAGTCCTGGAAACTGATGCTCTCTCGTCACCAAACAAATACAGTATGGGCAGCAGAGTCCAGTCTGCTCCTGAAACTGGATGTTCCCATTACCTAGATAAATGTCCAGTTCTTTTATTTTATTTTTTTGTCATTCTAAGCTTCTATCTTTGGGGGCAATGAGTTATCCAGGTGGTTTATGCACAGTGTGAAAAGTATTTATTTCCTTTTATCGGTTGCTAATGTGTTGCCTTTACCATTTCGCTGCTTGACTGTCCCATTATTCTTATTATATGAGAAGGTAAATAGAAGTACCTGACTTGCCTTCTCCACCATTCATACACCTTGGCCCTCTCCCCTCTTCTATCTCCTCTCTAAACTAAGCGTTCCCAATCTGCTCAGTCTCTCCAAGCCTCTAACTCTCGTCACCGGCCTTTGAACCCCCTTATTTCTCCCATATCCTTTGTGAGATGGGATGACATGGAATTCTGCCCCTCAGAGCATCCTAAACACTTCCTCTCTCTCCTTGTTGTTGATGCTTTTCACCTAATTGTAGCTATATAACATATCTCCTCCCTTTGATCATTGCATAGAATTTGTTGTTCTCCTGGAAAGTGCTGTTTCCTAATGTCACTGAGTTGATTGTACAGGGAATCCCATGCTTCCACTACTGCAGGCCAGAAACGCAGGCTAAGATTTTCAAAGCGACCTAGTAATAAAGTTAATGGAAATTGGATGCTCAAATGCATTGAGCAGCTTTGAAAATTTCTTCCTTTTTTCTTTTACTGGAGCAGCAGTTAAATGGGAAAGTTTTCAGGTGAGTTTCTCCATAATGGCTGGGCCTGCAAGTCTCTGCTGCAAGAAAGTTAGTATCTACCAGTAGGATTTTAGTGGACACTGCAGCCAGTAATTTCTCAAGAGGAAGAACAGAGGTATGGGAAGGGCAATATGATGGGAAAGCACTGAAAAATTGTTGACCGATATCTGGACAGGTGTCGCCTCTGTTCATACAGTTGCACCAGTTCTGTTTTCACAAGCAGTTTTTGTAACTGGAAGGGCTAAGAGCTTGTACTGAGGCAACTTTGGAAGCGTCTACCAGGTTAAAAATAAAATGTAACAAATATTTTGAGTTTAGGGGATTAGTAAAGAGAGAAGGATGGAGTCTTTTATCTCCAGGACGCTGCTTTGACAAAATTTTCAAATGTGACTAAGGGCTTGACTATACATGAAAATTAATCTGGAATAAGGTAGAGTGTGAGTTTAAAGCAAATGAATCATTCTTGCTTTAACTTTGTGTGTGGATGCTCTTATCCTGAAATAGGAGTGCCTTACTTCAAACTAGCTTAATTCACTGCAAAGGGGAAATGGCTAGAAAATAGGCTATTGTCTTTTGACTGCAAGTAGCTGGGGTGGAAGTAATTTGGATTGTTTGCTATGGAAAAACTAGCACTCTCTGACTTGATCTTTGTTTCCTTCCTTCATATACTGGATCCAGCTCACCATATTCAAAGCAATAAATAACAGGAATTAAGTGACGCTTCCACAGCAAAGGGCCTCTGTTAGAGGTGGCCTATAGAGGGGACAAGGAAGGTGAACTAACACATGCATCACTCCCTCCCTCCTTGATAAAATAGAGGCATAGCTATCAGAACTTTTGGATGCAGAACACACACAAAATAAATGGCAATAAATTTTGGCTTTGCTGAACAAAGGATACACAATGGTTACATAGATTTATCCAGTTTATAGTAGCAGTTACTGACCCTATAAATCATGTCTACTGCATTAACGGAAGCATAGCCATTTGGGATTTAAAAAAAAACAACACACAACAAAAAACTCACCATAATTTAGGTTCAATACACTTTACTGTCTCTTATCTCTTAAGCTTTCAGTCAATAAAGAATCTTTCCACAGAAAGAGAGGTCCTAAATGTTTCATGTTTCTGAAAGCTAAAGCTTCAAGACACAATTTTGGAGATACAGATTGGATAAGCACCAGCCAATGCTGCTGACCCTAGCTTGTAGCAGATGGTGCCGTTTTTAACATGGTTTGGTAATCATTGCTATGCTTCTCTATATTGAGGAGACAAAGTGGTTGAGGTAATATCTTTTTTTATTAGACCAACTTTTGTTGGAGAAAGAGACAAGCTTTCAAGCTTACAGGAGCTCTTCCATGTAAGTGAAAAAGCTTCTCTTTCACCAACTGAAGTTGGTCCAAAAAAAGATATTACCTCACTCACCTTGTCTCTCTAATATCCTGGGACCAACATGGCTAGAAGTGCACTGCAAACAATTCTCTTATTGTAGACATGTTCAAATGTGTTCATGTAGCCCATTTCCTGTTCAGATCTCAAAGATGTTTATAAATATTCACCAATTAAATCCCCCTAATACGCTAGTGAGATAGAGAAGTATTTGTTGTTAGGCCCATTTTACAGATGTTTCTCATGGGTCTCTAATGTTTTTATGTATGGCCGGCAGTCATACTACCTCAGGCCATGGCTTCATCAGATAGGTATATCTCCATATATTAAATATCTCATAGAACTGGAAGGGACCCTGAAGGGTCATGGAGTCCACCCTGTGCCTTCACTAGCAGGGACCAAGTGCTGATTTTGCCCCAGGTCCCTAAGTGGCCCCCTCAAGGATTGAGCTCACAACCCTGGGCTTAGCAGGCCAGTGCTCAAACCACCGAGCTATCCCTCCCCCTCAGATATCGCAACTTGGAGCAGGCCTAGTCAGTTACTTATTGGGACCTCCATGAAACACACCATGCTGCAAGGAATAGTGGTGGGGATTCAGTAAGTAGCATTTTCTTGAATCAGTCCTGAATGAATGCCCCCATACTTGATGATGACCTGTTCTGTTCATTCCCTGAGGGCACCTGGCATTGGCCACTGTCAGAAGACAGGATACTAGGCTAGATGCACCTTTGGTCTGATCTGGTGTGGCCGTTCTTATGTACTGTGCTGAAGAATACAGTGGTGCTGGAGATATAAAACCAAGGTCCAAGACATTTGTTATCATTTAAAGAATCTCTGGCTCTCATGATAAGCACAAGAAGCTGCTGTGAAGGTGCTCAGAGGCTTGGAAGGTGGATTAGTGAGCAGGGTGCAGGTGAGATGGCCAGAGTTGCACAACAAATTAAAAGCAGCAAAGAGTCCTGTGGCATCTTATAGACTGACTAACATGCTCCAAAACGTCTGTTAGTCTATAAGGTGCCACAGGACTCTTTGCTGCTTTTACAGATTCAGACTAACACAGCTACCCTTCTGATACTTGACAACAAATTAAATGATCACATGATCTTGGACAATATAGAACTTGCGTACATTTATAAAGATACATTTTACAGTGCATCACATGTCTATGAATCTAAACATATGCAGATAAAATAAGTCAGGTCTTTGATCATCTTCTGACTTAATGGTTCCCCCAGTGCTTAGCAAAGCTTTGAGTGCTGTGTGTAAAATCTTATATTAGAATGGAGATTATGGATCTGTGTACTAGTAGAGTGATTTGGGATCTTTGGAAGAAAGGTATTATATAATTGCCAGTCATAGGATTATCAGTAATTTATTGCAATTTTCCTGGAGCCTTTCCCTGGTTCTGTGGCACATCACACATCCACTTTGGTTTCCAGAGTATAAATTCCCCACGTACTCCACTGAAACAAGATTTACAACTTCAGGTTTAGGATTTTGACATAACTCTGATATGTGCTGCAGTTAGCTTTTGGAACTGTTTCCCTTCTAGGATCTATTGGATTCCAGCCATTTACAGGATAAAACATGTTTTGCCTATTGTCTGCTAAGCCGCTCTGCAGCCAGCTCTTATTACTGGAGGCAACATTTAGATTCTAAATATTGCACTCCAAATGCTTCAATCAGAAATCTTTACCAACCTTAATTATAGGAGTGTTTGCAAGATTGAGTACATATTAACTGCCACAACAGTCAATGGATGCATATTTAAATTTTCCATTTAAAAGCTGAATTGGAATTCAATATTGTGAAGTTGCAGGAGGTGGGGTGCCTCAGACTTCCACGTTGTAAAGACGTAGAGAAAGTCATAAGCCCTTTATGATGTGGTGGTTAATTCGCTGTGATCCAAGAGCCTAAGTGGTAAATATAATGGACGGGCCTGCATGAAGTTTCCATCCTGTACATCAGACCTCAAAGGTAGTGCTGCCAATCAAACCCTTGTGATCCATTTGTGGGCTGGAGTGTAGTTTTACATTGCCTGTGCAGCAGCAGGCAGGCAAACCAACGGCCAAATACATCAAAGACAAAATTGTGCCAGAAAACCCTTTTAGAAGAAGCTGAAAAGGAGAGAAGGTGGAAGTGAGAGAAGAGGAGAAAGTACTTATTTGTCCAATGTGTAGCAGGGCTTCTTTCATAACCTGGAATTGAGGGCAAGTTTCTGTGTTGCATATTCCAGGGTCAGTATTGCATTGACTACAGCAGGGGTAGGCAACCCAGGGCATGCATGCCAAAGGCGGCACGCGGGCTGATTTTCGGTGGCACTCACACTGCCCAGGTCCTGGCCACTGGTCGGGGGGGCTCTGCATTTTAATTTAATTTTACATGAAGCTTCTTAAATGTTTTTAAAACCTTATTTACTTTACATACAACAATAGTTTAGTTATATATTATAGACTTATAGAAAGAGACCACCTAAAAAGGTTACAATGTATTACTGGCACATGAAACCTTAAATCAGAGTGAATAAATGAAGACTCGGCACATCACTTCTGAAAGGTTGCTGACCCCTGGACTACAGGGACCTCTAGTGGTTTAGCCTGACCAATTGCAAACAGTGTTCATTGCTGCTGAACTTGATAACAACCTGCATATACGGTACCTCCAGAACTTGTGGGTGGATGGTGGTTTTTATTTCTTGTTCAGATCCTGTGTACCCAAGAAATGCTGTTGTTTTACAGCAGAGGCATTCATGTTTCTTAGCAGTACAGAAAAGGGATCAGTGCTGCCCCAAGAAACTTAGAATCTGAGTTAAACATAACACGGCAAGAGATAATAGATAAATAAAAGGGAGCAGAGCTCTGGAAAGGCAAGAGTTACAGCACTGAAAGACCACGAGATGCTTATTTTAACGCACTCTTCCTCTTGGTTTCTCTTCTAAAATTGAATGTAGTACAATGGAGACCAGTGTCCAGAATGAAGGTCTCTGGCTTTAAGTCATGGCATGCAAGTTGGTGTGTATAGTGCCATTCACTCGCAAGCAGGATTGTGCAGGATTTCTGTAGAATAGCACAGATGGTTTTGGAAACGCATCGCTTGAGCCTGTGTTGCAGATTCCTACAGCCTGAATGACTGCTACGCTTGGCAGCAGTCAGCACTGTGTGTTCGGGGGTGGAGGGGTTAAATTAAGAGACCCAGTTCTTTTATATACTGACTGGCAGGGAAAGAAAAATCACTCCAATGTTTCCTTTGACTTTATTGATGTATTTAAAATGTTTCCTTTTCTCAATTTCTTAAACCATGGACTATCCATGAAACAATTTATTCAGAAAGCAATTTCCTCAATTCAGAAAGTCAAGGTGTTCAGAGACTATGGCGATGGAGCATATAAGTACTGAGAGAATCTAATCAGATTGTGCCCGGAGGATACATTTATTTATTAAATACAGGCTCCTCCCAACACTCTGGGCAAGTTAGATCCTCATTTTACAGATGGAGAAACCAGAGGCAGAGGAAATAAAACAAAGCTCTACTCTGAAAAGTGGCTTCATAAACTTTGCACCATCTCACTAAGGGGATCTGCCCCCTGTGTGTATTCAGTCATAGCTGGCTGACCTTAGGGGAAAAAAGTAACTTTTACTGCATTTCTTTTAGTCTGGCAGAGCCAACCTAGCTAAGAGAGGGCAAGCTGGAGTGTGTTCCTTCTTGTGGCTCATCAGAAGAGGTTTCCTGTGATTTGAATCTGTTACATCTAAATCCAGTAGTGACAGATGTTGCTCAGGGCAGAATTTCTCAGCATTAACATGACCTGCAAAGAACCATCGTTAACTCTTGGATCCCATAGTGTGTTCAGTGAGACAGCAGCTAGAAGGAGCAGCTTTTTACCAGTAAACTGAAGATACTTTGCTCTGAAGATGATTGAGAGGCACTACATGGGGAACCTCTGCAGAGCCACCTTTCAGAATAGTATTACAGGAAGTCAGGAGCATAACTCCCAGTCCTGTGCTCAGCTCTCCAGACCACACCTCCCTCAGATTGTTTACTGCAACAGTGACTCAATGAGCTCAAGTCTTATGGAATATATGGGAGTGAGCCGTGTATGTTGTGTTGTGAGCAAGACACGAGAAGTCATTCTTCCGCTCTACTCTGCGCTGGTTAGGCCTCAACTGGAGTATTGTGTCCAGTTCTGGGCACCGCATTTCAAGAAAGATGGAGAGAAATTGGAGAGGGTCTAGAGAAGAGCAACAAGAATGATTAAAGGTCTTGAGACCTATGAAGGAAGGCTGAAAGAATTGGGTTTGTTTAGTTTGGAAAAGAGAGACTGAGAGGGGACATGATAGCAGTTTTCAGGTATCTAAAAGGGTGTCATCAGGAGGAGGGAGAAAACTTGTTCACCTCAACCTCTAATGATAGAACAAGAAGCAATGGGCTTAAACTGCAGCAAGGGAGATTTAGGTTGGACATTAGGAAAAAGTTCCTAACTGTCAGTGTGGTTAAACATTGGAATAAATTGCCTAGGGAGGTTGTAGAATCTCCATCTCTGGAGATATTTAAGAGTAGGTTAGATAAATGTCTATCTGGGATGGTCTAGATAGTATTTGGTCCTGCCATGAGGGCAGGGGACTGAACTGGATGACCTCTCGAGGTCCCTTCCAATCCCAGAGTCTATTAATATATTATAAATAACCAGCTATATATTAGGGTTGGGGGTGTTTGTGTTTGTATGTATATATATGTATATGCATAAGCATACAGATATACACAATAATATAATAATAGCCGACCACAGATGTGCGAAAAGTTGGTAAAGTCTCATTATTATTTTATTTCAGCTCATTCAGACAAACAAACTGAAGCACTATCCCAGTATCCATGGAGACTTCAGCAATGATTTCAAACAGCCATGCGTTGTGTTCACTGGACATCCATCCCTCAGGTTTGGGGATGTGGTGCACTTTATGGAGCTGTGGGGAAAATCTAGCCTTAACACTGTTATATTTACAGGTAAGTGAAGTGCTGTTCACAGTATACAACTGATAGTGTGTCATACGTTCTTGTTGGACCAGATTCCGAGGCCTCCCTTGTTCCCCAGTATGATGACTTCAGTAGGAGCTTGTTCAAGTAAGGCTCTCAGGATTGACATTGACAAATAATTTATACTGCATTTCATTCCTGTTAGCCCTGTGGAGTTGATTCTTGCCCTGCATAGCCAGTCTTTGCCTTTTGTAAGCAAGATCTTTGTATGTACTGCAGTAAAATGCCTACAAGAGATCAGCTCTTGGATGAAGAGCAGTTAGCTCAAACTGATCCCTGCCAAGGAAGAAGCGATGCTGATTGGAAATGCTTTGATGAGCTGGCCAAGACTTTGTCTCCAACTTCCATCAAAAGCATACAGCCCTTATTCATCAAAGTGGTACAGAACCTAAGGTTCCTCTTAGACTTCTTGCTACTCTGAGATGACCAGGTCGACTCAGTTTCCAAAATTCCTCCCTTTACCTCTAGCTTGCTAGGAAACTTCATTCCTACCTTCTGGCTGGGGACCTAGCCACAGTGATCTATGAGTTGTCACCTCCAGGCTGGATTACTTTAGCTGACTGTATCTGAAGCTGAATGTGAAGATGATAAACAGGTTCCAGCTGGTCCAGAACGGGGCGGCCTACTCTCTCCCTGACTCAGGCACTGAGAGCAAGCCTGTACTCAAGTCCCTCCACATTCCCCCAGTCAGCTTCCGATGCCAGTTTAAGGCCTTGGTCCTAATTTTCAAAGCAATTAATGGATCAAGCTCCTGCCGTGTCAAAGGCTGATTGTGATCTATGAATTACTGGGACAGGTGCATTCCTCTGGGACAACGCAGATCCCAAAGCCCAGGAAAAAGCACGAGAGCTGTGAAGGAAACATCCTCTATGGAGAACAATCTTCCAGAGTTGATCAGAGTTTGACCATCATTAGAAAATGTTGCAAAGCCTTCCTCCTTGAGAAAGCTGTTCCACCATCCCTGCCCCAAGCAGAGTTCTGGCCCTGTACTGGGAAAAGTGCTAGAGACTCCGCTTTTTTCTCTGAAAGGTGCCCTGATACTATGGTGAGGAGACAGCTCTACAGATGGTCACGTGTATCCCCATTGGAAAGGCAGAATATAGTCCCCCTATTAAACAGACACTACATTTTGTCACTAATGAAAGCCAGAAGAGGCCTATTTGTAAGCAAAGCATGAGCCCTGCTGAGTGACTCGCTGTGGATTTTTATACCATACTCCATGCTATCTGGGTGTCACTACATCATTAGCTGCTTTAGCTCTGATTCCAATAGCTGACAACACTGCCATATAGCAGCATACCGATTTGGAAATATCAAACCTCATGCCTATTCCGGACTCCTTAATTTGGGGCCAAGTTCTGATGTCCTCACGTTGATTAGTACCTTACTCCACAAGTAGTCCCATGGAAATTAATGCAACTACTCGTGCAGTACAGTATTACCCAACATGAGCAAGAGTAGCAGAATCTGGCCCTTACTGAGAAGGTGTTTCATTCTGAGCCTTTCTTCAAGGAGAAGCAATTGTCCCATCAGGTACTAAAATGTAGTCATTTTGAGATCTGAATGAAATAGAGCAGGTTCTCTTATTTATATAGCTGCTTCACAATGCTATTAGGAGACCCTAAAGCTGGTGGCCAAAGCTTAGCGTGTGAGTGAGCATTGGCACTGACCCAGCCTACGTGAGGCCTCCTGAGATATGCAGTATTGCATCCACTGTGGTTTGTTATAGTGAGTTTAGTTCAGTCCGGGTGTCACTGACAGCTCTGCGAAGAACAGCCTATTCTCCAGACGGGTGAGACAGTGAGGGAGCAAGCTTTCCACATCCTTCCCCCCGCGGTCCCTCCAGTGAAATTGAGCCACAACCCAGCATTGTGCCTCACTGCCAGATTTCCTGCCCTAGTTCTCCACAGGTGGAGGAAGTAATCCACAAGAGTTGGGTGTGTGTTTGTTTGGGTTTTTATCACCATGTCTCCAACTCTGTTCTGAATCGGCCTCATGGCTATACTTACACTTCCGCGGTTGCTACCCGGGTGGAAAACTATGGGTTTGAATTTTACTAGCGTAGGCAAGACCTAGGAGTGTGATGGAAGTTGGTGGAAGGTTTCTGACTCTCTTTAAGTACATGCCCAACAAGGATGCCAGTTAGTACCAGCCATTGTGGGTTTAGTGAGGAAGCACCTGTCCCCTCGAAACTGGTCTGAGGTCACTACCAAAAATCACATAAGCTGCAGAACAGCCATCTGATGACAGCAGCTTTCAGTCACTACCACCTGTGCTAGAATGCACTGGAGGTAAAAAAGATAAATATCCCATTCTATTGTGTGCTGTCCTGAGTTGTCCAGTTCTCTGCAGATCCACTAGGATTATGGTAGAATATTTGTTGAATAGTTCCTTATTCTTCCATGAATCTAATACTGACACCCAGCCTAAACTAAAAGGAGTAATTATGAGGAAAATGGTGAAAATGTATTTGCTGAAGGTGACACTTATGCAAAATCATCTTGAAATATGAAGTGTTTGTGTTGGATTTTTGTCGGGCTGAGAAATCAGGCCACTCAGGTGGGTCTGTGATACTGAAAAATGGTAAATTGTGCTTATTTTTTAGGATCTGATTAAAACTAAGAGATGCTGTTTTTGTCTTGATTAAATTTGTTATAGAAAAATCAGGCAATAATGCTTTCAGATGAAATGGTGCTGCTCTGTTGCTTGATTGAGCTAAGACTAATTGTGGGCATAATTTTCATCAGATTAACTGAAAATAACTAGGAGGAAAAAAGAGAAATCCATAAGTGAATTAACATTGCCAAATGACGGCTTGTCTAGACTAGGACATGGTAATAGGGAGAGGAATTGGGCAATCTTTGTTCTTGAGACATCAAATATCTTCTGCATTTTTTTCCCTCTCCCAGAGCCTGACTTTTCTTATCTGGATGCACTGGCTCCTTATCAACCTCTGGCTATGAAATGCGTTTACTGCCCCATCGACACGAGACTGAATTTTATTCAGGTGTCCAAGTTACTCAAAGAAGTCCAGGTAATGAAATCTCTCTTGCTTTCTCTTTATATTTATACACCTACACCCACCCACCCAATGGATACTTTCACTGTGGATGATCTTTATATTAAAGAAATGACTTTCTGTTTTCTTGTTTTGCCAAGTCTCTAGAAGAGAACACACAGCATATGCCTTCTCTTCTAATAGGCTGCACTGAAATGTGTACAAAGTGGCCACCAGTCTCCAGACAGTGGACTTCAAACATTTAATGGCTCACTATGCAAAGTAGCAGTATTGTAGCAGAAAACATCACACATTTCCAAGACTGAGCCTCTTGGCAGTTTATAAACGCAATCATTTTTCCCTTTGAATCTTTCCTGCTTGTTTAAATATGGCCTGGATGTGTGTGATAAGTATTTATGTCCCAAAATTGCGAAGTGTGCTTGGTTCCCTCAGCTTCATCAACTTCAGTTAACTCCACCATTGCCTGGTCCCTCAGGCCTATAATCACAGCCTCCTCTTTGATACGGATACTGCAGTTTTTGGGCCTTCACATCCAGGCCATATCCAAATCCTGCTGCTTCCTTTTTTTCTCTCCGGCCAGACTGCCAGAGCTCTTCTTCAGACTGACATCTCCCACCTTGGCTACCACAGTCTCCTCTTCAGTCTTCCCGGCATCCACCTCACCTCACCCCACCCCTTTCTATTCAAAACGTTGCTGCTAAACTTTTCTTCCTGGCTCATCCCTTCAATCATGTTATCCCCACCCCTCCTCCTGTTGGGTTCTTCTATTGGCTCCCTCTTCAACACATCCAACACACAGGATAGTGTGAGGGATTGTGAAAGAACAACCTAGCCAATCATCTCTTCGCATTGTGAGCTTCCCCTTCACTCTGTGAATGATGGCAGATCCCATTGGTCGCTTCTTCCATGTTGCCCTCCTCTGATGAGTTCTCTATGAAGCCTCCAAATGGTCCGTTTGGCTATATATGCAACCATATATTCCTCCTCCTGTCACCTTTGTCTTCCCACCCTCCACTCTCTTATGTTCTACACCCACCTAAGGTGACCAGATGTTAAGGGGAAAATATCGGGACCGTCACAAGACGAGGGAGTGGCGTTTCTTTTTTCTTTTCTTTACGCTCACCCGTCCGGGACTTCAGCAGCAATTCGGTGGAGAATCCTTCAGTTGTGGACGGTCTTCAGTGGTATTTCAGTGGTGGGTAATAAGCCTTGCCCTCAAAATACCGCCGAAGACTGTCAGCGACTGAAGGACTCTCTGCCGAATTGCCACCGAAAACCAGGAAACAAAATATCAGGACACATGGTGTCCCGACCGTACTCTGGTCGGGACGCGGGACAAACTCCTCAAAATCAGAACAGTCCCGATTTTATCGGGCCGTCTGGTCACCCTACACCCACCTGTGGTATTTTGTCCCTATTTCAAGTGAAAGCTTTTTGGGACTGTCTTCAGTTTTGTACAGCACCTAGCATAACTATTGACATTTACTTGTATTCAGATGCTGCCTCGGGACACCAGTCAGGGTCCGTTATGCTAGGCTGTGTACAACACGTAACATAACGTAGACTGTCCTGATCCTGAACCTCTTACTCCAATCCTGATTAAGGGTGTCTGGATGCTGCTGGAATACAACTAATGTACAACTATGTTGCAAACCTTGTAATTGCAGTGTCAGTACTTGCATTATATATACCTCCTAGGCCAGTGCACATTGACGGTTGGACGTCTGTCTTCACTACCATCTTCTCTTCTCTTCTAGCCTCTCCATGTGGTTTGTCCAGAGCAGTACACTCAGCCTCCACCCACCCAGTCCCATCGCACAGACCTGATGATAGACTGCCAGCCGCCGGCAATGTCATACCGCAGAGCAGAGGTGCTGACTCTCCCATTCAAGCGGCGCTATGAGAAGATTGAAATCATGCCAGAAGTGAGTGACAAAAGGAAAACAGCATGCTGCCCCCTTGCTGTCTAACACCACATTGGTCCTGATGCTCTGTGTCTGTAGTCTCTTCAAACAGAAAGGTGTTGCACATATGACTTATATTGCATATGAAGGTGCAAAGCACTTCCCACTAAGCAGAAGGCTAGAATGAGAGCTACTCCTAAGAGGGTGTTCACAGTGTGAATATATTAAAGTTGACAGAATCACTGTGGGAAAGCTAAAAATGTTGTTGATTATCCTTTGCAAGCACGTCACACTTCAAAGCACGTCACACATATGTTAATCCTCTGTGAACACCGGTGAGGTTGCCAACTACAATCCCCATTTAAAAGATGGGTAAACTGAGGCACTGAGACGCTGAGTGGTTTGCCCAAGGTCTCACAGTGAGTCCGAAAGAGAGCTGGGAATTGACAGAGCTACTGGCTTCTGTCTCCTTCACCACTTGCTAGAAAAACCCTCTGCTTCTCTTGTGAAACCATGATAAGGCATGCTAGCAAATGGCTTAGAATCATAGAATATCAGGGTTGGAAGGGACCTCAGGAGATCATCTAGTCCAACCCCTTATTTAGTGTTAACAAATGATGAGTCAGTAAACGGTCTTAGAGTCCAATAAATTAATTGGTTGCTTGTAACCATCAAACATAGGCTCGTAGACTTTAAGGCCAGAAAGGATCATCATGATCATCTAGTCTGACCTCCTGCACATCACAGGCCACAAAACCTCACCTAGCCACTCTTGTAATAGGCCCATATGCTCTGGCAGAGTTACTGAAGTCCTCAAGTCATGATTTAAAGCCTTCAAGTTACAGAGAATCCACCATTTACTCTAGTTCAAACTGGCCGGTGACTTGTGCCCCACACTAGAGGAAGGCAGCCCCCTCTGCCCCGGACTCCAAGGTCTCTGTGATTCTGACCTGGGTGAAAATTCCTTGTTGACCCCAGTTATGGCAAACAGTTAGACCCTGACCATGTGGGCAAGACCCAGCAGCCAGAAGAATTCTCTATAGAGCCCTCCAAATCAGTGACCCATTTCCCCTGTTGAAGATATTTGCTAATAGCAGTCCCAGATGGGCCATATGCCATTGTAAAGTAATCTCATCAGACCATTCCCTCTATAAACTTTTCCAGCTCAGTCCTGAGACAAGGTAGATTTTTCCCTTCCATTACTCCCCTGGGGAGGCTGTTCCAGAATTTCGCTCTTCTGATGGTTAGAAACCTTTGTCTAATTTCAAGCCTACATTTATTGAGGGCCAGTTTGTTCTTATGCCAACACTGGCCCTTAACTTAAATAATTCCTCTCCCTCCCTGGGGTTTACCCCTCTGCTGTACTTATTGAGAGCAATCATATCTCCCCTTGTCATTTGTTTTGTTAGGCTAAACAAGCCAAGCTCTTTAAGCCTCCTCTTTTAAGGACAAACACAAAGTACTACACTTAGGAAGGGAATAATCTGTTGCACAAATACAAAATGGGAAATCCCTGCCTAGAAAGGGATACTGCAGAAAAGGATCTGGCGGTTATAGTAGATCACAAACTAAATGCGAGTCAATGAAATACAGTTGGAAAAACAGTGAGCATCATTCTGGGATGTTTTAGCAGAAGTGTTGTTAGCAAAACATGAGAAGTAATTAATTATGCCGCTCTACTCAGCACTGATCCTTATCAGTTGGAGCACCGTGTCCTGTTCTGGGCACCATGCTTCAGGAAAGATTGGACAAATTGGAGAAAGTCCAGAGGACAGCAACAGAAATGATTAAAGGCCTAGACAACATGACCTATGAGGAAAGATTGAAAAAATTGGGTTTGTTTAGTGTGGAGAAGAGAAAAGTGAGGAGGGACATAAGTCTTCAAGTATGTCAAAGTTTGTTATAAAGAGGAGGATGATAAATTATTCTCCTTATCCAATGAGGATTGGACAAGGAGTAGCAGGCTTAAATAGCAGCAAGATAGTTTTAAGTTAGACATTAGGAAAAACTTACTTACTGTCAGGGTAGTAGTGGAACAAATTACCGAAGGAGGTTGTGGAATCTCTGTGATTGGAGGTTTTTAAGAACAGTTTAGACAAACACTTCGTCAGAGATGGTCTAAATAATATTAGTCCTGTCTCAGTGCAGGGGACTGGAATAGAAGACCTATCAAGGGTCCCTTCCAGTCCGACATTTCATCCTAGAAGCCCTTCTCAGCAACTGTTGCATTTTGAAGTTATCTTTCATAAACAGGGGAGACCAGAATTGCGCAAACAGTATTCCAGATGAATACTACTTATGCCTGTCACATTGATTAATAATGTATTAATCCTATGAACTATGCACAAACGTACTCTTAATATTAAGTGACTTGTATTCTAACAGGCATGATGTTAAAATATTTTGACAATACAATCAGCACAGATGTGTCTGTGGATCAAAGGTGAGGCTGTTTACAAGCAGACTATATAGCCCCATGGCAGTGGATTAAAAAAAATCTGTTTTTCATTGGAGGAAAAACAATACCCTTAGTATTAACACAGGATGCAGAACTACATGAGGAGCTGTACTTGAGTAACAAACTGAGATAAGCCAAGCTCCTACCAGCACCACATCATCTTTATCCAATTTGTGCCTGAATTCAGTTTTATGAGTACGCAACCACCTGCTGAGATTATCCCTGGAATTGAGGATGTGTTTTTAATTGAAAAATATAGTCTCAGATGGAACGTCACTGTGGCATGTGGATTTGTTGAAGTCATTTGCATATTTATTGGATCCTGTTAAAGCTAGGGCTAGTAAAAGGTGACGTGTGTTGAGGGTTGCGACCAAAACAAATCTTGTGTTAACATGGTGATATTCACCCCCTGTGCAGAGAGCCAGGTCAAGACCTAGAGAGCATTTAAATTCTACTGTTTAAGTCCTGGGGCTTCCCTTCAAGCCTGAGGGTTTGAGTGGTACCTATTTCTTGGCCTGGCTCTGCTCCAGGGCAATATCACCTGTCTCTGAAAACAGCGAGGCTAACAGCAGAGTAAATCCTGCAAAAAACATTATTCAGACAATTCTTGTATTCTAAATACATTCCTTTCAGAAAGAGAAAGGATGGCCCACTGGTTAGGGCACTGGCCTGGTACTTGGGAGACAAACGTTAACGTCCCTGCTCTACTACAGACTTCCTGGGTCAACTTGGGCAAGTCACTTAGTGTCTCTGTGCCTCAGTTCCACCTCTGTGCAACGTGGGTAATAGCACTGCGTTCCCTAACAGGAATGTTGGGAAGGTGAATTCACTAAATCTTGTGAGGCTCTCAAATACTCTGCTGATGGAGTCCAGATGACTGTGTGTGTGAGAGAGAGAGAGATGCCAGCTGTGTTTGTTTTCCTAGAATATGCTCGCCCACAGGCTTATTGGCAAGAATATTTGCAGAAACCACCATTTTTCTTTTCCATCAAATAACACTAGGTATAAAACTTCTAGTCACACCAGAAACCTAATTCAAAGCTATTTGTCCATTCAGGGCATGGAAACGTCCTCCATGACTAATCGGAACACCCTGAGTTTTAAAGCGTGACTGCCAAATGCTTGGAGCCAATTCCTCATGAGCAGTGCTGAGGCTGAAATAGGTTCATGTGAAACATCTGTCGTAGTTTTGAAGCACGCCTGGCTTCTGGGAAGCGTGATTCTTTGCAGAATATTTGTAAACAGAAAAGAGCCAATGGGATGGATAAACTGGTCTTTAGGGATAGTTCACCCAGTCTGGGGTCCAAATAGGAACCCAGAAGATAGTTCTGGAAAGGACCTCCTAGAGCATCGAGTCTGTTACCTGGCACTTGTGTGGTACCACAGCCTGTGCAGTATATTTCTTACACTGTGCAGCTGACCTCCCTGAGAAGGATCCAGCCTCTTCAATGAGACTCTCCAACCAGCCGTGGGGAAAATAGTGAAGAGAGGAAGAAGGGGAATTGAAATGATTGAGCTAGTGTCAAAGTACCAACAAAACTCATCCCCTTTTTGGCAGCCTCAACCAAGACCAAGAAACTGAGTAGGCCATGGAGACTGAATTCCCAACATATCCCTAGAGCTGGTCCCTTCAGGTCAGGTCGGAAGTACAGTTAGGGTGAGATGTGACGAAGCTTGCTCTGTTGTCTGTTAACCAGTGGAGAGAGGGCTTCAGTCTCCAGCGGAAAGATAGCCTATGGGCTAAGGTGCTAGGTGGGAATTGGGAGATCTGGCGTCTATTCCTCCCGCTGTCACAGCTTGGGGCTTTCTATGCAGTTTTTGTACTGCTTTAACTGTATCTGTTTAGAAATTAGTATAGTTTGAGGTACAACTCCTCAAGGGGTACCACTGTAAAAGTGTTTTACTGGCATAGCTGTGTCCACATGAGGGAAGGATGGGGGTGAGAGAGAGAGATTTAACTATATTGGTATAAAATCACACCCCAGGATACCACAGTGGTGAACTCAATAGAAAACCCTACTAATAAAGGGCTGTCAATAGGGCATCCTTCACCAGCACTGAAATGTTAAGAGAAAATAGCATAGAAAAGATTTTGTTCATTCTTTAAATGAATGTAATGCTGGTGAAAGGTGCTGAATTGGCAATGCTAAAGACTGAATTCTCTGGCCACCCACACAACACGTGCCTCTGCTAAGGAGTTAACTTTCTCCCCCTGCACTGCCAACATACCTCCAGGAGGACCCAGTACAACCACATGGAAATCGAATTCTGTCTTCCTGGTCCATGCAGTCTTTGACCTTTGAGTCTCACAATAAGGATGGATGCCTGTTGGCACTAACCACAACTCATTCAGGCTATGCAAATCCTTGACATCTCTAAGAGTGTAATCTCTCCTTCTCCGTATCATCAGCCATACCCTCTAGTATAACTGATCTTTAGGGATCATTATAATCTTCAAAGACCTGGGAGGAGGGGAAATTGCATGCAATGGCATGTATTTGTTTCACCCCCACTCCTCCCCCCACTTCACTTAACATCCCAGAGAACTGCCCCCACTCCACCTTTCAGAGTTGTCATAGCCCCCTGCCGTTATGATCCTGGAGAAGAGACCAGTGTGTTGCTCCTTTGTTATGCAGAGGAGTCATTAGTAGTTGGTTTGGAAAGGTTTTCCCCTTGCACAGATGAATTACCTATTTCAGCCAGGGTTTATGCCGGCTTCCCAAACATGTGGAAGATTTCAGTGTCAGATGGTGCCTGCAACATCCCCATCTGCAGGGAGGGCCATTTGGGGCCAAAATCACACCAACGGTGGTCCCTGTATGGTGGAAAATCTCAAGCAACGGTGTAAGTGGCAACACCACCTGCTTGTCTGGTGGTGAATACCACCACCCTGTGTTGTGTGGGAGCTGGACTGCCACAGGGAGGGCTATTGTACAACTCTCTGCATCAACATTGTGAATCCAGTATCAGAGGGGTAGCTGTGTTAGTCTGGATCTGTAAAAGCAGCAAAGAATCCTCTGGCACCTTATACACTAACAGTCTATAAGGTGCCACAGGATTCTTTGCTCCATTGTGAACCCAGCCTGTTATCTTTCAAAACACAACTTAAACCAAAGAACAAACACTAAAACCTGCTCCGGACAACACTAGCGTGTGAGTGTCTGTCAGCCAATTTCCTTTCTCTCTGGTACATTAACTTCCACAGACTTTCAAACTGTACAAGGAGATGTGTCCAGATTTGTCTCCTGATTCCTCAACTCTCTTGTTAAAAGTGAAAAACCCATGAGTCGTCATGGTCCCAGTAGCAACAGAATGGCTTCAGTGATGTGTGTGATGAAAGGAGGCTTTCTGTTAAAACCGCTTTCCTCCACATCCCCACCCGAAAAAATCTTCACTAACCTTTCTAGGGTCAGATTCTGGTCTCTTACACAGGTGTGAATCAAGGGCGGACAGTGGCGTTACTGTGCAGTGAGATTACTGTAACAGAGAGGAAAATCTTGCCCAGTAAGACTTTTAGATGTGAATGGGATTTACACTTAGTACAGCCTTTGTTCAGTGAGTGTTTGACTCTCCAGTCGCACAAGGCTAGAGCTGACTCTCCAGAGTATTATGGAAGCATTTTTGCTTTGTTTAACTAATCTGTTCCTTTGAGCGTCTGCATGTCACTTTAAAAAGGCAGCTTACTGAAAATTGGTTAAGCATTGTCTGTTCACCGGAGAATGGAAAACATCTTCTGGAGCAAACAGAGAAATTTGAACAGTAGCTTTTGAGCAAACAGTGAGACTCCAGTTTAATTACAATTTGAACAATGATGCCTCTCACATGACTTTGGCAGCAGGCTAATTGAACGAGGGCTGTTTTGTTTTTAAAATATTCTTCTATTGTAAAGCTCATTGGGGAAAGGACTGGTGCTACTGGATGTGTGTGCACCTTTTAGCACAATGGGGCCCTGGCCTTGGTTGGGGGGCGCCCCAGCCCTAGATGAACTCCCCTTCCTGGGGACTCAGCAGGCTGCTGTGTGGTCCCACCACACTGGACCCATTTGGCTCAAGCTGTACTCTTCCTTGGTTCCCTTTTCCTTCTGAAAGAGAGAGTGGGATCAGTAAGGTGTGGCCTGGCTCAGACCTTGCTCCATTGAATTTTATCCCTTCTGGCTAAACCTTCCTGCGTGCTCTCTTGTTTAGACCAAGACCTGTTCCACCTGCAGAAGATGGGATAAAAGGGGAAGGTACTAGATTGAAATTCACCACTCACCAGCGGGGTCTAACAAATCCTTTTATAGAGGGGAAAACACTAGGAAGTAACGATCAGTTTCTCACAAGTGGGAAGCACCTCGGGACACTCTCACTGTAGTCCCCTCCAGCGCTGGACAATAGACAGCTTCAGCTGATAACTTTTTGTTCTCTCTCTTTATATCTATGCATTAGTCTTTCATTTCTGTTAACTCCCTTCCCTGGTCAGTCCAGGTTTTCTGCTCATCCCAACCAGTTTCTTCTAGCTATGTGGTTACTTTAATCATGTTTGTGGAGAAGACAGAAGTTAATCTGTGATGTTTTACAGCACAGCATAAAGTTACATGTGTAAAACTATTAAATCACAGCAGGCTTCTGTCAGGCCTAACCAAGCCTTCATTATCAACAGAAGTGAAGTTGCCTATAAATGTAGTCATAACCAATTAGGGAGGATGCTAATTTTATATGGATTCAACTTCTAGGTTAAAAGGCTGTGTGAAGCATGTCTTGTGCACAGACTGGCCCTGGGGAGTATCTTGGCCCTGTGCCTATCTGAACTCAGGAGCTACAATTCTGGCACTTGGGTGGGTGGGTGGGGAAATGGAAATGATTGGCCAGTAACTAGCTTAAAAATTTACTACAGAAGACTCATTTTATCCTCAGTCATTGTGCAGCCCCTCATTGCCTTCAGTGGGATTCTGCCTGTGAACTAAAGGTAGTGCATGGCCTGAATTGAAGTCCAATGACCGTTTTGCCTGAGAAAGGACTAGGTAAAGATTTAGGATTTGACCCTCAGCCTCCATGTACCTTTATCTTCCATGCCAACAACTGTAGCTGGCCATCAGCAGTGTTTAGTATGCCAGATCGTGTTCAGTTGTGGAAAATACAATCCCAAGCGAGAGATTCGGCAGCAGTGTTTGCTAAGAAGTTACTTACCCTACAAGGACTTACACTGCCATCTATGTGCAAAAATCACAGTAGTGACACTTCCAAAAACAAATCTCTCTGCAATTCTCCTAATTCGCGGGGCTGCACTCTGGCACAACGCTGGCAATCTTACTCTTTTAGGAGTTGATTCTTTATGGTAAAAGTTAAAATGGAAACAGACCAAAACAGAGAAGTAAAGAGTGTGAAACTAAAAGAGCAGAAAACCACACTCAAACGTGCCACCTCCCAATCTAAAGGTTGATGACATTAATCCTCAGTGGTTCGCTAGTACTGATTCTTCACAGGCCTCCGGCAATAGGAACATGGAAGGAAATCACAACACTACCAGTGTTTTCATGTTAGTAACACCACAGAAGTGCTCATCTGTGTATAGGGGGCTGATCAGTGTAATACTAGTGCTCAGTGTTTGTGTGTGTTTTTCCATGGCTTCCACAATGCTAGTCCATGGCGCTAGGGTTGAAGTAATGACTGGGAGGTAGAACTTTCCTTCTTGTTGCATCTTTGGATGTGACGTAATAACCTTCGGTTTGGGTCATTGAGCTTCCATACTAAGAATCAGCTGACTCTCGATCAATGGAAGGTGAGCCGGTATCGTAGAGAAAGTAAAAGTGAATGGCTACTGCAGAGCGTCGTTGACTGTTAATGGCTCAAGGGTTGCGATTTACTGTCCCCGCGTGTTTAATACTCAACAGAGTGGAATAGCAGAGTGCTGCAGTGACAGAAGAGGCACTCTTAGAACTTTCATACAAGGCAGCTCCTTTGATTTAAGAATCTCTTCCTTTACAATAGTTGTCACTTTTCATTGTGTTCTTTGTTAGAGCCAGTTCTGTATTGATTCCACAGTGCAAAGGGGCAGGGAGAGAAAGTGCCTTCGATCCCTTCAAAGTGCAATGCGTTACACTGCTGCAAGTATAGCTATTTTTAGCTCTGAGGCCAGATCTAAAGCTGTGACTGCCAACGTACGGCTTTTCTTTTACATTTTGCTACTGAGGCCTATATGCGTGTCTATTATTTTCCAGTGGAAAACATTGATCCATCCCTTTTTAAGCCGGTGTTCTCACATTTCTTCATAGGATGGGCTGCCTCTTAATAGTGACACTGGGTAAGATTTTCAGAAATGTTTAACGTTGGCCTAAATGTTTTCATTGAAGCCAGTGGTAAAATTCCCATTGCTTCACTGGGAGTGGGGTCAGGCCAATGCCAAGTGCTTTTGGAAATCCCACGCATCGCTTCTGTTCAGAATTGTATGGATCACGGCCTCTACCACTTGCAATCACATAACATCCTTGCAGCAATTGCTTCCAGAGGAAAGTATATAGTACCCACCTCCTTGCACTGTGGGGAGGTGGCATGGTATAGTGGTTTGACAGTCCCCTGCTCTTATTCCAAACTCTGCCGTGGACTTGCCGTGTGATCTCTAGCAAGGCATTGATTAACCCCTCTGGGCCTGGACTGGGAATAATCCCCATTTCTATGAAATGCATGGAGATCCTCCTCCTGTTTTTTTAATGCATGTGAACAGCGTGTGGCAGCGGCAAGACCGCTTGTGTTCCCTTGCTATCAGTGTACTGGAGATGCTTGGCTATAGAGGCCGACTTTCTAACGAGCTCTGTTCCCACTTAGGCATGGAAATGAGTGGCTGGAGTTTCAAGGGAGCTCGGCACCCTAGATGCTAAGTCCTTCTCAAAATCTGGCCCCAATCATGGATGCTGAGCAGAGGACTAGGCTCAGATGAGAGAAATCTAGTGGAGGTTCTGTCCACGGGAGGCTGACGTGATATCGCATGGGATATGGGGGTTACTACTATGGGTAAATAATGAAGTCGATCCCTGCTCCTTCCAGGGAATGGTTGTGCTTACCTGTTGTTACCTTTCTTCACCATCTGGAGTCCCAACAGCTTCTGAATACAGAGAACACTACTAGCCATCATGGGCTGGCTAGTTTGCAGCCTTTTCCATCAGATTCAGGAGCTCCCATCCATGCCTTTGATACCTCCACATTGGATGACTGCAGTGTCCTCTCCTGGGGCTACCCTTGAAAACTAAGGGGAAAAGTCAGCGGATGCAGCATATAAATCCTCATTCACTTTGTGCTGTTTGTGGCAGGGACCCTATAATATCTGTGCTCCAAGGATGGCGTTGGCTTCCAGTTCACTCGTGCAAGTCAAGGTGTTTAGTTCTGACCTCCTACATACATTTATGGCTTGGGTCTGGCATACCTCTTTTTATCTGCCTGGCTCACCAGCATGTGACAATCAAGATGCTTGTGCTCACAGGTCCTGGATTTGTATGTTTAGAGGCTGCTGGCCAATCTCCCAACTCAGGAATTAATTTCCTCAACCACCTTGGTCTGGCAGGTCCTGAGTCTGCCTGCTCATTCTGTAAGGCCTGTCAGTTAGCTCAGACTTCCCCTGCAGAGATGTGCCCGGGGGAGGCCGCGGGGTTTAGATGGCATGGGGACATCTCTTTAGACGGTGACAGTTTTATATGAATATCAATATGTAGGTGCTTTATAAAGTTGCACCTGGGGCCAGAGACATGTTGATCATATTTTAAAAATTGGTATTTACCATGAATGAGAAAGTTTAACAGTCTGTGACTAAAGAGAAAGGCCAGCTGGAGGCTAGAGTGGGTGATTGAAATTTGCTCCTCATGTCACTTCGTAGTTGCCCATCTTCTGCAAACCTCCGCATCCACAATGCTGACCATGGAGCATTTACTGCCACATCCTCCCTCCAAAAACTAGTGGGCAATGCGTATTTAAAAGGGTTGCTGTTGACTGAAATTCAGACCCAAATCTAGAGGTTGAGTGAAAACAAAAAGCAACACAAGCATTTACATGCACTTTAATAACCTGGTTCCAAACAAATTCAGCTTCCCCTCCATACTCTGCAGTCTGGACATTAAGAACCTGAACGTGAAACTGATTGATTTTGATTTTTTTTTTAAGTGTCCAAGATGTAAAGAAACAGCATGAACAATGGAAAATTAGACTTTGAGTGCTAATAATCAAAGGTGTCAGTAACGTAGCTAATGCTTTTTAAAATTAGGTGTCTCTTTAACTGTCCATTTCATAAAAGTTTCCCCTGGATACCGAAAACCCACTTCTGAGAGCGATACAAAAGTCAATAGCATTGAGCCGCAGAAGGGGAGAGAGACGAGGAGGGGGGATGCCAGGTAGGAGTGCTCTGTCATTGCACCCTGGTCTGTGTTTACAGTTCATTAGTTCATGTTAAAAACATCAGACTCCCAATTTAAATCGCAGCTGGCTTGGTTGGAATTTAGAGATTATCACTTGCTAAACAAAATCCTTTGTTTGCTTCAGCTTGCAGATTCGCTGGTGCCCTTGGAGATTAAACCTGGCATTTCCTTAGCAACCGTTTCTGCCGTGCTGCATACCAAAGACAACAAGCATGTGCTTCAGGTACGGTATGATGGGGAGTGGAGGAAACTCTCCATACACAGGGCAGCCCTGGCATCTGGGTCCCAGCTCTTCCCATGTGGCAACCTCTTCAACTAGCACCTGTGCCCACACTGCAGCAGATGCGGTCAGAGGCTCTCTCCTAGTGCGCATGAGCAAGGCTGGACTCCTGGATGAATCCGATGCAGAACTGAAAGTGAGCTGCTTCCAAATCTCTGTGCGCCTAGCTGAGATAAAATAAAAGGAGCAGAGGGATTATTCGTAAGGAAAGGCCACAAATCACATTAGTGTCTGTGCCTACTACAAGTACTTGTATCATTCAGTCTTTCACAGTGGACGTCATGGAGTAGAAGGTAGACAGCCTTAAAACACTGCCGGGGGGGAGCCCTGTCCCCTAAGTGAATGAAATGCTCTGTTCTCCTAGGGGCAGATGATGCACCACCACACTGGGGTTAGACCGGGGTAGGCAACCTATGGCACGCGTGCCAAAGGCAGCACGCAAGCTGATTTTCAGTGGCACTCACACAACCAGGTCCTGGCCACCAGTCCGGGGGGGCTCTGTATTTTAATTTAATTTTAAATGAAGCTTCTTAAACATTTTAAAAACCTTATTTACTATACATGCAACAATAGTTTAGTTTTCTATTATAGACTTAGAGAAAGAGACCTTTTAAAAAAACATTAAACTGTATGACTGGCATGTGAAACCTTAAATCAGAGTGAATAAATGAAGACTCGGCGCAGCACTTCTGAAAGGTTGCCAACCCCTGGGTTAGACTGTGAACTGAGGTTCTCCAGTGCTCAACTGGGGAGAGAATCCATCCCCATTCAGGCTTACAAGAGTAGCAGTGTTGCAGCTGCCACAGCGCTGCTTTGTAGAGGGAGGCAATGTCCAAATGAATGAAAGCCAGGCCCTAGCTCTTCGCAGAGAACCTTTGCTGCTTCCTGAGCTGCTCCTGCTCATAAAGGAGCTGGGGCTTGTGGGCCGCTCTTCTCCCCCCTCTGAGCCTGAGAGAAGATCAGCAGCTCAGGGGCTACCCTGCTTCCTCCTCCATTCCTGGGAAAGGGGCAGTGGCATTTGGGCTGCTCTGCGCCCTTCCTCCCTGCCAGAGAAGCAGCCGGAAGTTTCCCAGCATGACTTGGCGTACTTCCTTGGGCAAGCTTTCCAACAGCTCCAGAGAATGCTTTTCCAGGGCCTGCCTATGCAAAATCCCTCCTCGGAGGTTGACTTTTGTGATGCCAGTGAGGAGCGAGTTATGACACCGTTAACACCCAGAACTCCCAACAGCTCGTTCCTCACTCGGGATTTGCCAGTGCAGCCTGACTTGTGTGTGTGTCTTCGAGGTTCGTCAGGGTGGGCACGGCCTCGTTTTGTCTTGTACAGCACTGAGACTGTTATGGGTGCTAAATCAATAATAATGGTCTAAATCTCGAGGCCTGAATCTGCAAGAGCACGTGCTCAGCACTCTCCTTTACGGTGTCTCAAGATGGGCACCCAAAATTGGTAATTGCTTTTGAAGGTCCTGGCCCGCCAGTGATGGCAGGCAGTGGAATCCAGGGCCAGTTTCCTTGTCTTCCCTTCAGAGCTACAACACTCCCTCTCAGCAGTGAGGGTAAGAGTCTGCCCCTCCCCGCCACCTCTTGCGTGCGTGCACCCCAGGTTACTAATGCTGTAATAAGCTTTTCAGCTGGTCTGTTTACTGTGCATTCTTGCCTTTAGCCCCCTCCAAAACCCACACAGCCCCCAGCTAGCAAGAAGAGAAAGCGGGTGAGTGACGACGCGCCGGAATGCAAACCTTTGAAGCCGTTGCTGAGTGGCTCCATTCCCATGGACCAGTTTGTGCAGACACTGGAGAAGGTAATAACATTATGTCTCCTGCAGCATGGAGGTTCAAGTAGACTTTCCCAGAGCCCAGAAAGCCAGTGTAGAGCAGGAAAGGGGATTGTCTACAGTGGCCCGAGGGATATAAACAGACTGAACAGGATGAAGGGAGGCGATAACAGATACCCTGAATATGGGGGTGGGGGTTCTGCTGACTATGAAGTATCTTCCCAAGGAAAGTGATGGAAGCCCCATTTTATCCGTCATTTTAAAACTATATTGGACAAACTACTGCAGGATGCGACTGTGAGGGGTCATCCTGCTCTCTCATGGGTGGGGAGGCTCGATGGCCTGTCGGGTCTCATTTTGCTCTTCTTTCACTGTTCAAATACCTTTGTCCCCCACCAAAATATAGAACTTTTCTGAACTCCGGCTTTGTGCTCCAGACACCTCGGTAATGGTGTCTAGCCACGGGAGTTGAGCGTAGCGTCACATAGCCCCAGAAGGGATCCCTGCTAACGCAGTGCTTTTTAAACTGACAGCCTTAAATAATGCAGGAAGCCTCACGACAAATTAACCTTCCTTCCTCTCTCTTTCTCCATCGCAATGCGTGTTCTAGATAATCCACTGGTTTCTGAGGTGTGGAAGGGGAAAAAAACTATCAGATGAACTAAGCAGCAATTAAAGTTACTGCATTGATGGAGCACTTGGTGTCCTCCTTGTCTCCACTCCTGAAAGAGCCAGGTGTTTAGCTGGTGGAGGAGGGGAGAGGTTGTTTATGGTGAGAACAGAACAGAGCTGTACTGGTAGGGAAGGGAGCAATGTCTAGGGGTTAGAACAGAGTACTAGAAGTCAGAGTTTTATTCCTACACCTGCAGCTGACCTGGTGTGTGATCCTAAGCAGTCACTTCGGCCAAAAGTTTCAAAAGGGCCGATTAACTTTGGGTGCCTCTGGTTTTGGGGGATGTCTTGCGAGACCTAGAGGGCCTGATTCCCTCCCTTCCCCCTGCTGGAGATGCTGAGCTCCCACAGCTACATTTGAAGTCAAGAAGGTGGACATGAAGTGCACCGCTGAAGATCAAGCCCCAACTGTCTAAAGTTGGGCACCCAAAATGAGCTACCATTTCTGCACATTTTGGCTTTAACCTCCCTGTATCACAGTTTCCCCATCTATATAATGGGTATAACACTTAGGCTATAGCTACACTGCGCTTTCATCAGTAAAATTGTTGCCAGTCAGGGGTGTGAAAAAAAAACTCCCTGACCAACAGAAGTTTTAGTGTCTAAAAGCCCCGATGCAGATAGCGCTTTGTCAGTGGGAGATGCTGCCCTGCCAACAAAGCTACCACCCCTTCTTGGAGGTGGTTTTATTTTGTCGGCAGGAGGTGGCACAGCTGTGCTTCTGTAAGGTGCGCAGCGTAGACATAGCCTCAGTGTTTTATCGCAGGAATTTCAGTAGGGTTATAACTAATGCTTACAAAGCAGTTTGCTACGTACAGTAGCTTTCAATCCTACTACTTCTTGGTGTTACAGAATTTGAGTGCAGAGCTGTGTCTTTTATGGCCCTTAAACCCCCACACCCAAATATTTCATTCTAAGTGTGAGTACTCTTTCTCCCCAATCCCCATCTGCAGCATGGTTTCAGTGATGTGAAGGTAGAGGACACAGCAAAGGGACACATTGTGCTCTTGCAAGAGGCAGAAACCCTCATTCAGATAGAAGAAGATTCAACACACATCATCTGCGACAATGATGAAACACTCCGGGTCAAGTTGCGGGACCTGGTTCTCAAATTCCTTCAGAAATTCTAGTGCTTCCTCGACGGAGATCCAGCCTCTCCTGAACAAGGAAAGCAAAGCAGGCCTGTGAGATGAAAAACTCCAGAGCAAATGTAACAGCTTCCCCTGGGGGAGACGCAGAGAGTGCTGCTCTGATTTCATAAAGAGCAGAAAACTTCTTCCGCATGAGGAAAAGAGGGGAGTATTTTATATATAAATAATTTTAACCAACTTTTTGCAACCTTTCAAACCAATTCCCTTGCTGTAAATTTGGGTTTAGAGCCCTTCGGTAAGAATTGCAAAATAAAACATATGCTGTATGTTTTCATCCAGGTGAAAATGCTACCTAGAAACAAACAGCTGTCCCGGGTTACTCTTAACACCATGGACCCTGATCATCTACCTGAGAAAGCTCATTGCAGAAGTCTGCCCATGTGGCACTCGTTACTGGAGGGGGGGTGGAAGGGGAAGGGTGTAAGTTATTTACTTTTTACCATATGTGCTGTCTATTTCCTTTTGCTCTGATTGGCCAGTTAAACCAGTCAGTTTTACTTTCTGATCCTTTCTGCATTTGCACCATGCTGCAGTCACGTTTTCATTCCCTGCATGGGGTGGGACGGGGGGATATTTATCATCACTTGAAGCCAATTTAAAAAAAAATGGGTGCCTAAAACTAGTCTCTTGGGTTTGAAGTTAGGCATTTAAAGAAGTACCCTGATTTCCCCTCCGCCCTTGAAAGGTCAGTGCCCGCAGCAGCTCATGTTGAAGTCACTGGTAGTTCAGAGAAGTTGAGCTCCTTTGACCATCAAAGTGCTTATTTGGGTGCCTAAATATGGACTTAACAGCATCACTTTAGAGGGCGACATTCCCAGGCACAAAAAGGAGTTAGGACTCCGCTCCCATTGTGCTTAACTCTTGTTTGGTCCTTCTGAAAACCTCTCGTCAGCCTTAATTTTCAGAAATCTTGGCCTGAAATTCTAACAATCACTTGACCGATTCCATTCATGTCAGGGTTTATGAAACTTCTCCCTCCTGCTTGTGGGGGTCTAAACTCAATTAATAGTGCCACGTTTGAAAGCAGCCAGTTTATCACATTTCACACCATTGTTTTCTAACGGGATTTTGTATTTCCTTGGAGTTCAGAAAACCATAGGAAGAATGCCAAAACGGGCAGATTCTGTTGTTTGTCAAAGCATGTGCTTGCCCATACCACATTTTGTGCAGGTGTGCATGCGTGTGTACGTACGTACACTTGGAAAATACAATGGCCTATAGGAGATGAAAGCAGTACAGAGCAGCTCCATAATAAAAAGTATTTATTTATGTTAGTGCAGCTTCCAAATTGCATTTTCTGTCCTTCAGATTCATGTTTGATGGGCTGGAGAGGCTCCCGCAGCTACACCTTTGCTGGGTGCATGTCAGGGCATGTGACGAATAGTGTTATTAAGGTGATAAAAACTGGTTCCAATAACATTAATCCTAATAAGAGTTAACAACATGGGCAGCAGTTCGGCTTCTTTATCATCCCTCTAAAATGGGATAAAAGAATTGGACGTATTTCACCTTGTAATTAAATCTCAAAAAAAGATTATTCTTAACACACAAAGGCTGTGTGATAAACTCATTGGAGTCGGAGAGAAAAGGGAGGGAGGGAGAGTGTGTGGGGAATACATGAGTCCTTGAAAATGCCTGTCATCTGGGTAACTAAACTGTCTCCAGCGTTGAGCCCAAGTTCCACAGTGTTATGATTGAGACTAATTTGCATTGATAATAGCAGGAGAATTTACCTGAGACTTTAAGGAGCTGGCTTCTCAAAGCTGAAGCTTTGCATTAGTGCTTGCTGAGTCAGCCTGGCGGGAGTGTCCCCAAATCAGCTGCCAGCTGGCAGACAGGCCAGCCAGATATTAGTTTCCCCTTATCACTGTCTCTAATGTGAGTGATTTAGTATGAGGAAATTAAAATCAAGGGCCTGCCGTGTAATCTCTCAAGGAACCGCCTGCGAATTCAGGAGCAGTAGCAGAGCGCACTAATTAGCAATACAGGGATGTTATTTTGGATCCTGCTGTCACCATGACTAAGTGCAAGCAGTGAAGGAAATTGGTTTGCTGGGTGACGTAGATCTTAAAAATCCTGCTCAGTGTTGTGCTGGCGTCCACTGACTAGAATGTACGTTGCGCACTGTGAAATTGTTCACTGTGTCTTTTAGTTACAGCTGTGTCATGCTTTGCTCTGGAACTGGGTTCCAATCCCCATTGTAGGAGCTAGTGAGGCAGGGAGCATGCTTGGGGGAAGGAGGGGGTCTATTCCTGTTGCTTCCACACACTTGCCAAGTGATCTGAGGGCTGATGAGCAGAGTCTGGGTACTTGCAACTCCCACTGATGTCAGAGCTCTGGGTGCTCAGTTACTTTGACTTTTCTTGTGCATCCATTTCACCACTTGCAACTCGGGGATCACAATACCCAGCTTTTGGTAAAGCGCTTTGAGGACTTTGGAGTCATGGTGCGGTTGCTTCATGGTGTTACCCTTCTCCTGTTGTATAATGAGGAAAACGGAAGTCGTGTTTGCTGAAACACAGGGCTGGGATCTGGCTAAGCTTGCAGACTGGGGGGAAATAGTTCCCTAATCAAGTCATCTGTTTGAGGAAATGGTATGGCCTTCGTTATGCAAAACATCAGCCTCCATCCCTGTGGACGCTTCTGGCCTTAAAGTCTACAACTCTGGGGGCAGTTCCAGACTCTGCCCGCGAGTGGGGGATGTTGTCCCTGCAAGGCTCCAAGGATCCTTTTCCCCACCACTGCCTCCTCCCCCACCCTGCCTAAGGCATGAGAACTGCATCATATGTCTCCAAACAGAAAAGCCTGCTATTAAACTAGACCAGGGATTGGGAAATCAGCTGTATCCCCCATGGAGTTCAATTTCCCTTCAGACTCCCAAGCGTTCTTAAAAACAATGAGGAGTCCTTGTGGCACCCTAGAGACTAACACATTTATTTGGGCATAAGCTTACTCCTGAATAAAGACTGGGAGTGGCTGGGTCACTACAAAAATAATTTTCCCTCTGTTGATATTCACCCCTTCTTGTCAGCTGTTAAGAATGAGCCACATCCACCCTAATTGAATTAGCCTTGTTAGCTCTGACTCCCCACTTGGTAAGGCAACTCCCATCTTTTCATGTGCTGTATATTTATACCTGCCTACTGTATTTTCCACTCCATGCATCTGATGAAGTGGGTTATAGCCCACGAAAGCTTATGCCCAAATAAATGTGTTAGTCTCTAAGGTGCCACAAGGATGCCTCGTTGTTTTTACTGATACAGACTAACTTGCTACCCCTCTGAAACCAAGCGTTCTTAATTTTGAGGGTGGGAGGAACTGGAATTCAAAGATACAATATTTTCTATAAAAAATTGTATGTTAGTGGGGGCCCAGGGCTGGACACATGTATTAACCTACACTGATTATGCCATGCCCTTGAAAATAACTTTCTCCTGGGGTTCTGAACACTTCTCTGGGTACAATGCCAACGTGAGATGAAATACTGCTGTTTGCAAGATGATTTTTCTGTGCCAGTGGCAGCGCTTCACAGCAGGTCTACACTACAGCCCTCTACCGCTCTCAGGGAGGTGGATTAACTACACCAAATGGAGAAGCTCTCCCATCCACATAGTCCTGTCTTCACTAGAGCGCTACAGCTGCACCCCTCTACGTGAAGACAAGCCTCTGGTGTAGGAGTAGCTTGAGACACCACCACTGGGAATTCTGGCTACTGAGATGCTGAGGCCTCCCCTTGGGCAGCTTGAGGTAATCAGAAATGGTTGGTTGTAATTGGACTAGTTTGTCAAATACGCTGACGTTGACCCTGGTTTAAAAATGCAAGTGGCTGTAAAAGCAGCAGAAGTTTGAGTGAGCCAGGTGAAACGGAAGCCTCTGGTTCAGTGTAGGCTAATGCAGGGAGGAGCGCTGAAGGCACAGTGTTGGGGCAGACTATTCCCAGAGTTGCAAACGCAGCAGTTGATGAAACTTGGAAGTTGTCGTCTACTGTTTTCCTGAAAGGCTCTTGGACCATCACTTCCTGTGGGTTCTGGAATCCTAACTGCTGTCATCCAATCCAACTCCCTATTAGGGCAGCAGGACCAGTTAGGTGCTGATCCATGCGAAATCATTTCCATGTAGCTACCCTTGCCCGAGAAAACTATCCCACAGCTTAATCTGACACCATAGCAAGAAGCTTTTCCTGCTGTCCAGTCTAATTCTCCCTGTTTTCATTTTATCCTGTTGTGCCCTGCTGTACCTATATCTGTCACTTCAGATAATTTCTCCCCTTCCTTCATTTTAACCCCTTTCAGCCAGTGACAGGCTGTTCCCCTGCCTCCACCCCCACAGCCAAGTTGTCACTCACTTTGGTAAATCTGGATAACTATTTTAATCACAGTGTGATCCTTCCAGAAGAATAGCACCTGAGAATTCAAAACTTACCTACTTGGACATGTGCACAGGACCAAAGCATTGCTCTTGCAGGGAGTTGCAAAGGCCCAGCAAAGGAATTTAGACCATTTAAAAATGCTACACATCCAAAATCGAAAAAGTGTGCACACATGGTAGGCAAATGTTGGGACATCACCACTGCTGAAAGGAAGGTGCCTTGTGCTACAAGGTCACATGGGGAGAGGGGTAAAAAGAGGAGACTGATGGTTCCACAACTCCAGGAGCAATGAGTATACCCGCCTACATGAAGTGGTGTATAGACTCCAAATTGGGCCCAGGCCCAAAGTCAGCCATGTCACCTGAGTTGGTACTAAGGGAACAATGTTTCAACATGGCTGTGCCCAAAAGCTCTACTGGCTAAGACTGAAGCAGTTGTAAGAGAAATGAATTTTCCCTCACAGCAAGCTGGACTTGGGGATTTTAGGTCTTCAGGAACATAATTGGGGGGGAGGGGGAAGAAGGGTGTCAAGTGAACATAGTCCCGCTATGCCTACGTGGTGAAAGGGAGTGGGGGTGTAGCCTTGTGGACAGAGCACTGGACTGGGACTCAGGAGACCCGGCATCTATTCCAGGTCCTGCTGGGTAACCTTGCCTGTCACATCACTTCTCTGTGTCTTTATTGCCCCATCTGTAACATGGTTTCTGCTTCACCCTGAACAGTTAGATGTCTGTTAATGCCCTGCTCCTGGCATTCTTCGTAAAATGCTTTGCACTCTCCTGCTGAGAAGTGCTCTGTAAGAGCAGGGTGTACATACGTAATTAAGTGTCGTATTAAGGGTGGGCATGAAGGTGAGTTAGGAAATGCCAAAAGGGGAGATTCTGATCATAAAAATACTTCTCAAGCGTGAAGTTAGGGGAGATGTCCCTGTTGACTGGCATGCTGGATGTTACCTTTAGTGTCAGTGGGTTTGGTGAAGCAGCTGTGAAAGGACTAAGATCGGGCCCTTACTAACAGTACAGATGTTACCCCTTCTGCATGTTTGCATCAGAGCTACTGACTAGAACCAGAGGGTGAGATGGGACAGCAAGGATCATCTAGTCTAGCCCTCTGCCAAGATGCAGCATGTGTTGTGTCTAAACCATTCAAGACAGATGCTATCCAGCCACCTTCTGAAAAACCTCCAGTGAAGGAGCTTCCACCACCTCCTCAGGTGGCTGTTCCATTGTCCTACTGCTCTCAGAGTGAGGAATGTTTTCCTGAGATTTAATCTAAATCTGCTATGCTGGAGTTTGAACCCGCTGCCCCTTGTCCTGCCCCCTGTGGCAAAAGAGAACAATGTCCCTCCATCTTTTTTGTGGCAACCTTTCAAGTAGTTGAAGATCACTATCATGTCCCCCCCTCCCCCGTCCTCTTAATATCAACTTTTCCAAATGACAGCTACCCATTTCCTTCAGCTGTTGCTCGTTCGACTTGCATTCCATCATAGAATATCCGGGTTGGACAGGACCTCAGAAGATCATCTAATCCAACCCCCAAACGTCCCTTGGATCATCATTGTCACTTGCCTCTGGAGCCTTTCCAGTTGCTCCACATCATTTCTGTGTGTTGGTGACCAAAATTAGACACAGTTCTCCAGCTGAGGCCTGACCAGCGCTGAGTAGAGCCGAAGAGTTAGCTAGTGCAATATAAGATTGAGTTTATAGGTTAGCACAGCAGGTGCCTCTGGACTTGGTGGGTTGCCTTGTAATGCATTGCCTTTTGTGTGAAAAAGTGTCTAAGACCACGTGATGCAGGGGGAAAGGGGGGAGCAAGGGGAGCTTTGGGAGCCTTCCACCATCTATACCAGTAAGTGAGTTTGAGAGAAGCACAGTGAAGGATAGGCTGATTGAGAACTTGGATGCAGAACGGCTTGCTGGAGTTCTGAAAGGGCTAGGCTGCATCTGAATCATGAACTGCTTCCTGGTTTGCCATTGAATTGCCCTGGGTGATTCATTAGATACAGAATTGTGTGTCAATTCAGTCCTTCCCTGCTAAAGAACTAACCTACCACACCCCATTCCCTCCAGCCCATTTTTCTCTTTCACTCAGGACATGTGGAAAATGACCTCCAAAGATGGCCACCTGCCTCCCAGAGGAGAGTTTCATGTAGCTTCCCTCTTCCAAGGGAGAAAGGAGGTAGTTGAGAAGCCCTGATTACAGTGGTGGTTAGAAGCAAAGCACCTCCTCCCCACACACACAAAATGGAGAGTGCAGGTACCTTTTAGAAGAGTATCTCACGCAGCTGGAGGAAAGAGCATGTTAATGGTGTGCTTAGGAGCATGTGAAGGCAGAGCTGTCTGCACACTCAGCATGCAGGGGATGGGCCTTCTTTTGCCAAGTCTGCATTCAGACAGAGCAAACAGGTAAGAAAAAATATTCCTCTCTTTTTGTCAGTATTTACCTGGGCTTCCATCTTTATTTATTTATTTCACAGGCCTGGCCCATTCTAACCCACCCCTCTAAATCGGGCAAACATAGGGTTACCTATTCCTCAGCCAGCCCTAACAGCCGGGTGGGAGAGTCTAGCCTTGCCGATTGTCCCCAAAGGTGACTATGCAGCCTCTTCTGACAGTTTATCCCAGTGGTTGAGCTGTTCATGGAGCCATGTCTGTCTGTCTAGTGCTGGTGTTTGTAAAACAGTCAGCTCTACCTTCTATGTGCCCAGAGATAGAAAGTTGTCTAAACCTCAGTTTTTCCTGCTGTAGCGTAAGGCTGTTCTTGCCTGCTCCACCTTTGCTGGCTAATAAAAACACCACTGGATCCCTTCCCTCTTTCTAACCTGTGGGCTTGAGCTAGGGTGACCAGATAGCAACTGTGAAAAAACAGGAGAGAGGGTGGGGGGGTAATAGGTGCCTATATAAGAAAAAGTCCCAGAACCGGGACTGTCCCTTTAAAAACAAGACAGTTGGTCACGCTAGCTCTAGCCCACCCATTTCAAATAGCATTTCCCCTCTCATGTCAGCAGCGACCATTGAAAACTGACCCACGCGGGCCTTGTTCTGGTCCCTGCTCGGGCTGTCAGGTTAACTTCGTGAAAGCCCTCGAAGTGGAGAGGGACTGTGCTCAGCTCCAGGGAGAATGGAAGCTCAGCACCACACAATGTTGAGCCAACTTCTGGGGCATTGGTGGCTGAACTGTATTGTCAGTCCAACGTGGAATGGAAGGGTTGAGTGATAGACTGTGCAGGACTGAACACACTGAGGATGCTAAAAGAATAGGCCGAAGAAGGAGCCACGTGGAGGTAGCCAAACCACAGGACCAGAGAGTCAGTTTCTCTGTATAAATAAATATTCATTGGACCAATGCAGAACCGCTCCCATTGGCAAGACTGAGCCATCCACCCCACCATACCCAACAGCCTGGTGTTAAGTGCCCTCACGTAGGTTGTGGGAGAACTTGCTGTGCCTGATTGGAAGCAGGGACTTGTACCTAGATAATAGCTCTAAACACTGGGCTACTACGTATTCTGGGGTCTCTCTCCCTCTTCTGGCAGGAAGGGGCTGACCTAGCCCCTCTCCCAAACCAGGATGACAAACAAATATCAAAACAAGGCAAATTAACACTCAGAATGATAAAGGCTGCCCTGTGGTGGAGCTATCTGATCATTAGAATTTCCCCTCATTGAAGTGTTTGAAAATAGTAACAAAATATAGCATTGTTGTAACGCCCACAAATCCACAGCATCTGCCCTCAATGTAGGTTTCTGTGTTGGTCTGCCTGCTCAAGCATGGGTTTCTGCCATCCAGAAATAATCACATAGGGAAAGTAATGGATAGAAACATAGAATCCTAGGACTGGAAGGGACATCGAGAGGTTGAGTGCTGTTGAATGCTGGCTGATTTTATACACAAAGATGACAAAAGGTGTCTTTGGAGCCCACCCTCAGTGGTCTTCACTGATTGATTAAGATCACACGCGGAGCCAGTGGGGCAATTTACTCTTTCTGCTCCCTCACTGCTCACAGGATGAGACCAATGATCCTCACCTTGGTTACCTGGAGTTGTCAGCAAACATCATGTAATAACCCTGAGGCAAATTTCTTCCCCTCATCTGTGCAGGTGCAAAGTGGTTTGCCAAACTGCAACACACCTTCAAATCAATGCAGTTGTAATTGTCTCAGCCCTTTTGTCCTTCAATGGCTGTGCCTCCCTTGTGGGACGAGGTCTCCCAGGTGTTTCTGGGAGTGTGCCTTTCGGTCAGTCGGTATGAACTCCCAAGGCTTACTAGATGGGGGCATTTGCCTGGTAGGAGTTCTGCCTCCCCTTGCTAGCATTTCCTGTTTTGTGGGTCAAGAACAGAAAGTACCCAGTCAACATCTGCAGCCATGTCCAGACAAAAAGGCTGTTGGATCCCTGGCTAAGTGTTTTCATATCCCAGGAGGCCTGCTGCTTCATTTGGCACTCCAGAACGGTTCTCTCTATACATGATAGCAAGACAGTCCTGTTACCCTCATATACCAGGAAGCTGGTAGCTGGATCAATTGGATCAAGCTGGTAGCTGGGTAATTGTCCCAGACCTGCATAGAACTTCCCCAGTCGATCTGTTGGCACATTGAACATAACTCAGCATCCTTAGACTGGTCTTGCCAGGTTTTGCCACAGGACAAGGCTGAGTCTATTCTCACTGTCCTCATGGTGCACATATATTCAGAAATGTGAATCCATATCAACTGGTGTTCTGGACGGTGATTTGTAAGAAGCCATGTCAGGGCACTGTGGTCTGCATACATTGCGAATGCCATACTTAGTAAATAAGGACAATAGGCTTTGAGGACCCCTACACTGGCCAGACACTCCATAGCCATATATTTGTTTTCCCTCTCGAGTCTGGGACTTCCAGAAGCCATTGGTCTATGCTTATTGAGGCTCATCAATTTGTTCAAGTGAAAATCCTACAGCAATGTTTGAGGCATTACAGGTTACCATGAATGAATGGGATGGATCTGAGAATTTGAGTACAACATAGCTTAGAAGTCCTTTTTTCAGTGACTCAAAAGCTTTTTGGTGTTCTTCTGTCCAGACAAAATCACTCTTAGTTAGCTGGAATAATAGTGGTGCCAACTTTGCAAGATGATGTACAAATCTCCCAGAGAATCTGCAGAGGTCCACAAATGGCTGTCTCCCCTCTAGGATTGTAGAAACCTTCCAGTTCTTCATAATGTTCAATTTCTGGGGCTCCAACCCATCCTCACTGTCCCAGAAGGTGATCCAGGAAATAAAGGACAGTTTGTGAAAGCTGCAAGTTTAAACCCTGATTCCTTAAAAAGCTTTAGAATCCCTTCTAATCCTACCAGGTCTTCTTCCCATGTTCTCTGGAAACAAGTTAAGTTACCTAAGTATGGGCAGAGTCTTCATTTCTCAAAAGTTGGGTTAGATCATTTACTACCCTCTTAAATATCCCTAGGCATTCATGAGTCCAAAAAACATTCTGTGGAATTGAAACAACCTATTGCAGTTTTTTCCTCAATTCTCATGTGCCACTTTAGTCTGATAGTATCCAGATACCAAATCAAAGAAAACTACTAAAATAATTTTCTCATGCTATTTTATCCAGGGTGTCTGCTAGGTGTGGAAGTGGGTAACTATCTTGAACTGTCTGATTTAATTAAGTAAGTCTCTTGCAGTCAAGGCATATTCTCAAGTCTCTGCAGAGTTGGTTTTTTCCCCACATTTTCAATTGGGGATGCCAGAAGTTACGTAGATTGTACAATTAGGCCATCCTCCAGCATATGATTTATCTTCTCTTTCACTGCTCCCCTATACACCGGTGCTTCACAGGTACATGCTCTGGCTTCAGCACAATCTGATGTTGCACCCAGTCATAGCTCCCAAACACTTCATCATTCCTGGAGTACACATTAGCATACCCTAAGGGCAGCTGTTCTAATTGCATCTGTTCATTGTCTTGACAGATCCATTCATACACCTTACAGCTGAGCTCTCACTGGGCTGCCTCATAGCTCTGGGCCTCTGAGAGGCTTTGAGACACCCACTGTACTGGACACTGTCCCCCATGGTCTGATTTTTCACTAATGGAACTTCCTGGTTACTCACATGACTTGCTCTTACCCAGAACTCGCCCCTTAGCAAAACTCTGTTTCAGGCTAGATCACACACTAAGCCTGATTGAATATTAGTAGCTTCGCATGCCTCTGTAGGTTTACTGCAGCAGTCTTTTAGCCTTAAGGGTATTACTGCATGAAGATTGTTTAGTCTGGAGAAGAGAAGGCGGAGAGGGGACATAATGGTATTCAAGTACCTAAAAGGTTGTTACAAGGAAAAGGGAGACAAATTGTTCTCTTTAACCTCCGAGGATAGGATAAGAAACAATGGGCTTCAATTGCAGCAAGGGCGATTTAGGTTTGACATTAGGATCCAACTGTCAGGGTAGATAAGCACTAGAGTAAATTGCCTAGGGAGGTTGTGGAATCTCCATCATTGGAGATGTTTAAGGGCAGGTTAGACAAACACCCGTCAGGGATGGTCTAGATAATACTTAGTCCTGCCATGAGTGCAGGGAACTGGACTAGATGACCTCTCGAGGTCCCTTCCAAACCTATGGTTCTATGACCTGGCTTCAACACAACTTTATTCCACAGCACCACGGGGGCAATTCCTTTCTGCCAACCAGTAGGCATGGTAGAGGCACCTCTAAAGTCTCAAGTGTTGCTCCCCAGCATCCATACTTCCTCCTACTCTCATCCAGCGGGGATATCTGAATATTGTTCAGGGGTCTGTTAACACCCAAGGAGTTCTGATGATGCCCTCGGATGAAATCCATTCCCAGTACAACAGCAATAGAAATATTGGCCACCACACTAGAAGTCCATTGAGCATGCAGTAGCCCCAAGTTCAGTAGGAGCTGGATTTCTCTTGTTGTCTGCTGTGGCTGATGATTAATTTAACTCCCGCAGTACAAATTTTCTTCCCCTTTAGTACAAGATGTTCATCATGGATCAGAATTATTTCAGTTCCCAACTCCAACAGCATTGTGGTTTTCCAGATATCAGTGTCTTCACATACACAGTAACAGGAATCTGGGCAGATCACCATATGGGCTGTTCCTTCAGTTGCTGATGGCTGTCCTACCCCATCAGCAACTTCTAGTTTTCCTGATGTGGTTTGGCTTGGGCAATTCCATCTCCGATGGCCTCAGCCTCGGCCTCTGCATTGCCTGCAAGTGTCATTGGGCCTGGGCCCAACCTGGGAAACATTCTCTGATCTGACCCACAGGACACCTGTGAATCGCTGTACCTGGGCCACCTCCAGTTTTTTAGCCTCTTCCCTAGCAATCATTTCTTGAAGTGCTGCATCTGGTATAAAGGGGTCACTCTGGAGCTGGGAAATAGCAGCTGATAAGTTTAAGGATACCATTTCTGCTTCCACATGTGTAACTCTGCATATAACATGGCCCACAGGTTTATCCAGTGTGTTATCTTCCTTCACCAGCAGGTTATGAAGTTCCCATGTCAAACCATTTATAAACTGACTTTTCAGACAGGAGTCTCTCATGGCTTGCCACCGGGCATAATCCCCCTCGCTCTTGTTACTTGCAGATGTGCTGCACCAGGTTCGGCTTCACTCAAGCCATCTCCCAGGTGGCACAGGGAAAGCCCTGTCAAAAAATCTCAGTGCACACAAAAAACTAGACAGGTATTCTCCATCCTGAGGCCTCCTGCCCTGCCATTCCTTCCAGTCATTCAAAAAGGCCAATGCCCCTTCCCCACATCCATGGCACTCATACCAATATTTGCTTAGCTGGCCGTAAGAGCCACCATCCGCATTTTAAAGCTGTTGGTAAACAAGGCTTTGGCATCACCATCCAAAGACACGTCTAGATACTGTGCTGCTTTCTCATCAACCCACTTGTTCACAGAGAGCAACAGCTCAAGGTCAGCCAAATACACAGGTTCCCATCTCATCTGCATGACCAGCAGTGGTGCCAATTCAGATATTTCTTTGGGGGGGGGGGGGAATGCTGGTTCCCCTCCCCCCCCAAGGGACCCCCCATTTCAGTCCCCACTAGTTCCCCTCCTCTTCCCACTCACAGACGCCAGGTCTCCCTCGGCTGGGGAGTCGCCCCTCACTCTTACCACACAGTGCAGGAGCTGGTGCTGCCAGGAGCTGAGTTCTTGACAAACTCCCCTGCACTCTGCCATACAAAAATAGATTTCCCATGAGCCAGGTTGCAGCCGCATCTGCCCCAGCTGCATTTCCATTTGGCTGGAAGGACAGCAGAGCCAAATTGGAGGGGTTAAGATGCTGTGTACACGGTCTGTACGGAGGAGCAGCCAGGTCAAATGTCAGTGGCATTGTGACCACACAGCCAGAGAATGCTCCAGGCAGCCATACTGATTTAGTACAGGACAGCTGCTCAAAAGTGGCTGGGCCATGCCCCCCCACCAGTAGCTCTGCAGCTGATAGAACTTTGAGCAAGTGCAAAAGCCTTGAGGGTGGAGGGTTCTTCCTTCCCATAATTGGCACCACTGATGACCAGTACATTTCTACTCAGGCAAGAGTGCTTTGGCCATGTTCTGCCACCAGCTGTAACAGTCGCTTATAGATGTCAAAGGCATGATTGGAACAGTGCAAGTAACAACCCAGCACACTCAGGCAGGACTAGATCCACTCACCCACCCAGACAACATTACAGTACCTTTGTGACTCTGGCCATTACCGATTAGTCACTTTAACTAGCGGAGAAGGAGAAGGAGGAGAGATGAGTTCTTTAACAGCACAGTTAATTGGTTTTTAGGTCCCAGAAGATGAAAAATCCTCACCTTGGTTGCAGCATGTGTGGCAGTCTGTCTATGCTGCACCTCATGCCAGTCACTGGAGACACTTAGGCACCTTGAAAAGGCTAGTGGGATGCAGACGTAGCATGGGCCCAAATGGCTCCACCACCACCTTTCAAAGCCACATCAGACAGCGCCTCTTCTGTCTCCACCAAGCAGCGCTTGAGAATGAAACGCAACCGTAGCCACTGTTCCATGTTGGATCCTTTTCAAACAGCCAATTTGCAGGGCTGCACCTTGGCACCTCACAAGCAATTAATTTCCAGTACTCCCCTGGTCCTGCGCTCGCCAGAGAGCCTGCAGCGCAAACCTTCAGATGGGCCACTGGGTCAGAAACTAATGAATAATAAGTGAAAATGCACTTGAGCAGACTTTATGAGGGAGATGATCATGGATGGGTAGAACAATATTATGGTTGCTTTCCATTTATATTAGCCTTAAAGAACAGCTGGACCAATTCATTCAATTTCTTTTTTTTTTTTTAAGTCATACAGTGACTGTGTCGTAAACGAAGTAGAAAAAGCAGAAAGCAGAGAGAATTTCAGGGGAAATCAAGAGCTCCTAAAGTTGTGTGGGGAAAGTAAAATACTTGAGTAGAAACAGATCCCTTCACAGATGGGGAAGGGGGGAATGAAATTAACTGCTACTCAAAAACAGAAGCAAGACCGATCTCTTCTGAGCTCTGTCTGTACCAAGAAACATTAAGTCAATCAAAGGAGTAATTAAGACTCGTTAAGTAGTTACTGATAAAGAGCAGGTAAGGGCAGAGTTGAAAAATGGGAATATCCAGGAAGGTGCAGCATCATTAAGGGAGCTCTATAACCAGGACCGGCTCCAGCTTTTTTGCCACCCCAAGTGGCGAAGAGGAGGAAAAAGAAAAGATAAAGCTGCGATCGGTGGCAATTTGGTGGCAGCTCTACCGTGCTGCTTCATTCTTTGGCAGCAATTTGGCAGCTGGTCCTTCCCTCCAAGAGGGACTGAGGGACCCGCCGCCGAATTGCCGTTGAAGACCCGGACGTGCTGCCCCTTTCCATTGGCCGCCCCAAGCACCTGCGCTGGTGCCTGGAGCCAGCCCTAGCTATAACCAACGTAGGGTGCTACTGAATGGATTGTGAAGGCCTCACTCAGAACCAGGAGCACTCAAGGAAAAAACACAGTTGTCCACAGGGCTGCTCCAAATGACAGCACCCAGACAGACACCCAGAGGAGAGCGTTCCCTGGAACGGGCCTGCAGCTGTGCAATTCACAGCTAATGCAACTCAGGGCCCGGTTAGCCACTGGGCCCAATCAAGTAGCAACATACAGCTGTCTATTCTCAACAAGGCCACCCTTCCCCTAGCAGATCCACCCGCCACGTGACTCAGCTGTGAATACTGGAGGGGAAACTGCTCCTGGTCTTTAGGCTGCCCAGGGCATCCCTGATTCACGGCTACCTTGGCCCCTTCACATGCCAAGGATGAGAGGAGCTTCAATTCAATATTTCTCCATAGCTCTGAGGGAGGAGAGGATCCAGCCAGGAGGGGGAACCAGCCCACCATTCCCTGACTATGGGGGTGACCAGGAAAGGCAGGGTGTCCCCCAGCCTACCCATCACTGCTGGCCCGGCTGGGTCTGTTAGGGCCGTGTAAGGGAGTGGACTCACCCCTGCGGCGCCTCCTGCTGCTCGTCCATGGGAATTAGTTCTTCCAGCATCCTGGAGCGCCCCCTGCAGGCTGGCGATCTGCCTTACCACCGGCCCCTGTGTCCCTCCCAGGACCCCAGCGCCCCGTTCTCTGGGTTGCTGCCCCCCCTGGCAGTACCCCCACACTCTGGGTCTCCCCACCCACTAACCCCACCTCACCTCAGTGTAAGGCTACTGCCAGTCACCATCTAGCTCCACTCCCTGGGGCAGACTGCAGTATACGACACTCACCACAGGCAAGGTTGGGTTGGACCGGCTGCCTCTCTCTATAGCTGGGCTGCCCCTCTGCAGCCCTGGTACTGGTCTTAGGCCCTCAGCTAGGCCCACAGCCTGGGGCTTTCCTAGGCCAGAGCTTCCCAGCTCCTCTAGCCTTCCCTCAGCCCTGCTCCAATCCCAGTACCCTGCTCAGATCCCTAGTACCCAGGCCCTTCTCTCTCTACAAGCAAAGAGAGACTCCTGAGCTTCTGGCTGCCCTGGCCTTCTTATAAGGCCCAGTTAGTCTGTTTGGGGGGTGGCCCCATTTGCAGCCACTTCCCCCAATCAGCCAGGGCTTTGCTCCCTTCCCCAGCCCTCTGCAGGGCTTTTCCAACCCCTTCAGGGCTGGAGCGGGTGTTCACCCAGCTACAGGCTGGCTGGACCTTGACGCCTTTGAGGAGCAGTGGGCGCTGTCCAGGGTTCTCTGCTCAGTGTCCCCATCAGGCTCCCTTCTTTTGACCCTCTGACCACACTCCTGTCCCTGTTCTTTTATTAGTTGTCCCCCAACATCAGTTGGGTTTTAAGGTCCTGTAGATTCTCCCCTTAGGCTAGGGGGGGATCCTTTAGCAGTGGGCAGGCTTCCACCTGCCCACTTCCTGGAACCCAATAGGTACAGGCTGGCTGGGACATCTCTGGCCAGCCACTCTTCCAGTCCTTGGATGAGGTGGGGGATGGTCCAGTAAGAGGGAGGTCCCTGCCCCATTAAATAGACAGCACCGTGATAACAGGACCCCTTCCTCCCCTCACACACACAGCCCTTTCACTCCAGCGCACCCAAAGAAAGGGAGCAGTGCACTGGGGAGGAGAGACGTTCCAAGCCTGACATCTACTAGGGACAGGCCCCCCCTTACCATCTCTGCACTGAGAGGCCCTCGGAAACAGGAGCCATTGGAGGAGGGCAAGGGGCAGGGCTGCAGGATCTTTGTGAGACATGTGCCTGTTCCCCTCTCTCACTACCCCTCCTACTCCCCAAATTGAAGTCTGTTGCAGAACTGTTGGCTTCACTGGAACCAGAATCTGGTTTTTATGAGAACACCCCAGCTCCCCTGAGATGTCTCCTCAGTGAAAGGATGCACAGTGCCTCTCCCCATTCTGTATTATATTGAAACTGTCTTTTGTCTTTATTCATAGGGCAGGGTGATCCCTGTCTGTTGTAATGCTCTTGTGTTCCCTCCAAGCTGTTTTGATTGTTGTCTCTGATGGCTTTCCATTGATAGTCTTGGCATGGAGCAAGAGTGGACAATTGAGCCTGGCATTATTTCTCCTGCTAAACAAGGAGGGGTGACAACTCCCTCCTACCTGAATGGGACATCACCAAGACATATCATTCCCAGACAACTACCGTTTACGCCAAGTTAATAGACTGTTAATATAAATACATTATTCCCATCCTTACACATTACCTGTACAGGAGTCTGGCAATGATTATGACTCTTGACCCGTTACAAGCTTTCTGTAGCTACCTTACAGGCTATGCTTTATGGATAAATAGCCTGCACGATATGTAGTGAGTTGAGAGACTTGTCCAGTGTTACACAGTGCGTTCACACCAAAGTAGGTACTAAAACGCCAGAGGTCCTACCTTCCCGGCCTGCCCTCTAATCACTAGACCATTGGTCAAGTTCAGCACTGTTATGAAGGGGCATAACTCCACTGAGTTCAAGCAATTAACACCAGTGCACAGGGCTGTGTTAGGCCCCATGCTCTGATCCCTTCCTTACGCCATAGAAAGTGATTAGAGCACTTTGGCCACAGAGTTACTAAATTAAGCATTAAAGACATTCTAACATTGATTTTTTTTTTATTGTGTCAATAACAAAATCTGTTTACGGTGGAAGCTTATAACTAGCTACTTAACATAACAGGGACCTGAGCTAGGAGAAGAATGTAAAGTGAAAGCGTTTCCAAATGCTTAGGAATAATGTAATGCAAACGCAGTGAATTTGCTTCAGCACATCATTTTTCTCAAAGAAAAAAAAATCCCTGAGTTTCTGCTAAAAATCGCAGGAAAGCAGATTTGGATTCATGGAAACAGTGGAGCATTTGAGTTAAGCTTTTACACATTCACACACATTATGTACAGTCTGCCAGATTAATGGCACACAAGACTTACAGATAATGAAGCAATTTTATTGCTGGAGGCCGGGTGGCCCGTGGGTAAGGCACTAGCGCAATTCTCAGCTCTGCCATGGGCTTCCAGTGTGCCCTTGGGCAAGACATTTAACTTCTGTGCCTCAGTTCCCCATCTGTACAATAATAATAATTATTGTCTATTTATCTAGATTGTAGACAGGGATCTTCTTTTACTTGGGGTGTACAGTACCTGATCCAGTGGGGCCCTGCTGGGGTCTGCAGGTGTTACTGTCCTACATAAGGAGGGCTTTGAGATGTATGGCCACTGGGAAGCATTCATGGACAGAGGACTGTTCTCTCAAGATGGACTTAACCTGAGTAGAGAGGGAAATACACTTCCAGGATGGAGGCTGGCACAACTGATTAAGAGAGCTTTAAACTAGGAACTGGGGGGAGATGTCCAGGTAATCTCCATGCCGGATTTTAAGATTGAGAGGGAAGAAAATGAAGCAAGAAAGGATACTGTCAGGAGTAGGCGCATGGACATACGGAGGAAGGGTAGTGTAGATACCAGTCTAATAGGTGATACTGGCGGTAGAATGTCTGGGCCTAATCAGGTAAAGAATGTCAGTGAAGTCAAACAGCAAGAATTAAGATGTTTGTACACCAATGTGAGGAGCCTAGGTGACAAAATGGAGGAACTAGAGTTACTCCTGCAGGAAGTGAAACTGGATATTATAGGGATAACAGAAACATGGTGGAATAGTAGTCATGACTGGAGTACAGATATTGAAGGGTATGTGCTGTTTAGGAAAGACAGAAATAAAGGCAAAGGTGGTGGAGTGGCATTGTGTATCAATGATGTGGTAGACTGTAAAGAAATAAGAAGGGATGGAATCAGGGCCAGCTCCAGGCACCAGCACAGGAAGCAGGTGCCTGGGGTGGCCAATGGAAAGAGGTGGCATGTCAAGCTCTTCAGTGGCAATTCGGCAGCGGGTCCCTCAGTCCCTCTTGGAGGGAAGAGCCTGCTGCCAAATTGCCACCGAAGGATGAAACAGCGGCGGTAGAAGTGCTCTGTGTGTCTTGCATGCATCTGAGGAAGTGGGTATTCACCCACGAAGCTCATGCTCCAAAACGTCTGTTAGTCTATAAGGTGCCACAGGATTCTTTGCTGTGTGTCTTGGTTCTCCCTTATGGCTGAAATACTTTGATCGTGTTTAGTAAGGCTCTTCCGTCTGGCTAGGACTTCACTGCAGCCCCTGCATGGGAAGGGAAGGGCCTGAGACAGTCTCCATAAGAACTCCACGAATTCTGGCATTTGATCTAATTTTTTTGTTACTATTATTAAATTTCTTAGTGCATTAAAATGAATGTTCACAATTCTCTTTACCTCGTAGGTACAACAGTGAATTCTGTCTTTTATTAATTGCCTGGCTAATAAGCATTCATTCCCCTCTGACTGATCTTCATATTTACTATGCACAGTTTATAAATTGCTGTCAGCCTGGAGTGAGCCTTCATGGGGTGGCTGCATTCCAGCAGTAAGCACTGATTGTTATGCCTTTCTAATTTCCATTTTCCCTCTTTGGTGCCATTTGTTTTAACCGGTGGGTAAAAACCTGCATTGCCCAAGTGTTTTTTATAAGAATACGAGAGGCATTTAGTGCAAGTATTATTGGTTATTTGTACTGATTAGAACCTAGGAACCTGAGTCATGGACCAGGACCCCATTGTGCTGACACAGAACAAAGCTGCTCCCTGCCCCAAGCAGCTTACAATCTAAGTAAATTATTTATTGGATGTAGATGGCCATTCTTTGCTACAGGAAGCGGGACTCTAAGGTTGCTATTGAGGCAGAGGAATTCTTGACGAATTTTACACATGTTGTAATTTACATGGTCTTTTAAGCAGCACGGTGCGTTCGGGAGCTAACGCACACCACTGAGCTCCTGCATGAAGCAGGGGTGTCTCCCTATGTACTAATGAAAGCAGAAGAGTAAGAGGAGGCAGGGGCTCCTGTCCAGCCAGACGAGACCCTGCATGCAAAGGGCTGGGGCCGTACAGCTGCGCTGGAGGAGCTGCGGGAGTGGGGTCGCTGGGCAGCCCCACGTTCTGCTCCTTTCACCACTGTGGTTCCAAAGGTGCAGCAGGAGGAGGACAGAGCCCCTCCTTCACCAGGTAAGGGATGGGTGGATCATGTGGAGGGGACAGGCAAAGTGTGGGGACCCTGGGCTGGGGGGGCAGGGAGGAGTCACGTGGATGATCACGTGAGGAGGTCACATGTCCCATCCCCTCCTCCGTAGGGCTCCCCATATCAGTAAGAAATGGATTCCTCTTGCACCATTGTCTTCAGGGCATAGCAACAAGGCTTTAGCAAACTAAGGGAGTTGGTAGGTAAGGTCCCATGGGAAGCCAGTCTAAGGGGAAAAACAGTTCAAGAGAGTTGGCAGTTTTTCCAAGAGACATTATTAAGGGCACAAGAGCAAAATATCCCACCACATAGGAAAGATAGGAAGTGTGGCAGAAGACCACCCTGGCTTAACCAGCAGATCTTCAGTGATCTGAGCCTCAAAAATGAGTCCTACAAAAAGTGGAAGCTGAGTCAAATTACAAAAGATGAATATAAACAAATAACACAACTATGTAGGGACAAAATTAGAAAGACCAAACGAGATTAAACTGGCTAGAGACATAAAGGGTAACATGAAAACATTCTACAAATACATTAGAAGCAAGGGGAAGACCAAGGACAGAGTAGGCCCATCACTCAATGAGGAGTGGGGACAATAACAGAAAATGTGGAAATGGCAGAAGTGCTAAATGACGTCTTTGTTTCAGTTTTCACCAACAAGGTCGGTAGCCTACTACATCTGCCACTTCCCTTGGTAGTTTATTCCCATGGTTAATCACCGTCACTGTTACAAATGTGTGCCTAGAGAGTCCCACACCGGTTCTCTCCCCAAATATTAATTCATCTCTAATCAGTACTTTCCTAGCAAATTGACAATACGTTTTTGTCATAAAAGTTTAAATTAATTCTCTGAATAAACGTCCAACTATTGAATATGGATTCCAGTGGGGGGTGGGGGATGAGAGGCCTAAAACCAGCCATCTAAGCAGCTGAAGAGGGCGCCTACAGGGCCACAGCAGAGCCTAGCCCAGAATATCACGGCACTGAAAGAGTTCCTCCCAGGTTAGATTCTAGCTCAAAAGATATTTGTGGCCTCTCTAAGGACATATGTGAGATAAAACCCTGAACGATCTACTTTGGGAAACAAGCTACAAATGGCTGCCATTGAAACCAGTGATTTTAAGAAGAAACTGCCTCCTTAAAACTTAAAACTAGACAAACTGGAAGAAAAACAGGATAACTTAGAAAACGGATCTCAGCGAAACCACCTTTGCCTTTTGGGTACTGCTGAGGGTCTAAATAAGAAGAATATTATCCGCTTTCTCCAGAAGATGCTTCCTGATGTATTTGAATGGGATCCCCAGTTTCCCCCATTACATACTGACAGAGTTCATCAAATGCCTGATGCTAGAAGGCAGGAGTCTCACAAGTCCAGACTTATTATTGTCTTCGAGTTGCTGAAGTTCAATGATAAAATAATGTTAATGAATGTTGATGAATGCTGCAAGAATAGCTGAAACCCTGATATACAAAGGCCATAAAATTTCTTTTTCCTGACTGTACCATAGAAGCTCTATGGCTAGAAATTTCATGCTTGACTAATAAGAGGATAGCAGGAAGACTATACTATCGACCACCTCACCAGGATGGTGATTATAGCAGAACCACTCGGAAATAGTGACCATAATGTAATTACATTTAACATCCTTCTGGCGGGGAAAATATCAAAGAAGCTCACCACGGTAGCATTTAACTTCAAAAAGGGGAAATACACAAAAATGAGGAAGCTCATTAGACAGAAATTAAAAGGAACAGTCACAAGGGTGACATGCCTGTAAGCTGGAAAGAAAGTATTTTAAAGCACCACAAGAGAGGTTCAAACTAAATGTAGACCTCAAACAAAACAAAACAGGAGGAGGACCAAAGAAATGCCACTATGGCTAAACACTGTAAAAGAGGCAGTTGGAGGTAAAAAGGCGGTCTCTAATCATTGGCAGTCAAATCCTGCTGAAGGAAATAGAAAGGAACAGAAACTCTGGCAAGCTGCAAATATCCCATTCCTTTCTGTTGGCGTGGTTCTAGACTAAATCAAGAATTTCATCTCCCTAGGTGGGTTGCAAGACAAACTGCTCCCCAATCTTGCTGTGCTTAGAACCTCTCCCATATCTCCAAAGCGATGGTGGCAGCACAGGGAAAACTTCCCTGACCAGGAATTGAACTCAGGCCATGGCAATGAGAGGACTGAATGCTGATCACTAGACCACCAGGGAGAGGGTGGGCAAAAAGCAGGACCAGCTCCAGGGTAGCAAGCAGGTGCTTGAGGTGCCCAACAGAATGGGGTGGCATGTACAGCTCTTTGGCAGCAATTCAGTGGCGGGGCCCTCAGTCCTTCTCAGAGGGAAGGGCTTGCCACCAAATTACCACCGAAGAATGAAGCGGCGGCAGTGGAGTTGCTGCCGAAGTGCTGCCAATTACGGCTTTTTTTTTCCCCCCGCCACTTGGGGTGGCAAAAACGCTGGAGCCATCCCTGGTCAAAAGTGTCCTCTGCATGCAAGCTTGAGACCAGCTAGGCACATGTTGTCAGGGCGGCAGGGTGAGGAGTCACCAGAGGACAGTTAAAGGCCCTTTCAGAGCAGGCTCAGGAGGATGGACTTTGAAAGGAAGGACGGGAGAAGGAGGGAGAAGGAGAAAAGAAAGAGGCACCTGAAAAGGAGAAACATGAAACTCAAATACACTGGCCACAGCACAAAAGCAGCCTCCAGGAACCAGCCTGTTCTGACCAGGAATCGAACCCAGCTGCAGTGCTGAAAACACCCAAACTTGGCCACTAGACCATCAGGTAGAAGCAACAGCAGGCAGCTTCTGCTTGCACATGGGTGGTCCTGCTCCCAAGCAGACAAGCCTTGCAAACCTCAGCAGAGGAACCTCTGCACTCCAGCTAACTGCAGGTGAGCCAGGAGCGGGCAAGGGCCATGGCAAAAAGCCTCAGCCACCTTCTCTGAGGTTCAAATTCAGGGCCTCCAGATTATGAGACTGACGCACTGCTTGCTGCGCTAAGAAAGCCCCTTGGCAAAGCCCTTGCAACTGCAAGCTCCCTTCTCACTGCCACCTCACAGTGCATTTCACTTCAGCTGCAGGACAGCCTGTGACATCACCTGCCTGAATGCACAAACAGCCCACCTGGATACCCCGGAGCTGGCCCCTCAAGGGAACAGCCAACTGGCTCAAAGGGGTGCCCCTCCTGCTGCAGGAACCTCTCTTCCGACAGAGACCTTTGCCAGAGCTGCCCCAGGGAACAAAGAGAAAAGGGCTTTTTTGACTGAGTCGTCCCCTGTCGTTCACTTCTGGCAGCTGGAGGTCTCGGAACCCTCGGCCCTGATCGCCTTTGCTAACAGCCACTGATGGACCGGTCCTCCATGAGCTTTTCTCCTTCTTGGAACCACCCACTTATGCTTTTGGCTCCGCATAACCCACGGCAACCAGTTAGACAGGTTGCCTGGGCCTTGTGGGAAGTAGTACCTCCTTTTCTCTGCTGTAAACTTTCCCTAGGCCCTTCCTCTGTGCCATTCAGACCATCGCCTCCTCGCTCGTCTCTTCTCTAAGCTGAACTGCCTCAGGCTTTTGAATCTCTCCTCCTGTGGAAGCTGTTCCACCCCTTGGTCGCTTGTGTTGCTCTTCTCCCTCCCTTTTCCAGCTGTAATCTGTGTTGTGGCAGATGGGGCCACCAGAACGGCATTCAGGCTTTGGGCACACCAGGAACTGACTTGTCTCTCTTTTATTATCTATCCTTGTCCTAATACTGCCTAACATTCTCTTAGCCATTTCCACGGCTGCTGCCCATCAAGCAGATGTTTTCAGAGTAGTAGTCACCGTGACTCCAAAATCTCTTCCTTGAGTGGGAACAGCTAATTTAGACCCCATTATTAACTGGGAGGTGTGCCAGGAGTCTCACTTCAGCCCTGTCAGAGGCACACGAGTACTCACGGCTTCTGTCCCACACAGGGGAAAGAGACTTCACTCCTGACATGCCTCCCACATGGTTGAACCCTGAGTCCTGGCAAGGCTGAAGCCCCGAGTCCTGGCATGTCCCAAGGTCTAGTGAAAATCCTCTGGTGTCCAGATTTGGACTATGGGCCACATATTGACTACCCCTGGTTTAGACACAACAAATCCTGCATGTTGGCAGGGGCTTAGACTAGATGACCCTTGCGGTCCCTTTTTATCCTAGGATTCTATGATTTGGCTCAGGGCAACATGACAGCTCATATCAAGGGCTGGGAGGAGACAAAAGAAGGGGTGGGGGTTTACTAGCACCCAGCTTGGGTGGTCCAGCTCTGACGGCACTGCAAAACTTAACTCCATCTCTTTTCTGGGGGTATCTGCAGGGGTGCCATTTTATGGAGGGCGGTGGGGGCACCTCCCACCCCCTCAAGTTTCGAACAACACACACATCTAATCACAGTTAGATTAGAATCACAGTTAAAGTTGCCCCCTCTCCAAAAACTCTGAAATGGGGCTTCTATCCAGATCCAGTCCAAGCCCTGGACACATGGTTTGACGTTAGCCATCCATCTGTGCTGGCCAGGGCAGGCTAAGTGCTAGAACAAGAAGGAAGAAACCTCACCTGAACTGGCAGAGAACCTGTGGAGACTTGTGTTCCTGGCATACCAGATATCACCAGGGCCTTCCAGGATGAAAGGGTGACGGATCTATTCAAAGATGTGCGGCTAGGCTTGGATCTGCAGATCACGATCAGTGACAGGATACTGGGCTAGATGGACCTTTGGTCTGACCCAGTATGGCCGTTCTTATGTCAAGGGGGGAGGGTGCTCAGCACTTAAGTCACTTAGCCCTGACCAGACACCAAGTCTTACTAGGGTTTTAAACATGACTGTGCCTGCAGGCAAGATGGGCCAAGTCCTATTTAAAAATATATGAGCTGGCCATGATGAGCCTGATGGTGGCACTAACACATCTGAAAACACGTCAATTTTTCCTCATCTCAATAGATGTGTCCTCAGGATGCAACTTGACATGAGTGACCTGGCGACCGTTCACCATTCTGCACCCTCATCGCACAAATTGGTTCTGTGCCCATCAGTCACTCAGCATAATGGAAATGACGCAATTGGCACAGGACCCTGGCACAGGATCGGCGGCTCTTGTTTCGAATAGGATCCCTGTCCCGCCAACCCCTCTGCAGTTCTGTGGTGACAGCCGCAGGCAACATTCAGCCTAATGACATTGTTGCCTAGATAAGAGCGCCCTTCTGAGAAACTGCGCAAGCAGGCACACGGTTCTGCTGCAGCTCGCTCAGTGGGAGACCAAAAACCAATCGGGTGCTGAAAATGGGGTGATCATGTCAAGGTGTTTACTAACCAAAAGGGCCTGATCCTGGGAGGCACCGAGCACCCTCCAATCTCAGCCAAGGCAGAAGATGCAGGTGTCAGTGCCTTCATTTTCTTTTCTAAACCTCTCTAATACACGGTCGAAACCTGCCCAGCTGACAAAGAAATAGCATTTGGGAGCAGCAAAGTTAACAAAAAGTGTTCATTGACAAGAGAAGGGAAAGGAGTCAGGGTTCTATTCCCTGCTCGTCTACTGATTCCCTATTTGACCTTATCATAGAATATCAGGATTGGAAGGGATCTAGTCCAACTCCCTGCTCAAAGCAGGACCAATCCCCAGACCCCTAAATGGCCCCTTCAAGGATTGAACTCACAACCCTGGGTTTAGCAGGACAATGCTCAAACCGCTGAGCTAGCCCTCCCCCTCTGAACCAAGTCCCATAACTGCTCTGTGCCTCAGTTTACCCTATGAGTAAAATGGGGAAGCAATTACTTATCTGTTCAAATGGAGGCTTAACTAGTGTCTGTCAATCACGTGGCACCATCGTCATAAAATGATGCTTCCATTTGATACATATTAACACCTAGATGTCCCCTCTCAGCCCCTTGAGTGGCATGGAGAGCCCCCTTTTCTATCCTGTCCCTGGCAGCATTGGGAAACACACACTCCATCATAATGAGGGTTAAATAAAACAGTGACAGAAGGCTGGATGCTCATTCTTGAGGCTGTCAGGGACATTCCTGTGGGAGTACTCGGGGTATGTCTACCCAGCACAAAAATCCCCAAACCCCATGTGTAACAGTGTGTCTCGGGGGCTAAAAATAGCTGTGTAGATGCTGGGCCGCAGGCTGGAACCTGAGCTCCAAAACCTGGCAAGCAGGGTGGGTCTCAGAGCCTGATTTCCACCCTACACTCTGAGGCTCGCTGACATGGGTCTTTTTTGGCTGTGTAGACGTGCCCTCAGGGGCTCCAATTCGGATCATGGGCTCCACTTACTTGGGGCTGTACAAACAGAGTCAGCCATGGCCCCTGCTCTGATGAGTTTACAATTGAAAAAGGACAGAAAGTTAACTCAGAGCTGGGGAAAGGGACCCAACCAGAGAAGCCAGGTGGATGGCAGGAACGCATCCTGTTAGTGCCACTTATCTGTAGTTTAGTTAATTGTTGCCCTCACCTGTTCCAGGGTTTACTGTTCATATTACAGGGCCACTGGAAGCCCCAGCTGAGCTCAGAGCACTAGTGGGCCAGGTGCACATAGCCCCGAAGAGCTCACACCCTACACAAACAAGGCAGACACAGAAGTGAAGTGACCTGCTGAAGGTTACCCAGCCGATCAATGGCAGAGCCAGGAACGGAACCCAGGCCCCCTGACTCCCACATGCTCGCCTCTGGAAACGCTGTCTCACAATGCTTCCATCACTTCTTTTGGGAGAAAGGAAGCCAGAAAGGAAGAACGGATGTTTGATGAAGGTGCTGCACTGGAACGCAAAAGGTCTAGGATCCCTTCCTGACTTAGCTATCGGCTTCCCTGGCCTTGAACAAGTCACTTAGGCCCAGATTCTCAAACAACAGTTAGGTTCCTGACTTCCACTGAAATCAATGGGAGTTAGGGGCCTAAATACCCTCATAGACTTAGGCCCTAGTGGGTTTTTCAGAAGCATCTATTTCCCCCTGAAATCCCACTAGGGGCCTATCTGCATCTGTAGGCACCAAAATACATTAAACCACCCCCCTAAGTCTCTCAGTGCCTTCGATGGGTGAGGTAGGCTGGTACCCTTGGCAGAATGGCTTTGATGTCCCAGTAGCAGGCCTTAGAACCTGGCTAGGAAAGGAGAATAGGGACCATCTCTTACAAGATGTAAGCACCATCTGCACAGTCCCTGGCACAATGGGAGCCGCCATCTGGGTTGGGACCGCTGGGTGTTCTTGTAGTGCAGATGATAAATCATCCTCGTGATTCTCATGGATGGGAAGGGTTTCCTGGTAACCCACCTGTATTTTTCCTTTTCTTAATTTCACAGCCCTCACAGGCCACATTAGTCTTTTTAGACCTAAAACTATAACACTTTACCCCCGTGTGCACTGAAATTCCAGCTGCCACTTCAAAGAAGAACCCCCCGGTGTATTTACAGCTCACCCAAGATGCCCAGTGCCACCTGACTATACCTCAAGGGTGGAAATCCTCAGACAAATTGTGGCAATGCTCCAGGCGCAGCTCATTAACAGAGCGGAAAAGCCACAGCCTGATTTCCAACACCAGAGGGACACCGCTCGTGCAACCTCTTCACTGGGACCTGTTGCCATTTAGAGTGACCTTTTGTTTCAGCCCATTTCATTTAACCAATTTGCTATCCAATTTATAGACCTGCCACAAAAGAAGCTGAGCTTGTTACAGGAAGATTAGCAAGTGGCTGAAGTCCCCAAGAAGCTCCTGCTTCCATTGTGAAGAATTTCCTAAATGTAAATGCTGTTACAGTTCTCTCTCCCTAAGGATACCCTCTGCCTTACACTGTACTAGGCTTTGTCTGGATCACAAACATGCTGTGGGTCCTTGGACAGATAACAAGGTGGGGTTTGTTTGTTTGTTTTAAATTTAAACTTTTCACAAGGTTAGTTTTACAACATTAACTGTCAGAAACACAAGGAACAATTTCAGCTAAATTGCTTTTTATCAAGGAATGTGTCAGCTGAACTGGAAAATTGAGGGCACTCTTTATTGTGTCGATGGGGAGAGTAAAACATTGTTTTCTCCTAGCAGGAGAGAATGAATTACATGGATTCTATTTTTAAGAGTCTTTCATTCCTTTCTCTTTGCCCCACCTCCCCATCAAATGCCCAGCCCACAGTACTGAACAGTCACACCGGGGAAGAGAAACCTCACACTGAACTAGTAACTGTGACATTATGGCTCATATCACCAAGGTCATGTGAGTTACAGCTGTAAAAATTATTTGACACAATAGGGAGCTTTACCTGATGAAGAAGATTATAGTGGTTACAGATGGAAAAGTCACATTAAAATGGAGTCTGTCACCCTGCAGGGTCAGCGAAGGATGTACTGGATATTAAACGGATACTAAAAATCTTGGCATAAACTCAGCCTGTGGCAGCACTATGTTCATTTCTCCAATTCAAATAGGCCACCAGATCACAGGCCAGGACCCCAGGGTTACCTTTCACTACAGCAAGGTGTGAGGGCACAGTGTGTTCTACTATCAAGAGACTGTGGCGTCCACTAGACCCAGGTTCCATTTCTGGTTCTGCCACTGTCCTCAGGCAGAGCATATCACCTGTTTCTCCTCCCACCATTTGCCTTGTCTGTTTCAAGTGTAAACTCTTTGGGACAGAGATTGTCTCTGACTATGTGGCTGCACAGGTGCCTAGGCACTACCCAGCTTCTGCTTTGGGGCAGGGGCGGCTCCAGGCCCCAGCACGCCAAGCGCGTGCTTAGGGTGGCATGCCACGGGGGGCGCTCTGCCGGTCGCTGGGAAAGCCGCAGGACCTGCGGACCGCGGGACCAGCGGACCCTCCGCAGGCACGCCTGCGGGAGGTCCACCGGAGCTGCCTGTCGCCTTCCTGGTGACCAGCAGAGCGCCCCCCGTGGCATGCTGCCGTGCTTGGAGTGGCGAAATGTCTAGAGCCGCCCCTGTTTGGGGGGTTATTTTCAGCAGCTTTTGCATTCTATATTGATGTCCAAAAATAAGGGTTTTTCAGGGCTGTCTTTGTAGATACACATTTGTTTCAAACAGCACTATGTTCATGTGCACTGGAGTTTTAGTGCACACCAGCAGGATCAACACGGACCAATTCCTGAGCCACATGTTAGCATGGTTCAGAAATCACACCCCCTGTTGTCTACATGATTGCTGGGTGCTGGCAAGCCCTTTGATACAAGACAGGGAGCCCAGACATCGCCTAGAGAAACAAACTACACTGGGACATAGACGAGGACAACACAAATTGAGTAACCATTTCCAGCGTTTTTCTAGGGTTTATGGATAAACACTCTTTTTTTAAAAAAAAGTTGGGAGGGTTTTGTCATAAACAGATAGCTAAGGGTTAATGTCTCTTTCACCTGGAAAGGGTTAACAAACAACACCTGACCAGAAGACCAATCAGGAAACAAGATTTTTTCAAATCTGGGTGGAGGGAAGTTTTGGGTGTGAGTCCTTTGTTCTTGGTCTATTCTCTTTCTGGGCTCTGAGAGTGACCACAGGAATCTCCAGGCTCTCTAATCTTCTGTCTCCAAGTTGTGAGTACAAAGGTAGAAAGACAATATAGGCTTTTTATATTGTTTTTTCTGTATTTGCAAATGTGTAGTCTGCTGGAAATAGTTTAAATTGTATTTTTTCTGGATAAGGCTGTTTATCCATTTTCTATAAGCTAAAAGACCCTGTATTGTTGACCATCTAAACTGCAAAGATAAACCTTTTACTTTTTCTGTCCCTTTTATTAAAAGTTTTGCTTTTGAAGACCTGTTTGGTTTTTTTCCCCCTTGTTGAGGCTTGAGGGAATTGAGTCTGTACTTAACCGGAATAGCTGATCGCCATATTTGGGGTCGGGAAGGAATTTTCCTCCAGGGCGGATTGGCAGGGGCTCTGGAGGTTTTTCGCCTTCCCCTGCAGCGTGGGGCACGGGTCGCTTGCTGGTGGTTTCTCTGCAGCTTGAGGTCTTCAAACCAATTTTGAGGATTTCAATAACTCGGTCCTGGGATAGGGGTTGTTATAAAATTGGATGGGTGGGGTTCTGTGGCCTGCCTTGTGCAGGAGGTCAGACTAGATGATCAGATTGGTCCCTTCTGACCTATGAGTCTATGAGTCTATAATAGAGAAGGGGGGGGGGAAGGGTGGAATCCCTTTGTTTAGATTCACGGAGCTTGAATCTGTATATCTCTCCAGGAGCCTAGGGAGGGAACACCTGGAGGGGAGGAGGGGAAAGGGAAATGGTTTATTCCCCTTTGTTGTGAGACTCAAGGAATCTGAGTCTTGGGGTCTCCTGGGAAGGTTTGGGGGGACCAGAGGGTATCAGGCCCTAAAAATTCCTGATTGGTGGCAGCGCTATCAGAGCTAAGCTGGTAATTAAGCTTAGGGGAATTCATGCTAGTATCCATATTTTGGACGCTAAGGTCCAGACTTGGAAATTATACTTGACATGGTGTTAGCGGGGGGATTCGAACCCACACCCCCGAAGAGACTGGAGCGAGCACGGCAACAAGCCATGGACAAAGATAATGAACATAGGAGAGGGATGGAACTAATTAATACAGAACTAGCCAAGGAAGAGGCAGACCACAAAAGAAAACAAGAAGAAGAAGAGGTGGCCCACAGAAGGAAACAAGAAGAAGAAGAGGCAGCCTACAGAAGACATATAGAATTCCAGAGGGAGACCCACCGACAGGCCATGGAATTAGAACAGGCTAGGCAACAGAACACAGCCAATCCTAACAACTCTTTGCCAATAATGGTTCCACAGCACAAGAAATTTCCCACCTACAAGGCAGGTGATGACACTGAGGCCTTCTTAGAAAATTTTGAAAGAGCCTGTCTTGGGTACAGCATCTCTGAAGACCAGTACATGGTAGAATTGAGGCCACTGCTCAGTGGACCCTTAGCAGAGGTGGCGGCTGAAACGCCTAAGGAGAAAACAAACGACTATAAACTTTTTCAAACCAAGGCCAGATACAGAATGGGGATAACACCTGAACAGGCACGTCGGCGGTTCAGAAACCAAAAATGGAAACCAGATGTGTCATTCCCCCAACACGCCTACCACATTGCAAAGAATTATGAAGCCTGGATATCAGGAACAAAGGTTAACAATCTGGACGAGCTGCACCTCCTGATTCAAATGGAGCAGTTCTTAGATGGTATTCCTGAGGAAATAGAGAGGTACATCCTAGATGGGAAACCCAAAACGGTAATCGAGGCAGGAGAGATTGGAGCCAAATGGATGGACGTGGCAGAAAAGAAAAAACCTACTGTCCAGGGGAGCGAATATCCCAGGGGACACACCCTACAACCGAGGGCAGCCAAAGACCCTGCCTACAACCCAAGAAAAGCCACAGACGCCCTATTCTTCCACCTCACCAGTTTCCAGTAACCCACCTCGACCCAGTAACCAGTCAGCTGGAAGATGCTTCAAGTGTAATGAACTGGGACATATCAAGGCCAACTGCCCAAAGAACCCCAACTGAGTGCAGTTCATTACACCACCATCACACCACAGATCCCCAGGCCCAGATGCCTCTCAAATACCCTTGGAGTGAAGGGAAATTTTGAGAGTGGGCGGAAAGAAGGTTACTGCGTGGAGAGACACAGGGGCACAAGTGTCAGCTATCCACCAATCCTTCGTCGACCCCAAATTCATCAACCCAAAGGCCCAAGTGACAATTTACCCCTTCATGTCACAAGCTGTAGACTTGCTTACAGCTGAACTGCCTGTCCAGTACAAAGGCTGGTCAGGAATGTGGACTTTTGCAGTCTATGACAATTATTCCATCCCTATGCTACTGGGGGAAGATTTGGCCAACCAGGTGAAGCGGGCCAAGAGTGTGGGAATGGTTACACGTAGCCAAACCAGGCAAGCTTCCAGACCCATTCCTGTTCCTGAGCCGTCCACAGGGGCCCCGTCTGTGTTACCAGAGACCCAGACAGAGGTATCCCATGCCAACAACGGAAACAGCCACAGTGCTTCCAGTCCCAGACCAGGAACTGGAAAAACAGCCAGCACCAGAACCGTTGCCAGCACTGACGACAGTGCTTGCAAATCCATCTTCAACCCCAACGCCAGAAGGCGCCAGCAAGCTAAAACTGGCAGAAGCAGCAGACAACCATACCGAAGAGACTCAGCCAGAGCCTGAAATACCCCCAGGTGCACCACCGGAGAGCGGTTCACCAGCAACGGAAACAACCCCATCACCTACATCACTTCCAGAGGGACCAAGCCCAAGTCCACAGTCTAAGGAAGAACTGGTGTCTCCAGCCTCAAGGGAACAGTTCCAGACTGAGCAGGAAGCAGATGACAGCCTTCGAAAAGCTTGAGCGGTGGCACGGAGCACCCCACCGCCTCTCAGCTCTGCTCACCGATCCCGGTTGGTGATAGACCAAGGACTTTTATACAAGGAAATTCTTTCTGGAGGACACCGGGAAGAACGGCAGCCGCAAAAACAGTTGGTGGTTCCAACAAAGTACCGGGGAAAGCTCTTAAGCTTAGCCCATGATCATCCCAGTGGCCATGCTGGCCACACTGGAACATAGACGAGGACAACACAAATTGAGTAACCATTTCCAGCGTTTTTCTAGTGTTTATGGATAAACACTCTTTTTTAAAAAAAATTGGGAGGGTTTTATCACTGTTTATCAGTTAAAACCTAAAACCAGAGGCCCTGCATATAAGCTACTTAGCTGTTGGTAAGAAGAGTTCCTCCAGCTGCTAGGCATACCCCGCAGCTGAGTGAGGATAGCACTTCTAGGCTTTTAATTTTAAAAATTAACCCCCCTGCCAGCCCTCCAAAGCCATTACACTCCTTCCACTGCGCAGGGCCTAGTAGAAATGGAGGGAGGCAGAAGCCAGAAACAGGGAATGCAAAACTATTTTTTTGTCTCCTCTCTCTTCTTTTAAAAGGTCCCCTGAGTACTAGATCCCTTCTCTTTCCTCCTACAGCACAGCAGCCTGGCGTCCTTGGGCGAGCACAGCGGTGAGCTGATTTTCAGAGGAGCTGTTTGTGGCCGGGCAGTTACTTTGTTATAAGAATTCACTCTGCGATTGAGAACCTATTGCAGGGAGCTCACACAACAGGAAACACCTTCCTTGGGACTAGAGGGCTCTGAACTGCTGCTGAAAGAACTAGCCGAGCCCTTTGGATCAGGTCCAAAGACTGCTTAGCCCAGATCCACAGGCATCTAACCCTCAGTGAAATCAATGAGAATTAGGCACCTAAATACTAGGCCCCATTGACTCTGGTGAGTTTTGAAGCAGTTTTCAACTTCTTCTGGTTCAGATTCAATCTGCCGCCCCAGCCTCCTCCCTCATCTGCTTCTGCTGTAGGGTGACCCGATGTCCCAATTTTATAGGCACAGTCCTGGTTTTTGTGGTTTTGTCTTATATAGGCTCCTATTACCCTCTGCCCAATTTTTCATACTTGCTATCTGGTCACCCGATTCTATTGTCTCCCTTCACCAAATACCTCCCCTCCCAGCCTGTTTACACAACGGGCACAGGGATTCACTGGAAAAAAAACAACCCAGGGTTGTGCACTGCTGGGCACTCTCATTCAACAGCTGCACCGCAGTAGCACCTACGAGCCTCAACCGGGTCAGTGTCACGTTGTGCTTGGCACCAAACAAGCTTGCAGCAAGCAGCAGTCCCTGCATTGCTGCACAAATGGGATGGTCCCACCAGGCAGCCGGCCTCCCTTCTAAGTCCTCTCGTAAGGCCGCCAACTTTCTGACCACACAAAACTGAACACCCATGTTCCGCCCCTTCTTGGAGACCCAGCCCCGCTCACTACATCCCCGTCCCTCCGTCGCTCGCTCTCCCTCACCTTCACTCACCAGCTCATTTTCATTGGGCTGGGAAGGGTCCCTTTTCGACTGGGTGATCGGTCGAAAACTGGACACCTGGCAACCCTATGGCTCTGTCAGACTTTATTTTGTAGTTCGGCGGACGGGCAATTGCTGACAGTTGGTAAGAAGCTGAATTCACTGGAAAGGAAGTTCTGCTTCGTCTGGCCATATAAACAGAGCGTGAGGTTGGAATAGACAGAAACTGAGGGGGCAGGGGAGAAGATGAATCCAGATGCCCAGTGATTTCCAAAGCAAACAGACTTTTCACAGTGCCAGTTGCAAATCATATGAGCCACTAGAATGAAGCATCAAGAAAGAATCTCTTGCCACCACTGTGGCTTCAGAAGCAAACTCAGAGTTAGCATCACTTGCTGCAATTGCCCAGACTTTCCTATGCCCATTTGCTCTAGCGGGGAAGGGTTCGGACTGACAAAGTGCCAAGGGCTTCTTTGTATGTTATGTCCCACTTTGAAGATGGAAACAATACAAGCAGCCAGGCGTAGCAAATCCGGCCACGCTCAAACAGTCACGTGGCAGTGGAAAGTAGCCCAGAGGAAATGAATGGGACTACACTCCTCAGCTGCTGCATGGCTAGGAATCGGGTTGCTTTTCAGAGGGGATGGAGAAAATGAAAACGTGCCACATCAGATACTGGAGCAATTGTTTGGCAAGGGAGGAATCAAGATTTGGCCTACAGGCTGCAGGGTTAGCCACGGGCATTTAAACGGAACAAGAATGTTGTTTGGAAAGAGAAACAAGGCAAATGTGTCGCTCCATATGCCAGCAGGAGGGACGTTAAACTGACTAGGTTTGCTATGTATCAGAGGGGTAGCCGTGTTTGCTGCTTTTACAGATCCAGACTAAGAGTCCTGTGGCACCTTATAGACTAACGGATGTTTTAGAGCATGAGTTTTCCAGGGTGAATGCATCCGACGAAGTGGGTATTCACCCATGAAAGCTCATGCTCCAATATGTCTATTAGTCTATAAGGTGCCACGGGATTCTTTGCTGGGTTTGCTATTTCTATCTCCTTGTCTAGCTCCTTGCCAGCACAGGACGACACTTGGCAGGATATTCTTCAGGGCTTGGTCCAATGCTGTTTTGAACCTCTCAAGCAATGGAGCTTTCGCTGTCCCCTTAGGAGACAATTCTACTGCCTGCAGCTCTCATGGGGGTTGGGTAGTTTTCCTGCCATCCAACCCATTCTCCCCCACCCTCTTGATTCATTCCATCACTCGTAACTTGACAAAACGAAAGATGACCTCTGCCTCCTGGAAGTTTACATCCTTCCACTACATGAGGAACTGTAATACTGGATCAGACTGGGGGTTCATCCAGTCTGCCATCTTGCCTCTGATATTAGCCACTTCTCAATGCTTCTGAGGAAGGTGTAAAAAATCCCACAGTCAACAGTTATGGAATAATCTCCACATCAGGGAATTTTCTTCTTAGTACCCTCAGTTACAGGTTAACTTATGCCAGGAAGCATGAGGGTTTATCACCTCCAATTTTTCTTAGCCTTATCCGTTGTTACAGTGTAGTCTCATTAGGGCTGTCAAGCAATTAACATTTTTTATCGCAATTAATCGCACAATTAAAAAAATGAATCACGATTAATCACACAGTTAATTGCATTGTTAAACAATAATAGACTACCATTTATTTAAATATTTTTGGATGATATTTTCTACATTTTCAAATATATTGATTTCAATTACAACACAGGATACAAAGTATACAGGGTTCATTTTATATTTATTTTTTATTATAAATAGTTGCACTGTAAAAAACAAGAGATAGTATTTTTCAGTTCACCTAATACAAGTACTGTAGTGCAAGCTATCATGAAAGTTGAACTTAAAAAAATCTGCATTCAGAAATAAAACAATATAAAACTTTAGAGCCTACAAATCCAGTCAGTCCTACTTCTTGTTCAGCCAATCGCTCAGACAAACAAATTTGTAAACAAGAAGCAGGCAGCATTATCTCCTGCAAATGTAATCAATGTCACCTGAAAGTGAGAATAGGCATTTGCATGGCACTGTTGTAGCTGGTATCCACGGCCGGCTCCAGGCACCAGCTCAGCAAGCAGGTGCTTGGGGCGGCCAAGGGGAAGAGGTGGCATGTCGGACTCTTCGGTGGCAATTCGGCAGGGGGGGTCCCTCGGTCCCTCTCGGAGGGAAGGTCCTGCTGCCGAAGAAGAAAACGGCGCAGTGGAGCAGGCACCGATCGCGGCTTTTTTTTTTCCCCACCACTTGGGGCGGCAAAAACCCTGGAGCCGGCCCTGCTGGTATCGCAAGATATTTACATGCCAGATGCAGTAAAGATTCATATATCCCTTACCAACACAGGTTCATTTTCATTATCTGAGCAGAAGGTTGATTTTCTCTTTTGGTCATTCAGGTTCTGTGGTTTCTGCATCAGAGTGTTGCTCTTTGAAGATGTCTGAAAGCATGCTCCACACCTCATCCCTCTCAGATCTTGGAAGCCACTTCAGATTCTTAAATTTTGGGGCGAGTGCTGTAGCTGTCTTTAGAAATTTCACATTGGTACCTTCTTTGCCTTTTGTCAAATTTGCACTGAAAATGTTCTTAAAACAAACACCACGTGCTGGTCATCATCTGAGACTGCTATAACATGAACTATATGGCAGAATGAGGGTAAAACAGAGCAGGAGACATACAATTCTCCTCCAAGGAGTTCAATGACAAATTTAATTAACGCATTATTTTTTTAACGAGTGTATTCAGCATGGAAGCATGTCTTCTGGAATGATGGCTGAAGCATGAAGAGACATACGAATCTTTAGTGTATCTGGCACGTAAATATTTTGCGACGCCAGCTACAACAGTGCCATGCGATACCTGTTCTCACTTTCAGGTGACATTGTAATTAAGAAGCAGGCAGCATTATCTGCCAGAAATGTAAACAAACTTGTTTCTCTTAGCGATTGGCTGAACAAGAAGTAGGACTGAGTGGACTTGTAGACTCTAACGTTTTACATTGTTTTGATTTTGAGTGCAGTTATGTAACAAAAAACTACATTTGTAAGTTGCACTTTCATGAAAGAGAGGTTGTATGAGGTGACTTGAAAAATAAGGTGCCACAAAGACTCCATGTTGTTTTTTTTAAACTGTTTTTTATAATTTTTCCAGTGTAAATATTTGTAATAAAAAAAATAAAGTGAGTGCTGTACACTTTGTATTCTGTGTTGTAATTGAAATCGATATATTTGAAAATGTAGACAAACCATCCAAAATATGTAATAAATTTCAATTGGTATTCTATTGTGTATCTGTGCGATTAATCGTGATTAATTTTTTAAATTATGATTAACTTTCTTGAGTTAATCGCGTGAGTTAACTGTGATTAATCAATAGCCCTAATTCTCATTAACCACACAAATGTTTAATCCTTTTTCTGAATCCTATTCAGCTCTTGGCTTCAATATATCTAATGGCAATGAGTTCCACAGGTAAGATTTTTTTAAAGTAACGAATATCTGCTTTTATCATTTTTAAGATTATTGTTTTACAGTTTCAGTGGATGTTTCCTTGTCCTCATATTATGAGAGGGTAAATTAAGCACCTGGATTTGCCTTCTCTTTACAATTCATTATTCCATTTACATCTATCATCTCTTATTTGTTACCCCTCTAATCTAAACAGTCCAAATAGCCTTAAAATTTTTCCTCACATAGAAATCTCCCCAGGCCTCTAATCTTTTTCTAGCTTGTCTCTAGCCCCTTATATTTCTGTTACATTATCTTTGAGATTAGGTGACCAGAACTGAACTCCGTATTCTTGCTCGGGGGGTACCCTGATTTACATTATGGCCTTGTAATATTTGCAGTATTTTCTATCCCCTTCTTTATGCATTCTAAAATTCTCTTTGCTGTTTTGCACACTGAGCAGATGTGCTAATTGAACTGTCAAAAAGCCCAGCCAGCTCTTTCCGCTGTGCGTTTGCAGTTAATGTAGAACTGTATCGCCATTACCAACCCAAACCATGAATCAGGCCCCAGACAAATGACAGCTATGTATGTAACTTATTATGCTTGTATTATCCAAGCTCTCTGTTTAGTTCTTTTATTCTCCAGCAGGTGCAGCATGGACCGAGTGGCAGGCTGGCAGCCAGGGAATCCTGAGTTCTATCCTGACATCAACTGGTTGCATAGCCTTGGACAAATCATTTCTTCCTAGATCTGCAAAGATGTTCAGGTGCCTGACCTCTATTGACTTTAATGGAGGTTAGATGCCTAAATACTTTGGAGAAAATACTTCACCTTTCCCTAGCTCCGTTTCCTTAAAGTGGAGAAAATTTCTATTTATCTAACTCACAAAGAAGGTTTAGTTAATGGCAAGTGAGGGTTCGTTAGTTACTGTGTGTAACAAATTTTGGAAATGCAAAGCTTTCTGCAAATACCAGGCTGTCTGCATAAACCAGTCCTTCCAACCCTGAACCGCTCAGGGGCTCGTCTCCACGTTCCCTCCAGCACGTGAATACGCTCCAGCTGTCAATGATGTCACTCGCCCCCCCTTTGGGATGCAGTTACTGGAGAAGTCTAGAACTTTATGCAATGTGCTAGGCGTAGCCTCACCACTGCCATGCAGAAAGAAGATCGTGTTTCTGGACACTGCTCATTGAGGCGCTGCAGCAAGTGACAGCAGATTCCTGCATAAGCAGGGGCCACCACCACCAGGGTTTAAGAATCCCACTCACCCGTGGAGAGTAGGTTCTGTTCCAGGAGTTAGTCTCAGGGTGGGAGAAAGATTGCCCCGCCCCCAACATCAGGTGGGGGAGAGGTAGAATAGCAGAGACTTACCCAACAGTCTGGAGTCTCTGGAGCAGGAGTGGAGAGAAAGCTCTCCCCTTTCCCACAGCCAGATTGGTCAGGCATTAACGCGGTTAAGTAAATAGACCTAGTTCTGTGCCTTAATGGTAGCCAAAGCCAGGGTCTGATGGACCAGAGAGGAGCAGGGAGTTCTGCAAGCAGGGCCCCTCCACTGAAATCATGTGGCCCGAAGTTTCAGCCCAGAGCCTGCTGGCAAAAAGCTCCCCAAGTGGTCTGAACAGTAGCAATAGGGCAGTGGGGAGAAACGGTCTCTAAAGACTTGACCCTGTTTGCACTGACATTCGTGGGAGGGTTAGCATTCACTGCAGCGGGAGCAGGTCCTCAGTTAGCTGGTAACTAAACCAGTCGCGGCTTTAGAAAGTGCATTGCGCGCCATGGAAGATACAGCATTGCTAGCGGCCAGGCGGAATGCTCCAACATATTTCAAATCCGTTCCTTACCGATGGTCAAGCCTGACGCAGGCAAAGCTGCCATCAACTTCACTGGGAGTTACAGGTGCTCCTCACCTCTGAATATCAGGCCATTTCGATTCAGGTGCTCAAACACTGACTTCAGTGCCTCGCTTTAGCCACAAACGTATGAAAAACACTGTTGCAGTTTGGAATTTACTTTCCTTTTAGTGCATTTTTCTCTCCTCTTCCCTCTATCTGGGCACTGTAATGTGGGTGTGTGTGCGTGTGGGTGGGTGTCTATTTAATATTTCACTAAGGACATCTCATCTAAATCTGTAGCTTTAATTTTTAATGGCTTCCTGCCCAAAGGCAAGAAAATAATCCTACCCCTGCACATCTCCAGCACGACAAAAAAAAATCTCACAATTAGATACACACAGGGTTACAGCACTGTTCCATGCAGCAAATTGCAATGATATTGCTGAGAGCAGAGGCATGCTAGTTCTTCTAAGTGAGGATCAAACAGGGAGGCAGGAACATAAGACACCCCAGAAATGGGACTAGACCACTGGGGTCCCAGTGTAGCAGCTTTGCTGCTTTCTTTTCCTTCTGATCAATCTCCTCGCTCTGTGTTTACGAAATTCATCTCATCATCGCTGGCACTTGCCGTTGCCCCAGAGGGAAACTTGTTCTTTAATTTGTATCTGTCCTTCGTACAAATTGCTTCTCTCTGCAGGGAAGGTTCATCACCAGTCGCAACTCCAGAGTTTGTTTCTGTGGCATCCCTGCTGCTTGTGCTCTGCTGGGGTTTTTTTTAGTGTTTAATAGAAAAGTGACAGAGGAGTAGCTTGCACTGCTCAACAGCCCCGCGCCTACGATTATTATTATTCCCACTCCATAAGGCAATTGTTGCCTTTGTAAGTCAGTGCTGCAGAACTGACGCCTATCCATTAGGACGAGACGACATGATCCAGCAACTGGCAGGCGATGATTTCAAAACTTCAGGGGAACAAGCCTGGTGAAAAGGAGGTCACACACACACACACTCTCTCTCTCTTTCTCTCTCCAACTTGCTTAAAGCAAACCTAAGAAATGGGTGTGTTAAAATTAACACAGCCACCTTGGAACAAATTCAGCCCTTACTTATTCCCAGTGTGAACTCTCTGTCTCAGATCCATTGATTTATTACATTCCTAGCACCAACAGCATGCAGTGCACCTTACGTACACGGAGGAAGACAACCTCAGCCCTAAAGAGGGTACAGTCGAGAGAATCTAGTCCTCTGTGTGGTTTGCAAGGGTGGAGATTAGCCTTGGACGTGTCTTCCTCTTTAGAGTTAACCGAGTTGGTCTCATCTGCTTTGTCACCCAATTACATTGACCCATTAGTTCCCCACCTGGGCACGCAGATCTTCACTGTAACATTCACGCATTGCTGGCCCCGCAGATACTCATGAGCAATGTTTGGAAAGTGAACTGGGCCCCTACAGCATTAGCTAGTGGCTTGAGCCTACCTGCCAGAAGCCAGTACAGAATCCCTGACCTGCGGGGCCCTGGTTCAAACCCCACACTGACTATTCCTGTAATAGAAAGGGGGCAGGTCTGCCCACCCAGGGCTCTGTTTAAGAGTTACTGATGTGTGGTGCAGCTGGGCAGTAAATACAGTTATAGGTAAACATTCTGTGTCAGTCACGCCTGGTGACTTTGTCCATTTGGTGCAGCCAGACTCCTCTGTGCAGGCCTGGAGCCCTGAGTTGTGTTTAAATGCATCTGTTTATCCCCAAACCCCACAGCCTGTCGTGCTGCCAGTATCGCCTCACTGGCTCCCTGCACTTCCCCATCTGTCCTTAGCCATCTGCTGCCTCTTGATATTTCCTCAGATTGCAAGCTCCCTGGGGCAGGGACCAGCTTTTTGTTGTGGGGGTGAACAGCACCCAGCGCAGTGTGGGCCTGGCCCTGACTGGGGCTCCTAGGTACTATGGTAATACAAATAAAACAACAAAAAGAAGGGATAATTGCATTGATTTGTTTTTTTCAGTGCTAAATACCTCCAGAGCAGTAAATTCCACAGAGAGCGGCACATTTGCAATAGGCCAGTAGCCAGCTCAGTGAAATTAGAAGATCTGCCAGACCCCTTCCCTCCTCCTTCAGCAAATTCAATCCAAATGATCACAACAGCTTTATCAGCAAAGGAAATTGTTTGGAAGAAGTTCTCAGCTTCCAAACAGCAGGCAGGGTGGGTGACCCCCAGCTAACCAGTGATGTTTCATTTGCTCTAACCCAATTTAGCGCGTTCCCCAAAGTCCCTTTACAAACAGCACTTTGCCCACAAAGTCAGCCATTTCTGGGGTGGAACATGGCAAGCATTTAACACCTGCACCGCTGTGCTGCAGCCTACTACGTACAGCAGTCAAGCTCACTCCCCTCCCCCCAAAAAACATTTTTACAGACCTGGCACCAATGCCTGCAGCCTCCTCCTCCACTTTGCTTCCTCCCTTTGTACTCACCACCCAGCTGGGCTTCGTCTTCGCCTAGGCCCAAGCCGCCCTCCAGGTGCAACCGGGTGCTTTAACTGAGCTCACTAGCTCCAGTTCACCCTTTCATAGACCTCATCCCAGGCCTCCATCCTGCAAGGTGCACGGCCCCCTCCCTTCCCATTGGCGTCAGTGAGAGTGAAAGGCGCTCAGCATCGAGCCAGGTCAGGCCCTTGGGGCCACCAAGCAGATTTCTCCCCTTGTTTCCTGTATTTAATCACAGCTTTTAAAATAATGTTTTGAAGAGGTGGCCTGCAACAGCTGGGATGGCAGCTCCCATGTGCTCCCCCACCACTCTCTCCGCTACGGCCATTGCTTCTTCGGTATGTTGAAAGGAACAGTCCATAGGTACCAGGGCTGTTCCTTTAGCTTGGGCCGCTGGCACAAAGCCGGCACACAGCCCCAATCTGGGCAGCCCCACCAGGATTTGGTGTTCCCAAGCTCCACTGAGCACGTGCCAGGGAACGGGAGCTGGGGCACTGGTCTGACGGCTGGATTCCAAGGGGCCGAAAGCTCCCATTGAAGTCAATGACCTGATCACGCAGCCCAGTCAAATCAATTGCAAACCTAGACTACAGGGGGGTGGGATCAGGCCCCATGTGCTGTGAGGGTGCCCAGCACCCTGCAGGGTCAGGCTCCAAGGCAGAGGGAGGGGGCTGCTGGCACCAGGAGGGAGGGTGGCTTCAAGGCAGGGAGGTCACCAGCTGGGGCAGATGAAGCGTAAATCTGGCTTGGTGGCTTAGAATAGCAGCTCAACTCCGCTGGCCCCGCTCCAAGCCTCAGCTTGCACCCCCATCACCCAACACGTGGCATTACCCCTGCTGCCTCGGGTAACCCAGGCAGTTGCTCAGCTCCTCTCGACCAGCCCTCTGAATCAGGGCCCAGGCTTCACTTCATGGGTTCTGTGGGGCCGTGCCCGTTGTGTCATCACCTTTCAGGAGAGATGCCTGGGATGCCGTGTGGGAGAAGGCGTAAGAGTCACCCACCTGATGTACTGCAGGAAATAACCTTTTAAATTAGCATTTCCCTTCCTACAAACACACTCAGAATCGGTGCTGAAGGAGACTGGATTGCCACACTGAGCAGATCAAGTTGGTAGGTGCCACACTTTAGACACCGACACATTAGCCACTGTCGTCGTCCCAGTGTCAGCCAGGGCAGGAGAGCATGGTGCGGGTTGCTATGAAACCAGGTGGCCTCTGTTTTTCATGTACTTGTAAATGTTTAAGGACTCTGGCCTGCAGAGAGCAGAGCTACTACGGTTGTCGTCAAAGGAGACATGCATGGTATACGATCTCTCAGCCTCTTGACTTTTTCTTGGTGTTGTTTTCTTTCAAGTGACTCTAGCCTGACAGGGCAATGGCTGCTCAGAAGAGAGCGTAACCTTGTTCCCAAACTGTTCCTAAGTCCTGGCCCAGTACACCCCGACCGGCGGGCAGTTGTCATGCAAAGTGACACAAGCCTTTCCTTTCACCTACTCAAAAGTACTTCGGTCTTGGCTAATCTCCTGAGTTTGGCAAAGGTTATTGGTCCTGAACTGCAAACATCCCTCTTCTACCTCCACTTGAAAAGCCTGGTTAGTGACAGAACCATACTGTTTTTGTTGCAGAGATACAAAATCCTTTATTTCCCCCTATTTCGCACAGACACAGCAGAAGGACAATCTTCCTTGAGTCCAAATCATGGACGTTGCTTCAACCTTCCTCACAGAGAAATCAGGGTAGATTCCTGCTTCACGGCTCTGTCAGTCTTGGTTTGGTCTTTTGGCCGAGGCCTAAACCAAAGGAAGCTAATTTTAGTGGAGTCTTTTGCAATCAGGGCACCTGCCGCTACGATTCACATCACACCCGTCACTGCAGAGCCCCCAAGAGAGCATTTTCGGTCACTGCTGGCTCAATTTCCATCGGTGATTCAGACATGAAAGGCATTACAGCTCCTTACCTATCTTCTGAGCCATCAAGAGCCACCTGTTGGCCCCGTCATTCTATGGCCTCACAGATACCGTGGGTGGTGTGAGATTTGTGCTATGACTCATCCTCGAACCCCTCCAGCCAGCAAACAAACCAGCGTGCCCAGGCTAGGAACAGGCATGTAGGAACGGGCTTCGCTATGAATGGAAAGATTGAGACATAGGCCTTCAAGGCTCCAGGCCTCCCCTGCCCGTAGTGCACAGAAGCAGCTGGCTGGCTGGCTGGCAGGCCTTTCTATCGCTTGGGGTGAGAAATGGGGTAGAGAGAGAGCAGTAATAACATTGGAAGAACAGATGGACAATTGGGCAAGTAGTGCACATGCTACAGTTCTCCCATGCAGCAGCTGCTGCTGCCACCCCGCACCGCCACCTCTGAGTCACAGATCCTGTGGCACAGCACCCACGGGCCCTGAGAACACAGCCCAGCTTCACAGATTACCCCTGGCCTTGCAGCCAGTGCCAGAAAGCTGCCTAGCTTTCCATTAGCTTCCAGACAGCTGCACATGTAACCAGTAGCTCCACTCCTCCTGCAACTACATGCCTCCCCCTACCCATGTCCCTGAGAACTTTCCAGACAAAACAGACTCCCAACTCCAGCACCTACCTGCTGCTCCCGCTCCCAAAGGATTTCCAGACCAGTCGCAGAATCCAGAGTGTGAAATCCTGGCTCTCTTGAAGCAAATGGGAGCTTTGCCATTGACCTCACTGGGGCCAGGGCTCCCCCATGGCTGTCCATACACTCGGTCAGTGGTTACAGCAGGCGATAGGGAACCAGAATGCCTGTATTCTCTTCCCAGCTCCAGCACTGGCTCCTGGGTGACCTCGGACAGGTCACTTGGTCTCTTTGTGCCTTAGCCTCCCCACCTGTAACTCGAGGATAATTGTGCCTAAGGCTGGCTTGCAAAGCACACTGCGATCGGGGGTGAAAGGTGCCAGGAGGGCACAGCACTGCTCACCCCCCAACCATGGAAACCCTGGACACAACAAAATGGTGTTTTAGAACAGCTGCTGCTCTGCATCGCTGCCCCTGCTCCACTGGCAAAGCCGGGGGATGGGAAGAGAGGGGAAGACACCAGTGAATCTACCCAGAGCCTTGGCAGGGGCCTGGCTTTGGATAGCCAAGAGGACTGTTTGGGGGAGGGGGCGGTGAGGAAGGGGCAGAAAGAGCACAGCAGCTGGGGGAAGGTCCATGCCCTGCTCCCGCCACGCCAGAGAAGGCGAAGGGATGACGAGCCCGTGGAGCTGCCCAGCCCCCAGGAATGGGGAGATGGTGAGCAGGGAGAGCTGCTGCAGCTGGCCCCCAGGTCTGTGCGTGTACCTGTGAAGGGCCAGAGGAGCTGCACAGGTGACGCTTGGGGGAAGGTGGGGGGAAAATTGGGGGGGGCAGAATAGTTGGCGGGGGATGGGCAGAATGTTTGTGGAGCTGAGGCCAGCACATGTAGGGGTTGTGGGGGCAGAGGTTAGGGCAGGGGGTTACTAGTGCTTGAAGTGGCCTGAGAGCGTGTGGGGCTACCATCACTCCCAGATCTGCCCACCTCCCTTCCCAGCAACTGTCCCCCACATCGATCCAGTCCTCCCACTCCCCACATCAATTGTCATTCCCCTCCCCACCAACCAGTTCTGCCCTCAAGCCTCACCTCTACTGCTCCTGGCTTTCTTCACCCTTCTCCCCTCCCTGGGGACATCCCCAGGGGGCAATCAACCTCTAGAGAAAGCCACGATCCTACATCCCTGCCCCAACCGCTCCCGGCAACTCAGCAAAACATGTTGCATTGGAGACCGTCCAGCCATCCCGCCAGCTCTCAGCGGCACACAGGCAGGAGCCGGCTGGCAGCACCATGGCATTTCTATTCCTTTGTGGTTACAGCTGGAACGCTGAGGGCCGGGGCAAGGGACACGCTGACACGCAGACGCCCGTGATCTAAAATCCCCTGAACTCAGGAGATAGTCCCAGCCAGGTTGGAGTTTTACCCTCGGCCACGCTGCGAAGAGGTGATCGTACCACTAACAATAAATAAATAATACACCGAGCTGTTCTCTAGCACTCTCCAGTGGTAGGTATCCAAGTGCTTTACCAAGGTCAGCATCATGAACTTCATTTTACAAATAGGAAACTCAGGCCCAGGGAGCTGACATAATTGGTCCAGGGTTACTCAGCAGACTGGAGAGCTAGATACACACCTAGGAGTTAGGATACTGACCCAGCCATATACACCATGTTCCCTAGTCCTCCACCCTACAATACCCCTTCCACACAAGCTCCTCCCATGTCTGGTGTCACGTGGGAGGGTGGGAACAGCAGGTTCAGGAGACATCTCTTCTCCTCCTTGATGGGAGGAGCATGGAAGGTGGCGTGTGCCTCTGCCGTGTGTCTGTTTGTCGCTCAGAAATGGAAGAGAAGTGCCTCTCCTCACTCACGTCTGAGGCCCATAGGGCTGTACAGTTGCGGCAACTGTCACGGGCCCACCCAATGGCTCCCTGCCCAGATCCATCCAGCTCCCAGCTTTTAGCCCAAGGCTCCAACTCCTCAGCCTCATAACTGGGGCCGCCAGCTTTTCTGACTGGCCAATGGGACTGCCAGCCAATCAGCACCTTCTCTGCCCTCAGCTCCTCCAGTGGGAAACCCCGTAAGGCAGAGACATCAGGCAATGGTACAATATTCTGCACCAGAGGGTGTGCAGAGGTGTGTGTGTGTGCGCGCACTCCCTTTCTGAACCCACTGCTGCTTTCCCTCCATCGCACACACACTCCCATCACCTCTCCTGGCTCGGAGCTGACAGCACAAAAGCTGAATCGTGACAGGAGAGGGCACAGCAGAAAATGTCTACAAGGGACAGCATGATACGAAGCACCTGCCTCTGCTGTCTGGCTCCATCCCTCCTGCTCAGCGGTCAGGAGGCAGGCTGGGGCCTCACCAGGACAGTCATGTGCTGTGAGCTCCTGCCCTGCAAAAGCCCTGAACGCAGAATGACGTCTCTGCTACAGAGACTGGAGATAATTGCTCTACCCTGGTTTGGCTTTCTAATGGTCTGCACACTGGCCTTCCCACTCCACGCACATCTCTATGGGAGCACAAGTCAAGCAAACCCCTGAGTGATGGTGCAATAGCCATTGGGTGTTTTTTCTTGCAAGGCTGATCCTCCCAAGCCCAGTAATAGGTGCCTGGATTGGTCGGTTTGGGGCAGATGTTGCCCCTGGTGAGTAGAAGCGAGCCATTCGGGTTTCCCCCTTACCTGCAGCTCCCTGAGTGCCTGTCCTTCTGCCCACTGGTCCTTCCCAATCAGTGAGCAAGACCTGCAAACACTCTCAAGTTAAACTCTCTGTTTATTTGATCCTTTTACAAAATCCAACATATGAATATTGTGCTCGTGTCAGAGGGGCTTTTTCTTCCTTTTTTTTTTTTAAATATTTTACAACCATTTAAAACCTGATGCTCACAGAGCAGTTAACACAAACACGGGGTGGAGGGGAGAGTTTGGGATCCGCTGTGAGGACAATGGGAGTTAACCAAAAAGATGATATAGTAACAATATACAGTCAGTTGGATTTCACTGAAGTAGAAGATGCTATATACAGTGAACATGTACAGCAACACGTGACACGAGACCTTACTTTATCACCAGGGCACCCTCTGGCCCAAATGCCCACTCCAATGTTAAGGAGCAGAGAGAAAGAGACTGCATTGCTTATGGCCCAACGAGGGGAGAAGTGGTGGATGAGTGCGATGGGGTATCATCCCGCCAGTAGATGCTGGAGATGTGCTGGCTTCGGACTGCCTGTGCCCCAACCACTAACCATGCTTGGTGAGAAATTTGCTTTGCCTGAAATATAACGAGGCAGCTGATTGACTAATTCTGACTCCCTCAGCCATCCTGATAGCAGCTGTTGAAATACAGGTTGCAGTAAGCTGGCAGAGTGACGCTCGCCCTGATGTAATTAGTCTTGCACTGCCTGGCTAGCAGGCCTCATGCTGAACCCCCTGATCAGTCCGCAAAAGCCAAACGGCTGCTGATCTCACCATATGCTCTGCAGGTGAAAAGGTACCACCAACTCGTATGGCACTGACCAGCACCAATGGTCAGCGTTAGGGAGATGTTTACAACCATTCCTGGCCTGCGTAGCTGGGGTGAGTTTGTTGCAATAGTTGCTGAAACCAAGCTGCAGTGGTCAATGGACAGAGTGGCAAGGTAAACAAGTGGGACCCAATTCACCCTGAGAGTTACAGAGGGATGGTCCATTACCTGTGGAAGGAGATACAGCCACTGCAGCCTGTAGTCTCTTCCTTTCACACCTGGCTGTGTAGGACCACCATAAACCAGACCAAAAAAAACCCCATAGCTGGGAGCACAACTGCAACAGCCTTGTAACGAGATACTAATGATTTCCTCCATTTGGGAGGGAGAGCGCATTTGCGACACTGATGAAGGATGGGGGAATGGGACTGAGGTGGGGAAGGCCCAGAAAAGTTTGGTTTTCAACCTTTAATTTATACATTTGACTGGCTTTAAAACAAAACCCAAAAAACAGATGGAAATAAACATCCAGAAAAAAACCCAACACAGTTTTAGATTTTGAGCTGCCAGAATTCCTGTTCTAAGGCTTCAGCTTGCAAGAGCAGCACAGCTGCTTGTCATGAAAAACGACCAGGTCGCTGGCTCAGCGTGTCAAATGGCAGCTGTGCCTCCTGGCTGGTGGATCCGGTAATACCAGCAATGTAGTAATAACATTTAAAAATAAACCCACCAGCAATGCAAACAGATCAATGCCACACCCATCTTTGATTATTACACACTTCTTCAAGCTTGGTATATTTTGGCCTGGAAACTAATAAAATCACTGGAATAATAAAATCGCCCCAAAGATTTTGAAAATAATTTGATCACGAGTTTTTTTTATATACATATATTTATATTTTACAATTTTTGTTATAAAGTGCAATCCACAGTCTGCATTTGTCTCCATTTCAAATTCTTGCTTGTTTCCTGCGGGGTTGTGTAAGGGAGAGAGGTGAGGGAGTGAGCTACATCTTTGTGGGATGGAAGAGGAACTACATCCTACACAAACACCTATGCTGCTGTCAACAGCATCTTCTTTAGGTCCAACCTCACGAGAGGTGAATTAACGAAGACACCAGCAGAAAGGTTTGCGATTCTTTTCAGGGAGCTGAAGACTTGTCTGTAGGGATGGGTATTCAGGATCATTCCTGCCAAGGAGGAGTCCGATACATTTGCTAACAGTCTTGTGCTACTTCTGCACCATGAGGGAGCAGAAAGATGATGCCACAGGCTCCTTCACAGTCTATCAATGGCCACTGGTTGCATTTTTAAGGACTGTTACCTTTCAAAGGGTTTGTAACGGTAGCCTGATATTTTTGTGCCTAAAAACAAATTTAAAAAAAAACAACCGATCTCGTTCCCTGGTGCTGGGAAACATGGAGATACAAAGTGATATGTCCTCTGCTCTCCTGGGAAACAGGAGCATTGCACTTAGCAGCACGCCAGGATGGGTAGCAGTTACCTGCATAGTGGATGGGGAGTTTTCACCATGGGGCTCAGATTTTCTGCAGCATTCACATGACCAATCAGCTGAAATACAGCCATGTGCAGCTGATCCTGTACCTTTCAAGTAAATGTACTGGAGACTTGATGTAAGCTACTGAAAATGAGATATGTGGCTATAGTGCTCAGCTTTAAAGCCAATCAAAATAATAGTTCAAGTAGCAGGTCAGTGACCTTACTGATTATATGCCAAATGCACCCATAGCTAGACTGAGACGGGGAAGAGAGGGGCATGTGGCAGATTACCCCATAAAAATGGGCATTGCTTTTAATCTTGACGGTGCTGGGTCATCGATCCTTGCTCCCACAGGCTCCCATTCTGTGACGTCGCAGATCGCAACAGGAACAACAAACTGCTCAGGGGACAATTAAGAAATGGGCAGTTCCTCCCCCCGCCCTGTCCCTAGAGAACTCTAACTACCAGGAAACTTTGGAAAAAGGCACCCTATTGTTAAAGGGGCGCAGTCACATTTCCCTCTGAAAGCTTTGCATCTTCCATAATAACCAACCTGCTCTGGTCACTAACAGTAAGAGGAAGGTACCTTGGTCTCTGTTGTGCTGTTGGGTGTATTTGTGGAGAGCAGTGACACTGTTTTGCTGATGGTCAGTGGCATCACTCTCAAAAACAGTTCTGCAGGCATAACCTGTCTAAAGAGCACCAGGATGTGCAGGGGTGTTTCCCAGTACCAGCAGTCAAAAGGAATGTACCCAGAAAGGAAGGGGAAGGAGGTCTTGGCATGGCTGGTGCTGCCTGCTTTCAGGCCTGCCCAAAGGACCTGTAGAAACACAGCAGTGGAACAGAAAACCCCTCTGTTTGGCTCCACATGACCGAGAGACTCTGGTAGTTGGGGTGGCACTTTAGATCCAGATCCAGCATTGGCAAGAATCAGTGTCAAGGAGATGACAGGATAATATTAACGATGATTTTAGATGGCAACTGGGGACAATTAGTACATACTGACAGTGCTCCTGGGACGCGGCTACTTTACCTTCTGCAGGCTGCTGTTAAAAATCAAGTAGAAAAATTTAAGTGGCACAGTCGGTTGTTCTGAAACGGAGAACTACGGAGTTCTTTCTGGCATTATGGGAAATGAACGAGTGCACTGCTGAGGGCAAGGGAGCAAAAAAAGGAAACCACAGCAGCAAGAAGGGTGCAGACGCCAGGGCGGGATCACAGAGCACCACGGAGTTTGCTTCAGAGGAAGATGAGCAGGCTCAGAGTGGACAAAACAGTGAGGTTCAAGAGACCCTCCCAAATTCTGCAGGAGGAAGAGTTTGTTTTAAAGTCCAGTGTGATCACCTCCAAAGGCAGCCAGGGAGGAGGAACAGCCCTGCTGCGGTAGTGTGTGTGTGTGCGCATGTGCATGTGACAGCCCTGCTGCGGCAGTGGCATGTGTGCATGCGTGTAGGAGGGGAGATTTTAAGGAAGGAACACTGAAACCCACGACAGTCTTATCTGACTGCCGTGGGGGGTGTAGGCAAGTGAGCACATCATGGCAGGTGTGGTCTTGTAAAGCAGCTAGTCCTGCTGGTACTTCGTTTTAGGTCCTCCTGGCAGTTTAAAGCTGTGTAATGCTCAGAGAGGGCTTATTCTCTCCCCGCTGCCCCATGAAGACCAGAGCTGCATTTGACACAATCCCAAACGGGGCAGCACAGTAAGTCCTACTGAATCTGAGCCCGCAGTTCCGAGGGGCAGGGCAGTGGGAAGCCCTGCTCACCACCACCGGTGCCTCTCACCGAATCCAGCCTCTATGACTGCGTCTACACAGCAATTAAACACCCACAGCCAGCCGGCTCTGGTTGCGTGGCTCTAAAATTGCTCTGCAGATGTTTGGGCTTGGGCTGGAGCCCGAGTTCTGGGACCCCATGAGAGGGGAGGATCTGAGAACCTGGACTCCCACCTGAGCCCAAACATCTACACAGCAGCCTGAGCCTCGCAAGCCCCAGTCAGTTGACCTGGGCCAGCCATGGCCACGCTGCAGGTCTTTTATTCCCTATAACACTGCCTGCCTCCCCATGCACCTACTAGCAAAGCAGTGGCCAGCTCTCCCTTTAACTACCCTGGGGAAGAAGCTGCTCCCGCCTGGCTTGTGCATGTGACCATCCCCCTCAGTTCTTTGAATGAGCAGCACCTGCCTTTTTACTCAGTTAACAATGACGCCACGGACCCTTTGGAGCGAATCTCAAGCCATTCTTGGCACAGATCTCCAGCGCCAGCAAACGAGGCCCTACAGGATGGGGAACATTCCTGACGTCCTTGCTAAAAGGCCAAAATAGAGAGAATTTAAACCAAGCTCCCTTTACGACTAAGCAGGTTACAGAAAACCACAGGGCCCCAGGATCGCCCCAGAACACACCCACCCTGGTTATTGCAGACGTCTGTCACCACAGGAGCAATGTTTAAGATCCCCAAATAGGATCCCAGGCTGTCGGACTGGGTGAAGGTTAATAGTGTTCGAGTAGTGAGGAGCAGGAAGCGAAATGAATGAGACCAGGGCGGAGAGGAACTGGGCTTGGAACGTCAAGTGTAGGCTGAGTGTGTGCAGTGGTAACCGAATCCCTGGACAGAGTGTGGCAGCTGAAGCCATCTGGAGGGCAGGTGAATGATGCCCCCTTGTCAATCTGGTGCTAGGAAGAGGGAAAGGCAGCTGGGGAAGGAACCTCTGGACCCCCCCTTCCCGCTCTTCCCTCTCTGGGCTGTGACGTGAAGGCAGTGGGTGGGGAGGGTGGTGGGGCTCTGTTGTGGGAGGGGAGCTCATTGACGTGACACCTGAAAGGCCTCAGTAGCCAGAGAGGAAGATAGACCAGAGGCATCACACCTGAGGGGCACAGCCAGCTGCTTGGGCTGGATCGTTATAACTTGAGCCGATCAAAACAGGGAGGGGAAAGCAAGAGTGACTGTACCCCCGCCACGAAATGAGTTAGCACAGAGGACAATCGACACACACAGGAGTGCTTTGGGGACTGGGAATTGCCTCTCCTGAGCCAGGCCCCTCCACAGCATGTTCTCTCCTACACAGTTCCCCCACATAGGACAGAATGGCAGGCTTAAAAAAAAAAGCCTCACGCAGCAAAACTAAAACACTTTCATTTTAAATAACAAGAATTTAAAAAATGGTGGCCCTTGGCTAACGGACTAGCTGAGCTACTAACCAAAGTCTCCACTTCCTCAGTGTATGATCCTAGTAAGTGTCTTCACACAGGTCATATAGTCCAGTTCCATTTCACTTGGTGCAGTTACCCTGGGGTGGCTGGGTAAAAATCATTGATTAGAATCCAAGATTTTCCTTTTGCTTTGCATCACTGCCCAAACTGGAGGCTTTTCTCACTCGGAACCTGGCAAAGATCCCTCAGCCTCTCGCCCAGGTCCAGAGTGCTGAAGGGACCCTTCCGGAACCCCCTCCTAAATGAATTTGAAGCATTTAGTCTTGTCATGGGGCAGGCGGGTCTTGAAGAGGACAGAATCCACACGAAACTGGGTGTACAGGAGGGGCATGTACCCGTACACCTTGACGAAGAAGTTGATGCACTTGTGACGCTCGTGGAAGTGCGAGTCATCATGCGAAAGGGCCTGAGGGCAACCAGGGCAGCGGAAGGTCCAGCGCGAAGTCACCTGGGAACAGAACATAAGAACAGCCAGACTGGGTCAGACCAAAGGTCCATCTAGCTCAGTATCCTGTCTTCTGACAGTGGCCAACGCCAGGTGTGCCAGAGGGAATGAACAGAACAGGCAATCATCAAGTGATCCATCCTGTCACTCATTCTAAGCTTCTGGCAAACAGAGGGTAGAGTGACCATCCCTGCCCATCCATGAACTTATCTAGTTCTTTTTTTGAACCCTGTTATAGTCTTGGCCTTCACAACATCCTCTGGCAAAGAGTTCCACAGGTTGACTCTGCTTTGTGTGAAGAAATACTTCCTTTTGTTTGTTTTAAACCTGCTGCCCATTAATTTTATTTGATGACCTCTAATTCTTGTGTTATGAGAAGGAGTAAATAACACTTCCTTATTTACCTTCTCCACACCAGTCATGATTTTATAGACCTCTATCATATTTGTTATCCCTTTTCCAACCTCAAAATTCCCAGTCTTATTAATCTCTCCTCATACAGCAGCTATTTCATCACTTATGTTGCCCTTTTCTGAACCTTTTCCAAGTCCAATATATCTTTTTTGAGATGGGGCGACCACATCTGCATGCTGTAGTCAAGATGTGTGCGTACCATGGATTTATATAGAGGCAATATGTATTTTCTGTCTTATTATGTATCCCTTTCTTAATGATTCCCAACATTCTGTTCACTTTTTTGACTGCCGCTGCACATTGAGTGGATGTTTTCAGAGAACTATCCACAATGACTCCAAGATCTCTTTCTTGAGTAGTAACAGCTAATTTAGACCCCATCATTTTATGTGTGTAGTTGGAATTCTGTTTTCCAATGTGCATTACTTTGCATTTATCAACATTGAATTTCATCTGCCATTTTGTTGCCCAGTCATGCAGTTTTGTGAGGTCCCTTTGCAATTCTTTACAGTCTGCCTGGGATTTAACTATCTTGAGTAGTTTTGTATCATCTACAATTTTACCACCTCACTGTTTACCCCTTTTCCCAGATCATTTATGAATATGTTGAATAGGACTGGGCCCAGAACAGACCCCTGGGGGACACCACTATTTACCTCTCTCGATTCTGAAAATGGATCACTTATTCCTACCCTTTGTTTCCTATCTTTTAACCAGTTACCAATCCATGAGAGGATCTTCCCTCTTATCCCATGGCTGCTTACTTTGCTTAAGAGCCTTTGGTGAGGGACCTTGTCAAAGGCTTTCTGAAAATGTAAGTATGCTATATCCACTGGATCCCCCTAGTCCACATGCTTGTTGACCCCCTCAAAGAATTATAGTTGCTTGGTGAGGCACGATTTCCCTTTACAAAAACCATGTTGACTCTTCCCCAACAAATTATGTTCATCTATGTGTCTGACAATTTTGTTCTTTTCTATAGTTTCAACCAGTTTGCCCTGTACTGAAGTCAGGTTTACTGGCCTGTAATTGCCAGGATTGCCTCTGGAGCCCTTTTTAAAATTGGAATCACAATAGCTGTCCTCCAGTCATCTGGCACAGAAGCTGATTTAAATGATAGATTACATACCATAGTTAGTAGTTCTGCAATTTCCCATTTGAGTTCCTTCAGAACTCTTGGGTGATACCATCTGGTCCTGGTGAGTTATTAATGTTTAGTTTATCAATTTGTTCCAAAACCTCCTCTAATGACACCTCAATCTGGGACAGTTCCTCAGATTTGTTTCCTAAAAAGAATGGCTCGGGTTTGGGAATCTCCCTCACATCCTCAGCCATCAAGACTGATGAAAAGAATTCATTTAGTTTATCCACAATGGCCTTATCATCCTTGAGTGCTCCTTTAAGCATCTTGATCGTCCAGTGGCCTCACTGGTTGTTTAGCAGGCTTCCGGCTTCTGATGTACTTTATTTTTTTGCTATTATTTTTGAGTCTTTGGCTAGCTGTTCTTCCAATTCTTTCTTGGCCTTCCTAATTATACTTTTACACTTAATTTGCCAGAGTTTATGCTCCTTTCTATTTTCCTCACTAGGATTTAACTTCCACTTTTTAAAGGATGCCTTTTTGCCTCTCACTGCTTCTTTTACTTTGTTGTTTAGTCAGGGTGGCACTTTTTTGGTTCTCTTACTGTGTTTTTTAATTTGGGGGATACATTTAAGTTGAGCCTCTTTTATGGTGTCTTTAAAGTTTCCATGCAGCTTGCAGAGATTTCACTTTTAGTGCTGTACCTTTTAATTTCTGTTTAACGAACCTCCTCATTTGTGTGTTGTTCCCTTTTCTGAAATTAAATGCTACAGTGCTGTACTGCTGTGGAGTTTCCTCCGCCACAGGGATGTTACATTTAATTATGTTATGGTCACTAGTGCCAAGTAGTTCAGCTATATTCATCTCTTGGACCAGATCCTGTGCTCGACTTAGGGCTAAATCAAGAATTGCCTCTCCTCTGGTGGGTTTCAGGACTAGTTCCTCTAAGAAACAGTCATTTTAGCCTTCAGGAAACTTTATATCTGCATCCTGTGCTGAGGTGACATGTACCCAGTCAATACGGGGATAACTGAAATCCCCCATTATTGTTGAATTTTTTATTTGAATAGCTTCTCTAATCTCCCTGAGCATTTCACAGCCACTATCACCATCCTGGTCAGGTGGTTGGTAGCATATCCCTATTGCTATATTCAGAGGAACAAACAGCATCTCTTGACACACTGCTCCAAAGCTTCCTAGAGAGCTACACATCCAGCAAGCACTGATGTGCAACAGCAGCTTCCTGGCAGGCTACAGCCACAGAAAGGCTAGTAGAGGAATACAGCTGCCAACTGAAAACCCGGGGGAGGAGTTTATGACAACCCTACTCATGAGAAAAACAGGTTCTCTAATAGCCCCAAACAAGATCTTTTAGCTGAGCACTATGATCAGGACCTGGGCTTGTCACCTCACTAAAGACCCTCCCTCCAGCAGCACAAGCCTCAGCAAAGCCATGCATTTAGTACACAGACTGAATCATCAACACCACTTCCTTCAGCAGCTGGGCTTTCCTTTGAGGTCTCCCATCCAAGTACTGACCAGATCCTACCCTGCTTAGCCTGTGAGCTGAGACAGTATCACAGCCTCTGATGGGACAGCTTCAGGTAGGTGCTACAACTTCATACTGACTCTCCCTATTGCATGTCCTGGGGGCCTTTCGCCCACCATCATTTACTGTCAGTTATTAGTTTTAAGACCAGAATGTGATGCTCTCTTGGCCCATGACGCACAAGAGACTGGAGCTATTTAGTTCAGAGAGGACCCAAATAACAAGGCACATGATAGAGAATGGATCAATACACAATACAGAATGAAAGGTACAGAGAAGGGAAACTCGGTTCTGCTGGAGAACAAGGGGGCATCAATGAAATGGTGCAAAATTAATCTGTGGAACTCACTGCCACTAGGTGTCATCGTGGTCAAAAGCGTAGCAGGGTTGAGAAAAGGATTAGACATTTATCTGGGTAATGGGAGAACATTTAGTTACATTATATAGAACACAGACATGTATATTTTCCATCTGACACAAACCCTCATGCCTCAGGATACAAACCAAGCCCTAATGGATGGGTGTTAAGAAGAGACTTCCCTTAAGGGCAAGTTCTCTCTCACTAGAGGGCTTCCTGCACCTTCCTCTGAAGGTGGCTGGTAGCAAACACTTGAGATAGGATTCTGGGCTAGACATATCCCTGGTTTGATCCTATATGATAATGCAGCAATGCCTGTGCTTCTAAACGAAGGCTGTGGGTAGGCAGAGACGATAAGTGGCTGCTGGAAACCCAGCACAGAATAGATATTCCATCCTCCTCCATTCCCACGTTCAGCAGTAGGGAAGGGCTGTAGCTGCTAGCAGATGGCTAGCTGCAGCTCCCCGGAGTCATGCTGGGAGATGTGAAGGGGCCACTCTACTTTGGCACCACTGCCTTGGAAGAGCATTTAACTGCAGAGAGGATCCTTTGGAGGCCTGTCTTCCCCCCAAGGAAATGTGTCCCTGAGGAATGACAGAGGCTCGCTCTCTTTTCCATTTCCAAGCAGAGACCCACCACCGCTGCCTTGACGTGACTGATCCTGCCAGTCTCTCAGTAACCCACCAGCTGTGTTCGCCATCTTTGATTATTGTAACGATGGGTGAATTCATTGCTTGAGAAGTGAGAGACCAACAGCCCAAGACAGACACAGGCACAGTCTGAGTAAGTGCTAGGCAGGCTTCCTCTCACCTAGCTAAGACAATGTATCAATACTGCAGCATCTCCTGTTAGTCCTGACATGGGTCACATGCCAACATACCTCCACCATCCACATCCTAGCCCTGGCACTCCGCACAGCTCTCCCAATGCAACTGAATCCTGATCCTCAACATCCCTCTACTATTCCAGCTTTGAATCCTCTAATGGCTCTGCCATAGCACCTCCATCATCACACACAGCACCTCCTGGCTACTCCAGTCCTGAGGCCCACAACCCCTCCTCGCCCACAGCTCTGCTCCTCAATCCAAACCCACAACAGTCCTGATATTTCTTCCCCAAGACACTCTTGAATTATCAATAAATTCCCATGGTGGTTGGCAAGCTCTGTGAATAGGGACCTGCCTGAGACCCACCAAGCTCATTTCCACATCTGACCAAACTATAATTGGACTCTAGGTCTCCGGCAGCGAAAGGCACTAATCCCACTGTTACACTGAATCACTACTTCTGATCTGTGACGCTACAGAATGCAGCACAAGTACACCCAGACCCCGCTCCCTACCATCTGTATGGCATGGTTTACCTCGCTCCCCTAAAATCTGAGCTACAATTCCATTTGATCTGACCTCTCCCCAAACACATACGGGCACCAGGGACCTTGCTCCACCAATCTGATTAACCAGGGAAGCATTGAGACATTACACCAATGGCGCCAGTAGAACACTTCCTAGATAGAAGGCACACACTGAGCTCATGGGAGATTTTGTTTCAGTTCATTTCTCCAGTCCTTTTCCTGGGGAATCCATCATTCTCACACCATCAGAGGCAGACATTTCTGAGCCATTCCTGCCACCAGGAGAGCCCCCAGTGCACCACTGAAAAGTCTGTCTTTCTGGCAGTACGGCTCTATAAGCATTTAAGATACACAGTTAGTATGCTTACTAGGAAATCTGGGTTATACTGCTGAGAAAGACTCTCAGGTTATGGAATGACACTCGCTGCCCTTCCTACATCACAAAAGAGATCCCAGATTAGAGAATACGGCAGCTCAAAGAGAAGCCATTGACAGGCAAGAAACTCCTTTCCCTGTGACAAGCTGGTTCCCAGCAATCCGACCCTCTGACTGAAATATAGGGAAGGAACATGAGCAAGTAAGGAAGAAAACAGATCCTCTTTAGGGATGGGCAGGGGCAAGAGAGATCAGTCTCACCCCAAGCCTCTGTCTTATTTCTAGGAGAAATCCAAGTCTTCCTCAACGGCTTTAAAAGAGGGGTGGGCAAACACTTTTTGGTCCGAGGGCCACATCTGGGTATGGAAATTGTATGGTGGGTCATGAATGCTCATGAAATTGGGGGTTGGGTGTGGGAGGGGATGAGGGCTCTGTCTGGGGGTGCGAGCTCTGGGGTGCAGGAGGGTGGGACTGAGGGGTTTGGAGGGCAAGAGGGGGATCAGGCCTGGGGTGCGGGAGGAGGTCAGAAGTGCAGGCTCCAGGCAGCGCTTACCTCAAGCAGCTCCCGGGAGCAGCGGCATGTCCCTCCTCTGGCTCCTATGCGGAGGCGTGGCCAGGCGGCTCTGCACGCTGCCCCGTCTGCAGGCGCTGCTCCTGCAGCTCCCATTGGCCCTGTTTGCTGGTCAATAGGAGCTGCAGGGGTGGCACTTGGGGCAGGGGCAGCGTGCGGAGTGGAGCCGCGTAGAGCAACCCCCGACCTTGTTCTCTGGCAGGAGCTCAAGGGCCAGAATAAAACATCTGAAGAGCCGGATGCGGCCCCCGGGCTGTAGTTTGTCCACCCTTGCTCTAAAATGTTTTATTCCCTCCCACTGTCCTGCTGTTTCCTGCTCTCCAGCATTTCCGGGTGAGAGGGAAGCAGTGTGTGTCAGAAAAGCATGAAAGGAAGTTCCTTGGAGCATTTCTGGCCTGTACTAAACCCTACAGCTAGTAACTTCCTCCAACTTTTCCACAGCATGGACCAGACTTCACTGGGGAGCCCGACTCAAATGCACCCTCCTCTCCCCCTGCTCATCCCATACAAGCCATCTGGCAGCCCCAGCCATGGCTTCGGAATGTCAGGAAAGGGGGGAAATCTATTTTTAGCTGCAGTAAGTGCTTTTGAAAATGCTAATCATGCCACTTCCATTTGCTCTTCATTCCCACCCCCATCTTCTCTGTTCCCCTTTCCTCCCCCTAGTGCCCTTGCCAGTACATCTCCGCTGCCTGGCCCCCTTCTACTCAACACAGATTCTGTGTCCTGGTCAGCTCTAACTGACGTCATGGCTGGGCATGGGGGCAGGAGCCCACATGCACTCAGACAAGCACTTATCAAGTCCTAGCAGCATGCTTGATGCTTCATGTATGAAGACAACCACACAGCATCCGATGCGAGGCTCTTCCAGGGGCTCAGCTACAAACCGCGGAGCTAAGTCACAGAGTGGCACAGGGAGCAGGAGGTGGGGTAAGACTGCTGGCAGAGGTGATTTCTGAAGGGCTTTGTGGAAGACAAGATATATGTTTCGACGAGGGGCCTGAAGGAAGCAGTTGTTCCAAATGTAGGAGACAGCACGGAAGAAGGCACCAAGAGGAGATGGGTAGAGGTAACAAAGGGCTCAGATCAGAGGGATGCTCAGGCTCCAGGAGGTAGGAGGAGGAAGTGAGAGTAGAGATGCCAGGAGAGATGGATATGTCCACATGCAGACAGTGAGTGGATGAGCACAGTCTGTGTAGTCTAGGTACAGCGGGAGCTCACTACAGACACTAGTCTCCAAGCCTTCACCTATCTCTGCCCAGCCATAACCCAAAGCAGCCTGGCTGTCAATGCAGAGAGACAGAATGCCCTGCAGCTCTCCACGCCTCCTAGATGAAGCAGTTGGTCCAGCACCCACCAAATCCTCTAGCTACAAAGCTGATCCGAAAGGCCAAAACAATGATCAAGACTTGTTGACCATTATCAGACAGAGTACAGCTGACAACCATGCAGTGTTGGAAAGACAAGAGTAGGAAAGGTCCCCCTGAACTGGGTGAATTACTATACAATTTTCCTGTTTCCTACAACAGCTGGGAAATCTTCCATACAAAAGGAGAAAACACAGAGATCGTTGGGAGTCCAAGTAAACAATACTGGGAACAAAGGTGTGGATTTACAAAGCATGCGACCCACCTCCTAATAAAGACTCTATCAGCTCTTTACCTTCCACACTCCTAAAAGAAAAAATCTAGCCTTAAAAGGGACTTCCCTATCATCCTGCAGTGAATGTACCAAGAGTGATGTGTTGGAACTAAAGTCTGAAAGGCCTAATGCGTACACTCAAATGAGAAAGGGCTGCTGGGACTTGGGTTATATATAATGCATGTAGCTTAAAGAGGGAATTCTTGATTTTGAAAGAGTGGTTAGTTAAGATGGTTTGTGTGGAGGGGTTTGGGAGGGTGTTTCAGGGAGAAGGTTAAAAATAGGACAGTTACCAAGCTTTAGAGGAGGGTTGGGTATTTAACAAAAACGTTACTGGTTGCTAAGTACTCAGAACTCGCAAGCTTTTACAAAAGCTACAACGAAACAAGTTTTGGTATATTACGGTGTTTGCTGGACTTGTTTCCCACTGGCCACTGCTACTGCTTAGCATAAGTGCTTTGAAACTGAGACACCAAGGTATTAAGTGAGACAGCGGCAATCCTAGGATTAGAGTGCTAGAGACCAGCCTTCCAGCACTGTGCTCGGGTTGCTTGGACGGTGCTGTTTGTCTTTTCAGATTACAGTACATGGAGCTTGGAATGACAGAATCTAAGCTCAAGTCTGTATATCTGAGCAGAGCCAGTACTGAACAGAACAGTGTCCAGAGTCCATGCCTGCTTGTGCTCTAAAGGAACAGGTAACGAGTTAACAACAAAAGAGATTCCTAGATTCCAAGGCCAGAATAGAAAGGGAGCCCTATGAAGTGCATGCAACATTCTAAGCACCCGCCCATCCTCCCACTCCCTCATTGTTCCCTGCCATCATTCATTGCATTAGGATGCTGAGATACTATGTTGTTAGGTACCAGTACTGAACCCTAAGGGAGACGGATGGCTGAACTGAGACTGACACTCCCTGGGGTAGGCTAAGTTCCTTTGGGAACTGCAGACACAGGCTTACATTTTCAGGAGGAATTAGTGATCTTGAGTGCCTCTGTTCTGGGGTGCTCAACCTGAGATACCATGAAACATCTGATTTCCAGAAAGTGCTGAGCACCCCATTCCCCTCAGAAATCAGTCCCCTTTAGAAGCAGCAAAGAATCCTGTGGCACCTTATAGACTAACAGACTAACAGTCCCCTTTAATGTGTCTCAATTTGAACACCCAACAACACTCTCACACAAGGGGCAGGGCCCATTGTTTTCTGGGACTTTGCTACAGTGGAATCAGGTCCCAGTAGCCTCATTACCTCTCTCCACCTGAGTGTAAAACAAGACCCTAGAATCCCCAGTTTATAGTAGCATGAGACAGGAAGAGGCCACCAGAGTCTCCGCTGAGACACGCTCCATAGCAGATGGCTTGTGATGGCAGAACATACAGCGTTCGGTGCAGAAATGGGCCTAAAGGTGGTAGAGGACTCTACAGACTAACAACAAGGAATTACATCCCCTGCTTGTGCCTGTAATTTAAAAGAAGGTGCACGACCATGTATTGAGCCTCTCGGAAAGGAAGTGGATTAAAGCTATTGACTCTGATCCCTTGAGCCTCCCCGGTCTGGGCCCTGCCAGTCTGAGATACAAACTGTTCCTACGGTGGAGAGCAGCTGGGAGACACACAAACAGTCTCCCAGCTCTAGGGGACTTGAGGAGTGGCTTCGCACTGATCTGTCCAGCCAGTCTGACTACCCCTACTGCATGCTGCAGGGTGTATCTATTTATGAAGGCTTTTGTGCAAGGCATGGAGTCTGAGCAAGTCTGGTTTCCCTTATTCAGTGGAAAGTCCCTTTGGGCTGGCCGTCTCACTCTCACGATTAGATATGTTAGTCCCTGGGCCCAGATGCATAGACCTAAGATAGATGCATTCCTAACAGATCAGAATAAATATTTCTCCTGAAATCAGCAGCACTGTACGAGGTTCCCATCTACTGCTTTACCTTGATGGGTGGTTTCCTTGTGATGTGAGAGACTAGAAAGTTCATGGCAATATCCTCACAGTTGATGTATTCGTCTACCATGTCACGGATGGCTTGTGGCATCACGTAAGAATACAGGTAGGCATAGTACTGAAACAAACAAATATTCAACAGTAAAACAGACCCAAGACAGCTAGTGACATACTAACTATGGGCCTGACCCGAAGCCCATTGAAGTCAATGGAAAGGCTCCCCAGAACAATGCTGGGGATAGGATTTATCTCAAAGAGATGTTCTGCTCCATTCACTCACGGAGTAGCCGCAAAGCCACCCCATGGCTGCCATTACAGACCTGCAGCTCCTGGATCCCACCCTACTGCAATCTGGACATACATTGCCACCTCAAATCTTGCTGGCCGGTCTACACAATGTTTCTGCTGCATTTTGGTCCGTCCCAGCAAGGGATGATGGCACAGGATGAGCCTTTTAGCCCCTCATTGTCCCAAAAGGATACAAATAGTCTCTCTGTTCTCCACTGTCTTCCCCAGACAGGGAGGAAGGAAGAAGGCTCTGAACACCTAATGGAGCTCTCTGCATCTGGCCTCAGACTCTCCTTTTTTTATAACAGAAGCCTCGGATACAAATCGACTTAACCATCACCCGTCTACCTTTTGAGCCCACTTCAGGATTCTTTTATATCTAGTAACCACAGGAGCTAGAGTGTCGGTGGTGACCCTATTACCCCTCGCCACACTCAGGATGCATAAAATTAGATCCCAAAATAGGGTTGCTGCCAATTTTAGCTATTCTTCACTGGGCGAACCTGGGGCTGTGATCTCCAAACTGCCTGAGGAATTTGGAATCCTAAGTCCCATTAAAACCAATGAGATTTGGTAGCTTTTAACCTTATTTTTTTCATTAGTGAAATGTCTTGTGGCTCCATTGCAAAGAGTGCTAAGTATGCAGGCTTGTAAGCTATTGCTGTTGGTGTCACAGCAGTGAGCAGTGTCACTCCTCAGGTTCCTAAGGACTGGGAACAATAACCCAGGACTGGGCATCTGACCCCAGACTCCTGTATGGCAGGGCAGTGCACTAACAAATTACTAAGCAAGCCCGGAGAAGACCTGAACACTTTGATGGCTGGTGTCACAGCGCCTAAGAGAATTGCTGCAACTGAATCAGCCACATGCTCCGTATCTCTCCCTCAGCTCAGAGCCATTCTATGCAGCTTTCCTCAAATGAGCTGCATCTCCCGGGACACGGACATTAACCTTCCCTTAGCAGGGTTTCAGTTTGCGGTGATTAATGAAGCTTACGTTGAGAATCAGAGATGTAAGAGAGAAGGAATGGTCAGAACTTCTGGCACTAGTTTCTTTAGTCGAAAACTCAGGCTACGCTGAAAAGGAAAAGCAAAGCTGAGAGCTGGCCAAGGAGAACTGAGACTGGGTTCCCCCTGACCACTTGCTCTTACCTTATGAAAGAAGGCAGCACCAGTCAGCACCATGGACAGTTCACAAGAGTAGTTCGAGTTATAGAGCCAGGATTGATGGGGGATGTCCCAGGCATGGTATCGCCCAGGGAATCCAACAATGCGGTCCCTTGCCTCTCTCCAGACTCTGCAAATGTAAAGAGAGAACTTCAGTGGGGAAAGACCACATCATGCTCAAACTGTGAAAAGAATCACACAACTCACAAATGTAGTGTGGCTCTATCTAATAATGAAGATATGAATGGTCAGCCAAGGATCCCCAGGCCGTAAAACAACCCCAAGAAACAGGCACTTGGCAAAACCCTGGCCTCTCCGCAGTTAATGGCAAAACTCCAGTTAGGCCAGGAGTTAACCCATTATCCGCATTTTACAGATTCAAAAACGGATGCATCCAGCGGTTAAGGGTGGAATTTTCAAGGACAAGCAGCATCAGTCTAACCCTGCTTCCATTGGAGTCTATGGGAGTTTTGGCACAGGCTGCAGTGTAATGCTGAGTGCTTTTTGGAAATCCCATCCTAAGAAACATGCCTGAGATCACATAACAGGGCTGTAAACAGAATGCTGAGGCTCCTGGCTCCCAGATTCAGCTCTAAATGCTAAAGAAACTCTGGTGATACATTACACAGAGCAAACTCCACAGACAGGGGCTCTGACTAAAATTCCTTTTGCCCCAAGGATCTCAAAGTGCTTTGCAAAGAACATCTAACACATAACAGTACTGGCTGTACTATGAGCTCATTCAAAACTGATCTTTCAAATCACATACACCTCTACCTTCATACAACGCTCTCCTCGGGAGCCAAAAAATCTTACCGCGTTATAGGTGAAACCATGTTATATCGAACTTGCTTTGATCCCCTAGAGTGTGCAGCCCCGCACACTAGGATACACTAGGATATTAGCAGGTGGGAGATGCTGCACCACAGCTAAGCATTATTATTTATCAACACAGAAACTGGAGCTTTGCCAACTCCCCCCAAGCTGTGCAGGAATGTGCATAACAGCTTGGCAGGATCTGCTCTCCACTCCTCCCCTCTGGCCAGGTGGTTCTCTTCACACCCCTTTTCTCCTTTGCACAGTCACATAAGAGGGGTCATGTGTGAGCGCTATGTGATTAAATGGTGACGGTCACATATGAGAAAGCAAGAACTTAGTATTCCAGTCTCATTTGAACCTCTCTCCCTCCCAGCAGGAATCTCTCTGGATTATTGGAAAACTGTCAGGAATAATTAAGAAAAACATCAGCATGCAATGTCTAACCTGGGAAAGAAACCTGGCTTTATGTTGCAGGGCTGCTTGGCTCTTTTTAGGTCATTTGATCTTGTCTAGTTAACGGTTAGTGTCTAAATTACATATTTCAAACTGGAACTTGGTGCCTCTTGTCTAAGTAGAACGTGTCTCTGTTGAATGCAGAAAGGGGCTTTCCCTTCATCCTAGGAGCACAGTGTGGCCACACATGTTCATTTTCTTCTGCTGTGTATTATACAAGTGTTCTCACCCCAGCAATATTCCCATGCCAGGATGGGAGTTTCAGAGATCACTACTGCAGGGCAATAGCAGATGTGCTAACAGAGACACTGCCAAAGCCTCCTGGGCATTCGTTATCTTTACCAGTACAGTAAGAGGCAAAGATGCTTTAATTGTAAACACTGCTAATTAAATTAATGGAAATCCAATATAACCTGGTAAGGAAAACATGAATAATTAAAGCTGTCAGCACCTTCCTGGTCAGAAACCTTCCACCAGGCAGTTACTTTTTCAGGTTTTTATTAATCCAACATGACTTAGTTTTTAATAGTTGGATCAGGAACTATTCATGCTCTTATTAACTTACTCCAACTTCTCTACTTCTGCGTTACTGGGGTGCTTTTCCCCCAAGCAGGAGTCAAGCCCTGGAAATCAATGATTCTTTGGCTTTAGACAATTGTTTAACATTTATTCCTCTAAGGGGTTCACTGGAGCACAGTTGCTTAGCTTATTATACACACACAATTGCCATTTGCGTGCTCCCTGCTGAACACTCTGTGGAGGAAGGTGCAGGCCTCAGCCCTAAGAATTTATAATCTGTGGTATCCATTGCGGTTTAGATACGTAGTACAATTATTGGGCACTGGTTACGAGCAATGATATCTTTTACTTTCAGCGCACACTCGCTCTCTGGTGGATTAACACCGGCAGTCTGTGCAGGAGATGTGTGTTTTTAGGAGGGATGGGAACTATAACACCATGAATTTACAGAACAATTTTCATTCAGGGCTCTCAAGCATTAGTCAACAAGGCTTTAATGAGGTACTGCTGTAAGGCAGATAAGCATCGTCCCTGTTTTACAGCTAGGGAAAAGGAGCCATGGTGAGGGAAGTGAGTTATCTAAGATCACCCAGCAGGTCAGTGGCAGACTTTGGGATAGAACCCAAGGATAGAGCCCTCAAACCTGGCCCAAACCCGCTAGGATCCGACTACAACTGTTGGGTCTGGAAAAGCAACCGGACCCTTGTGAGCTCACTCTCATCCCCACATCCCTGGGATCGGTGTGGCAGTGGCTGCGTGATCCCCACGCCTGCCAGCCACCGCCACCTTGCTGCCCTGCAGAGTGAGTGTGCGAGGAGTCAGTCCAGCCTCTCATGCCGGAGCACAGTGGGGGGCAGTGGATGGCAGAAACAGGGCATGCAGCCACTGCCGAGCCAAGCCCAGGGCAGCAGGAAGAGAGTCAAGACCACCCCAGGCAGGAAGCAGCGGTGCTGACTCGGGTTGGAGGTCAGGGCTGGTTGGAAAATGACTCAACCCTTTCAGGTTCAGGCCAGTTTGGTTGGGGCCTAAAAATTAGGCCCAAACAGACCTCTACCCAGGGGTCTCAATCACCGGCTTTAATCACTCTCATGTTTCACCCCCTAAAGTGACCCTTCTAGGATTCCTGGCACGTTGCCCTTTTTCCTGTCTCCTAATCACCAGGCCAACACACCCTAGTGACTCCTTCCCCCTCTTCCGCTAGCTGACTGAGCGCTTGGATTAATGAAGAGAGGCCGCTGCCCAGCCTGCAACCCCTATTGGCCAGAGGAACCAAGAACCAAGTGAGGGACACAAGCTTGCGTAGTGGCATCATTAGCCTGCTGTACACAGTTCTTGGCATGTCTTTATGAGCTCTTTAGCTGTACAAGTTGAAGGAGCAGCCCCAGAGTCTCCCACGATGGCAGCTCAGACTCAATTAGAACTTGCTTCCACAGCTGCTCTGACAGCCAGATTCCATCAGCGGATGGAACAAAGATTGGCCTCGCTCCCTCTCCCCAGGCCCCCAGTTCACTACTTCACCCCAGGCGCCTGGCCCTGCAAACAGGAAACCCTCTGCAAGTGCAGAGCGGATGGAAGTTTAGATACTGAAGCAGGAGAGGGACGGGGACAATAACAACAAGCAGATGATGACAGGATGTTCTATGAAAGTTAATACAGCCACAGCCAACGTGCCAGAGGCAGAAGAGATCTGTGGGGCAATGCTGGCAGGGGAGAGATTCAGGAGGACTGCCGGCAGTGCTTGGCAGGGAAGAATGTGTTCCCTGAGTCAGGGCAATATGTCAGACTGACAATTCCACCACCGCTGACAGCAGCACAAAGAAGGTGATGTCACCCCCACCACCTCCATGTTTCTTCAGGCTTTCATAATTGAAGCTGCCATCCTTCTGCACCCAGTGGATAATTGACTGCATAGGCCCAGCTTCCCCATCAGGACTTGCATGGAAGCCGGTCCTAGAGGGACTGCCCATCTTTATGCTGCTACCCCCTACAGACCAAATTAGATAGGTGCAGCTAAAGTCAACATCAGACACACCCACACCAGTGTTCCCTCTAATTTTTCCCACATATGTGCGGAATGAATTTTGTTATGTGCACCAATATGGAGGTGATGTGTGACACATCATCTCCACATTGGTGCACATAACAAAATTCACACCGAGGGGTTCGGAGCGTGGGAAGGGGCACAGGGCTGGGGCAGAGGAGTAGGGTGCAGGGGGTAAGGGCTCTGGCTGGGGGTGCGGGCTCTGGGGTTGGGATGGGGATGAGGGGTTTGGGGTGCAGCAGGCTGCTCCGGGGGTACGGCAGGGAGAGAGGACTCCCCCCAGCAGCACCTGGGCTGGGTTGGGTGGGGAGAGGTGCCTCTCCCACCGTGGCAGCTCCAGGGCTGGGGCTGCGGGATAGGCGCCCCACCTCCGGCTGCAGCAGGTCCGGGGCAGGACAGGGTTTGGGCCGGGGGAGGGGTGCCCCAACCCTGGCTGCGGCAGGTCCGGGCTGCCCCTCCCCCGACCATGGCAGGTCCAGGCCGGACGGGTTCCCTGAGCGCCTGTGCAGTGCTAAATAGGCTGCTGCATGGCCGTGCAGCTTACAGGAAACTTAGCCCCACATGTACCCACACTTGGAGAGGCTAATCTCTAAGCATGGGACGGGGAGTTTAAATCCCTTGGTCCATTCAATTCGGGAACTCTGCTGACTTTGTCAACGAGGGGGACAATTTGAGGGGGTGTATGAGAGATGTGAACACCTTGGAACAGGAGAGACAATCAACTCACTTCACAAAGGCTGCTGAACAACCATCAGTTTGCACCAGTTTTTGTCACTTCCCACCTGAGCTGGATTTGACCCCGCAGCATAGGAGCAAGAGTCTATCTACCCTGTTATCAACCCCTGAGCCACCCAAATGGAAACTCCTTTGTCACAGTCAAGAACCTTAAACGTAACTCATTCAGGCACATTAAGGCCATTATTTAGAAGTATTTTAATTTAGGGGGTTTGGTCAGGTCTAAATGCTTAATAGGTTATAACAGTAATGATGGTAGAGCTGGTAGCACCAGATGTTTTTAAGACTACCCAACACTTCCCATTATAATACCCTGTTTTCAGTTGCTTATAACTTTGTCAAACTATTTGGGCTGAAACTTTCCTCCAGAATAGTTTTGCCATTTCTGAGAACAGGACTAGAGAAAAATATGTTGTTTTGTCCATGTTAAAAAACTGCGGTGACCTTTTCTTGTGGAAAAAGCAGTATGTGATCATGTAAATATAATAAATGCACAGGCAACCTTAATTGTGGCATTTCCTGACGTGTGTGCTTGACTTTGTAACCCTATTAAAGTTCTCTTAACAGTGTTTTCCTGTCTATACAGACTTTGTATTTATAGCACCTTTCAGTCAGGGATCTCCAAGCACTTCATGCTTAGTCATTAAGCCCGCAGCATCCCTCTGAGATACGGAAATATGACAGTCTCCGTATTAGAGATGGGGAAACTGCCCTCAAAAAGGTGAAGCCCAACATTTTGAAATGAGAGTGCCTAACTTTTCCAAAGCACTGAACAATTGCAATGCCCACTGAAAGCAATGAGAGCTGCAGGGGCTCAGCATTTCTGAAAATTAGGCCCATTATTTAGGTGTTATAAACGAATTTAAGCGTCTAGCTTTAGGCACCCAAGTTTCAAAACTCTGGTCGAAGTGATCAAGGAAATCAGCAGCAGAGCCACGAATAGAATCATACTTCTCCTGACTCCAATTCCTGGTTTTAACCACACTTCAGAGCGTGGATCTGAATGGATCAGGGCTTGATTGTGTATAGCCCAGTCCCCACGACCCCAACCAACCACACATGCACAGACTTTTCGCCACTCACCGGAACCCAAACATGATCTCGTCATGGCGAAGGTGGGCGTCATCGTCGATAGACAGAATGGCCTCTGTCTCAATCTCATCCCATGGCAGGAACCTGTTGTTCAGACTGTTCTTTTCTGTGCGGACAACCTAACAAACACACAACAATTATAGCTAGGCGCTCGCCAGACTGACGTAACATAGCTTTAGAGACGGGCAAGCCACTCCAGCAGCGGCAGTTATGAGGGTATGTTTCTATACTGCTGTTCGGCCCCAGTGCCTCACAAAAGGAAAAAAAGGTTTCTGCTCCCACACTGAATTCAGTGAATTCCGGCTCCTTGAATTACAGATTCCAACCTGTCTCACTTGGCCACCAGGAGTTTCTCCACATCAAGGGGCACATCAGTAAAACTGATTAATTCCCCTGAAGTCAGATGGAGCCAATTTACACCAGCTGAGATTATACTGAGCCCAACATTTTACTCATTGTTTCCTGTCAATTTCCTGATAATCTATAAAAGTAACAGAATGACTGAAATTAGAGACGAGAAAAAGGTCTGGGAGGACAGCTCGGCTATACTCTGGCCAGTGAAGGACTGAGCTTGCAATATATTTTCCAGTGCTTTGTCCAGTCGGATCTTAAACATACTGTGGGATGAAGCATCCATCACTTCCCTGTAAGAGGATCAAATCCAATACATCTCATTTTCAGGAAGTTTCTCCACATATTCATCTTAAAATTTCCCTTTCTTATATTTATCCCATTACTCCTAGCCACACACCCCAAAGCCATATTATATTCCTCCCGCTTCCTGGTTGATTACACTTTCAAATATGACCCTGCCTCCAAGTCTCTTCATTATTCACCCTTAGCCTAGTCAAGCTATACCTAATTCAGTTCTTTTAGATCTTTTCTCCCAGATAAATCTCTCCAGCCCTTTAATTATTTCTGTTGCTCTCCTCTAAACGATCTCCCCAGGCTTTTTTTTAAAAAAGTCTGCAACTCGATGAAAAGAATACAACATTGAAGCAATCACAGTCCATTAAATAAGATTACATCTGATCATACAAAAAAAACCACACTGAAACCATTAACAGTAGAAAGTATTTGTATCAGGGATCTGGGTGACAGCTGGTGTGATTAAAGTCCCATGTAAAGCCAGCGTTAGTGCTCTCTTCTGTCAATAGCGACAGGAAAAAAAATAGAATGTTCAACAGGAATGTATTAAAATATTTCACGAAGGATCCATCAAAAGCACGAACAATTTATCGCAGAGAGTGAACAAATTACGCAACTATAAGCTGGAGTGCATCAAGGCCACAGCTGAGCAGGCAGCATTCACACAATTAGTTCACATCAGAGAACGCCAACCACAAACAGACACACAGTACGGGAAGACAGATTTTTTCCAAGGTGGAGAAGTGACAAAATGATGATAGTATTGGTGTTTATTTCAGTCCTAGTTAAACTGATATAACAGATGAGATCACCAAGCAGTCTTCTATCAGATGGCAGTTTCCCATATGAATCACACTCGAAGTGGGTCTGGAGGAGGGTAATGGTTTTAGACTAAGCCAGTTAGGGTGTTCCAAGCATAGGGAGCAGCATGGAAGAAATGCACAGTCAGGTGTTCGAGGATGGCATGGTCACTGGTGTGGTGGCTTGGTATGAGAAAAGAGCTGATAAGCAGGAGAGGCAGGCGGTGAAGGGCTTAGGGTTTGAACATGATGCAGTGGAAACAAGGAGCTGATGGAAGATTGCAAAAGGAGGCTGACATGGTCATAATAAAGGACAAGGAGGACAAGTGTACTGGGCATCAGCAAGGCCAGAGGGTAGGAGGCTGCCATAGTCACAATGGGCGACCATAAGAACCTTGAGAAGAGTTTGAGCTGTGTGGTCTGGAACAAAAAGGGCAATCCTAGAAATGTTACTGAGGAAGAAGTGGTAGTGGCCTGGGTGTGCGAGGCAAGAGAGGAGGAGTCAAGGATGACTCCTGGGTATGGCTCTGGGTGACAGGAAGGATTGAAACATTTCCTTTGCAGCATCACTGAGTGGCCCTGTAACTGTCCTGAGCAAACAAATCTGCTGCTGCTCCACGAGGAGAAGGGTCCAGCTCGCTCTCCTCTCCCTTAGCTGGGTTGGCTCTGCAGGCAGGAACAAAAATGTATTTTAGTCACAGGAGTAAGATGACGTGACTCGGCACACGCACAAGATACCACTTGAATAGAGTCACTTCCCAGAGGAGAGCCAGCACTTGAGGCCGACAGGATGACAGGAGCAAGTGGACGTTCCAGGATGAAACTGTCAGTTGACACTTCCCTGCTGCTCAGTGGGTCACCGAATCGCTTTAACAGAATTCAGCACGAAGGACTGCAGACACCGGAAGAGACTCGACAAAATTGCATGCAGAGAAAAGCCTGAGCTATGCAGTCAGTCATTCAGAAAAACCAGATACCCGAGGGAGAGGAGCGGCTGCAGAGAAAAACCACCATTCTGTCTGTCTAATTGACAGCTATTAACTCCCATCTCCAGCCCTGTTATAATTTATCATCCGATGTATTATTGCATTTACAGGGTCACAACTTTATTATGTGAATGCTAAATGCCTCAGTAAGCTTCTTTCCTTCTCCATGCTGCAGACTCCTTCTTCCTGTTAGAATGCAAACAGCTTCGTCTGCCTTGCACACCAGCTCACAATAGATTGCTAAAGACTTAAGTCAGTGTCAGGATTGTGCAGCTATTGGGCTGGAGAGGAGGTTTCATAGTTTTTAACATCGGCGAGAGCCCCTCCAGTAAATTACAGCCTTGTATTCAGCTGGGAGCTATTCATCATTCCATATGTCTATTCAACAATACAAAATGGGTTTCATTCCCTAATGTCGTGCTGCATTTTTGCAATATGCATCATTTCCCCATATCATATCTCATAGGAAAATCCTGGCCATCGGTGACTTCTTAAAGAATATTTTCTTCCTCTCTGCAACTCTTCACTTGCATCAACTGTGTCTAAGTAACTAACAACTCTGCCAATATAATTTTGGTGGGGAGGAGAGTGCACTGACATGATGTCTCTCCCACCTACAGTGGAATTTATTTTCATTATAAAGCCTGATCCCTTCAGGCCTACAGAAGACTTTTCATTGACTTTAATGGGAATTAGATTGAGACCACAGTGAAACACTCTTTAAATCTCTATAGCATCAAGACTGTGTTAGGTATTTTACGGACAAGGTCTTTGTCCCGAGGAGCTTACAAGCTAAGTAGGCAATGGACAAATGAAGGAAAAAGGGAGGAAGAGCAGCATGAGGCAGAGAGAGAGAGAGAGAGAGAGAGAGAGAGAGAGGTTTCTTCTCCTTTCCATAAGTAAGCAATGGGTGGAACTTCACACTTATCAGACCTACTAACCAGAGGCTGATGTGAAAGACAAAGGCCCCAGATGAGGATCCAAGAGCATCCTGGTAAAAATCTCAACACTCTTCCTCTTCCCAGCAGCTGGAAGGTGGCAGGGCTGAACTTCTGGCCAGGGCATTGTTCCAGGACCTCACTGACGGGGCCTTTACCAAATGCAGCCACGTCCTTCCATTGCTTGGAAGGTGGGCATACATTAGATCTAGATTTTATAGTATCCTCAATGTTAAAGGCTATTCCGATCTGGGGGTTTCGTTCCACTCAGCATCAAGGCAGGGGCAAGATGCAAAGTTCGTATCCAGATATTAGCAATTCCTTTCACGAGGCTTCAGCTCTCAGGGAGAGCACTGTGTATGCTCGAAAGCTTGTCTCTCTCATCAACAGAAGGTGGTCCAGTAAAAGATATTACATCACCTGCCTTGTGTCTCTAATATCCTGAGACCAACATGGCTACACCACCACTGCATATTTGCAAGAAGGCAGAGTTCAGATTGCACATTCAAGCTTAAATCTTTACATTTCCTGATTTTCAAGTATTTAACTGTTCAAACAACATGACATTAACAACACTTTTGCATTTAATACAGGTTGTGCATATTGTTTATGATGAGGCAAAAGTTTTTATTTGAGAGTGTTTAAGATGCACGCAGCTTGTGAATCAAAACATTCTAAGGAAACGACCTGCACTGATTCAGCTGTTCTCCAGTAAACTGACTGAACAACGTAACACAAATATTGCCAACTGAGAAACTGAAATGGATCCTGCTGAATGTATCTGAAATTGGTAGCTTCAGTGGGATAAACAGATTAGCTTTAGTGCACTCCACTTAAATCAGAGTTCTCAACCCACGGCCGGTGGGCCACATGCGACCCAATTAGCACACAGCTGCAGCCCAGCTGTGTGCGAGGCTGCCAGGCCGCATGGCGGGGGCGGCATTCCCAGCTTCCTGGCCCCCTATCCAGGGCTCCACACCTGGCCCTGCTCTGTGGAAGGGTCTCTGGGCGGGAGGTGCTGGGTATGGGGGGAAGGGGAGAAGGGCACGTTGTGGTTCTCAGCCTGTGGTCCAGGTAACGCAATGATAAATAGGTTGAGAATCACGGATTTAAACTCTGGTTCCAGTTACAGTAAAAGGCTGCTGCCAGGGGAACAGGGGGGCTCAGAGAACTGGTAGAGCAATATAAACACCTTCTAGGCCACCAGTTCAAATCCAGCTAAAGCTGGACGTAATTTAAAATCATTTACCCAGATCCCTTGCCTTCAATGGAACTGTCCTGGGGGCAGAGATAGCTCAGTGGTTTGAGCATTGGCCTACTAAACCCAGCGTTGTGAGTTCAATCCTTGAGGGGGCCATTTATGGATTTGGGGCAAAAATCTGTCTGGGGATTGGTCCTGCTTTGAGCAGGGGGTTGGACTAGATAACCTCCTGAGGTCCCTTCCAACCTGATATTCTATTCTATCTATGAGGATCTAGCCTACTGCCCATTCAGTGGCTTGTGTGAAACACAAGTGGGTAAAGCCATTGCCTAGTGACTAAGCATCTGCATCACCGTAGTAGCGGGAACCCTTGTGGGCAGCCTACAAGGTCCACAATGAATGCCATGGAGTTTGTCCCTCTCAAAACAGGCATGACTGGCCATGTGGGGAAGCTGGCGCGGCTGCTGCCCATGCTAAACCTGTTCTGTAATTAAACAAAGTACTTCAGTCTGCAGAGCTGATAGTCTTGCACCTTCCACCGGTCTATCTTAGAGCAAAGGCAACACTGCATAGTTAGCTTTTTTACAATCACTCCTTCAAAGTATGTTCCTAGAAGATAAATTAAAAAAAATCCCCCTCTCTCTCCAGTCATCTTGCATTTTCAGATGGCAAACCTCAATTTTCCCTACAATTTCAAGGGATCTGAAGTAAACTTGGTAATTTGTGTTTAGACAGGCACAGCCAATGCTGGTAGATCTAAAATGAGACCTACTAGTTCTCTTGACATGCGGACACATGAATGGTGCAGCCAGGCAGAGCAGAACGATGGTGCCACATGCATTCACCCAAGATCCCAAATTAAACCTGCACCCGGAGTCGTTTCCTGTGGGTCACCTGCCTGACAAGCTGCCATTTAACAGCACTGCAGTCCTTGATTTCGGGGGCAGAGGGATCTCACATTATGAGGAGGAGAACGGGGTTTTAGGGGTAGACTTTGCTCACTGGGTTTGATAGAGCATAGAAAGTTATTAAACCCCCAGTGATAAGAAAAGCAATACAAAAAATCAACAGAGACACTCACCAGCTCTGGAGCTAGGGTGACCAGATGTCCCGGTTTTATAGGGACAGTCCCAATTTTTGGGTCTTTTTCTTATATAGGCTCCTGTTACCCCCTACCTCCTGTCCCGATTTTTCACATTTCCTGTCTGGTCACCCCAGCTGGAGCTGCCTAATCCTAGTGGCTGGGTTGCTCTTGTAGACAGTCCCTAGAGCAGTACTGGAACTTGGACGCATTCTTGGCAGTTCCGCTCGCTGGCCTTGCAGGAGGCAGCACAAGAGTTGTTTTTAAGCCAAGTTTACCTTGACCTTGGACTAAGATGCTTCCCATCTCCTGACATCTGTTGTGATGGTTGACAGGGGTCAGCTGTTACTACTATACTGGCAATACTAGTTTTGACTTTGAATTTATACATTGCATCTATGGGTTGGGGAAACGGACACATCATATATTATTAGATGGAAAAATAAAATCTTGGAGAAAGCTAAAGGTATCTTGGGGGAAACATTTCTCCTCCAGCTCAAGTGACTAATCTGATCCAAAATGATGTCTTTTGATTCAGGGACATTTTTTTTTTAACATAAAAAACCAGCCCCTGAATCAAATACTATCTCCTGAAAGGTTTTTATATTCCAAAGGGACTGTAAAAAGAACCCACTGAATTTGTCAGGCATGAAATGGACATTACCGGTACAAATGTACTCTGTAGATTATCGGACCTAATGAAAAAAGAGAAGTTGTTACACCAGCAAAGTAAAAAGTCAAGGTCTCTCCCTTAGAAGACATTAAGTGAGATTTAGCAATTCTTCCTGGCTTAGTCACAAAGCTCAAATAAAATTAAATGCCACTTTGCCCTTCTAGATCACCATCCACCAGAGGATCCCAAATATTAATTATGTAATCCCATTCTGGGGTTCGTGTGGGTGGGTGAATAGAGGGGGCAGCCAGATAGAATGGTGCCTGGATGTCTTTATAAATATACTGACAGACAAAGACGGACGGGATGTTACAGCTGAACAAACATCATGAAGATCTGCAAAGTTCATAGATTCATGAAGTTTAAGGCCAGAAAGGCCCATTAAATCATCTAGTCTGATCTCCTGTATCTCACACGTTGTTCAGTTTCACACAGTTACCCCATATTGAGCCCAACAACATGTGTTTGGCTAAAGCATCTCTGCCAGAAAGGCAACCAGTCTTGATTTGAAGACATCAAGAAATGGGAAATCCACCACATCCCTGGGTACTTTGTTCCAATGGTTAGTCACCCTCACTGTTAAAAATCTGTGCCTAATTTCTAATTTGAATTTGTCCGGCTTCAGCTTCCAGCCACTGATTCCTGTTCTGCCATTCTCCACTAGATTAATGAGTCCTTTAGTATCCAGTATCTTCTCCCCACAAAGGTATGTATGCAGTATAATTAAGGTTGTTTTAGTCACTGGTATTTTTAGTAAAAGTCACGGACAGGTCATGGGCAGTAAACAAAAATTCACAGCCCATGACCTGTCCGTGACTTGTATTATATACCCCTGACTAAAACCTGAGTGCTTGGAGAGGTGGGGGGGAAGGGAGGGGGACGGGCACTGTGGATGCTCTGATGGGAGGGTGGCCTGGGACCCCCACAGGTACTGGAGAGGGGGCGACATGTGGCCCAGGAACCTCGCTGCTGCTGGGGGTGGGAGGGTGGGGGCTGGCAGGCTCCCTACCCAGCTCCGCGCAGCTCCTGAAAGCCCCTAGGCAGAGGCGTGGGAAGGGGGGCTCCATGCGCTGCCCCCACTCCAAGCGCCCGCTCCACAGCTTCCATTGGCCAGGAACTGCATCCAATGGGAGCTGCGCGGGCGGCACCCCTGGGCGGAGGCAGCAAATGGAGCCACCTAGTTGCACTGCCACCTAGGAGCCACACATGCCGGCCACTTCCGGGGAGGCCTCCCGAGGTAAGCGCTGCCCAGAGCTCTCACCTCCCCCGGCACCCGGCACTCCAACCCTCTGCCTAAGCCCTGAATCCCCTCCCACACCTAAACTTCTGCTGCTGCTGGCGGGGAGGAGCGCAGTGGCCCGAGACTGCTCCAAGCACTGGCTGGTGCTACTGGCCCTGGGGCCAACCCAGCTGCTCAAGTGGCCCCTAGGCCAGCTGCACCTGCCTCTGCAGAAGTCCCAGAGGTCCTGGAATCCGTTACCTCCGTGACAGACTCACAGTCTTAAGTACAATCAAGTCACCTCTCAATCTTCTTTTTGAAAAGCTAAACAGATCGAGCTCTTTAAGTACTTCACTGTAAGGCATTTTCTCCTGCCCTCAAATAATTTTTGTGGCTCTTTTCTGCATCTTCTCCAATCTATCAACAGTTAAACACAAAGTCACATGAGAACACAGCAAAGACCCTCATCCAACAAACCACGTAAGCCCATGAAACCAATGGGGCTACTCACTTGCTTAACATTAAGCTTGTGCTGAAGCACTTGGCTGGATTGTGCCCAAAGACCGTGGGCTTTGTGACAACACAATGGTTCAGTAGACTGCGACCTGTTATCTAGGGAGGGTTGAGATAAGGGGGTCATGCAGTTACCCAGTGAGTGAAAAGAAAGATGAATGTGAGTTCAACAGAAGGCCAACCCCCAATAGCAACTGCTATATACCAAACAATTATCAAAGCACATGCACTGTTCTCACTATCAGTATGCAAAATGGAAAAAACCTATTATATGAGTATGAAATTCTGCCTGACTTTTGACTTTTAGCTGCCTTTTCCATTACTTTTGTCCTTCTTCTAAGAATTCCCCTGTAATCTGCTGCTTGCAGCTTTAGTCATAAGCCATTTAGAAAAAAGGTCTTTGTATTTGGCTTTTAACATCTTTGCTGCCAGTTAAATTAACCAGGGCAGTGTCCGACTGAAATCCCGGCAAACCCTGGCTCCAAACTCTTAATCCGACACAAACATTTTGCAAACTCAGTGAATGAATGCGGTTCTTGACAGTCAACTAGTTACGATGTGTCAAACTGCTGAGATGCACATTACAAGTTTCTGATCTTTTCAATGGCCAGCAGTCAGTACATGTACTTCACTCCATAACACATAAACTCACAATGCTAAACAAACTATTTTAATAACGTGACTTTGCTTTTTCTGTTGTTCACGGACATGTTAGCCAAATGGATCTTTATAAGTGTGCACAGATGTGGCAAAGTCAAGTTAGGAATCTAGAATTTGTCTAGCGATAACTCCAAATAAACCAATGCCAATCTAAATCCGTGAACATCATTGCCCTGGTGCAATTCTTCCATTGCAGTTGTGAGGTTTGACACCTGGGCTTTAAATGAAGTGTCAGGTATAATTTGATGGTGAAAACATGAAGAGTGCTGTGCCCTTGGTGAGATCCTGACAGCTCAGCATAGCGTGCTGCACTGGTTTGCTGCCAAAGAGCAAACTCTGCAAGACACTGGGAGCTTCACACTGAGCCCTTGTCTACATTAGGGGAGGAAAAAGCATGTTCCTACCACATGCTAGCTAACGCATGGTAATTAACACATGGGACAAGCCTAGTGAAGACAAGGCAACTGTAGTTCTCACACGTGTTAACAGACTGAGATAAACCCATGGCTCCCCCCAGCTAACACATGGTAAAACAAAACTCGTTTTTTCCTAGTTTGGGAGCACTCAGAGAATGAATGTGTTAAACGAGTAAGTGTTCTCATCAGTGGTTCTTCTCAGTTTATAATAAACTGAGAAGCGAGGGACAGACAGGTTCCCCAATAGCAGTATCTAAAAATTCCATTGCAGTTTCAGTTTGTGTATGGTATTTTTCCTTTCCTAAAGTGTTGGGTAGCATTATACAGCTGCTGCTTTCCCCATCAGCAGACACAGCATTTCAGTGGTGGGTGAAATGATCCCCTGGTATACGTTTAACTGTGATTTCTGGGAAGAAAGGTACTATTATAAACATCCGTTTCTGATTATTTATGGTCTTCTGAAAGACCCCATCACTGAAGTGAAGCCTGCACTATTGCCATTTTACAGATGCAGAGGTTAAGCAAGCTGTCCAAAGATCACACAGCAAGTCAGTAGCAAAGTTAGGAAGACAACATTTATCTTATGACTCCCATGAACTAGCTACTAGATAATGCTCCAAACTCTGTCCTTGCCCTAGCCTACAACTGGTGACTTCCAAGATCTATTTGCAGCACCTATTGAAAGGCATATTGAATCTAGGTGGCTATGCGTGAACGAGCATACGCATGCAAACAGTATTAATCACATCTGGTTATACTGTCTCTGACCCTATCACCTGCTTGCTATGAAAGTGATGTGTTACAGCAGACTGACAATCATTTTCCTGTAACTTTGGCTGGGGATGCACATTACTGTGACAGCAGTTAGTCCCAAGAAACAATGGCATCCATGCAACAAACCTCGATGCCAACTCTTCCCACATATCTACACCAGCGACACCATCACAGGACCTAACCAGATCAGCCACACCATCACCGGTTCATTCACCTGCACGTCCACCAATGTAATATATGCCAGCAATGCCCCTTTGCTATGTACATTGGCCAAACTGGACAGTCTCTATGGAAAAGGACAAATGGACACAAATCAGATATTAGGAATGGCAATATACAAAAACCTGTAGGAGAACACTTCAACCTCCCTGGCCACACTATAGCAGACCTTAAGGTGGCCATCCTGCAGCAAAAAAACTTCAGGACCAGACTTCAAAGAGAAACTGCTGAGCTTCAGTTCATCTGCAAATTTGACACCATCAGCTCAAGATTAAACAAAGACTGTGAATGGCTTGCCAACTACAAAACCAGTTTCTCCTCCCTTGATTTTCACATCTCAACTGCTAGAACAGGGCCTCATCCTCCCTGACTGAACTAACCTCTTTATCTCTAGCTTGCTTGTATATATATATATACCTGCCCCTGGAAATTTCCACTACATGCATCTGATGAAGTGGGTATTCACCCATGAAAGCTCATGCTCCAAAACGTCTGTTAGTCTATAAGGTGCCACAGGATTCTTTGCTGCTTTTACAGATCCAGACTAACACGGCTACCCCTCTGATACTTAATGGCATCTTTGAGACTTTGCGAGTCTTCAGGAGAAGACCTTCAGAACTAGTGTGCACCAAGCAGGAGAAAAATGAGTAGAAACAATAGACTGTCACAAGTGGGCAGCCTGCAAAGTTCCCGAGCTCGGACTGTACCATGATGAGTTTTGAAGAGGTCAAAAGAGGATGGATCTACATAGAAGCTATCAGCTTTTCATTAGGTTTTCCCCAAGCTCAAAGTGTTGGAGATGGAACTTCTTCAACAGATCTCTGGATACACACAGAGTTTGATGAATCAAAAAGACGAGCAGGAGCTGTGTTAACAGGCAAAATTCCTTTATGATCAGATCTCGCTACCCTACCTTCTACTACTCCCTACTACTTTCTCTTGCCAACCCTACTCCCAGATAGCTTCCTCTCAAACCAACACTTTACTCATGTAGCTCTGGTTCCACAGCTTTCAGGGCAAACTTTACTAGATCAAAGCCTCATCTACACCTCAATTACAGTCATCAAGATAGCTTCAGCAGCACAAAGCCCTAGTGCAGACAGGCAATGCCATGTTTTGTGCAGTTTACTTTGGTTTCTAGTGCTTACCACAGCTTAGAGCAGCTTTGTCTTCATATGCTGGGGGTTGCAAGATACAGCTATGCCAGCAGCCACCAAAGGAACAGATTCCCAGGAACACATGTACCATAGAAATGCTTTCACAACCCACATTGTTGTTGATTTGACAGGTTATAAGCAGGGGTCTATAAAGTTCATGGCCCTTTTTGGTCAATTTCGCAGTCATGGGATTCTAAAAATAATAAATTTCATGATTTCAGCTATTTAAATCTGAAATTTCACAATGTTGTAATTATAGGGGGTCCTGACCCAAAAGGGAGTTGCGGGCAGGGTCACAAAGGTATTCGGGGGTGGGGGAAGGTTGCAGTACTGTTACCCTTACTTCTTTGCTGCTGCTGGTGGTGGCACTGCATTCAGAGCTGGGCAGCTGGAGAGCAGCAGCTGCTGGCCAGGAGCCCAGCTCTGAAGGCAGAGTTGCCGCTAGCAGCAGTGCAGAAATAAGGATGGCATGACATGGTATTATTGCCACCCTTAATTCTGTGCTGCTGCTGGCGGGGTGCTGTCTTCAGAGCTTGGCATCCGGCCAACAGATGCTGCTCTCCAGCAATACCACAACACCCTTTGTGAATGCCCCTGCAATTTCCTTTTGGGTCAGTACCCCCAATTTGAGAAACGCTGATCTCCCCTGTGAAATCTGTATAGTATAGGGTAAAAGCACACAAAAGACCAGATTTCACTAGGTGAGATCAGATTTCATGGTCCCTGATGCATTTTTCATAGCCATGGATTTGGTAGGGCCTTAGTTATAAGACCAGAAGAGACTACTGTGTTAAACTAGTCTGACCTCCTGCAAAACACAGGCCATAGAACTTCCCTGAATTAATTCTGTTTGAACTAAACCATCGCAATCCTTGTTAAATTGCTCCAATGGTTAACTATCCTCACTGTTAAAAATCTGCATCCTATTTCTAATCTGAATTTGTCTAGGAAGATTGGAGGTTTTTGTAAAAGATCTGTTCTAGGAATTATTTTGGGGAAGTTCTCTGGCCTGTGTTATACAGGGGGTCAGACAGATGGTCCCTTCCGGCCTTGTAATCTATCTTCAGCTTCCAGCCTTTGAATCCTGTTATACACCTTAAACTACTAGACTGAAGAGCCCTCTACTATTGACTTCTGTTCTCCACTTGGATACTTTTAGACTGTGATCAAGACACTCTTTAACCTTCTCTTTGATAACGTAAATAGATTGAGCTCCTTGAACCTTTCACTATAAGGCAACATGCCAATTATGCGGTTGATGCCATGAAGGCAGGCTTCCTTTAGAGATACTCTGCTCTCTGTTTTTGAAAACAATGCCCTTGGTCACTGGCTTTTAATCTTTGATAATAGTTCCTGGACAAACCCAGACAACCTACAAAAGCCTTGCAAAATCATCTCCACTACAGCTGGCCCAAGCCCAAAATCTACTCGTCCTTCCTTACTGAAAACTGTGCTAATGAAAGAAAGAATGATGCTCACTTACCTCTCCAAAATTAACAACAAAGTTGCTGCCATAAGGTGAGCACAATTTTGCAAGGCTGCTCCTTATTGCCAAAAAACCCCAACCTCTAATCTGCTTAAGAGTGAGGTTCACCCAGCTCCCAGTGGCCAAGATTTGGGTCTGGTTTGGGCACTGCGGCATTGAAAAACAGATTCAGCTCATCAATTCAATCTACAGTTCTATAATCTATACAAGAAGAGACGGCCCCATAAATCAGAACATGAAGGTTCTGCTGCATCCTACCTGTACACGCTGATCTATCAAGTATAACTATACACATTTTTCAGGGGAGGGAGAGCAGTGCACCCTACTTCACCCTTGCAACCATATTCTGGCCCCAATTCAGACAAGCACTTGGGTACATGCTTCATGGAAATGCTTAGGTTCCACTGAATTCTATAGGATTTAAGCACATGCCTAAACACTTTTCTGAATTAGGGTTTCTCTGAACAATTGGACCCCACCCCGCACATGGCGCTTCACAGAATTTATGGCTCCAGGTCTGACACACGACATTCTGAAACTGAAGAACAAATTCAGTCTTGGTTACAAAGTTGTTATTGTCTGTACAGGTTATACCTTGTCCTAATACGGTGAAGAGAAACAACAGATCTAAAGCTTGCATATTGCTTTATTATGGCCAGCGGGGGGGGGGGGGGGTGGCTGCTGCACAGACCAGACAGATATTACATAACCGGATGAGGTAGGGGCAGACTGTACCCTACCAATAGAGGAAATGATACAGACACAGGGAAGTTTTGATAGTTCCTAATGGGGGACTCCCCATTCAATGGTAAATTGCAGCCGTTCAGTTTGATATTTTCCATATCACAGATACTTCATTTAATACTGTAATGAACGCTTACTATGGATGCTGCCAACTCTGGAATATTTAAGAGAGGTTTATTTATTTTCAACAGGAGTTAATGTTCTCTTTACTATTTATTAATGCATAGAGCAGGCTGACAGGTACTAGAACTGGGAGGAGGAAGATGGGAAATTCAGCTGGAATTCAGCTCTCTTTTAAAGCATGGATTGGAAAAGGTTTTTGTTGTGGGGTGCTCACCATTTCGCTGCTATCCAGGTCAGGATTAAAGTAACTGCCAAACCAAGAGGTCACTGGGAAACAGACACAGCTGTGATGGTGTCCCCCAGATTAGCTTTGCTCTCCAAAACACACTATCTCATAGGTGGTGTCCGAGCCTTTTTATTCCATACGCTGCACAAGCAGTGGAAAACCCACAGAAGCAGATCTACAGCTACTATAGTCAGGTTCTTCTGTGCATATGATCTTTAAGTGCTAGGATCACTCTTCATTTATTAGTATTAGCTGAATTCCAGCATGTGGGGATATGTCTACACTGCAGTTGGGCGTGAGATGGCCAGCCTGGATAGACAGAGACACACTAGTTCTGCTCAAGCTAGTTCATCAAAAATAGCACCGTGGACGTCTGTGGCCCAGACCAGCCACCTGACTACGAGCACACCCAAGCCCTTGGGTCCATGCTCAGGGGCTAACCCATGCCGCAACGTCCACACTGCTATTTTTAGTGTGCTGGCCTGAGCTGAGCTAGTACACATCTGTCTTCCTGGGTGGAGAGGCTCACTCCCAGCTGCAGTGTAGACATTCCCCTAGGGTATGTCTATGCTGCAATCAGACACCTGTGGCTGGCCCAAACCTCATGGGGTTTGGGTTTAGGGGCTGTTTAATTGCAGTGAAGCCTTGCAGGCTCGGACTGCAGCTGGGATCCTCCCATCTCACTCCTAGAGCCCAGGATGTAGCCCCAGCCTGAATTAGCGAGCATGGGCCAGCTGCAGGTTTTTAACTGCAGGCTAGACATACCCTAAGAGACCTCAACCTACTTCAGGGCCCCACTGGACCAAGTACTGCACACATACAGGACAGGGACAGTTTCTTAACAGCTTTCATACTAACAAGATAAGACAAAGGGTGGAAGAAAAGCAGCAGCCCTGCCCCCATTGTAGAGATAGGGGCACATGTACACTGCAAGTGAAGGAGTGATTGTGGCATGGGTGGGCACGCCTATGCCAGCTTTAGTCTAGCTAGCACGGGTAATAACAGTAGCGAAAACATGGCGGCACGGACTTCAGCATGATCTAGAAATCCGAGCACGTACCCGGGGTCCCCGGCAGGCTTGTATCTGGCCAGCTGACCTGAATACAATCCCGTGCCATCACATCTTCGCTACTATTGTTACCCGTGCCAGCTACATTAAAGCTAGCACAGGTATGCCTACCCATGTTACAGTGAAAACATAGCTGCTGTGACCTGCCCATAGCCACACAAGAAGTCTATGCCAGGGCTCAGAGCTGACCCCTGGTCTCCTGAGTCCCAGTCCAGTGCCTTCACATAACGGCATTCAAAATCAGCACTGCATTTGATTTCCTCCAATCTCCCAGTAACTCTCCACTGTTCTTTAGCACGAACCTGCTACGTATCAATTCTCACATATAAATCTTTTTTTCTTTTGCATGGGTCCTCACCTGCTTTCCTTACTTGCCTTGAAATAGATCACTGCCTAGAACACGGGACTACTTTCCAAGTTATTTATCTGCAACATCCCCTCCTCTTTTTCACCTCTCCTGAGTCATCATCCAGGCTGCAGCCTGTTGGGCTATTGGCCAGCCTGCATTAGCGACTTCCTTTTTAGAGTGCTCTTCTCCACCAACCTCCATCTAAGCGGCATTTTAAAAGCCTTCTCTATTTGCCACCAGGCACGCAGGCATTTTGGTAGCTTGTCATTGACAGCAGGTCCCGCATATGCAATGCCTGGACAAGATTTCCTTTCATTTTGGAATATGGGTACTACGTCTGCTTTCCTACAGCACTCTGGTTGTCATTAGATTTTTCAAAAGTAATTTTTAGTGACAGAGTAAATTTGTTAGCTAATTCCCTAGGCGGTCTGTCCAGTTAGGCATTTATATCATGCTCATCATGCTCATCTCTCTGGAATCTGGGCCCCCTGATTTGTACATGTTCAGACTGTCAGAGTACTCCCTTACCTGCTTAACAACAGCAACTTTTAGCAAGTTTTCAGGCTTTTTCTATATTTTCCTTATTGAACAGAGAGTTGAGGATCACCATTATCCACTTCTCATTTATTAATAGAGCTATGTGTCCCCTAGTGCTTCCTTTTCCCCTGGGAATATTTATAACAGCTCTTCTCATGCCCTGGAACCATTATGGCTAGAATTAACTTTTTTTGCTGTGCTCAGCCACCTCCAACCCAGACCTAACCCTGAAGATTTGAATTAACAGGATTAGTGGACTATTTTAGCAGTGCACCTCCCGAGGTTAGGAGGAGAGTTTTATTGACACTGTAGTTAGTTATAAAGATAATCAGAAACAGTATCTACTGCATATGAATTGGCAAAACAGATGTATTTCAGAAATCCGCATAATTAAACAATACAACATAAACCCCCCATAAATTATCCCCCAATGAAATCAACTCCACACAACATGACACTAGCGAGAAACCCTTTGTCTGATACTGTGTCTATGTTCATGATGTGTGTAAACACTCATGCTGCCTTTAAACTAACCTACCAGTATCAGTGGGCTGCCAGCCTTAAAGATGAGATAACAACTTGCAAGAGAAATAAAAACGATTATTACTCATTTCCATATGGATGCAGCTGTTGAACATCTCTAAAGAAACAGGAAGGAGGGGAGGAATCCAACATGTTTAATTTTAAATTAAAGAGGCTAATGGTTTGTGCCTCTCGCCCCAACACACACTGTTCAGGAATTTCATTGCAGTGGCTGCCTGATTACATTTACTTTACCATTCTTTGGCTTCTGAGGACAATTTTAGGATGATGTTTTGCCACTGACTTCTTAGCTCTTCCAGTTCCAATGACTTCCAAATGGGACCTGTACTCCTAAATCCCTGTCGCAGGGTGGCTTGCCCCTGTAGATGGAAGCAGGGCCCAGTCTGCCTGTGATGACCCACTTTACAAGGAACAAGCCCCTCTGTGATGAAGCAATGCCCTCAAGCATGCACCCTCTGTACGCCAACTTGGGAAAGCGAAGCTCACAGCCTTGAGGAAGAGGTCTGTGCCTTACCACTTGGTAGTGTCTTTTAAAGTAGCTCCCCAAGAGCCCTGACTCCCTTTCAAGGCACCAGCTACCCAGTGACAATGCCACTAGCATTTTTGACAACCTTCCCTATGGTCTACTGTACTGGATGAGTCTGTTCCATAGTTACGCCTTCAGCTAGCACCTATTATGGTGTTGAGTGACATTAAACCCAATAAAGTGCATGGTTACCAATCATTATAGGAGAAGAGCCTGCCTGAAAAATGATCACCTTGAACAATGCATCTATGGAGGGGAGACTGCACGGTGCAGGGTTTGGGTAACAGCATGAGAAATTTTTCACATCTAGGTCACTAGTTTGGAGGTCAGCAACTTCCAAGGCATTAACTTCTGAGGCCACATGGTGAAGTAGGGGAAACAAGTTGGTGCTGTGTATCAAGCTGCTAGCAGACATATGTCTGCATCACAAATCCACCACCACACTGGGAACCTTGGCTTGTAGTCTTGCTATTCCGAGACTGAATAGTGAATTACCCTCTCAACCTTAGAGGCAGTCCCTTCTGGTCACAGTGGAGGTGCTATCACAAGCAGCCTGCACTTTCATCACTAGGGTGTGTGAGAATATCTGTGGAAATGGAGCTACAGACACACACATAGATATTCATACCCCTCATTAAGGGTCTGAGTAACCAGAAACATTCACTCTTATACAGTGGGTCTGTGGCTGTTTGCTGATGCAATGGAAGTATTTTGATCCTGCTGTTACCAGATGTTGACTTAAGCTGTAATGCTCCAGGTATCTCATTGTTCACCGCTCCTCTAGGAACCCTTTAGAAGAGGCTGTATGGGTCTTCTAATTCAACATTTTGCATGAAGCAAGAGTTTCCTCTATACTACTCTCCAGTGACAGTACCTTAAATACCCGCCTCAGAGCACACACTGTGAAAACCTGTTGCACCAATTCCCAAAAGGACTTCAGTGTTAGACTCATAGACTCATAGGTCAGAAGGGACCAATATGATCATCTAGTCTGACCTCCTGCACAAGGCAGGCACCTAGAAAATCACTGCAACAACAGCAGGATCCACAAAGCCTGAATTAAGCTCCTAGATGTTTTACACAATGCATGGAGAGACACAGGCACCTATGAATAGGATCCACAAAAGCCAACACTAGGCTGCAAGCCACCTCGGCTAGCCAGTCTCTACTGTTGAATTTGTTCCACTTTGTATAAATAATTAGAGAGTCAGGGCCTGGAGCCTGAGTCTCCCTCTTCGGAGTGGATGCCCTAACTACGGGGCTATAGTCATTCTCTCTTACTCTCTCTCTGACCCAATGCCAATTTATCCTCAGTGAAACAGCTTCACCAGGAGTGATGGAAGGAAGCTGACATCAGAACAGCCCCTAGCTCAGGGATTAGGGCACTCATCTCAGAGGGGAGAGACCCCTGTTCAAATCGTCTCTCTCCAGCTGGTAAAGGGGGGAATTGAGCCTGAGTCTCCCACATTGCAGGTGAGTGCTCTCACCACTAAGCTAAATCTCCTTGACAGTGACTGAGACCAACCTGGCAGGTGCTCTCTGAGCATGCCTACTGGATCTGGCCTTGCAGTGAGATGGGTAGGACACTTTATTTCTCTTGGCTCGTGGAATACGCGGGGGCTTAGGTGGAAAATAGGTGTCCAGAGAGTTTGGCAGCCGTGCACATGCCCACAAGCAGAAACTTAGGTGTCTAGGGAACTTGTATCCTGAAAATTTAGGCGCCATGTGAATTTAGGCACCTATCTGCTTAGGCGGCAGCCGGGCAGGGGTTTCGTGGATTGTAGCAGCACCTAAATCTAGGATTTAGACACCTAAATTTTTTTTTGTGGATCTGGGTCAAACAAATTTTCCCTTTTGGTTTCAAGCCATTGCTCCTGCTATGCCACCTCAACTACTAAATCTCCCCCTTTACCTCTCGAAATATTTGTAGGTAGTTATGGCAGACAAGATGAAGTCCAGAGGTCTTTATCACTTGTCATTAAAAGGTTTTATGATCATTTTCAGATCAAGTTGTTAGTTTGGACATAGTAGTCTTGTTTCATGTTCTAAACTATTGTACAGTGTTAGCATGCAGTTTACGTTCCTCCTCAGAAGCAGCTGCACGTTAGTGGTGAATGAAACAGCCCTTACAGTTCCCTTACTCAATTCATAGTACTGTTGTGAAGCTTGATTAACATTTATCAGGTACTCCAAGATCCTCAAGTACAAGTAGTTTATTGAAAGACCTGTCAAAGGCTGGCCCTAGATAACAGGGATGTGGGCCTTTCAGACTCTCTTTAAGAATAGCTGCAAAATCCTTGACGCAGACAAATTTCATTTAATGTCCCATAATGCAGCACAAATTGGCTTAAAATGACAAAGCAACAGGCTCATAAATGTTAGGTGGAACTCTTAAGAGTTCGGGTTTTATTCTTCTGGAGGGGCGGAGCCCTAGGACACAAAGCAGAAATAAACATTAGACCTGGGTCATTTTTCTGAGTCACTATAGCTTTTATTTACATTTTAAAATCTGTTCCAAGGCTGAATTTTCTTTTCCATGGTGTCTTCTCTCTCGGTACATCTTTTCTTCTCCTGCACTTTAACACATACAGCACAGATCGGGCTAGTGAGGGATTATGTGCCGAACAGCACTATATAGGTATCTGTCGTCTTGTATTTTCTGTACTGTGCTAATAGGGTGACCAGATGTTCCGATTTTATAGGGACAGTCCCAATATTTGAGTCTTTTTCTTATATAGGGTCCTATTACCCATCCACCCCCATCTCGATTTTTCACACTTGCTGTCCCATCACCCTTTGTGCAAATAGTGAGTAGTACTGAGAAGGTAGATCAGGAACTTGTATTCATCTTTCCCACAGTACAAGAACAAGGGAACATCACTGAAACTGAAAGGGGACAAATTCAAAACTGATAAGAACATAAGAATGGCCCTACTGGGTCAGACCAAGGGTCCAGCTAGTCCAGTATCCTGTCTTCTGACAGTGGCCAGTACCAGATGCCCCAGGGGGAATGAACAGAACAGGGAATCATCAAGTGATCTATCTCGTTGCTCATTCCAAGCTTCTGGCAAACAGAGGCTAGGGACACCAAGTGATTAAAAACACTTGTTCACACAATGCACAATTAACCTGTGAAACTCTCTGCCATCTGATATCACTGACATCAAGAGCTTGGTGGGATACAAAAAAAAGCATCGGACAGTTATATGGATAACAAGATTTTCCAGAGTTATAATGGGTTATTTAAAAAAAAATTAACTAAGAGGTTGGAAAGGGATAGAACCATCCTGCTTCAGTACATGAGCCAGATCTACTGGGCAATAGGAGGAAGACACATTCTCATTGTAGGATTTCTTGTCCCTTCCCCTGAGGCAGGTGATATTGGCCAGTGTCAGAGACAGACTGCCAGATCAGATGGAGCACTAGTATGATCCATTCATGCCATTCCTATATTCCTATTTTGTGTATCTTAGTCTCAGCCTCAGACTGAGGAACGAAAGGAACTGATAAGGAAAGCTTTAACTCTCACACAAAGGCAAAATGGTGCAGTGGTTTGGGAGCCAGCCTAGAACTCTGGAGACCCACGTTCAAATCTCTGCTTCACCTTATCAAAGTGTCTGTGCCTCAGGTCTCCTTCTCTGACATGTCGATAATGCTTACCTCACAGGAGTGTTGTGAGAGTAAATACATTAATGACTGTAAGGGGCTAAGATACAACAGCAATGGGGCCATATAAGTTAGGCTGCGAGTCTATCATGGAAGTCACAGATTCTGTGACTTTCCAGGACCTCCATGACTTCCACAGCTGCTGGTGCGGCTGACCCTATGGCCGCCTAAGCAACTGGGGCAGCCCCAAGGCCGGACACACTGGGTACTGCTGGAGCGTCCCGGGGGCTGCCCAAGCAGTGGCTGGCGTGGCTGACCCTGGGGCCACCAGAGCAGTAGTGGTGCACTGCTCTCCCTCCCCACACCAAGGAGCAGCAGCGCCCTGGGCATCCCCCTACTCAGAGCAGCAGCTGCACCCTGCAGCCCCAGGAGCAACTTCCAGTAAAAGTACCCCTGACTAAATCTAAGTCATGGACAGGTCATGGGCATGAATTTTTGTTTATTGTCCTTGACTTCTCTTAAAAATACCCAAGACTAAATCTTAGCCTTATGTATAAGTACCTAGATACCATAGTAGATAAAGGTACTATGTAATTGCAAAGGCTTATGATTATTTAAAACTCTAAAAACACCAAGTTAAAACAAGGAGTCCGGTGGCGCCTTAAAGACTAACAGATTTATTTGGGCATAAGCTTTCGTGGGTAAAAAACCTCACTTCTTCAGATGCATCTAAAGAAGTGGGCTTTTTACTCACGAAAGCTTATGCCCAAATAAATCTTTAAGGTGCCACTGGACTCCTCGTTGTTTTTGTGGATACAGACTAACAGAGCTACCTCCTGATACAAGTTAAAATAAACATTTTAAGAACCAAATTTCAGGTCCTTGTTAGCACTTCACTCCTGAGAGTAAACCTCCTATCAGACAAGTTCATGCACTTCTAGCTTAACTGAAAAAGGCACATTGCTGTCCCGCAAACTACACAAAGAAAGCTGGCAGAAAATGTATTGAGCACTCCTGGGTGTACCTGGAAGATACTGTCACATCTCATCTGTGTAAGAGAGGGATGTAAAAATTAGCCTGGTAATTTAGCAGTACCCCTGAGGTAGGCTCTCCTTTTTAGGAGAACTGGTTTCAGCCAATACTATAGCTGCCGTGCAATACTCATTTCTTGGCATTAAAGGCATGGTTGCAGCAATGCCAGTTTTAAAGCAATGGCACTTGCAGATGAAATACATGAGGGACAGCCAAAGCAAGTGGGGGGGAAGTGGGGGGAAGAGCCGGGAACTGCTCATCAAGCAGCTGCCTTCCCTGGTGGTGATTTGAAACATCTTGCCCCTGTTCACTAAGTCAGGCAGAGCTTATATTTCCGCAATGGGCTCTTTGGCTGACTGCCCTGCTGTTTAATTGCCAGAGGCTTTCTTCAGTGCAAATCCTCAGTACTACTGTAAATTATTTCTTCGGCAGGCTCCTTCTCCGTTACTAGGTATCTATACAGCAGGATTTCCACAGCAGCAGTAAAATAAAACCTCTGGCAGAGCAGATGCAATTATTTTAAATGTGTTAAATTGGGTTATGTTTCACCAGTTGAATGTGTTCTGGTTATTTTTTTTGGCAGGCACAAAGAAAGCTGACATATGTATATGGCCAACACCTGTACAATCTCGTGCTGCTACTGTGTTAGAGCTCACAAACTAAGCTGCCTCAGCTGGGTACGTTCTTGAATGGGAGACCTCCAAGCTATTCTATTCTCTATAGGGTCTTATATGGTACTCATCACCACAATAGCCGAGCACTTCCCAGTAACGCATTAAGCAATGTGATTACACTTGTCACCTGTTTGTTCTCCCATCCCCTCCCTTGGGGAGAAGCGCGGGCAGCGGCATGCCTTGCTCTGGTAGAGTTTTAGCTTTTAGCGGTGATACAGCAGGCAGCATTTTTCCCATTGAGCCAATGCTGAATCGATGTCCCAGCATGCTGTTGGGAATCACTGTGCTGCAGGAGATGCTGTCTTTGGTGAGACGTGAGTTTCTGATCACTTGCAACATCAAAGATCTTAGAGTGCCCTGACCAAATTTAAAGCTATTTTGTTGTCACATTCCTTTACATTCTGCTTAGCTGAATTCCCTTTGCTATTCCAGTTGTTCAAGACATTCTTCACTTTCCATCCTAAATTGTTGCATAATGTTACTGTTCATTGTTCAAGTTGAATTGTCACATTCTAGAAGAGCTTGTACTTCGGTGGCGCATAAAATGATCTTTATGCGTAATTTGCAAATCAACTTGACTGTGAATCAGAGACTGAAGGAAGAAAAGGACTGATACTTCACACGAGTTCCACCTAAAATTTAATAATACTGACACTTTGGGTGTATAATTGTTAGCTTTCAGAATTATCAATGGAGTTGGAGGCTGTTCACAGCTCTTTGCTGTTTTTCAGGCTCTCTGCAAACTCAGGAAGACCACAGCACATCAAGTTCACAGCTGGAGGGTCTGTTTTCTAATGGATGGCATGTGAAAGAGGATATAGGCCTGATCAAGGTTTAAATTCTGTACAAAATTCTGGGCCAACAATGAGCTGATACAAAGCACTCAACACGATCACTTGACTCTGACCACTAAGTTTGTTAAGACTGTAAAGCTCTTGGAGATCCTCCTTCAGTAAAAGAGGTAAGATCTCACTGAAAGGGTCTGAAGAGTCTGGATAGAATGAATAGACTGTTTTCTGCCAGAAAGTCAATTCTCAGTGCATTATCTACTGATGTGGGCTCCCGTATGAAACATTAGGAGAAGGGGACTAGCAAATGCTTACCACGCTTCCTTAATCAGTATTGTATCTTCTGCTTTACGATATGGATGAGGGCAGAAAATGGAAGGAAGCTATTTCCATCAGCTCAAATATCAGAGGTGAGAGGTCAGAACAACGCTCCAGATCTTGATCAAATAAATGAGAAAGGCAGTTTCACCAATCACACCACCTCGCCTCAGCAAACCCCTATATCAATAAGTCATATTGCTAGACATAATGGAACCAGCTTATAATGAACAGGAGTACGAGCCACACTTTGCTTCAATGCATCTCAAGGGATTTTCATTCTGTTTAGAGAGAAGATTTTCCTTTGCAGGTCTCACTGCAAGTACAGCTCTTACTTTACCCATTAAGTGTTGCACTGCAAATACCTCCTGCTCCTCCATTCAAACAGAGAGATGGTGGGAGTGGCAGAAGACCTTCATCGGATTTCTATGATTCTATGACTTATGGAGCCATGAGGTTGCAGTGGGGTGTGTCTATGTTTTTCACAAATTAAGTTGACCTGGAGGCTTTTAATATTAACTGGGGGGCAAGGTGGGTGGGGTAGTATCTTTTATTGGACCAACTTCCATTGGTGAAAGAGACAAGCTTTAGAGTTGCACAGAGATCTTCTTCGGGTCTGGATCTACTGAGACCTGAAGAAGAGCTCTATGTAGCTTGAAAACTTGTCTCTTTCTCCAACAGACGTTGGCACAATATAACATATTCTCTCACCCACCTTGTCTCTCTAATATCCTGGGGCCAACACATCTACAACAACATTGCAATTATTAACTGGGATATGTAAACATTTTTTGGAATCCACATTAAAAACGGGAGAACAAATGCCATTTAACATGCGATATGACATTTATTAACAAAGAAATAGCTGTTTGGGATGATCAAACTCATTAAAATAACTTTGCCACAACACATGGAATGGGTTCGAGGTTGGTACCCCACTGTGCTTGAAATAACGAATCTCACAGTTAAACCAAATACAATTTTAATTGGAAAAAAATTCCCTATTGACTAAGAATCATCTCCAGTGCTGAAAAATCCAACCCAGTATTTCCCATGTTTTAAAACCTATCTTCATTCAGTCACCTGAATTCAGAACAGAGAAAGGTCAGTAGCTTATTATAAAGCGGTATGGTCCAACTTGCTGAATTGCTGCATTAACAACGTAAGTTAATAAAGTATGTCAAACCAGTAATATATCAGGTTCCTTCTAAACTCTCTCATCGCAAACTAGTGGTATGTCTACACTGCAATCAGAAGTGTTGTTGCAGCACGTGTGGACAATTCCTAACTAGCTTTATTTAATGTAACAGAAGCATCAAAGCCACAGCAGCATGGGGTGTACAAGTCCTTGCTTCTGAATCAAGCTCTTAATCACCTCTCTGTTGATTACGTTTTGTGTAGTATGATTCTCTCCTCCCAAGTTAAGGAAAGAAAGGAAGTGAATGTTCCTTTGAGGGAAAAAAAGGGACTGCTTTGTATTCTCAGGGAGACAGGAGATTTGTCATGCCTTATTGTTAACAAAAAGAGGAGTATTATTTCAAGAAAAAATGGAGAAAAGACATTCATCAAGAACAAGAGGGAGAGCATGCATCTGTCTTCTCAGTGAAGCACAGACACATATCATTTGGGTGAGAGACCCAGAGCCCAGGAGGTAAACACTATTATGGCTGTCATGCCACAGTCATTGCCAGTCAGTGTGCAAACAGATCTAGGAAACAAACACCACAAAAGCATCTTCCATCCAGGGATCTCAAAGCGTTCAACATGTTAACTAACCTCCACATAGTCCCAGGAGGCTACTATTAGCCCCATTTGACAGAGAAGTAGACCAAGCACAGGGTAATTAAATCCCTTCGCTGGCTTTGAATTGAATTCAAACTCCATATCCTCAACTTCCAGGTGCTACACACCTCTCTGAGCCTCTCTTCTCATCTCCTGCTTGAGCCCTGCATCTGCTAGTTCCTTTCCCCATCACATCCCTTTTGCATCCTTCCCAAGTACCTCCCACATGCTCCACTTCTCCGCTCCCTACCCCGAAAAGTCCTCCCCAGTCCTGTATGCTATGCAGGCACCCTCACCTCCTTGGAAAGTGTGGCTTTTATGGAGGGTTTACATAATTTCATTCTAACTATAATCAATGCTCCCAAGGCAAAACAAACAGCATCAAAAAGAATGACCAATGTACATCATGTTTTTAGTGCACATAAACCTCCCTCCTCCTTTGCCTTGGGGACTGTCCATCTTTCCTTGTCTTCTTTTTTCCTTTTATCCAGCTGGCGGGGGTCAGATCACTCTTTTCCAAGCTGACCTGTTCAACTTCTACTCCATATCTACTCTGTCCTCCTGTACGCAGTCAACAGTTTTCTTGGCTGTTCTCTTGTTTTCTGCCTGCAAACTCTGGTCTCAAATGCTTTCCTAACAGGATTCCCTTCATCCATCCTTCATATGTGCTCACATCATCTCAGCCTCCTCTCTTGCAGCTTCTCTCAAATGCTACCATGTTGGTCTCACTGCAAATTACTTCATTCCACACATGGCCCAGCAATATCATCGCCCTTACTGCCCTCAAACATCTTATTTCAATGGCTTCAAGTCTTCTCAAGTCTCTCTCTCTGGTTGCTCATGTCTCTGATCTGGGCAGAACAGCTGGTGTGATAGACTTTAAGGTCAGAAGGGACCATTATGATCATCTAGTCTGACACACAGTACCACACAGGCCACAGAATCTCACCCACCCACTCCTGTAACAACCCCCTAACCTATGTCTGAGTTATTGAAGTCCTCAGATCGTGCTTTAAAGACCTCAAGGCAAAGAATTCTCCAGCAAGTGTTCCGTGCCCCACGCTCCAGAGGAAGGTGAAAAACCTCCAGGGCCTCTGCCAATCTGCCGGAGAAAAATTCCTTCCCGATCCCAAATATGGCGATCAGTTATACCCTGAGTATGTAGGCAAGACTCACTAGCCAGCACCCAGGAAAGAATTCTCTGTAGTAACTCAGATCCCACTCATGGTTTTGTATAGTTGTCTCTTAAGTAGCCTGGATGTTCATTTATTAGAAATCAATCCACTTACTTTGGGCCACACTTCCCGCATGCCCAAAAGCTTTATTTGCAGCTCTCTGTCGATTTCTCCATTTGCCACCAACCAGCTCCCAAAGTATTTAAACACAAAGACCTGATTTAGGTGCTGGCTCTCAATGTCTTGGTTCCCTGTGAGCCACCCACATAACTCCAGTCTTCTCTTTATTCATTTTGAAGCCATAGTTTGTTAGTTCCCTGTTCCAGGGATCAGCTGTCTGGACCAAAGTTTTCTCCCCAATGGCCATTAGTGCAATATTATCTGCAGAGATCAACTTCGTACCACCTTCCATTTGGATTTGCTTACTTATAAAGTCTATCAAAATTATGACTAGTAATAGACTAAGCACTGATCCCTGGCGGAGCCCAACCTTCACTTCAAAACCTTCTGTTTTGCTGAGGGGCGTTCGCACCTGTGTCATGGACTCCTCAGACAAGCCCATCGCCATCTGGGCAAGGTCCTCCACCGTCTCAGAGGATTGTAACAGTCATCTAGGTACTCTGTTGAATGCTCTCTCCAACTCAAGTAAGGTCCATCCAGGCAAAAAATTTCCCTCCAGTTTCTTTTCCACAAAGTGTCTAGCAATGAACATACCATCCTGTGCTCTCCTTTCCTTTTCTAAGACCCAACTGCTTCTTTCCTAAAATGGGTCCCAGTATTTGACAGCTATCTATGATTCTCTCTTCTACTGGACCAACTTTTGTTGGTGAGAGAGACAAGCTTTTGAGCTACACAGAGATCTTCTTCAGGTCTCGGAAAGGTACTTGGGGCAATACAGCTAAGTGCAAGACGGAACAGATAGTTTATTACAGAGGTTTTCAGACTTTTTGAGCCCCCCCCCCTTTGAGTTACAACTTTGATTGCGTGTCCCCTCCCCAAACCTGTCTCTCCCCCTTGAGGTTTTTTTGTGTGACAATCTCTCTGGGGGTGGAGCCAGCACTGGGCATGGAGGCATTGACACCGACCTACAAGCTGGCTGGCTTGCTGAGGTGAGTCAGGGGGTGGAGGTGGCGCTCTCTCTCCCAAAGCACCCCAGTGCAGGGCTGTCCCAAGCCACCTGGCATCACTACTTGCCTCCCCGAACGTTCCTCCATACCCCCCAGGAAGGCACACTCCACAGTTTGTAAAGCTCTAGTTTAGCATAAGCAGTTAGTACCTATTCTAAGGTGAAGTGGCCTGTTAACATGCTTGCAGTCATAGGACTATATGGGGAACTTAAATTCATAACTTTGCTAGACATTCAAAAAACTAAAAATCATGGTCTTAATAAAGACATTGTTGGAATAAGCCATAAATCCAGTGTCTTTATTAAGACCATGATTAGTTTTTTGAGTATCTAGCAAAATTATGAATTTAAGCTCCCCTTGTACTATGACTACAGGGATGTTAACAGGCCACTTCACCTTGACTGATCCCTTAGAATATGTGCTAATTGCTTATGCTAAATTATTTGTTCAATCTTGTATTTAGCGGTGACACTAGTACCATTCCCAGACCTGAACAAGAGCTCTACTTAGCTCGAAAGCTTGTCTCTCTCACCAACAGAAGTTGGTCCAATAACAGACATTACTTCACCCATTTTGTCTCTCTAATACCCTGGGATTGACACAGCTATAACATCACTGCGTACAACACATGATTCACTCTAGCAGTGTCATGCAGTGGAATAGCAACTTAATTCCTCAGTACTTTGAACGGTTGTGTAGATCACCTTTTAGTTTAATATATCGCACCCATATGGTCTTTCTACATTCTCTTGGGATTTTCTTCTCTTGCGAGTCAGCATACACCAACCTCTCTCAAGGCTTTGATAATTTCCATTGGGACTTTGTCCGGTCCTGACGCTTTTCCAGATGCCATCTTCAATAGTGCAGACTTAACATCTCCCTTGACAGGCCATCGAGATCCAGGATTATCAGTTCACATGATGCTCATGGCATAGAAAGGGTTCTCCTCAATTAGGTAGGTCCTCACGGTATTCTTGCCATCCGTTATGGCCTGTGTCAGGCTGATGATTTCCTAAACAGTTTTATATAGCTCATTGCAACCCATCACTCCTGCATCATTTCTCCTTCCACTACCACTTATGCAGAGTCCACCATACAGCCAGGACCCATTCTCTCATCTCTTAAATTGGAGTTTTCCTTCTCCTAGGTGACTTGCCGGCCATGGCTAACTGGCCCCACCTGCCTTCAGCAGCCTGGTTTTAAGGCATCAGGCATTTGCCTTTCACCCTCCCTTCCCTCCCACTTTTTGTTTGGAACATCTCGGCCATGAGAAGTAAGTAGTAGGAGTTTGGTTGTCAAAGACTGTTTGGAACATTCTTTTTATAGGGACAGCTCATCCTCAGACCAATCCCAGGCCATGGCAACCCCAGTAGAAGGTTGTCCATTGCTCCTTGTATTGCATCATATTTAATCACCTTTGTACAATGTGTAAAGCAAATGTGACAATGTGTAAAGCACCATTCACACCTCGTCTATAATGACTTGCCCATGGATGTCTGTGGTAAGGGTGAGAGGGGAACCCAGACATCCCAGAGCTGTGCCTTAGCCACAAGACCACCCTGCCTCATAACATGCTTTGGGTGTCGCCACACCTGGCTGCAGTAAAAAACACTGGGAAAACAGAGGAGACGGAGAAGATGAGTGGGGAAAGGGAGGGGAGAAAAGATGGAGCAAATGCACACACAGATTAGGCTTTTGTTCCACATTTCATTGCACATGTTCACCGAAGGGTGAAAAATGTCCTCTGTCTGTTTAAATATGCACTCTCTCTCTCTCTCTCTCTCTCTCTCTAAAACAGTACAACATCCAGTAGCGGGTAAACAATGCGATTTCTGCCCCAACACTGATTCAAGTGTCATTTCTTACAGTGCCTCTCCTGTTCTATAGAAAGCAATTGTGATATATTGTGTGCAAGAGCAGAGACTGCTTTTAAAATATAAAGACTATATAGCCTTTAATACTGGATGCCAGACTGCACATTACTCTCCAGTAACTGCTACCCAACACTGCTACTACTTCCTAAGTACAAACACTAGGCTTCCACATGTGAGAGAATGTCTGGATTTATATGTAAGAACCTGCCATGAAGTCTTCCTCCTCATTACTGCTTTTGCACCATCTCAGCAATTACTACTCCCTTCTGGGTTACCGATCCTGTTAGCTGCAGATCAATTTCAAGTCAGATTTCTGAGAACCAAAACTACAGTAATATACACATACGTGTCTATGCAAACATATCCAAAAAGAGCATATGGCATGCAAGAAAATTAAGTGCTGGTTTTAGACAGCAGCACTGGGATGCTGAAGGACATTTGGCTTAATGCTCAGTGGATGTATCCCTAAAACGTCAGTGTAGCTTGTTAAATTATCAGTGTACACTCATGCCTCACTGCACATTTGCCTAAGCCCTGTAGTGACAAGCACCTGGACTTCTGCACCTCAGGTAGATTAAGTGTCTGCTTTGTTTCTTCCCTGTCCACCGTGGAGCCTTTAAAAATAAATCAAGACAGTAAACTAATGGGGATTTGAGAGGAACTAATCTGATGTATATGGCAGCTCTGTGTTCTCTTGGTGTGCAGCAGGTAGTGCTGTATAAAACAAAGGAACAGACAAATGTAGAGGTAATAATGCTACTCATTTCTAGACTGCCTTTCATCAGACGATCTCAAGGTCTTTACAAACATTGAAGCAAAGACCACACCTCTGCAGAGATAGGGAAAGGGTATTATATCCATTTTACAAATGGGTAAAGGAGAGGCACAAGTGCGGATCTATTCTGAAATGACAATTTAAAAAAGGCATTGTCTAATGCATGTTTCATATGTGACTCTAGACCAAAAGTGCCCAGTTTACAAGCGAAAAGCTAGTTTTCTTAACTATCAGCCCTGCTCGTGCAGCCTGGGATCTGGCACATAAGCTGGGCTCTTTCCTGATCACACACTAATAGAAATAATAAGGCATCTGGCCTACAGGTGTTATTACAAAGCCATTTTTTAGAGTAAAGCTGTGCTTTAAGTTACTTGTTTGAGATCTTGCAGGGTGAGAGTGGCAAAGCCGGGAATAAAATTCAAATAACCCTTTGACGACACTGCCCTACTTCCAAGGAATGGAAAGGTACTTGGATATGTTTACACAACCTCTTTCTTCACACATTCTACTGGGCTTTGACTTCTCACACATGAACAAGAAACGGATTAAAACTAGTTTCATTCATAGGGTGGGATCAGCTTTTCCAAAGCAAGAGGGCAAAAGCCCAGTTTAAGGCCCTGGTTGAGCAAAGTACTTAAGCACACATCTGACTTTCAGCATGGGAGCAGTCCCAGCAGACTCAATGAGATTACATACAAGCTTCAAGTTATCATGCGTTTAAGTTCTTTGCTGAATCAGGGCCTTACCTGGTATTTATGCAAGGCTAGAAAGAAGTCCTAAAGGTGATACAGTCAAAAATCTGACCTAATATTGCAATCAGGACTCCTGGAACACTTCTGCCATTTACCCACCGTAACCTGGACTGGGTTACTTTAAATTCCTCGCCTCAATTGGCCTATATAACACATTTCACTTTGGTAAGAGTTACTAGTGATGATATGCAAGCCAGCAAGAGCACATCCTTCTCATATCCCTGGTTGAGTTTGCATGGCTGGCATCTTGTCAAAGACGCATGTTTGATCTGGAGTCCCTGAAAGATGAACACAGAACGCTGCAAAGCCAGTTCTACAGCCATTTTTCCAGAATAGAGAGACACTCCGCAAGGTTAGGTGAGGTCTGTCCATGAAAGGCATCCTGGCAGCTAAAGAAGTAAAGTTTCATCCCTTTTGTTCTTGGCCATAATCTGCATCCATCCTTGTTGTACAACACAGGCGGTGGCGTTGCCTATATGTAATTTGCAAAGCACTTTAATATCCTTGTGGCAGAATTGTGCTGCAGGTATAAAATGGCAGTATTACAACAACTGCATTGTATAGTATGCAGCATTGGCACAGGGATTCTCTGAATAAGAGGTTTGGAAATCTTTTCCCCTACTGTTTAACAAGTGCCATTGTGAGGGTCAAAGTGACCAAACAGATTTGTCGTTGTAATGACGCCTCTGGATTAGAAATTGAAAGGGGATTATTTCTTTTTAACTAATATCTAAACTGAATACGTTTTCCAGGCCGGCCACTGAGCCAGACGGAAAAGGACATTATGCCACTGGAACTAGGTGCACAGATCAAAGCTAGCTATTCTAGAACAAAACTGAGGGAAAGGATTAGTCACTGAGAAGAGCTACAGTAGCTGGCATCAGCAGTGAACGCAGCTAAATTGCTCATAAATGCCTACAAGTGCACACAAAAACCCAAGAGGAAGAGGGGAAAGCAGAATGCTGTCGCACTATGATAGCTGCCACTCTACTATGAATAGGACCAGTCTGCACAATGCTGATCATTCCCGTGGGGGCTGGAAATTCACAAGAAGAGATGGGCGTTAAAAGCTATTTATGATCAGGGTATAATCTTAGAGAACGGGTGAGTAATTTGCAAAAATATTAATACATGGGCCTAATCTCACGTCCGTCCCACCCCGCGATACCTTGCCCCTGCATTGTTTCTAGCATTTTTATCCTGCTCTCACCCACAAAAAGCTTAGATCCTGCAAATCCCACATGAGACAGGTTTCCTCATGCTACTAAAACAAACAAAAAAAGTCTGCTAATGTATTTTTGTAACAAATTCAGACTAATTTTTACCACTCAAAGAATAAAACAAATCTTTCTTAAACCATGTAAAAGAAATACTTTAATTCCTGTCATAGACATCAAACCTCTTTCTATCCCTTGTTTACATTTAAGTATCCAAACCCTTTTAAAAAAAGATTTAGAGTTTTCCCGTAAATTACCGCAGTCTGTGTGTTTTTTGCCCACCCAATCCTGCCTGCAACAGTACATTTTACATGCTCCCTCTACTATGGCAGCAGGTCCTGCGGGATCCCGTTCCCGCTGCAGGGCTCTACCAGTCACTGCTGTGGCACGTGAAGAGGTGCTAAGCTAAACTGGCTCTGAACAGAGTAGAGGGTTGTAGATATTGTTGCTGGCACATGGTAACACAACCAAACTTTTAGAAGGGCACAGAATATAGACTGTAAGCTCTTCAGAGCATATCTGCCTTTTACTCTGTCTCCACGGTGCCCAGAACAATAGGGCTAGAACCTCTAGAAGTCTCCTAGCTACCACTCACCTCCAAAAATTGTGAGGTTCTACAGCTGACATCACTATTTACTCTGCTTGTGTGTTCTGCCCCACCCCCGCCCTGTGCCTGTCTCGTTTACGTAGACTGTAAGTTTCAGTGGACAGTTCCTGCCCTAAACTCTGTGTGTGTACAGCACCTAGCACAATGTGGGCCCATTCTTGGTTGGTCTTTCAGCACTACTATAACAAACATGATTAATACTATTTTAATACATAAATAATAATATAGGCACCTGGCCAATGGGAACTGGACTGAGTCTAAGCCAGTAGTTTTCAATCTTTTTTTCATTTGTGGATCCCTAAAAAATTTCAAATGGAGTGTGAATCCCTTTGGAAATCTTAGGCATAGTGTGTGGACCCCAGAGTTCCACGGACCAGAGGCTGAAAATCACTGATCTAAGCCTTTCACGCAGACCACTAAGCAGTCATCAAATGATTAGAAAATTACAATTATTAATGGTCTGGTCTGGATTGGAATTGATAACAAAGAGGTGAAAAGTTCCAGCCATCCAAGTACTCCTCTCAAGATACATTGCTGAAGTATTCCCTCATAGAAGATCGCACCAACAGGAGTTAACTCGCAGTGAACCAAATGCTGCAATCCAAGTAAGTTTCTAATGACCAAAATTAAAATAAAATAAAAAAATAATTGAAACCAACATTATTTGGAGCCCACCAGAGATTACCGTTAAACTCAACAACACAAGGTGATTAACAAAGCAGGGACAACTTTACTCTTTTAGGAATTTTGAGATGGGCTGCTTGGTTCGCCCATGACTTTGGTGAGGTAAGATCCTTGAGGCTGTTAATACACACTAGGGTAAAGGAGTGTTTTCCTACCTTTTCATGTTGGAGACTCCTTATTCAAAGTAAAACATTTTCACAAACCCCTTAAGATTTACTATAAAAATATCAATGATAACGATAAGCCTATATAATTTTGTATGTTTCATGAGGTTTACAGAGAATACTGGAACTTGAGAATAAGGGTGTGCAAGGAGTGGAGGGAATGACACATTCTTTGTTTTATATCGTAATAAAATTGTCAACACCTGGTGGTCTCCCTGCTTGCCTTTCACAACCCCTACTGGGGGGGTCAAGATTCACAGGCTGAGAAACAATGGGGTAAAAAGTTGAACTGAGAAGGCTGCAAGTCATACTCTGCTTTCCCATCTTAAACTCTGGTCCTCTGGTTTCAAGTATACTTCCAAAGGGGAAACTGATCACTTAACTGCTGCCTTAGAGAATTGGTGGCTGTTTGTCTGCAAGCTGTTCCAAAGGTTTAACCATCATTGTCATTTATATTTGGGCCTTTGGGGTTAGCCCACCAAAACCTGGGGATCTCCAAAACTGGGTAACCACCCTTTTTAAAGCAAACAGTGACCATTCTTTTCGGAAGGTTAATGCCTGCTCAGTCCAATGTGTTCCATGTCTTTCACTTTCTCAGAGAAAGGGGAACTGAAGTCCATCTCTATTTTCCTCTCCGTCAGTCCTCTAGTTCGGTTCTGGTTCAGATGCTAAGTTAGAATGGTAGTCTGGTAACCAGTTCAACCACTTTGAACCAGTTCAGATACATTTCCTGCAGATGAATGTCACACACTTGTATGCTTGCAGTGTAACCAATAGCAAAAGAATACAAAGATAAATATCGCTCTCACTGTAGAAAAGTTATTTATTTCTTAAGCAGGTTATTTGCATGCACTAGTACAACATCTTCCAGAACTCTGTCAGTCATATTTCAGCTCAGAAAATGCCCTTTCTACATCGATTTGTGCAGCAAGAACAGCAAACACAATGTTAGCCAATTGATATAAGTTCCGGTCTCACTCCTTGTTGCTTCCAGTAGCGAAGAATATTTTCACTTTTATTGAGATGAGGCTTATCAATAAAAGGATCCAGGAAGGATCTTACTTTGACCAAAATTTGTTTCTTGGACTTCTCACATGCTTAAGGCCATCACCTGACTTTCCAAACATGTCTGACTGAAAATCGGGCAGTTCATCATTTGGAATATCAGACTGTAGTAATTAGCCCATGCTAGGTAGATTAATTATAACTTTTTGTTTGTCCTCATCTGAGAGAAGCAGATGGGGTCCAGATAAATGCACGATCGAAATGCATCACTGTCCAACAACATTTTCTCAAGGCTCTTCATTGAGGCAAAAAGTGATTCACTAAAAGGCGAAGAAAACAACTTTGATGTGTCCAGTGAGCATTCTAGCCAGTCTCTGTGAAAATCACTGAGTAATTTGTTCTCATTGAAATGCCTTTGTTCTTAATTTAGCAGGCATCAGTGCTGCCATAATACGTTTGGTGGCCTCCCATTTCTCATCACTCATATAAAGGTCTTGGTTTGCAGAAGTGGTTGCCATATCCTCACAAAAATCCTTGAGTTCTAGGAGCCTTTCAAACATATCACATGTGAAATGTCATCTAGTTTGACAATCTAGGATTGGCTTCTTTAAATTATGCATTTTCATAATCACGGCAACTGCTGGGGTCCTGAGCTTTTTGCAAACTAGATATGCTTTTCCATCTGTATGGTTCATAAAGAATTCTTTCATAGCATCGTCACCAGCAAGTTGCAAGCTATGAGCAGAACAGCAAGCTCCTTGAAGAACAGCACCACCAGCCACACGTGCCATGTTGAATTCTCTCTCTTCAGTCACCTGAAATTGGTCCTTTTGTGTAACATCTCCTGAAGCCTCTTTTCCACAAGAAAGTCCTCATTATTTTCCTCTTCCTTTTCAATGTTGTTAGCAGATTCATCTTTTTACCCCACTCTCCTTCCTGATTTGCAATCACACACTTGACAGGTTTGACCATACATTAGTAGCGGCATTATCAGTGGCAATGCTATAGATCTGCTTCAGAGAAATTCCATAACACCTTATGACTATCAATGCCTTCAGGTGTTCAGAAGTGAGACTCTCAGGGATCTGCTTCATAACAAGTATGCGCAAAATACATTTTCCATCTGTAATATACAGCATATTAACCCCTAAAACGGATCTATCAAAACAAGTAACAATCAACTTTCAAAGAAATAAACTTGCCCTTGACCGCCTGCTTAATTTCGTGATATATTCTGGTTGCAAGGGAAATAAATTTGTTTTGAATATTTTCAGCATTTATTAACAGTTTATTGCCAAAACCTTCAAGAAGAGAGTTAAGAATTCTTCAGAAGCCTGAAACTTGCATCAACTTAAAAGGTCTATCATTCACTGTTACTAATTCAAGGCAAGCTTCAGGCAAAGTAAACTCAATCTTCACTTTTATCATCTCGCTTTTCAACACAGAATCTAGAGTACATTGGTTTAAGGGCAGATTAATTCTTTTGCACGGAAGGTTAGGATTATCATCATCATTATGTGAACTTGTCTCACTTGTGGATTGCTTCTTTTGAGTAACATCTGGGCAATGTCTTTGTATCTGCCGCCCTAAATCAGATGTGTGTATTCCCATCATAACAATCCTGCAATTACCACCTTTACAAGTAGAAATTCTTGGCCTAGTCAAATGAAAAAAATTTCCTCACAGGATTTTTTTTTTTTTTTAATCCCACCCATAGTTGCTTGAAGGCTGTCTTCCATTTGAATGTGTAGCCTGATGGTCATATCCCCAGTGTATTGTGATCATCAGTGGAAGGAAAATGGAGTTAGGGTATGTTCCTGCGGGGACAGTTATCAAGGACACACCTGAGGGACTAGGAAGGAACAGCCTCAGCTTGGGGCTGGGAATGATTCTGCAATTGGGCCAGCAGTTTGGCAAGAGCAATGGACTGTGTTTACTTGTATAAGCCAATCAGCTCAAAGATTTAATGCAACTGAAAGCATTCCAACATTCTTGTGAGATTAAGAATGAAAGAGAAAGTTATTAATTAAGTACTTGACATTGAAATAGAAGAACCCAAAGAAGTAACAAAGGATAGCAACAGGCCTTAGGGTTTTCCCCCCACTAATATTTCTTTCCCCATTTTAACAATAGAAGATTCTACACCATGGAACTGCAAGTCTTAAAATATAAATAGTGTGTGTGTGTATATCTCAAGCAATACGCAGTAATTCTATTGTGGAAAAAACCTACTCTCGCTTAGTGGGCAGAGGGGAGATGTTCTAGGCCCAGCCAGCCAGGGAGGTGAAATGACAATGGGGTCATTAGTCAGAGAAGAACTGCTACAGAATCCCAACCCCTTCAGACTGAACTCCCTTCCCTAGCCCCCTCAGTCCACTCCTTTCCTTCTTTCAGCCCCCCCCAGAGTCCCTCCTTCAACCCCCGTCCCTACTTCCTTCAGGCCTCTCCCCTCCAGGTGCCTCCCCAGCATAACGGAATAATTTACCCTGTGGTGGCAGCAGGGAGGAACTTCAGTGCCAGAGACAGAAAGCCAGAAACAAAGTGCAGTGGAGCCTTACAGTCTCAAGTGAAAACAAAGGTCCTGTGTTCCACCCTTCACCTGTCTCACCCACCAAGTCTGAGGCCTGAGTTGATGGCCAATAGCACTCAGACGGAATTGGAGGAGACAGAGAGGGGAGGGAGGTGTTTTGGGAGTTTTAATTTCCTTCCATGGGCAGTCCTCTACTTGGCATAACAGACAGGAGAACTACCAAACCCAGAACTCCTCTCTCCCCCTCCTTCCTCTCTTCTCATCTGCTTCAATGGCTTCCTGGGAAGTGTTGTCTCTGCCCTTTCTTGCTAGGCTTGGAACAGAGAGATCCTTCCTCAGCACCTGATTACTGCACCTGTTATTTTGAACAGGCTACTAGTTTGTGTTTTATTGGCTTTGGTTTCAGTTTGGGTTCAAGGTGATAGAGATTTTCAGTTCAGTTTCCCTCAAAAAACCTCTCTGAATCAGATCTCAGGTTCAGGTTGACTCCCTGGCTTTTATTACTATTTGCAAGGATTGGGTGGGTGGCCTGTCTTTTTGAGATGGTTTATGTTTTTCCCCTTAACCTGTACTTGTCTGGGTGAAAAGGGCTCTCAGGGAATTGCAAAGAAGGGAATATTAGTCCTTGCCGTTCACTGTTTAGAGATCCCTGGGAGGGGAGATCCTGAAAGGGGAAGGTGGGAACCTGCTCTACAACCTTGGCAATATTGTGTCCTTAATGACAAATTCTTTTTCTGCATTAGGGAATCTTTTCAGGATGCGTGCACACACCCAGGCATGTGGGGCATGGCTAGAACGGGAACACTAACTCAGCATCAATCTCTCTCTCTGCTGTGTTCTTAGCTTTCGTTCCTCCTGTAGGACAAGTTATTTACTTGTCCCTGTTTAAGGAGGTAACTGAATGGCACAGAGCGGCTACACCTTACCTAAAGTCAGAGGAATGATCCATGTCTCCCAATAATGGAGATCTAATTTGAATATGTTTATTTTTTCCCGAAGCAGAGAAATAGCAGTTGCATTCTCTGTGGCTAAGTGCAACTGACATGGTGTTAAAAATTGTGGCAACTGCAGAAGCTGTCTACACTAGGGGCCCCAACACTGCTAATGCAGCAGAGCTTAATCAGTGCTGATGGCTGCCAGAAAGGTTTAACCCCTCTTGCAAATTAGGCTTTAGCCAAATGAATCAAACAATTTGCTGGATAACGCCTAATATTAAAACAGCATGATATCCAGAGCTGGGAAAAAAATGCAGAAAAATGTTTGAATATGATCAAATTTTTAGACGCATTTGCATCAGCAAATTCACACCCCTCCAAGTTCACTTTCAATGAAAATTCTGCTGATTCACAGTTCTACTCATACAAATGCTTGAAGGAAACATATTTTACACTCACATACATGAGAATTCTTACATGGTATTTTTACACGGGATGGGGAATTATTTTGACATGCGAGAGGGCTCAATCTCTCAGAAGTCCTCACCAGAGCCCTGGGACAGACACACTTAAATTACATGGGGATCTGATCACATCGTTTCCAAATGGGAACATACATGTGCACACACCCCTACTCTCTATGAATGAGACTAGGTAAAAATATAATTTCAGCTCTGCACACAGCCTACAGACCTCCCAGTAGCCAGATTTTTCTAGGAATGAGCCATATATTCCATGCCTGAAGCAAGAGAGAGAAAGGGAGAGGTTTAAAGGTAAAATGTGTTTCCTACTTTGTTTACCTTCTCCCTCTCCATGAAAGATTCAAAGCCCCAGAGGCTTTTTCAAGCCTTGCTCTTGATTGTAAATTACACTCCACTAGGAACCAAATTATATCAAGTGACTTTGTGAGACCAACCACAACTAAGCAGTACAGATCAAATACCAATATCAAATACGCAATGAACTGTCTGTGATCAAACCATACAGGAAAAAAAAAAGACAGAATAAATTCAAGGACATGGCAACTTCTTCCTGCAAGCAGAAAATATCACAGCAAATTATTCATCATCAATGATTTACTCTGCTCTAGCAGCACTATTGGTGAGATTTTGGGAGGGAAGGATCTCCCAACCAACTGTGACAAAACGCAACATGGAAGCAAACATTACCAATGATTCGCACTGCATGCACGGGTTTCAGGATGCTTTCCTTCATCCTGGAACATGTGCTGACCAATTGACTTCTAGTTCAAGGTTATCAGTGGTTAGACTTTCAACCCAGGATATACTACGCATGTTGCATTCTGTCTCATTACACTGTAATTTACTTTACTTCAATAGCCTTCTGCTCTCAGGTGCTCTGATCAGTGATTGCTTCAGCACAGCTGTATTATTGCTGTTCCCAGCAGTCATACAGTGCTAGTAATTGCTTGCATTGGAAGAGAGACATTTTAAAAACCACAATTTTCTACCTGTAATTTAAATTAAGGCCAATTCTTGGTTCTCTGAATTTACTGGGCTGTCTGCTCAATAGATTACAGTAAAGAAATGTTACGCTGCTTCACAAACTGAAAATCCAATATTCTTGGATATTCTTCCCTTGTAAAGGGATGAACTATACAGCTTGATAGGTTCTCCCTCCTCCTCCACCTTTAACTTCTGAGATTCAATTCCAGCTAGCTGGCTGGGTTTATGCTCTTATTTCATTAGCGCCACAGAAGAAGGGGAATTTTATAAAGCTAACTACTGTGACAGACTCCCAATGTGAGTTAAATATGAAGTCAGGAAACAGACTGGCTAAGAAGTTCAAAAATATTCTTCTAATTTATGGCCTCCTCCTGCAAAGACTTAGGCTAGGTCTATACTGAAACTGCTAGAGCGGCACTGTGTCAGCAGCGCTTCAGCGTAGCTACTCACTGCAGCGACAAGAGGGCTTCTCCTGTCATTGCAGTTCATCCACCTCCTCTAGAGGTGGTCTATCCGGGGGATTTTCACACCCCTGAGTCATGCTGCTGGGTTGACTTAACTTTTTAGTGTAGACCTGGCCTTACACACGCACTTAAGTTTACACACTATTAGGAGTCCCATTGACTTTCAATGAGACGTAAGGCTTGTGTACATGAACAACTGATGTGTGGCAAACTGGGGTGTGAATCTACCCAACATTAGCCTGCACGAACTGACAGCCCAAGTGGACACTGCTGATGCTCCTTTACAGTTTGTTAATGGGCTCTGATCTAGTCCTCTTTGAAACAACTACATCAAAGCACATTAACAAACTGTTAACGCATGCCAGAAGGGTTCATGCAGTCTGTGGCAGGCTACTGTGGGGTAGATTCAAACCCCAGCTCTCTGCAAACTAAGGGCTTGGCTACACTTGCAAATTAGAGCGCTTTGAGTTAAACCAGCCTTTGGAGAGCACAGGCAGGAAAGCGCTGCAGTCTGTCCACACTGACAGCTTGCAAGCGTACTGGCGTGGTCACATTTCCAACACCTGCAGCGGCATTGGGAGCGGTGCATTATATGCAGCTATCCCAGCATTCAAGTGGCTGCAACATCCTTTTCAAATGTGGGGGATGGGGTGGAGTGTGACAGGGAGTGTGTTGTGTATATGTTGGGGGAGAGAGAGAGAGGGTTTGGGGGGTGCTGAGAAGGTGTCAGCATACTGTCTGGTAAGTTCAGATCCCTCCCTTCCCACCTCTGTCTCTCACATACTGACAGAAGCAACATTCCTAAGTAATGGTTGCTTTGTCCCAGAGCAGATAAGCATGCTGGCTGTCAGAAACGGCGCTTTGAAAGGGCCTATCTGCATTCCTACAGCTGAGTTCAAAACAATGACAAGAGTGGCCACTTGACTTCAGGGGATTATGGGACATTTCCGGAGGTCAATCAGAGCTCAGTAATGCAACGCCTCGTTCACACTGACGCTGGGCCATCTCAGCCAAGACGCATCAGATGTTATTCCTCTCGCCGAGGTGGAGTACCAGGAGCACTCCAGCCACGGAGTCAGAGTGCTCTACCTGCCTAGCCGGTGTGGAAGGGGAGTGAGTCAGAGCACACTGAGCGGCTTTCGTGTGCTCTAACTTGCAAATGTAGCCAAGCCCTAAAGCTTTGTCTACACCGGACTTTCGTCGGTAAAACTTTTGCTGTTCAGGGACGTGAAGCCCCCCGTCCCCGAACGATAGAGGTTTTATAGATGAAAAGTGCTGGTGTGAACAGGACTTTGTTGGCGGGAAAGCTACCACTGCTCGTTGGTGGTGGAATTTTTTTTGTCAACAAAGAGTGGCTACACTGATCACCTTTTAGCTGTACGGCTGTGTCGCTAAAAGGTGCGTAGTGTAGACATAGCCTAACTGTTCCTCTAAACAAGCCCTCAGGCCCCTAAGTATATAAGGTACATTTTCAAAAAGGATATATGAACATCTTATTCCTTAGACCACAGTTCTCCAACCTTTTTATGCCTAGGATCACTTTTTGAATCTAAGCGCAATCCAGAATTTACCCTGCCCCTTAGCTGAGGCCCCACCCCTTCCCCAAAGTCCCATCCTGCTCACTCCATCCCCCTCCCTCTCTCCATCGCTCGCTCTCCCCCACGCTCACTCACTTTCACCAGGCTGGAGTAGGGGTTTGGAGGGGGTGAGGAATGCAAGCTCTAGGAGAGAGTTTGGGTGCACGAGGGGGCTCTGGGCTAGGACTGGGAATTGGGGTGCAGAAGGGAGTGTGGGCTGTGGGAGGAAGTTTGGGTACAGGTGGGGGCTCCGGCTGGGGCAGAGTGTTGGGGTGCAGGAGAGGGTATAGGTGCTGGCTCTGGGAGGGGGGTCATGGCTGGGGCACAGCGTTGGGGTGCAGGAGAGGGTTTGGCATTCTGGCTGGGGGGGTGTCAGGGTTGGGGCTTGGGATGCAGGAAGGGGTTCAGGGCGCAGAAAGAGGTATGGGGTGCTGGCTCTGGGAGGGGGGTCAGGATGGGGTTTGGGGTGCAGGAGGAGGTATGAGGTGCTGGCTCTGGGAGGGGCTCAGGACTGTGGCGCGGCCTCCCACCGGGCAGCACTTACCTCCGGCGGTTCCCAGTCGGCGGTGGGCGCAGAGCAGCTAAAGCAGGCTTCCTGCTTACCCCGGCCCCCCATTGCTTCCAGAAGGGGCCAATGTGCCCCTGTGGGGGGTGGGGGAGAACTGGCGCCACATGCTGCCCCTCTCTGCAAGCACCACCCCCGCAGCTCTCCTGGCCAATGGGAGCTGCAGGGGTGGTTCTTGCAGGCAGGAACAGTGTGTGGAGGGAGACCCCTGTCCCCCCGGCCACGCTGGCCACTTCCGCAAGTATTGTGGAGCCAGGGTAGGTAGGGAGTCTGCCGTAGCAGCAGCCTCGCTGCACCACCTGAGATCACGATTGACTGGGAGATCCTCTAGGATTGACCAGTCGATCGCAATTGACTGATTGGGGACCACTGCCTTAGACTGTATATTTGTCACACCAGGATCCCTGTCCTCTAATGGTCTGTAAAGTGCAAACAGGCCTCTGGCACTGCATCAGTAACAAATAAAATAATATTTGCAAGGAGAGAAAAATGGCAGGAATAATATAGAAAAGAGGTTGATCCAGAGAAAAACATTTTTTTTTCACAAATGACAGCCATTAGCAAGTCAAAAGAGAAAAATTTCCACCCCCTACTGTCCAGCTATGAAAGGGTTAACACTTTTTAAGCAGAACCGTTGCAAGAATTTCCCAAAATGCAAGCACTGGAGAAGACTAATGTGAAAGCTTATTTTGCAATTATCTGAGCAATTTTCTCTCCTTATTCTGCCTGGACCTTAGAGGTTTTTAAACACATGCAGTAGGATGTGTCAGAAATAATAATAAAATGAAATGTTAAAATCAATATTAAAATCAATGAATCTTTTTGCATGCAGCATAATGCCCTCATCACTCTAAAGTGCTATTACATTCAGAACTGCCCTGGCACAAAACCCACATTTAGTTTGTGCATTTAAGTGCCATCTTCCCACCCCGGGCCTTTTTTTAAATTAACATTTGTAAAGCATTATTCTTTCATTTGTCCTCTAAGCATGACTGATTCAAACAACAGCGGTGATGAACAAACAGCTGGAGCAAAGATCTTCAAAAACAGGAATTTAACTTCAGGTATTGCTCCTGTATATGCAACTTGTTTTTCCAAAAGGTGCTCAACACCCAGCATCTTCCATTTACTTCAGTGGGAGACACTAGGAACTCAGCACTTTGGAAAGCAGGTCACTTATTCGGGAGTCTAACTTTAGGCTCTCCTATTCTTGAAAATCCTGGCCCTGACAGCAGTTTGAAGGCCACAGTATAACAACAAACTTCAGCACAACGCTGGATGTCTAGGCAGATGCGTCAAGTTACAGAACTGATAAAACTGTCTAAGTTATTTCCCACCGTAAAAATGTTAAACCAAATTGAGCATTTGGGTATTTCTTACCATGATTGGGACACCAATGTCTGGCCACAAGAGGTCTTCGGACGGAAGTTTGGGGGAGTTCCACACTACTACAACTTTATTTAAGTAAGGGAGTCCATTGAGTCTCTCTAGAGAGTTCATTAACACTTCCTCCCGCTCGTAGGTTAACATGACTACTGTGAACTGCTCCCTTGGGACATTGCCACCCAAGGCAGCTTGGAACTCTTTCCCAGAACCACCTGCTCCTCCTCCAATAGGTCGAAATCCAGTCCCAGACCCAAGGAACTTAGCTTCTGAAGGTAAAATGGGATCAAAGGGTGTATGTGGAAAGAGGTGGAAAGGACCTGGAGCTGAATTCCAATTCCTGTAGATATCCATTGCTGTGAGAGTAAAATTGCGAAGGTATTTGGGAGATGCATAGGGTGGTTCTGTTTCCACAGGCCCCAGGTCTAAGTCACCATTGTCTGCCATGTTGGGGTCAGTACCAGCAGCTTTGCCAGAGCGGTGAGGAATCTCCACTGCAGTTTCTTCTCGAATAGGGGCAGCCGGGATTTGAATTCGAGTCCTTATGATGGCTAAGACTGTGCTGAATACATTGTCAGAGGTGGAGAAGTAGGTCTCCCACAAGAAGCGGCCCTGCCTCCTCATGGTAAGGAGATCATTGTCAGAAATGCTTCTCAGAAGAAAGTGCACTTCTGTGATACGTGGCTTTGGTATGATTAAGGCTGCCTCGTTCCACCGGATCATATCATGATAGGGCAGCTGAACTTGCTCTCCAAGAATCACTGGGATGGCTCCGACTTCCAGAGCCTCAAAGAGTCTCATGGTACACCCAGCAGAGATCAATAGATGGGTGTCCCCTGGTGTGATTATCAGTGCAAAAGTAGATAGCTTCAGTAGCTCTAATCTGTCATCCCTTTCTCCACAAAGAGCCCACTCAGTGGGCAGACTTGCCTTAGGCTGGTTCTTACAAGTGAATTCCACCAAGACAAAGTCCAGTTTACTGTCTTGGACAGCCTTCAAGGTGGTAATGATCCGATCATCATAGTCAGCTGGGGCATTGCCTTCGATTTCCTCTTCAAACGAACGAACCTCTTGCAAGCTGGATCGAAGAGACTCTATTTTCTCTCCCTGGAAACTGAACAGGTACTTTCGCTTTACTGGCACCTGGGGTGGGATCTCTAGGAAGTTGGGTTCGGACATTGCATGGACTAGAGGCGATACCACAATATCAAAACCTGGCCGATACTGTACATCATAAAAGGTGGATTGGGCAATCATGGCGCGCCCTGTGCTGATGTTATAGATAAAGTTCTGAGTTTCCGATTTCCTCGATAAATTAATGATGAGATGGTTGTGTCCATCAGTCCTCCAATATGGCAAAGAGTGCAACTGTTGCTCTAGTTCAGTAAGTTTTGGCATTATGGGCTCTTGCATTTCCCCCACTAAAATTATATACACACAAGCAATGTTTGCGTTTTCAGTAACATAAACATTAGTTCTGACAGTTGCCTCAAAGGCTTGCTTAATTAAAGGGTCTAAGGCGCTACCAAAAGGGTACTGATCACTGTTGTAGACATACACTGGGAAGCCAGATGTCAGTGGGCAGCGTGAGTAGTCAAAGCAGTTGTGCAGCCTGCAGTTCCTGCTGGATTTTGGCAAAGGCAAGTTAGCTTCATCTTTGTCTGGCAGCAGCCGGATTGGCAAGGAGAGCTTTGGCTGGTTCTGAGCCATCAGTTCTTTGTAGGAATGCTCAGTCTGGCTGATGACATTCTTCAGCTGCAGGAGATCCTGCTTGGCGTTTTCTATGCTCTTCTTGCAGGCTTCAATTTTCAGGTTCAACTTGGCGATCTCGCTGTTGAGCTCCTGTCGCTTGGCCTCCAGCTGGAGCAGCTCCTCGCTGACTGACTCACGGATGCGGCATAGGTCCTGGACATGCTTCACCTCACACAACTCATTTCCGGTGCGGGGGCCGAAGATGCGCTTGCCGGCATCATCCGCGTCATCAATGGTGGTCAAGTAGTAGTGGGCGATGAGGGGGAAGAAGACGAGGATGATGAATAGGGTAAAGCTAAGCCAGGTGAGCCGGATCCGACTGGACCATCGTAACACCCAGGGTTGGCCGCCGTTCCCCACTCCCCCATTCCGCAACATGGTATACCCAGTCATGAGTCTGAGAGTTGGTGCGCGCCCAATCACGTTGGATCAGTAGCCATAACCAAAACAGTTTTTATTAGCAAGTCTCTGAAAGAAAATGTTATTGTGCCTGCTTAATGAGGGGCCAATAAAATGGAAATTTCATCTTCTTGTTGTGATGATGGCTGTCTCCAGCCTTTTTGTTGCAAATGCAACTTTTGGTCCGATTAGAATCAATCATCGAACTCCTCCCTTGATCGCTGGTTAACTGGCTGTTGCTAGTAGTGTGGTGTTGTCATGGCGACAAAAACACAATGGGATCAAGTCGACCTCTTACTGCCGCTCTTGACATCTTGTATTACCATCCAATGAATATGCAGAATCAACAGCCATAGTTGAAAACAAGCTGGAAGAGACTTGGATAAGCATCAGTCTCTCTCATCACCTCTGCGCTGTTGATAGTCTGCCATGCCTACAAAAGAACAATACAGTCAGACAGAGCAAAAATGACACCTTACTAAACTATAAAACAACAAAGACATTTACTAAAAGGAGCTGTACAGTCACAATCATCAGCATTCTGATTCACTATTGCTTGTCTGACACCTCCTTGTGTAGTACTTACAAACCTGAGGAACTGATAGGATTCATTAGACACGCACAGCTTTCTGCAGGGCAGTTCTATCAAAGGACTCGATAAAAGCTGCGTGGTCCAGCAGTCAGAACAGAGAGTAGCAGTCAACAAATCGGATTTTCTATTCCTGTCTCTGCCACTGACCCGCTGTGTCACACTGGACAAGTCACAAACTTTACATGCCTCAGTTCCCCACCTGTAAAAATGGAGATACTAATAGTAACCCATCTTTTTATGGCATGTTGTGATCCTTAGATAAATGGCACCACAGATTTACAAATTATTACTACTACCACATATTTGTGTCAAAATACCCCATTCTAGTCTTGGGCCCCATCTGAATTAAAAACTCATCATCTTATACAATTGCATGAAGGATTTGTGATTTGGACAAGCAATACTTGGGGGACTAGCTTTATGTGGTCAGCCGAATTTTACTTATGACCATATGCAGGCATGCATTATACACTTTCACCTTGCTGCATTGGCAACCCCTGCTTTCCTATGACCACCTTTTGTCTGAATTCAGTTGGCCTTATAAAATATGCCTAGGGGGTAGGGAATTAAATAACTGATTTGTGTTTTCCATACATGATGGATATTTTTAGGACATGTTGATGCTCTGTATAAAGAGTATTATTTATTATAAAGTGCAAACAAACCATAAAAAGACATGATCATGAGGATGAGGGTCATAAAGATGTGCTATATTAAATTATTGATTTGATAGTCACCTTTACATTGTAAAGGGCAAATTTTCAACCTGTGGGATCTTAAAATTGCTCTGATCAAACTCAATCAATCATAAGGGACCATAGTCACTCTTGGTGAAATGCCACTAACCTCCACCAATATGAATTTGGCCCAAGATACACAAGTTTAGACACCAGTGAAAACAAATCTTACATGATTACGTAAACAAGGGGATGATCTGAGATGCTCCTCAAGCAATTCCCACAATAAAAGTAGTAATCCAATTTCAGCAGGTCTTAGCTGGCATCCACTAGAGAGAGTTGCTACTAATAAGCAGACACACAAAATATATGCTACCTTTTTGTTCTGTTTGTGCAGCGCCTACCACAATCAGGTTTTGGTCTGTGACAGGGGCTCGTAGGTGACACCACAATGCAAATAAAACAAAACATACTATACCGCTTTTATGAACTGCTTTATCAACAGCCCTATGGCCATTATGAAAATGCAATTGTGCCAAGATTAGGGAGTCACACATCAACCCTCGTAGAGTTAGTTGGAATCTTACTTACTGTCTTTGGTATTAAGTTCATCCACTAGACTAAGCTCGATAAGTTTATGGAGGGGATGGTATAATGGGATAGTCTAATTTTGGCAATTAATTGATCTTTGACTATTAGTGGTAAATATGCCCAATGGCCTGTGATGGGACACTAGATAGGGTGGGATCTGAGTTACTACAGAGAATTCTTTCCTGGGTGCTGGCTGGTGAGTCTTGCCCACATGGTCAGGGTTTAGCTGATCGCCATATTTGGGGTCTGGAAGGAATTTTCCTCCAGAGCAGATTGGCAGAGGCCCTGGGTTTTTTTTGCCTTCCTCTGCAGCGTCAGGCACGGGTCACTTGCTAGAGGATTCTCTGCACCTTGAAGTCTTTAAACCACAAGTTGCCTGAGCTACTGAAGTCTTCATGGGTCAGGGGTTTGTTACAGGAGTGGGTGGGTGAGATTCTGTGGCCTGTGTTGTGCAGGAGGTCAGACTAGAAGATCATAATGGTCCCTTCTGACCTTAAAGTCTATGAGTCTATGAGAGGCTGCACTGGCAATAAATAAAACGTTACAAGAGTCTACTCTCCAGTGCTGAAGATGACCAACTAATATCTCACTGAGCCCGTTCAAAGCTCCAATACATTCGTGGGTATTTAACAAAGAAGAAATAAAGGCACAAGGAGAGCTTGTCCCAAACTGATACCTGAAAACTGGCAGAATGGTAAAGAGAGACGTCACTTTGGCAGAGTGTGGGTGGGAGAGAAATCAGGAGTAATTTTCAGTTTAGAACATTAGCATACACCAGAAAATCAATCGAGGATTCAGATCTTAAGCAGCCAAACCATCATTAAAAGAGACCGTGTGTGTGGGGGGGGAAGGGAAATAACCCATCCTGATAATACAGTCACAATTCCTAAACCTATTTTCATCACAAGGGCACCTGTTGTGCTAATGATTAAATGGGAATCCTCCCCAGCCCCTACCAGCAATACTTAGAAGCTGGACAAGCAGCAAGGACAGTGAAAAATCAAGGGGTGTCACAAATTCATAATGTTGCCCAACAAAGGACATCAGCGGAAATCTCAGAAGGCTGGGAAGATAAAAGGGCTAGAAAGTCAGGAAAAGGTTAAATCAGCTTTCTTGCTTCCTGGTAAGTATGATCTGTGTGGGAGGCCTAGGCTCTCCTAGCAGAACATTTTAATAACATTCCCTGCACACTAGCTTCCATTTGTATGTGCTGAGGTGGAGGGCTGGCAGCGAATGCAAATCTCCCATTTTTCTGCATGAGGCTGTCAGTCATGCACAGAGAGAACTGATAACAACAGGATCCTTTCACTGTGCCCCGGGGCCGCATTGCTGTCGCTAGGTATTACCGAACAGAAAGGTTTCATTATGCGCAAATGTACGAAGCAAATGATTAACTAAAGGCAAAAAAGTTTTTAAAGTTTATTTAAACTCGTTATTTTAAAAACGCTTCCATTTGTTACAGGAAAGAGTGACTCATGGCCATTAGCACCGACTCACATAAATACAGCTCCAGAAGCACCTCTCCAGACTTCCAGTTATTGCTCTTTCCATCACTGAAATGCAGCTGTCTCTGGGACGAGCACTAGCAGCCATTTAAACAGGGGTGACAAAATGTTTAGAATGGGAAGTGATGAACACTGAGGTAGATCCACAGCCTCAATGAGGTCAATGGAGCTATGACAACATACACCACTCAAACCTAGAGGTGGAGTTTCAGGTACACAGACTGTAATAACTCCCAAAACCTGACCAACATAGGTCACCACTCCTAACTCTTGTGACAAACACTATAGGCCCCTGTATCCGAAATCTGGCACCTCCAACAGCACAGAACCCCCTGGTATTATTCTAGGGCATTGGTTCAGTGTCAGTTTGGAAAGGGGGAGCGCTGTCTGCCATGGTGGTGGGCATGACAAAGGAAATACTACAAAGAGAGTTCCTGCCACACCCTGGCTTTCCTTGGAGGTCTCTAATCTTCAGGCCCATTGCTGCCTGTAGCAGGGTAGACCCTTGCTTCTGCCCTGAAAGGGTTAAAAACAGCCCTGGGAAGAGGCTGTGCCTGGAGGAAGCAGCCTTTAGGCTGGGGAAAGAAGCCTGGGCTGATTGGGAGAAAGCAGGCTCAGCTGTGGCCATGCTCCAGTCAGGCCCAGCTGGCCCCTACAAGAGGCTGTGAGCCAGAAGCCAAGACAGTCTCTCTCTAGCTGTAGAGTGAGAAGGGCCTGGCTGCAGGAAGCTGGACATAAGGTATCTGAGTGAAGCAGGGCTGAGGAAAGGCAGAGGAGCTGGGGAGCTCTAGCCTGGAAAGTCCCAGGCTGCAGCCCAGCATTGGGCTAATAGGTACTGGGGGTTGCAGAGGGCAGCCCAGGGGTAGGCCAAGGCAGCAGGTCCAAACCCTCCTTGCCAGTGATGAGTAGGCTGATACTGCAGTCTGCCCCAGGGCATGGGGCTAGAAAATGACTAGCAGTAGCCATATACTGAGGCAAGGTGGGGATAGAGGGTGGGGGTTCCCTGGGGAGGGGAGACCCTGAAAGGGGTTACTGCCAGGGTGCAGGACTCCATGTAAAAGGGCACCGGGTCCAGGGAGGAACACATGGACAAGAGGACAGACGGATCACCGGCCTGCAGAGGGCGCTCTGGAGCGGGAACTGAGCTAATTCACAAAGTCACCAGCAGGAGGCGCTGCAGGGGTGAGTCCGCCCATCTACACTGCCCCTTTCCCCTTCGTCATCAGGTTTGTTCTGTGCCACAACTAACTTCAAGCAGTGTTATGTCAGCACCTCTTGCCGCCCTTCTGGCCCCCACTCCTGCTGGCCCCAGAGGCCTGGAGTTCAGTTTCCAGAACATCTTATGGTGGTTAACCCAGTAACAGTCTATGAACTAGGATTCTCTTAATTTCTCCTCCCCCTTTGGGAGACAGGGCAGAGCCATAGAAGCATGTAAGGCACCGTTTCCCAAACTCACTAACAGCAGCTGCAGGAGCACATTCAAGCAGCTCTATTTAAGGGCTTTGTGAATGTCAGGGTCTGTGCTACAATGCAGATCTCCTGTGTGATCTTGGAAGAGTCATCGAATCTCTCCTGTGCCTCAGTTTCCCCTCTGTACAATGGGGATAACAGCACAGTCCTGCATCACGAGAGGGCTGGAAGGATAAATACATTAAAGATCACGAGGCGCTCAGATACCATGGTGATGGGAGCCACTGAAATACTAAATCAGAAAAAGGGGGCCCCTGTGCGGGGAGTTAGTGCCTGGTGCTCCTGGAATGGCCAGAGGAAAGCTTGATATCTCAGGGGCTGGAGTCATCCCCACAGTCTGCTAAATGCGATCTTCATTAAACTGCCCTGGATCTAAACATAATTAGTGAAGTTCCATCATAAACAGACAGAGCACTTAAGGGCCAAATCCTGTGGCAAAGAGGCAGGACCAGGACCCTAAAACAGAACTAGTATCAAGGAAATGCTACACTCTGGCCCACTACTCTTGACAATGATTGCTTACAACTATTCTGCCTCCTGATCCTTCCAGCGGCTCCCCATTCCATAAATTCTGTTTACACAGAACAAATTAACAAAGTGCACCCTCCCCTGTCCTAAAACATGAAGCATGAGAGTGAAAGAACTCTGTGCATTTAGAAACCTGAAACTTCTTCACTGTTTCTGTTGATGCTAACTCCAAGGCCACATGACAGAAAGTTTGGAGAGGTATTTTAAATGCAACACATGTGGTTTGGGATCAGTTAAAACTATCGACTGTCAGTCTGAAATACGTGCTAGTGATAATGAAAGCATGTTAGACACACTTTCAGGCTGACTTCCTTACCAAAGGTTTTATCCCCCACCAGCCAGATGCTGCTGGACATTACTTTTGGTTTTATTAAGACACACATTTGTTGTTAGGATTTAAAAAAAGAAAGAAGAAAAAGCCCAATCTGGTGGTTTTAGGATGAGAGCTTGCAATTTTTCTTTCAAGAGCAATAAGCATCCACTAGGTAAGAGACTGTTGCATCCCCTTCAGGAAGGGAATCCTTGAACAGAAAGAATATATTAATTCATTTAACTCCACAGACAACACAATCTGACTCCAAAGAACTGTTAAAAACAGAATCCTGTCTGGAGAAAAGGCATGTTCTCATTTTAAGGTAACAACTGGTACCTGACACACCTAATTACACAAAAGGGCAGGTAAATTTCACAAGTGATCAGAAGCTGTTATGGTGATAACCCTCCCTAATTGTTGATCTCCTCAAATGATTATTCCTGAAAACATTCCCCACCACCTCTCACTAGTCAACCGACTTTGCCATTTCTATTATATTGGGGATAGCTTTCTTTTAAAAAGGCTTCCCTCAGTTACAAAGATCTCTTTCCCAGGAAGTTCTTTGCCCTGCAGTACTAGGTTACAAAACTAAATTGTTGGCCTGTTTCACCGCATCACCTTTCTTAGACCTGATCCACAGATATTTTCCCAACTTGCTTCCTTCTAAAGCAGAAGGAACACATAGTCTAATGCAGTTCCCTCTGCTTCTGAATTCTAGTTCAACGTACTAGGACAGTTTTATGCTCAAGTACTGGTGGAAAGTCATCATCATTGCTCATGGCTATTCGCAGTCGCCAAGTTCGATCTGCACATACTTGACCCTTGAGCACACCTGGTCTTTGACACATCTCCCTTCCCCCCTTTACCTTCAGATAGTTAATGAGATGTCATTCTTCTCTGAACACATTTCTGAAATGAACCTTGGAAACTTCAAGCTCTTCAGTGAAAACAGATCTTGAATTGCCATTAGACAACTCTCTATTGAATAGATCAGTGGAACACAGGGAGATCAACTGACCTAATCTCAAGGGAATGTACCAAGCCTTCCAGAAGGAACAATCTACATGGCTCCTTCCTCTTCTGCTGCATACCTATCCCCATCTTCTCCACCTCTCGCCTATTTCCGTTTATCTACTCTCGACCAACCAATCCACCATGGAATTTAATTGCTGCTCTGCAAAAAATGCTGAGTTATATAATTTATTTTACTCCAGGTATAAAGCAAATTGCAACCTCCATCACTACAACTGCTACTATCAGCCTTGCTAGCAGACTCAGCAGAGATGCCACATACTTAATGAGCCATGGCACATGAACAAACTTCCTTCTTGTTCAGACAAGGCTGATGTGAACCTCTCCTGGCTGGTACTGAAGTACCTCGTGCAGGCAGCATTCATTGGCACCGCCTCTGCTCTACTTGTTCTGACCTGAATATATGGCTTCCGTCTCCAAGGCTGTCAATATGGCATCATTCACCAGCACTAACATTACTTTATTTTTTTTTAAAGAGAAGACAGAAAAATCAAAAACTTCTATATTGCTCCTAAATTAAGAAATATACCTTCTTCCTCTACCTCTTGGGGAAGAAGACGGCTGGCTAGATTGTAACCACAGGAAGGAAATACGCTCACCCACTCCTGTATCTAGGTTTAGGCGCTTGTGTGAAACACATTCACAGGGCTCTCAAAGAAAAGATTACATCCCAAATCTGCAATCTGTTGGCAAACACGAGCATTTGAGGATTTTCCTTTGCAGCTGAACAAGGAGAGTAAACCTATCTGGTGTGTGCTTTAAGGTACCATTGGAAACTTGCCCAACATGCAAGTTCTGCTAAAAGAAGAGCAGATGGAAAATTCATTCTGAAGTGACTTACATGCTATGGCCTCAGGGATCATCACTGTGGATTTGAGCCAGGGTAAATTCTCCCAGGCTAAGATCAACACTGCTGCCAGTGCAACAGACAAAAGCCTAGTAATTGTAACTTTGGAGGACAAGGTGCAGCCATATTTCCCCCCCCTCTATCATGACTCAGTTTTCAACCAATGCAGGAGGCATTTAATAAATTCAAATCTCACAGCTAAGTCATACTTGCCCTGCCCACCCTTTCCCAATATATACATACAGAAGGGTCCCTCCACATAGAGATCTCATCCTTCCCACACTGAATAGCAAGCAGCTGGTAGCAAGGCACCGCTTCTCCCTAATGATGCTACAAAAGGTTTTCCTGTAAATTTGGGATCCATGCAGGGGGAAGGGACAGGGACTGCATGTGTGGGTAGCTCCAACACTGGGCGGGGCTGGAGTGATAATATTATTCCTTCCACTGTGTGGTAGTCTTCACTAAAGGTACCACAGCCTGCAGATCCCTGGGGGCAGTGTGGCCAAGGGAAGTCCCAGGTACCATGCATTGCTAGGAAGTCACTGGTGGGAGTGATGAAAGGGAGCAGAGTGCAACATGGTCTCTCTGTGCAGATTACACGGAGTTTACTATGGCAGGAGGGAAATCTGGCCCTGAGATTGGACAGAGAAGTATCTGATGTCTGCAAAAGTGGGAATTGAGAGTCTCTAGTAGAAGTCATTTCAGACACCCTCTCTTCCCCCAGTTTTCAGTGGTGAAGCATGCTCGCTGCTTTAACCTCCATAGCACCTAGAAGTTAATGATTTAGCCACCAGTGCCTGTTTTCCAGTCACTGGTGTGAACACTCCACTTCAGACTTGCACTGTTGCTAAATGCCAGTATTTACAGGCTCCCTGAATATGGAACAAGAAGTTCAGTCTGCTGCTGAAAGGATCATTGTGATCAGTGTTAAAACTCTGTTGACAATTGTGAATTCCCACCAGCCAAATTTGGAATTCTTCTTCTGGTCCAGATCTGAAGAAGAGCTCTGTGTAAGCTCAAAGCTTGCCTCTCTCACCAATGGAAGTTGGTCCAATAAAAGATCTTGCCTCTCTAATATCCTAGGACCAACATGGCCTCAACATCACTGCATACAGCCATGTGCAACAAAACACACTCAACTAGCACCAGTAGATGACTACGCTGATGAGGTATATGCCCAGTGGTGAGATATGTTTGCATGCTCGGTGATGCTTATGACAGACTATGGAAGAAGAATGGGGATGTTACACCAATGACATGGCAACACTGCTTTCCCTGCTCCAATTGCTGAACTGCTCTCACACAAACTGGGAGCCAGCACTCCTGGGTTTTACTCCCAGTTCAGGTGCTGTCTCTGTAACCTTGGGCAAGGCACTTAAGCTCAGTGCCTCAGTTTCCCTGCCTGTAACATGGGGAGGAGGACACTCCCTACCTCATGAGTGTGCTAAAAGGCACAAACAGTTTAGGTTGCACTTTTATAGAACCTTTCACCTCAAAGCACTTTACAAAGAACCCATGTAAGTACAACTCACACTTTGCAATCCCTTCCAGAGAGGCAGGATGGGCACCAACCCAGGACTTAGGAGACAGGAGTTCAAGTCCCTGCTCTGCGACAGACTGTCTCTCAATTCCCCTTCTCTAAAATGGGAATAACAGTACTGCCCTACCTCTTAAGTTCTTCCAGGCCCTTCCCCCTCATCAAGGTAATAGCTAATCATCTTACAAACATTAATTAAATTTATCGTTATGACCACCTCTGAGCTACAAGTGTCATTAGCATCATTCTACAGATAGGGAACCAAGGTACAGCAAAGCTAAGTGACTTGCTCAAGGCCCGCAGAAAGTCTGACAAAGTTGGGAATTCGACCCAGATCTAAGTGCCCTAACCACAAGACCATCCTTCTTTCAACGTGCATTTTCCAGCAGCTTGATTCCTGTGTTTCAGTTCCTTTCCTATAGGGTTGGGCATCTGACTTGTCAAATAATGTCAAATATTTTAAAGCATTAATAAATTAGAACAGTAACAACAGTAACAAAGAAGAGAGTGTCTTGATAGTCTCCCAAAGACATAGCCTTAGCTAAAGACTTGTGTGTAATTACAAAGAGATAATGACAACGTTATTTTAACTCAGAGAAATGTGAAACAATGAAATGAAGTGCTAAAAAATGAAAGAACAGCACCATGATGCAATCAAAAAGTAGGTTGCTGCCTACCTCAGGGCATTGTTGCTGGAGTATTTGACATATTTGACCGTGGTTAAATAATAGGCAGTCAACTGACATCATCTGACCAGAGAGACAAGGTGGGTGCAGTAATCTCTTTTACTGGCTCGATTTCTGTTGGTAAAGAGACAAGCTTTTGAGCTACACAGATCTCTTCCTCAGGTCAGGGAAAGGTACTCAGAGTGTCATAGCTAAATACAAGGTGGAATGGATTATTTACTATAAGAAGTTAACACATATTTCAAGGGACCACTCAAGGTGAAGTGGCCCATTTGACCCGCTTGACAAAGCTACTTTCCCACTCAGGTCTTTTCCAAAGATTTCCCAATACACTGCTTCACATATACAGCTCTTTAGGGTTCACAAGAATGCATTAAAACAATAGTGCTAATAAACCTTTTTTATTTTATTTTATTTTATTTTTTTACTTTTTTTTTCCTTACAGCTGCAAGCCCGGAAACATTTTTGTGCACAAAGAAATAACAGCATAAAAGAAAATCCTTTTATGCTCTGCAGAACTGAGGGTGGAAACAGCTTCTGGACACAAAATTACACTACATTGCTAATCCCAGAACAGGAAATCAAATGACAGAGCTTTAGAAGCAACCCTGGGCAAATTTGACAGCTGTATGGTGCTATTGGAGAAGATCAAACATCATACACAGTAAAGGAACCAGTGCCTCCCAGCTTATTCTGGGCATCACTCCCTTTCTGCTCCAGAAGCCTGAGCCGATAACAACTGAAATAAATGGAAAGCCCCCCACTGACATTATTACTAGGCTTTGGACCCCTAAGTCACAGTCTGTATATGCCTCCAGACATCTTTGGAACTCTGTGTCTGGGAAACCCTGACCTCTGTTCTTTTATACAGAAGTAAAGAGTTTACCCAGCTCCGCATGCACTGTGAAATGACGAACGTGCTCTTGAGCCAAACTACATTGCGATACAACTCATTCCTTTTTGTTGCACCCCAACTTGACCAGGTTAACCCTGCTGCTCACAGACTTCCTTTCCTTATACTGCCTGGTAATAAGTTTTCCTGTTTAGGTGGAGATTGTTATGCATGTAATAAAAGATCTCCCCTAATTCCCAGGAATGCCTCTGAGCAAAGGGGCATGGCACTGCACGTGGCCTCATTAGCCCAGTAAATTGCCTTCAGCAACTTCTGGAGATGCTTATGAGTAAATGGAGGTAGCTCCCCATTTCAGAAAGCCCAATCTAGCACGCTGTGTAACTAAACTACCATAAGTATTGTAATCACCGATATTTATATGGCATGCAGAATTCCCATCTGACAGGCACAGTGCATCTCAAAACAGGCTAGGTCGTCTGACTCAGCACTGAAGAATCATCAGTCTGTAGCAACTCTTGAACCTATTAACCAGGACTAGATTCAAATTAGTAACCTATAGGTAAAAGGCTCCTTATTCCATTACCAGTCACTAAGCCTACCAGGCTCCTGGGAAGAAGTATATTCTGTTATCTTTCTGTTCCACCAATGGGCTTGTCACACAGCAACAGCCTTCCATCTAGTTCGGCATCTTCTCTATGGCAGTGACCTATTCCAGATACTTCAGAGGAAGGCAATTCATTTGGATAAAACTGTGCAATACCCTACCTATGGGACATATTTCTTGTCCTGAAGAACAGAGATGAATACCCTTTTTAAGGGTGAACTATGAAAAAAGGTTTACTGTCACCACCTTCAAAGCTCTATGTAGCTCTGCCCCTCCCTACTTATCCTCTGGCGCAAAGCTCCATGCAATCTCCATTCCTCTGCACTCTGCCAACACCTCCAACCTCACCTCGTGGCATACAGTTATGGTAATGCATGTATCTATGCCATGCCAAGAGTCCTAGCCTAGACCACTGTGATATCACAGGTAACTCAACCAATCACCACCCTTACTCTACAGCTAATTTGCATGCAACAATTTCATTGTTTGTGTGATAGAGGCTACAAAGATGGTGGATTACCTGACTCAACTGCCACATCCATCTTTCAGCTACTAGTACCGGTATAACTCCTTATATAGACACACTTATTCTAGTATAAGAGTGCTTTTTTTGTGTGTGTGTTTATTTTAAACATCTTCCCACGTAATAACTAAGCTGGAAAAAGGAACTCAGACTGAAATAAGAGTGTCCACACAAGGGGCTATATTGGAATAACTGTCTCAGTTTAGAGGCACTCATTAATTTATACCATGCAGACAAGTCTGAAGGAACTTGAGCAGCAGCTGAAATTACTGGGAGAAACCAAGGAAGCAACATCAGGAAGGAGCTGACAGAGACATGGTAAGTCAAAGTCAATGTCCTGGATCTTCATGGAGAAGGCAGAAATCTATGGAGTCTTCCAGGCTTGCCATCAACAACATATATTGAAGAGGAGGAGACAAAAAACAGGCCAGAGATAGAATAGCCAAACCAATGACTATGAAGAAAGCAGGGAGAAGGAGCCCCAGGTAGGTAGTAGCAACAAATAGACTCATAGACTCTAGGACTGGAAGGGACCTCGAGAGGTCATCGAGTCCAGTCCCCTGCCCTCATGGCAGGACCAAATACTGTCTAGACCATCCCTAATAGACATTTATCTAACCTACTCTTAAATATCTCCAGAGATGGAGATTCCACAACTTCCCTAGGCAATCTATTCCAGTGTTTAACTACCCTGACAGTTAGGAACTTTTTCCTAATGTCCAACCTAAATCTCCCTTGCTGCAGTTTAAGCCCATTGCTTAATTAAATCTCAGTTAGAGTCTCCACAAGTGAGGAACTAAGATATCTGTGGCACCGGCAGAAAAGAATATGGTCCCCTGCCCCCTGGGTCTCAGCATAAGGCTGCCTCAATAAGAGTGCCAGGTATCTGAAAGAAGGCTAGAAATTTCCTACATGGGATCAAGCGATACCAATGTGTGTCTTTCAGACAAGACCTCTAAAGCTGGGGTCTTCTCTGCTCTGCATGGATAGGAGTGATACCACAGCCGAAGTTTCCTCATTCCTGCACCCTTGCACAGCATACCATGTGCAATCCGACCATTGCCTTGCTGCCCACTGGTGGCTGTGAGTGCTGTATGTAGTGTATGAAATGCTTTGGGACCTTTCAGGCCAAATGGTGCTAATCCGAATGTTCTGCTTAGAAATTAAAGGGTACAGAGCCAAAAGTGAATTCCCTGCAAACTGCATGGAAACTTTTTAAAATCACCATAACAAGGACTTAGTTTAAAATGTATACCCCTCAAATTCAAAATCATAGTAAGAGAACCAAAACAATGCCACCATGGCTAAACAACAAAATAAAAGAAGCAGATAGAGACAAAAAGGCATCCTTTAAAAAGTGGAAGTTAAATCCTAGTGAGGAAAATAGAAAAGAGCATAAATTCTGGAAAGTGAGGTGTAAAAATATAATTTGAAGAACAGCTAGACAAAGACTCAAAAAGAAACAGCAAAAATTTTTTAAAGTACATCAGAAGCAGGAAGCCTGCTAAACAACCAGTGTGGCTACTGGACCATCTGGATGCTAAAGGAGCACTCAAGGAAGATAAAGCTATTGTGGAGAAACTAAATGAATTCTTTGTATCGGTCTTCACAGCTGAGGATGTGAGTGAGATTTCCAAACCTGAGCCATTCTTTTTATATAACAGATCTGAGGAACTGTCCCAAACTGAGGTGTCATTAGAGGAAGTTTTGTAACAAATTGATAAATTAACAGTAATAAGTCATCAGGACCAGATGGTATCACCCAAGAGTTCTGAAGGAACTCAAACGTGAAATTGCAGAACTACTAACTGTAGTATGTAACCTATCATTTAAATCAGCTTCTGTATCAGTTGACTGGATGATAGCCAAGTTTTTAAAAAGGCTCCAGAGGTGATACCAGCAATTACGGGCTGGTAAGCCTAACTTCAGTACCAGACAAATTGGTTGCAATTATAGTAAAGAATAGAATAATCAGACACACAGATGATCATGATTTTTTGGAGAAGAGTCAACATGGTTTTTGTAAAGGGAAATCATGCCTCATCAATCTACTAGAATTCTTTGAGGGAGTCAACAAGCATGTGGACAAGGGGGGTTCAGTGGATATAGTGTACTTCGATTTTCAGAAAGCCTCTGACAAGGTCCCACACCAAAAGCTCTTAAGCAAAGTAAGCTGTTATGGGATAAGAAGGAAGGTCCTCTCATGGATCAGTAACTTGTTAAGATAGGAAACAAAGAGCAGTAATGAATGGTCAGTTTTTAGAATGGAGAGAGATGAATAACGGTGTCCCCCAGGGCTCTGTAGTGGGACCAGTCCTATTCAACATATTCATAAATTATCTGGAAAAAAGGGGTAAACAGTGAGGCGGCAAAATTTGCAGAAGATACAAAACTACTCAAGATGGTTAAGCTCAGAACAGACTATGAAGCATTACAAAAGGGACCTCACAAAACCGGGTGACTGTGCAACAAAACGGCAGATGAAATTCAGTGTGGGTAAATGCAAAGTAATGCCCATTGGAAAACATAATCCCAACTACACATATAAAATGACGGGGACTAAATTAGCTGTTACTACTCGAGAAAGAGATCTTGGAGTCATTGTGGATAGTTCTCTGAAAATATGCACTCAATGTGCAGCAGCAGCAGCCAAAAAAGCAACAAAATGTTGGGCATCATTAAGAAAGGGACAGATTGGACAGAAAATATCATATTGCCTCTATATAAACCAGGGTTGCCAATCCTCCAGGATCATCCTGGAGTTGCCAGGAATTAAAGCTTAATCTTCAATTAAAGATTATGTCATGTGATGAAACCTCCAGGAATACATCCAACTAAAATTGGCTACCCAACTATAAATCAATGGTACACCCACATCTGGAATATTGCATACAGATCTGCTCCCCTCATCTCAAAAAAGATATATTGGAATTGGAAAAGTACCAGAAAGGCCAACAAAAATGACTAAGGGTATGGAACAGCTTCCGTATGAGGAGAGATTAATAAGACTGGGACTTTTCAGCTTGAAAAGAGCCGACTAAGGAAGGATATGACAGAGGTCTATAAAATCATGACTGGTGTGGAGAAAGTAAACAAGGAAGTGTTATTTGCTCCTTCTCATAACACAAGAACCAAATGTAAATTAATAGGCATCAGGTTTAGGGTGAACAAAAGAAAGTACTTCCCCACATAATGCACAGTGAACCTTTGTAACTCTTTGCCAGAGGATGTTGTCTATAACAGGGTTCAAAAAACAACTAGATAAGTTCATGGAGGGTAGGTTCATCAATGGCTATTAGCAAGGATTGGCAGGGATCCAAAACCATGTTCTGAAGTGTCCATAGCCTCTGTTTGCCAGAAGCTGGGAATGGGTGACAGGGGATGGATCACTCGAAAACTGCCCTGTTCTTTTCATTCTGTCTGAAGCATCTGGTTTCGACCACTCTCTGAAGACAGGATATTGGGCTAGATGGACCTTTGATCTGACCTACTATGGCTGTTCTTATGTTCTGACAGGAAGACAGGATTACTTAGCCATTGCAAACCATGGGCAATTTTGTCTGTCAAGTACTTTTTAGGATTAAAATATGTGGTCTAAAAAAAGGGGGGCATTAAGAAACAATTCAGTCTATGGCACTGCGGCATGGAGACTTCTTCATGGCATGACAAAGCAGATGTGCTGTACTCAAAATGTCTTTGTCTATTAAAACTGTATCAGTTTCACAGATTAGTAAACTCCCTGTGGCATAAACAGAATTTATAATGAGCATCTGCAAGATACAGGAGCATCCATATGAAATGCAGCTGCTAGCATGATCTTCCTTGTCCACCCTTTGGCCACATCAACACACCTCCACCCCTCAGACCCTGCTATCTGAATCCCACCACAGGTTCCTCCCATTTCAGTACATCAGTGTGAAGCTTTTGTTCTTCCCATCACAAATCTGCCCCCTTCCCACTTGTCTGCTTTTGATTTTTACTGCATCACTCCGGCCTTCTCCGCTCTGTCAATGACACCAGCTTCTCTAGTGCTGCCCCATTTATGCACAGGGATGTCCTCCAAGGACTGATCCATACGGCTATCACCCTCACCTAAAGACCCATCTCTGCTTATAATAATTCAGTCATTTGCTGATGGCTTGAGGGGTACACGGGGTGGCTCGTAGTTACTTTATCTATTTATAATTATTTTACAACTTTGCAAATGTCACTTGTCTTCTCAGACGGTAATTATCTCATGACAGGGACCGTGTCTTTCGATGTACACATGCAGCACCTAACAAAATGTGGCCACAATCCCGGCTGGTGCCTCTGAGCCCTACCGCAACACAAATACATAGCAATCTCACTCAAGCCTTGAACCAGCTCACCTCTGCTTCACCTGCTCACACTGCAAAGTGCTCCAGGTAAACAGAAAAAAATAAGTGGAAAATTTCTCTTGCCAAATCCTTTAATATCTCAGAGCATCGGAAATTCCTGGGGAAAGAAAGCAGGGTGATTGCATGGCTGATTGCCTCATGATGCTATCTAACAGAGCTTTTGGCTTCAATATTGCTTGCAGGTTGTTCTGTAAATGTTTTGATTGACACTATTTCCTGTGTGAATAAAAAAATCCCTCACAACAAATGTGCAAACCTGGTGATCTGGTCTGAAAGAATTTCCCTTTGATTATCTCATTTCTAATATTTGTCCTGTCACCTGGGTGGGATGTAACTTTCACCAAGATTGGGAGACTCTGAATCAGGAAGCCTTGCAATCCTCCTTCCACTTGCCATGGAATGGAGAATTTTGGATGCTAGGTCCATGAATGTCTATTAAGCCAAGATGATCAGAGATGCAAGCCCATGCTCTGGATGTCCCTAAACCTCTGACTGCCAGAAGCTGGGACTGGATGACAGGGGATGGATTACTTGATAATTGCCCTGTTCTATTCATCTGAAGCACCTGGCTCCAGTCACTGTCAGAAGACAGGATACTGGGCTAAACTGACCATTGGTCTGACTCAGTATGGCCGTTCTTACGAGAATTAAGCTCTCTCTCTTCGATTATGCAATCTTTACTCATTACAAGTGACTCATTTAGACTGCTTTAAATTTATAATACAGGTAATATAGAATACTGGTAGATCTGTAGATCTTAAAGTGATTTACAAAGGAGGTCAGTATCATTATCGCCATTTTACAGACGGGGATACGAGGCACAGGATGAAATGACTTCTTAACGTCACCCAGCAGGCTACTGGCAGAACCAGGAATAGACCCTAGGCCTCCCAAGCCCCAGTCCAGTGCTCTATTCACTAGGCCAACCTGTCTGCCTACATCTTTTAGAGCAGGGATTGTCGCCCCCTGAAATTACCAGCACAGTGAGGCTCCAGTTCTGACTGGGGCCTTTCAGTGCAGCCTTCTGGAAAACAATGAATAACCCTCCTCACTCAACAGACAGATCCTCCAGTGGCATAATCCACCGCACAGCACTCAGTGACTCACCACTGCCACTTCCTGTAGCACCGAGCTGTCCCTTTGAAGCTTCCCACTCAAGTGCTGAATCACCCTGACCCCGTTTACTTTGCATTTCCCAAGAAGATAAAAGCACAGGGTGATTACGGCTATCGACATTGCAGGTACTATGCATCACTCATGCTTCACATCCTACAGATCAATCTCAGCACAATTATCCCCGGCATATTTTTATTTCAGGTCGTCGTGAACACGTAACAGTCAGCGTGCAAGTATCAAGCAATGGAACCGGCACAATCCTAGTGTCACAGGTGTTAACATTGTAACAAACCAGCCAGAATGTAGGTGAACTGCTGCTCTCCAGGGCATAGACTCCATATTGGAAGAGACCTCTGGAGGTCATCTAGTGCAGATGCTGGTGGAGACAGGGAGCTGATCCTCAGCAGGCACAGAGAAGACTTTCTCACGTTAAGAGCAGGTGGTAGTGAGGTGCCTCACAATCCTGTGTACCCCTGAGAAACATCAGTCTCCAATTTCATTGCATGCCCCCTTATTCTAAATACTGTTGTGTTTATAGAACAACTAGCACAGTAGGGCTGGGTCTAGTCAAGGCACTACAAATACAAATGAACAACAACGAGGATGCTCCCAATTTACCTTCGCTAAACTGTTTACTAGCTTAAATATGTTTGTCATCCCACCTCTCGATCATCTCCTCTCCGAATTACAAAGCATTCATCTTTCAATCTCTCCTAGTACAGACATCCACAAAAAGTCCAAACGTGAAAATGCTAATGCCATGAGACAACCCTAGCACCCACCTGCCCTCCTGTTCCCCAGCTTTCGATCTATATCCTGGTTCTCCTATACACTTTTCTCAGTGTTTTTTTTGGCAAAGAGGAGCCTCCTTGTCTTTCTTCCAAGATCCTTTGCAACATTTATGTTCTATTTCCATTCCAGTCATTGTCTGAGTTGTGCTGGGTTTGATTTTTGGTTGTTTTTTTTTGCTCCCAATGTGTCACTCTACATTACTCCATATCAGATTTATTTAAACTTGTTAATGCTATTGCTTAACAGATCTGAATATGCTTTAGAATTGAAGCTCACTATCAGAACCACACATCCCTCTTCCCATCCCTCCCCAGCAAGTTTGTATTATCAGCAAGTTTACTGAAGAAAAAACAACCCCTCCTCTCTTTCTGCCAGTGGGTCTGCCTGGAAAAAGTTCACTAGAAGTTTCAAAGAATCACCTAGGTGCCAGGCAAGCAGGAAAGCTGCCAAAAGCCCACCTAATTTTGCTATTTGGTGTGGAAGCAATCTCAGAGACAATTAGTCTTCCATTTTCTATCCTGTACCTCAGAGCTTAAATTAGAGTCCATCACATAAAATCACCATCAAGGGCTTTGTAAGAGCCCTAGTACAGAGTGAATATCAGCCGGCTCGGAGCAGCAAGCTAATTTTAAATAATGGCCTTCAAACTAGACAAAAAAGACACTACCACTCTGAAACAAACACCCAGGTGACAGGATGTTCTAGCCTTTGAAATCAGACTTGTGCTAGAGGGAGGAGTGAAGGGGTGGGAGAGAGACAACGTGCTAACTAAATCACATGTGCAATGTTTGCTGGTTGGGCTTTTAAAATCAAAGCCAGCTGTAGAGTATCCTGCGTGGCAGGTCTCCTGCTGCTTCCCGTGACATTCAGCTAGAAATTATTTGTATTACAGTTCTGCCTAGTGGCTCCAGCTGAGATCAGTGAGACGCTGTACACAAGAACCCTTCTCCCAGAGATCTTACCATCTAAATAGATAAAACAGGAAGCGAGAGAGTTTGCTGAGCCATGGAATCCAAGGTCACACAAGGAGTCTATGGCAGAACCAGGAGCAGAACCAAGATCTCCTGAGTTTCAGTCCAGTGCCTTATCCACAAGGCCAGCCTTCATCTCGACGGGCTTGTCTTCCAGCTGTCAGCTCAAGGTATAATGCACTTACTGTCCCTAACCCAGCGCTCATCTAGCTCGTTTTAAGTGGTGCTTCAAAGCTGATCCATTACGGGGTATGGGCTGAAGTTGCAGTGCTGCTGACGCTCAAGGTAGTAATGTATGCAGACACAGCTACAGGCTACGGCTCCAGTTAGCACAACTCACCAGCTGCTAACCCAATCATTCTGTATTGCCTGAGGGTGTTTTCACAGGATACGTCTCCACTGAAACTGAAGGTGTGACTGCAACACAGACAATTGCCCTAGCTTTAATCCAGCTAGCAACGCTAAAAATAGCAGTGAAGACACAGTATCACAAGCTTCATTGTGGGCGAGCAAAGTGAGCACATACCCAGCCTCCTGCGGCAGCTTATACAGCTTGTGCTGACACCCAAAATACAGCATCTTCACTGCTCTTGTTAGCCATACTAGCTAGATTGAAGCTACAGCAGGTATGCCAGCCTCTGTGTATGGCACAAGCTTTTCTGGCTTTCCAAAAATAATGAGAACTCTATATCAGTGTCTCTCAACCTTTCCAGATTATCGTCCCCCTTTCAGGAGTCTGATTTGTCTTGTATACTCCAAGTTTCAACTCACTTAAAAACTACTTGCTTATAAAATCAGATATAAAAATACAAAAAAGTGTCACAGCATTCTATTACTGAAAAATTGCTAACATTCTCATTTTGACCATATAATTATAAAATAAATTGACTGGAATATAAATATTGTACTTATATTTCAATGTATAGTATATAGAGCAGTATAAATAAGTCACTGTCTGTATGCAATTTTAGTTTTTACTCCTGGTGGAATTCTTAGCTACTGCGCACATGCAGAATTACTGAGCCCCGCATATTTTAATTTTTTTGTGCAGAAAAAAGCTTGTGCCAAAATGTTGCTGCAGTTCCACCTTTTGCCCACCAGAGGGCAGTATGACGCAAGAGCAGCAGCAGCTCCCAGCAGAAAATAACTTCTGTAGTTCTGACTTTGCCCACCAGAGAGCGCTGTGGTGCTAGAAAAAGCAGCAGCTCCACACCAGCAAGGGAAGAGAAAGAGCCAGCAGTGCCTTCTTCACCGCAGGCCAGGGCAGGAGACAGCGGTTATGAGGAGACAGACAGAGCGGGGTGCTGGGGGGATCAGATAGGGTCTCATAAGAGCTAATGGAGGAGGACAGACTGGGGCAGGGGCTGAATGGGAGTGGAGGCACAGGGTTACATGGGGGAGGGAGGTTCACAGACACATAGGGATCGAGGAAGAGGATTGGGGGGGACAGGGACACGGACGGGATGGCAGCACAGAGACACATGGGGATGGGGTAAAGGGACACATAGGGACAAGGAAGTGGCTGTCTGGGGGCACGGATACACATGGGGATGGAGGAGGTGGTGCAAAGGCACATAAGGATGTGAAGAGTGGGTATCTGAGCTGGGGGGGAAGGGACACATGGACAGGGGGATGCAAGGACAGATGGGGACAGGGGCAGATGTTCCTGACTGAATGGGAGAGGCTAGGGGTCAGCCAGAGTCTGCATGGAGGAAGCTCCCTAACAATCCCTCCCCACCCCCCGCGCCTATTCCATACTTTTCCCACCCATACCCAACAACCCTCCAAAGTTCACATCCATGCTCCTTCCCAGCCATTTACTTCCCTCTACCCCTGACTCCGCCAAGCTTTTGCACTGAGGGGAGCTTTCTGAGGGGAGCGGGAAATGCAGTTCTGTACTGTAGTTTAAATGAATTATTACTCAGAATTCTGCATTAATATGCCTAGCAAGGAAATGTCATAAAACATTTCCTGAATCTTTTTTGTCATCTGTATTATTACAAACCTACTTGCTGACAGGTATTTTCATATAAATGATCAAAAATAATTGAAACTGGTGTGATTATATTGTGTTATTTTGACAAATAAAATATGCAGCACTTTAAAATATTGTGTGCAGGATTTTTAATTTTTTTGTTGCAGAATTCCCCCAGGAGTATAGTTTGTAGTGATTTAGCTAGTGATTTTTATGTAGTCTGTTGTAAAATTAGGCAAATATTTAGGTGAGTTGATGTACCCACTGGAAGACCTCTGCATACCCCCAGGGGCTGAGAATTACTGCTCTATATGGGGCTGTCAAGTATAATTCCCAATTCTGGACCTTAGCATCCAAAATATGAGTACTAGCATGAATTCCCCTAAGCTTAATTACCAGCTTAGATCTGATAGGCTGCCACCAATCAAGACTTAGAGTAGAGCGCCTGATAGACTCTGGTCTCCCCCAAAAACCTTCCCTGGGGGTCCCAAGACCCAAATTCCTTGAGTCTCACAACAAAGGGAAATAAACCATTCCCCTTCCCCTCCCTTCTTCCTCCCAGCTCCTTCCTGCCCTGGGAACACTAGGAGATCACCTGATTCAACTTTTTGAATCACCACACCGAGAGAAGTGTTACCTTCCCCCTCACCCAGATGCAATACAAGCTGCGTGAATCTAACACAAAGAGAAAATTTATCCTTCCCTTCTCCCCACCAATTCCCTTGAACCTTAACTAGGAGAAAAAAATCAAACAGGTCTTAAAAGCAAAACTTTTAATAAAAAAAGAAAGTAAAAAGTAAAAGGTTTATCTCTGCACTTTAGATGGTAAAAAGTTACAGGGTCTTTCAACTATAAACAATAGAAAGAAACTTCTCCAGCAGAAACACAATTTAAGCTACTTCCAGCAAGTACACATATGCAAATTGAAAAAAACCCAAAAGACTATGACCGCCTTTTCTTACTTACAATTCTGAATAGATAAGAGACTGTAGCAGGGAGATTGGCAGAAACCTGGTTGCACCTCTAGTCCCGTCCAGGACCCAGAGAGAACAAAGCCAAACCCCAAACCCACAAAGGCTTCCCTCCACGAGATTTGAAAGTATTTTGTCTCCTGATTGGTCCTCTGGTCAGGTGTTGCAGGTCACTGTTTGTTAACCCTTTATAGGTGAAAGAGACATTAACCCTTAGCTATCTGTTTATGACAGGGGCTCAATGCCCAATTATTTCTGAAGGCCTAAAAATAACCCTCCCTGCTTGAAGCAACTAAGAGAGCTGAGAAAAGTGAAAAATAAAACATCACTCGACACTTTGAAGACTGAATTAGATAAAACACTTTAAAAATGTAACATAGGCAACAATCCTGCCTTGGCCCCAGCAGAGCACAGTGGATGGGACCTAACAGATCTGCACCAGTTTTGATCAAGTTTATTTCCACTGCATGTGATTCAAAATATAAAGCAGAAAAGTTTTAACGGACATGAAAAATAAAATAAAACTTAGCATTTACATTGAATCTCACCTTCAAAGTGCTTTATAAGTGTAACTAATCAGTCCTCACTAACCCTGAAAGGAATGGAGGTAAGCATTAACTCAATTTTAAAGATGGGGAAACTGAGGCACGGGGGTTACGTGACTTATCCAAGGACACTGAAGAAGTCAGCGACAGCTCTTGGATTAGAACCCTGGCATTCTTGGCACACTCAGTCCACTAGACCTATTTACTATTCATAGAACCAGCTATCTTAAACAATTTTTTCACACTTGAAAGGCAATAAGTTTGATATGGAAGAGTGTAATGGCTACTAATAAAGAGCTATGATCCACCCAGTAGATGCAAAACTGGCAAATGTGAGACTATTCAGACCTAACAGGAAAATGCAGCTTTTCAAAAATACAAATGTACGTGTTTAGCAATGAGATACCTGGCACTAATATTTTCATTTAAACTTCTAACAGCCGCAGGTGTCTCTGAGTAATTGTACTGGCACTCTTAGCAAAGGCATGAAAGCCAATAGCCTACCGACAGCCAAGAACTCAAGATGAAGACAAGGTTATCAGCAGCACATCTCTGGGATTACCAATGACAACCAGTTTACTCTTGAGAATATTTTTACCTCTTAGGTAAAAATGAAGGAAGGAGGATGCCAAGGCAATTTGAAAGACTGAACATGCCTGACCCAACAACTTGGATATTATTTATGCTGACAGCGAGATCCTTGGACTATAGAATCCCAAAGGAAGAGATGGAAGATCTGCATCTAAGATTATTGGAAACTAGTCTAGGCAAAGCATTAGAGATAACACATTAGTTAACAATTATACACGTACCCACCTGGAGAAGGGATGGACTAGACCAATACTGTCTCTTTTCCATCTCTTACTTCAATGATTCTATAGTAGGATAAAGTAATACTAATAATCTGCATTTACCTATAATTTTTCATGGAGGACTGCGAAGAGATTTACAGATAGTAAGTTTACCTTATTACACTGCTGAAGTACATACATAAGTGCTGTCAGAGAGTTATATTACCAGGTTATGTGAAGGTGAAGCCGTGGAGAAATCAGAAAATAAAACATGAGTTCTCATTCCTATTCCCCTGTTCTAACCACTGGACTAAAGCCCCTTGCATAGTACAGCTGTTTGTGAACCATCTTCCTTTACTATGGTTCAAGAAAGGGTTAAGATGCTCTCTTTCAATGGATGAATATATTGTAGAATTTGTACTTCTTTAACTTGCTAACCCTACCCCCAGAACACCTCCGCCACTCAGTTATTTGGTCACAAGACAACCAGGGAATTCAGCTATTATGCTTTCCAGTAACAATGGAAGTATTGAGCTTATACAAATTCAAAAGCTTCTCTCAGCTTCATTTTCTTGTAAATTTACTGTAACTTTTGTTTTCCCAAAATCAATACGAGACAAAAATCTATAGCTCCTAATACAGACGCCGGAGAAGAGTTCAAAGCAGAGGGTGAGATTTTCTTACTTGGTCTAGTCTTGTAATTGGTAAGACATTCTCTCTCTTCCTGTTTCTGCATTGGTCTTGCTTCAGGAAAACAGATTCAACAATCATGCATTGTGACAGACCCAGGTCAGTGGGGTGCAGGAGTCTGGTAGAGGGCAAATATACTGGTCACTGGATGAGTAGTTTTCTGTTCCCTGAGTGACCAGAGCAGGGTCTGCACTAGAGTAGTCAGGAACTTGCTAGAACCAGTTAAGGCAGACAGGCTGATTAGAACACCTGCAGCCAATCAAGGCAGGCTAATCAGGGCACCTGGGTTTAAAAAGGAGCTCTCTCCAGTCAGATGGGGAGGAGCCAGAGGAGAGGAAGTGCATGTGAGGAGCTGGGAGTAAGAGACACAAGGAGCTGAGACTGAGAGGGTGTGCTGCTGGAGGACTAAGGAGTACAAGCATTATCAGACACCAGGAGGAAGGTCCTGTGGTGAGGATAAAGAAGGTGTTTGGAGGAGGCCTTGGGGAAGTAGCTCAGGGCGGTGTAGCTGTCACACAGCTGTTACAGGAGGCACTATAGACAGCTGCAAATCCATAGGGCCCTGGGCTGGAACCCGGAGTAGAAGGCGGGCCCGGGTTCCCCCTAAACCTCCCAACTCCTGATCAGACACAAGAGGAGTTGATCCAGACTGTGGGGAAGACCACTGAGGTGAGCAAATCTGCCAGTAAGCGCAGGACCCACCAAGGTAGAGAAGGAACTTTGTCACAACTGGTGTCAGAAGTGGGATCTTGGTGTGCACAGCGCGGCAGAAGAAGAAGAGCGATTTAGAAAAAAAAAAGGTAGAGGTTTTTTTTTTTTCTCACCACAATGGAAGACTTAGTGTGGGCATTGATACAAGCTACGGCGGCCCAGCAGGAGGCTACCCGTGTCCAGGCAGCTGCCCAACAGGAGGCAGTGCGGCTGCAGCAAGAGACTAATCGCCTGCTGATGGACCAGACTTCTCAAGACCGAGCTATGTTGCAAGAACTGGTAAACCAGGTAAAGACCCTTACAGAGCTGAACCACGGCCATGATAGGACGCAGTTCGTATGGGCCAGCCGTTGGCTTGCAGAAAATGATGCGGGAGGATGTAGAGGCATGCCTTCTGGCCTTTGAGAGGACAGCCCTACGGGAGGCCTGGCCTGAAGATCAGTGGTCTGGCATCCTTGCCCCATTCCTGTGTGGGGAGGCCCAGAAGGCTTACTATGATCTGCCTGAAGAGGCTGCAGCAGACTACCCCCAGCTGAAAGCAGAGATCCTGGCCAGATCTGGGGTAACGACTGCAGTGCAGGCCCAGCGGTATCACGAGTGGAGGTACCAGGAAAATAAAACCCCGCGGTCCCAATTGTATGACCTCATCCATCTCGCATGAAAGTGGTTGCGAACGGAGTCACAGAGTCCAGAAGAGATACTAGAGGTTCTGGTCATCGACCGATACATGAGGGGACGACCGCCAGACCTTTGTGCCTGGGTAAGCCGGAACGAACCCACCACCTATGATGAGGCTGTTGCACTGGTAGAGAGGCGACGGACAGCGAGGGAGCTGACTGACCAGTTAAGGAAGAGGCTCCCCGGGTTAAACTAGCAGCACCAAGCCCTAGAGCTCGGGTGACTGGGAAACCAGGGGATCACAGGTGGAAAAAGAGAGGGGCTGAAGGCTCACCAGAAGCCACAAAGAGTCAGAGCACCGAGAGAGAAGAGGATCATGAGGTTGGACTGCCCAAACCAAGAGACTGGGGAATGCCTAAGGCCCCAAACAGATGTTATGCCTGCGGGGAGTGGGGACATATAGCTGCACAGTGTCCCAATGCTGAGGAGCCGATGCAGTGTAACCTGGGGAACTGGGCAGACCCATGCTCCCTGATCCACCTTGTGGGGGTCTCACTAACCCCACATATGTATACCAGACCAGTAAAGCTAAATGGGGTAGAGACCACAGCACTGGTTGATTCGGGGAGTGCTATCACGCTTGTCTTGGGGAAGCTTGTGAAGTGTAGTCAGCTGCTGCGGGCTAAGCGTACGGGGATAACATGCGTCCATGGGACAGTTGGTTATTACCCCACCATCCCAGTAAAACTCGAGATTCAGGGGAACACTACTGAGGTAGCAGCAGGTGTAGTCCCTAAACTCCCGTACCCGGTGCTCATAGGGAGGGACTTCCCACTGTTTGGAGACTTACTCCCAGTAGGAGGATTGGAGAAAGAGGGGAATCCTGAAGTTTGTGAGGCATCCACAGTAGACTGTCAACCCCCAGTCTTCTCTGAAATATCTCCAGATTTATTTTCCATTCCCAGACATGGTAGAAAGTCAAAAAGGGAAAGGAGGGCAGCTAAGGCCTTGGGAACCCGAATACGGGCCCAAAGCCAGAGGGTCGCTCTCGTAGGTAGGCGGACACGAGCAGCTGAAAAGGAGGCTACCCAGGAGGGAGAAGCTCCTGAGTCTGACCCCCACCCTAACGCTTCTGAACCAGTAGAGGCAACAGAGACTGGGCCCCTAGATCTTGGGCAGATTAGCCCTGGAAGAGGAAATTTTGGATGGAACCAGGCTGAAGACCCAAGGTACAACAACATTAGAAAGGAGGTGACTGAAATAGATGGGGTCCCCGTGGAAGGGAGAACACAGGGACCAGGACCCTACTTCATAATGAGGAAGAATTTCTTATACCAAGTTGCATCAGTACAGGGGCAGAAGGTACAGCAGATCTTAGCACCTCAAAAACACCAGAATGCTGTATTAAGGCTTGCGCATAGTCATCTTTTTGGGGGGCACTTGGGGGTAGAGAAGACCCTGGCATGAGTCCTATGACGGTTCTTCTGGCCTGGAGTACATGAAGAAGTGCGAAGGTACTGTGCATCCTGCCCGGAGTGTCAGCTGCACAGTCCCCGTCCCCACCTGAGGGCACCTTTAGTACCCCTTCCCATCATAGAGGTCCCCTTTGAGCGAATAGCCATGGACCTAGTGGGACCCCTGGAGAAGACAGCTCGGGGCCACCAATATATACTTGTTGTTTTGGACTATGCTACTCGCTACCCAGAACCTGTCCCCCTGCGGAACACAGCCTCTAAAACGATAGCCAAAGAGCTGGTGGGGATCTTTGCCCGAGTGGGGCTACCAAAGGAGATATTAACAGACCAAGGAACCCCATTTATTTCAAAGCTAATGAAGGACCTCTGTACGCTGCTCCATACACATACCCTGAGAACTTCAGTTTACCACCTGCAGACTGATGGGTTGGTAGAAAGGTTTAATCGAACCCTCAAGGCTACGATAAGGAAGGTGGTACGTCGGGACGGGAAGGACCGGGACACTCTACTGCCCTACCTTATGTTCGCTATCCGGGAGGTACCTCAGGCCTCAACTGGGTTTTCCCCATTCGAGTTATTATACGGACGTCACCCCCGTGGCATACTAGATATTGCCAAAGAGATTTGGGAGGAGGAACCCAATGAGGGGAGAAATATAATAGAACATGTAATACAGATGCGAGACTGGATAGCCCATGTCACCCCTACTGTATGGGAACATTTGGAAAAGACACAGGAGGCCCAGAGAATCTATTACAATCGCCAGGCAATAATCCGACAGTTCCAACCAGGGGATCGGGTGATGGTGTTGGTACCCACAGCAGAAAGCAAGAGTCTGGCCCAGTGGCAGGGGCCCTGTGAGGTGGTTGAACCCGTGGGAGAAGTAACCTACAAGGTGCGGCAGCCAGGATGCCAAAAACAAGAACAGATTTATCACATCAACCTTCTGAAACCCGGGCATGCACAAGAGGTGTGCATAAGTGTCCAAAAAGACCTAACGCAGGAAAACAAGCCTTCCAAACAGGTGAGAGTGTCTCCTGATTTACCACCAGACCAGAAGGATGAGGTGTCTGAGATGATCTTCCGGAACCAAGATGTGTTCTCGACAAAACCGGGTCAAACAACCGAGACGTATCACCATATTGTCACGAACCCTGGGGCCAGAATAACAATGAGGCCCTATCGGGTGCCAACGGCCAAAAGGGAGGAAATAAAAGCAGAAGTAAAAAAAACGCTGGAGTTGGGGATCATCGAAGAATCCCACAGTCAGTGGTCCAGCCCAATCATGCTGGTGCCCAAACCTGATGGCACCACAAGGTTTTGCAACGACTTCCGGCGACTAAATGAAGTATCCCAGTTTGATGTGTACCCCATACCTCGCATAGATGAGCTAGTGGACCTTCTGGGGAATGCCCGGTACTTAACTACTCTAGACTTGACAAAGGGGTACTGGCAGATTCCCCTTGAGGAAGATGCAAAGGAAAAGACTGCATTCTCTACACCAGAGGGTCTTTTTCAACATACTGTCCTCCCTTTTGGACTACATGGGGCCCCAGCTACTTTCCAGCGCCTCATGGATAAGCTATTATGCCCGCATAACAGTTATGCTGCTGCCTACTTGGACGATGTGGTCATTCATACCCCAGACTGGGAAAGTCACCTAGAGAAGGTGGAGGCAGTCCTTGATACCTTCAGGCGAGCTGGCCTTACAGCAAACCCTGCCAAGTACACTGTAGGGTTTACGGGGGCCAAATATCTTGGCTACATTGTGCAAAAAAGGTCGGGTAAAACTCCAAGTGAACAAGTTGGAGGCCATCCAAAACTGGCTGCGACCACGTTGCAAGAAACAAGTCCGGACATTCCTAGGTGTAGTGGGGTATTACCGATGATTTATCCCCCACTTTGCCACAAGGGCAAGCCCCCTGACTGACCTAGTAAAAGCCCGTGGACCTGATCTGGTGAGGTGGTCTGACGCAGCAGAGGAAGCATTCACAGACCTAAGGACCGCCCTCTGCAGTAACCCTGTCCTAATAGCCCCTGATTTCACCAAGGAATTTATCCTGCAGACGGATGCATCAGAAGTAGGGTTGGGGGCCGTTCTATCACAGATGGTCGGGGAGGAGGAACACCCAATTCTATACCTCAGTAGGAAACTCCTTCCGAGGGAACAAAAATATGCAGTGGTGGAGAGGGAGTGCCTTGCCGTAAAGTGGGCCATGGAAGCATTGCGCTACTACTTGCTCGGGCGCAGATTTGTCTCGTGACCGACCATGCCCCTCTTCAATGGATGCAGCGGAACAAGGAGAAGGACACAAGGGTGACCAGGCGGTTCTTATCCCTCCAACCTTTCCAGTTCCGTGTGCAACACAGAGCAGGGAGCCGTCATGGCAATGCCAATGGCTTGTCATGTGTGCACTCTCCGGCTTCCCAAGCTGCCCAACCCCTTGGTGTTGAACAGGGAGGAGGGATATGTGACAGACCCAGGCCAGAAGGGTGCAGGAGTCTGGTAGAGGGCAAATATACTGGTCACTGGATGAGTAGTTTTCTGTTCCCTGAGTGACCAGAGCAGGGTCTGCACTAGAGTAGTTAGGAACTTGCTAGAACCAGTTAAGGCAGACAGGCTGATTAGAACACCTGCAGCCAATCAAGGCAGGCTAATCAGGGCACCTGGGTTTTAAAAGGAGCTCTCTCCAGTCAGATGGGGAGGAGCCAGAGGAGAAGAAGTGCGTGTGAGGAGCTGGGAGCAAGAGACACAAGGAGCTGAGACTGAGAGGGTATGCTGCTGGAGGACTAAGGAGTACAAACATTATCAGACACCAGGAGGAACGTCCTGTGGTGAGGATAAAGAAGGTGTTTGGAGGAGGCCTTGGGGAAGTAGCTCAGGGAGGTGTAGCTGTCACACAGCTGTTACAAGAGGCACTATAGACAGCTGCAAATCCATAGGGCCCTGGGCTGGAACCCGCAGTAGAGGGGGGGCCCGGGTTCCCCCCAAACCTCCCAACTCCTGATCAGACACAAGAGGAGTTGATCCAGACTGTGGGGAAGACGACTGAGGTGAGCAAATCTGCCAATAAGCACAGGACCCACCAAGGTAGAGGAGGAACTTTGTCGCAGCATCTGACGAAGTGGGTATTCACCCACAAAAGCTCATGCTCCAAAACGTCTGTTAGTCTATAAGGTGCCACAGGATTCTTTGCTGCTTCAACAATCACGGTTCTCCAGGTTAGAGTACACTAACTTTTCCAAGGAACAATCAACCTGGCTCACAGGACTGACAGTCAGGAGACCTGGACTCTACTCCTGCTCTGTCACTTATCAATGTATAATCCCAAGCAGATCATTTAATTGCTACATACCTCAGTTTCTCAATCATGCTCAGTGCTGTATAAGACATAAATAAGATTATCTGTACCCAAGGGGCTCACAATCTAAAAGACGTGCACAAATAAGGGTTGAGAGGTCCTTAGTCTAAAGTGGGCTAGTATTTGTGGCCCTTATGGCAGATGATTCTTTAAATGGGATTTTAACTTGGAAAAGCTGGAGATTGGCGCTCTGAGATGGGGAAGAAATGCATAGGGGAAAGACTTCTGGAGCTGAAAAACGGGACTAATACTTCCCTATCTCATTCAGATGGTCAGCCTTAACCAGCAAGAACTGGATTTATATAGAGCCTCCCATCCAAGGCACTCAAAAGGGCTTTCAAGATCACTTGAGTCTCACCCTGATTTACAGGAGGTTGCAGAAGACAATGTGTTTGGTGGCTTTGCTCCTTTCCCCAGCCATAGAATCACAGAATATCAGGGTTGGAAGAGACCTCAGGAGGTCATCTAGTCCAACCCCCCGTTCAAAGCAGGACCAGTCCCCAACTAAATGAAATCAGACACACCACTCATTTTATACAGTTAGTGGTCTCAGCTCCAGGCAGACAGATCCATGACTGGAGCTTCATCAATACTGAATTTAGCTCCTCATACAGCGTAGATACTTGTGTCATTTTAACCATTGTAAGTCTAAGCCACATACTTATGTGTTTTGGCCCATTTTGCTGGCTTCTCTCAGCTTCTCAGCTAGTTGCCTTCCTCCTCCATACAAGGGAGCTGAGCATGTTTCTTGTGCCTGTTCCTGCACGGCTGAAAGGGGGGCAAGGAGGTGCCTGGCAATTTGGAGCAGTAGGGGTGACAGGAGCCTGCCAAACCAGGCCTTTTTCAGTGAAAAGCAGGGCAGAAGAAGACATAGTTCAGAGGGGAGCAAATGAAAGCTTGTAGGTTGGAAAGGAGCTCTGTTCCTGCACAGCCTTGGAACTGGACAGCCAGGTACAACATGGAGAGCCTACATCCACCAGAGCAGCACAACACCCCACCTCCCACCATTTGGAAACCTGCATCTAGCTCCATGCAAGAGCGTCTCGGTCCCTTTTGCATGCTGCTTGCTTCCCCAGCAGGCCCTGCAGAATAAAAGGGCTCCTCCTTCTGTGCATGTCTCCAATAGTCTCGCAGGAGTGATGTCCCACTGCTGCAATGCAAACACTAATGGCTTTACTTTGTGATACATTTTTAGATTATCGCCACAAAACCAAAGGTTATCAAATAGCTTAGTAATTAACAGCTACATACTTCCCGTTCTAATGCATAATTAGGTACAGTAACTCCTCAATTAACATTGTCCTGGTTAACGTTGTTTCACTGTTACATTGCTGATCAATTAGACATGCTCGTTTAAAGTTGCACAATGCTCCCTTATAACATTGTTTGGCAACTGCCTGCTTTGTCCACTGCTTGCAGGAAGAGCAGCCCGCTGGAGCTAGTGGTGGGGGCTTGGAACCAGGGTGCACTGGCAACCCCCTATCAGCTCCCCTAAGTTCCCTGTGCTGCAGCCGCCCAGCAGGCTATCAATTGCTGGGCAGTTCAGCTCTCTCTCCCCACTACTGCCTTGGAGCTGCTCCTGGGAGCCCTCCTGCTTGCTGTGCAGGGGGGTGGAGGGGGAAGAGGGATGCTAATGTCAGGGTGTCTCCCACCCCCTGCTGCTGTTCCCCATCTCCACAGAGCGGGGGGATACGACAAGGCTCAGAACAGAGGGAGCTTTCTGGCAGCAGCTGCTGTCTCAACTTGCTGATCTACTTAAAAAGGCAGTGTACTTAGAGTGCAGTCAGCGTAGTTAAATAGGCAATGCGCATCTCTCTCTCTGGGTATGTCTTCACTACCGGCCGGATCGGTGGGCAGCAATCGATCCATCGCGTCTAGTCTAGACGCGATAAATTGATCTCCTAGCGCTCTCTCATCGACTCCTGTACTCCAGCTCGGCGAGAGGCACAGCCAGAGTCGACGGGGGAGTGGCAGCAGTCGACTCATGGTGAGTAGATCTAAGCATGTCAACCTCAGCTACATTATTCACATAGCTGAAGCTGCGTAACTTAGATAGATCCCCCCACAGCATAGACCAGCCCCCCCCCCCCGCACACACACAGTGTGTCTCTCTGCCATGCTGTCTCCCCTCCCTCCATTTGTGCTGCTTTGTAGAGTGTCAGGCTAGATTAACAATGTGTTAATCCTTGAAGGCTCAGCTGAGTGCTAGTTCATCATTTAGTAGTAAGGCATTCCCTGGGAAATATCCCTCCCTCTTCCACTCTCTGACTCCACCACCTCAACCAAACTTCACAATCATCATTGCTGTGTGCAGTATTCAATTGTTTAAAACTTATACTGTGTGAGTGTGTGTATGTATGTATATAGTCCTTTGATAAAACTTTCCCTAGAACCTGACCCCCACCCCCTCATTTACATTAATTCTTATGGGGGCTAATTTAGCTACAACGAGTCAGGAAAAAGAAAATAATGCTTTTGCATAGGCAATCCAATAGTTTCAACTGAGCAGTTGTTTGAACAACCACAGTGTTTTGGTACAAACACGGGCTGCTAATCAATAGCTCAGTTATGAAGTCAAGTAAAGGTGGATTGTAAGGGAATCAAAATCAAAGACTTTTCCCTATATCATCTTTTTGTAGCTCACAGAATCCTCTGCACAGCCAGAGCAGCTATGGAGCATGTCTGCTACTGTCTCTGTCCCTTGACCAAACCACAATGAGGTCAGAGCCGTGCCCCAGGATGTATCACCAGCTTTTCTGACTGAAGTGATAACCCAAACACACTTGTCAAGACCGGATTTTCACGCATGCGGCTCTGCGGGTTGTTAAAGAGACAGACACCCAATAATGGTGAGCAAATTCAGTGTCCAAGGATGTTCTGATCCAACGCTGTAAAGCAGCAGGGCTCCTAGCAAAGAGGTAAAGGATGGTGCACCCGGCAGAGAAACTGGAACAAGGAGAAATAGTTGCTTGCTACCTACTCAGAGCTCACCAGAGGAGATGTGAGGGTCACAACTGATTACTTTGCACAGGCAGTGAGGAAGCTGCCTGTGAACTGGCTACAATTAGCAAGAGCCAGGTGGTATCTTGCCTGGGTTGCCAACTTTAGTTGGCTGAATTCCTGAAGATTTCATTACATGACATACTCTTTAATGAAAGATTCATCTTTGGTTCCTGGAAAGTCCAGGACAATCCTGAGGGGTTGGCAACCTTCCATGTGCTTGTAGCTTTCCACATGAGCTTGTACCAGCCTGCCCGGTGATGTTCTCTTCAAGTTTCACTTTTTTTCTTCTTTTTTTTAAACAAAATAACACCAGGGGAGTTGAGTTCAGAAAGGCAGACCTATGGCTGCAGCCATGCCGTGTGGGCTGAGTTTCCAACTGATCTGGGAAGCGAAACAGCTCAGTGCTCGAATGGAACCCAGATATCAAGAAAGGGTGTTGGGCAATCCAGCTGTTGACATGCCACCCCACAACTAAGCACTGAAGCATCACAACCAGATGCAGGGGGGAGCTTTCATGCTGGAAGTACTTTCTTCAGGCTAGATATAAAACCAAGGTCCTCATCACCCCTGGCTGTAACAATAGTAGCATCATTTTCATAAGGGGTACATTCCACTAAGCCAACTTTCCCGTGTAGAATCCATTTGGAAAGCTACACTGCCAGCCTAGGCTGCTCAGGCTCTCGCTTGACAAACAGAAATCACCATCCTCTAGCCCTCCCAATGTGTTTCTGTGCCCAAACACGGTCTGTTTGGACTATAAGCTCCTCACGACAGGGACAGAGGTTCTTCCCTTAAGCCCTGTACAGCCCCAAGGACACTTGTGGTCCTCGACTAGTTAACAGGTTGCATTAGGTTTCACACTTCCTGTCCTAACCGGCTGTGCACTGTTAAAAGGGCTACCACATCCCATCCCATCTCTGGCTACAATTAAATCGAGGAGGAGAAATACAGAAAATACCGAAAGAGTAGCCGTATCTGGACACCTGCCCGGTGGTCTAGTGCCCCCTCGAGTCCAAGTTCTGAGTGTTGCTGGCATCGGGACAACCTGGGGACATCCTGGTTGGTGGCAAGTGATAAGAAAGCCCTGTACGTGGCTCAGGTCAGCACTCCCCATCTAGTCCAGGAGCAGAGGTGAATGGCTCCAGAGGAATTGGCTCCCTGGCCATAAGAAAAGGACAGACATCATAGTGGAGAGATATGAAGAAGCGAAATCCACATGTACTGGCAACACAAGCAGAATAGAAAGAAAGATTCAAACTATGGAGTAGGGGGGGAAGAAATCTGATTTTGCATTTCTGGGGAAGTGGTGACTCAGTGAAGTTCTAGGGCAGCGTTTCTCAGCTTTTCTGATACCAGGCACCAACTTGCTGCCTTCCTAAACTGTGTCAGCGAGATCTCAGAGGTTGGCACCAGGCCATGGACTGGTTGTTGAGTAACACAGCTCTAAGGCATCGCACATGCGCACTCCCCATTACCATTGACAGGTGGGAAAGGGGGCAGCACGGTGCTTGATAGATACAGTCTGCTAGCCAGACCAAGCCCAGGGAAACTAGTTTGCTTCTAGAGAGAGGAAGGAGGGTCTATTCAGGATCATATAGAAAAGATTAGCAACTCCATAATGAAAGCTTTTCTCTCTCTCTCCCCTCCTCCCCCCAAATTGATCTTAAAACTGGAGCCAGGCATTGAGATTATAACTGCCTGCAGATCTAAACCTAGAGTCCCAATCCATCGCTCCCCACCCTTTTTTTTTTTTTGAGGGGTGGGTGTTTAAAGGAGACAAACAGAAACTTTTGAAGACCCCACGGTTCACTTCTGCAGCTCAAACTGCCCAGCTGCCTAGCAGAAGCGAGGCTCCCACAGCTCCCCATCACCACCTAGCTACTCCATGCCTGGGTGTGGTGCCCCTGCATGTTTTGTTAGATCCATACAATGCATGTTAAACCTAACCTGTCCTGGGCTGAGGAAGTGTCCTTCCTCCTGAAAGCTCCCAAAGCAGAGTTAGCTTCTTCCATCCCTGAAGCGCAGCCACCTCTGAACTGAAACATAGCTGCTGTTTAGCAGGACCCTGCAGCTACCATGTCCAGTTGGAGCTGAAGGAGGAATGTAGACAGACAGCATGTAACTACTGGAAATAGAATTTGGCTCATACACTCCACCTCAAAACACCACTGCCTCTGTGCTATCATAATTGCCAAGGGATTTTTCACCAACTTCAAGTATCAAAGTATTTTTCATATTTCATGCGAGAAGCAGCCCAGCACCTATGACACAAAAATTCAGAAAGAATTGCACGGTGCAGGAAACATGCCATCACTCCTACTCCTGCAAAACAGTATGTTACTCGGCCAATAACCCTACGGAAAGCAATGGGACTACTTGTACAGCAAGTACTACTCAAGTATGAGCAAAGATGACAGAATCTGGGTCTATACAAACACCAGAACTACTACACACGGGTTTTATTTTACAGTCTCCCAAGTCAGTACAGACCAGGCCTACCCAGCTCGAACTGACAGGCTCACAGAACAAGGGAAGGCTGCAGGCCACTATCACAACAATACGGCATCAGCCTTCTAAGGCTTTTCACAATGCTGAGACACAAGAGTCACAAAAGTTTTGCCACCGAAATCAAATCGAAGTAGATTTTGCAACCTTGGGCAAAGTTAATTAGTTGTGCTATATGCTAGAATTCTGTTTGTTTAGCTGGACCCTAAAGTATACAGGATGGGCAATGTGGGCATGTTTATGTTATCACAAATTTAACTTGTTTCCTAACTTTTCTGCATTTAAATTTGTAACCCTAATGTGAGAACAGCTGGTTCTGTGTTTAAGGCACTGGGCTGGGACTCTGGAGATCTGGGTTCAATATGTGGCTCAACCACAGTCTCCATGTGTGACTGTGTGCAAGTCACTAGATTTTTTTGTGCCTTAGTTTCCCATCTATAAAATAGAGATAATACGTCCTTCCTCCAGCCCTTTGTCTGGCTTGTATTTTTAGATTATAAACTCTTTGAGTCAGGGACAATCTGTCTGTCTGTATGTATGTACAGCGCCTGGCACAATGGGGCACTGATCTCAGCAAGGCTTCTAGACCTTACTATACTACTAATAATGATGTTAAATTAACTTACACTTTTGCATATTTAATATAAAAATATACAATGAACATAGAAGGGGGGTTATGCATGTTGCCAAAGGAGCGACTGAAAAGGCTAGAAAGGTTACTTCCTAACTTTTAAGAGGTGATATTCTGAACTGAGTAAAAACAATTGTTTACAAAAGTAGTAACAGACTCTTCTTTCAAGGGAGAGATTTCACGACAAAACGGGAGCGGATTCATGACCAAACATCGAAGCAAACTGATGGATATATGATAGACCATTCTGATGGAGTGCTGGAAAGCTTTCCGGCAGCTTTTTAAAAATTAGGATTGCTTATGTTTAACTACTTAAGCAAAATTACCTGAAGCGAGTACTTCATACTCCTAAATACAGCTCTTTCTGATAAGAGCTTATGATTTTAGATAAAATGTACACCGCTCACTAGGCATTCTAAGCATCCTCACCTCCCAATTAAGTCACTACTTGCGGAGAAAACTCAGCAACATACCAGATCAGGCCATTACTTTTGTTCCATTATCTCATCTCACTTTCTTTCCAAGTATGCTGTACTCCCTCTGGCACATCTTCCTTGGGATAAACCCTCCCACCAGGTTAATTGCTTTCCAGATACTACCTGCTTATCCAAAGACTTGCAACTCACAACTCTAAATGCAGCCATATGAAGCTTCAGGATTCAGCCAGTGGCATCTGGACTCCAAGTGAAATCTCCCAAGAGCAATAGACAATCAGGAAAGAGAGAAATTAACAAGTACACCTAGACTTTCTCATCCACCGAGAGCCATATAAAATGTGCTAATGCACCTAATTATGATTTAAATTATGTATAAGAGCTTCTGCCAAGCACAGTCTGAAGTTTCTTTATTGTTAAGATGGAAGTTGCTTAAGAATGGTCCAATCATCAGATTACTAATTAGATTTGGAAAAAACATTTCCCCACTTCAGTTCTGATTTAAAGTGTAGGTTTGCTGGGTGTTTAGTGTTTGTTCGGTTTTCTGATAGAAAAGAAAGACACGTGGCTTTTGTCTGATGAACAGCCAGCCTGTAAAGTGGTGCAGGAGTGCACAAGTGTACGTGATCCATTACAGGTTATTGTATTGTAATCTGAAGTCCCTGGATTTACTGTACTTTGACTTGTCAGAAAATTACTGCAATTTTAGCTGTTTTTTAGACATAATCAAACTTTTTTGGAGGAAAGACAGCACGTACATCTTCACATACCTCTCCTCACATCCATCCATCCACCCACCCTCCCATTCCTTGGATTTTTATACTTGAAAATAAAGTATTTCATTCCATATCAGATTTGCTCGTCTGTATTTTGCAAACACCATATGAGACTTCCCACTGCTGCTACCTGGACTGGCACGCATTCACCCATACTAATGACACTGGCTGCAGGCACAGGTGATGTCACCTGGAAGAAGCAACCTAAGCCAGCTAATGACTGCATGCTGGACAGTCAGGAAAACCATTCTTTGTCTGTTGGCTCACATCAAAATAGAAGAAGCTTTTAAAAAGATATACAATAAATACATTACTGAGAAATGTGGATCAGATGGGGAGAGACTGACAGACAAACATGAAAACATTGCAACTCTGATTGACCAGTACCTGGTTAAAATACTTGATGAACCCACGTCTGATCATATCCTCCACTACTGACTCAGCTGCCACAGTGTCAACCAGCTCTGGATTTCACGTCTGGAGCAGAGTTACTTTGCTGGGGACAACCAGATTTAATGGGAGGGAACACCTACATTTTGAAAAATCCTCTCTCTCTCTCTCCTGTCCGTCAGCCCTCAGCAGTCATGCATTTTGCAACAACTATCAGAAATCAGGCTAGTTCATGATGGCTACATTGAGGAGGCAAATGGGGAATAGCAGACACTTTAATTTTCTAGCTATAACTTTTTACTTTGCAAAGGTATTAATCCAGGTATAAAAACATAATAAGTATTTCATTCTAGAGCTCTCCCTCCACCCTTCACAAGTTACTCATAATCTGGTATCATAAGATCATCAGGGCAGGGACTTTTATAGACAAATATTTGTTCTAAAATTATATTTGAATATATAAAATATTAAGAACAAACATAAGAATTTAGACAAACTTGCTAGACACATGCCTTAGTGGCCAGTTGAGAAGCTTTCATATTGGCCTCTTCCCTACCTGTCTTCCTCACTCCGTTTGTTATAGTTCTTCAGGCCTGAACCTGAAAACACTTCATACCCAGCAGAGTGATTATCACCATGAGCAGGACTATCTCTGTCAGTGGAACTCCTCATGGGAGTAATTTACTGCACTCAACAGAGTTTGCAGGATCAGACCCTTAGAGCGGATGATCTTTAGCGCACAGACTCTCCATCAGTTATCTGTGCCGGAAGCAGGATCAGAACCCACAACCTCCAACTGCCAGTTCTGTACTCTGCCCATGGTAGAATTGTATTGTGAGCACTTTGGGGTACATCAGCAGTTGGATCTCAGCCAGTGTCAGTTTAAAGAAATGTTTTCTGTCTACTAGAACAACATACAAGCTGCTTAAAAATAAAACCTTTGCCAAACAAGCAAGATTTCCACTTGAAGTTCTGTGAGTTGGGTCTATCCTTAGTCAGAGGCAAGATTTATTCCCTTGCACTTTCCCTCTTTTTTGAGGAAGTATGTTCTTATTCATATTTAACTATGAGGAGAGATGAAAGACCACAATCCGGCCTCAAAGAAGTCACATCTTTGAACTCAAAGTCAGCATGGTTCTCACAAGAGCAGAGCGCCAGGGCTACCCTGGAATAAAACAAAAAGCATTTACTCTTTCCCTTGAGCAAGGGGGGAAACAAGAAGATGCAAAGATGGCGGTGGGCGTAGAAGTGAACTATTAGGTTCAAGGAAATGTTATTTGAAAGGAAGCCATTATGGCTATATTGCCACAATCCTGTAAGCCACTCACAATCAGGCCTGGTTAGTTCAGGGACAGATTTGCTCAAGAAAATTGCCAGCCCTGTTGATGAGTCAGTAGAAGACATTCCACTCTGAGAATGTATCAAACAGATGGCCCATGGATGGCATGCAGATACACAATGCTCCTGGAGATACCATTTTGGGGATAAATAAAAACAAGGCCATGACCTGATTACTTGTCATTAACGATATCATAGCGATTTGCACAGAATCACATAGAGTTTAAGGCCACAAGGGAGCATTAGATCATCTAGTCTGACTTCCAGTCTATCACAGACCACTCAATCTCACTCAAATTTTCACAAAAGCCGGGGTGTGAATCCCAGCGTACTGTCTAGATTCCAGCTGGAGTAGTTACATTGTATCTGACCCAAATTCCACTTACAACTCTCACCGGTGGTGGTGGGGAGGGGGGAATTTACCCATCTGTTTTTAGAAGAGAAGTGGAAAGTAACTCAGATGAAGCAAAATTTTCAACACATTCCACGACAGTGATGGCTGCCTTTCAGCGGCCAAGGTAATGACCCTTACATAGTTTATCTACATCAGCAGTAGGCTTGGCGGTGAGATCCTTCTAGATGGAAGGCATTATGGGTACATTTTTCCAGAGTGCCTGAGTGACTTAAGTAGCTTAAATCCAGTTTACTTCCAATGGGAACTACACTCCTCCGAAGTCACTTAAGCCCTTTGGAAAAGTTTATCCTAAAACCAGGTGGTGCTGGCAGCACTCTCTTACAGTGGGAAGTGCTGGGCAATCTTACTATGACCTAGTTTTCAGTTGTTTACAACTCTGCCAAACTTTAAACATTTAAGCTAAAATTTTCCATTCCAGCGGACTTGTTTTTGGAGTTTCAGCTGTTTCTGACTAGTCTATTAATTGTACGTGATCATGTAATTAAGGTCTGTGTCATAATGCATATGCACAATGGGGCTGATTAAGGGCGCACAGGCAATTTGAATTCAATAGTTGACATGGCAATCTTCATGTTCTTTTAACATAGTTTTTCTTTGTATGTAATATAAATACTCTGTATTTATTATGGAAAAAAAGGGAAAATATAAGCTGAGACCCTGATTAAATCAACTCTGCAGTGCTCATTCATAAGTTACCTCCTTAGGTTCTGCTCCTCTGTGCAGAGCTATGCTGTGCACTCATCAGCTCCCGTGCTCGTTTTCTTTTTGTTTTGAGCGCTCCTCTCAAGGATTCTTCTCACTTAAAATAAAAACACAAACAAAACCACATGTACTTAGAAACGTATTACCCAGTGCTTGGAGGCATTGTGCAAGGGAAGCTATTAGCACATTGGCTGGAAAGCATGACTCCCAAGTCTCTAAACAGCAAAGAGATCCATCAAAAGGACAGCTACCTGTTCCGTAACTGGCGTTCTTCGAGATGTGTTGCCCATGTCTATTCCACAGTAGGTGGCCGTGCTCGCCACGTGCACCGGTGCCAGAAGTTTTTCCCTTAGCAGTACCCACAGGGGGAGTGCTGCTGCAACCCCTGGAGTGGCGCCCCTAAAGTGCGCTATAAGGGGAGCCGCATGGTCCCCACACCCTCAGTTCCTTTTGCCGGACCAACTCGGACAGAAGAGGAGGAGGGCGGGATGTGGAATAGACATGAGCAACACATCTCGAAGAAAGCCGGTTACAGAACAGGTAACTGCCCTTTCTTCTTCGAGTGCTTGCTCATGTGTATTCCACAGTAGGTGACTGCAAGCTGTGTGTGATGGAGGTGGGTAGGAGTTCACAGATTCCCTGGCTGAAGCACAGCTCTACCGAAACCAGAGTCATCCCTGGCATGGGAGATAATAGCATAGTGCAACGTGAACGTGTGTACTGAGGACCAGATAGCGGCTCTACAGGTGTCCTGGATAGGGACATGGGCCACAAAGGCAGCCGACGAGGCCTGAGCCCTTGCTGAGTACGCCCTCATGATAGGTGGTGAGGGAACCCCTGCTAGGTCGGAGCACGTGTGGATGCACGACGTAATCCACCGGGAAAGCCTCTGGGTGGAGATCGGTTGACCCTTCATGCGCTCGGCTGAAGCAACAAAGAGTTGCGAGGACCGCGGAACGGCTTAGTCCAATCCAGATAAAAAGCTAGCGCTCTGTGCACATCGAGCAATGGAGGCGGTGTTCCTTGTTAGAGGCATGAGGTTTGGGGCAGAGGACAGGCAGGAAGATGTCCTGGCCCACGTGAAAGGTGGAGACCACCTTAAGGAGGAATGCAGGGTGTGGGCAGGGCTGCACCTTGTCCTTGTAAAAGACCATGTGTGTGGCGGGGGTCACAGGTCAGGGCCCTGTGCTCCGAGACCCGCCAGGGTGACGTGATAGCCATGAGGAAGGCTACCTTCCATGAAAGTTGAGACCATGAGCATGTGGCCAGGGGTTTGAACGGGGGCCCCATGAGGTGGGATAATACCAAGTTTAGATCCCACTGGTGAACAGGGGTTCTAGCATACGGAAAGGACCGGTCTAGCACCTTGAGGAAACGTCCAGTCATGGCATGGGAGAAAACAGAGCAGCCCTGGACCGGTGGATGGAATGCCGAAATAGCCCCCAGGTGCACCCTGACAGAGGAAGGCACCAGGCCCTGAGTTCTAAGGTGAAGGAGGTACTCAAGGATAAGCTGGAGCAGGGCAGCCATTGGGGAAGTACCCCACTCTCCCGCCCACCTGGAGAACCTGGACCACTTCGCTAGGTAGGCTTGGCACGTGGATAGCTTCCTACTTTCTAGGAGGACATGCCTGACCCCCTTCAGAACACCTTGTCTCCTCCGCATCTAGCCATTGAGCATCCCGCTGTCCATTGGCCTGCTAAACCCAGGGCTGTGAGTTCAATCCTTGAGGGGGACATTTAGGGATTTGGGGATTAATCCTGCTTTGAGTAGGGGGTTGGACTAGATGATCTTTTGAGGTCCCTTCCAACCCTAATAATCTGTGATTCTAAATGGAGGGCAGCCAGGTTGAGGTGGAGGAGGCGGCCCTGGTCCTGGGAGAGTAGGTCCAGGTGGAGCGGCGATGGCCATGGAGGGGCCACAAGCAAGCCCAGGAGGGTCTTGTACCAATGTTGCCGGGACCAGCCTGGGGTGATCAGGAGGACACATGCCTTCTCCATTTTCACTTTCGCCAGGACCTTGCCTGTAAGGGGAAATGGAGAAAAAGTGTAAAGGAGTTGACTCAACCACGACAGGAGGAAGGCATCTGAGATCACGTTCCTCCTCCCCGGAACAGAACGCCAGTTCTGTCAGGTCACAAACAGGTCTACTTGGGGAGTGCACCGTACTCAGAATTGCTGGTGAGTGACCTCCGAGTGGAGTGACCACTTGTATTGGGAGGCGAAAACTCTGCTCAAGCCATCGGCCTGTGTGTTGTTGACACCTGGCAGGAGGAAAGCCTTCAGGGAGATGTCATGAGCTATACAGAATTCCCAGAGGCTGAGGGCTTCCCGGCAAAGGGCTGAGGACCTCATACTGCCTTGTTTGTTGATGTAGAACATCGTGGTGGAGTTGTCCATGAGTACTCTGATCACCTTGCCCCACAGTTGTGAGCTGAACGCACATAGGCTAAGCATATTGCTCTGAGTTTCCTGATGTTTATGTGAAGGGACAACTCCGAGACCAACCATATCCCTTGGGTTTGTGAATTCTCTACGTGGGCCCCCCAGCCCAAATTCAACGCATTGGACACTAGGTCTAGTGACGGGGTCGGGTCCCAGAAGGGAATTCCCTGGAGCCTATTGACCGGGCAGGACCACCATTGTAGCATAGCGATCACCGGCACTGGTACCAAGAGGACTTTGTCCAGTTTGTCCTGGGCCTGGGAGAATTCTGAGGCCAGCCAGAGTTGGAGGGGCCTCATCTGAAGCTTGGTGTGGTGGACCACATATGTACATGCCGCCATGTGGCCCGTGACCGAGGCTATGAGTCCCAGGGTCTGGAACCTGTCCAGGGGAAGAGAGGCTGTGGCCCTGGAGGCATCCAGGAGAGCGCCTATGAATTCTATGCGCTGCACTGGAACCAGTGTCGACTTAGCCTCGTTTACTAGGAGGCCTAGGTTGGCACACATACCCAATAGCAGCTCCACATGGTTCTGTACCTGGGACCACGAGCTGCTCTTGAGTAGCCAGTCGTTGAGGTAGGGAAAGCTCTGTACCCCTTGGCGTCTGAAGTAGGCCGCCACAACCGCCATACATTTTGTGAACATCGTGGGCGTGGTGGACAGGCCAAATGAGAGGACTGTAAATTGATAGTGGTCCTGTTCCACTAGGAAGCAAAGAAAGCATCTGTGCCCTTCGAATAAATGGACATAGAAATATGAGTCCTGAAGGTCCAGGGCCACATACCAATCTCCAGGGTCCAGAGAGGATATGATGCATGCCAGAGAGACCATGTGGAACCGGCATTTTGCCATGAACCGATTGAAGTCTCGTAAATCCAGGATAGGCCTGAGCCCTTCTTTCGCCTTAGGGATAAGGAAGTAACAGGAGTAAAACCCTTTTCCCCAGAACTCCCACAGAACCTTCTCCACAGCTCCCAAGCTCAGGAACCAACCCTCTTCCTGCTCTAGCAGGGGTAAATGCGATGGGTCCCCCCTGCAGTCTGAGGGCGGGAGGGTGGGTGTGAGACAAATTGTAGCCTGTAACCCTGGGAAATGGTGCTGAGCACCCGCGGTCCGATGTTATTCATGACCATTGTGCAAGGAATGTACACAAACAGTTGCTGAAGGCAAACTTTATTGGTAGGAGGGTCCTCTCGGGGGCCACCCGGGTACACCCGGCGTCAAAGGCATCCGGACATCCGGAGAGGCCTGAGTTGATGCAACCAGGCTGCTTCACTCAACCTAAGTCGGAGCTTTAAAGCCCAGGGGGGGAACTGGGGCTGCCTGACGCGGGTCTAGCCTCACCACCTGGTTTGTCTCGATGCCTCTGAGAAGATAGGGCCTTCCTCTGCTTCTTAGATGGGGAGCAGTGCCGGCCACTGGAAGGTGCTGGGAGGTCACTTTGTACCGAAGATGAGGTGCCTGGTGCCGGATCCACTTGGCACACCGGGGCTGGGGACAGTGCCGACTCCATGAGAAGGGCCCCAAGTCTAATGTCTCTTTTTCAGTTCCAGGTTTAAAGGACCTGCAGATCTTACAGCGGTCGTTGATGTGGGATTCACCCAGGAAGTGGAGGCAATCAGCATGCAGATCACTTCTGGGCATCAAACGCCTGCAAGACTCACACGATTTAAACCCTGGGGCCCAGGGCACAGACTAACTAACTAAGCTGAAAACTTATTGAACTAACACAGGTACTCCTCACAAGGAAATGAGTTCTGGGACGAGCTGCAGCGAAGCTGGGGCAAGTAGTTCTGATGCACCTTCACTGGCGGCAAGAAGGAACTGAGGGTGGGGGAGCGCGTGGTTCCCCTTATAGCGCAATATAGCTCCCCCTACAGGTACTGCTGAGACAAAAACTTCTGGCACCGGTGCACGTGGTGAGTGCACACACCTACTGTGGAATACACATGAGCAAGCACTCGAAGAAGAATGAGACGGTCTCTCCCAAGCCTGAACACTCCCACGTGCTAGAACCCCGGGTAAGAAGGGACTAGCAAAGGCAGCCTGGAATTCTCCTGACACCATCCTGCAGTGCTGAGTGCAACCAATTCCCAATGACGTCACATGGCAGCTGAGAACACCGTGCAGCTCGCAGGATCAGGTCCAGAGTGAATGGCAATTCAATGGGGGACATGATGCAGAGAGCTCTGGGACAGAGCACACAGTCCTGTTTATTCCTTAACAAACCAGAGTGTTCAAGGGGAAAGTAGAGCTCCAGAATACCAACTCAGCCCAGCAGGAAAAGATGGTTCGCACGCTGGATGCCAACTGGCCATGTGGCAGGTTTTGATGCCCAGCCCAATCCCTCTCACTGCTATAGCTAGACCAGTAAAAAAAAAACAACTAATGAACACTTTTAGTCAGAGGATCACAAGCCCTATGAAAGAGCAGTGTGCCCAGTTATATAGACAGCATGGTTCAGAAAAAGGCACAGAACTAAGAGTTAGGAGAGTTGGGTTAGTCCCTAGTTATGCCACTGACTTGCTATGTAACCCTGGGTAAGTCACTTCACCAAACCGTATCCCTCCTCTACGAAATGAGGGGTAAGGAGACTCACCCACTTTGTAATGCACTTTGACATCTACAGGGGAATAACTGATAAGTGTTAGAAGCAGTAAGCAATCATTACACTGCGCACAAATACACCGTTACCCCGACAGGGCTGCTGGGGGGAAATGTGGGGCAATTTGCCCCAGGCCCTGCAGAGGCCCCGTGAGCCCTGGCCGAAAATCCCTTCCCTGGCTACTCACCCGGTAGCAGTCCGGGTCTTTGGCGGCACTTCAGCGGCGGGTCCTTCAGTGCTGCTGAAGACGTGGAGCGAGTGAAGGACCCGCCGCCGCCGCCGCCGCCACAGACTCGGAGCGAGTGAAGGACCCGCCGCCGCCGCCGCCGCCACAGACTCGGAGCGAGTGAAGGACCCGCCGCCGTCGCCACAGACTCGGAGCGAGTGAAGGACCCGCCGCCGCCGCCGCCACAGACTCGGAGCGAGTGAAGGACCCGCCGCCGCCGCCGCCACAGACTCGGAGCGAGTGAAGGACCCGCCGCCGCCGCCGCCACAGACTCGGAGCGAGTGAAGGACCCGCCGCCGCCGCCACAGACTCGGAGCGAGTGAAGGACCCGCCGCCGCCATAGGCTTGGAGCACCGGCCGGTGAGTACAAGCTTCGTAGCAGGTGGCACTTTATTTTTTATGTCCGCTCCCTCGCTTTGCCTCAGGCCCCCTGAATCTTCTGGGCGGCTCTGCACCCTGATATAATGAGACCCGATATAACACGAATTCGGACATAACGCGGTAAAGCAGTGCTCCAGGCGGAGCTGGGCTGCGCACTCCAGTGGATCAAAGAAAGTTCAATATAACGCAGTTTCACCTGTAGCACGGTAAGATTTTTTGGCTCCCGAGGACAGCGTTATATCGCTATAGAGGTGCATGGCATTTATGTCTGTGTCTTATCCAGATACCATGGAGATGGGAGGTTATAAATCCTTAGATAGCTAGTCAGGAATAGAACCCAGGGGTCCATATTCCCAGCTCCATGCTCAGTCATCTAGTTCAAAAGTAAACTCCTCTAGCTTGTCAACTCCCCTTACAGAACAATACTCCCATTAAGTGGTAACTGACAGCTGAGAAATCAGGTTTCTTTGGTTATTCCCTGTCATAAAATAATCTGAGTATAATAATTCTTTCATAGATTTCACAAGGGACCAGCTAGTCTGACCTCCTGCATAGCACATGCCAGAGAATTTCCTCTATCAATTGTTGCATTGAGCCCAACAGCTCACACTACCTTTCTGTATCAGTTTTCCCCAAACTCAATTCATAACTCCATCTTACACACGCTGCGGATGCAGACAATCTCCCCTGATCATAGCAGGTAAGCAGAGAGAGATCTGATACAAATGCCCTTTAATAACCCTGCTCTACTGCAGCTTGGATTGCTGTGTAGCAGCTGACACTTTTGCTTTGTACGGCATTTCCTTTTGTTAAAAACCAGTAACAATGCTGCTCATCAGGGCCATCCACATCCTGCCTTCACCCTCCTACACACAGGCTTTTGACACTTCTGACATACCAAAAATGGTACTGCAGCACATAAATCAGAGCCAGAACATCTTCATCTTCATCTCCCTCACTCCACACCAATTGAAGAGGCACTCTAGAGAGGCTACTTTCATTAATACGTTCCATAGTCACAGCCTTTCACGTGGTCCCAGCCCTACCCCTGTTCCCTTCGCTCTTTGGTTTGGTAGCTGATATGTTGGACCCTGGTGACAAGACTGATAACTTCTTATAAAGGCTCCCCCCACTTCATTTCTCTCTCGCGTGCAGAAAAATAGCTCCCAAGTTCACTAAAGCACTTGGCCTTCCTGCTACAAAGTAAGAACTCTCCCAAGTAAACACAACGTAAACCTAGCCCCTCTTTCTCTTGGCAAAACACAAGACATGGCAGATTTCCATGAGCATAAGACGACAGCGTGACTGCAAATCTGGAACTTAAGAGCCATGTTTTCTTTTATTTTCTTTTTTCAAATTGAAAAGTCCTTGCAGAGTCCTCCAGGCAGATTTCTAGTTCACAATCAGCAAAGCTGATGAACTTAACTAGATATTCACTGCATAATATATGCCTCAGAAACAAGCAAAGAACACTGTGTGTATCCACGTATGTGCATACCGCCTTAAGCAGTTATCATAGGACAGGTTGTTTGAACAGCAGTCTGTAAAAGTATCTGAACTGCAAGCTTTAAAAAGGTGCATTACTTCTTTTTAAAAAAACACGTTAGTCCAAACCAGGAGCGGCGCCAGGGTTTCTGACGCCCTAGGCGGACGGCCATTTCGCCGCTCCCCGCGGCCCCGGTGAAGCTGCCACAGTGTTTCCGGCGGGTGGTCCGCTGGTCTAAATGCTCCGGTGGACCTGCCGCAGGCATGACTCCGGTAGATCCACCGGAGCCTTTAGACCAGCGCACCGTCCGCCGAAATGACTGCGGCAGCTCCACCGGAGCCTTTCCAGCAGCGGACCGTCCGCTGGCATGACTGCGGTAGGTCCATCGGACCTGCGTGCCGCCCCCCCAGCAAAATAGCGCCCCCTAAAAATTCTGGCGCCCTAGGCCATTGCCTAGGTCACCTAAATGGTAGCACTTTTCAGAAGTGACTAGTGATTTGGGTGCCCAACTTGAAGCATCTTAAAGGGACAAATTGGGCAGCCAAAATTTGAGGTACGCAAAGTCACTGTACCCTTGAAAAACTTAGGCCACAATTAAGATATTTCAGCTTTAAATAAACAGCATGTAAATATTAGTTATACAGTGCCATAGATATGCGGTCCCTTACAGACATAAACTCAAGTTCCTTCCTTAAGGAACTTGAAGTCCAAATTTGACAATGTAACTCTTCCAGCGTATAATAATTATTATTGATACTACATTAGTTAACCTGAATTTAGCTCACCCACAAAAAGAATGGCAATTTCTCTCCACTTCTCAGTAGAGACTTCACAGAAAAGCACTACCAAGATTTCATTTAAAAAGGTACCACCAATGATTTGGTAGGTTGTCAGAAGTGAAGGACAAGGTGTGCTGCATTAATCTGGTTCTTTGATTGTTCGGCTCCTTGCAGTTGCCTAGCTAGTTTAGGCATTGGAACAGTGCCTACCACCAAAATATTCAAGCCTTTAGCAAGTTACTATTAGAAGTCGGCCTTGGCCACAGTTGGCTTGTACAAGAAAAGCCACCGAAGCACCAAACCTTGCTGACTGATACCTCAAAGCTACCACATGGTAGCATCTGAAGTTACCATAGTCATCTCCTGTATTCAGAACAGGAAATAATTATGGCAACAAGTAGCAGGTGCTGGCTTTTGCCAAGCTCTTAAAAAAAAAACAAAAAAACAAAAAACCCAACTCTATAGTGGCTCTCCCAGTCATTAGCACAAATCAGTACGGATCTGCCTTGTAACTGCAGTGACATGACAATACAGCCTACATGCGGCTTCTTAGCCTTCTGGCTAAGATCAAGTGTAGTATGCTGGATATGCAGCTATGAGAATGAAACATTATCCCACATTCTGTGAGCAATCATCGGTTCATATATTTTTCCTATCCATGGTTATATCATTTTTAATGCACATGAAGTGACACACCTGGGGATATTTGGTATATGTATTCAACAATTTATGTGTTTTATAATTTGAAATATTTTCTAATAAAAGTTTTAATCTACTTCAATATTTGATGGGCCTTTCATCAGCTGGATCACCGCACAGCCTTGCAAGGGGATGGACTCTGATGCAATGGCTCATTATCAGGGGATGGAGAAGACCGTACATAAATGATTGCCAGGGACTGGAAACGAAATCTATGCTCTTCTTAGAGTGGACTACACTTAGTGTGAAAGACACAACTTCAGGCTGACCCTGAGATCCACCTAGAAACAACAGATTGATATGCAGCTGCCCGCTCAGTCAAGCAGAGGGACAGAGTACATTGCACCAATGCTCAGCATTCTTTGCTGACTGCTTCTCCAGTACTGGTCCTATTTCCAAATCCTGATTTTAAAGCTCTAGCAACCAAAGAGAGAAATGGAGAGGAGCTATTACTGTGGGAGTGGACAGGGTGAAAAGGGGGCACTTTTTGTCAGCAACAGAGCAGCGAAGTTGGTGTGGGCTCCTAAGAAGCGAGGGGAAGGGGGAATGGGTTTGGGGGGAACTAAAAAACACAAGAAAGCAAAAACACCAAACAAACAGAAATGCAATCAGGCAGCGTTGTACCTTTAGTATTTTGCATTTATATTGTTCATCTGCCTGTGAATATAGATTGCAAGTCATTTGGGGCAAGGACTGCATCTGTCTTTATGTTTGCAAAGCACTTTGCACAACAAGGCCCCGATTTTGAGCAGGGACTCAAGGTGCTACCAGAACACAAATAATTAATAAAAACCAATGGACAGTGCAGGGCAGTGGAAGTGATGGGGACTCCCAGGCTCGAACCTGCAGTCTGCCCAGCAGTCTCAGCAGACAGTCCTTGTCTATAGAATTTACTACTGCTGAAAATGAGGCTGAATCCACGTCTTGTCACTTGTAGGGCATAATGCAGGATGTCCTCCTCTGCACGTTTTTGCTTAATAACCAAATCGCAAAACAGCCTTAGGCACTTGACCTGGAAAGTAAAGCAGCTGTATTTGTTTCCTCTAAAGTACAGCTGGCTTTAATCTGGAGAGGAAGGGTGCTTCAGAGTTGAGTGGAAGGAACTGATGTTCTGAATGTATTTAATCAGATGCTACAGCAGGGGTCGGCAACCTTCGGCACGCGACCCACCAGAGTGATCCGCTGCTGGGCCAAGAGACACTTTGTGGACATTGACCTGTCCGCAGGCACATGCAGGGTACCGTGCCTGCGGACGGTCAATGTAAACAAAATATCTTGCAGCCTGCCAGCAGATTACCCTGGTGGGCTGCATGCTGAAGGTTGCAACTCCTGTGCTACAGTGATGGAAGGAAACCTTAGTTGCATAATTTAATATTAATAGGTCAAATTCGTTCCTTTAACCCATAACCCACTGACATCAATGGGTTCATCCTAGATATGAAACAGGCAAATCAGTCTCAATCTCAGTGAGGAAGAACTGTCTACTAAGAAGGAGAAGACAGTGCATTCTCTACTGCCCACATTTTCCCTGGGTTTCCTGGCCAACGACAGAGGCCAGTAGCGGAGAGGTTTGTGTGCTGTGGAAGCTCGTTCACTAGGAACCAGAGGAAGAACTTCTACGTCAGTCCACAAAGTCCACCACGTGTGCACTCACTCACTTGCCCAGAACAGAATTCAGGGTTCTGCACTTTCCCTTACAGAGACAGCCAGAACCTAAATCCCTTCTTCTGCTTGTGTGCTTTAAGTGTCCACAAAGACAAATGAAACACACATTGTCCAAACATACTAGGATGTTTATGCACACACTGCATCTGTTACTAATCCTGAGATTTTTAAGTTTTGCGATTTTTTCTAATAAAAAGATTTTCAGGTCACCTGTAAGATGTGAAAACTCAGCTAAGAAAGAAAGCCTGTCAGATGGTCTCTCATCAAGACATTATCTGTTCTCAGGGCACAGACTCAGAGCCCTGTGAACTCCCTACACCATCTGGATATTTGAACTCCACAGTCCTACTGCTACTCTTTTGATGTGTTACTGTTTGAGGAGGTGGCATTCCCAAAGATCTTAAAAGATTATAGGAATCTTGGGGGAGGGGGGAAAGAGATATTCAGCTTTACAAAAACATTGTGAAACAAAAGGTTTTAAAGAAACATTCAAGTTACGTTTCTCTTGCCGCTCCAGTCTTTATTCTCTGTTGTTTTGCCAGGCAAATGGGGGCTGTGTTTGGCACAAAACCAGAAAGGAATTGCACACATTGCAGAGACAATGTTTACAGACATCTGTCATTCACACCAGTGTCAACCTTTAACCAAGTGCCTCGCCTCCATTGTCCAAAGGAGAAAAGCAAATGACAGATGTCTGCAGCAGAGAGACTCAGCAAGCATCGTGTTCATGGAAGAATAACTCTACAGACAGAAAAACAAGCTTCCCCCTGAGCAAGCAGATCCCCATTACTCAGATTCAGGTACAAAGTTACAGAGCTTAGCAACCAGAAGCCAGAGACTACACAACCTTCGTATCTAGGTCACTCACTTAGAATGGATTTAGCTGATCTCAACGACAGAGAAATTTCAAAACGCCACCATCAGGGATATCCAAACTCAATACCTCACTTCCTTGGCCACCAGTGCATGGAGGTGCTGAGAAGCCAGTCAGCTCAGTGAGTGCATGCACAATGAGAGACTTGCTCTCAAGTGACCCCTTCAGTCCACACAGCAGTCGATGGTGCTGGAGAGCATCACACCCAGCCCCTCCTTGTTTGAAAGGGAGAGATGACCTCCGCACTTGGGGATTTGAGAGTGATGTGAAAGAGGAAGAGTTCCCAGAGGAGTCTGATGTAGAGTATAATGACTGAATTCACAGGACAGTTTTTGTGGCCCTTCTCCCCCAGAATAGTTGTGAAACCCTCTCCCGCAGGAAGATACTTTCTTGGGCCATCTTCATCAGCTGCCACTGGTTCCCGGGGTTCAGCAGGGGAAAGAAAACAGACAATTACTTCCACACTACAGCAACATAGGACAGGATGTTTAACTACAGAAATTGTCTGCTCTTATCCCCTCTTCTTCTCCTCTCCTTCACTCCTACTCATATAATCCCCCTCCATTTTCTTGGCTTACTCTGAGGCAGCCCCTCCCCTATGTGGGAAAACACCTTCCCAATTCTTGATCACAAAGCCCTCTCCCACTCCACTCTTCAAACTCACCTTTTCCAGGCTATTGTACACACTTGCTATACCCCTCCCCTTTCCTTCCATCTGTTCTCTCTCTCCTGCAAGGCACTTTCTGCTTTAACAAACAAAATAAAACCAACCAAACAAAAAGATTCAAGTTGCTTTTAATTTTTCTCATCCATCTGCCGAACATTTTTACATTGTACAGCATTGGATTCTGGTGCTACCAGGCTCAAGGTTTTTTCTCACTCTCCTGCTCTCAACAATAAAATTGCTACTACTCAGGTATTTACAATGCACCCTCCAAGAGCTTTAATACCAATATCCACCCTCTGGAAACTACAGTTCCCAGCATGCACTGCTCCACCTCAATCTGAGCAGAATGCGGGCATGATCAAGATGCAGGGCATGGTGAGTGGGGATATGTAGCCTCTGTGGGCCATTCATCCATGACAAAGATTACAGATGCTACAGTCATTTCCCGTTTTATGCACATTGTCATCTTGCCAAGGGATGCAGCTAAGTGGGCTCCTGGGATGCCCACTTAGCTAGGATGGTCCCCACAGGAGATCCCAAACAAGGTCAGATCTAAGGGATATCTAGTGCTCCTGTCTCTGAAATATACAAAGCAAGACATTAAAGCTCTCAAGGGCAGAAAGTTTGCTGGGTGAATACTAACAATGTCACACACAACTGGCAACATAACCACCTGGATCCAATACCTCTGTTTGCTCTCTAGCTATCATGGTCTGGAATGTTTATGCTTCAGCTGAACATACAAGTCACCCAGCATATTACTATTTCTTAGCAGAACACTTCAAAATAGAGCTAGAAACACAGTGTTTGCTGCATCCTTTATTATTCAAGAATGAGACACAGTACAGACACAGCAAGCAAACAATCCATTTAGTTTCCACCCCGGTGAGTGGAATGGATAAAACATTATAATTAAAATCTGCTTCCCTTATTGCAGAATAGAGAGCAAATGAAAGACTTTGATCCCACCCTACGAAAGGCCTTTATTTAAAATAACAAATAAATCTGAAGAATATGAACAAACAATTAGCTCCTTGCAGAAGAAATATCACAGTGAAATGTTTTCACAGACTTCAGCTGGGAAAAGATCTGTAAGGTTGTCTAGTCCTTCCACTGTCAACACAGAATGATTCCCTATAGTATATCCCCCAATCTAGTTTAATTTTCCCAAGATTTTTGCCACTTAGATTACCAGGTGGTAATCTCAGTAAGAGAGGAGGGACATCTGGCATAAGAAAAGAAGGGAGGAATAATGGCCCCAAGATGAGAGCAGAAGAGGGAAGCAGAAGAGAGTTAGCATGGTACACCTCTACCCCGACATAACGTCACCTGATATAACAAATTCGGATATAACACAGTAAAGCAGTGCTCCGGGGGGTGGGGAGGGGGCTGTGCACTCTGGTGGATCAAAGCAAGTTCAATATAATGTGGTTTCACCTATAACGTGGTAAGATTTTTTGGCTCCCGAGGACAGCATTATACCGAGATAGAGGTGTATTACCAAGTACTATGTCCTCCTTTATGGAGCAGAGTCTTAAAACTTTAAACTGTATGAAGGAAAAACCTAGAAACTTAGCAGGAACAATAAAATAATATAAATAATAGACTAATAATATAAAGTAAAAATAATATATTGTCCAGGAAAGTAATAAAACTGTAAATTACCATCACAACTGAAGTTTTCTAAACACCACACTGTGTGGCCTCACGAGGGAATTGACCTCTCTTCTGCCTGGCTGCAAAGTCCAGCTTCACCCCAGCTGTCCTGCCTGTCCCTCGCTCCAGCTGGGGATGCTCCTTTGCTTTGACATTGCAATGAGCACGCCTTTTTCCAGCAGGTCCACCGGTGAATAACAGCTCTTCATCCGGAGGGCTACACCCAGACACCCAAACTGTATTTCTTCTGTCAGTGTCCCAACAATCAACCTCACGGCTGGGCTCCATGTACACAGTCCTTCACAGTCCAGCTTCCTTTAACACAGCTTCCTCTGGACAATACCCTGCTTACCTGATCACAGTCTTTTTTCACCTCCTCCTCTATCTGCCTTCCAAGTGCCCTCTTCAGGCAGATTCTAAGCCCTCTTCCCAGCTGTCTCTCTCCCCAAGACAGTATTCTGTGCTCCTGAACCACAGCTACAGTGGGTGGTAGTGCCAGGGCTACTGCACTTTTCCACTTTGAGTGATAATATGAACTCCATCCAGGCGGAGGAAAAGAGAGAGACCTAGAGAAGCATTATGCAGAACAACAGGGACTGAAGCCAAACTCATCAACATGACACTCAGAAGCCTGAGCAGACCAGCACAAGACCGAAATAAATGGTGGAAACTGGTGAACACCCTATACACCTGAGGTGCAGGAGGATACAGGAGAAGATGTGGAGAACAGATGACGCGGAGAACAGAGAACATATAAGGAAACCCATTAGCTTAGATCTAATTCTAGGATTTGTCAGTCACAAAGTCCCAGCTGATGCTTCCCTACCAAGCCTGGAAAAGGCTTCCACAAAGATACAACTCCACCCACATGCACAGCTCATATTCAAGGAGCTATTTAGAGAGAACAGGATCTTTGGATTTTTAGGTTCCTCTCTCACTGTTCATTCCTCCTCACCTGAAGTCATAATCCACTTTTTGCACTGCTACGAATCATTGCCATGTTTCACCAGTTGGGATGACACAAAAGATTAGGATTTAAGAAGGGGATAGTCGACATGGTCAGCAACTAAGGCAAAGCAGACAGATAGACCAAAGTTCCGTTCACGTCAAATAATAAAAGTGGAGAGAATGGCAACGCAGCAAATATGTCTAAGCAGCAACGCTTCTGTTAAAGAAAATTACTCTAAATTTCCAGTGAAGAGTCTACTGTGCAGTATGTAAATATGAAGGAAAGAGACCGCAAAAATCTCAGCATTTTTATCTGTATAAAAAGAAACTCCACTGCACTCATCATATAATTTGCTTTCAAAACCAAAAATGGTTCTATGGGATTTTTCTTTGAGGGAGGGGGAAATAAATTAAGCCCAGCAGCCCAACACCGCCAAACCAGTGCTAAGAGAGCCCAATGTTCACAAGCAATCCTAATGAAACAAGCCTGATTGCACAGGCCAACATATTCAGACACTGTCTCCCAAGATGCTTTGAATGTTGCACTTAACTCTAGAACTGAACCTACAAGATGAGGGCTCAGGTTCTGGCTCTATTCTAGGCCCTAGCAACTGAATTAACTTCCATGCCTCAGTTTCCTCATCTATAAAATGGGGATAAGAAAGCTCCCTTTCCTCCCAAATTCTGTCGGTCTTGTGTATTTGTCTCTTTGAGGTACACATACATTCTCTTATCGTGGTATGTACAGCACCTAAGACATAGGAACAACCAATGTTGGTTGGAGTTTTTAGGAGCCACTGTAATTCAAATAATTCACAGATTTTAAGGTCAGAAGGGACTACTAGATTATCTAATCTGACCTCTTCTCTATCACAGGCTATTCATTTTAACTCAGTTAGCCCTATATTGAGCCCAGTAACTTGGGTTTGGCAAAAGCATAACTTCCAAAAAAATCTACCACTGCCCTTGGTAGTTTGTTCCAATGGTTAGTCAACCTCACAGTTAAAAATTTGTGCCTAATTTCTAATCTGAATTGTCTGGTTTCAGCTTCCATCCATTGGTCCTTGTTCTCCCTTTCTCCGCTAGATTAATGAGCCCTTTAGTACCCAGTATCTTCTCCCCACGAAGATATTAAGACATTGTAATCAAGTCATCCCTCAATCTTCTTTTTCATAAATTAAAGAGATTGAGGTTCCTAAATCTCTCACTGTAAAGCATGCTCTCCAACTCTATCACCATTTTTGTGGCTGTTTATGGTAAAGTCTCTGATTTTTTAACATCTGTTTTAAAATGTAGACCCCAGAGTTAGACAGTATTCTGTTATCGGTTTCCCCAATGTCATATGGGACAGAGGAAATGTTACCAGCATATTCCTACTCACTAGCTTCCTCATTCATGCTGCCTGGAGGGTCACTGAGAGCACAGGTGAGACAGGCTCACTGCTAACTGTTCCAGTATCCAGCTCCCCTCTGCCCCAAAGCAGAAATGACAAGGAAAGTCCTTCTCAGCTCCTACACCCAGGGATAGAGCAGGCCTACTTGCTCTGTGGGGATGAGCAATCTGGTCAGCACTAGGAGATGTGAGGGGACAGAGCATGCCCAGGGTACACAGAATCTTTGGAGATTTTAATTGCTAAACTCTAAGAAGTCTCTACTGAGCATGTGTAAACTGAGATTTTGCAAACGTTTATAACAGCCAAGTTTTGGCCGATGTTCATAGGGAGAGCAAAAGACTTGTCATAGGGGTGCTAGGGCTTTTCAAACGAAAGGCAGAGGCCGGGTTTTTAAAAAAAAACACATTGCAAAAAAAAAAATCCTACCCTCATTCTCGGAAATGGCTGAACTCTTTTGGATGAATCTTTCCAAAAACGTCCAGCCTCAGAAAGACACCCAGCATGGAAAATACCAGCTCAACTGCTTAACTGAGGTTGACAAAATTATAAGCAGCTGAAAACAGGGTCTAATAATAGGAAGTGTCATTAAAACCTTGATAATTGACTTCGCTACCAGCCCCACCTATATTAAAAAACAGAATCTAATCTAATTACAGTATAAGACCCTTTGTTATATAATCATCTTTATGTTATCAACCTAATTTAGACCACATGCTCCTTTTGGACAAGACACTGACTTTATTTGCACATGAACAGCATGAAATAAAACAAAAACAATGATGGTAAGTGTGAAGGTGCCAGTTTTACATAGTCATTTATCTCAGAGCAAGCACATTTAAGTAATGTTCCGTTTAAATTTCCTTTAGCTCACACATGGGCAGCGTGGAGAGAGCATTCTGAACAGGTGGTGGATAAATACATGTTCTGATTACTGAATGAGACATTCAGATTTCCATAATCATGATTTCTTGTTGCCCAGAATCAGGCCTTTTTAAAACCTCCCATGATTACTGGAGCGCGGGTGGCCTGGGGTGAAGGAGGAACAGAACATGAACAAGGCTTTACCAACAGCAGCACATCAAAAAGAGACATAGGAGGGGTGAGTGTTAAACAGCCCCAGAAACTGTGGTGCTTCTCTAGTGAGTCGGCCTCCCACCTCCACACTTCTGCACATGCATAACCACGCTGCAGAAAATGTCATACTTAAAAATCAGATGCAGCTCTAAACAAGCTCATCTGAAACAGACAAATGATGAAATGAAGGTGAAATAAGATCCTTTCAAGAGGCCAATATAGTCTGACGTTGGTTGCCATTTCTGCTCATTAAACCTGGCAGCATTTCCTCCCCAGGAGGTTCCATGATGTAGGAACGACTTAATCAAGGGAGCTCTCTTAGGGAGAGGGAGAAAGTTTGCTGAGTCAGGCTGATGAATAAAGGATGGAAAATCCTCCTCCTCCTCCTATGAGTAATTGACAACATGAGCTAATAAGTGGAAAGACACTGAAACATCAGGAGCAGATAGGCAAAATCTATCTACAGTCTGGAATGCTGAAAACCCATGCCCAAAGATACACTGCAGGGAATCTGAAGTACAGCTTGCTAGTTTCAAAAACAAACCAAAACCAAACTCCTCTGCTAGCTTCCTTCCAGCAGAGGGCAGTGATGTGCCCACACATCCACCAAGTCTGAATTTACAAAATCATAAAAAAATGTTATATATAGCAGCGGTCCCCAACACGTTGCCCACGTACTAGCCGGCGGACAAGCATCCGCCGAAATGCCACCGAAAAGCGGTGTCACCAAGTGGCATCGCTGCCAAAATGCCGCTATTTTGGCGGCGATGCCTCTTGACATTGCTGCTTCTTGGCGGCATTTCGGCAGATGTTTGTCCACCGGCCATGGTCCTCAGTGGCTTGTTGTTCGGTGCCCGCCACCTGGAAAAGGCTGGGGACCACTGATATATAGGGGTGTCAACCCTCCTGGTTTGGCCAGGAGTCTCCCAGAATTGGGATCAATCTCCTGGTGGTAACTAAAGCCAAAGCAGGAGATTTTAGGCCACTAAAAGTCTGGCGGCACAGTGGGGCTAAGGCAGGCTCCCTACCTGCCGTGGCTCTGTGCTACTCCCGGAAGCAGTGACATGTCCAGCAGTGGCTCGTTGGAGGGGGCACAGCTAGGGGGTCCCCTGCATGCTGCCCCCACCCCGAGCGCCGACTCTGCAGCTCCCATTGGCCAGGAAGGGGGAATCAAGGCCAATGGGGCAGGTGCAGCACGCAAAGCAGCCTGGCCGCCCATGAGTCCAGGAGCCACCTGAGGTAAGTGCTGCCTGGTCAGAGCCTGCACCCCAAACCTCTGCCCGAACCTCTGCCCCAGCCTCCTCCCATACCCAACCCCCCTCCCAGAGCCCACACCCCGAACCTCCTGCTGCACCCCAACCCCCAGCCTTGAGTCCCCTCCCACAGACCAAACCCCTCGGTCCCACACCCCAGCCCAGGGCCTGAACCCTATCCCACACGCCAACCCCCTGCCCCAACCCAATGAAAATGAGTGAGGGTGGGGGAGACCGAATGACAGAGGCAGGGGAGCTGGAGTGAGCAGAGGGACGGGGCCTCGGAGAAGAGACGGGGAAGGGGTGTTTGGGTTTGTGTGATTATACAGTTGGCAACCCTAGTTATATAATTTATTTTCTAGTTTGCTATCAGAGACCCAGAATAACATTAGCTAACTAGCAGCAAAGAATCCTGTGGCACCTTATAGACTAACAGACCTTTTGGAGCATGAGCTTTCGTGGGTGAAAGTCTATAAGGTGCCACAGGATTCTTTGCTGCTTTTACAGATCCAGACTAACACAGCTACCCTCTGATAATTAGCTAACTAAGCTACTGTATATCATGTTACAGGATCTGTGACTATTTTTAAAAATTCTTTGCTGTTTACACATTTCCAATATTAATTGTTCCTGAATGATACATATTAAGAAGACTTAAAGCACGATTTTGTATTTACAACACATTTTTGTAACCGGTTTTGCAGCATAATAGATAGCATCTCATAGAGTTTAAATATATGAAAGCAGAAGAGTGCCTTAAGAGACTGTTGGGAATCCTTTTATAATGCACTGGAAAGGCCAAACTGTTTTTATAGTTTTGTTTTTTTACAGTTTGTTTTTTAAAATTAAAAATTACTCCCAGATGGAGGTGATGATATGCCAAGTTTCAAGCTAGGGGAACTCTTCCTTTTTCTGAAGTGTCAAGTGCTAAAGCTCACACAATTTGACTTCTAATAGAAAAGCCAACAACTGTTAACACTGCTGGGAAGAGATGATTCATCTATAGGAATCTTAAGAAACACACACACACACACACACACACACACCCCCCATTTAAATAAATGAGAAAAAATATTCAAATATTAACAGCAAAGTTTGCCCTTAAAAGCACAATGGGTACATCTGACTGTGGAAGACCCCAGAACAGAGTTCTGGATTCCTTAAGCAAGAAAAGGGACTCCAAGGTAAACAGTGTCAAGTAACTTTCTCGCAATGGCTTCCATTTGCAAGTCAACAGATGATTTTTCTAAGTGCTAGTCTTACAGCCACTGGGATCTGATAACTCTTCTTTCTGCTTCTCGTTTCATCACTAGGAAGAGAATCTGCTGGGAATCTAGCTTATGGTTGTGCTGGTGATGCATAAAGTAGAACAGAATCCAGCTCACCCATTCATAGTTATGTTGATGCCAACAGAGTAAAGACCTGTTTGTCGATAAAGCAGGCACTTGTGATTGGAAAATGCTTGGAGCAGCAGATATGGTAGAGTAAGACTACAATTATGTTGTTGTTATAGTCAATTTTCCGATAACAAGCCACGCTGGCAGAGGAGGGGACAGCACCAGACAGGCTTGCTAACTTCAGTCACTATCACAAATTTCAGTAGAACAAGTGGCGGCAACAAGCCAACAGGCTTGCATCTGTTCTTCAGACAGACATTTTTAGAACACATTTTCCTGGCTTGATTTACATTGCTGCCCTCCTTGACATGTAGTTCTCTTCAGCAGCATTCCATACAGAACACATTTCCATTTCTGCATCTTCAATTGACTTTGCTCCTTCAAACGATAATGTATTAACATGACAAAATACAATGCACACTCACCGAGAAAACAAGATGCGTATATAAAGTACAGGGCGTGGTTTTTTCATCATGTCACTTGTTCGTCCCATGCCACCATACCCCGTCTTTCATTTCTTGCTGTGCCTCGTCTGACTTAGCCTCTAAGATCCTTTGAGCAGGGAGCTGTCTGGTCTATAGCTGTGCCTCACAAGCAAACAGTGAAGTGGTAATTTGAAACATTTAGCTTTTAACCACCTGCATAAGTGACTTCTACAGCAATTGCCATGGAACAACTCATAGAAACGAGCACGTGTGCTTTGAAAGATTCACTTAGGAGAAACCAAAAGCTGATTCGTGCTTCCTCTCCTCATTCATGCATCTCTAGAAACCTCTCCTCATTTTCCCTTCGTTCACTTCTCTTTCATCTCCTCCCCACACCGATATCCTTATTCAGATGTTGGCGCCATTTCAAACCCTCATACTTCCCCCACATCCATTATTAAGCAGCCTTCCTTTTAAGTTCTGATGCCAGCACCAAGGTCCCATCTAAACTACAATTTTTACAGCATAGGAGGATCCTGTTACAACTTATGTCTAAAACAATGTTCATGTCTTCAGTATGGGCAGGATCAAGTTGTGCTACAGCCTATCAGAGAGAGTCCATGGCTGGGACAGGACAACAGGGGCTGGATCACTTAGTGATTGCCCTGTTCTGTACATTCC